>NC_134542.1:77016035-78441035 GCF_050624435.1 Tenrec ecaudatus
CCTGGCAGTAGTGAACAGAAACTTCTCTATCACAAGAGCTTCCTAAGCCACAAAACACTAGACGTCTTACATTAAGACTGGCTTCGATTAGGGAACATATTTGATCCAGCAGTCAACTGCAATTTTTCAAATAAGTACAAAGCCTCTAGTCTCTACACATGCCATTCTAACAGAGGCACCGGAGGCACAATTTAGGCTCGGGTTTACCATCATGATCATCGAAATAGGCGGGGAGGGGAAGAGTTTTGAAAACAGACAAGAACTTTGTCCCCTGTAGTGAAACTGGAAATCCTCCTCAAGAACAGTGTGGAGAAGATTGGGTCAATATCCTGCAACGTCACCCCCATCAAGGGAGGGTGCATGGAGGTGATACGCCCTATCTGCACAAAGAGATTTATTTTTCCAAAAAGCCAGAGGTCAGTAAAAAGATCAAGTAACAATTTCAGCAACAGTTCACTTCAAAACCTAATAACGACAACAACCAACAGCTCATGCTTATCGAAAGCTTTTTATATCTCAGTATGATTTTAAGTACTTCCCATCATTTGGTTTTGCAAGCAACTCAGTGGGTAGGAAAACAGTATGCCCTTTGTTACAGCTCAGGACCTGCAATTTCCAGAGTGTTCCTGAGCTGGTCAAAGTCAAATACCTTGTAAGGAGGAAACCTTGCATTCAGCGTACATAGTCTGACCCCTCAGGCTGAACACGATTAAGTTCCTGCTGTGGCTATTACCCCTCCCTTTCTCTCTCTCTCTCTCTCTCTCTCTCTCTCTCTCTCTCTCTCTCTCTCTCTCTCTCTCTCACACACACACACACACACACACACACACACACACACACACACACACACACACCTCTCTTTCTTTTTCCCTTAACAGCAAACTATGTCCCTTATTTCACTTTCAAAAGTCTGAAAAAGACCTTTACTCAGCATTTTTCTTAGTCTGGAGCAGAAAGGAGGTCAAGTCTGTTCACTACAGCATGTTGAACAAGGATCTTCCTGATCTGCATCCTTGAAGGATGAATAGAAATTGTCAGGAAACAAAAAGGGAAAAAACTTTCGAAGATGAGGGAGGAAAACATAATGGCGGAACCTACCAGTACATTGGCCTTGGCTGGGACAGTTAACTCACAGAGACCGTACAGGACAGAGTGGGACAGACCCCTGTGGGTTTGGGAGACTGTAACTGTTTATGGAATAGAAAGTCTCTTTATTCTCTTGTGGGGCAGCTGGTGGATTCAAACTGCTGATTTTGCTATTAGCAACCCGACCTTTAACCAATTATACCATCAATTTGAAGGCAGTGAGCTTTGGTAGGGTTGAGGATATTAGCAACTAACAAAAAGATTGGAAGTTCAACCCTACCCAGAGGCACCTGGAAAAAAAGGCCTGGTTATCTACCCAAAAATCAGACACTAAAACCCTTTGGAGCACAGTTCTTCTCTTGATGATACACATGGGTCACCATGAGTTGGAATCAACTGAACTATCTATCTACCAAATCAAATGGTTCTGAACCAAGAAAACTTAAAAAGCCTACTGCCACTGATTTGGTCATTCATAGTGAGTCAATAGCCCAGTATAGAAATTCCCCCTTGGGTTTCTAAGGCTGCCAATCTCTGTCAGAGAAGAAAGGCTCTTTCTCCCTGTGAGAGACTGTGGGTTCAGTTATCAGCCCAGTGTGCAACCCAAGCCACCAGGGCTCCTCCAAGAGGTCTAGCAGCTAACATACTACTCTCCATCTTGTTAAAAGAATTTTGAAAACATAAGGAAGATGTGGGTGTCTTTGATGCATACAAAGATATATACTACAAGGATGCTTCCAAAAGTTTGTGGGGGAAATTCCCTTATCTCTTATTTATTTATTTCTTTGTTTCCCCTTTATCTTTTAATTCCATTTTTCATGATTTTTTTAATTTCAAACTGGAATAAACAGAACACCTAAAAAGAATACGTGATGAAAACATGCAGAGGCAGGGAAATCTAAAAAGTTCCATGAGTTTATGCTACCTTCATTAATCAGCGGAGGCTTTGCCCACTTTAAGGAGCCCTAGTAGTGCAGGGGTTAAGCACTGGGCTGTTAACGGAAAGGTAGACTGTTCTAGCCCATCAGCTTCTCCGTGGGGAGAAAAAAATATGGAGCAGTCAACCTTGGTAAGGATGTAAAATCCTTCCTAACACCATGAGGCAGTTCTCCCCTGTCTGAATCTAGTGGGTGGCGGCAGGGGTGTTGTCTTCTTTAGGCACCTTATGATCCCTTTTGTGTGTGACGTCTGCATGCGGGGGAGACACTGAAGTATCAGCAGGAAATCAGGCACCTTTCAGATACAAGAACTCATGTTTCAACTCACTGCCTTTGAGTGGATTCCTATGTGTAGTAGCCCTACATGACAGCATAGACCTGCCCCCGTGGATTTCTGCGACTGTAAATATTTATGCAAGCAGGAAATCTTAATTGTCTTCCGTGGGTTGTTGACAGGTTTGAACTGTAGACCCGGAGGTGACCAGTCTAATGCAGAAGGCACTATGCCACGAGGGCTTAGGTTAAACTAACTACTAACAATCTATTTCCTTTTGAAAATATAAAAGAAGGAATTCTCAAATACTTATATTCCCATGGGTAGAGTAATCTATGTGTAAACAACTGCCATATGCTAATATTGAGTCTCTATGAAACAGGAACCCTTTGACATGGAGTGGATTCCAACTCACAGAGACGGAATAAAGCTATATGAACGCTACATGGTGCTTCCTAGGGGGCATAGGAGCAAACTGCCTTAATCTCTCTCCCTCAGAGACGCAGGTTGGCTTGAACCACCCACCAAGCTTGATTTCTCATTTCCGGTAAAATCAAGTAGAAATTTTTAAAAATTTTTAACAGAAAATGTATTATTTTCTACCCTCATGTAATGGACCACTCTACATCCAACTTTATGAACAACAAATATGTTCACTGCACTGGAGATTACTGATTAATACTGAAAGTTGGTTTCTTTTTCCTAAGAAAGCGTGACTAACCACCAGGAAACTACAATTACAACACTTTGTAACTCTCAGAGGCAGTAGAGAATAATCGCTTACATAAGCAAGTGTAACAGCTGCAGCAAAACCTAGAAAAATAGGCTTAAAAGGAAAAACGAGGAAACATGAACTTCGCTTCATTTATTTATAAGCAACTTAAAGAACAGAAAACAAGTGGTCAAAATGCTGAAAAAGAACGTCCCGTACAAACTGAGTGGGTGCAGGTGAATCACAGAAGGTAAATGAACACACACCAAAAAAAAAAGGGCGGGGGTTGCTTTTTATGCCTCCATTCCAGGACTTTCCAAAATCCATCACAGCCAGGGCCCCACAAGGACGCTCCTTCGGGGCTGTCTGGAATGCCCTCGGATTCCAAAGTCCGATGTCCGCCCGCCTTGGTCCACTCCTGGCACCGCCAGGAGGCTCCGGACCGCGGACGCCAGAGACGCACCCCGGAAGCGGCGGCAAAGGGCGGGCTCGGCAGCTGGCACCGCCCGCAGAGACGTCACCCCACCCACTCCCCCGTGGGGCGGAGGGCGCCGCGAGGCGGCCAGCACTCACCCCTCCTCCGCCGTATCCCGGGTAGGCCATGGTGAGGCGGGCGGGCGTCGGCCGTGCGCGACAGCGCTCACGCTGCGGGACGAAATGCGCAGGTGCAGATGCAGGTGCAGGTGCGGCCGAGAGACACGCCTGCAGCTCTCTCTACTTCCCGGACCCGCCCACGCCCGGGACGCTGACCCGCCCCTCTCGGCTCTGATTGGCTGCGTCCCGCCCCTCAGCGCTCACCCAGCCGCCCAAAGCTCGCCGCTTCCTGGAGTTCAGCCCCTCCCTCCTCTACTCGGATTGGCTGTAACCCTTCCCCACCAGATTTAGCCCCACCCTCCTTAGCTCCGATTGGTTTGTTCCGGTCGGAGCAGCCACGCCGGTTTTGCTTGTTTTTCTTACGGAATTGCTTAGCTATGGAGCGCTTTCCTCACCGGAACACGGTGAAATCTTTACCCTGGAATTTCCCCTTTTTGGAAGTATTTTTCAGTCGCTTACGGTGAACTTCTTTGCTCTCTTTGTTGTTGTTGCATGTGGTCCAGCGCCTTCTGGCACCTACGACCCCAGGTAACAAGAGTAGACCTGCCTCCAGGGGCTTCTGAGGCTGTAATTCTTAACCACAGCCGCTAGGTCTTTTCTCCCCAAACTGGATTGCCAACAATTGGTTATATGAAATCAACGTTGTATAGCTGAAATCTAACACACCACAGTAAAGGAACCTGTTGAACCTTGTGAAACCTCGTTTTATCAGGAAGGAGTCAAGAAAAGGAAGCTTGCTAATGAACATGCCACTCTTGAGAAAGTGTTAGTTCCTCTAACACTGTAAGAAATATTTTAGCCAAATAATGTTAACATTGATATAAGTAAATACACGGGTGGAAAGCAAAATTTCTTTGTTAAGGGAAAATAATGTGTGACTCATTTGTTAAGTCACCAAATAATAAAAGTATTCCAAAACAGAACAAAACCAGGGCAAGTTTTATTCCAATTAGTTGACTACATATTCAAAGCAATTTTACAGGAAGGATTGAGCATATAACATTTCTAATGTTAGTCTAATTCTACAGCCAGATGTTGTCCATGTCCTTTTCATCATAATAGACTTATGAATTTGCATGTGTATATGTTGACTTTCTATTTCTATGGCCTCATATTTTGCATATCTCGTTTTCAATGATATATTATGGGTGAATAGGGTGTCACGGACATATTTGGAGTAGAAGTGGGATATCCTATTGTTTTTTTAAGTCCAAAAGGATATTTTTACTTTATGTCCAGAATGGAACAAGGAGAACAGATGCAGAATCACCTGTGACAAAATACCAGGTGACAATATATCCACAAGCAACAAAGCAGCTTCAATAACTGCCAGTAGAAACTAGAAGTTAGGAGAAAGTCATGGAAAATCATTTTTCTCAAAGTCTTCAGAAGGGATCGACATGACCAGTACCCTGATTTGGACTTCTAACTGCCAGAACTATGAGACAATAAATGTCTGTCCTTTCAAGTCACCCACTTTGTAGTATTTTGTTACTGCAGTTTCAAGAAACAAAGGCAGCCGGTGATTGATATGGTGAGAAATAATGAAATTATTATTCTATTTTTAGGGTAAAAATCTCATTCACTGCCATCGAGCCTATTCGGACTCATAGCGACCACACAGGACAGGGCAGAACTGTCTCTGCGGATTTCCGAGACTGTAATTCGTCACGGGAATAGAAAGCCCTGACTTTCTCCCGCAGAGTGGCTGGTGGTTTCTAACTGCTGAGGTTGCTGTATGCAGCCCAATTGATAAGCACTCTGTCACCAGGGTGCAAAGAGTATAATCAGCACAATTTACTGATGTTGGGATTTGCATTTCAGTGAAATGGTGACGACTGAAGAGGAAACGGTTTGGGTTGAAACAAACCAAGAATCAATATTGAGCGTGTTAAATTTGAGATGCCTGCGCTAGATTCTAAGGAGCCCTGGTGGGGTAGTGGTTAATGCGTTGGACTGCTAACTGCAACATCGGAAGTTCCATAGTATCAGCTGCTCCCCAGGAGAAAAAGGAGGCTTTCTACTCCTGTAAAGAGTCACAATCTTGGAAACCCACAGGGGCAGTTCCTATAGAGTCACCAAGAGTCAGAATGGACTCTGTGGCAGTGAGTTTGGTTTGGTGAGACTCTAAGTGCCTATGTGAGATAGGTTGTTAGTTTAGGAGTCTGTGTATAATGAACATAGGAGTCTGTATATGAGTTCGCCTTCCATCTACCCACATCTGCTCTTGAGTGGGCTTGGTGCATTTGATACATATATATTACGGACTATGGAGAAGTGGAGAAGAATTTTGCTGTTTGTTTGCCTTCAGAATGTCTCTAAAATGGAGACTGATTGGTCCTGCTGGGAATGAACGTGAGAGGGGCCTGCAAAAATATATGCCTCTTTGACATAATTGCCCGTAGTAATTAATGATTAACAGACATAGCCTCATGGCCTAGTGGAGTGAATGTTTAGCTTCTGGTGTATGCAAAATGATTCTTAATCTACTTGCTATCAAGTCAATTCCAACTCAGAACCACTCTATATCTAACCACTTCCTAGGGCTTCTGAGTCTGGGGGCTCTGCTGGAGCAGAGAGCCCCGTCTTTCGCACAGAGCACCTGGTGAGCTTCAACTGCTGACTACATGGCTAGCAGTCCAGTGTTTAACCCACTGTGTCACCAGGGCTCTTGAAAATGATCTTGGCAACCTTTCAATCGATGGGGCAATTAGGAGAGTACACACACACACACACACACACCCTGAAAGGTGAAAAGAGGGTCGCTTAGTCATAATGTCACCTTGGATCTGCGCTGCTAGCATTTACTGAGATTTTTTAAAAATTTTATTTAATTCTAAAATGTATTTCCCTGGGTTTCCTGTCACAGTTTTCATAGTGCACATGCTGTAATCATCATACTTTCTAGAGAAATTACTCAGTGTGCCTTTAAAATTGAATAATGAAGGGATTGTGTGTGCTGTTTGCATAAGGCCTAAACATGTGTCAGTTTATGATGAAGCCATGCAGTCATTGCATCAGAAGCATAAAGCTACGTCTTTCAGCAGCTCCCTAGGGTTTGCTGCTTACCGCCGAGGGCAAAGGGAAACCAGCAACGTTTCAAAGAAGATAAAAATAAAGATAGTTTACCATCCCCCCCACCCCCAGCCAGCGACTTGACAAATTGACCTTTCAGCAATCCAGCTTTTAACATCGTGGTTTTCTGTTTTTTATTCTGTTCGTTTAAAATATGTTTTGTAGAAGTACAGACACTAAAGTCAATTAATGAACATGAATGCATATAGGAAAAGGGCCAACAGGGCCTTTCAGGAAAGTGATGGAGGGAACAGTCTTAAAACATACATCGCCTAATGACTTTCAAGCCCCTTTAGGTAATATGGATTCAACACAAACTAATTATAAATGTTATATTAATGTTGACCACTGTAGGTGGAGCTGGACAAAATTAACAAGTGTGGTGATACTATGATTAATAGCCCCAATGGACGAATCTGTTACACAGACAAGATAAGAAAAATATTATTTAAATCTTGAATCTAGTTTGCGTGTTGATCAATATCACTTTGACTTTATGTAAGTCTTGGGGGCTGATATTTCAACAAAACTGACTTTCTAAAAAAATAAGAAAGATTTAGTGCTGTTTTGCTGCTGGTGACCCATTTGGTTCATGAGATTGGATCTTACAAATGGTTTGCCATTAGCTGCTAGCCCAGATGTTGGAAGTCCAAACCCACCAAGCACCTCCTCAGAAAATAGCTCATGCCAAACTGCTTCTGGAAAGATAGCAGCCAGGTAAACCCTAGGGGACAGTTCTACTTTATTCCATGAGTTGGGGGTCGCCATGAGGTGGGGGCTACTCAAAGGCAACCAACATCAACATCCATTAGCCTAGGGGTTGAGAAGTAGTCCGTTCCTCACTGTGGCCCTTCTAGCCACAATCCCTCCAACTAGGGGTCTGCAAACTCTTGAGATGGAAGAGCCAATACCGTCCCTCCAATTTAAAATTATGCACAATCTGTAAACACAATTTTATAAACAAAGGAAATCACCCGTATCTGAATAATAGTTTTATTTTCCATTTTGCTTCCAAGCCTATGTAGCTCCCGAAAGAGCTGCAGGTGGCTGGAGAGCCACTGTTTGCTGACCCTTGGCTTTGATCATAATCCTTTAGGGCAGTGGTTCTCAATCTTCCTTATGCTGTGACCCGTTAATACAGTTCCTCATGTTGTGGTGACCCCCAACCATAACATTATTTTCGTTGCTGCTTCATAACTGTCATTTTGTTACTGTTCTGAATCGGGTGACCCCTGTGAAAGGGTCATTCGACCCCACAGGTTGAGAACCGCTGCTTTTTTTTTGGGGGGGGGGAGGTATTCCTCTATGCCCGTGGTTATCGCCTCATTTTAGGTTGGGAGGATGTTCTCCGGTTGAGCGATGGAGAGGAAAGAGGTGGGATTAAGTTTTTACTTTAGTAGAGGCTGTGGAGGTGTGGTCTGCTGAAAGACAAAAGCGACACTCAGAGCCGTCCCTCCTGTTGAAGAGCCATCTCCCAAGCAAGAAAATGCCCAGCATCCTTGAAAGAAGAGCACACCTGCCATCTTTGTTTGAAATGACCAACACTGAAACCACGTGCTCTGGAGGATGTGGCACTGAGACCATGGGATAGAGCAAATGATGCGGGCTGAGACCAGAGGTCTCAAGGACCCCATGAGACAGAACAGGGAGCAAAAGGAATGGCAAGGCCATGCAGTGCAGGCTGGCTTCCGGGCCAGAGACACAGAAGGGAAAGATAAGGTGGCTCAGAGGCCGAGGACCAGAAGGAGACTTGGCTGCTGGCTGAAGAGAGGTGCTGATGTGGATCCAGAATTGTATTACTGCTTACTGATGCTGGTGGTAGCCTATCAACTTCCCTGTGAACCCTTCTTGGTGAGCATTGTCTGAGAGTTCTGCGTGGCCATTGCAAGGGATTATGAAATGCTCCATAGCAGCAGAGTGGTTGGTGTCAGCCTGGAAAAAGAAAGGTGGAGGCTGGAGGCATGGCTGACCTCTGCCTCGTGGCAATAGGGAAGCCAGAGGAGGTCAGATATGCCCTGCTCTGTGCCTTTTATAGATATCATGTGAGTTAATTTAGAATAATCTTTAAATTAGGAGAAGGCATATGGTAATGAACTGATGATATTGCAGGGGAGCGTCTACGCTACTGTGAAAGCAGTGGAGGGAAACAAAGACGAAGGAATGGACAGAATGTTGTTGAGCTGGTCCGACAAATGGAAACAATGCAGGAAGCACGTACTCATCTATGCCAAGAAACTTCGGTGATAGCTACCTGGCCAACCAATGGAGAAAAATCCATATTTGTGACTTTTTCCAAGAAAAGTGATCAAACAAAATACAGAAATTTTCAAACAATATTATCAGTATTAAGTAAAAGAAAAATTTTGCTGAAAATACTGCCACAGTGACCGCAGCAGTAAATTAACAGAGAACTGCCCAGAACTCAAACCAGAATCAGAAGAGGACTGGGATGAGGGATGTCATTGCTGAATGATGATGAATCTTGGCGGAAAGCAGAGAATACCAGAAAGATGCTGTCTGTGGCATTGTTTGGTTTGTTTGTTTTTTGGTTATTTTTGTTTTTTTATCATGTAAGGGCATTCAAATGTCTGGGTCATAACAAACTATGGATAACACTTTAAAGGATGGGAGTTCCAGCATTTTATTGTGCTCCTGTAGAATGACCAAAAGGGAGTCAGTTGAATATGTCAAGGGGTCACTGTATGGTTTAAGTTAGAAAAGGTGTGCATTAGAATTGTATCCTTCCCCCACACCGACTCAGTCTACGCGCTGAGCAAACAATCCGAGACATGGGGCTGTATGAAGAAGGACATGGCATCAAGTTCGAAGGAAGGCTTTTCAACAACCTTCTTGATGCCGATGATATAACCTTGGTTGCTGGAAGCGAAGAAGATTTGAAGCACTTAATGAAATAAAAGACTGCAGGATTCAGTATGGATGAGAATTCAATATAAAAAATTAAAATTCTCACAAATGGACCAATAGACAACTTCATGAATCATGATAAGAGTTGAAGTTGTCAAGGATTTCATTATACTTGGATCCACAAATCTGTCTTGCCGGAAGTACAGACAGAATGATCCTTAGAAGCCAGGGCGGAGAGAATGTTTCACATGTGCTTTAGCCTTTGTAGTAGTTACATAATCTATTGTCAATTTGAGACTTATGAGTGAAGGGGTGGAATTTGGTTTGTCAATCAAGTCACAACTTGATGACCTCCCTTGGAGGTCCTATGGAGATAAATAGCTTATTGGAGGCAAGACAAACACTCAGTCCCTGTTAGATATTTTTGTTGACAAGCCACATGGAGACAGGCTGAGATGCTTACACCACCACCAGATCCACAAGACTTTCCAACCACTGGCCTGTGATCATCCTGTATTTGGCTTCATTGCATGTGTTGCATGAGTCTGAAGAGGAATTTATAGATTGGTATCAGACATATGGGCTAATGCCAAGCTTATGGACTTGATCTGAACTGAGCTGGGGTGTTTTCTCACTATTCCGTTGCTATTGTATATAAAGCTTTCTTAAACACATGTGAATGGCTATGAATTTGTTTCTTTAGTCTACCCCGATGAACACAGTCTTGTTGTTTGGAGGGCCAGGGGAGAGTCAACAAAAGAGAGCAAGGCTCTCAATGACACTGATGGACAGAATAGCTACAATTGTAATGTTTGCTCCAATGTATAGGAAGATGGCCAGGACCAGGCAGTGGGGCTCAAAAGGCCATGGGAAATTTATATTATCTTTCACACCCATTTTCCACAAACTTTTGAAATCTCTCTTGTAGAATCAGTGAGTTGGAACTAAGAACCACAGCCTTACTACAAAAAAAAATAATACTTTTAGTAAAAAAAGGGGGGGGGATAGTTAAGAGTTAGACTATTTGAGAAGCTTGTGCTTTGAACACTCCCTAGTGCCTCAGAAAACACGCTTGGTGATCTCTTCCTAATGGCCCACTTCTGAAACAAGCAGATTAGGACAGGGCTCCGTCTGAGGTTATCCTATTTCTCCAGGCGTCTCCGGGTGCTTTGTCTGTGGATAACGGTATGATCGTGTGCCCAAGAGCCCATGTAAAACTATTGATGGAAAGAAGAGCCAGTCATGAAAGATGAAGGAAAAACTGCATTCTATTTATTTATGTAGCACATGATACTTTTCACAGCTATTTCACACATTATCATGTTTGATCTTCACTACAATCCTGTGAAATAACTAGTATCATTTAAATTTTAAGAGGAAACCAGGATAGTAAGAACTTTCATTACAGATATAGACACAGATCAAAACAGTTACAAAATATTTTGAAAACAAAGCTTGGCCTGATGATCTTTGTGCCTGGAAAACGACAATCGAGGTTGGAAGGAAGTCCAGGTCTTGGAGCATTTCAAATTGCTAAATCTTAAACTATAAAAACGTTTATTGCTTGAGCCAGCCAAAATTAAAAATTGAAGTGAAAGGAAAAAAATTGTTTAGTAATCTCCTTTTAAGCCCTAGAGGGCAGAAACTGTGCCAGGTACCAACATAAATGATCCATGAGCAATCATGGCACAGAGAGTAACTTTTTTAAACAGCAAGAAAGGCAGTAAAAACTCACTGCCATCGAATCCAGTCCAAACCATCGCAACCCTGTGGGACAGTCGAAGTAGAACTGCCCCCACAGGGTTCGGAGACTGTAACTCTTCATGGGAGGAAAGAGGAACTGGTAGTTTGAAACCACTGACCTTGTGGTTAGCGGCCCAACAGGTAATCCATTATGCCGCCTGGCCTCCTAGGGAGGCACATAGTGGGTGTCATGGTCCAGTTTATTCCCGACATCTGCTCAATTCATCTGACCTCAAACACTTGCCTGTGGTTTGTCCTTTAGCCAGAAAGCTTAGAGCCCGCCGCTTCCACCTCAGGGTCGGTGCGGTCCGGTGGGGAGGCCAGATGGTGTTCTCAGACACAGTCCAGGAGGAAATTTTAATAGGGTGACTATTAACATAGCTGCTGGCGGAAGCAAACTGCTAATAATCAGCCGCTAACCTGAAGATGGGGTGTTTGAGTCCACCCAGAGGTGTCTCTGAAAAAGTCCTGGTTATTACATAGGGAAAAACAGTTGCTGAAAGCTCGATAAAACAGGGTTCTACTCTGACACAGAAGGGCTTTCAATGAACTGGAATGGAATCCATAACTGATTTTTTCAAAACACACCTCAGAAACACCAATCAGAGATGACATGACATCCCACTGCAAGCAACAGCGAGGATGGTCTACCACCTTATCCTGAAAGGAGGAGGGGGAGAAGCAGTGATGGAAACCCAGAGAGAGCAGTGGTATGGAGAAGGCCACTGGACATGTGACCTGTCAGATATACAGTCTTGCAACAACAGTGATCTATAAGCAGACCCATAGGTGGAAAGCCAGCTGAGCAGGTGTGACAGGGAAAGTGGGTATATACTTACAAGCATATGTAGGTTTATTCAGGATTAAACCTTGATATTAGGATGGTGCTTATTAATTAAGATGGTACTTATCTTTGCTACAAATACATCCATGAATAGGGTGGGGCATACAGGGGAAATATTATGAAAACTTTTCATAAGACATAATTGTGGCCATTATTACATAATCTCTTGTCAACTTGCAAAGGGGTGGGGTCTAACCTGTCAATCAGGCCGCAGCTTGATGACTTCATTTGGAGGCACAGGAGATAAATAGCTCACTGGAGGTGAGACTCTGCTTTGTCTTCCTGCTGAAAACATACATGAAGCTACTCTAGAGTCCTGGAGATGGAGAAGCCACGGGAAGATCCCTGCTAGTACTGAGATGGTTCTACCACCACCGGATTCACAAGACTTTCCACCCACTGGCCTATGATCTTCTTGCATTCAGCCTCATTGCATGTGTTGCGTGAGTCTGAAGAGGAATATATAGATTGCTATAAGACATATAATCTAATATCAGACTTGTGGACTTGATCTGGACTGGGCTGTTTTCTTAATGTACAATTGCTCTTTGATATAAAATTCTCTCTTACACACATATGAGTGTCTATGAATTTGTTTCTCTAGTCCACCCAGACCAACACAATACTCAAATACTTAAGGGAATGAATTACTGAGTCAGGGGCTCAGAACCATTGTCTTGGGGGAAACCAAGATCAATTGGCATGATAATAGATAAGAAACAATTGGCTTAACATTCTAATTTTATGCATGACTAAGATCCTAAAGCTTCTAAGTGGCCATCTAAGGTGCAATCTATTGGTTTTCCCTGACAAGAGGAAATAAGAATGCTGAAAGCCAGAGACAGATGAAAATAATGAACTCAGTGGACTAATGGATTGCATAAACACACATCTCTATCATGTGGAGACAAGAAGATCTTGACTGTGCCCAGCTACCACACCAACTGTTCCCAAAGGGACCACATTAGAAGGTGCTAGAGAGAGTGGGACAAAAATGTGGAGCAAAGCTCAAAATCATAAAGGAGACCTGGTTTACTGGCTGGATAGGGAGACTTCGGCGTGGAACCCTGAGACTCTAGTTGCCCTACAAGTCTGGAACTGAATCCACCCCCATGGCTCAACTTTCAGCCAAATAACGGGGGACACCTCTCTCAGGGGGACACCTCTCTCAGGGGGACACTAATACCAGGGAGGTGCACACACCATGGAATAATCAACCCTTGGAGGTGAGAAGGGCAGTCATTATGTGAGGGAGATTGCAGCAGGTTAGGGAAGCGGGAGGAATGGAAACAGGAAAGGGAAGGAGGAAGTGAAGCCACAGGGAAGAGATTCCCATGAATGATATGAAACAAGATCTGTACGTACGGATTGTTGACTAAAGCTGCTGACTTGCTCTGTGAGCCTGCCCCTAATTTATAATGAAAAAGTTAAAAATAAACAAATCCAAATAGTGGGTTGAACAACTAGACTATTAAACACACGTGCTTGGGTGACACAGCGGGGAGGGGAGAGCGAAAGAGAAAGATAAGAAATACCTGGTTTTTGTTCAATCACCTTGATGTGAGTAAGGAGTTCTGGGGGTGTAGTAGTTATGTGTTGGGCTGCAATACGCAAGGTCCCAAGTTCGAAACCAATAGCAGCTCCTCTGGAGAAAGGCTGACTTTCTACTCCTGACAATAATTATAGGCTTGGAAACACACCGGGGTCCCTATTGGCTCAGTGGCAGTGAGTGAGAGATCATCCATCCCCAGGGGCACTATGGAAGTCCAGGAAGAAAGGAGAAAGGAGGAAGTTACCTAGCCACAGAATCTTGTTTTGTTTTGTTTTGCTTGTTTTTAAAAGAGTTTTATTGACATACAATTCACCTATCATACAACCCAATGATAGGCAGAATGTGCATCAGATGGTTATGTTGGTTGTTTTTTTTAATTAATTATTGGGGGCTTGTACAACTATCATCACAATCCACACATGTGTCCATTGTGTCAAGCACTTTTGTACATTTCTTTGCCTCATCATTCTGAAACCATTTACTTTCTACTTGAGCCCTGGTATTCGCTCCTCATTTCCCCCCTCCCTCCTCTCCCCCTCCCCCACAGGCACAGCTGCAAACAGCCCCTAAGGAGACCTGAGGGTGGCTGGAGCACAAAGCATAGGCCAAGGCGACAGGGAAACCCCAGCAGGTCAAAGGTGAAGCACAGCCCCGCCAGGCAGTGGGCAAAGGCAGCCTACAGACACACCAGCACCACCCTCCCAAAGACAGAGCCCAGGGCCCTGAGGCCCCCAGGAAAATGACACCTGGTTCCAATAAATCCACCAAAAACCAGCAAGACGCTTCCACAGCTTCCACAAGAAAAGAGAAACAAAATCCAATGCTAGAGGGCAGTGTAAGATAAGCAGAATCTTTAGGACACATTTTCTCATAAATTGTTGAAGAAAATAGTGACATCAGAAAACATAATACGTGAAGAGAAGGCACCACACACATCCTCAGCAAGAAGGCACAGGAAGTGAAAAAGAGCAAATACTTAAATTAACATTGCTATGTAAAATATCTTTCTGTAAAGTATTTTAAATGACTGTATACATAAAAGCTGCTTGAGGAAAAATTAAACTTACTTCGATCAGAAAGGCATGTGCCTGAGATACAGATTTTTCAGTTTAAGTCGTAAAAAGTAGATTGTGAAGTTGGTAGTTTGAACACACCAGTTGCCCCACTGGAGAAAGATGAGACTCTGCTCTGGTAAAGCCAGTGGTACTTCTCTGCCCTAAAGGGTTGCTAACAGTTGGAATGAACTCCATTATAGTGGGTTGGGTTGGGTTTTACAAATGACTAAGACCATTCATCCTTCAGGTCATTTCCCAGGCTGGAAAATGGATGTCCGTCAGTTCACTCAGGTTCCCCTTCTGAGAGCTGGGAATGGAGTCAGTCCCATCCAAACACCTGCTTGGCACGTAAGGAAAAGGAGTAATTCCTGCAGAAGAAAACGGATGAAGTTTCACTGAACGCAGGATGAATGAATGATGGCAGGGGAAAACAACTGGTCCAGCCACACACTCATGGAGTTGTGTGAGTCAATACGGTAGCTTCCATATACCGCAGGGACCTAGTAGATGTCCCGCAGGGACCTAGTAGATGTCCTTCTTTATTTTCCTTCAGCTCCCAACATGTAGTTTACCAAATATCTGTGAGGTATCTCGTCTGGGTCAGGCACTGTGTTGCCATAGCAACATACAGGGATTAAAAAAACAAAAAATGAAGCGAGTTACCGCTCCTGTGGCACTCCCAGCTCACTAGGAGCAACAGATAATGGCCAAATGGAATTGCAATAAAGTGGAAAGGCTGCAGGGCTGTCAAACTGGTGGCCCGCGGGCCACATGAGGCCCCCCCGAGGTAATTGTTTTGTGACCCAGGACGCTCTGAAATAAAATGTAACGAGGGAATTGTGTGTGCAGTGTTGCCTCAATCTCCCCTAAGTGCTATTTTCTTCATAACAAGTTTTACTATTTTCGTTTTAGTTCAGAGCATCCTGGGCCACAAAAAATTACCTCGAGGGCCACATATGGCCTGCGGGCCACCAGTTTGACAACCCTAGGCTAAAGGTTAGCCCAGGCTGCGATGGAACCACAAAGGGAAGAGACGGGGAGATGTGAGACGGTCCTAATCACAAAAGCCATATCGTAACTACTTCCATGAAGGTCACCCTGTCCCCGGCAGACATTGACTGCCGCCCCCAGCCTCCCCTGGAGCCACAGGTGCCCTTGGTCCGCAGCAGCTTCCTTGAAAATGATTTTCTTTCCATCTTTGAGCAGAACAAGCGCAGTAAGGAGGCAGAAAGTTACCTTCTGTTTTTCCGAAAATAAACTTTTAAGTGGAAACTCAATTCTAGACACATTTAATTCATATTTTATGTTAGAAAGGGAGATTTCTCTCCCTTTCCTGTGGACTATTCAAAGAGGCCTCGTAATGTCGTGTGCGGCGAGTTGGGCAGCAGTCCCAAACAGCCGCTCCAGGGGAGAAAGATGAGGCTTTCTAATCGCAGAAGGATTCACAGGCTCTGTCCTACAGGGTCGCGATGAGTCTGAATTGATGCGGTGGCAATCAGCGAAGGCAGGCCCACAGCACAGTGAGAGTTGGTCCTTAAAGCACCACAAGGTGGCAGCAGAGGAGACGCCATCTGCAGAACTCCACACACTGAAGGAAGGCTGGGAAGGCCTCCCCATCCTGGTATCTTGCTGAAAACCTTGTGGGTACACATGCATGTCTAGGAATTGACTTGATTGCTTCATGTCCACGGCTTGCTCAGGGACACACCACGTCCCTCAGCTTTCAGGGAACATATGAGTCTCAAGAACCTGAATCGGCCTCAGTGAGCTCTTTCTGGCACAGTTCAGATGTCTCTGCGGGAAGAGGTGGGGTTCACCCAGTAGTGAATGCTGATACTGTTTTTAAATCCTGACTCCTATCACTCACAGTTCATGCACGCAACTTACTTTATCAAAATCATAAATCCGTCATTGAAGCATTTACATAGATATTTAAAAACAGTTGTATTGGCACTTCATCCAGATGTTATACAATTCAATAGGTCAATCATATCAAGAAGAGTTGTACAATCATTGCCACAATCAATTTTGGAACATTTCGTCATCCTTGTACTCATTACTATTAGTGTAAATTTTTTTATTTGTGGCAAAAATATATGCAAAACATTCTCCAATTAAATACCTTCTACATGTATAATTCAGTGTCATTGATTATACTCTGTTTTATGCAACCATTATTGATATCCTTTTCCAAATTTTTCTACCACAATTAACATAAACTCAATGCCCCCTAAGCAAAAACTCTTCCTCCTTCACCCATGGTAACCATTGGACAACTTTAATTTTTCTCTCTCTCTCTTAGTATTTTTCTTGAAATAAAATTCACACATTATACACTTCCAGAGTTAAGTCACTTTTTAAAAGAGTTGTATAATATACATCATTGCCATCAGTTCTAGTGTTCCTCCCCTCCCCCCCTTTGCTATTTGCTCCCCAGTTCCCTTCACCTTCCCCACACCCTGTACCCATCCCTGACAAGCCATAGCACCAATTATTGTCTCTGTGCATCCACTCCTTCTGTGCTTCATAAACTGAGTGTGCTAGTCTGGGTTGACTAGAGAAACAAATTCATAGACACTCATGTGTGTTTAAGAAAGAGGTTTATATAAAGAGTAGTTTTATATTAAGAAAACATCCCAGCCAAGTCCAGATCAAGTCCATAGTCCAATATTAGTCTATATGCCCGATACCTGTCTATAAATTCCTCTTAATATTCATGCGCCACATGCAATGATGCTGAATACAGGAGGATCACAGGCCAGTGGATGGAAAGTCTTATGGTGGAAGCATCTCAACACTGGTGTGGGTCTCCACACAGCTCCTCCAGCTCCAGGCCTCTGGCTCCATCAGTACAGCTCCATGAGGCTTGTCAACAGGAATGTCTCTCAGGAAGAGTGTGTGTCCAGTCTCCAGGGAGGAAGACAGAAGTTCCTAGAAGCCGCAGGAGAAGGTCATGTCCACACAGAGGCTTCATTCGCTATAACCAGGAGATTATGTAACTGCCACGCTGGGCAACCTACCAGAAACAATAAAAAACAAAACAGAAAGAATGATAATGATGTAAATATAAAGAGTAAGAAAAAAGACCACCAACAATATTTAAAAATGCAGAGAAGAAATTTCTGTCATAGAACAAGCGAGAAATACTTAAGCCTAGAGAAAATGTAGGTTGGATCAAGAGGAAGGTCAGTTGTCCACGTATTGTATTATACCATGGTTCAATGCACCATAATCAAGTTTAAAATACTCTCTGTCTGGTAGGAAAGCTATTTGAGTCCCTTGCCTGTGGCCAGAGTGCATCTGCCAGAGACTTAATCTGATTAGATATTCGCACATGGATTTGGGGCTCCCACTGTCCTCTGTAGCCTTTTACAAATTGGGTGTTCACAATTTAAGCTCTGATACTTTTCCCTGCATCGTATTTGGATTTTGTAATTGTTACCATTTAATCACATAGGTTGATGTGCTTCTTCCATGTATCCAGTGTATCCAATGACATAGAATTTGAGTGTAGTCCATCGGTGAGCTGAATTCCATGAGTTATTCCTTTGTACAGATTGATTTCTTAATTTATTGAGCTCTGTTTATTTACATTGAGTATCAAGGTTGGTGATAGGGGAAAATTTCCTGTAACATTTCTTACAAGGGCAGATCCTTGATAATCAGATTAATATCTGTCATTATTAATGCAAGAGGAACATTGAGATATTAAATATGTCATGGTCTGGGTCTCTTTCATCGGACGACCACAAAGCCAGGAGCCCTCCCCAACATCCAATGACTGCCATTTCCACGGTCTGGGGTGGCCATCCTCTGCTTCCTCTCCCATCAGGGAATTTCCGTCCTCAGTCCAAAGGTAGTTTGGAGGTAGGCTTCGAGGGTTGGGTGGAAACATATTTGAAATGTCTGCCCAGGAACAGAGAACCAGGTTAATTCTTCCCTTTGGTTCCCCACAATTATTGGTTAGCATCCCTTCCTGATGTGAGGTTGCTCCTCCCCATTTACCCACCATGTCCACCAACAGAAATACCAATACCACCTCTGAAAGGTAGATGCTCCCTTCCAATACCGACTGAACTTGACTTCCAGGACGGTTCTTCTCTCATTTCTGTGGAGGGCCTGTTGATTAGTTGCAGCCTGGTCTCAATGTTGGTCAGCATCAAGCGGATGGTCTTCTCCAGGTTCTCCTTCTGGAAGGAATGGCTCCAGTCAATGTGAAGGCTCCTCGTTGGGTGTACGTATGCAGTACGCATAAGGAGGATTACCATATGTACTTGAGTACAAGCCAAGTTTTCAGCACATTTTAATGCAGTTTTCGTGGTAAAAGTAGGTGCCGCCGTGGATATTCGGGTCAGCTTATACTTGACTATATGCAGTATGTGTGGTTCATGCCCGGTAGGCGGAATTTTTACCTCTATGTTTTGGGATTGGTCTCTAAGATTTGTTTAATTCATGTTTCCCCTTAGAGCAGTGGACTCATATCTTTGTCCTTTTGGGGTTGACTTACCTAACTCAGCATAAGGGCTTCCAGATCCTTCCATGTCATGCAGTGTTTCATTTTGAAGTTTAAGGATGCAGTGTCCCATTGTGTGTGTGTGCCATTGTGTCTTTATCCATTCTTCCACCATTGGGTACTTGGGCTGCTTCTAGTTTCTTGCAACTGTGAACGGTGCTGCGATAAACAGGAGAGAGCATGCACACACCCGTGTTGTGTCCCTTCTTTCTTGGGGGCATGACTAATACTGGAACACCTGGATTGTGTGGGTCCTAAATTCCCAGTTGCCTTCAGTATTGCCATATCATTCCCCACAGTAGTTGTATGTCACTAACAGCATGTCCGATTCTCTCCACAACCTCTCCAGCATTTGGTGTTTTCGCTTTTTCAGTTGAGCCAGCATTGTGGATGTAAAGTGGTATCTCATTGTGGTTTTATTTTGTCTCCCCCTGATGCCTAATGAACATGAGTATTTTTTCATGCGTTTGTTAGCCATTTGTACTGCATTTTAAAACTATCTGGTCATGAATTTTTCTGATTTCTTAATTGGGTCATTTGTTATTTTCTTATTGAACTGTTGTAGATTTCTGTATATTTTGGAATTTAGACCCTTGTCTGATATGTCACTGTCAAAAATTTTTCCCAATAAGTGGGCTATCTTTTACTCTCCTGATGCAATCTTTTGATGTGCATAGGTGACGTGATTTCAGCACGTCCATGCCGTCTGTCTTGTCCTCTGCTGTGTGCGCCCCCGTCATTACAGTTGGTAGTCGATGTGTGCCCTGTCATAGAGTCCTTTAGTTTGTTTCAGTTTTGTCATTGATGATCCTGAAAGCTCTGGGGTTTATATTGGGTCTTTAATTCATCTTGAGGGTTTGTTTGTTTGTTTGTTTATGCATGGGGAGAGGTATAGGTCATGTTTCATTCTTTTGCATATAGAAATCCAATTGCTCCAACACCATTTGTTATAGAAGCTATCTTTGTCCCATTGGATATTTCTAGGTCATTGCCAAAGATTACTTGCTTGTAGGCTGATGTATTTATGTCTGGGTTTTCTTTTCTGATCCGTTGGTCTATACAAATCTTGTTGTACCGATACCACACTGTTTTGACTACTGTGGCTATGATGTAGGTTTTTAGGTCAGGCAATGCTAGACCTCCTACTTGGTTCTTATTTTTAAGTTCTTTGCTTACCCTGGGTCTTTTGCCTACCCATATGAAATTTGTAATTCGTTTTTCCATTTCTTAAAAATATGCATTTAGGATTGGATTAGGATTAAATTATATCTGTAGAATGTTTTAGGCAGTACTGACATTTTCACAATAATATGTCTATCTATCTATGAGCATGGGCTATTCTTCCTTTTCTGTAGGTATTTCTTGTTTCTTGTAGCAATGTTGTGTAGTTTCCTCTATATAGGTGTTTTGTTTATTTGGTTAGGTTTATTCCCGAGTATTTAATCTTTTGTGTTGTTATTGTAAATGACATTGTTGTTTTAATGTATTCTTGCTGGTATAGAGGAATCTGACTGATGTTTGATTGTTAATTTTATATCCTGCTACTTTGCTGAATCCTTCTATTGTTTCCAGTAGGCTTTTCGTGGAGTTTGGGCATTACTTATATATAGGATCATATCATCTACCAATAGTGAGAGTTTCACTTCTTCATTGCCTATTTGTATTCCCTTTACTTCTTTTTGTGGCCTGATGGCTCTAGCTATGACTTCCAACATAATATTTGTTAAGAGTGGTGATAGGGGCATCCTTGTCTAGACCCTGTGCAGCATACTCCAAATACGAAGTCAATACAATTAGATAGGTCCCCTTCACAGTGGCTTTGGAAGCTACAGCACCAACTGGATCTCTCTTCTTTACCCTCTGGGTTAGATTGGGTTCTTGAGAGAAGCAAAATCAGTGGTTCCTGAATGTGTGTGTACCTAGAAAGAGATGTATATCAAGAAATGGCACATGTTGTTGATGTAGGTCTAAGTTCAGTACACTGCAAGTGAAGTTCAGTACACTGCAAGTGAAGCTTCTCCTGATTCATGGAAGCTGAAAAGGAAGCAGGATGATAAAACAGAGGCAGCAGGAGACATAGGCTAGTGGATGCAGAGGTAGATGAATCCAAAGTCGGCTGAATAACTCTACCATCCACTGGAATAGGGAGGTGATGCAACAGGAGATCAATGAACCAGATGCACAATCCACACCAGCGCAAGATGAAGGAGCCAGAAGGTTTAGACTCTGCTAAGTTTGTCCCTTAGAAACAAAGGACACATCCCTAAGTATGTATCATCATGCTTATTGATAGCTTGAGCTCCATCCCTATTCTTACACTAAAGGGTCTATCTGGTATAATCCTTATCGGACCCCAAATTTTTTACTCTAAAAAATTAAGACTACTTAAATCACTCAAAGTAGAGTGTAAAAATTAGTGATCTATAGCATAATAAACTTTCAATAAAAGTGAATCTGCATTGGAGCTAAATTTTGAGTCAAACTTGAATTTTCTGAAAATCTCTCTTAATGGTGGGTTAAAAGTATATATATATATATTTTTTTTAAAAAAAAACATGAACAAATTTTATTATTTACTTTAGGCAAGCATTCTTCCATAGTCCCTCTGATTCAGATTTCCAGTACTAGCAACTTTTAAATTTACAGACTTCAGGTGACTTTTAATTGAATTTCTGTGTGATCCAAAGATGTTTGTAGCTTCAGTGCTCAATGTACTAATGTCACAAAGTTATAAATTTTATATGATCCATCATGTGTTTTATTTGGTCTAGGCAAATGTATGGCAATGTTCAGATCAATGCATTTGATAGATAAATATTCCAAACTACAATATCTCCCTTAATAAAGTGCTAAAAATATATATATATATATCCTTTTCTATCGTAGCTTTAACAACACTAGTAGAGGGACATCTACAGATTACAAGCGAGTTTTCCAAATTTCATTGTTAGGTCAAGAAACTGCGCTCTCAGTTGGCTATCGGCAATCAGAGGTCCTGCTCACCTTAGTTCTCAATGTAACTGAAAAGTGGAATCACAAATAGAAAATAACTGACACTACAATTCCCAACTTGGAGCATATGATGTAATTGATGATTTTATACATCTTTCTACGTGATTTTCATGTGCAACGAGGGTTAAGAAGTGCCCGAGATCAGTGGTTCTCAACCTTCCTAATGTCATGAACCTTTAATACAGTTCCTCATGTTGTGGGTGATCCCCAACCATAAAATTATTTCATTGCTACTTCATAACTGTAATATTGCTACTGTTATGAATCATAATGTAAATATGTGATATGCAGGATGTATTTTCATTGTTACAAATTGAACATAATTAAAGCAAAGTGATTGATCATAAAACAGTATGCAATTACATATATTGAACTATTTATTTCTAATTACAAATAAATGAAATTTTGTCTTGAAGCATGGCACTCCTTCACTTCATGCCAGGCCTACGTGGGCCTAGCTGCATGTGGACCAACCCACCTGGAGACTGAGGAGCAGCGCCTCAGTTCCTAAAACCATCGGAAATATTTGTTTTCCGATGGTCTTAGGTGACCCCTGTGAAAGGGTCGTTTGAATAGGCCCTTTGGCTTTTTCCTTTCAAGGGCTATTCTTTGGGGGCAGCATGTGGACTCAGGTAAGTACCCCCAACCCACTGCCGTCTAGTGGGTTCCAGCGCAGAGTGCTGCATTAGGAAGATTAGAGCAGCCTCACAGAGAGAGCAAGGCTAGGCATCCTCGTGGCAGCACACTGCTCCGCTTTCTCCCATGGTGTAGTTCATCCGTATGAACTGCGGTGACCTAGAAGCCGAGCCCTTCCCGACTGGGCCACCGGGCCTCCTCGGGGCTTCTCTGGGTCATCTGCTTTATTTCAACGTGCCAATAATTTGACTGGAGCGCCTTGGGGAGGGTTGCCTGGTGATTCGAAATCAGAGTAGTGCATTGTCCATTTCTTCCAGGACGACTGAGTAGGTCCCAGCTCCAGCACATGAGCTGCATGAGAAAGCTTGCTGGGGAAATGACTTTGTCCTCACTGGCCGAGGAGAGGTAAGTGGGAGACTGAAAACCTCCTGGCTCTGCTTCTTTCAATCTACTTCAACCTAAGATTGTGGCAAGCAAGGATGCTTGGTGCTGTTCGAGCCAATTTTCCATCCAGGAGAGAAGAGCCGCGATGACCCGAGAGCGCATCCTGGAGTTCTGATTTCCAGCAATCATTCCTTTTTCTTGTTATAAGAGGAAAATCAATCCAGTTTGCTGAGCTACATTTATGCAGCCATCCTTTACCTCGTGACTGCAAGCAGACTTGCCAGGATGGTCCTTCCCATACCACACTGCATGGTGAACCTGGCACAGCTCCCAAAATATATCCCAACATTCACAAAGGACACATATTCTTACTATTGCTCTTGGATTGATTTCTTAATTCGTGATCCTAATCACGTTTGTTTGTTTTTTTGTTTTTTTTTTACAAATACGGTTGCTTTCCATATAGCTTACTCCCCTACAAAATGTCCCGTTGGCGTAATGGTTTACACTTTATGCTCTGTGGTAGTAACATAATCTGCTGTCAATTTGACTTAAGAGTGAAGGGGTGAAGTTTAGCCTGTCAATCAGGTCACAGCTTGATGACCTCATTTGGAGGCGCCAAAGAAATAAATAGCTCACTGGAAGTAGTACTCAGGCTCACTCCCTGCAAGACATTTCTCCGGACAAGACATGTTGAGCTACACTAGAGCCCAGGAGCTGAAGGAGCCACATGGAGACCCCTGCCAACATTGAGATGTTTCCACTACCACTGGATCCACAAGACTTTCCACCCACTGGCCTCTGATCTTCCTGCGTTCAGTATCATTGCATGTATTTCATGAGTCTGAAGAGGACTTTATAGATTGGTTTCAGGCATATGGGCTAATATTGGACTTATGGACTTGAGCTGGACTAGGCTGTGCTGTTTTCTCAATATCCAATTGCTCTTATATATAAAGCTCTTTCTTATACACTTATGAGTGTCTATGAATTTGTTTCTCTGGTTGGTGGTTCAAACCTACTAGCTGCTCCACAAGAGAAAGAGAAAACTTTCTACCCCCACAAATGGTCAAAGCTTCAGAAACTCATGAGAATGGTTCTACTCTATGTTATCTGGTTGTTATGATTATGAATCCACTTGGTGACAGTGAGCTTTACTCCATCACATGATCAAGGGTAATGTAATGAAGAGGTATTGCTGAAACCCAGGTGGGGACAGAGCATGATAGTGGGACAGGAAGAAAGTCAAGGGAAAAAGAGGAAAGAGCTGGGAGACAAAGGGCATTTATAGAGGTCTAGACAAAGACATGTACATATGCAAATATATATGAGGATGGGGAAATAGATCTATGTGCCTATATTTATAGGCTTAGAATTAAGGTGGCAGAAGGACATTGGGCCTCTACTCAAGAACTCCCTAAATACAAGAATACTTTCTTCGATTAAATTGGCATTGTATAATGCTCACCCTCCCGACACAACTGCTGAAGACAAAGCGGGTAAATAAGCAAATGTGAAGAAAGCTGATGGTGCCCGGCTATCAAAAGATATAGTGTCTGGGGTCTTAAAGGCTTGAAGATAAACAAGTGGCCATCTAGCTCAGAAGCAACAAAGCCCACATAGAAGACACACCAATCTGTGTGATCACATGGTTCCAAAGGGATCAGTTATAAGGCATCAAAGAACAAAAAATCATATCAGTGCACACCTCCATGATACTATCGCTGAGGACAAACGGGTACATAAGCAAATGTGGCAAAGAAAGCTGATGGTGCCCGGCTATCAAAAGAGATAGCATCTGGGGTCTTAAAGGCTTGAAGGCAAACAAGCAGCCCTCTAGCTCAGAAGCAACAAAGCCCACATGGAAGAAGCACACCAGCCTGTGCGATCACGAGGTGTCAAAAGGATCAGGTATAAGGCATCAGAACAACAAAAAAATCTTACCATAGTGAATGAAGGGGGAAGTGCAGAGTGGAGACCCAAAACTCATATGTTGGCCACTGGAGATCCCCTTGCAGAGGGGTCTAGTGGAGGAGATGAGTCAGTCAGGGTGCGATGCAGAACCGATGAAGAATACAGCTTTTGTCTAGTTCCTAAACACTCCCCCCCCCCCACCTACTATCGTAATCCAAATTCTACCTTGCAAGTCTGGATAGAGCAGAGGATGTACCCTGGTACAGATAGAAGTTGGAGGCACAGGGAATCCAGGGCGGATGATACCTTCAGGATCAGGAGTGTGAGTGGTGATACTGGGAGGGTAGAGGGAGAATGGGTTGGAAGGGGGGAGCAGATAACAAGGATCTACATGTGACCTCCTCCCTGGGGGACGGACAACAGAGAAAGGGGAGAGGGGAGATGTCAGACAGAGTAAGATATGACAAAATAATAATTTGTGAATTATCAGGGGTTCATGGGGAAGGGGAAAGGGAGGGGGGGAAAAGAGGACCTGATGCAGAGGGCTTGGGTGGAGAGCAGATGCTTTGGGGGTGATGAGGGCAATGAATGTACAGATGTGCTTTACACAATTGATGTATGTGTGGATTGTGATGAGAGTTGTATGAGCCCCTAATAAAACGTTTAAAAAATAGAATGTATACTTGAAATGAAAACAAAACATAACAATTGCTCTTTGATATAAAGTTCTCTCTTACACACATGAGTATCTCCTTGAATTTGTTTCTCTAGTGTTCCCGGACTAGCACAGGTATGTGTAAATCTGGGTTGACTAGAGAAACAAAGACATAGACTCGTATGTACATACGAAAGCGCTTTATATAATAGAGCAATTGTATATTGAGAAAATACCCCAACCCAGTCCAGATCAAGTCCATCGGCCTGATACTAGCCCATATATCCAATACCAGTTTATAAATTCCTGTTCAGATTAATGCGACACCTGCAACGATAATGAATGCAGGAAGATCACAGGCCAGTGGGTGAAAAGTCTGGTGGATTCAGTGGCCATGGAAGCCTCTCAGCAGTGGCATGGGTCTTCATGTAGCTCCTCCAGCTCTCTGAGTGACTCAATACAGGAAGGTGCAGCAGTAAAAGAGAGGTTCTTTCAGGGCCCAATAAGTCTCTATGTGGCTTGTCCACAGGAAGACAAAGGCCCAGAGAGAGAGGAAGTTCCCAGAATCCTCATGAGGAGGCCATGCCCCAAAGGAGGCATCATCAGGCTGTGACCTGATTGACAGGCTAGGCTATACCTCTTCACTTATTTACCAAGTTGACATGAAATTATGTAACTACCACAGAGTGTAATTGTCACTGCTTCTGAGATGTAGGAAACACAAATAGAATGCTATGTAGCAGTGAGAGTCTATTCGCTGGTATCTTTTGTTTCCATTTAGAGTGGCTTTTTAAACTGGTGGCTTTTTAAACTGGTAGGGCTGAAGCACATCTTCTGTTCTTAGAAAGCACATGGACAGAGAGAAAAACCAAATGAACCAAGACATCTATAAAAGAAAGAAACAGCAACAGATCTCCTAACTCTAAGGAGAAAGGAAACAGAAACGGGTTTAGAAAACAGCAAGGAAAGGAAGAAATGAGGAGGAACTCTACAAAGGCAACTCCCTTTACAAAATGGAAAATAAAATAAACTAAATCACATTACAAAAATATCAACAACACCAAAAACCAAACTCATTGCCATGTAGTCAATAATGATTCATAGTGATGCCATGGAGTTGCTGGTGGTTTTGAACTGCCGACCATGTTGGTCACAGCCCAATGCAAAACCACAACACCACTAGGACTCCTTCCAAAAATATAGATTCTCTTTCCTTTTTTTAAAAAACAATGCCTTTTAAGAGATGTGGATGACTTGGCTTTTGTGTCCTCAAACTTCTCTCACTGGAAGAGGGCATATCGAAAGTATTGCTAATTTCTTTTTTTTTTCATTTTATTGGGGGCGTTTACTGATATTATTACAACCCATATTTCCATTAGATCAAGCATAATTGTACAATTTCTGCCATCACCATTTTTAATACATTTTCTTTTCTTCTTGAACTCCTTCATATTATCTTCCCCTTTATCCCCTTTCTCCCCCACGCTACCACCCATCCCTCAATATATTATATATCATTATTGTTTTTGTTGTTTGCCTTAATTTCCACCATCCCATTTATCCAATCACCTAATTTCTGAATCACCTAAATTCCCTTTGAGTGGGGTTGTACAGTCATCATTGCTATCAGTTCTCCCTTCCCCCTTCCCCCCCCTTCCCATATCCTCAGGGAGTCATTATTCCCCTTGATATTTTTGAGGGGTTTATCTATCATGAATTGCATGCATTGAAGGATCTTGGTTGTACCAATGTATAAATTGCAGGGCTAGCAAGGTTAGTGAGGTACAGCTAAGGCCATAATAGTGAGAGGAGAAATTTTAAAGTACTGGAGGATAGTTGTGAGTTTCATCAGTGCTCTACTCCTCCCTGCATGTATTGCCCCTTCCATATGGCCCTTCTGTGAGAGCTGTCCCATTTTTTTTACAGGTCGGCATTGGGCCTTCACCTTGCCTATGTTCCTTCCGTCCGTTTGATCACTCAGTTTTGAACTTCTGGTATCTATTCCCATCGACATCTCATGAATTTCATACCCAAAGAAACAAACTTTTCAGAAGACATAGTTCTGCCTAGTGCCCAGTACATAAGTTTTCAATCTGCATACATCCAACAATCCATGTATTTTAGTCTAAAACCTGTCCTGTGCATGCATACTTTCCTCTTCTCAACAGTAATTTAAATTTTATACCATTAGCTAAATTTATGATACTATTCATAGAATTACCATATGCCCCATGGAATACTTTATCATAATCCTCAATAAAACAATAATGCTGTCTCTAATGTGGAGTGGGGATAACATAAAGCATGTATGTATATATATATATATATATGTATATATACATTTTGAGCTCACACTTAATTGCAAACCTTAATCTAAGAATAGTTGGTTCTTATCAGTGGCCCTACTTGATATTTGCCCTCATGAAAAGACCACTGAAGACATGGACACTGTAGCAAAGTATGGTGAAGAAATCAGATGGTGCCCGGCTATCAGAAAGAATAGTTTCGGAGGTCTTCAAGGCTTGTCTTAAAATGAGCAGCCATCTAAAGGAGATGTCAGCTAAGTCTGCACAGAAGAAGCACACCAGCCAGCATGATCAAACAGTTATTAACAATAGTATCCAAGATCAGAGAGAGTGTCTGTATCATGACTTCGGTTCTGAGGACCTGCCTGGTTTTTGGCAGGCTGTGGATGACAATGAGAGCTCTGAATCTATTGACAGAGTCGGGGGAGGAGGGGTGGGGGGGGTGGAGTAAGCTGACACTGAATTCCCCGGGCCCACTGACCCAGGGTAGGAGCAGCCTCACCTCCAGAGAGAATGCATCAGAATGCAGACTCAGCCTCACCTCCAGAGAGAATGCATCAGAATGCAGACTCAGCCTCACCTCCAGAGAGAATGCATCAGAATGCAGACTACTACAGGTAAAAAGTTCAGGTAAAAAGTATCGTCTTGCTATTTGTTTTTCCTTTGAACCCATCTTCAACCTGTTCTAGTTTTTATTACATTCAGCTATCTTTTGGATGGAGGTTCTTCTGTGTTTTATTCTCTTGTAAGTTGTTGTCTTGTTTTTTGTTGTTATTCTGCTTCGTAATTATTTTTGTTTCAACTTGAGTGTTTTTTTTTAAATATGAAGCTCAGAGTAGGGAAATCTATAGAGACAGCAACTAGATTAATGTTAGGGTTATGACAAGAGAGGTTGGTGGGAATAAAATCGGGAAGCTAATAAGGACGTCTTCAAGAATGAAGACAATGTTCTCAAATTGCTGGGGCGATGAATGCACAACTCCCTTTAATATACTCAAACACTGAGTGGTATGGTACATGAATTCTATACCAATAAATGGTTAACAAAAGGAACAGACTTGGATCCTTACTAGGAGTGCAAAGGGAGGGAGAAAATGGGGAACAATAGGCTCGGGCAGGGGCTGGCAAACTTTTGAGTTGGAAGAGCCAATCCTGTCTCTCACAACGATTTAACAATTATTGAAGAGTCATAAATGTATTTTTACAAATACATGAAAAATCATTATCTAATAATAACCTTTAAATTGTTTTGTAATTTTACTTCAGAGCCTCATGTATGTGCCCAAAGAGCCACATGTAGCTCCAGAGAAGTTTGTCAAGCCCTGGTCTAGAGGCAAGACAGACGTTAACGTAGGACAATCTCCTAAAAGAGGGAGAAGAGCAAAATAGTGGTGGTGGTGGGGGGGGGTCAAGCTATTGGGAGATTTGATAGGTTGTCTAAGTTTGTTGAATACAAAAATGATGGCATGCAATGTAAGTACGCACTTAAGTCACAATAAAACTTTTTTAATAAAAACGCTTCCTTCTGTGGAGGCGCCCGTGATTATATTATGTCCTATGAGGAAATCCTTCTAGATGACCCCTTGGGAAAACCAAAAATCCACATCATTAACTTTCTGAGTCGACCTCTCTGCCTCGAGTTTAACGGCTGCTCCACTCAGAAGTCACTGCTTTTGGCTGGTCTTTTCTTATTCCTGCGCACCCAAATGAGACGAAGGCACGTGTATAACTGAAAGCACTTGCTTGCCCAGATAAACTGATCACAGAGGCATCTTATATAGGCCTGTTTGTGTGCAGTACACCAGATGAACCGAACCCTGGGAGCATATTTTAGCCTCCTCTCTTGTATAAGGTCATTATGAATGGGAGCCGACTTGATGGGACTTGTGTGATCCTGCCCCACCGTCGAATGGGTCCAAGGTGTGGCATGTGTGTGCAACTAAAGAAGACAAAGAAGACAGAAAAGAGGGAGCCGCGGACTCAACTCCATTCTCGGGAGAAGTGCGATGTGGGAGAAAAACCCAGCATTTATTCAACAACGAGATTTTGTAGGTCTTGAGGCGTGCACGCCTCTCATTCATTGTTCAGATACATCAAACAGGCAATGTCCTAGCCGTGGTACTACAAGCATGCAAAGGAAGCACACATTCTTTAAGATAAGCGTGTTGTATTGGTGTTTGTGAGGAGGCAAGGGTCTGTAGAAAACAACCTTGGTGGGGAGCAGGTGTGTTGTGGAGAAATGTCCTACCTGGAATCTTAGTATATTCAGCATCTTCTGATCTCCCTCCGGGGAGGTGTCTCTCACTAGGGATGGCGATGCCAAGCCCTGTAGTCAGAGTGCTGGGAGCAGACAACATACACTTTCTTCCCGGTCCTCAGTTTCCCGCAGGGACTTACTAACAACAGCACATAGCATAATTAGGGAAAAAAACAAGACAGCTTCCCATAAAGATACACAGACATTTATCCAGGCTTCCCTGGCTTATCAAACGGCATTGAATATGCTCTGTACTTTTCCAAAATATGTTTTGCAAATGTTTTGTACGCCAGTGACCTCCCCTGGATATTTCAGAAGCAGGAGGTTCTAATTGTGCTGTGGACATCCTATCCCTCACAAGCACACACAGTACAGAACACCTTCGTAAGTAGCAACCTTAAGGGCGCTCATCTATGGGGCTTCTGTGCCGAAAGGAAGCTGCCATTTTCCAGTGTGGGTGTCTTTTCCGTTTCCCTTCATGACATAGACAAATGTTGATGTTTACGGCAAGTTGGTACATTAGTTGCTAATTAAGTTCCTAGCTGCTTCAGCCAAAACTTGCTGTATCAAATCCAAGAAGAGAGTGGCAGCTACATCAACAATAAATTGTTGGGGAGTTTTGGGTTTTGTTTTGTTTTATTAAAGGAAAGATGTACACTAAAGAACATGGGGAGCTTCCAGTCCTGCAGACAGGAAACCTCTCTTGGCTTCCTTCTAAGCTGAGTTGGTGGATAAAGTCCCGTGGCATCTGTCACAGGCACGGATCTGAGCTCAATAAATACTAGCAATCTCTTTTTCATACCCAGCCCCAAATTCTCCAAGGAGCAAGCTGGTTCAAGGGATGCACAGGAGGCCAGGTTTATTTTAGCAAGGTCTCTCTGATGCCGGACTCTATGGGCGCTTCTTGGGAAAGGTGTCTGCTTAGCTTTCGGTCTTTCCCTCAGTCTCACTCACGGGCCCAGGCCCAAATTTGTTAGCAGCAGAGTCTGGGGACTGTTCTTTCGTCTCCACCTCTCTGTGGTGCTAAATTTTCAATCACCAGCTTCAGGGCCCTCTGCCGCGGGGCTGCAGAGGGAGGTGGCAAACAGCTGCGGAAACGTGGGTCGTGCCTGCTTGATGATAAAGAAACCTGGGCGGAGGGCACAGGAGCTGCTCAAATGGCCCTGGGGCGGCATCCTTGGTCTTGGGAGCGAGAACTTGCTTCCCTTTTCCTTTCCCACCTTGGTTCCCTTTCGTTTCCGACCAGGCGCTCCTCCCAAGGCCTCCAGTCACTAGGCGCCCAAAGGAGGACTCCGCCCCCAACGAAACAGACACTCCCTTCTCAGCTGATTTCCTTGGAAAGTCCCAGCGCCCGAGAACCGAAAGTGAAACCGGGTCCGCAACTTATAAGAAGCGCGAGACAGGCGGAAGCCAGGCGATCCTCCCCGTGCGTCGCTGCGGCCACCCCAGTCCTCTGTCCCGGCGCGAACCCCAGGCCCCGCCGTCCGCTGGACCCTGCAGACGGGCGCCTCCGAGAGTGGACACAGGGCTCGCCGAGTGGCACTCCGACGGTCCCCGGGGGAGAATCCCGTCCCTTCTCCGAGAGCGAAGAATGTCCTCGGAAAAGAATTTCCTCTATCTCATCCAATGCTTCAGGGACCGCCTGAAACGGTGCATCCAGGTGGAGCCCGTGCTGGACTACCTGGCCTTTCTGCCCCCGGACGCCAAGGAGCAGATTCAGAGCAAGGCCGCCACCGCGGGGAACATGCGAGCCGTCGAGCTGCTGCTGAGCACCCTGGAGCAGGGGGCCTGGCCGCCGGGCTGGCAGCGGACCTTTGTGACGGCCCTGCAGCAGACGGGCAGCCGCCTGGCCGCCCGCTACGTGGATCCCGACCTCTGCGACCTGCCCTCGCCATCAGTGGAGAACACTCACGACGGGTGTCTGCAGCTGCTCAACGTCCTGCAGCCCACGCTGGTGGAAAAGCTCCTGGTTAAGGACGTCTTGGATGAAAGTGTGGCGCTGGACCTGCTGACCCCCGAAGACCGAAATCGGGTAGGCGTCAGTCAGTCAGTCAGTCCGTGCGTAAGGAATTCGGCTCTCAGGCTGGTTTTGCAATGCAGGGTGATGTGCACAGTTTACATGTTGGGGGCTAGTATTGGTTTCTTTCTTTCTTGAGAAGAAACTCCTACTCAAACCCAACTCCTTGACATTGAATGGATCCCGATTCATAACAACCCAATAGGACAGGGTAGCCGCCCCTGTGGGTTTGCAGGACTCTTCACGTGAGTAGGAAGCCTCGTCTTTCTCCCACAGAGTGGCTGGCAGTTTGGAACTGCTGACCTTGCGGGTAGCAGCCCATCTCGTAACCACGGTGACATACGCTGGGAGAACTAAACACAGACGTGCTCATTGTTCGTTCTGTTGAAGTACGCTAAAGAGAAGTTAACTGTGGAAGAACAATCGTATATTCCAGTTGATAACGTTTACTAAATACTGTCTACACACACGGAGTATCTTGCAAAAGGTACAATCACAGTTCCTACTTGTAATCGCCTACAGAGGCTCTTGATGTTATTAACTCCATTTTACAGATGTGGGAAACTGAGGCAGATTAAACCGTTTGTCCTAAGTCGTCCGAGGGTAGCAGTGGCAGAGCTGAGAATTTAGGGCCTGAGGGTGTGGAGTCGTATTTACTGTTATGCTATATAAGGAGCGGATGACATCGTCGCAACTCAAAGCCACCCCATAGGGCTGGGTACAACTGGCCCTGTGAGTTTCTGAGACTGTAATTCTTTGCAGGAGTAGAAAGCCTCTCTTTCTACTGCAGAACAGCAGGCAGTTTCTACCTGCTGACCTTGAGGCTTTGGTTTAACCCCATAGTCAGAGGTGTTCCTTAGATGCCTCTGATGGTCGTGAACTTGGTTTTTTGGTTTGGATGGCATAGTGGGTTATGTGTTGGGTTCTTAACCTGGAGGTCAGCAGTTTGTAATCACTAGCTGCTTCATGGGAGAGAGATGAAACTTCCTACTCCCCTAGACTTACAGCCTTAGGAACTAGACTGTGCTTCTTTGTCCTAGAGCAGTGGTTCGCAACCTTCCTCATGCCGAGACCCTTTCATAGAGTTCATGTAAAAGTAACCCGCCCCCAACCATAAAATTATTTTTGTTGCTACTTCATCACTGTCATTTTGCTACTGTTATGAATCGGGCAACCCCTGTGAAAGGGTCTTTGACCCGCAGAGGGTCGCCACCCACAGCTTGAGAACCGCTGTCCTAGAGGGTCACCGTGAGTTGAAATTGACACACTGGCCATGAGCGATTATTCAATATACTCAAATCATTGAGGGAACAAACAATTATCCCCAGGTTAACACTGGCTTGTTTTTTGTAGGCTCCCAAGCTAAGGATGAATTTTAGATTCTTTAGATGGTTGGGAAAATAATCCAAAGAAAGAATATTCATATTTTTGATATGTTGAAGATTATGTGAAGATCAAATTTCAGTAAGGTTTATTAGTGCCCAGCCAGGTTTGGTCATTTACATGCTCATTACAGAGGCTTTTATATGCTAATATCACTTAGAGGCCATGGAGCCCATAAACCCTAAAATGGTTACTGCCTGGCCCTTTAGAGGGGATTTTTGCATATAATACAGTTTGCTATTTTGTTTTCGTATAAATGAAGAAACACATGCTTTTAAAAAAAATATCTAAAGTATTCTGTTAGTTGCTGTGCTAGACAGGGTTCTTTAGAGAAACAATACCAGCATATGTGTGTGTGTGTGTGTGTGTGTGTGTGTGTGCGCGCGCGCGTGTGCGTGTGCTTACGCACGTATATATATGGATAAATATATACAGCAGGAAGGAATATAACAGCTAATTAGTCCACATAACAGTATAGAGGGCTCAGTTCAATTCACTTCTATGAAACAGTTAATATACTGGAAGTCCTTCAACTCACAGGGGCTGCTGGGTCCAAGGTCAAGGGAGCAGACAGATGAGTCTTCCATAGAGCAATGCAGATAGTCTGGCCACAGGCAGTGAACAGCAGGGCGAGTCACCAACAGTTGGCCAGATGACAGGATCCGACAGTCCCCAGCCCAAGAGATGTATATATACCAGTGCTGTGGTGAAGCAGGTCTCAAAGGAACCTCAAGCTCTAGCAAAATGGTCCATGGGTTGGGTGTCCCATGGGCAGTGTAGCTTGCAAGTTGAGGCAGAGAACTAGCTAAGACGGCTGCACCCTGGTCTGATCACCAGAAAGCAAGAGAGAGGGGCGGGGTTTGCTGAGCCATTTATCTCTTTGCCCTCTAATCAAACTGTGACTATTAATCCCACATGTTCTTATTGGCCAGGTTGGTACAATAAACCTACCTATCACAGTTGCCATTGTCCATGTTGGTCAAGGAATGCTGGCGTTTTAGGTGGCATTTGGACAGAATGACTCTTACCAGGTACCTTTACGTTTAATGAAGGAACCCTGGTGGCACAGTAAGTAGTTGCATGTTGTACTACTCACTGCCAGGTCAGCAGTTTGAAACTATCAGCCGCTCTACAGAGGAAAGAGGGGCTTCCCACTCGCAACAAGGAAACTCACAGGGGCAGTCCCACCCTAGTCTGTCGGGTCAATAGGAGTCAGCATCAATTCAATGGCATTGATTTTGGTTTCGGATTTACATTGAACCTACCCTATATACTTGTGCCTAAGCCGCGTTTTTCAGTACATTTTTAATGCAGTTTTTTTGTGTGGTAAAATTAGGTGCCACGGCTAATATTCAGATTGGCTTATACTCAAGTATATATGGTAATCCTTTATTCATCATTATTTTTTAAATAAATGAAGATGTACTGGGAAGTATATATATATGCTGGCTTGAGTCTGACTTATTCAGGGTTATAAATCAAAAGGGTTGTTTTGAAAGCCATGTAGTCATTTAAACCCATGACGAAATCAAAGCATTTTTCTATATCATGTGATCCTTTATATAAGTTTCTTTCCTTTTCTCTCTTTAATTCATCTCTTGTTTAAATCAACATCACTAAGTGTTGGCCCTTGGCTGGTGGACCTGCAATGTGACTTGGCCTTTATTGACTAAAGCTTATGGTGCTTTGATGTCTTGACGGCCATAGGGTCCAGTCCAAAGCCTGAAGGCTGCAGCTACATTTGCTGGCTGGGTTTCTCAACAAGTAAATTGCTTTGCACTGTTGTCTGTAAGTTTATGTAATTTGTGTATTGAGAACCAGCTAGAACGCATTATAGTCGTCCAGCTGGATATGACAAATGTGTACATCACTGTGGCAGAATCTTAATTTGGAAGGAAGTATGCAGCCTTTCCGCCAGCTGGAGATTGAAGATGGCATTTCCAGCCGCAGTAGCTGTTAAGAAGTCCAGAAGCAACAGAGTCCAGTAACACCACAAAGCTGTTTACATTTGGTGGCGATGATGGCCCGATTGCCAGGAAAACAGCACTCAGCCTTATTTACTCTAAATACTTCTGCCTATCAGCCTCACTTTTGTCTTGCCTGCATTGAATTGCTGCCAGACGGATTTTTATCCAAGATCTTGATGCTGGCAAGCTTGGAGGCAGCTAGCAGTAATACAAGGGATTTGACACCAAGAAGAGAGGGAGCAGAGGGACTTTTGTGTATTGATAGCGGTTAAGGCCAAAGCTACTCAAACACTTCCTTCTGTTTCACATTTTAAAGAAGATTCCGAAAGACAGAGGAGTTACACATATAAGGCTTTCTAGGAGGTAAGCGCAGGAGCCCTGATGGCACTGTGAATAAGGCATTGGGCTGCTAACCACTAGGTAAGCAGTTCAAAACCTCTTGCTGCTCCACAGGAGAAAGACGAGGATTTCTGCTCAGTACAGGGTTACATCTCAGAAACCCTATATGGTGTCATTATGAGTTTGATCTGACTCAGGAGAGTAGGTTTGGTTGGTTGTTTGCTTACGGGGACATCATACGCTGATGGTGCAGTGAGCTAACAAACCAAACGGTTGTTGTATCACACCCAGTAGCTGCTCTGCAAGAGATAGATGAGGCTGTAAAAATTTACAGCCCCAGAAACCCTGGGGGACAGGCTACCCTGTCCTGTAGGGTCACTTAGGAGTCGAATCTACAGGATGGCAGTTGGCTTGGTTTGATTTGATTTCAGAAAGAATAGTGTCTCTCTGAGATGCTAGAATATTTCTTGGTTCATATTCTGTTACATGTAGCATCAATTCCAAGACTGAGCTAGTGCTGACAGTGGGAAACAAGTGCTACGTATGAGGGTCATTTGTGGGCGCTTATCTTATAGCAGCTGAACGTAGTAGGGGAAAAACATGGGGTCTAGAAGAGGAAGACCTACACTGAGGTCTGCTTCTGCTTCTGCCTGCATGCATTACTGAGGAAAAGTGACTAGAGCTGTTTGTTCTTAAGTGTTCTTATCGATGAAGATGGACATCTAATTTTACTCTTCTTATTCACAGTAGTTTAGTGGACATTAGATGAGAAATGGTGTTTATAAAGGAACTTTATAAATACGCAACAGCTGGTTAGATACGATAAGACTTACTGTCCTTCTGCTTGCTGTTTCTCAGGGCGGTGCTGGGAGCTCAAAGTTCAAAGACCTGGTTTCTTCTCCTCAGGACTAAGCAGAAGTCAGTGCTTAAAAATATATTAATTGGTGGGTTGGCTGAATTGTGTATTTTCAAAGAAAAAAAGTGTGTGAGGTAAGAGTTGAGATCACCTGGTGTGAAGAGTTACCTTGGCAGGCATTCAGAAAGAGATAAGGGGTTTAAGAGTTCCACATTTGCTTGTAATTGACAGCTTAAGGAATATTTAATTGTGGATTAAGGACTTTAAAATTATTTTAATTCCTCTTCCTATTCTCTAGGAAACATTTCCTATTCTGTCCACATCCATGGTACCCATAGCAATACATACCTTCCTATAGCTTGGCTGTACAACCATATCATGAAATGTTATGTAGCTATTCAAAAGAGTACATTGTTTTCCAAATAAGCAACATAATGAGTTAGAACTGAGATATACTCATCACATTTCCATGGAAATCCAAGATAAAATGCGCCTATAACTTGTTGGGAGTCATCAAGTGGACTACAACTCACAGCGACCCCTTCCCTATCGGAGGGAGGGCTTCTGAAAATGACTCGGAGTTCCTGAATTACTTTGGTGTTTAATGAGTACCCCAAGAAACTCATTGATGTGTTGATTGAGCCAATTTGTGTTCCTGGAATGGCAACTTTGTCCCAGAAACCGTGCTGCTGTGCTCATAAAGGGACAAGATCAGAGAAGGTGTGAACATTATGCTGTCCACTAAGCTGTGGAGCTTCTGGTCTAGTCAGCATCACTGTTCCCTCTTAAAAGTGGAAGAATATCTGTCGGATGCAAGTCATTATTCTAAATACTGCAAGCTCATGGATAAATTCAGGAATCATTTTATAGATCCTTTAAAGAGGATGATCCCTAAACGGTAGGGGATCACCCCTGCAGTGACCCAAGGATGACCAGTAGCACAATAGGTCGAGGTTGGGGTTCAAACTCACTAACAACTCTTCACAAGAAAAGACTTGGCCTTCTGCTGGCAGAGAGATTGCAGTTTGAGAAGCCCGTGGGGCAGTTCTACTCCATCCCATAGGCAGCTGTGAGCCAGAATCAGTTTGAAGGCACAGAATGACAGCCGCAATCCTGGAAGACCAGGTGCACCAGAGGCACCACAACTACATCAGCTAGGAGCAATTTAGTTCTTACTACAGGGATTTGAGCATCCACGTCAGCCTCTCCTACCTCACTATATCATCAAGTAACTTAGGATACATAAGAATTTTGTTTCTAAGAAAAAGTATTAATAAGCATGCATGTCACTGACAAATATATAGTAAGTAAAATATTGATTTTTATGTGAAATTAGCTCATGTTACAGATACATGCACACACACACATATATCTTTATTCTTTCTTTAACATTCTATGAGTTTTGCTTCATTATTAACTGTTGTGTGAAAGTTGAGCTCCACTGATACTTTGCTAAATTTACTTGAAAGGAGAGAAAGTTTTTGTTTTCTTTTCAAACTGCAATAATTGATTTCTGTTGGGAAAAAGTACATCACAGTATTTAGAATACATTTGATTTGTATTGCCCACAAATTACTATTGATTTTGTATCCTGTATCTTAGTTACCTATGTATCCTTAACCTTCTGTATTGACTAGACAGCCAATTGTGGGGAGTGGTAAAGAGTGACAATTATACGTCCTGTTAACAGTCTCACATTTCTGGAATTGTGGTGATCAAAGAGATGTGTGGGGATCTCCTGTCATTACAATGTTTTAAAGGATGGGTTCATTAAAATATTATACTTTACCGAACTCCAAACTGGGAAGATTTTCTTAAATAAACCAGAATATTGATAAAGCTGATAAAATTGCAAAATATTATCTGAGTTTCCATATTCAGATAATGAAAATTATTGTAGGGAACATTGGAATTAAATGCCTGGATTCAATAAAGACAAAACAAGCTTGTCAACTGATTCCACTGTACAAATCAACCTAACAGGTTAATAGTTGAAGAAAACTTAGTAGATATAATATACTTAGATTTTTAATCAAAGTATTCATTACAGTAGTTCGTTCATTCTTTTTAGAGAAATTCTTTCTGGTTAGCTTCTCTCAGAAGGATTTAAAATGGATTAAAGGGCAGAAAAATAAACTATGCAAATGATGAGTTTTTAAAAGTGTTCAAACTAGTCCTATTTAATATCTTATGCAATCATTTTTCAAATTTGCAGATAATTATGAAAATGATTCAAAGCTATAGCTACAATGACTTTTCATTAAGTGAGTAATAAAGTTAGAGAAGCAGGTAGGAATTTGGAAGAATCTGCTTAAAAGATGCTATAGGGGCGACGGGCCCAAATTACTTCAAATGGACAGTTTAACCACAACTTCCTGTCAGAAAGTTAACGTGAAATTGGAAACAATTATTAGTTGTAATAATCGCTGAGAAGGAACTTATTCAGATTCTGAAGCCAGTGGCCTCAGATCAAATTTACCGTTGTCACTTGTGTGGCGTTAGGGAGGTAAAGACACCTCTGGGCTTCCGATTTCTGATCTATAAAGTGGGTAATATTGGTCTCCCTTCAGGGATGCTGGGAGCATGTAATGAGTTACTACATGCCTGACCTATAAACACAAACAAACAAAAAGTCGTTGTCCAACCATTCCACTCACAACAGCCCTGTGCATGTGTCAAAGTAGAACTGGGCAGCAGAGGGCTCTCAATGGCCCAGTTTGGGGAAGTGAGTCACCAAGTCTTCTTCCCAAGGCAACTCTGGGCAGACTTGAACCAGAAAGGTTGTTTTGTTTTTTTTAACAGCCAAGCACATTAACTATTTACATAACCAAGACAACCTCCACAAAGCCATTAAACCAAACTCTCTGTAATCCAATCTGTTCCAACCCATAAGGTTTCTAAGATTATAAATGTGTAAGGGTGCCTCACCTTTCTCCCACCGAGCAGCTGGGGGGTTTGAATCACTGACCCTGTGGACAGAAGTTTCACTCTTAGCTGCCCCGGGTCCTTCTACAAGACCTCTCGTGAACAGCATCCTTTAGAACAGCATGTTTAACTCTAGGCTAATAAGCTGATTTATTGACTATGCAAAGTCATTTAACCGTGTGGATCACAACAAACTCTGGATCCCATTGAGAAGACTGGGAATTCCAGAATACTTCATTGTACTCATGCAAAGTCTGTACATGGACCACGAGGCAGTTGTTCTGATAGGGAAAGAGAATGCTGCACCGTTTAGACTAAGGAAAGTGTCCTCTGAGTGGGAGGGTTGCGTCCTCACCATGCTGAATCAGTCTGCATGCTGAGCGAATAATCTGAGAAGCTGCACCATATGAAGAAAACAGCATCAAGATCTTGATTGGGCTGGATCGAACTCGACACTTGGCCAGTTGACCACCCTATCAGTCTGAACTGAATTCACATGGGGTGCAAGTATTTCTTAGATGTTCCATGACAGAAATTGCTTCTCTGGCTTTTTGAATGTCGACGAGGTTCTTATTCTTCTCACACATTAACTGTATCCCAGATGTGAAGCACAGGAGGAGTCGATGCATATTAATGACTGATACAAAGGGTTATAGGGAATGCAAGGGGTGGGGGCAGCAGATAGGGAGGGAAATGGGATCTTCAGATTAATCAATGAAGGCGGGAGGGGGAGGGACGCTGCAACTGATTGTGACTGGACAACTCATTTTAAAGGTGATTTACCTGGGGGGGTGGGGGTGGGGAGACGGTGCTCTAAGATTGATGTGGTGGAGATTGTACAATTCCCCTTGATAGGATCGAGTGACTCAACTATTCAATGGTATGATATGTAAATTATGTGCCAATAAAACTGATGAGAGAAAAAACGATTGGAGGAGGGCTTATGAACATGCTGAGTTAGATAGATGACACAACGTGCTTGCTGAAAGCGAGTAGGGCTTGAAGCTTCTGCTGATACAGATCAAGGGCTCATGCGGCCTTCAGTACAGATTACAATTCAATGTAATTGTCTTGACAAATGGACCAGTAGAAAACATCATGGTACCAAGGAACAAGCTAGGACGCAAAGCTATGGATAGAGGTATAAACACAGGTGTGCACTTATGTTAATACATTAATTCATAAAAATAGAGGTATTGGCCTAGGTACGAATATTTGTATGGCAATTCATTGAGGAAGTGGACTGACTTTGGGCCTCTGCTCAAACCCTCCATCAATACAAGAACACTTGTTCTAACAACCTGACATTCTGTAATGCTCACCCTCCCAACATGATCACTAAAGACATAATGGGTGCATAAGCAAATGTGGTGAAGGAAACTGATGGCGCCCGGCTGTTAAAAGATAGAACATCTGGTTTTAAAGGCTTGGAGTTAAACAGGAGGCCACCTAGCAGAGAAGCAACAAGCCCACATAGAAGAAGCACACCAACAGGATAAGATAACAGGCACCAGAAGACCACAAACAAACAAACAAACCATATTTTTGAGAATGAGGGGGGCCAGAGCAGAGACCCAAAACCCAACTGTAGACATTAGGACATTGCCTCACAGAAGGGTCACAAGGCAAGGGTAAATCAACCAGGGTGCCACAGTAGAGCACCGAGGAAACACACAATATTCCTCTGGTTCTTTGAGGCTTCCTCACCACCCTCTATCATGACCTCAGTCCTTCCTTCAGGTCTGGCTAGAATAGAGCATGTACACTGGTACAGATAAGAGCTCATGACACGCAAAATCCAGGTCAGATGAACCCCTCAGGAACAGAAATGGGAGTAGTGATACTAGGAGGGTAGGGGGAATGTGGGGAGAGGAGGGGCGAAAGGGGGAACCGATTGCAATGATTGACACATATTCCCCTCTCCCAGGGGGATGAATAACAGAAAGGTGGGTGAAGGGAGACTGGTTGGTGTAAGACATGAAAACAATAATTTATAATTTATCAAGGCGTCACGAGGGTGGGAGGAAGGAGAGAGGGAAAAAGAGGACCTGATGCCAAAGGCTCAAATAGAAAATAAATGTTTAGAAAATAATGATGGTAGTCTGTGTACAATTATGTTTGAAATAATCAATGTATGGAATATTATAAGAGCTGTCAGAGCCCTCAATAAAATGATTTTTTTAAAAGAAAATGTCATGATTAATGGAGAAAAGATCCATGCTCACAGAAGCAGCAATCAAGAAAATCCAACAATACAATGTTTTGGGAAACTGTTGCACACAACCTCTTTAAAGTATTTCAGCACATGTGTGTCACTCTGAAGACTAAGGCACTCCTGACCTGAGCCATGGCATTTTCAATCACCTCATTCACATGTGAAAGTTGGACAAGGAAGATTGAAGAATTAATATAATTGAATGATGGTGTGGATGAAGACTGTTGAAAATATAATGGACTGCCAGAACAAACAAGTCTATCCTGGAAGAAGTCTAGTAAGATGCTTCTTAGAAGCCAGATGGCACGAATTTTTTTTCTTTGCAAGATTTCTTATCAGGAGCGACCGGTCCTGGAGAGGGACAGCATGATTGATAAAAAGGAGAAGCAGTGAAGAAAAGAAAGCCTGCCAATAAGACAGATTGACAACATTGGCTGCCCCAATGGGCCCCCAAATGACCAGGTGTTTGATGATGGCGAGGACCAGGCAAGTGTATTGTTTCGTTGTGCATAGGATCACTGTGAGTTTGAACTAACGCGAGAGCATCTGGAAATAAGAGACATGTCCTTTGAGAAAGTCATGCTGTGCATTTTGCTGTATTTACTATGAGCTGGTAAGATGTTTGTAAAGGTCCTATTCCCAGTCAGTCAAAATAATTAACCTGTCTTCTAATGTCTGACTCATAGCAACCCTGGAGGCCAGAGTGGAACTGCTGCCAACAGTTTCTGACACGGTACATCTTTAGAGGAGCAGTCAACTCCAGCTTTCTCTTGTGGAACAGCTGGGGGACTTGAAAACCGACTTCTTGGTTAGTAGCCCAGTGCTTAACGAACTATGCTGCTAACAACCCTACCTCCCCCCCCAAAGTCAGCTACCCTGCCTGTCAACTGGAAGGAATTCATATTTATACCCATTCCAAAGGAAGAGATGAGTCAATGGAATACAAAAAAAATATTTAGCAATATAATTAATATCACATACAAGTAAAATGCTGGACATAATTTTTAATTCCCTTGTACATCAACAGAAAACAGACAGAAATTCAAGCAAGATTTCACAAAGGATGTAGAATGATGTCAGATGGATCTTGGCTGAAAGCAGAGAATACCAGAACTATGTTTACTTGTATCATGTTAACCACACTACGGCATTTATTACCAACAATGGATAACATGGAAAAGAGTGGGAACCGAGAAAAACGTAGTTGCGCTCATATGGAATCTGTGTACAGACCAAGAGGTTACTGTGTTAGTCTGGGGTGACTAGAGAAACAAATCCAGAGAGACTCGTGTGTAAGAGAGAACTTTAGATCAAAGAGCAATTGTACATTAAGAAAACATACCAGTCCACGTCAAGTCCATAAATCCGATGTTAGCCATGTGTCCATTATTAGTCTCTAAATTCTTCAGACGCACGCAGCACCTGCAATGATGCTGAACACAGGAAGAAATATCACAGGCCAGTGGGTGGAAATCCTGGTGGATCCAGTGGCAATGGAAGCATCAATGTTGATGTGGGTCTCCACGTGGCTCCTCCAGCCCCAGCCCTCTGGCTCCGTCAGCAAAGCACATCTGACTTGTCATCAGGAAGATGAAGCAGAGAGCGTGTCTGCGCTCCAGTAAGTTATTTATCTCCTTCATGCCTCCAAATGATGTCATCAACCTGCGACGTGATTAGCAGGCTAGACTCCACCCCTTTGCAAGTTGACAGGAGATTATGTAACGGCCACAGTAATTGTTCAAACAGATTCGCAGGCTTAAAATCAGGAAAGTTGCATGTCAGGGTTGGATCCTTTCACCGTAGTAATTCAGTCCACGTGCTTTGCAGATAATCTGAGAAGCTGGACTATGAAAAAGAATGAAATATCAGGTTGGAAGAAGATTCAGGAGAAGCTTGTGATGTGCAGCTGACACAACTTTGTTTGTTGAAAGCAAAGAAGACTTGAAGCTCTTGCTGATGATGATCAAAGACTGTAGCCTTCAGTATGGGTTACACCTTGACATAAAGAAACCGGAAGTCCTCACCACTAGGCTAATAAGCAACATCAGGATAAGCAGACACTATTGAAGTTGTTAAAGATTTCATTTTACTTGGCTCTGTCTACAAGCAATGCTCCTGGAAGCCGTATCAAGGAAACAAAGGACATATCGCGCTGGGTCAATCTGCTGCCAAAGTCCATTTCTAAGTGTTCACAAGCAAAGATGTCACTTTGGAGACTAATTTGTGCCTGATCCAGTCACCCCACAGCTGTGCGACAGCTCAACAGTAAGTGAGAGTCCGTGACAAGAAGAAGCCTCTCAAAGAGCTGGACTGACATTGTGGGCACAGCAGTGGGTTCAAGGAAAGGGATAATGGGGAAGGAAGGAAGGCAGGCGCAGTGATTGGTTCATTAGCGCACAGCCTCACGATTCGTGGGGACGGGCTCGATGGCACCTAATAGCAGCCATATGCGTTGAAAGGAAATAGCAAGACCTAGAGCTAGATCGGTAGGAGCCCTGGGGACATAGCGGTTACTCATTTCTCTACTAACTGCAAGTTCAGCTGTGTGAAACCATCAGGTCAGTAGTTCGAAATCACCATCTGTACCTTGGGAGAAAGATGGGACTTTCTACTCCTATAAAGAGTTTGGAGACTCTGGGACACTTTACGGTCACTGCGAGTAGGCATTGACTCAATGGCAGTGAGAGATACACAAAAATGTTGTCTCTGAATGGTACAAATGGCTAAACACTCAACGATTAGCTAAGTGGTTTCCAAGTTCAAATCTATGCGGAAGTTTCTGGAAAGAGAAGTAATCAAAGTCACAGCCTTGGACTTTCTGTGGAGCACAGCCCTAGGCTGAGGCACAGGGAATCACCAAAGTTGGAATCGACTTATCAGCGGCTAATTTGGGGAGGTTGGTGTTTGTCTTATAGATGCGCAGGCAGAAATTGGGTCAGCTAGGCAAAACATGGCTATCGATACTTTATTTTAGTGATTATGGCCAAAAGCATTTATTTCCTTAGTGGTGTCAGGTTTGGGTAACTCCCTGTATTTATTTAAAAGGAAGGAAGATGACACACATTTAAAAGGGTGCTTTGTCCAGATATTTCTGCATCCCCAAGAATCCAGAATCCCTAGGAGCAGTATTGATGACTTCTTGTTTTGTTTTAACTTAAGCTTTTATTTATATTAATTTAAGCATTTATACGAATTGCTTACTTTTTCTACAGAGCAGTTCCTGTTTAAATTTACTCAAAAGATACTTTATCATCTTTACTCCTGCTTTTCTCTTACACCAGATTTCTGCCGCTGAAAACCAGGGAAGTGAATCTGGCGTCAGAGAGCTACTGAAACGGATTGTACAGAAAGAAAACTGGTTTTCTACATTTGTGATGGTTCTGAAGCAAACTGGAAACGCCAGCCTTGCCCAAGAGCTAACTGGCATTGAAAGCCCTGAAGGTATTTCTGATTTTGCTGGGGGCAGTTGGGCACATTTGCATTGTGATTGAGAGTTTAATAAAGCCTGGAGACACAGTGATATTTAGCCTTCAGAATTTTTCAACTGTATGGCTGTAAGATATGATCCACTGACTCCAACTCCTTTGCAGTGACCACAAAACAGCATGCCCAGTGACCGTCTCCGGTGCTGATTTCTCGGGTGCAGCGCTCCTTCCCCTTCCTCCGCCTCCGGGTTTTGAAACACGTAATGGTCTGAAGCTCTTTTTTTTTTATTTTTAAACATTTTATTAGGGGCTCATACAACTCTTATCACAATCCATACATAGACATACATCAATTGTATAAAGCACATCTGTACATTCTTTGCCCTAAACATTTTCAAAGCATTTGCTCTCCACTTAAGCCCTTTGCATCAGGTCCTCTTTTTTTCCCCCGCCCTCCCCGCTCCCCACTCCCTCATGAGCCCTTGATAATTTATAGATTATTATTTTGTCATATCTTGCCCTAGCCGGCATCTCTCTTCACCCCCTTCTCTGTTTTCCGTCCCCCAGGGAGGAGGTCATATGTAGATCCTTGTCATCGGTTCCCCCTTTCCAACCACTCACCCTCTACTCTCCCAGTATCGCCCTTCACACCCTTGGTCCTGAAGGTATCATCCACCCTGGATTCCCTGTGCCTCCAGCTCCCATATGCACCAGTGTACAACCTCTGCCCTATCCAGTCCTACAAGGTAGAATTCTGATCATGGTAGTTGTGGGGAGGAAGCATCCAGGATCTGGGGGAAAGCTGTGTTCTTTATCGGTGCTACATCACACCCTGACTGACTCATCTCCTCCCCTAGACCCCTCTGTGAGGGGATCTCAGTGGTCGACAAATGGGCTTTGGGTCTCCACTCTGCACGTCCCCCTTCATTCACTATGGTATTTATTTATTTTTTGATGATGCCTTATACCTGATCCCTTTGGCACCTCGTGATCACACAGGCTGGTGTGCGTCTTCCATGCGGGCTTTGTTGCATCTGAGCCTGAAGCTCTTTTAATCAAGGCACGTTGCCACCCTTGAACATACGCACGCACAAATCCATTGGAGTAAAGTATCTTGGTAGTGAGTACAACTCTGTTCTTCTGGGTATTTTTATGACTTTTTTAGGAATTTGTTAAACATTTGATAAAAGATCTGTCACTTGTAATATCGATCTTTTCATTGCGAATCTAAAATTTGCAGAATAGTAACATCTGTTTGCCCTTTCACAGGTTTGACTGGTAAATGTCGTATGAAATTGCCCTATTTTTCTTTTCATGGTGTGTATCATGTGTTTTTAAAATGATCACATGGAAGCCACACTGAAAGTTAATTGGTAATAAGTGGTTTAAATGAAATGTCATCATCGGAAGGTAACTTCACTTGTTTCTTTCAGTCAGCCATTCATCCAGTGTGGATACAGTGCCTAGTGGAAGCCACACAAGGTGGGGGGTATGGGGGTGGGGGTGGGATAGGCTCAAGCAGGCATACTAGTCCCTGCTTCCAGGAATGCTGCTTCTTAATGGAATGAGACAATAAGCACACGTAAAAGAATCATGCTACAAAACAAAAATGGGTAATCAGCAGTTATATGAAAAATGTTAGTGTAGACATCTTCTTGATAAGCTTTCCTATATTATATTGGTGATGGGTCTATATTTTCATTCCGAATTTGGGACAAAGATGTGTGTGTGAGAAAGGAGCCTGAGAGTTACAGGCAGTTTTCCGTGTGTTCCTGATCTACAAGTTGACAGTTCAAACTCACCCAGAAGCTCCTTTGAGGAGACAGCCTATTAAATCTCTCCCATAGAGATTACTTTATAGCGTATGAGGTTGCTCAGACTGTCCCACCTCTGCTCAAGGGCAGGGCTTTTTGTTCATTTTTGGTATATATATATATATATATATGCATACACATAGAGAGAGGGTAAGGACAGAGCAGCAGAGTCAGAAATTTTCGCTATAAGTTACCTAAAAACTTTAATAAATTATAAAATGGCATTAATGAACTTGCACGTGAATGGAGCCCATTATGTGATTTAGGATCAACATGGTTGGCCATCTCGGAATAAGTGCTGTGTGGTGCCAGACGTTTGAGATACTTAGAGCTAGATGCTCAACAGCCCTTGCATCTCTTCTTTCCCTTTGAAATTATTCAAGCAATGTGGAGTTTACTCAGAGTGTATCTTTACGTGTGGAGGTGTGGATATATGGATATATACCTCTTTCTCTCTCAGCATGTGTGTGCATGTGTGTGCGTGCATGCATGTGCGTGTGTGCATGTGCGTGTGTGCATATGACTCACACAGCTGTAGAAATTGGCAAGTTTCCAGTCCTTGGATCTGGTGTAACGCTGGAGGCTTCTTCTGATTCAGGGGACGATGTACCCAAGATTAGCAGGAAGACAAGCTTCTGGCCACAGAAGCAAGTAAATTAAGGCCAGCAGGTTAAAATGGCAGGCTGCTGGTGACACCTAGGATTTCCAGACAATATGGCAGGCTATTGGCTCAAGTCCAAAGAACCAGAGGTCCATGAGCCAGATGCAGAATCCAGACCCAGTAAAAAGCAAGCAAGCGTTTCCTCAGCATCTGCTTTTATTGGAAGCAGGCCACATCTTCAAAGAGATCTTATTATGGTTTGCTAGGATTGCTAGCTCATAACTGCCAAACCCCTGAGCAGTCTGATGTAGCCGAGTTACCCGAAACAAAACCTTCACAGAGAGGTATCAATTAGCTCTCAACTATCCTGAAATACGTAATCTGCCCACCTACAGGTTCCAGGGTTTCTGTTGCCATAGCGTCTGTTTCCATGGTGCAGTGCAAATGCACATAAAAGTCCTTCTCAGCTGGAGCCATTTTTCTCTTCATGATCACCAGGAAAAATGTACCCGTCATTTTTATAGTGGCAAGGGTCCAAGTTTTGAGTCTAGGCCTAGACTCTCAAAGCCTGGATCTTTCACTTACCGAGATGTGTGACCTCTTGTAGTCAGGTACTTATCCTGTCCCTGCCTCAGTTTCCTTTTCTGTGAAATGGGGGTAATAACTCCCCCTTCTACCCCAGGGTCTCCGTGAGTTGGAATTAACTCAGTGGCAACTAACAACAAGCGAAGGTAATTTTGAAGACTGATATTATTGTTGTGTACTGTCAAGTTGATGCAAACTACCCCACGGGATTCCTTGGTTATATCCTTATGGGAAGAGATGACATTCTCTCCCCCATGGAGCTGCTGGTGGATTGAATCACCATTAAGTTGAATGGCCATTAGGTTCACGGCAGAGCACCTAACCATTGGGCTAACCACGAGGGCTCCTTTTTGAGGATTGAATGGTTTAATAGGCTGCACAAGTGGTTTGTCCCCCACTACTAACCTACAGGTTGGTGGTTTAAGCCCTGTGGTGGTATAGTGTGCAATGGGCCGGGCTGCTAACCACGAGACTGGTGGTTCAAACCCACCAGCTGCTCTCTGCGAGAAAGATAAGACTTCTTGCTCCTGCAGTGATCTCCATTCTTGGAAACCCACAAGGGCAGTCCTCCTGTTCTATAGGGTCATGATAAGTCTGAACCGACTATAGGACAGTGAGTTTCATTTCAGTGTTGTGTGGCCTACGGCAGGGGTCAGGAAGGTGCTGGTCTGTTTCTGTTACCACTACAGCCGAGAAGACGCCCTGGAGCAGGGCTCTGTAACCCACGGGGCTGCTGGGAGTCCAACTTAAATGCACTGCAGCAGCAGGAACAGAAAGTGCTCAGTGCGGGGGCTTCAAAAAGTTCACAGAAAAATAGAATGACAAGCTAATGGACTTTTTCTATAAACTTTCTGAAGCCCCCTGGTACGATACGCACAACAGAAGTTGGCTACTACAGATGAACAATTGTAATCTCAACCACACTTGGTATCTCACTTCAAACACTGCCAAATGGGCTTCTCATCCAAGGTCACCGCAATTTTCTTAAGGAAATTCTCTACCCACAGTTGGACATATTTCCCGCTTTTTGTTCCAGGGGGGTTAATGCCAAATGATACTTTAAGACAGTTCCTTTGTGGTCCTTTCGGAAGGATAGAAATTCTCATTTTTCTTTGAATCCCATGCAAGCCATAGTCAAACATTTGCCTTTTTCTTGAAAGAGAAAAGTCCTGAGGGAAAGATGGACCAAAGAGATAAAGGAAGAACACAAAATATTTCACTGAATTAAAAAAAAAAAAACCCAGGACTTTAGAATATATGGATCTAGGCTGACATTAAAGCAGATGTACAGCTCTTTTAGAACACGCTGTGTGGGGAAACAAAATGGCAAGAACACGAGCTAACCAAAAAAGCCGCCACATTTATATTTCTATTAATGCAGCCGTAAGTGTAACTTTATGTTGCAATGTGAATCTCTCGGTAACAGGTAGACGTCAGGTAGGAAGGCCTATGGCATTTCTTGTAATTAGCACATGACTGTATTGTCTTGTTAGCAACCCGGGGCACAGTGGATTATGGGCTGGGCTGCTGACTGCAAGTTTAACACTTCAAAGTTACCAGCTGCTCCACAGGAAAAACACGTGGCTTTCTCCACCTCTAGAGAGTTGCAGCCTCCGAAAACCACAGGGACAGTTAGTTCTACGCTGCTGGACAGGATCGCTAGGAGTCAGACTTCACTCTATTCACACCCATCGAGTGCGTGTGATATCGTCTTTTTAGATAAAGCCCAGTCCTTTTAAACAGTGATTCACTGTTTGTATTGAAATTACTGTGTTGCATCGAAAACCATGTTCTGAATCTTCTGAAATGTCAAAACTACTGAAGCGCATTCCGTTACAGCTCAGTCAACCCACTGCCAGGGAGTTGATGCAGACCCAGGACGAGCCTATAGGATGGAGTAAAACCAGGGTCTCTGAGAGGGCCCCTCCTTATGGGAGCTGGCGGCCTCCATGTTCTCAGTGGAACAGCTAGTGGGTTAGAACTGTGGACCTTGCAATCAGCAGCCCAGAGTTCATTCCTCAGCACTAGCCCCTCTGCAAAAACAAACAACCCCCCAAGCCCACTGCCATGGAATCCATGGGGACTCGAAGCCATCCTGCAGGGGAGGGTGGAACTGCCCCTGTGAGTCTGCAAGGCGGAACCACCAGGGACCTGAAGTCTATTGGGGGTGGGGGGCTCCATTTGAAGTTTGAAGTAACACTCATCATCAGGAAAGCCACCCCATCATTTTCAGCTCCAGGGACCCCATTCTACAGAGTTAGGGATTCTTTCTCCTGGGGGCTGTCTTGACTACACCCTATGGAACAGGATCTTCACCAGTGCTTTCGGCAAACCAACAGTAGTGTATAAAAGACTTCAGTACGCTCGGGTAACTCAAAGAACAGAATAAGGACAGTCAGGTAAACCTTGATAGCGTTGCCATGGCTATCAAGTTGCCTCTGGCAGATCCCACTGGACAGAGGACACCAACTGCTTGCCGCGGTTTCCAGGCTGCAGCCCTTCACGGGAGCCGACAACTTCATCGTCCTCAGTGGAGCGGGTGGTGTGTTCAAGCACGGACCCATGACGCCCCACGAGGGCTCCGTCAAGCCTCTTTGAGGTGCCTCATTACGTATACTGTATGGGGGAGCAACCTTCATTGTCCTACTGTCTAACTTTTAATACTTCCACTCACAGAGATGGAGACGTTCTTGAAAGGAGATGGCCCTGCGCAGGAGGAGCCACCTCTTTCGGTTGCCGGCCAGTCAAGTCCGGAGAGAGAGGGCTGGGAAGTGGAGAGTACGTCACTCGAATCAACTTTTGAAGATTCGTCTATCGTTTCAGGTACCTGAAACACATATAATGGTCAACAGTTACATGCACTAATTTTTATTGCCAGAAAAATGGATTGATGCACTGGTGACATCAAGATCTGTTAAACAGGGAGAGATGTTGGATTTGGAGGCATTGTGCGTATTTTCATTAATCAATACTTTGGAAGATAATCAATGAAAGTCACTTTTCTTTCGTGACTACAGATGTTTAACCCAGTCCAGCATGGGCATGTTGTAAACTGTATTCGTTTGTATTTTGCACGCTTCCTTTAGGAGTGGAGCCCCGGTGGAGCGGTGGTTACACAGCGGGCTGCGATCTGCATGGTCAGCAGTTTGAAACCACCAGCAACTCGGAGGGGGGAAAGAATGTGCTTTTTTATTCCCATAAACAGTTCAAAACCCAAATGGGGTCACTATGAGTCAGCATTGGTTTCGCAGTGGGATAAATTATGTCACGTAGCTTTTATTTCATGATTTACAACAGACTTTCAAATGCATTAGGTAGTGCGATTCGTGCCTGACCTTAGAAGAGAGACTAGTCACCTCTCTCTGGAATTTGCAGCTGGCTGTGTCTCAAGAGCAATTCACAGGGTTATTTATGGCAGCCAGCTCACCTTTCTCCTACCGAGAGGCTGGTGGTTTTGAACTGCTGATGTTGTGGTTAGCAGTCCAGGGCTTAACCCACTGCACTACCAGGGCTCCCAGGGCTCAATCAGTTCCATGGCAGTGATTTGGTTTAGGCTTTCTGGAGGCCAAGGTTAAGACGACAAACAGGAAGATGAAGCCTAAAGCTGGGCTGTCCTGGGTTGGAATAACTAATCACTGTGAGCATTGCGTGCCACCATGGCCGCCCTTTGAACCTGGAAGTGTCCTGAAAGAATCACACTATTGGAGTTATTTCCCCATTCTAATTTGTTCACAATTATCTGACCCCCAAAGGGTCCCATTCTACTTTCACAAGAATTATTTGTGAAATCCATCCATCCATCCATCCATAAGCTCTCTGGGGGTTCGAGAATAAGTCCTACTCTAAGAGTTGACCAATTTTTGTGGTGAAAATTCTCCCCCTCAAAACCCAACCCAACCCACTGCTATTGAGTCATTGCTGACCCTTGGTGGCCCTACAGGAAAAGGTGGAATTATCCTTGAACGTTTCTGAGACCGTAACTCTTTACCAGGGTAGAAAACCTTGTCTTTCTCCCTCAGAGCGGCTGGTGCTTTTGAACTGCTGACCTTGAGCCACAATGTGTACTACTATGTCACTAAGGCTCCTAATTAAGAAAGATTTTAAGCCTTCCACGTGATGTCACTGAACACCAACTTGGGAAGAGATACACAGTAACAAGACAAAAATGGATGGTATTATTTGATATCTTTGCCAATTTTGTTTCCACCAAACAAATGTAATCAATATAAATAAGCTCATGAGCATACATCACAGTAAGATGATTAACCAGTGATGTGTTTTAAGGATGCATTACCTTGGTTTTAATTTAAATAATTTAATTTTTAATACTGGCTGTGTTTTATAATTGATTCATAAGTTTGACCTGTCTGGGTTAGGATAAACTGACTCAAGCACACCATTGCACGCTCATAATAATTTCCACTTACCAAAATAATAAATCTGTGTTGCAAAAAGTTTGAAAACCAGAGAAACAGACAAATAAAAAAAGTCACTATTTTAACTCTGTGTGTGTGTGTGTGTGTGTGTGTGTGTGTGTGTGTGTCCCGGTTAGCATTTGGGTAGCTGCTTTTGTAATCTTCTTACACACCTGTTATGTGTATTGAAATATAATGACATTTCTCTTATGTTCATTAGCGATTCTTATAAAGCATGGTTTTTGGTGATTGAATAATAATCCTACCATTTGGATGTATTTTACTTAATTAACTAATCTTGAGCATTCAGGATGCTTCCAAATTTCTATTATCATGAATCATGCTGAGATAACTCTTCATACATATGTCTAAGTTTATCTTTTGAAAAATATCCGCATAATAGAAGTTGGTGGGTCAAATGATTTATGCAATTTAAGACATTTGATGATTTAATGTCAAAGTTTCTTCCTGAAACGTGTACCAATTTATGCATTCTCCAACAGTACAGTTGAATACTTGTTCCGTGAATTCTCCACAAGAGAGAATAGTACCATTCTGTTCAACCTTTGTCCATTTTATTATTATTAAAAAACTATGTTTTACTTGAATTTCCTGATTCCGAGTGGAAAACATTTTATTAGATATGAAGAAGGACATACCGGTTTTTGTTGCCTAGCCATTTTTCTCTTGGGGTATTCAGTTTCTTATTGCTTGTTTATTTATGTGAAAGACCTAAATACGCAGTCCTCTGAGGCTGAATTAAGAGTATGGATTATTGTACTCTTAGTACAGTGTTGTATGGATGACTGTATAATACAGTCATATTATATAGTGTATTGATACTGTATAATACAGTCATATTATATAGTGTATCGATACTGTATAACACAGTCATATATAGTGTATCAATACTGTATAATACAGTCATATTATATAGTATATAATACTGTGTAATACAGTCATATTATATAGTGTATCAGTACTGTGTAATACAGTCATATTATATAGTGTATCAATATTGTATAATACAGTCATATAGTGTATCAATACTGTGTAATACAGTCATATTATATATATCAATACTATCTTCTTCATATAGTATTGTATGGATTACTGCACAGTATAGTCATATTATCTAGCCATCTGTACCGTAACGTGAGGACCCTGTCCAGTATACAAATCTTTTTATCTGTAGGCTCCTGATGGTATTTCAGTTCTAGCTGTGGATTTGCAAGTAGGTGGGGTCAGTGTATGTGTCCCTCTCCAGAGCAGCAGGAAGATTTTCCAATTTATTTTGGAAAATGTTGTGCTCTTCCTTTAGGTAAACTTTCAGCACCTCTGTTGGCAAATACTGTGGATCAGTCTAATGACTGTTCACGTTCTTGTCACTCCTCAGGCCAGGAATTACTGACATGAGTCACTTTGAAGGTACTTTAACCCAACAGACTTGCTAGATTTCTTTTGATCGATGTTTCTGTTGCATAATATACTATAGAGGCACTGGGTTTACATAGGCATTTAGGGGCAGAATTAATAATCACTATAAATATGAAAGTCTCCATCTTCTCTAAGACGCATGTTTTTTGTTGTTATTCTGTGTAGCTTACTGATGTTGATGAGGTACAATCGTAATTTTGAACTCTAATATATTGGCTTAAGATTTCACGTACAGTTACCAAACTTGCATTGAAAAAAGAAAAAAAAAGAACTTGTTACTTAAGCTTCACACCTTCTGGAAGCTTGGATTTTCATACGCAGAGAGAAGGAGAAAGGGAGATGAAACTCAACTTATTTCCAATTTTAGAGTAAGACCTTTCTAATTTTTATTTCAGAACCTCTTTTAAAAATCTCCCCTTTTGTCCCCAGCAAAAAGTAATCTTGGTGCACTTAAATATTAATTATTTCTAGTTGTAATGCAAACATTCTTTATCATCTTTTTTGCCCCTTCTACTCTTTGGCGAGTGGTACACACTGCCATGAGCTGCGGTTCTTTCTCACAGCTTGCCGCCTCCCACCCGGGGCCAGGGCATCAGCAGTGCCTCGTGGATGGGCCCAGGGGGACTTCATCGCCTGCCTGCCTGCCTGCCTCGGTGAATGGCTTCTCTTCTTCCTGCCGCCTCCTTGTTCATTGACAGTCAACTGCCTCTCAGTATATAGGGGGTTAATAACTTAGTTATGAACAAAACTTTTTTTTCTTCACTGAACCATTTCCAGATGAACACAAATAATTTCTGCAAGGTATGAGCACGGGTCTCAGAATGTTATAAGATTTTAATGCCAGGCGCTGTTTTTCTGTTTCTGAAATCGCTGTTCGTCTTACAGGAAGAAGGTACCAGAATCCTTAGGTCTCCTTTTAAAACACACTTCTCTAGAAAACAACAAAGACATGAAGCCTACATTCATTGTCTTTTATTAAAAAGAATTTAAATACAGCAAAATGGCAACTAGTGAGATTATTTGAAACTATATACTCACAGAGAAAAAATTAGTTGTGCAGTAGAGCAGCCAACCTACAGCCAGAAGCCCAACACTGAATCCACTACTCCACCAGGACTCCTGGGTCAAAGTGAACAATGGTTATTTTGCCTACACTGTTTTATTGGACTATGTGGGGTCACTGAGAGTCGATCTGGACCACCCACCAGAGACCAGCAACGACCAATATTAGAATTTAATGTTATACAACAAAGTTAAATCAAATCTAATGAGATGGAAGACTAAATAGACTACATTGCATTTGGAAGAAAGTTCTTTTTTCTACAGCGTTGAAGAGAAAATCCTTCAACTTCCCTTTCTGTGCCTTAACTGGACCATGGAATTTCCTCCAGTCAGCCAGCAGAGGGTGCCTGTACATTAGAAAGAGTGAAATCCCACTGTTCCGTGTGAAACTCGGTAATGTTACCGCCATGTGCGCATGGCTATGAATGCATGTGTATATTTTGATTTATATATTCCTTCACGTGAAGATTTTAAAATTCCACCCCAGCTAATGAGCTTACCAACCTGCTTGTTTTCAGACTTTAATACCTTCTTTTTCATATTTCCCCATATGTTCCACTCCTTAGGTTTATCCGGTGACATTATGCTTTGGAAGATATTGTGGATGTATTTTGCATAGATCATGTTCTGTAGGAGGGGTTTAAAAATTGACCTTTATAAAACAGCCTCCTTCTCCCTGGCCCAATCTGTTATAGCACTTTTTTTTGTTGTTGTTTTGTTTTGCCTTTTTATAGACCCGAGTCCAATCTTAGAATTTGTCTATACTAATTTCTGTTAAACTGCCACAAAATGTACCCTTGCATTTGAGCACCAGAATAATGCTCTTTCGTGCTAACCTCAAACACAGTGGGGATTTCTAGAATCTTTAGAAAGATGTTCAATAGCATGTGAGTGCTCAGGGCCAAAGATAATTGACACAGTACTATGCAATAATATTGTATCAGAATCACACCATTTCAGGGTTGGTTGGAATTAAAACAGCTATATTTTCAACTTCCGTACCTTTCTAAATTTAATTATTGTTTATTACGTGGGACTGGTAACACTAGTGAGGCGACCCAAAAGGCGGGCATTATTTTGAGGTATGGAAGAGAGAGAGGGACTGATACTGGTGCTTGTGAAAGGATAATGTAGATTTCTATTTCACTTCAAAGCTATCATGAGCCATGTGGATGAACTGTATGGTTTACAACTGCATGACAGTTTGCGAGGGTTCCTTTCATGTCTCAGGGATGAGGTCGTAGGTGTTTTTGACACAAATCTCACCAGCACATAGCTTGCACATACTCAGTGTGTTCTCATAGCTACTGTCCTCCAGGATTTTGTTTCGATTTTGCAGTTTTGACAGAGATTTTTTAAAAATTTAACTGGCGTATAAGACCTTGCGCCATCCCTGTTTTGTAATGTGGATGAAGAATTAGAAGAAGCCAGAAGCACAGGGTGAAGAAAGTTTGCTGGCCAGGCTGTGCCATTGGGGGCGCCAAGCTCTGAAGCAGTGCCCTCGCCCTCGAAATCGACTGCAAGAAGTGCAGGTCACATATCCCAACCAGAAAGAGTTAAACTATGCATAGCAGCAACAGCAACAGAAGCAGGAGAGCAACCTAGGAAAGGGTGAGTGGAGAAGGCTTGCAGAAGGAGGAAGACTGGTCGGCGGCCGTTTACCAAGAGGGGATTTAAGACATTTCATCTGAGCCTTAAGAGTCCTTGTTGCCTTAGGACAGGGAGGTAGCAGGCGGCTTTCTGGGTTGCAAGGACCTCGTGAGCAAAAGCCCCGCCCAGGAAAGTTGGGAAGGTGTTTCGAGGCCTGGTTCACTGGAGGGGAGCATTTCCGGTGAAGGGCTATGGGAGATAAGGCTAGGGAGTCAATGAGAGGAAATGAATTTCCCTCTTATTTCAAAGACTGTTTTGCCTAAGGTGGGGAAAAATGCTTTAAAAGACTTTATTACCACTCATTGGATAATTGCGGTCGACTGCCACAATGCCCATGTGCCGGGGTGGGGGTGGGGGTGGGGGTGGAGGTGGGTTCTGGGGCCAGCTCAGGTCAGCTGTGAGAGCTGAACGTGCACTTCTTTTCCTGATGCCACTTGCTGACCACATGCTGATAGTTCGAGATCAGCTCTGGGGAGAATATTGACGTCATGGGAATTGGCAAGCACTGGTTGCAAGTAATTTTCAAAGTATCCTCAGCTGTCTCTCTCCCCTGCTTTAACTCATCTACCACGTCTTACACAGTGTCTCCCCGAGCAAACAGGCTGTTGTCTCATCGGCTTGCAACCCCTCAGCCTCGTTTCTCCCCAGACTTGTATCCAGGGGTCAGCTGGCCCATACTTCAACTCCACTCCACTCCAGGACCTCCGGCCGCAGCAACTGACAGCCAGGGAATGAATGGTGTGTTCTCAGAACCTTGGATGGACGGTTCTCACCATCCTCCTCTTAGGACTCTCGATGTTGGGACCCAATTTGAGAGGCTCAAGAGCCTCGTTGCAACCATTTGATCCACTGCACACCGCTTGGATGGGATTCTGGAGGAAACACGTGGGCAGGTGGAATCCTTACAGGAAGAGAGAGAAGTAGGCATTACCGAGCCGGCCTGTGTCTCTGCGAGTGATCTCTCTCTCTCTCTCTCTCTCTCTCTCTCTCTCTCTCTCTCTCGGGAACTCATTTCCTAGAAGCTTGAATTCACGAGAGAATGTGCAAGGTGGGTGGAGGTGGCTTCTCTCCATTCTGCGGGAACACATGTTCCCTGGCACAGAGAGCAAAATCCGACAGACCAGAATGTGAGTGTGAGTGTGTGTGTGTGTGTGTGTGTGTGTGTGTGTGTGATCCATATACATCACGCTGAAAATAAAAGGGATCTATTTCCTCTCCAGAAAAAAAGATGGAGAATAAGTCAGCTCAAAAGAAATATGTATTGTTATCAATGTGGACGCGGGCAAGCACCCTAAGGAAGCCCTTGAGTGTCTGTGTGTTTGCCCCGTCGGGCACTTGTGCTTCAAGCCTGAGGGTTCGGCTTGGCCAGCTCAGGTTGAATTTCAGCTTGCTGTTCACGGTTTGGGGGAAGGTGGTAGAGGGTAGATGGGGTGTCGGTAAAGTGGGCTTGCAAGGAGTCCCCAGGTGGTGCAAATGGTGAATGCACGTAGCTACTAAGTGAAAAGCTGGCAGTTCGAGGTCACCCAGTGGCACGTGAGAAGAAGACTTCTGATAGTCCAACATGCTAATTCTTGTGAAGCCCAGTTGTGTGCCGTGCATCAGGTCCCCGTGACTCAGACTTGCCTAAGTGACTGATGGTTTTCCACAGGGGTTAGCGAAAGAGGAAAGCTGGCATGCCTCCCACAGTCAGGTTTAGAATAAACAGATTGGTCCCATGAAAAGTGAAATCGGATGATTTAAAGACCTCGTAAGCACCGATTCTTAGGTGACCACGAGCTGTCTTTCTGTGTTTCTCTGCTTCACGCTCAGCAGGCAGGGAGGCCCGTTCGTCTGGTACTGCGCTGTCCTGCTGTCATGCAAACCTCGCTTTGGGAAGGAGAATGTATAACAGACGGAGGCGAAGGGAGAGAGAGGAGACGTGTTCTGGGGTGTGTGTGAGAGAGGAAAATTGGAAGGAGTCTACCTGGGAAGATGGAAGAAGCAGTTCCTATGCTACCCAATGAGGCTCACTTTCTTTGAATCAAACCCGGTGCTTGTCCACCAATGCGATCATAATAGCATTTTCCAGCAGAGGGCAGACTTTACACATCAATAAACCCCAATTACATGCCACCAGGGAGTTTGGATTTATTTAACTGCAACATTTTATTTTATTTTGGTTTCTAAGAGGTTTAAAAATCTTTTTAAAGCATTTAAGGTTTAGGGTATATTAAATTTCTTTGGTGGCAGTTAATATTTCAGACTTCATAGTAAAATTTTCAAGATGTGGGGTCGTCTTAGACATTATCATATTAAGCAAAGCATGTGTGTGTGTGTGTGTTTTCTTCAAACTTTTAGCCCAAAATCCCATTTCTGAATATACTTTCCCTTGGTGCCAATAGGATTCGATAAAAAATATTTGATTTCCTCAATAATGATAAATTATCACCCTTTTCTAATCTGTCTCATAGCCGACTTTGATATTTTGCTTAGAGGAACTGACACTTTCACAAAATCTAACTAAACTTCTATAACTTAATTCTACCATTTAAAGCTCCTGTAAGCAGCAATCTTATCAGAGTATAAGATTTGTCTTCAGGGTTCATTGTTGTTGTTGTAACAATCATTTTCACAACAACGGAGAAAGCAGACACAGCTGTCTGTTTGTTTGTCTTGTTTCAAAGGCTCGTCTCTTACTAACTCAGGCCTGGAACCTAACTTGCTTGACTCCACAGCACGTGTTTTCGGCTGCATCCTGACTCTGGCCGACCCTGTTTTATGTGACCTTTTAAAACCACAAACACTTGACTTTGTTCACGAAGACTGTAGTCCACATTGACAGCCTTTTGAAAGCTGCAAAAGGGAAACAAGACGATCGCTGTAAGTCAACTGCAGAGAGTCCAGGTTCAGAGACGCAATAATTTGGTCCAAATTTGGCATCATGCAAACCCACTCTTGATCTTACTTCTTGGTGTGTGTGTGTTTGTGTGTGTGTGTGTGTGTGTGTGTGTGTGTGTGTGTGTGTGTGTGTGTGTGTGTGAGAGAGAGAGAGAGAGAGAGAGAGAATTTTTAAATGAGTAGGGGAAGAAAACGGGGACGGCATTCTGAGGGTTAGGGGAGTTACGATAGCTTTTACTATCAAAGCCGTTACCTTTTAAAATTTCTATTTCGATGAGGACATGGAAAAAATACCAAACTGCATAACAGTTTGCTGCCTAGGAAACAAAATTATTTCTGTGTGGAGAAACTAGAGATTTAGATCCCCTTAAAACGGCAAAGGAAGGGAGCTGCGTGTTCCCTTTCATTCCCCTGCTACCCTCGTTCACAGAGTGCGGGCAAGAGTGAAAGGTTTAAAGACCAAGGCAGTCATTTGAATGTAAAGTTCGTAAGGGGAGGGGGGGGGGAACATCAGAAATGCTAACAAAATGAAACATCTAACTTTTTGTTTTCTTGGAAAGATAAGCTCTGTTTCAAGAGGAATAGAAAATAGGCACAAAAATGAAAATGTCTTTCTATATTGTTTGTTTTAAAAAAGCAGCCTTGTATTTTAGCTATGAGTTTGGATGTCTGATCATCCACTTGCTTATGCACCTTCCCACACAGCCGCAGCTACGGTTGACTGACATTGGGGTCGGGGGTCGGGTGGGGGAGTGATGGGGTCAGGGTGGTGGGGTCGGGGTGGGAAGTGTTGAAAGAGTGATCTTGGTTCTGGAGAGGAGGGGCTGGCTCTGGCTCTGCTACACGGAACCTCTCTGAGCTCAGGCTTCCCACCTCTATCATTGAGGTGATAACCATCTCCCCCACCAAGATGTGGAGAGGCCAAAGGTAAAGTCTGTGAAAACACTGAGCCCAGAGCCTCCTTCATACATTGCCCATTTGTTAGATCAGGATCATCTTGGTCACTAACTTAATTCATAAAACTTTAGGGTAGCAGCTTTCTTTAAAGTTCACAAGTTATTTGTGCATGTTGCATAAGTAGACACACACACAGCATGTATGTTAGAACAAAGGATGGGGAAATCATATCTTTACATGCATTTACATGCAAAATGAAATGAAAATCATTAATAATCTCTGTTCTTATGACTACCCTTCGTGGAAAGCTGAGAGATGCACTGCTGGGTTTTATGCAGTAAAGACGATTATTTTTCAGTAATTTTGGTGTTGTCTTCAGTTCTCTCTAGTACATTATAAACAACCAGAAACAAATGAAAAAAATTGTGTCAGCATTCTTTTAAAAAATTATTTTTGGCTTCAAAATCTTAGTCTGTATTTCTAGATCTAGAATTATCCACACAATGACATTTCCCCATCTCATTTTACACCTTGCCTTTGCCTTACAAATCATATTCTCTTTTCATCAGGACATCTGCCCAAAACACTCTTTTACTTGACAGTTCTATCCTACACTCGCCTCTGAGCTTCTAACAAGACGTACCTCTGGGAATCGCAAAGTGCCATATTTAAAATCTCTCACTGAGAATATACAGGTTTTCCCGTGTGATCATAAGGGATTCCTGAAATCTGAGTTTTAGAGCTAATATACGACAACTGATAAGCACAGTATTTTCAAATTAGTATATTTATGTTGTGCTAATATACTTAAACAGCATGCATGTCCACTGAGAATTTTTCGCTCCAATTTCTTATCAGCTTTCTTTGAACCTTTAAGAAAGAAACCTTACGTACATGTGTGCTGGGTGCCCAACACTAAAGGCAAAAACAAAAAACCCTGAAAACTCACTGCCATCGAGTCACTGGCAACTCAGAGTGACTAAGACAGGGTAGACCTGCCTCGGTGGGCTTCCAAGACTGTAACTCTTTACAGCAGTAGAAAGCCCCGTTCCCTAAAGCTAAATATGAAAAACCAAACTCCCTGCCATTGAGCCAGCGCTCACTCATTTCAAGCCCACAGCTGTGAGTTTCCAAGGCAGCAACTGCTTACAGGAGTAGAAAGCCCAGCTTTCTTCAATGGAGCTGCTGATGGTTTTGAACCGATGACTATGAGGATCGCAGTCCAATTCATAACCACTAGACCAGCAGGGCTAGTTAGACTTTCCCTATTTAGAAGGGAGATATTACAGTAGGACACTCAATGGAATACTCAAAACCCCAAACCAAACCAGCTGCCACAGAGCAACACATGGCGACCTCATGGATACGGAGTAGAACTCTGTTCTGTAGGATTTTCAAGGTGGTGAACCTTCAGAAACAAACCAACGGCCAAGCCTGTCGTCCAAGGTCCCTCTGCTGGGTTCAAACAGGCAACCTTTTAGTTAGCAGTCAGACACTTCACCTCTGTGCTACCCAGGGTCTCCCAATGGAGTATTCAAAGACCCATTGCTGTCAAGTCACTTCCAACTCTTAGCGACTCTGTAGGACAAAGCAGAACTGTCCCAGGGAGTTCCCAAGGCTGTAACCTTTAGGGGAGAAGGAGACCACGTGGTCCTCTAGTGGGCTGCCTGGGGGGTTCGAACCACCACTTCTTCCGTTCTTACCCGTGGAGCCAGCCTGGCTTTGCCTTGGGACGCTAGGAAGCCATCAACCAGAACTAACAGCCGGCACATGCAGCAGCATGGATGAATGCAGAGGTCTTGGGTTAAGTTCAACAATTCAGACAGAAAGACAGCGTGCTATAGGAACTATGCATGGGACACCTGGAGAAAGCCGGAAACCAGCTCTGTGGATGGCAGGAGGGAATTGACTACGAAGCGGCAAGAAGGAACTTTTGGGGGTGCTACAAATACACCTTTTCCTAATTGCATGGTGGTTACACAATTGTAGCCGTGTCACATTCATCAAAGGGAACCCATAACACGGGCGACTTGCCACCTAAATAAATTGCACATCAATAAATCTCCATTAAAAACCAAAAGATGGTGTTTTTAGGTGCTGGTGAGTCGGGTGCAACCCACAGTGACGCGATGCCCAACCGAGGGCACACCGCTTGGTCCTGAGCCGACCTCCTCATCGTTCCTGTGCTGGAGCCCATTGCTGCAGCCACCATGTCCATCTGTCACTGTCCCTCCACTTTACCAAGCATGGCGTTCTTCTCCAAGGACCGGTCCCTCCAGATAAGAAATCTTAGCAGGTTAAAAGAAAATGAAGAAAAGACTTGTTTCCAGGCGCCGTGCATCAGTTTCTCCCGGGCACATTCTCTTGGTAACATGCTGCGTGTCTATTTTCAATCCGTTCCTGTTTCCGGCCCTACACGGATGGCATTCAGACGAGCATGATATCATGTCTTTCACATGCTGGGCCACTTTAAACCTTAATTACTTAACAGCTATCAATATTATTAGTTTCAAGTATAGGAAACTCCCGCAACTATTTGACTTTTACTTCATTTTAACCTGTTAATTACGCTAATGTGCTAATATCAAATGTACCTGATATTATTTCATGGTTTTCAAACTCTGTGAGATGTTTTTAATTTTAAATAAGGTGGGGGCTGGGGGTGGAGACTGAGGCTCAGTGAATTGTAAGCTACCCAAGGCCTTCTGGTCCAGAGCCAACACTCGTCATCTTTTATTTAGGTTTAGTCCTTGGGAATATTTGCAAATTGTAAGGAAAGAAGATTCTCAAAAGGTGCTGAGAGTACTGAACGCCAAGGCTTCAAGATCCATGGGTGATGGGTATTATGCCCTTACCCCTCAAGTTAACAGTAGCTCTTGGATAAGAAGTTTGATTATAGTGAAGACAATGCTTGTTTCCAACCCCTCACAAGTTCCAGTACAACTCAGAAGCTAGGCTTCAGTGAGATCATCTCACAAAACAGCAATATTTTTTTCCCGAGTTTATAAAGTTGTTTATAAACAGACTACTATTTTATAACCAATGAGTATGTACATCAACACACATTAATTCCCTGCCACAAGTTCTGTATCATACTATTTCTATGTGAACGATATTGTCAAGGCCAAGTCTCATTTTGGAGGGTACGTTTTGCACTTGGGGACTGGCAGAAGTCGTAATTTTCACCAGCTCTCACATCGGACGTGTACACATAGGACTTCAAGTAAATAATATGTATTTGATTTCCTACCCGGCAGCTGCTCATCCATAGTGGGTTTTTTTTCCCCAAACTGTAGCTTGCCAGGAACTATTACCTTCTCTTCAGAATTGTCTGGGTGTGCCTTCCCCACTTGCGTTGAACTGTATGCACTGTGTGCTGTGGAGGTGTGCAGTTAAAATACGTTTATTCTCAGAAATATTTTAAAAATATTTTAAAATGTTTTCCTTTGCAGAATCAGACACAAGTTTGGCAGAAGGAAGTGTCAGCTGCTTAGATGAAAGTCTTGGACATAACAGCAACATGGGCAGTGATTCAGGCTCCATGGGAAGTGATTCAGGTACTGCCTAACTGTTGTGTAAACCTTAAAAAGTGTGAAACAAGACGCCATATAGTGGAAAGCTGGGGGCTGTTCATACCGTCCCTAATGTATTTATGCAATTAAAGCAACTCCCTTCTACTGTGAAGTACTTCTGGAACCTTGCCACTCACCTTCTGTAGAAGTACAACGTACCAAAGTTTCTTAGAATCGGTGATTCTGCATCTCGGACCTCGCTTTGTCGTCTGCCATTTTCCGCATCCCGTAGAGCCGTGCCATCTATTTCGTTTCCAAGACCGGGTTCAGGTCATTTGGCAGCATTTGAAAGCTGTGTCCTGTGATAGAAAACCATTCCCTCTCCCTACTTTGGCTTTAAAGATATTTTAAATCAAAGTTAATACTAGCATTCGAGTGAGTTTGTAGAAAACCTAAAAATTCCACATATACTTTAAAGAGCTCCACGTCTTGTAGAACTCCCTTGGCTGGAAGTAGAGTTGGCGAAATCTGGAGGCCACTACGTGGAGATTGTTAGTAGTTGTCTACCAAATGGTCCTTTATGTTGGCCGAATTGCTGAGCAATAAAAAGTGAGATTCGCATGCCTCCACTAATTCTGTGATCAGACTTCTTTACTTTTGTCAATTTGATAGGTGTCAGATTTTTTTCTGTTCTTTGAATGTGCATTTCCACTCTAATAGTGAGGTCGAATGTTAAAGTCAGCTAAGTATGGGGCATGGGTCTGTCCTTGGCTGTCTATAGTTGATATTCATATTTCTATAGTTGATCCTATGCCTGAAACACTTCATAATTAAAATGAACAAATTGTAACAACTTAAAACAAGGCTTTTCAGTATGGCCAGCAAACTACTTTATTGTCGATTTGCTCAGAGGCTGTGAAAACATTCAGGAACTATTGTGGATTCAGGCTCTCCTCCATCAGCAAGAGAATTACTAAAAGCTAGCTCTAGAAGAAGCCCGTGGCCGCTAAATGGTTTACATAACAATGGTCGATGGCCATTTGCCTTCAAAGTTTTCCTGAGGGGAACCCGCCCCTCATTTAGTTCATGTTCATTTGTATCCTCCTCAAATCCTTTAGAACAAGGTTGTGGAAGAAACTCAATTCATTAAATGTCTGTAATAAATTACTTTCAATGAAAAAGTTTTCATTAATCTCTTTTCACTTCCATCACATGTGGTTATTTTGTGTGGGTGGCAGTTATTTTCATCGAAATTTGATTTTTAAATTGATAAATTTCATTACTAACATATCTATCAAATAACTGCTGATGCCAGACCTGAAAATATACCTAGTTAATATTTAAAGTTCAAGCTTCTGGATCGTATCCTAATTTTTGTTTATTTAAGTAAGGGCTTTTCAACAGCATTCATTCAATAAATATTTACTGTATATAGACACAGGGCATTGTGCCTATTTAGAGCTCTTAGCAAATGTAAGTATTTGCTGACTTCTAGTCATCAATGTTGCATGAAAGATATGCGAAATCTGAACGCAAACTACTTCTGAAAAGCAAATACATTTTCAAAAGCAAATACATTTTAAAAGAAAAACACATATTGAAGAGTCACCCCTTGAAATTCTAGATGGCTATGTGTTTAGCAATAAAGAATTACTTTGCATAGTGAGCTGCAAAATTCCGAAATTATAAAACTCCTTACCAACAAGTGTGTGGTACGGGCTGGAAAATCAATTGGTTAAAAAATAGTTTAGATAAAATGGTGAATGCTAAACACATATTGATTCCTGAAAAGTGCCTGGGTACTTGGAATTACATTGCAGCCCTTGAGATTGACATTAGAAGGACCTTAATTTACCTGCCCTTTGCTCTTACTGAAAGGTCATTTATGAAGCTAAAGGGACCACAGCCTGACCTAGTACACAGTTCTCCTGTAGGAAAGTATTAGAAATAATATGCCACAGAGACACATAATTAATTGTGCTTTTAACATTTAAGTGATCTAATTAGACCTTGGGAAGATTTTTTTTTCTTCTGTTTCCTCCGCTCGGAGAGAGATGCTCTTGCTGCAAAGTGGTGATATTCTTGGCAATACACATTGACCTGATCTGTAGAAAGTGTTTCCTTACTATTTCGAGGTACTATTAATGCTGGTCCAGCTGGAAGGGTGCGTTTTTCCTTGGTTGCATGCTATATAGGTAGAGGAATATTTTGTAAATTTCAAACACCTGCAGTGACAGACCTTTTCCCTCCAAGAATAACTCAGCTGTCAAGAATCACTGTGCAAATGAGATTTGCCACATGGTGTAGTTCCAAGAGAATATTATGATTAAACCCTATTAGGTTTCTGGTTTTGACCATTTGTATGGTATAGAATCATTTTAAGAGCATCAATCAATCAGCGATTCTTATAGGGGGTGGGTACAATGTTATGGGATGCCTGTGCCTATTTTAAATAGAATTTTCATTACTGCATTTAGTTGATTCTACTTTCCAAAGACAGCCAACAACAAACAAATAGGAACCCAAACATATTTTTTTTTTTTTTAAGGAAATGAGTTCCTGGCTCAGTGACACCAGCCTAGTTCTCTCCTTCTGGTGAAAGGGAAGGCAAACAGCTCTTTTCCTTGCGGATGAGGATACATTCTCCCATCCCTATGTCAGAAGACGTGCGAAGGCAGAGATACTGAGCACTGAATACTGAGCACTCACCCAGCTTTTTTTCCCTTTGGATTCTATTTTCTGATGGAATCCAAGCCTTATTCCGCGTCTTCTGCCACTCCCCCCATAGCCACTTGTTGCTTCCCCTTTAAACGTGGGGCTACCCAGCCAGTCTTTTAGATTTGATTGGAACTTCAAAGTACAAACATTTATTTATCGAGGTGCCCATTAAAAAGCACCACACAAAAGGCCAAGTTGGTGGATGGCTTTTGCTACCTGGTATTTGCCGAGACGTGTCCGACCTGTTCAAACAGTGCTGTTGCAGCTAGTTAAAACCCATTCAAGTAGAACCGTCCAGGTGATGAAATGGAACTATCAGCAACTTTTTTGAGGCTAATGGGATTGTGTTAGTTTAGTTTTATTGCAATCATTGATAGGGAAAGGCACTTACTGCCTGTGATATGAAGTGCTGATTAAGTTACTGTGATTGGGTGTGTGTGTGTGTGTGTGTGTGTGAGGCCTAAGGTGGGCTTTATATTGGTATAGTATTTATTTTTCTTGAATTCCTAGTGATATGTTATTCACTTTCAGACCTTTTCCCCCAATGCAGATGAGTATAGTCACTTGCAAACAAAAGTCTTGATTCTGTAGCTAAGATGTGATGAATACTGTATTGTATTTTCATTACTTAATGTATTTATTGTCCATTTTATATATTATCTGTTTAGTCGTTTGTTTTTGGTGGCAGCAGTACAGTGCCCTGGAAGCCAATGGCCTGTGTTCATGTGGTGTGCATGGTACCTGAGAATCACCCAGTAAATGTTACTGCAGACTGATAACCATATATGATCAGATATGTATCAGTAAAACATCTTGACGTTGATGCTTGAATTAAAGTTTGAATACAATAGACCTTTTAACACCCTAACTTTTCTTAAGTCATGTGTGAGTGAGATGCAGATATTTTACTCATTTGACTCACTTTTAAATTCATGGGGCAGACTTAGAAAAGTGCTACATGTTTCTTTTCTTTCTTGTCCTTGTTCTTCTTTTTTTTTAAAAAAAAATCTTTTTATCACTCCAGGGTGCCGTAGTAGTGAGCATAAAAATCAAAAGAAAGAAATGATGACCTAAAATGGTTCTTCTTTCCTACAAGGTGTAAGAAGCTATTATTATGAAGGAAGTCCCATTTAATTATTTTTTTACCTATACCAAAATGTAGCTAGAATGAAATGAAACAAAGAAGTTGACGATTCATGAAGCTTAATAAACTCCTAGATCAAACAGCACGTGGCTGGAAGATGTCTTTGAATGAGTTCCAACTCACAGCCGCTCATTGTGGGTCCTATGGAATGAAACCCTGTCTGGTTCTGCTCCGTCTGCACAATTGCTGTTAGGTGGAGTCCACTGTGTCAGTCCATCTCAGTGAGGGGTTCCTCTTTTCCCCGACCCTCTAATTAACCAAGCATAAGATCCTTCTGCAAGGATCTGTCCCTCCGGACAATATGTCCAATCTAGGTGAGACAAAGTCTCACCATCTTCACTTCTAAAGAACATTCTGGCTGTTACGTGTTGCCAGAAATACTTATTCTTCTGGGGGAAACAAACTCCCATTGAGTGGATTCTGACTCATAGTGACCCTGGAGGACAGGGTAGAACTGCCCTTTTGAGTTTCTGAAGCTGTACATCTTCACAAGAGCAGAAAGCACGAGTGTCTTTCTGCAGCAGCTGGTGGAGCTGAATGCTGACTTAGAGGCTGGCAGCTCAATGCACAGTCCACTAGGCCATGGAGGTCCTGACAGCCCGTGGTATATTAGAAATTCTTCTCCAACACCATAATGCAAAGGCATCAATCCTTCTTTGAGCTTCCGTATCCATGGCCCAGCTTTGCCATGCATGGGAGGCTAATGAAAATGGCATGGCTCCACACATGGTGGCAGCATGCTACACAGCAGCTAACGAAGAACTGTGAACACCTCCTGGCATGCTGAGCCTGGAGGAGCTCATGCTGAGCAAAGGTAACCAAACACAGAAGAACACATATTATATGAAACCACTTTTTTAAAGAGTCCAGAAAAGGTTGTCACTAGAGGTGGGAAGGAAAGAAAGGGAAGCGAGCCATAGCTAGACAGTCCCCAGGCATTAACTTGGGTGAAGGCAAAGATAATATTCAACAAGAGGACAGCGGGGAAAAGATGATGGAAGCAGATCAAGACTTTAGGAGGTCTGATGGGTCGTTGAAGGTCAAACAGATGACCTGCTCTGTTAGCCTCAGTAATTCACAATGGACTTGGGTCGGATGTGCCTTACTCCTACAGTGAAGCTTAGAAGAAGCTTAACATTTCTTGCTGCACATTTGCACAGTGCAATATGACATTTGGTTCCTTGACTACTGCTTCCATGGACCTTAATTGTGCATCCAAGGAAAATGATTTCCTTGAGAACATTAATCTTTTTCTGTCTATCATGATACTACGTATTGTTCCAGTTGTGATATTTTTTATTTATTTTGTTAAATCAAAGTAGCCTTTGAGTTTCAGCAGTAAGTGCTTAAAGCCCCCTTCTCATAGCAAATCCGACAAAGTAGATTTCAGGATCTTCTTGTAATTAGACACCATTTAAAACAGATCCTCCTTGCACATATCCTTACTGTTTTGAAAACGTTAAGTGATAAAAACTCAACATGGGTGGAATATTTTAATTATGTACAAAAACTACTCGCCAGCGAAGTAGTGATGTTCCTAAATATGTTTGAACCCTATATAAATATAATATAATATGAATTATAATTGCCAGAAGAGTTCAAAGCAGTTATAGAAAGGAAAGTCCCAAGGGTGTATATTTTAAAATGCTGGTGATCTGGAATGAGCTTTTTATGAAGTCATATTAAACACATCAGCAGATGATCCAGTGATAGCATAAATGAATTGCATCTGTCTTTATTCATCCATAAGCAATACAAACATCCTGCCAAGCTAGTTGATGGTGCTACTAAGTGGTATTTGGTGTGACTTTTCCTACCTGTTCAGATAGTATTATCAAAACAAGTTAAAACCCATTTAAGTATAACTGTCCAGGTGATGAAATGGAACCATCAGCAACTTTTTTGAGGTTAATGGGGTTGTTAGTTTAGTCTTACTGTAATCATTGACAGCGGAAGGCACTTATCTCATTTGTAATGAAATGCTGATTAAGTGCTATGATTTTGTGTGTGTGTGTGTGTTTATGTGAAGCCTAAGGTGGGCTTTTATATTGGTATAATATTCATTTTCTTGCATTTCTGGTTATAAGTGATGCATTTTTAGATCTTTTCCTCATAATGCAGATAAGTATAGTCACATCCAAACAGAAGTTTTTATTCTCAAGCCAAGATGTGATTAGCATTTTATGGCAATTTTCAGTAATTAATATATTTATTGCTTGTTTTATTAATATCTGAAGTTTCAATACTTAAAGATAAAATTAAAGATGAGAAAGGGAGTGGATAGTTAATTATGCATTCATGCTACGTGGTAATCTTTTAGATGTATTATACTATAGATTTCAGGAGAATGTGTATTAATAAGTGGAGACATATAAGATGGTAATAAATACCCTAGAACTAAAGATCAAAAGGAAATGGCAAACTAAGTCACATTTTTACCAAAAAATTGATTTTTTTGTGTTCAATAAAATCCTACCAATTAAAGACTAGCATGGGAGGAGTTTTTCCCTGAGTCTATAATCATTGCTTCTGTTCAGCCTGGTTGGCTCCAGTGGGAAAAGGGTCTCAATAGGTGTGTATATTGAGAAGTATGTTGTTGCTAGGCACCATGAAATCCGTTCCAATGCAGAGCAGCCCTTCGCCCAGTGACGTGAAGTCCTCCGTGGTCTTGGACCGTTCTCCAAATCATTGTTGTGTTTGTACGCGTGAGCTCATGGTTGCAGCTTCTGTGTCAATCTGTCTCATCAGAGGGACACACACACACACACACACACACACACACACACACACCCTTTGAGTATTCTATTATCAGATAAAATTTCATAACTGGAGGAATACTTATATCTTCTTCAACACGTATATCTTCTAATAAAAAATAAAGGAATTCCGAGCTAGGCAGGTCCTTCTTCCTCTCCCAGCTCCTTTGGAGTTTGTGGAGAATGACTGAGAGGAGAGAGGAGAGACTAATGGCCCAGCCAAGAAATGAAGAGTCTGACTCATTAAGAACCATGAGTGCCAACTCTGGACAACACTTTTTATCATTTCACTCCAGCTCTGCCCTCTACATGAATAGACCCTCGTCCACGCCCTGTCAGCCCTCCACGTTCTTGCCCGCCATGTCCAAGCTGGAGTGTTGGGTTGTATCCTGCCACTGCCAACAGAGAGCTGGTGCCCATCTGATACAGAAAACAGAACGTGGATTGGTTTGGACTGCCCATGAAAAGGCATTTAAATCACAAGAGTCCTAGGTCTGATTTCAGGTGTCTTATTCAGTTCATTTGTTGTCCCTCCCTTAATTTTCCTTCTTTTTAACCTCACGCAGATGAAGAGAATAAATCAAGAAGAGCCTCCCCCGAACCAGAACTGCGTCTCCGGTCTTACCAAATGGAAGTGGCTCAACCAGCCTTAGAAGGGAAGAACATCATCATTTGCCTTCCTACAGGGAGCGGGAAGACCAGGGTAGCTGTGTACATTGCCAAGGATCACTTGGACAAGAAGAAAAAAACATCTGACCTTGGGAAGGTCATCGTCCTCGTCAATAAGGTATGGGAATGGGGGGGGGGGTCACTGTGTAACGTTATCTATCCACTTTCTCTTTTATTGATCTGAAATATCTGTATAACAACCATGGAAACAATAGACCACACCGATTTAGTTTGGTTAGGAGGGATGTCACGTAAAGGAACCTTGGCGACACAGTATTGTTTTACCAAAAGTTTGGTGATGCCAACTCACCAGCTGCTTGGTGAAAGACATGACCTTGAGACCTGCTCCCATCAAGATGTTTGCTTAGGAAACCCTGTGGGGCAGTTCTGTGAGTTGGAATCAGGTCAGGAATCCCCAAGAGCAGCAGCGGTTCTGTAAGCCATTCCATTTCAATTTGTTCGTGGCTTTTATAAGGGGCCATCCTCTCAAATGGATTTTTCCCATAAAACCAGCATGCCAACTCAAATGGCTGCCACTTATGGACAGAGAGTAAATTCACTCAGAGATTCTCTGAGGTTAACAGGACCACTGGTGGCATAGTGGTTATGTTCTTTAGGCTGTGATCCAATAGGTCCGCGGTTTGAAACCACCAACTGCTCCCCAGAAGAAAAGCAGGACTTTCTACTCCTATAAGTAGTTACAGTCTTGGAAACTCACAGGGCAGTTTTACCCCGTCGTATCGGGTATTCATCTGCACTGACTCGATGGTGGTGAGTTTGGCTTTTGAGGTTGTGGTACTAATTTAAGGACTGCGGATAGTGCTATAGGTCAGTTGCTAATTGAAAGGTCGATGGTTCAAACCCTTGGCTGCACTGTGAGAGCAAGATGAGGCTATTTGCACCTGCAAAGATCTGCAGTCTCAGACACTTTATATAGGGTTATGGTGTGTTGAAACCGCCTTGCTGGTAGTGGGGTAGGGTTAGAGTTGGTACTAATTTATGTTATCATTACATGTAGATGTGAATGGTCTCAAAGTATCACTGGGATCTGTAATATTCACAGATGGCCATTTTAGAGTCTCTTTATCTGTGAGGGCCCTTGGTGGTGCCGTGGGTAAGTCTCTGAGCTGCTAACCGCGTAGTCAGTAGTTCTAACCCATAAGCAGATCCATCTGAGAAAGCTGGGGCAATCTGCTTCCATCGACACTTCCTGTCTTGAAAACCTTATGGGGCAGTTCTTATCTTGTCCTCAGGCCACTCTGTGATGGAATTGACTCAACAGCACCAGATTTGATTGCTCTTACCTGTTGACCTTTAAGACAAAGCAGTAACCTCCTCTTTTCCAAGATTTAGCTGGGTTTGAAAATAAAGAGATAATTCATTCTCTGAACAACTTACACTGTTAAAAGCTCTGCATTTATTCATCAAAATCTGCTTCCCTGGGATTCCCACCCTTTGGCTATAGTTCTTTCCCTCTCTGCCTTTATAGAGTCGCTCTTACTTCTCTTGACAGCCCTTCACAGAGAGAAGGCAGCCGCATGTGACTTCTAAGTTATTTTTATGGTCCCCTTCAAAATAAATGTCCCCACTTGCTTCCCCTGTTCTTTACGTTGCACGGTTTCCAGCCTTGTCGTCTTCCTTGGTACTCCCGTTCTTCCAGACGTTTATCTGAGACTCACTGGTCAGCCCGTGACCAGAGCTGGACAAACTTCCCCAGGTCTGACCTGATCTCTGCGGAGTGCTGGAGAGATGAGCTGGGACCCTGAGTCCGCAAATGGGTTTGCGTTTGCCACGAGTGCTGGCATCTCCTGGAATCAGCATGAGCTTACCGTGGACTAACAAGTCTCAGTTCCTTTTGATTAAAAAATGTATTAAGCTAGGACTTGCTAGCCTATATTTGTGCAGTTCATTTATGAGCCTAAATACAAATAATTATCTTCTTTTTATCATTCATACTGATTAATAATTCACTCTAATGTTTTTAAGACGTGTCTAAGGAACCTTCTTCCCCCACCCGCTAGCTCCTCCTTTAAAAGCTATATTCTAATCGTAGACCTCCCACCACATCACATCTACATAATTCCTCTGACTCCACATTTATAGTCATGTTTAAATGTTAATTTAATATTATTCATTATTCATATTCATTCAAATGTTGTGTGGTCATTTGAGGTCATATTTTTAATTCCCGGTCTACTTCCCTTTTGATTTTCTCCTCATAATTAACAGAAATTCCCGCCTTAGTTCACCCATCGACACCATGTCTTTTTTAATTTCAGCTTTCAGTCTTTGAATTGAGTCAGAAAAATCTCTGACCCAGCAAATCTACATCACCTGCGCGCTGCCTTTGGCCCAGTGGCGAGGGTGTGTAACTCATGATGTAGAAAAGACAGATCCTGTTCCCTGCTACCATTTACTTCTTTCTCCCTTCCTCCCACTTTCCCAGAGATGTAGCCTTCAGATGCCGCGAGAAAGGCAAACACCACCTGCGCTCCCAGACCTCCCACTTCCTCTCTAGGGCTTCCACATCACGAGAGACAAGTCCCAGGTTCCTTCAGCTGCTGAAAGGCAGCCCCATATGATTCAGCAGAAGCGGGGAGCAGTTGGGTTTGATGAGTCTTGGCAGGCATTCTGTCACATCTCAGGAAAAGGCTCCAAAAGGACCGCGCACCTCCCCATTAGCCGTGTCAGGCTTGCATATGGCTCGCTCAGTGTCCTTCAATAGGACGTCAGTCCCGCTCAGTGAGGATCTGGATTTCCAACACCTGTTACCTTCTGCGAAAACGTCCTTTTGTTCTGTACATCAAGGATGCTGCTTGCTTGGTCAGTCTTGATTCACCCCATATGGACAGACACGCATGTCCTGCTAGGAGAGGAGGGATCCAGTACTAGTGTCCCCACCGAATCCATCAGGCAACGGAGGTTTCATGGGCGTCTTTGCAGAAGAGGCTGTCACAGCTCTCTCTCTCGGCTGATAGGTCCAAACTGGCGACCTTTGGTTCGCAGCAGAGAGCTTGAAGCAGATGTTACCGGTCCTGTCCAGGGTGATGTGGCCACGAAGCAGCCGAGTCCCTTATTGCGTATCCGCGTGTCTTCTGCCGTCATACTCTACCGGCAGAGTGAAAGGCTCAGTGGTCGAGCAGGGCAGCTTTCTGAGTACTGGCAGGATGCCGTGCTGCGTTAGTTGGCGCGGACTCGAGGGCAGGGAGCTTTTTTGGGGTATTTCACGTGCTTTTCAGAGCAACCCCTTGTGCAGGTGCACGGCGTCCACAATTTATCCATGCAGGCATTGCGATGAGCAGACAGACACTGCGATGAGCAGACGCTGCGATGAGCAGACGCTAAGTCAGGCGAGGAGCACACAACAACCTCACGACTGCAGTCGCTCTTCGGGGGCTGATTTTCTCTTCTCTGAATCATGTGACTTCTCCACGGAGTTTAATTTTGGGGTGGTGGGGTTGGGCGGGGCTCCATCACCAAAGCTTTTCCCAGCAGTTTATTCACATTTAGCCCTTGGTGTCTCAATTCCTCACTCTTATCGCCCCATTCTTTCCAGCCCTCTTAGGTGTTTGCCTCTAGTCCAACCCCCAAGCAAGCAGGCTTCCTGTCAGCTATTATCTTAAACTCAACAACTCAACGTACTCTGCTTGGCATTCATAGCCCTTTATAGCCTGACCCTGATCTATAAATTCAAAATGCATTTCTTATTCAACCTCAGTTTCAACTTATCTTTTCACTGAACCATTGTTTACTAGATTATAAAAACAATATCCATTATTGTTCAGTGTATTCTGACTCATGCAGATGCTATGTCAGAGTAGAACTATGCTAAATAGGTTTTCAATGGCTAATATTTCATAAAGTCTTCTGAAGGGCTTCTGGGGAGATTTGGAACACCAACCTTTTAGTTAGCAACTGAATGCTAACTGTAGGCACCACAATAGGACTGTCTAAGATCGTACTTCTTTAGAAACCCAAATTTTGAACCGTCTCTTTGCTGTCACTTTGTACGTGTTTCTGTGGAGGAATGCCTGCCCTGTGTTGTCCATACTTTGTTCTTTTAAAATTTTATCTTGGCACGTGTACCCAGCTAGACTGAGTTCCTAAGTGTGTTAAACCATGTGTTAAATATTTTCGTATTCCACACCCACATACCTAACAGTAAGTTAGGTGAACTGTAAGTGAGTGAACTGGTGGATGAACTGATAATTCATTACATAACGAAATCCTTCTTTATTAATGCTTGGCATGTAGGGTGCTTTTGATCGGTACTCCTTTCACTTCGACCGTTCTCTTTTAAATGTTACTTTAAATCTTTTCTAAAGGTACCTTTAGTGGAGCAGCTTTTCCGCAAAGAGTTTGAACCATTTTTGAAGAAATCGTATAAAGTTATTGGATTAAGTGGTGATACCCAACTGAAAATATCATTTCCAGAACTTGTCAAATCTCATGATGTTATTATCAGTACAGCTCAAATCCTTGAAAACTCCCTTTTAAATTCAGAAAAAGGAGAAGATGCTGGCGTCCAGTTGTCAGGTTGGTTGTTTCTTTTTATAAAAAGAAGATTAACAATGATACTAATGATAGTAATGGGGACTGTAGTAACCATCTGAAAGCTCGTACTAAAACTTACATAAAATCTTGCTTTAGATTGTCTTTCCCTGATTTTAAGACCCTTGTTTTATCCCATAAGGGAAAAACACAAAGAAAAATAGATAATAAACTTAGGACTATGTTAGCCATTTGATTGGCATGGAATCCATATATAAGTACAATTCAATTGTTAGATCACACGAGGCAGAGTTGTACAATCATTACCATAATCACTTTTATAACCTTTTCTTCGTACTCATCATTGTTAGCTCTCCATGGATCCCCAGCCTCCCTGTCTTACTCCCAAGGAGCCATAATCCAGCTACTGTTTCTAAAGACCTACCTCTCCTGGATTTCACATACAGAACATCATTAAAACAGAACAAAAGAAACCTAATGGCAGTAATGAAGTAGAGACAGATTGAAAACCCCAATCAAAAAAGAAAGCAGAAAATACGAAAAACTAGAACAAATTTAAAACAGATCAAAAGGGAGATCAATTGATACGGTGTTAAATTTAACCTAATTGCACTTGCAGCAATCCACTTTCCAATGCATTCTGCATGATAGCAAGGCTGTTCCATCCCTGAGCTCTGGTCGGAGGGGATGTACCAGAGGTGTAATTCACATGTATCTCCCCTTCAGCTTTTTTTTTAAACTGAAACAACTTTAAAATTGATAATAAGTTTTTAATTAGATCACTTTATTCTGTTTGAAATACAACAAAACAAAACTGATGACTACTGAGTCAATTCTGATACTCAGCAACCCCCAAGAATCTTTTATTAAATCAGTCACTCACTGGACCTTCCATTTACTTCTTGTTCATAGAAACAGAAAATTCTTGGTTTGTGCTATTGAATCTCGATAAAAATTCTGTATAGAAAAAAATCTATTTTATGGGGAATGAGAAGAGAAGAAAAAAAAGGAGTTAAAGTATAATTATAAAACTAAATGCAGTATTGAAAATAAGGCAAAATTATCTCTCTTTTGTGTGGTTTTTACTTTACTGACAACTTTAAAATTAGGTTCTCCTTAAAGTTAAAACATACCAACTTTGTATTAAATATTTCATTACAAAATAAAATACCCAAAAGCGTAGTCTTAAGAGTTTTTGGAAACGAGTCAGGGTTTGAATTACCTCGTAACTATTCTTAGCCTGATAAAATTCCTGAAACTCACCTGTTAAACAGGGATGATCCCTAACAGGGATATCTTCATGGTTAAAATGCACGAGCTTCTATGTGTACAAATTCTAAGGATGGTTACCTATTTCTCGTGAAAAGCGATAGGGGGTCAGGTCAGTGTCTGGCTTCAGGAAAACTACTCCCGTTCAGTTTGCTCGTGAAAAGTCCCTCGTTTGCTGTTGTTTCCTTGAACGGACAGTGGAACCATCTCGATGTCCTTTCAGACTTTTCGCTCCTCATCATTGATGAGTGCCATCACACCAACAAAGAAGCCGTCTATAATACTGTCATGCGGCGCTATTTGAAACAGAAGTTGAAAAACCATAAACTTGAGAAAGAAAACAAGCAAGTGACCCCTCTGCCCCAGATCCTGGGACTAACAGCCTCCCCCGGTGTTGGAGGTGCCACCAAGCAAGGTAAAGCTGAAGAACACATTTTAAAAGTGAGTCCTTTTGTATTCTGTGACTGTCCATTAAGTGAAATCTGTTTGTTCCAACTAAAACAATATGCTCCAATCTCCCATAAAATGAATAAGCATGAATAAATAATGATGACACAGAGCAGCATCAGAAAAATGAAATTCCATTGCTTCAACATATATTCTTATAGTTAGATTAAATGATTGCTTGGCTATAGAAATATACATAACCTATGAGCGTGTCTTGTTTGCACATACAATAACGTGTTCTTCCATGGGTTTCTAAAATTAGGTGGGTTTTTGGGGGGCATTCTTTCTTGTCTAAGTGAGCCTTCGTTTCGGAAGAATCCAATTCACCGTGAACTTTGGAGATGCATTGCCTTTTGGCTGCCCCAAATTGTGTAACACAGCAAAAGTGTGGCTGGTGGCCTGGAGTACTAAGTGGATTCAGAGTAACTGAGAACAACGTTATGGAACTGAGGAACAACCATGTAGAAGAGACGCAATATTCCGAGGCCTGATTAGTTGGTTCTAAAATAACATTTGTTATTGGGATTAAGGACTGGCTTCAATCTAGAGCCAGCCACATCTGCACGTTTTGCTCCCATCTTTGCATGACATTTTCCATGTGTAGGACAGGGTGGCCCTATGATGCACAGATGTCACAATGACCTTAAATATGATTGGTGTATGTGGTTATCGTATGAGGTCCACAGTATAAGATGCTGTCCTGAGAAAGAATGATCGCTCCACGGTCACGACAAGTGGCAGTTTATTTTCTAGGTGGGAAATGGAATTTCAAGAATGAAAATGAATGCCCTTCTTTTGGAATGCCCTAAGCACGAGAAAGGCTGTTAAACAGAGCCACGGGGCAGCGGTGATGGAAAAGCTACATTTAGTAATTAATGCTATGCATTTCTCACGATAAATGAGTTTCTATGTTGAATCAGCTGAACTTGAAGAGTAATGCGCTAAATATTGAAAAATGTATTTTTTACTAGATATGCGCCAATCTTGATGCATTTACCATTATGACTGTGGAAAAAAACATTGGTGAGCTCAGAAACCAAATAAAGGAGCCACGCAAAAAGTTTGTAACCATAGATGTCACCAGAGAAGTATGTGCTTAAAATGTTACTACTTTTTGGGGGGTGGGGGGGGGTGGGGTTGGAGGTGCCATACTCTAGTGAAAGGTGACGAAAGTTATTTTATACTGACTGACCACCTGGAGAATGTTATTGTAAAATGTCTGCGATGAAGCGATAGTTTTATTCTGTTCTGCTGATATTAGGCCACAAAGCACATGTCTTGTTCACCGTCCGTTTAGTTGTATAGATCAGCTGGAGAGCTGAGTAGCTCAGTTCTTCTTCAACTGCAGCCAAGCCATGGAGGGGCGTGAGGACTCTACTGCTGAACTTGAGGGGTTATCGTGGTTCTTCAGACCTGTTATCCTGCACGAGCTTTCTTGGTGAATTTCGAGAGTAGTTTATTCCGACATAACACACTACCTAAATCAGAGACATTTTATTGCTACCAGATTATAGTTAGGAATGATAATGACATGCCTACCTCATTTGTATACGTGCATATTTTCTTTCTAAGCCAAACACTGACTATGGTAAAGAAATGAAATATTTATTTAAGCGGTGCTGTCTCTAATTATTTTCAGGGTACAAATATCAGCTGAGCATCAACTTGATCACTATGACTAGTACATTTGGTGATCAATTTTCTTTCGTGAAAACTTAAAAACATGATCAATTTTACCCACTTAGATTTGAATGATAACTTTAATCATCAAAATCTACCTCATAATGGTGGTCGGATTAAAAAGTGAGATATCTGGCATAGCTAACATCATGCTTGGTATCTCGGAGCCCCTAACCCAGTGGTTCTCACCCTTCCTGATGCCGTGACCCTTTCATACAGTTCCTCATGCTGTGGGGACCCCCCAACCATAAACTGATTTTCGTTGCTACTTCATCACTGTCATGTAGCCACTGTTATGAATCGGGCGACCCCTGTGAAAGGGTCATTCGACTCCCAAAGAGGTCTCAACCCACAGGTTGAGAACCACTGCCCTAGCCCAATAAGTGACCAACTTCCATCGATGCATACTTTAATCATTGGCGAAAGGGAGTACAAGGGGGACTTCAAAAACTCATGGAGTATTTCATCATCTTTTTATTTTATCTTTCCACAAAACTTCTGAACCTTTGGTACTATCTATTCTGATTATTCTAGTGCATTTGAATATATTTCATTCATCTCTCTTTTACATTACCTTTTCTGTTTTATGGGATTAGTTATTGAAATGTATGTTTCTCTTTATCAGCAAGAAAAATAAGACCCAATATTTTTAGAATATTTTAAAAAAGAATTTGGTACCCTACTCTTTAAGTATAACATACATGCAGAAAAATAAAAATTCATAACTATCATTAATTTCTCATAAACTGAAACATTCATGTAACCAAAACCATCTCAAGGTACAGGATGTTATCAAGACTCCCAGATGTCCCCGGTGACCCCTTGCAGTCACATCCCCAAAGACGAATGTACGAAGAAGCTTTTAAAGGCTCATTTTCTTTTCTTTTCTTCTTCTTACTTTCATGAGACAAATAATCTAAATCAAATCATCGTACAGTGGAACTTATTTTTTTAAGATAATGTGATTCCTGTTATATTATAAGAATATAAAACTAAGTGTATGATTTATTTTTAGGATCCTTTTAAAGAGAAACTTCTAGAAATAATGAGAAAGATTCAGACATTTTGCCAAATGAATCCAATGTCAGATTTTGGAACACAACCTTATGAACAATGGACCATAAAAACGGAAAAAGAAGGTAACTTGGGGTTAGCCCTAACAGTCATCCGAGGTCGTGTTTTTCTCAAAATTCCAGATGACGATGTCACATGATTCTAAGCTGACTAAAAGCCAGTGGAATATCTGTGTTCTAAGTAGACAAGAACAAACAGGTTCCAATTCTCTAAGAAAAGGGTTACCAAGCCATCCATTTCTCTTATCTTCAGCTTTGGCTTATTGTGTATTTAAAATGCTAAGGTAAATATTAGCCTCTTTATCTCCAAGCAAACTCCCTGATGAGCTTTTCATGTCACGCCTGAGTCAGCATGGCTCAGGGACGCGTTTTGGCGGATGCAGAGCTCCATCAGCAAGCCTGGGAGTTTGGGCAGTCTGCCTCTTCTCTTTGTGCTCAGGGTGCATTTTGAGCCTTAACTTGCTCATTTCAAAAGCAAGGTGAAGCAGACTTTAGAGTGAGTCTTTCAAATATGGTGCCAACGGTGACGTGCTCAACTTCTCACCCAAAGGCTCGGTGGTTTGAAGCCACTCAGAGGTTCTTCAGAAGAATGGCCTCATGATGTAGTTTGGAAAACCGTTCCACTCTGAAACACGTGGAGTGACCATGAATGAGAATCGACTTGATTGCAGCCATTTCGTTTCTGTTTTTCATTATCAATACATTTATGTCCACAGTTCTAATTTCGCCGTTGTGTGCACTCAGGACCTCACTTTACGTGGTATATTCTTCTCACAGCTGCAAGAGAAGGAAATAGAAAAACCCGTGTTTGTGCAGAGCACTTAAGAAAGTACAATGAGGCCCTACAAATTAATGACATAATCCGAATGATTGATGCATATAATCACCTCAACACTTTCTATAACGATGAGAAAGAAAAGAAGCTTGCAGTCCAGGAAGAGGACAGCAATGGCAATGCTGATGGCGGCGACAAAGACGGGGATGCCGCAGAGAACCCTTGGAAAGTGGACGAAACAGATCAGTTTCTCATGGATTTATTTTTTGGTAAGACTCAAAGTAGCTTTTATCTCTTGGTATCTTAATGCCTCCGTGGAACAATCCTGCTGCTCCTTAGAAGCTCCCCAGAGGCCCTCTTCAAATACAACTTAGAAAAGAGAAATGCCACAACATGGGGACTATTTCAACTGATGTGACCTGATTAGCTATGAGTTTCGCAATCATGATTAATCATTTGGCCATAAACTTGATTGCCAAGATGATTGCAGTGAATTTATTTATTAAGTCACCCAGATTATTAAACAATCACCTACAATTAACTGTGACCAAGGAAATCTCATTGCATCATCTAATAACTCTTCTAATGTATGATCTGTATGGTTTACTTTTTTTTTCTCTAACTAATCATTTGTTACAGATAATAAGAGAATGTTGAAAAACCTGGCTGAGAATTCAGAACATGAAAATGAGAAGCTGACACAATTAAGAAACACCATCATGGAACAATACACTAAGACTGAGGAATCAGCCCGGGGAATCATTTTTACCAAAACACGCCAGTGCGCGTTTGCTCTTTCCCAGTGGATTTCTGAAAATGAAAAGTTTGCTGAAATTGGAGTCAAGGCACACCATCTGATTGGAGCTGGACACAGCAGCGAGTTCAAGCCCATGACACAGGTTCTAATGGCCTCCTTTGTATGCTCTTGCTCATGACTGTCGAGTAAACTCCAACTCTCGGGGCCTTCTGTAGAACAGAATGGAGTGTTGCCTGGTCCCGTGCCAAACCCATAACTGGATGTATGCGGGTCCATCACTGAGATAGCCTTTCCCCGGTCTGCCGTTGAGTACCTTCCAACCTAGGGACCTCATCTCCCAGCACTACAATAGACAGTAATATGTTCCTACAACCCAGCTGATTTTCGTTGGGCAGTTTTCAGAGATAGTCCACTAGGCCTTCCTTCTTATCCTGCCCTGGTCTGGCAGTTCTGCTGAAACCTGGCCACCACTTGAAATAACTTCCAGCATCACGGCAAGCCGCCACAGTACGACAGTGGACAGATGGGTTTTGGCTGATAGTATTATCCTTCATTAGTTAACTTCCTTAATTCTCTAATTAGCCTACAAAATTTACTCTAAAATAAAATGCTTGTTCTTGGGATGAAATTAGAATTTAATAACAGAGCAATCTGTGGTATTTGATAAGCTAAGCATTGATCTAGGAGTCATTTTTTTAACATACATGGATGACCTTTCCATTTTTTTGTGTGCAATTTTAAAATTTCTCCTGAAAAAAAAAAAGTTTGACCAGCTAGTCACAAAGTGGAGAAAGATTCATTGAGTAGAAAAGTAGAAACCCAACTCTGTACGTTATAATGCGGCTGTGCGGTTGGAATTCCATTCGTGCGAACCCACGTGGGCTGAGTAGAACTGTGCTATAGAGTTGTCAGCAACTCGACTGAGCCTCAGAAGACACTCTGCAGCCCTGTCTTGAGAGCTGGTGCCTCCTGGTGGGTTCATGGTGCTAACTTTTCCTTTAGTCATCAAAGGCTTAACCACGTGCACCACGGAGAGACTTACAATACGATAAAACCTATATAGAATGTGTTTTCAAAGGGTGAGCCCTGTAAGGACTTGGGGAAAGGATAGTTGAGTGCTAACTCTTTGCTGTTATGGGAGATTTTCTCTTCCAGGTGCTTTCTGCCCGCCACATTACTACACTGTTTCAAAGGTGGCCTGGAGGCCACATCTAGCCTCCTCTGGTCCCAAGGTCGATCGCCTTAGACAGGGTTCAGACATCACCTTTCTTAACCCTGTCCTGGCATCAGCCATGCCTCCCACGACACTCTAATTCTCCACACTCCATTTTTTGGGGGGCTGGAATTGCTAATGAATTCCATAGCCACACAGAATTTACGGAAGAAACTCATGATTGTAGCTGTAATCTTTATGGGATCACACAGCCTCATCTTTTTCCCTTGGAGCAGTAGGTGTGCTTCAGGCTCTGGCCTTAGGGTTAGCAGTCCAATGCTTACCAGACAGCACTACCAGGACACCTAAGAAATACTATAGCACCTAAATTCTAAGATATACTTTTTTTGGGGGGGGCATTTTTACCCATTTTGATATTGAAATATGTCTTATAACTGATAGTGTCTCAGAATCAGTGAAATACAGATTTAGACAGCCTTACTGGGAAATGGGGGAGAATCCCAAATCCCGTTGGCCTACGTGATGGTGACCAAAATCAAATCCAAGTCCGTCTCTTCCTTCAACAATATTTTGGGTCAGATGACACTAGGCTGTAGAACATTTCCTGCACCAAATCATTGTGTCGCTCATGCTGTTGTGTTTGCAACCCTGCCTCACTCCCACTTCCTCAATTTGTAAACTGAAGTGGATTAACAAATTAGGGTAGCAGCTAGGTTGATGTGATTTGAGGGCCTGGTACTGTCCGAAATATTCGTTATTAGAGTTACTTCTTTTAATTAAGGCACAGAAACCCGCTAAAACCCAGGGCCATGCAAGTTTTTCTCAGTGCAAGTGAGAACAGGAGAGAGTGATTATCTGGGGAGACTAGAATCTGGGGAGACTCTGGAGGGACTTCACGGTACTCCAAGGGTTAAACCCAGTCCTCAAACCCAAACCAAATTCACCACCATTGAATCACTTCTGACTCATGGGAACCCTAGAACAGGTTGAACTGTCCCAGTAAAACTGATCCTGTGGGTTTCCAGGACTCCGTATGGGAGTAGAAAGCCTCATTTTTCTCTTGCAGAGCAGCTGGTGTTTTCGAACTGCTAACCTTAGAGTTAGCAGCCCAATGCACAACCACCAGGGCTCAGAGTTGATTAAAATCTCATTCTGCTTCTGAGGAGAACAGGAGTTGGGAAAAACAAAACACACTGTCAGTCTAGCATGTTTATTTTTGTCAAATGTATGAGGACAAAAATAACATGTGTGTCCCATAGGCCGATCGGGACAAGTTTTTGTGGGAGTGGTTACAGAAATAAAGCTCTCCTGGTCATATCACGCTGTATTATTCTCCGTCGCTCTTATGCGAAGGGCAGAGCATACATTTTAATCTCTTGAATTGCCTTCGCATTTGTAAATCATATAATTTAAGATATTAATTATGTCTTATAACCCATTCATTTATTACTAGCATTATTAATTTTATTCACCTAGCCTTAGAAGTAGCAATGCCTTTAGTTTTCCTGTGTCCCTTCCAGAGGTCCTACCATCTGTTTCTTGTTTGAAAGACTCTGAAAGTGACCACATGTGGTATTTGGTGCGCACTTCCCTGTGACTCAGTAGTCAACAATGTGGAAAGCTATAATTGCATTTCAGCCTTTGAATATTAACGACACTGAAGTTAATGTGGTGGAAAGGCCCATTTTAGCTTCTCACTGACGTCTTGTTTCCCCAACGAAAGCGTCTCCTCCCTTTCTTCCTCCCAAGTCGCCCATCAATGTGTTTCCTTGGCATAAGTGACGGTCTTCCAACCTCCAGACTGGAAGATGGAAATATTTTTGTTATTGTGCGGTAATCCCAGATTGGGAATCAAATGTGGTCTCGCCGTCGTGTCTTTGCTCAATGCCAAAACCAGATGGTAGCAAATCCGCGTATGATCTAATCCTTTGATTTACACTGACCAGTTGCAATTTATTATTTTGTCTCCTAATTAAAAGAATTTTAGTGTGTTTAGCCTCACAAAAATCTAATTTATTAAACTGTTTCTACAGAATAAACAAGACGAAGTCATTAGTAAATTTCGCACTGGAAAAATAAATCTGCTAATCTCTACCACAGTGGGAGAGGAGGGCCTGGATATCAAGGAATGCAATGTGGTTATCCGCTACGGGCTCGTCACGAACGAAATAGCCATGGTCCAGGTACACGCAGACGCTTCCACTCTCCTCGGTTTTCTGATCCGAATCGCTTCCTTTAAGTCAGGCCTGAGAAGGGATCTTTCTCCTCGCTCAGTCATGACCAAGCAAAAGAAACCAGACTGAGCCCACAATGATAAAATGAGAGTGTATAAGAACAATAACCAGGATGGGCAACCTTGAAAGTCAACACTCCACCGGAAACGTAGCCCCTCATGGAGGACAAAGGTCACGTGGGTGTTGCATAGGTGCCCAGTCTCTACATCATCAGAGTCGCAAGCCGTAGTCCCCGGTTCAGAGAGGGCTGTCAACTGGATCACTATGACTCTGTGTCACTTTCTTTCTTTCTTTTTTAAATTTGAATTTCCTTTGTGTCTTTTCTTTTTCTCTTGAAAATCATTTTGTTGGCGGCTCATACAACTCTTTTCTTATCACAATCCATCCATTGTGTCAAGCACATTTGTACATTTGTTGCCATCATGATTTCAAAGCATTTGCTTTCTATCTGAGCCCTTGGTATCAGTTCCTCATTTTTCCCCTCCCTCCCCACTCTCCCTCCCTCACGAACTCTTGATAATTTATAAATTATTATTATTTTGTCATGTCTTACACTGTCTTACATCTCCCTTCAACCACTTTTCTGTTGTCCGTCCTCCAGGAAGGGGGTTATATGTAGATCCTTGTAACCTGTTCCCCCTTCCTCCCCCCACCTTCCCCTTCCCCTCCTGGTATCCCTACTCTCATTGTTGGTCCTAAGGGGTTTATCTGTCCTGAATTCCCTGTGTTTCCAGCTCTTATCTGTACCAGTGTACATCCTCTGGTCTAGCCAGATTTGTAAGGTAGAATTGGGACCATGACAGTGGGGGAAGGAAGCATTAAAGAACTAGAGGAAAGTTGTATGTTTCCTTGTTGCTACACTGTACCCTTACTGGTTCATCTCCTCCCCAGGACCCTTCCATAAGGGGATATCCAGGTGCCTACAGATGGGCTTTAGGTTTCCCTCTGCACTCCGCTTCATTCAAAATGATGTAATTTTTGTTCTTTGATGCCTGATACCTGATCCCATCGACCCCTCATGATCACACAGGCTGGTGTGCTCCTTCCATGTGGGCTTTGTTGCTTCTGAGCTAGGTGGCCGCTTGTTTATCTTCAAGTTTTTAAGACCACAGATGCTATATCTTTTTTTGATAGTCAGGCACTATCAACTTTCTTAACCGCATGTGCTTATGCGCCCGCTTTGTCTTTGGTGATCGTGTCAGGAAGGTGAGCATCATGGAATGCCAATTTAATAGAACAAAATGTTCTTTCATTGAGGGAGTACTTGAGTGGAGGCCCAATATCCATCTGCTATCTTAGTACTAAACCTAGAAATATATGCACATAGATCTATTTCCCTATCCTCATATATAAATATATTTACATATATACATGCCTGTGTTAAGACCTCTATAAATGCCCTTTGCCTCCTAATTCTTTCCTCTATTTCCTTTTACTTTCCTCTTGTCCAGCTATCATGTACAGCCTTCATTAGGGTTTCAATAATTCCTCTCACTTACATTGCCCTTGATCAAGCCCTACCAGGCCTCCTACTGTCTACAGCCGGGCAGTACTCCAGTCACCCAGATGAATCTCTTGAAAAGGCTCACTATGTCTTTTCTGAGTCTCCCATTCTAGGATTTTTCTGCTCTACCCACATTTTACAAGTCTTTTTTCTTTTACTCTTTCTGAAATTGACTTTTAGAGTATATGACCAGAGAAGATGCTTTGTATTATTTTGAGGACTTGGACTTTACTGGGACTTGCGTTGTGCCTTAAATATGGTCTGTTCTGTACGATGGCTTTTTGTGTGTTGGAGAAGAGTGAGGACTGACTGCTGGTGGGTGGCCCTGCTGCTCAAAACTGTTGTAGAGTGGGAGGAGAAGAGCGAGCGAGCTTTGGAGAAGGGATTTGGAAGAAATGTGCGAGTTCAATGGCATCCCAAAGTGAGCCCAAACTGACCTGCAGCCTCCGCCTCCATGGTCATGCTCCCGGTGCCCTTGCAGGAAGCCCCAAGCCTTGGCAACTTGTTAGGTCCACAGGGCAGAGCTGGCTCCAGGATCAAGAGCAAAAGGCTTAGAGGAATGAGGTTAGCATTTTCACGTGGCTTTGCAAGGGACGATCGGACCCAGCACAGGAAGAAGGCCAAATAGTTAAGCCAAGGGCCCAGCAGTTTCACAGCCTGACTTTATCTCCTTGTGTCTCCTCTAAGCCTGCTTATCAGTAAAGGAATACGCCATAGTGAAGGCATCGGTAAACTTTAGCTGTTATGATTTCTACTCTTATATTTTGTAAATTAAGAAATATTGGACAAATCGGTGGTCTGGAAACAATAGGAAAAATCAACCTTTCTTTTTTTTCCATAACAACTGATTTTCCTAACGCTGATTTTGGCATAACACCCTGGTCTTCACAACCCAACCCTATCGACAAGTGAGGAGCACACATCTGATTGTAGAACTGTCTCTTTCTCCTTTCAGTTCTTATAGAAGGGCCTTTATGTTTTTGGACTCTGAAAATCATTCCTTTTGAAGGTTCCACACATATTTCTTAGGCTTTCCATCCTTTTCTTCAGTTATTATTATTATTTAATGGCATATTCTTCAGGCAAACTATCATTTTAGTATCAAGGAAATGGGCCACAGCTTCATTGGTTCTTTCAGGTCCACACTCTGCCTTTCTGGTATGTTGTTTATTTTGGATCTTTTAAATGTATATCTTCTGAATTTGTAGTTGTTGTTGTTTTTTTTTAAAGTCATTTTACTGGGGGTTCTTACAGCTCTTATCACAATCCATCCATCCATTGTGTCAAGCACATTTGTACATCATGATTTTCAAAACATTTTCTTTCTATCTGAGCCCTTGGTAGCAGCTCATTTTCCCTTCCCAGCTGCTGTTCTCATGGGGTTTCCGGCTGCTCATTAGGGCTATCCTTTTTTCCTGGTACTGTTTTCCCGATTTCTTCTAGGGGTTTTTATTTTCTGTGTGTTCCTTAACTTCTTTGAGAATCTTGTCTGCTGTATCTGAGGCGCTAAGGTGTTATTTTTCTAATGTAATGAGTGATTGTGTATGTGTTTAGGTTGTCCTGATTATTTTGTGTGTTGCATTGTTATAATATATCATGGCGCATGGTCTAGCATGCGTCACTGGTCACTAGTCAGACAATATGGGAACCCTTACCACTTATCACTGGGTGGACCGGGCAGTGGTGGTGGTGAGAGGGAAGTAGGGAATCGAGGGAGGCAGGTACATGTGGCCAGTCACCGGGCAGCTGGGTGGTGGGGGATTGGGAGGGATTGGCAGATGAAGCGGTTGTGCACATGCGTTGCCATTCTTAGGTTAGCAAGGTGGCCGGGGGCTGACAGGTGTGGTGGTCATCGGTCTGATGGTTTGGAGTGCAAACTGCTGCTTGCCAAGTGTCTGTGCCAGTAGGAGGGATGGGTAGGATGGACATATAAAACTAGTAGGTGGGTGTGGTGGTGGTGGTGCTGCTGCTGGTTTGGTCTGAACTGCGCATTGTGCCACAGTTCCTTAGTTGGCAGGGTTTTGAGGATAGAAGGGCTCAATCCATTCGTCATTGAGAAGAGGAGGGAGAGGGGGCATGTTCCTCTGGTCCATGGGCATGGATGTCAGCGTACATTCCATAGGCTGTAGGCAGAAGCAAGGCCAGGCCCTGAGCGTGAGGGCTGTCCAGAGTCTGGTTGAGGAGGGCGCTTCCTGCAGGGTCTCTAGCTCCACCACTCTGTGTGTGCCAGCACTGTAATGGTCAGTTACTACCACTGGTGGGTAGTCTTGTCTTAAGTTCCTGGCTCCCTCTGCTTTGTGACTCCCAGGACCCCTGAAGCTCTCACTCCTTCTCCTGTCATTCCTCATTCGGCCTCATGTCCTGCTCGGTCTGCGGCACTCTAGGCGTGTCCACACAGTTTCTCCGGCTCCTGGTGGGAGTTCTATGCCGTGGCTCTCCTGCGCTCTGACCTGGATTCGCTGCTCACTCTGTCTCTAGAGAGCCCTGGCTGCGCTGCCCCACCACCTCTAATGTGTCACTTTCCTTATTTGCCATTTTCATTTGATTTCTTCTTCCAATCAATGTCCACTTTTTCATTATCTTTTAATACTCAGGGTTCCGTGGTTGCTACCTGTACCAGTCTTACGTCTTCCCTGCTTTCTGAGGACCTTTCAGTACAGGAGAGCCCCGGGAACGTCGAAGCTGCCGTCTTGGGCAGCTCCTGAGCCCGCTGTGTCCGCGTTTTCCTCCCTTCTTCTTTCAATGTTTCTGCATGCGTGAAAGTTTTCATCATAAACTGTTGGAAGGGGAAAGACTTATAAATGCTTACTGCCACCCCCCATCCACTTTTCAATCCAATTTCACCTTTCCACTTACCCACACTCTATTGACAGTATTTTTATCGTTAGCTTTTTTGGGGAATTTTGTATTGAGTGTGTTTTTTAAGAAAAATAAGTTCAATTGCACTCTCCGGTGAAACTAAGATGACTAGACAGCCTCCAAATTAGGAAGTAATTGTATTTCAGAAGCTGATACGGAATGCGGTGACTGCTTACTCAGAATGTATTTATCCATGAAAACAAGATAGTCGGCAGGCTCCTGGGAAAGCCCGCAAGCTTCTGTTAGTCAAAATGCACCTGGATGTCACTTTATTAAGAGTCTTGTAGTAGTCTATCACCGTGTTGAACAAGTTTCAATTGAAAAATATACTTTAAAGAATCCACCGTCACATGCTAGGACCACACCTGCCTTCTCAAGAGCCCTCGCTCCTGGCGCAGAAACGCCCCTCCCTCCCTCCCACTCCTCCTTCCTGCTAGGCAAAGGTGCCGGTCTTGGGTCTTCGTTGTCAGTGGCTAGAGAGTCCATTCCAACTAACAGGGAGCCCGTGAGTGCCCAGTGAAATTGCTCCCCAGGGTTTGTTGAAACTGTGACTTTGGGGGACAGATAGCCAGGCCTGCTCCTGAGGTGCCCTGGATGCGTTCAGCTCTCCAACCATCATCTAGTCGTCCAACACTTATCTCCCCCAGACTTAGCCCTTCCTGAGGGAAAGGGGTATAAATATTGGGCAGGCTGTTGCCTCACCGGGGCTTCAGAGGGTTACGAAGGGCACCCACACGTTGGCCCTGGAGGGCATTGTTTCTGTATTTCAGTGCAATTTGAGTTTCCAGTAGCCAAAGCGCACAGAATGAACAAAACCTTACTGTACTGAGGAAAGCAATCAGCTGAAGGCTGAGATGCTAAGCAATGCAGAGTGTTCCAAGTCAGGGACTCACACTGACAGCGTGGCATAGTCCATCACTGACTTTATTTCTTTATGTTTTCAGGCCCGTGGTCGAGCAAGAGCTGAAGAAAGCACCTACATCCTCCTTGCCCCGTGTGGTTCAGGCGTTATTGAACGGGAGATCGTTAATGATTTCCGGGAGAAAATGATGTATAAAGCTATAGACCATGTCCGCACCATGAAACGAGAGGAGTATGCTCGTAAGGTATCGTCCTCAGCCCCCATTGAATTTCATTTTCATTTGAAAACAGCTGCCTGTGGTCACCACTGCATCTCAGTGTTGAAGTGTACAGGCAGACATTGTGCTGACTTGTAAGTTCCAGTTTGATTAACTGTTCTTAGCTGCGATTCACACACCAAGAATCAAGCTCTGTGGGGAGCAGAGAAGTGTCAACAGTGCCTTCTAGTTGAACCCTCGTAACTTTCATAATGTTAATTTATGTTGCCCTTCATCCAGGGAGACTAGGGAAGCTCAACTCAGCCTGCCTGGTAATGGTAGTTCGATTCCACCTTTGCATGGATGTAGTTTATTTTTAATTCCAGATTTCATTACACAAGTCCTGTGTGTGTCCGCAAGTGTTTTAAGAAATGGAGCATAGTGGTCCATGAGACGATACCATCTCCGGGTGAAGCTTGTGTGTTAGGGTGTGCACTGTGAGGAGGTGTGGTTGTTGTTGGTAGCTATTATGCCTACTTCCATTCCTGTTGACCCCAGGTGTACAGAGTAGAACTTCCCCCATTGGGTAATCAAAGTTGATCTCAAGGCCTGTGTTCTGAAGTGTCTCTGGGTGGATTCAGACGGGCAACCTGTTGACTAGTCGTCTAGCACATAGCGGCTTGTGCCATCCCTTTATGATGCTGTTTCTCCTCCCGAGCCTCGCCCGATATTAAATAGCAGGAAGCACTCACTTGTCATAGAGGGGCAAGTGCTGACGGATTCAAGTAGGATGGGATAAAACAAGTGAACACGTGCTACCAGAGACTGGGTGGTTGGAATAAACCTTGCAGTCAGTGACCATGAGGCTCTGGATCATAATATCAACATAATAACTGTGTCTCAGTTTACCAACGTAGAGCCATTTTTGTTGTGAGAAGGAGGCAGAAAAGGAAGAATGTAGTCCTACAATATTTCAGGAAATCCCCCATCCCACTGAATTAAAGACTAACTACTATAATAGCAAACAATCCATTTAGAAGAAAATTCACACCCTTGCATATGGGTGTGAATGTTAGTTTCTTAACATTGGAATTGGCTCTACCCTAAATAGAGTTTCATAAAAGGGATGCTTTGAAATTGGTGTACATCGCTATAACCAATTCCAAGGTTTTCTAGCCAGGTTTCTGCACAAACTTGAATTTTAAAATCACTTTACATATAAGGCAAACCAAATATTTTTCAGCATCAAATCAAACCCTTGTAGCCACACTGCCCCTGGGAAGTTATCTCCTCACCTTTAATGTCTTAGGCGGATATTTGCAAACACGGAGGTTTGAAGCTTAGTTGTTTTGATGTGTGGGTAAACTAGGCCAGTCTCTAGCATTGAGAGGTCAAACTTTCCCAAACACAATCCTTTTGAAGACCCCCAAACGGGGTACCTTTCTCGAGTTCCTTTAGCACAGAGACTTGCCATGCTAATACGACGCCGGGAGACTAACGCAATGCAGCGGTGGCAGTGATGTAGAATGCCACCGCCACTCTGTTCAGAGCCCCCAGGCGGCATTGCTATTAGGTCTGGGTGCTTCTTTCTTCTGACTTGAGAATTCTCTCAACAGAATGTCGGGCCACTATAGTAATGATAAGAGTTGACATGTGAGATGAAATGTATTTGCCATCTCATATACAGAGCTTATTGAAAACTTTAAAAGTCAGACTTCTGGGAATAAGGTGAAGATCTTCAACCTTCCCCGACATTGGCCCAGCGCTGTCGTGGAGAATTGTAACCTCTGATTCACCGGGGCTCCTTGGTAAAGGGCTTAGATTTTCATGTAGTGCCAAGGACCTCGGCACTTAACAAAAATGAAATTAGCTACTTTCTGAACACTTAAGAATTTCTACAATTCCAGAATAAGAGTGTATGCAAAATTCTTTCAGGAGCAGTACCTCATGACTTTCATTGTCAAGGCTACAAGCTAAGTGTATGTTTTCATAATTATCCAAAGACCTCCTGACTCAAGGCATATCAATGAGTAGATGCGTATATTGGTTCCAGGAGGCTTACTGCACAGGAACTATGAAAATTAACTAAAACCTTTAATACCCTTTTCTTGAGGCAGATTTTGGAATTACAGATGCAAAGTATAATGGAAAAGAAAATGAAAATCAAGAGAAGTATAACAAAGCAATACACGGATAATCCATCCTTAATAAATTTCTTCTGCAAAAACTGCAGTGTGCTAGCCTGCTCGGGAGAAGATATCCACGTAATTGAAAAGATGCATCATGTCAATATGACACAAGAATTCAAGTGAGTCCAGGAAGACCCGTTTTCTTGGGGTTTCTTGACAAGGGGTGAAGCAGGTACTATTGTCAGTCTGTATTTGAACTTCGCGAGCTCTTGCTGTTGAGTCACGGAGATTCAATTTTAGCACATCGCAACCCCGCAGGATGGCGTAGACCTTCCCCAGGGGGGTTTTCTTGTCTGGAATCATTACTGAAGCCATTCTCTACGTCTTTCTTCCATGGAGCTGCTGTGTAGGCGTGAACCGCCAACCTTTTACTAGTGGCTGAGTGCAAAGTCAATCACTGTCCAGTGGGTTTCCGAGACTCTAATGGCAGGCTGAAATCAGCAGCTGGTTTGAAAAGTCCCCCCAACCAACCAGTTGCCATCAGGTTGATCCTGACGCATGGCCCTCTCTGGTGTGTCAGGACAGAGCTGTGCTGCATCGGGTTGGCACTGACTGATGTTTCCAAAGTCAGTCACCAGACCTGTCTTCTGAAATGCTCCTGGGTGAAACCACACCTCCAGCCTTCTGGTTGGCAGCTGAGCTCAGTTCACTGACTGCACCACCCATGGACTCCTGAGAGGGTAATAAGGCACCCCGGACAGCAAGTCCCTTGTGGAATATGCAGAGAGAGGGCTCCCGCCCCTCACTGGCCTGGCACCTGGGACATGGGAGATAAAGAGAGAAGAAATGAAATGTGAGATCAAAGCATGTCTGTGGTGAGCTTCAGGTCCAGGAGCCTGCCTCTGTGGGCTGTGTGGGTCCTGTGTGATTTCCCGGGGATAACTCGTAGTCTTTTCTCACGATAGGAAGCGCTACACTGTGAGAGAAGCCATGAAAAGCAAGTTTGCTGACTACGAAACAAACGGCGAGATCATCTGCAAGTGTGGCCAAGTGAGTCCTTGGCGCGGGCTTAATTTTTACTTGCCCCAGAGAAACGCTGAACCGATGTGCATTTAATTGTCTTCCCTCTCCCCCTCTTCCGTGTTTTCCAGGCCTGGGGAACGATGATGGTGCACCGAGGCTTAGATTTACCCTGTCTCAAAATCAGGAATTTTGTAGTTGACTTCAAAAATAATTCATTGAAGAAACAATACAAAAAGTGGGTGGAACTACCCATCATGTTTCCTGACCTAGACTATTCAGAATATGTTCTGTTCAGTGATGAGGACTAGCATTTGATTCCGGGTTCTTCAATATATAATATTATTAGGATGAATGTTTTCAGGGTGATACAAAAGGGATGTAAGTATTAATAAACAATCATTGCTTTGACTTTGTCTTTGCACTGAATGCTTTAAAAGAAGACAACATACTATTCTTCAATTATCCATCTTGTGGTGAGGTCAAGGATGTACTGATAATATTTATTAGTGTAGGACACTTGGCTGCAGTAGAAAGCCTGGTGGCCTATGTATGAGCATGTAAGGTACACATCTTATTCTAGAATAAAATTTAGAAATGTCACTAATTTCCAGAATAAACCTAAGCAAAAACAGTTCATCTCTTTGTTCCCGTCTCTCTATTGGTGGGAAGGGTATAATCGGATTGGCCTTTGCTTGCCTTATTTGTCTATTCATATATACAGATTACCTCAAACTTAGTGATTTGACACTTAAAACTCAGCCCATTGCTGTCACATCGATCCCTGCTCCACGTAGCACCACCCCCTGGGGTTTCCCGGGCTGCGGTCACTGAGGAAAGCAGATGTCATATCATCCTCCTGTGGAGCTGTGGGTAGTCTTGCCCAGTCACGTGTTTACCCTCGGTCTCACAAGAGCACCTGGCAGGGTTTGACCCAACACTCACTGATTCTCATACCTTTTCCGTAGGTCAGAAGTTTGAACAGATCCTCTGCTCAGGGCCTTCAAGGCTGGAATCAAGGCATGAGGCAGACTGTGTTCTCCTCTGGGAGGCACTGGGGAAGAAGTCACATCTAATCTCATGCAAAGAATTGGTGGAATTCATTTCCTTACAGCTGTATGGCTGGGGCCCGTGTTTTTTTGCTAGGTGTTCACTGACGGTCACTGTTGGTGTCCAGAGCCGCCCTTACAACAGGGCCCTCTCACAGGCCCCTTCACATCTTGGCCATTCGCTTCTTCAAGGTCAGTGAGTTTGAACCACTGACCTTTCAGCTAGCAGCCTAGCTCTTCATCACTGCATCACCAGGACTCCTCCACCAGTATGTTATGTAGATATAATTCCAATGTTGCCGGCTTTAAACGTCAAAAACAGCATGATGCTGCTGGACTGACCCTGTCAGGAATGGCCTGGGCAGCAAAGACACACATCGGACCACAGAAGGTCCTCAACCATTTTTATCTAGCACCCAGTAAGGATCGTCTAGTATATATTTACAGGTCTCTACACTTCATTTTAGTTCATAGTTTACCTGGAAAATATGAAATACCTATGAAAGCATCTTTACATTTTTTTTCACATACTTTCACCACAGAGGATTTGCCAAACTCATCCTTTACATGAGATCAATCATTCCATAAAATTCTTATTTGAGGATGAAATGTGGACAGTGGTGAGTCCTATAAGGCCATGGCTTTAAAATCCAAATTAAAAGCCAGATCCTAGGTAGGCCATAGAAAAGGAGAAAGACTGTGTATAGGGGGGAGTACTCTATTTACACAACCGGCTGGTAGAACCCCTTTGGGCCACTGTTAAGGAGTCACCTAGATTTTATGCAGTAGACTAATTAGTTTGTACCTGAACCGAATCAACTGTTTCAGAGTTCTCTTGGACTCCGTTGTCCCCCTAGGATTAATATAAATTCAATAACACCCATGATTTCTATCACTAACTTCATTTCCCCCTTACCACTTGACAAGGATTTATGTTTTTATAACTTGATTTTTCATGCTAAACACCTTCTTGAGTTGAAAATGACAAAATTAGATTTTTTGAAAAGGATTTATCTCAAGTGAATCTCAAACACCGATGTTTCCTGTGTTCCGTCGGGCCCCATGCTTTTTGCTGTTGAGAGCTGCCAACCACAAGGGGAACACCTAGTGAAGGCCTGCTGATATTTGCAATAAAGGACGTGGGACAGTGCTTTATTTTTTATCGCTCATCTGTTTTGAGACTATGAAAGAAGAAAATAACTGTAGGAAACAAAACACGTTACATTTCGTGTACAATGTTGCATCTCATGAAGAAGGAAAAGGAGAGGAAATGCAGGTAGAAAGGAAATAAGCAGAAGTGAAGGAGCAAAGCAGATAATGAGCTAAAGTAAAACACTTCCACAAATACAGGAAAAGGAAAGAAGACAAAAGCAAGGCACCATGTTGTTGTTAGCTGCTCCGGAGTGACGACAAACCCTGCACGACACAATACACACTGCGTATCGCTGTGCCATCCACAGCATAGGGCATTGTGGGAGTTACCTGATTCCATGTCACCTTGAAGACAAAAGTGTGGGGGTGGTATTCAATGTGTCAACCAGGTCACAGCCTGATGGTACCTCCTCGTGAGCATAACCTCCTCATAAGGAGGGCCCGGGAACTTCCCCTTTCTCCCTCTGCCTTTACTTACCTGCTGGAGGGTCTCTGAAACCTGCCAGGGTCCTGTGATGCTTCCTCCACCATGGGATCCACAAGACTTTGTACCCTGTGAGTTCCCTGCATGGTGCATCATTGCATGTGGCTTCGTGAGTCTGAAGAGGGACTTAGGGACAGCTATCGGACTTACAGACTTGAGTTGGACTGGGATGTTTTCTTGATATACGATTACTCCTTGATATAAAGCTCTGTCTTATGCATCTGTATGAGTGTCACTGGATCTGTTTCTCTAGTCCACCCGGCCTGACCCTTGTGGGTCAGACCACCGTGACACATCAGGTCTTTGTTGGCTGCTTTCCAGAAATCCACCACTAAGTCCTTACTCGTTCATCTCAGTTTGGAAGCAGAGTCTGGACGTTCCTTTGGAACTGGCTCAGCATCGTAGCAACATGCAAGTCTATCTCATCCAGGACAAAATTGTCCCACTGCACCACCATGGCTAATCAACGACCAGTGTTCACTTATCTTTTTATCACAAAAGGTTAAGTTCCTACTACAGGCAACTCCTGGGGTACAGTGGAATTTATTCCTAAGTGTGTGTTTAGCTCCAATTGTAGGTAAGTCAGAACAAGTGCACAAGGTCTTAGGTGGCTTGGTGGGTTACCGGTTGGGCTGCTAACTGCAAGGTCAGTAGTTGGAATCCACCAGTGGGAGAAAGGTGAGGCTTTCTACTCCCATACAAAGTGACAGCCTAGGTAACCCACAAGGGCAGGTCTTCCCTGTTCTATAAGGTCATTCTGAGTCACTCGGTGGCCATGAGCTTGAATGTTGGTTTTGTGTCTTTTGCACAGAGGAGAATAGTGAGGAATGCCAAGATCCTACGCACACGGTTCTTACGATACAGTAATAGGATAAGCCTTGTTGATAAGTAGTAATTGTATATGTAAGACACAGATCAGTGCCATGGAACGAGGAAGCAGGCATTACCTTGGAAACGAGATTGCATTAGATTGGGTTGTTACTCTCTACATGGGCTTTGTGGAAGAGGACAGATGCGGTGAGGAATTTTGAGAGGGCACGCAGAATCTTTACAGGCTGAGGAGTAAGAGTGGAGGGATAGGGGCGTTCTAAGAGGGTAGGAGTACAAAAGGGAGAGGAAAACATAACTGCTGGAGCAAGATGCCTAGAAAAACAGGAAACTAAATGCACAGGAAATAAGTTTGGACAAAGAATGGCTGCTGCTTCTGAAGCTGGAGAGAAGATGAATGAAGGGTACAAATTAGTGTAGAGTTTCTGTTCCTTGGCAGCAAGCATTGGCCTATTTGCTAAGAACTTGGCTTTGGACTGGATGATCGACTTAGATACATAAGGAATAGGATTTTTAAACCTGCTTTCATAAATGCAAAATGACTACTGAGGAACTGGTAAGAAGATTGATGGGAACCTTGGTGGCATAGTGGGTTATGCATTGAGCTACTAACCACAAGGTAGTGGTTCGAAACTACCAGTTGCTCTGTGGGAGAAAGATGCATCTATCTCCTCCTGTAAAGATTTATAAAGGCTTTGCATCAGTAATGTCTCGCAGGGAGTGAGCCTGATAGAGCTATGCTGATGCAGCCAGAGCTCTGGAGGAGCCACATGGAGACCCCTGCCAGTGCTGAGATGTTTACACCACCTCTGGATCCACAAGACTTCCCATCCACTGCCCTGTGATCTTCCTGCATGCGGGATCATCACATGTGGTTCTAGAGTCTCAAGAGGAATTTATAGATTGGTATCAGACATGTAGGCTAACATCAGACTTATGGACTTGATCTGGAATGGGCTGGCATATTTTCTCAATAGACAATGGCTCTTTTATATAAAATCATTCTTCTTTTAAAAAAATCATTGATATGAGTGTCCATGAATTTTGTTTCTCTAGTCTACCCAGGCTAACACAGTACATAAGCAAATGTGGTGCAGAAAGCTGATGGTGCCTGACTATCAGAAGATATAGTATCTGGGGTCTTAAAGGCTTGAAGTTAAACAGGTGGCCAACTTGCAGAGAAGCAACAAAGCCACATGGAAGAAGCACACCAGTCTTTGTTACAATGAGGTGTCGATGGGATCAGGTACCAGGCATTAGAAGAACCCAAACAAGAAAATATTGGAGCAGAGACCCAAACCCCATCTGTAGACAATAGGAGATCCCCTCACAGATGGATCACAAGAAAGGGATGAGTCAACCCGGGTGCAGTATAGCACCGATGTTACACACAATATTCCTCTGGTTCTTTGAGGCTCCCTCACCCCCTACTATCATGACCCCAGTCCTGCCTCTCAGTTCTGACTAGTCCATAGCATGTACCGGAGCTCATGATACAAGAAATCCAGGACAGATATACCCCTCAGGAACAAAAGTTGGAGTAGCTGTACCATGAGGGGAAGGGGAAAGTGGGTGGAGAAGGGGAGGATGGGGAACTGTTCACAATGATTGACACACCTCAACCCCAGCCTACTCACCTCCTTGAGGGGGATGAACAACAGAAACATGGGTGAAGGGAGACTGTGGTCAGTGTAAGATATGGAAATAATAATAATTTATAGTTTATCACGGGTTTACGATGGTGGGGGTTCGGGGAAAAAAAGGAAAAAGGAGCTGATACCAAGGGCTCAAATAGAAAGTAAATGTTTAGAAAATGATGGCGACATAGGCAGAAATATGCTTGATACAATTGATATATGGATTGTTATAAGAGCTGTAAGAGCTCCCAATAAAATGATCTACACACTTTTTAAAAAAAGGATTTTGCTTCCTGGTTCTGGTGTGTTCATTTGACAGCCTTCTACATTGTCGATGAAGTCTACAAAGTCTAGCTCCTGTAGTACACCTGGCTCTCTCCAGCACCAACCTTTTTCCTTAAATGGCATCCAGCAGGAGTGAAGGACCAGCCCTTCCCTGGCACCTCCTCTGGAGGTTTTGCAGTGGTTAGAGAACTTCCAGATGACTTCCCTGAAATTGTTTCCCTCCAACAAGGTCAAGGACACTTGTCTCAGTTGTAGGACACCCTCCTTTGGGAGCTGCAGAGTGGTTCTAGAGGTGGCTGCTGACTAATTAGACCATTCCTATATTCTTTTAAGATCCTTCCACCTCTTACCCTATTACTCTAATCTCCTATTACTCTCCAGTGGCCACAAGTCAGCTCCAATTCCTGAGGATCCCGTGTTTCTCAAATAGAATTATGTCCCATAGGGGCAGGAAGGATTGTTCAGAAATGGATCGCCAGGAATGTCCTCTGATGTATCTGTGGCTAGACTAGAGCAGAGGTTCTCAGCCTGTGGATTGCGACCCCTTTCATAGGAGTCACCTGATTCATAACAGTAGCAAAATGACAGTGATGAAGTAGCAACAAAAATAATTTTATGGTTGGGAGGGTCACCACATCATGAGGAACTGTATTAAAGGATCACGGCATGAGGAAGGCCGAGAACCACTGGACGAGAACCTCCCGCTTTTTGGTAAGCAACGAAGCATATTGACCGTTTGCATCACGAGGAATTCTCTCTCATCACTATTATTCATGCTTGTTCACAGTAAGTGCTACCATTTCAAATTACTGTGTGGTGTCACTCTCCAGATTCAACTCAGATTAATCCAATAATAACCAAAGGAAATTTGACTAACATACTTAGTTCATGAGAGCTTATAATTTTCAAATATCCCACTATCCTTATGTATAAACCTTGTACTTTTCATAGGTAATGGTAGCTAAATAAAGCACAGAGCTATCAAACTCTCAGGATATGATTACTGGGAAGGAGTCACCATTCACTGAATAGTCTATGTATTAAGCACCATCCTTAGGGCCTTACACAATTACCTATTTAAGGAGTCTTTACGTTTACAGGCCTTTTCTCCTTTATGAAGAAGTGCTAGGCTCTGATTCCGAGCATAGAATGTTGACTTAGTACAACCAAGTCTCAAAAGTAAGACATTGGTATTTTGTAAAATGTCTATTACACACGTAATAAAAGTAGTTAAAACAAAAGCCCATAGATGCTTTTTAACCACCAGAATGCATGTTTATAAACGAGACTGTCACCCCACCCCCTGGAGTCTGTATTCTCATTCCAGTTATGTTATAGTTCCTCACAAGGTATTGGGATCTTTTCCATTGTAAGAACATTAGAACATTCTAGAGCCATAAACTCCCTAGTTGGAACAAACCAATTGTTGCTGAACTGTGACCCCAGAGAATGGCGGCTCAAACCAGCTTAGGACACCCTCGGACATAGGCCTGTTGGCCTGCTTCTATGCAGACTCCAAAACAGAAACACAGTTCCCTCAAGCCCATTTCAACTTAGAATGGCCGTTCAGGGCCGAGTAGAACTGTCCTTAGGGGTTTCTGGGACGATCCATCTTTTGGGGGGGACTAGCCTGACCTTTCTCCCAAGGAGCACCTGGTCTGAACCAGTGGCTTAGAGATTAACAGCCCAGGCTGAAACCCTTGGCCTGGCCTTTGGATAGCAGTGGTTATAATGAAGATCATTGGATCGTGTTAAGTACTTGTGAAGAACGTCCTGTGGAACCATCGAAAGAGATGCCACAACCTCCCCCAAACAAATCTGAGATGGAGCGCCATGCAGAGAAGGATTTCGGCTACTGAGTCACCCTCTGTGTGACCCTGTCTGATCACTTAACCACTGGAGCATTGGTCTCCTCTGGGAGGGAGGACAGCAGCACTTCCATGTGCTGGGCCTCTGGAATCAGACCGCCTGGGTTTTCACTGGAACTCTTTCTCTTGTTAGTTCTCTTAGGTAAATTACTTAATGTACTGTCCCCCTCGTGCCTAATCTGTGAAATGTGAAGAAGAATAGAGCCTCCGCTTGCATTTATGTTGCATCTAAGTTGTTAGTTCTGTGCCCTCGTGGTGGTGCCGCTGTGATAGCACGATGATGGTGGAGAGCAGGGCCCAGGGAACGGTACACACTCCAGCACTGTTTGTTTCTAGCCTTTGTGAAACGGACATGCGTGAGGATGTTTGTGTATCAGAGGAAAAAGACAACTACTTTAAGACTTGAAGAGTACCCTTGAGAGAGAAAGAACTAGCTTTGTTTCTGAATACCCCCCAGTAATGGGTATTTTCATTTTTAAGACGAGACCTTCTTGTTCATGATACCTTCATTCATGAGGAGGGAGTAAACGAAATAGCTAAACTGTTTTTGTATAGGACAGAATCCGTTAGAAGGAGAGAAAATGTTAGTGGGAAAGGAGCCCCAGGAACAAGGTAAGAGGCTACAGCCCAAGAAGGAAAGATGAACAGTGGAAATTCCTCCATCCGTCTCCCAAAAACACCAGTACATTTACTACTTACGTATTTGGGCCTGTTTTATTTGGAATCGGCAGCCAGAAGAATCTGGCCCGGCAATTTGTACATAATGAAAGGAGAGAACACCCACAAAGCAGATTAGAATCAGAAAATTCTTGATTGCAAATATTGACACCTTTTATAGTGTCTGACACAGAGGAACCATTCAAAAATACTTATTTTCTTTTCTAATTTTAAGGTGTAAAATCTCTGTCCCCAGGTGATATTCAAATGATTGAAAGTATAATAATTATAGTCATTAAATTACTAGGCTCTCATAGATAGATAGATAGATAGATAGATAGATAGATAGATAGAAAATTCTGTGACATACAAACTATGGGTATCCTACAATTAAGAAAAATCAGGAATCAATTGAGGAAACCTTCCAAATTAGAATGGATTTGAATACAATTTCCATATTTTCAATGTCTAATTCATAATTATTGTAAAACAGTTAAAGGGCTGAAAAATAGTAAGTGCATTCCAAATGGAAGTGATAAAGAAAGAAAGAAAAGAAAAATGAACGTATTTTGAATATCTATTGGGATGCCAGACTGAGTTTGGCCTTGGACTGGGTAGCCTATAAGAAGTCATTCTAGTTTCCTGAGCAGACAGGTGATGTGTTTTTTATTTTTGAAAAGACCGATAACATACAAGGTAGTAAGAGAATCAATTATGAGTTGAAGAGAGAGTGGAAAGGAAAAGATCAAAGGGAGAAGTGGTTGTGGTAATTCAAGCGGAGGAGACAAAAAGATGGGCCTGGTCTTTGGCAGCCAGTGTGGGAGGAATGAGAGGCCATGATGACATTCCCGTCACATGTCGGGCTAGAGAAATCATGAGTATGGAATTGATAGCAACAGTTTTGAAAGTATCACATCATTTGGGAAAGCAACAAATGCAAGTCACTTCGTATGGCATCATTTTTACCCTCTGTGTGACTCATAGGTCTCTTTGGTCATCTTTGAATGCCACGTGTTTTGTGTTTGTTTGTTTGTTTGTTTTTTCCTGACATAGGGACTACTTCTCTCATTGCATCCAAGATCTTGTTTGCTGGGCTCCAGTTGTTTCCTGATCCACCCACATGATCACTGAGTTGTGGGTCCTGTGAATCTCCTATCCTGAGAAAAAGTTACAAGGTGAGTCATAATTTCTTTTGATCTGTGAGTAAAGCAAACACGCTCACTACCCAGATGCGGTTCCTTAGAAGAATGGCATGATGAATCGCAGGTGCTACTCCACTCTGTCAATGTAAGCAAGATGGCAGGCTGGCCCAGGTCAAGTAAGGTGCTTTTAAATTGCCTTTCTAGAAAAGTCCAGGAACTAAGTTTCTGAGGATGTGGATGAGACAGTGTCTGTGTACAGACCCACCTCCCCCTTCAGTTTGTAACCCTTCCCGGTGCTGCTTTGCCATTGTCTGTGTGGCGCAGTAATGGCAGTGTTGTCAGCCTACATGATTTATTTTAGACCAGTAATTCCCCACGTGGGCAACACCGCCTCCTGGGCTAGGTGCTAGACTGAGCCAAGGGGGGCTGGAAGGGAGATAGCCCAAACTTTATCCTGGATTATGAGTTATAGTTACAATGACTTTAATTGCCTGAAGGACTTTGAGATTTTGGGGTTTTTTTGATGACAAAGGGTTCATAGGCCAAATAAATTTGGGAACCTGGATCCTAGACCAACTATAAAACTATAATGTGACACACATAAGGAACATCATATTTTCTAGTAGGCACATTTAAAAACCGAAAGAAATAGGGGAAATTAATTTTACTAAGCTCATTTACTTTATATTTTCCTCCTCTTCAAAATTTGATGTGATTTTAAGTGCATAGCACAGTGCAATATTCGATATTTTATCTTTTATTAGTAGTAGGTGCTGTCCAAAACTCAGAGCAGCCTTATATACAACAGAAAAAAATGTGGCTCAGCCTGCACCTTCACAACCTTCTCCGTCGTTACGTTTGAGTCCCCCGTAGTAGCCACTGTGTGGACCCTCTTGTGAAAGAGTTCCCTCCTTTTTGCTGAACCTTACTGGACCAAGCATGATGTCCTTTCTCAGGGCCTGGTCTCTCTTAATAACATATCCAAAGTATGTGAGACAAGTCTCATCCTCCTGGTCTCTATGGAGCATCCTTGCTGTACTTCTTCCAAAACAGATTTGTTTGTTCTTTGGAAACCGTGGTACTTTCAATATCCGTTGGCCTCACCACCATTCGAACTCATAGATTCTTCTCTGCTCCTCCTTATTCAGTGTCTAACTTTCCCGGCCATATGAGTCCATTGAAAATATCGCGACCTTGGTCAGGTGCACCTTAGTCCTCAAAGTGACATCCTTGCTGGTCAAAACTTTAAAGAGGTTTTGTGCAGTAGATTTGCCCAATGTAATGTGTCATTTGATACCTTGACTGCCGCTTCCATAAGCATGGATTGTGAATCCAAGTGAGATGACATCCTTGACAACTTCAATCGTTTCCCTGTGTATCCTGATGTCATTTTATTGTTTCTGTTGTGAGGATTTCTTTTTCCATTTCTATTGGGTTCCAATCCATGTTGACTGCTGCGATCTTTCATCTTTATCAGCAAGTGCTTCAAGTCCTCCTCACTTTCAATTAGCAAGGGTGTGTGATCTGCATATGGAAGGTGTTAGCAAGCTTTTCTCCAGACTGGATGCCACCCTCTTCATACACTCCAGCTTCTCTCACTATTTGCTCAACATCCAGAGTGAAGAAAATGATGATAGGCTACATACAACCTGCCACATACCTTCCGTGATTTTCAACCATGCAGCGTGGCCTTGCTCTCTTTGTACGACTGTCTTTTGATCCATGTGCAGGTTTTACATAAGCACAATGAAATTTCCCGGAATTCTCTTAAGAATTTATCTTTTAAGAAAGAGAAAACATTTCATTGAAACCCGAGGTTCCACTTGTCTTCTTGCAATTTCTCACATAACTCTGAATTCTCTTACTTTATCTTAATTCCTTGAATTCCTCTTATTTTTCTGATTGTGCCCCTAACTCTGAGAACACTATGATTCTCTAGCCCAATGGTTCTCCACCTTCCTCATGCCACGGCCCTTTCATACAGTTCCTCATGTAGTGGCGACCCCCAACCATAAAATTATTTTCATTGTTACTTCATAATTGTAATTTTGCTACTGTTATGAATCATAATGCAAATATCTGATATGCAGGCTGTATTTTCATTGTTACAAATTGAACATAAATCACTGATTTATCAGAAAAACAATATATAATTCTATATTGTGAAATATTTCTAATGACAAATAAATGAAATTTTGTCTTGAAGCATGGTGCAGCATGAGTAACAATCTTAATATAACAACAGTAAACTACATTGCTACATTTTGCGATAGTATGTATAAAAAGCCAACCTCAGTATGAAGGCTGAGAAAGCTTCTTTCTCACCAGATCAGCAAATCTGCATGTGGGCGGACCTGCCTGGAGATTATAGAGGAGCAGTATCTAGGTTCCTAAGACCCTGAGAAGTATGTTTTCCCATGGTCTTAGGCGACCCCTGTAAAAGGGTCATTTGACCTCTAAAGGAGTCGCAACTCACAGATTGAGAACCATTGCTCTAGCCAGGATCCTCTTTTCAAGGGCCAAGCCACTCTTCACCTCTGACGCTGGGAATAGTGGTTTACTACTTACTACTGCCACCTTTGATGGGACTTGCCCTGCAGAGAACCCAGACAGTTTGGGCTTCTAACCAAAAGGTTGAAGGCTTGAGACAACCAGATGCCACTTGGTAGCAATGTCTGACAATCTACTTCTAAAACCCTATGGAACCCTGATCTACATTGATGCCTATGGGTTTGCATTAAGCTAACGCGTTTCCAAGACAACTGCCTTTTTGGTGGTAGGGAACTGGACGCCTAAAGTCTTGCCCTCTGGAGAATGACCTCAAGCTAAAAACGGATTAGTGAAAATGCACACGGAGTCAGCTCCATTTACGCCAGTGGGGCGACTCTCAAAGGCCCCCTCAGGTCCTGAGGCCCCACAGGTTTGCTTAAAGCTTCTTTGGGTTTGCACCTCAGATTAATTAGCTCCTCCCTCTGCACATCCAGCCTGCTGCCCTTTCTACAGATATGTTCCCTGAATGCACACTCCAACCCACCTCCTGTGAGTCTGCTTCCAGCGAACCAATCTGAGACAATGAAAGCAACCTCTCTCTCCCCACAGTAAGAATATAAACAGTACTTGAAGCAAGGAGGGAGAGAAGCAGCAGCTGGCCTTGATTTATTTCTGGATATTATAATTATGTGTCCCTGCATGTGAGCTAGGGCAGAGCTCTCCTCTGACCTTCCCTTCCTTTACTATAATTACCTTTCTTCTTCTGGATTCAACTTCCCTCAACATCCAAGTGATGCTTGATTGAGGGTCTGGTCAAAGCTGGAGTCATCGGCAGCATTGGGTTGGAATATTAGAAAGATATCCCCAAATGAAAATGATATAAATGGCCTGGTACAGTAGACCTGGTGTTTATCGACAACAACTTTTGGTAGCAGTCTCATTATTTAGCTACCTCCTACCAGTGGTGGTATCCAGGCAGTTTGCACTGGTTCAGCTGCACTGAAACCTAATTTTTTTGCTGTGTTCGGTGAGCCATTTGTGAAAAGGATACTTATGGGGGTTCCCTCTAAGGTGGGTGGCTAGGCAGCAGCCCAACGTGGAAATCACAAATTTACATCCCTTCTTCTGTTTTTCTAGATGAGTTGTACGTCCCTAGAGACTGCCTGTCCGCTTCAGGTTGAATTTTCCTCCTTTTCTGAGCCACTCATTTTTAACCTTCATCTGTGCAATGATGTATTTAGTCTAAGCACCTGTGGTTCGTTCTGCCCATAGGTATAAACAAATGAAACTCTATCTGTAATATGTATTTATTCATTTCATAAAACTCTATATTTTTCATGAAATGATGCATTTTTATTCCCTTGCTTTTGTTACTTCAGTAAACAAACATATACCGTAAAGAGAAAAAATGACAATCAGGGCGAGGCGCTGTCATTCATTTCAGCTTTGTGTTACCCCTCAAATTCCCATCCGATAGTATGACTGAATTATGCAGTTCCTGAAAGTGTTCAAAGAGTTAGAAATATTGTCAATTGCTGTAACTTCAGCAGAAAGGGTTTTTTTCAAAGATGATCACAATTTGTTCAGAGAAGAAAAGTCCCTAAGTGGTTCTACTATGTCAAAGACAGTGACTGTGGTCTAATTGGCCCACCTCTAAAGGAATGAGATTCTACTCCCACAGCGAAAATACAGTTAAGGATGTATCACACAGCCAGTGATGCTCAGGTAAAAGCGTAGAATATTGAGAGTGCAGTCATCAATCAAGAAACAACACAGAAATATCACTAACAGCTTTATTTTTGATCAAGTATCATTTAATATTTTCATTAATATTTTAAAATTCTTATAACATAATCTAGTGTTGTGGTGCCTCTTTATGGTTCTTACTTAAGTATTAACTGTATGACATCATAGACTACTTTCCAGTATATCATTTTTTTTATAGTTAAAAATGGTCACTAAAAAAATGGGGGAAAAGTTCATTAGAGCAGCAAATCACTTGTTAACTTGTTTGAATCTCACTCCTGCCTCAGACTCCTAGCACCCAGGAGCCCTGGTGGCTAGTGGGTCACGCATTGGATTACTAAGTCAAGGTCAGCAGTTCAAAAATGTCCGTGGCTCCACGGGAGAAAGATGGGGCTTTCTACTTCCATAAAGAGTTTTTCTGGGTGCAAGTATCTCCTACTGGTTCCATGACAGAAATTGCTTCCCTGGCTTTTTGATTATTGTTGGTTTTTTTTTTCCTTCTTACTTGTCATTAGTATTTTTGTCTGTATACGCTTATGTTTTTACCTCTACCACCTTAGTGCTGTTTGGTTTTCAATTGGTTCTCCCAGGTTTGAAACACTGAGGATTGAGGCATAATGATGATAATGGATACACGGGGATATGGGAAATACAGGGATGGGCAGCAGATGGGGAGGGAGAGGGGATCTCAGGGTAGCTAATGAAGACGGGAGGGGGAGGGAGCACTAGGGTGGACTGTGACTGCAGGAAGCATCTTGAAGGCGAGTTGATGTGGGGGTGATTCTCCGTTATATGACTGAATCCTTGAAGTATTGAATTATATGATGTGTAAATGACTTGTGAATAAAACTGCTGGGGGAAAAACACGGGGAAAAAAAGAAACCAAGCTTCACCAATAGTATCGTAGTGAAGGGGAAAGGGTTGTTATGGAGGGAGGCTTGCCTTGCTGTCAATGGTGGTAGAATAATTGGGAGAATATTTCTGCAGTGGCTGCACAGCATGAAGAGTATCATCAATGACATTGAATTATAATCGTTGAATTTGTGGAATTGGAGAGTGCACTGTGGTATATTTTTTTGCCACAATTAGAAAAAGATAATTACATGAATAGTGATGACTACGAGGAAGAGGGAAATGTTCTAGAATTGAACATTATGTATATGATGGGATTAATGACTTGGATGACATGTGGATACAGTGCTCATAAAACTGTGAACAAAAACCAGTTACGGCCTCAGAAACTCACGGGGCAGTTCTATTTCTGACCAATAGGGTCACTATGAATTGGCATCAACTTCATGGCAGTGAGTTTGGGTTTTTGAGTTTTTACTTCTAACATGATTAAGATTAGATTTTCAAGAGATAAATCATATGTTATCATGCAAAATATCAAGTGGTTTTACCTTCTGGTTTTTGTTTTTTTTTTTAGGCAAAAGGGAAGAAATTTATTGGAGCCCATACCGGAAACCCTAGGGGGGCACAGCATATGTAGGCATGCCCAGCAAAGAGTCATACCATTCACTTACCCCCCATGTCCCAGAGGGACTTCCCTTGAGCCAAGCCCCAAAGCCCCAGGACTGGCTGGGGTTGGGGACATGTGTTGTTGTTGTTTTTTAAAGGAACTCTGGTACTAACATTCTGCCACACCCTGAAGCGGTACCAAAAGGATTGAATGACTATCATTAAATAGCAAAGGCTAATGTCTGATTGTTTAACAGTTTGAGCTTGGCCCTTTCCTGGCCATACCTGAGTGTCATGGAGCTTGGACAGTGGGCAGCTGGAAGGTTCTAAGACCAGCCCCGTTTGCAGGACAATCAAGCATGCAGGAGCACATTGCGTGGATGCACACAGTCTACCTCATCCCACATTTCCTTTTCCCGGCCCGTTGCTTATCTCATGCTTCCTCATTTTCCTTCTTGCTTCTCCTTGCCAAGTGTGTTAGAGCAGTTGACTAGAGAAACAAACCCAGAGACACTCATATACACTCATATCAAACAGTAATTGCATATTAAGAAAATATCCCAGCCCAGTCCAGTTCAAGTCCATAAGTCTGACATTAGCCCATAAGTCTGATATAAACCCATAAATCCCTCTTCTGATTCATGCAGCACATGCAATGATACAAAATGCAAGAAAATCCCAAGTCAGTGGGTACAAAGTCTTGTGGACTTTCCAGTGGCAGTGGAAGCATCCCCAGGGATCCTTGCAGGTCTCAGCAAGTCTCCGTGTGGCTTGTCAACAGGCAGACAAGGAAGAGAGTGTGGCCCACCTGCAGAGAGAAAGAGGGAGAGGCCAGCCTTAGAGAGCCATTTATCTTGGTTGCACCTCCAAAGGAGGTCATCCAGATGTGACCTGATTAACAGCTAAACTCCACCCCAAGACTTTATCAAGTTGACATGAAATTCTGTAACTACCATTCCAACTCTATTCTCTGAGACTGTTCCCTCTGGGTGACCCTAGGGTGGGGCTTGCTATATGAAATGAAGAACTTGTGGAATCACATTCTGCCAATTAGAAGGACAAGTCCAATCCCTCAGTGACCGTCAGACAGACTGCAGGCTTTTAAGAGTCTGGAGGCCCCCAGAAAACCCCTTGGTTACATCAGCTTAGCTCTGCCACTATTATGGCTAGCCAAATCACCTACTAATCACAAAATTGATTCCAAAATAGTTCTACAGTCCTGTCACCTGAAATCCACATAGACAATAGAAGGATTGCTAGAAATTAATCAAATGATTGTTCTTATAATTAATTTAATATGCAAATCATATAATATATATGTATTTCCGATAAGCTCCTAGAAAAACTATTTGAGTGGAATATAGTCAGTATTGATGAGCTCTGCTACTCAGTGACAGGTCATCAACTAGAGTATCAAAAGGAAGTGGATATGGGCTTCAACAAATGCTCACTTTACTAATCCATAAAACAGATACTTCTCAAAAATAGCTGGTAATCTTCCTCCAGTTCTCAGGAAAAAATAACTGAATAGCTGCAGAGCAGTCTCCTATTACTAATTCTCCATGCGATAAGGAAGAAAACGGCAAATCGTGTTGACAGGCACGCTGAAGCAGTACCTCAGGGATTAAGTGACCATTGTTGGCTAACCATGGTCAATGCCTGATTGTTTAACAAGTATGAGCTTGGCCTTTCCTGGCCACACCTGTGAGGGTTATCGAGCGTGGGTTACAGTGGGCAGCAGAAGGGCACCATGTCTCTGTCTCTTCCTTCCCGCTTCTGTCCTTCTCTTCCTCCTTCGTTTCCTCCCTCTGTCCTTTCCTTTCTTCCTCTGTATATTTCTTAAGTATCTATACACTGGAAACCCACAGGGGTGGGGGTGGGGTCACTATGAGTCAGTATTGATGATAATGATGATGATGATTCCTGACAAACATGGCTCCTGTGCTTTTAGGATATGCCAGTGAACAAAAAAACACCCGCTCTAGTCTAGTGGATGTCGTTGTGAATGGGAAGAGGGAATAAGCTATAAAAGTAACAAATGAATGAATACTTGAATCAATAGACACACAAATGTTATAGGATGCCCGAAAGCCATCAGTTCTGTGAGAGGCAAACAAGAACTACATATGAACAGCTGGACGTTTAAGGGGCTCGTTAGGCCAGAGCCCAGTGAGGAAGTGACTCTGAGCACAGACTGGGCTACATTTTGGGAGCATTATTACGCTCTCCTGCATGCCTTTTCCGGAGGAGCCCAGGGGGTGTAGTGGTTAGGTGCCGGGTTGCAATCTGAATGGTCAGCAGTTTGAAATGAGATGGGCTTCTTATTCACATCCGCAGGTACAGTCTCCGAAACCCACAAGGGGTTGTGATGAGTCAGTATTGTTGACTCAAAGGCAGGGAGTTTATGTTATCTTTATTTTGTCTGATGCTGTCCTACCAAACCATCAAAATAATTGTTTGTGCATAGCCTGAAGACTAAACCGGCCTGAGAGCCAGATGTTAGTTCAATTTTCCCCTGAGAGCTTATTTGGTGACTCTTAAAACCGGAATGGCCTGACCTCCCTCATGGTGACAGTAAGTCGGTATCTAAATGAGGTGCTATCAAGGTCCCGTCCTTTTCGCTTTATCTGCTTTCAGATCGGCTTCTCGAACAGTTTACAAAATGTTCCTACCAGCCAGTCAAGTGATCTGAATTAAGATAGAGATTGTTTTATGTAATTTGTAGGGTTAACCTTTTAAAATTCAAATTTTGCAATGGGACAGACTCATGCTGGAAATATGCATGTTCATTGATAAAAGGGCGACATCCGCGACACGTGTTGGCAGGTTTCTGGAGACAGGACTCCACACTTAGACTGGTGGGCTAGGAGTCCAATAGGGCATGAGGCTCCGCGGGTGGGGGTAAGGGAGGGTGGGCAGGAGTAGAGGGTAGAGTAAGAAACCAGGCAAGGGTCGCCAGGACCATAAGGGTTTGAACTCTGTGTAATCAACACAAACATAAAAGCCTTTCCACGTTGGAGTCACCATGAACTCAATGGCAGCGAGTTAGAGACACCTTGAAAGAAGGTGCTTGTTATCGGCTTCCGCAATGTCCCAGCTGTGAAAACCCGCTGGAGCGCAGTTCTATGAGCAACACAAGGGCTACATGGCTCAGACTGCATGGCAATGAATTCGTCCCTCAACCCCCCTTGCTACTAAATGGTATCCTCAGGCCTTTTCATCTCAGCCAACCCAGTAAATGAATCATATGCCATTTAGAGATGACAAAGAGGCAAAGGGTTACAGGTTCCCCAAGTCTTTTTGCAGTCATCACAGATGAGGTCTCATAACTTCTCACTTTGGGGACTGAGAACACCATTTTTCCTGCCCAGCCCTCTCCCTTTCTCACCTCCTCCTTGTACTTTCCAACTTTGGTTAGATGCAAGCTTGGTTACTGATCTATGCCAATAATTTCCCCAGGGACAAGGGAATCTTTTGTAATTTCCCACAGTTAAGGAAAAAAACCTTTTAAAATGCAAACCTAAGAAAGAATACAAAATAACAAAAGCCAGTTGCCTTTCAGGCATTTTCAACTCATGTTCCACGGGGTTTTGATGGCCTTGACCTTTTGGAAGCAGATAGCCCGGCTTTTCTATAGAGGTGCCATGGAGCGATTTGGAAACGCCAAGTTCTCAGTTAGTAGTTGTCTACTTGATCATTTTACCACCAAGAGACGTCTTAAAAACCATAAATAAATTAATATTACTGTGAGCCTTGCTGCCCATCATTCATTGGGATCATGTGTCTTTCCTGTGGAGCTCATGGTGCGTTGTGTGCTTCTCTGCAAGTCTTTGTTTGCATTCCACCAGTTGTCCTCATCAGTCGTGGGACTGCGGGGATTCTTTGGGTTGCAAGTGGTGGAGTAATCACCGAAACCTAAACACACGGACCGAGAATTGTTTTTCTTTTTTGGTTCAGAAATAGATCGGACTTGAGAAGCGGCTAGAGGCTCGAGCTTATCCGCTTCAAAAGACAAGCCTTTTCATCTCTTTGCCCGGCTTTGCTTTGCTCTGGAGTGATGACTAATCGTTCACATCCTCATTTTCCTGCAATTCATCCTCAAGGTCCTTCTGGGAAAAAAATGTTTGCGATGGAAACTTTGAATTCTTATACACCATGAAATACCTTTATTCTGCTCTCGTATTTGATAGTCATCTAAGCCAGCAGACTCTAGGATGACCAGCATATTCTCGCAGTTTTGAAAACACTGCTCCATTGTTTTCGCAATAGCGAGTCAGTGGGTGGCAGTTTTCGTACCAGTCTGCTTCTTGCTTTCTTTGCGGCTGATTTGGTTTTCCCTCTGAAAACATTTAGGATCTTCTTTGTAAAATTAGGATCCGAGATTTCTCAGGGAAGTGTCTCAGTGTGAGTCCTTTCTCATATTTTATGCTGGGCATTCCAGGAACCCTTCCCACCTGAAAATGTATTTTCTTCACCTTTGGGAATGTCTGTATTGACTTGGTATCATTTTATTTTCCTCCCTTTGCTTTGCCCTTCCTTCCGGAAAGTCCCATGAACTAGATGCAAACGATCCTGCGTTTACATGCTGTCTCTTACCCCTTAACTTAGAGTTTCCACCTTTGTCTTTCTTTCCTGTCTTCGGAGCCATTAACTCAACTCTACTTCCAAAACTTCGGTTGTTTTGCAGTCTATTTTAATATCAAAGGGTTTTTTAATTTTTATTTTCTTTTAATAGGATGACTTCATTATGCTAATATCTTGTTGAATCTCACTGACACTAATTCCATATACCCCCTGTGTTCTTTGAGTGCTATTTTTTCTTTTCTATTTGTTCATCTCACTACTTTATTTTATATTTCATGCTTTGTAATTCGATGCTTGTTGTTATTTAAATACTGTTCTTAGGTTCGGTAGCAGATGTGCAAATGAGGCAGGAACAGGGAGAGCTGAGAGACAGTTACCTAAGATGCGATAGTCACATGCATATTACCATCTCCCTGTAGCACAGCACCAAGAAACCTAATACGACGTATACCAATGGCAACCCGGGGACTCAGGATATCAAATGGAAGATGGGCACCTATGATCTATCAGTCTCCTTGTTTGGTTGAGAGTTTTCATTCAGTTTCTCCTTCCCTTCACTCTTTGATAGATCATAGGTACCCATCTTGAGACAAGCATGCAGAATTCTTAGGTGAGAAGCCCAAGAAGGCAACTTCATGCAATCCCCAACAGGAGCTAGAGATGGCGTGTAGACCAGTGTTTCCCAAAGTGGTGACACTGGCCCAATGGGGGTGCTGGCATGACCCAGTGAGGCTGCCAAAGCAGGTACCTAGGCTTTAAGAGAGGGCTGTCCTCCAAAGGTCTTTAATTGCCAAAGGGTCATTGAATTGTTGTTGTTTTTTCCTGAAAAGGGGACAGTAGGCCAAAGAAGTTTCAGAACATAAGGTGTAGACAAATGGAGAGGGAAGTGAGGTGAATAGAATGTGACCTGGCTCTAAGGAGAGCAAGTGCTGGAAAGCAGGCAAAATCCTCACAGTACGGACAGAACGACTCACCGACAGAGTCCCTGATTATTTGTGTGGGTAGAGCCACAAAGTGGAAAAGAAAAGAAAAGAACTGTTCAACCTGAGAGAATCCCAAATAGGAGATTATATATATATATATATATATGACACATTTTAATCAAATTTTCAAGGAGAAAATCCTGAGAGCACCTCAGGGGGTGGGGGGATAAATGTTACCTACAAAGGGAGACTAAATAGAACAAGTTTGACTTTTTCAATAAAATCCTGCAGGAAAGAAGGCAAAAAAAGACATTAAAAAAGAAACTCAGGAAGAAAAATATAGTGTTTCCACCAAGAGTCTTATGTGAACAAAATTATCCTTGACACATGGGTTGGACAAATGAGGGTATTTCCAGACTAAGAAAAATTTGAAATATTTGTAGGCAAAAAAGCCCAGCTTCACAAAAATTACTCAAGGGAGTTCTTAGAGAATTCACGACAGCAAATGTAAACCTGAGAACAGACAAGATGCAAGATGCCGCCACGCATGTATCAACCAATTTAAAGCGTTTCTCAAAGCACGTTTACAAGAGTGAAAACAGGGAGCCAAAAGCATCCATCCACCATGAAGATGCACCTAAAGGACACAGAGGACAAAGCGTGGACACACAGCAATGTAATGGACAGGAAGCCAAGGTAGACACACAGCAATGTAATGGACAGGAAGCCAAGGTAGACACACAGCAATGTAATGGACAGGAAGCCAAGGTGGACACACAGCAATGTAACGGACAGGAAGCCAAGGTAGACACACAGCAATGTAACGGACAGGAAGCCAAGGTGGACACACAGCAATGTAACGGACAGGAAGCCAAGGTAGACACACAGCAATGTAACGGACAGGAAGCCAAGGTGGACACACAGCAATGTAACGGACAGGAAGCCAAGGTAGACACACAGCAATGTAACGGACAGGAAGCCAAGGTAGACACACAGCAATGTAACGGACAGGAAGCCAAGGTAGACACACAGCAATGTAACGGACAGGAAGCCAAGGTGGACACACAGCAATGTAACGGACAGGAAGCCAAGGTAGACACACAGCAATGTAACGGACAGGAAGCCAAGGTAGACACACAGCAATGTAATGGACAGGAAGCCAAGGAGTCCACAAGAGAGACGCGATTCTCTTACACCAGGGAAGAAATTAACCAATGACAAGGTAGCCTTAAAGAAAAAGGAAAAGCTCCTTACTGTCGCGCGCTCAGTCTCGCCGCAAGAAGGACGCCCCACAACAGGATTCTTCCACAGGCGTTTAATACGGGTTCGATTTGCAGATGCGGAAAAAGACCCCGAAGCCCCAAACTACTGCTGCTTATATGCGCTCTATGGGGACGTGCTGTGCATTGATTGGTGCGTTCGCCAGAACCCTTATTAGCATACTCCAGGGTGGAGTTATGACTACGTCATCTAAGCAGTGCGCATGCTTAACTGGGCCACCGCCCTGACTGCCCGGCGCCATCTTGTAATGGCGGCGAGAGCTGCGGCTTCCCACACCTTACAATAAAAAGGACGCTCACAAGAACTTTGGGATCTGTGTCTCCAAGGGAGGGCTATTTGTACCTCTGGTCACAAGACCTGTTAGGGTGGGAGCAGCATAGCCTGCAATCGCACCACTTTGCTTTGCTGGGTCACACCACCCTTGAAGAGCTGCTGTGGTTGGCAATGCCCTGGGGCTCAGGCCTAAGCTTCTTTTGGCGTGCCCAGGCCCATTTGTGGCTTGGAGTGCCCGGGCCCATTTGTTCCTGCACTGCTGCGAAGATGGAGCAGAGATCCGAGACTGCCAGTCTGTTCCCAGAGGCCACGGTATGCAGCTGAAACCACCCCCCTGAAGTGACTTGGGGTTGTGCTGGCACCAGTGGGGCAGGGCTGCTCCGCTTTGTGTCTACCATGGGTACTGGAGCTGGCCAGGGTGACAGCAAAGCCAGGGGGAAGGGTGGCACCCGAGAGGAAAGTGGCTCACTATCACTCAAGGTGGGCTGTTTGGTAACATGAGTAACTAGGGTGGGTGTTGTGGGGAAGGAACCTCTCAGCTCTGACCTCGTGCTTGTGACCTCCTGGTTGTGACCTTGTGGTTGTGCTGGCTGATCTAGAGTGGCGCAGGAGACCGGGGTGGATGCTGGGGCTGCCAGCGTTCCTGTCGGGAGTGAGTTGGAGGTGGTATCTCAATGGTGCTGCCCACCAGGGACCAGGGATCCTGACCTGTAGGTGGCTCCCGGGAGCAAAGTGAGGTTCGATGTTGGGGTGGTAGAACCTCAGAGAAGGCCAGCTGGTATTATTGTGGGCAGGGGCCATGCCACTGGGGTGTCTGAAGTAGAGGCCTAAAAGTAGGAGCCTACTGATGCCTAAAAGTGATCCTGGAAAGAGAAACTGGGATGGCGGGGCATGTGTCCATAGGTGTGAGTCTAACGTGAGCAGCTGGCTAGGGGAAGGAGGAAGGTGGACAGGTGTCCGAGCCAGTGACCTCAGTGGGCGCAGCAGGCTGAGGGACCAAACCTGTAGATGTGCAAGTGGAGGGGCTAGCACTGAGTGGGCAGTGGCGACTTTTAGGTTCACTGTCAGAGAAGGAGGCATCCTGGTTGGAGACAGGAGGCTCAAGTTGGAGTCAGGAGATTCAATAAACATTGCTTTAGGCAGCTCCATCCTGTAGGGGTGGGAGCAGTTGGTGGAGAGCTATAGGAGCAGGCAGGTGAGGAGGGTGAGCTTCCCATGTTAGTTCTCAGCCCTGGAACAGAGGAAGGAGGTGTGTCACAGGCTGTGGGCCCAGCAGACAATGCAGGTCTAGGCTTGCCTGACATTGAAGTGGCAGCATGGGCCACCAGGATGGAAGGGTCCTAGGGCAGCAAATTGGACTGAGAGGGCTGGTGGCAATGAGGATAAAGGTTTGCTGAGGGGGAGAGAGGACAGGCCATCATGCTTCAAGTCATCCAGTGGGCCCTGTGGATTCTGCTTCTTCCTCCACGTCTCTGGTTGCTGACTTAGGCCATGGGTGGGGCTAGCAGGGCAGCTGCTAGGGGAGCAGCTTGTACTTCAGGGGGAGATGCAGGACCTGAAGGGCGCAGGACACTGCAGCTTGAGTTGGCCATGTATCACCCAAGACGGTGGTCAGATTAAGTGACGGTCTCTACTGCATTCTCCCCAGAACTGCTCAGCTGCTTCACAGCGGATTTCAGCACAGAGTTGTCACCCTCGCTATATCATATCGTGGGAGAGCCCTGGCCTGCCCAACGTAACATAAAACCTAGCTAGCACCCTATAAATATATATATATGTATATATATAGTTTTATTGACATATTTCACATATCATGCAATTCAATAGTTCAATTATATTTCAGATGAGTTGTACAACACTGCTGCTGTTTAGAATATTTTCTTCATTTTTGTACTCATTATTATTAGCAATTCATTTTCCCCCAACCTCCCTTGGCAGATCCCAACAAAATCATTAATCCAGTTTCTGTCTCTGTAAATTACTTATCCCGATTTCACATACAAAAAATACCAAAAATCATAACAACATTAACAAAGTAAAACAAGGAGAACCTCAATGAAAAAGAGAGTCCAAAATATTAAAAACTAAAACAAAATTTACTCGATCTGCAATAACCCACTTTCCAATGCACTCTGCAAGATAACAAAGCTGTTCACATCCCTATCAGTGGTCAGAGGGGATCCACCGGAGACTTCATCCATGTGTACTTCTTCTTCACTTTTTTTTAACTGAAACAACTCTAAAATAGGCCAAGAGAGAGATGAAATAATACATTATTACATTCTAACCGACTATATCTGCCACAATCTACTTTACCATGTAACATGGCTATTGATATCCCTCAACTGTGGACAGATGGGATTCAATGAACACTTAATCCACAATGTCACACTTTCTTTTTTTCAATGTAGTGTTGCTAAAGTAAATGAAGGAAAGAATGCAGCCAAAGAGCTGAAAACAAACAAACAAAAAGAACTTCGAATGGCAGCAAGAGCAGACAAAGGGAATCATTTCAATGAAAGTACAAAGACCTGGGACTAGAAAAAAGCAAAAGGGAAGTATGTGCTCAGTTTAACTAACGATGAAAGAAGTGAAGAGACACTCAAGCCTTTGGTTGCAACACTGAAGACTTCTATGGATAAAATATTGAAGAGTGAAGAAAGCGTTCACAGAAGGTGGAATGCGTACACAGTCTTTGTACCTCAAAGCTTTGGCTGATAGGCAACCCCTTCCAGGGGTAGCATATGATCATGACATGGTTGACACTGAAGGAAAGAATTTAAACTGTACTGAAGACATTAGTGTAAACCAAGACTCTAAAAGTTGACAAAACACCAATAGAAATGCTTTTAAAGCTGCCGTGGTGCTGGAAAGACGTATTGCTCTGCAAATAAATGTGGAAGACCTGGCCAACAGACTACCTGTCCAACAGACTGAGTGAGAATCATGTTTGTGACCATTCCAAAGGAAGGTGACCCAATGGAATGGAGAAAATATTAGATGTGCAGGATAGCAACGATGAAACAGGCAACTTTCCTCTAGTTTTTTAATGCTTACTTCCCCACCACTATCACGACCCCGATTCTACCTTACAAATCCAGCTAGACCAGAGCATGTACACCGGTACGGATAAGAGCTAGAAACAAGGAATCTAGGACAGATAAGCCCCTCAGAACCAATAATGAAAGTAGTGATACCAGGAGGGTAAGGGGAAAAAGAGGGAACAAATCACAGTGATAACAATAACTTATAAATAAGGATTCAGGAGGGATGGAGGCTAGGAGAGGAAGGGGAAAATGAGGAGCTGATATCAAGGGCTCAAGTAGAAAGAAAATGTTTTGAGAATGATGGTGGCAACAAATGTATGAATGTGTTTGACACAATGGATATATATATACGGATTGTGATGAGTTGTATGAGCCCTTGGGATCGGCTCCTCGTTTTTTCCCTCCCTCCCTCAAGAACCCTTGATAATTTATAAATTATTATTTTTTCATGTCTTACATTGACCGATGTCTCCCGATGGGTTCCCCGTATCTCCCCACCTTCCCCTTACCCTCCTGGTATGACTACTCTCAACATTGGTCCTGAGGGGTTTATCTGTCCTGGATTCCCTTATTTCCAGCTCTTATCTATACTAGTGTACATCCTCTGGTCTAGCTAGATTTGTAAGGTAGGATTGGGATCATGATAGTGTGGGGGAGGGAGGGGAAAAATGAGCTGATTCAAAGGGCTCAAGTAGAAAGAAAATGTTTTGAAAATGAGGATGGCAATATATGTACACATGTGCTTGACACAATGGATGTATTTGTGGATAGTGATAAGAACTGTGCGAACCCCCAATAAAATGAATTTTTAAATAAATTATTGGACAATCATATTAATACCACATTCAAGTTAATTTTGCTAAATAATTTAATGTAAAAGGCTATAAGGTGGTTGTACATTTGAATTATGCTGTTCAGTTTTCCTATTGATTGACTACTTTGAAGGCTATTTCATGTTTTCATTTTGAACCATATGGAATCACTGATTTATTTTCTGAATGTTTGCGTCCAAACCAAAGAAATGAGTTGTTTCCCTCATTTTCCCTTTTTGATCCAATTATGATGGGTAACTCTTTGGGCTGCCAAGGAGAATCTGTCCTAACTGTGATAGGATAATAAACCACTGCTGTCTAATTATGACATGTGTTAAGTTTGTCAATGCCAGTTACAATTTGGTATACATGTCCCTACATACACCCTCTTTTGATAGTTGTGGTTTTAGAAATTATATCAGATTAAGAAAAATGGCTTTAATTCTGTCATTTCTCATAGATGCTATGATACATAATTTCCCCAAAACCTATAACTTTGTGCTGGTAGTTAGGAGCTTTAAAGAAGACCAGTATTCTTGCTGGCTTGGATCCCAAAAATCTCTTTGATTCCTTTAAAACAGCGGTTCTCAACCCATGGGTCATGATCCCTTTGGGGGTCGAATGACCCTTTAACAGGGGTCACCCGATTCATAACAATAGCAAAATTACAGTTATGAAGTAACAATGAAAATAATTTTATTGTTGGGGGGTCACCACAACACGTGGGACTGTATTATAGGATCATGGCCTTTGGGAAGGTTGAGAACCACTGGTTTAAAGTTAAACAAGGCTTCAGAGAAAGACATTTTAACCCAAGGCACTATACAGCTACTGTTCTGATTACTAGATTCCAATTCTAACAAAACTTACTGAAATTATGACCTCGGATACAGCCTTAGTAGGATGAATTGTTACGTTTTGAGATATGTGTGCCTCATATTGTGAGGACGATGTATGGTTTAGCTATAAGGATTTTAACATCGCATCATGGTAGCATCATGTCTTTTGTTAGAAATATTCACGAGATCCCAAGTATAAAATTTCTTAATGTATGTATTACTTTGGGGATCAGTTTTGAGAAATAGCACAATGAAGTAGTGTAATATATCAACATATAATCTTATTATAGTTGGGGGCAACTTACCTAACATTTCTAAGCTTCTGTTTCCTAATCAGTAAAACGAGGTTTTGTAGGGTTTTCATGGGATAATATATGAGTGCATTTAACATGCGGCAGTGAATGAGAACCGCTAACTAGATGGAAGACGCACTGTACAAGGCACGGCCTTCTTTGGAGCAAATAGTTATTTTAAAGAGCGTAGAATCAAAGCGTCTGCTAACTGTACCGCTGCCCCGACACTCCCTACTTATAATGCTGTTTTTTAATAATCAGCTTTTGGTGATGACGGCATTCCTTGTTCCTTGTTTCTAGCTTCAAAAAGGACAGCATCCTTATTATGGAATTACATTGCAGGTTGGCTTTGTTTTATTTTTTTTCTTTCTACAAAAAATAAATCCAAATAGTTTTTGACGGACATAGATCTATTACCACTCACTGTTGTCAAGTTGAATCTGACTCATAGCAACCCTGAAGGCCAGAGTAGAACTGCTCTATCAGGTTTTTGAGTACTAGCCTCAAACTATGGCTACAGACCCAGCTCTCCACCCCCTACACCGGCTACATACACCACCAGGGCTCTTATGGTGCTTGCTAAATTGTTCCAATAAACAGAGAGAGATCGAAGGTAACAGCACACTTACCCACTGGACCTGCTAGGAAGTAGTTATGTTCCAAACGAAAGCTTACAGCGTCCACCTCTGGAAAGCGTTCTTCTTTCCTAATTCTTGCCGCTAACTGTTGGCAGACAGCTACAGGTCCTCCTTTCAATTTTTGAAGCCTTCCAAAACACCCAGAGTTGTTTTCTGATGGAAGTCCCGCCCTGACAAAGTTGAGATTTCCATTGAAGATTGTAAATAAGTGGCACTGGGAACTTTCAGTCCGTCTTCCTAAAAACCGAAATCCTCTGCCGCTGAATACACCATGACTCATAAGGATCCTATAGAACAGCGGTTCTCAATGACCCCTTGCAAAATTGCAGTTATGAAGTAGCAATGAAAATAACTTTATGGTTGGGGGGTCACCACACCATGGGGAACGCGGCCTTAGGAAGGCTGAGAACCACTGCTATAGAGAGTTTTGAGGTTGTACATTTTCAGGCGGAGAGAGAGTCTCAACTTTCTTCTATTGAGCAGCTGGTAGGTTTGAACCACTGATCTTACATCTGGAGAAATACAATGCTCACTGACGGAGCCACCAACTCTCTTTCTAAGCCATGCAGAAATTACTCACCAATCAGAACTCTTGTTCCTACTAAAAACAGGATCAGTCTCAGCAAGAGCACCGGAAATTGAACGTAAGCAAATATATAATTTACTTTTATGATCATTCTTTATTATGTCTCATTGATTTTTGTCTTCCCAACAAATATGTTAGGTGGTTGTATGAAATCAGAATACTAGTCCATTGCCTTACGCTGTAAAGACTTGAATCCAAAAGGAGCGTAACACAGTGAAGGTGAGCTATTGTAAACTGTCCAACTTTTGTGTGGACATTTTTGGGTGAACGTAGACTACGTACACATGATTTCAAAGAGCTGGAAATAGATAGCTCTCTTTGGCATCATATATCCTTAAGCCACGAAATCAGATGGCGACACTCTTGACTACTTTGGTCTTTATTTGTGCCTTTGAGATCATGTTCCTTAACAGAGCTCACAGCAGTAAACGTTTTCCAGAGGCTCCATTAGAGGCGCCTAACTTTCCATGGACAAAGCAAGCCAAGTCAAAGAAACATGTTTCTCCATCATCCTTTCTCTCCCCTTTTAACAGTTTCGCCTTAAAAACCATCTTCTGAAAGGCCCCTGCTTTTTCCACAAGGCCTGTCAAACAGGTTCCTTGTGACTCCCACACGGGGCTATCAGGTACTCAGACCGGTCATATGCCGGTGCATTTTTATTACTAAAGCGAATAATATTCACCTTAATTACACCCTCGTCGGTTCTCGCAGTTAGTTTCTCTCCAGAACATAAAGTCTTGGAATTCGCCCATGAAAAAGTCCACGAGGACATTTGGGGCCTTTGGCAGGCTGGGCTGGGCCTTGTGAGAGCACTCTGTGTGAACGGGCCAAGGAGACAGAGAGTCGGAGGGAGTCCACGCGGGAGCATTCCTTGGAGAGCTTGCTGAGCGCACCACCTTGGCCCTGAGGGCGTCACAGTCGTACCAAGATGCCTATGAATGTATGTGTAGCAGAACTCGGATATGACTCTCCACGAATGCCTCAGTTTACAAAGGGCTGGCCCCATCAACTGCGAAGAAGAGGGCTCTTCCAGAAGCTGGGCTGCTAAGATCTCTCGGCCAAGAAGTGCTTAATGACTCATTTTCCTCAACAGAATTTTCATCGGGCTGGAATTCAGGGAGGGGTGTCTGAATAAAGTCTGAGAGGAAGTTCACAAACCACTGTCCTGCTCTGCCAGAGTCGGCCTCTCATGGTAGCCATGAAAACAAACAGCAACAGATTTCAGTAACGGTTCCTGAACAATCCCTGAAAGTCACCGTGGGCTCTGCTTAAATCAGACGGAGAACATTATAGACACCCCACAGAAGAAGCCGAGCAGTCAGAAACCTAAAGACCTAGCAGGTTAACAGTGATACCCGTGGGCCGTCTGAGACTCTAACCACGTAAACAGCTGCGTATGATTCAATCAGAATACGAGACTGTTTGCCTTTTCTGGTTTCCACTCAAGCCTATATTATTACTGAATCTTTCAATGCAACTCATTTTGAAATTCTGCAGATTGAGCAAAGTCAAATTGTACATAAGACTTACTTTTCTCCAAATATTTTTTAAAAGTATATTCTAAAGACTTTATTGACAGTTACTGACAAACCTCCTCTTTCAGAATATATTCTGAGAGAAAAGCGAAAGTCTCACTTGGACAAGACCATTTCCTTTCTTCGAAATGTCTGTTGGTGAATTATTCTTATTGATCTTTCCATCTTCCTTCTCTGTGCATACACACCTAACCCACACTACATTTAACCAGATGGCATTTTAAAGTAAAGCAGCCGTGGGTTTAGACAGTTGAATCTTGAAGCTTCTGTGTTTGCGGAAAGTGCATCTGGTGCTATTATAGACAAAGAAGATGTGCTGAAAGAAAATGATTTCTGTCTGCAGTACCTTATAGTCTCTCTGAGGAATGAAAATAGTACCGTTACATGGAGTTTCACAAAACACTATGCGGTTTTAATTTTTCTTCTGCTGCTCAAAATCAGCTTTGTGTGTAATGCACACGCCGTGAAAACTGTATTATTCTAAGTTCCTCTTTTGGTTGCAAATACAGGGGTCATACAAACCCTAATGACTTACCAAAGCAATCTGTGAATGGTTTCTAGCAGAAAATGAAACAGAAAACTGAACTTGTACGGGGAAAAAAAAAGAAAATCTTAAAACCTCTGTCGACGTAAGCAGATGTTGGTGTAGAGTTTACAAGGATGAGAAGGCTGTAAAACCTCCCTGGAGCCACTCACAGTTCATTTCAAGTCCAAGAACGCCCCCAAAATCTGTTTCTAATTTTACAGAAATCGTTTGAAATTTGGCACAGTACTCCAAAGTACGTGGGGGGAAAAGCTCTTGTCCTGGCTCCAGCTTTCCACCACGAAGACGGTTTCGCTTCTTCTCGACGTCTTTCACCGCTGCAGTGACCCACGCTCCGGAGTCAGAATTCGTTAACTTTCGAAAACATCTGGGGAAATGAAGGTTAGCACACGCAGTCTTACGTATTGCTAAAGAAAGCGGGCCGACTGGATTGAATGAAAGCTCAGTTTTCTATTGTGTAGGAGGGGAGGGTTCGTACATAAGTATTTACTTCCTGGAATGGACTAAGGTCGGGAACTTGCTCTAAATATGCTGCAGAAACATTTGTCCTTGCAGAGTTGGGGAATTCCAGCAATGATAGCCAGATCAGTGGGATACAATCAAAAGCTTTGTGGGGAGGGAGAGGTAGGATTTATGTGTAAACAGACTCTTGCCATTTTCTACAATTTGGCAGAAACTGTGTGTATGCCTGACTTTCTTCATTTTGTGTATAGACATGGCTAAAAATTGTCGTTGGAGTGGCCGCCTCTGCTGTTCTTGCCTTATTGGTGATGTGCATTGTCTTGCGTCCTTCCAGAGGTAAGAACTATTTTTTGAGATTTATTCTGTTCGCCTAGAAGCCATAGAAGCTTCACCGGTGCGTGATCTCTGGTGATTTAAAGTTCCTAAGTGTTTATTTTCCAAAGTAAGCCTGTTATTTCTCACAAGACCGACAAGCTCAGAGACACATCCTGTGCAGGACCAGAAAGACTAAAGAATTTAACACATGGGTGGGAAGAGATTTACAATGGTATTTCAGTAATAAAAACAAAACAGAACTGAATACTATTCGGCAGCATGGTCACGTACCGAAAACTATATGCTAGATTCTAAGTCTTGAACAGGCCTGTAAAGACTTTTTTCAAAAATGGATGTAGCTTTTTACTACACTTGTCTTGTAGCAAGTAAATCTGAGTATTAGCACAAACGCTAAAACAGAATTTATGGGAAATTTGCTTTCTAAATAGTCTTCGCACAAAGTTAGGAAGTTGAAAGGTCTCAGCAATAGCTGATAGAACAAGTGAAAGAGATGTTTTAGATGCAGTTGCAATGGACAATCACATTGTTTGAAAGGCTAAATATTATTAAGTGAGCATTTTTAATACTGATATATCAGATCCTTTTGAAATACTTAGATTAACATTGTTCTTGCTTTGCAAAAACCGAAAGTTATTATGCACTAATATTAGGGCTAACTTAAATTTAAATCAAACTCAATTTATAGTATAGTATATCAGTATTAAATCAGCATCCAGTCACTTTAGAGGAATCTTTTAAATGAAATTATTTATAAAGAGAACTTGTTTCTAAAATAGGGGGGGGGGTATGTGTATTTATGTCCTTGTGTTTTTGAGACTTTGTGAACAGTTTATACCAGCAAATATTAAATGAAGAGTCTAATTGTGATAGCTAAGGTGGGAAGTGTCCCTTTGTCAAAATTAACTGATAGTAAAGAGACATCAGTGATAAGCCTCCAGCAAAAGACTGTATGCACCATAAATGAACTGTTGAAAAATTCAAAATACTCATGGGATCGACAGAGGCTTACGAAATAAAGAGGTTGGCTGCCCTGATGTAGAGTATCGTCAGTAACAATCTTCAGTTCTTACTCCTGCTCTCTGCGAGCACAAGATGCTGAAATGTGTGTAGATTGTCTTTTATTTTTTGCACAGAGTTTCAAGTTAGAAATATTTTCAGACTGGTCACTCAACTCAATGGTTTTATGGCCACATTTCCAGTAATTATGGCCAGAAATTGTATTATTGTAAGGTCTTAACGAGCGCTGGAATACAAATCCATTCAAAATTAGCTCCAGAATCTTAAAGAAACTTAGCAAAGCTTGAAGTTGACACTCTGCTTCCACAGAAGTAAATGTTCTGTTATCAAAATGTGCAGATTTTATTGTAGGCCATCCCGTATCTACACAGAATAGTAGATTGCTCTTTTGAATTTAGTCATGATTTCTAATGAGAAACATGCTATATTTATACATTTTAAAATAGCATATATGTACATGTACATATACTGTATGTACATACACATATATCAACATGTAATTATACAAGCAGCATATGTGTGTCTGTATTTTATTTGTGGATACACACACACACACACATAAGCGCATAAGGAATATAAAGGCTATAAGCATATACGGAGCCCTGGGAGCAGAGTGGGTTACACAGGTCACAGTTTGAAACCACTAGTCATTCCTCTGGAGAAAGATAACAGTCTGGAACTCAAAGGGCCAGTTGTACTCAGTCCTATAGGGCAACTGTGCGTCAGAATCTACTCAATGGCAGTGAGTTTGAGTTACACACACACATGTAACGGTATAAGTGCACACCATATGCTGTTTGGTGCCGTCAAGTCCATTCTGACTCAGCAACCCAATGAACAACTGAACACAACACTGCCTGGTCCGGTGCCATCTCACAATTGTCATCAAGTGTGAGCGCATCATTGCACCCACTGTGTCAGTCAGCTCTTTGAGCTTCTTCCTCTTTTTTACTGCCCTTCTACTTTACCGAGCCTGATGCGCATGACCAGGAATGGCCGCTCTTGATAGCATGTCCAAAGTACATGAGGTGAAGTCTCGCCATACTCACTTCTAAAGAGCTTTCTGCTATCCATCTTCCAATATCCATTTCTTTGTTCTTCTGGCGGTCCATAGCGCTTTCAATATTCTTCCTCAGCACCATAATTCACATGCATCAGTTCTTCAGTCTTCCATCATCACTGTCCAACTTTCACAGGCAGAGGAGGGGGTTAAGAATATCAAGGTTTAGGTCTGATACTCCTTAGTCCTCAAAGTGACATCCTTGCTCTTCAACGCTTTCATGAGCTCTTGGATGGCATGAAAGGCTTCATTTGATTTTTTAACTGCTGCTTCCATGAACCTTCATTGTGGATTCAAGCAAGCCAAAATCCTCGACAGCTTCAATCTTTTCTCCATTGATCCTGATGTTACACATGAGCGCAGTTGTGACAATGACGTTTTCTTTGTATTAAATTGTAATCCGTAGTAAAGGCTGGGATTCTTGATCTTTGTCGGCAAGCACGTGCTTCAAGTCCTCCTCACTCTCAGCAAACAAGGCTGTGTCATCTGCATATCCCAGGTTGTCAATAAGCCTTCCTCCAGTTCTGACTCTGCCTCCTTTTCTTAGATTAGTTGCTCAGCAGATAGACTGAATAGGTATGGTGGGGGAACAACCAAGGAGCACATCTTTCCTCATTTTAGACCTTACAGTATTCCCTTGTTCTGTCTGATTGCTTCTGGGTCTGTGTGCAGTTTCTGCAAGAGCACAATGAGCCGTTCTGGAATTCCCATTCTTCTCAATGGTGTCTAGATTCGTCATAAGCCACACGGTCTAATGCCTTTGCATAGTCAACGAAACATCAACATCTTTCTGGCGTTCTCTGATTTCAGCCAAGATCCATCTGACAGCAGCAATACTGTCCTTGTGTGCCATGTCTTTATCTGAATCCAGCTCGAGTTTCTGAAAGTTCCTGTGCTGCCGTGACCATTGTTGAGCGATCTTCTGCGAAGTGTTACTTGCATGTGGTATCAATTGTATTGTCCTGCAAGTTCCACTTTCTGTTGGGTCACTTTTCTTTGTATTGAGTACAAATATGGATGTCTTCTGGTCAGTTGGCCAGGTAACTGTCTTCCAAATACCCTGGCCTAGGTGAGTGTGTGCTTCCCATGCTTCATCAGTACGTTGAAATATTTTGTTGAGTTCTGCAGATGCCGACGGCATTGCTTTTGCTAATGCCTCCAGTGCGGCTTGCACTTCCTTCAGGACAATGGGTTATTGGTATACACACATACACATATACACACATACATACATACACACATACATACACACACACACATACATATACACACATATATACACACATAAATACACATGCATATATACACACATATTATATACATGTCATCCAGTCTACTCCAAGTCATGTCAACCCTACAGGATATGGTAGGACTGTCTCAGAGGTAACTCTTCATAGGAATAGAAAGCTTCATCTTTATCCCACAGAGTGGTTGGTGGTTTCGAACTACTGATCTTGGAGTTAGCAGCCTCATGGGTAACTGCTATCCAACCAGGGATTCAAAGTATATGGCAATGGGGGTTACAAGTGGCTAACATGCTCACCTGCTAACTGAATGGTTGGAAGTTCCACCTAGAGATGTTTTTGAAAGAAATACCTGGCAGTCTCCCGCCAAAAAAAGCCCACAAAAATATCCAACCCAGAACACCCTACGAAGCACTATATTGATTCATATAGGGTCACCATGAGTCAGAATCAACTTGATGGCAACTGATATATGTCTGTGTGTGTGTATATATATGTGTATGTGTGTATATATATATACAAAATCAAATAGTATACATAAGTATAAGGAACAAGGCTAATGTAGTGGGTTATACATTTGATCACTAATTTGAAAGGTCAGTAGCACCAACTCCCCAACTTCTCTGAGGGAGAAAGATCAGCCTGTCTGCTCCTGTAAAGATTGAACAGCTCAGAAACCCTGGGACACTGTATCTAAGCTGTCTTATAAAGCCTCTATGAGTTGGAGTCAACTCAGTGGCAATAGGCTTTTAAATATATATAAATAATTACATATATAAATATATGTAAAAATTCCCATCTCTACTCTTCCCATGTGAAGATCTGTATAATACGTATGTATAGTATACACATAGATAGCACCATGGCATCAATTTCAGCTCCAGGCAACCTCATACAAAACCAAACAAAATGCGGCTCACCCCTGTACCATCCACACTTTCGTCTATCATTGAGCTCACTGAGGGTTTCCTTGGCCCTCTTGACCGTCTCCTCTCAGTGACTGCTTCCTCCTAATGACACGCCCAGAAAAAGTGAGTCGAACAAAGGTCTATTGTGATCCATAGGATTCATTGGCTAATTTTTACCAAAAAAATTTGCCAGGCCTTTCACTCCATTATGCCTTAGTCTAGAGATTTCACTGGTTTTAGTTCTTTTTCCACTATGGTGACCCAGGTGGCATTTGAAATATTGGGGGCATAGGCTCCACCATGACAGCAACAGGAAAATCATTACAGTTCTACACACGGATGTGTGGGTGGGAGAGCGTATAGCTTATAAACCGAGTATCCTGTAAAAGCTCCATGGTATTTATAACATCCCTCAACTGACATGATAATTCTCAGAGAAAAGTGATTTCTTTCTTTAAGCCTCTTAAAATTTATTTTTATTTCAATAAATAATTTTTAAAAGTCATTTGATTGGGGGCTTGTACATCTCTTATCACAAGCCATACATCCATCCATTGTGTCAAGCACATTTGTACATTTGTTGTCATCATCATTCTCAAAACATTTGCTTTCTACTTGAGTCCTTGATATCAGCTCCTCAGTTTTCCCCCTTCCTCATGAACCCTGGATAATTTTTAATTATTATTACTTTGTCATAGAATGAAATAATCAAATTAAACTTCAAATGTGTACTCATGCAAAAACAAGGAAAACAGCAAAGACTATTTGGTCTATAACATTACTACCTTTTCTAGATTTGTTTTAAAAATTCTGAAATTGTCACTTAATTAACTCTGTTGTCCTAATTAGTGTTCTCTATTTTACCTCTCTGAGTTCTACTATCCATTGCACTGGCTACACAGGACTCGCACAAAAGTTATGATTAAAGGGTTCATTAAGGACGTCAACAAGTTGTAATGTCAGTGACAAATGCTCTAGGTTGACTTGTTTGTCAGGACATGTTACAAAGTTCTTTCAGATCTGTTAATAAGTGCCCACAGGGGCATAACACTATGCTATAAGCACCAACCTGAAGGCATTCAGCTCAAACTCCATGGGTCAGAAAACCAGCTCCCTGAATGATGTAAGTGCCCAGGAAATCCTGTAAACTTCAGCCCGAAGACACCATTCCACTGCCATGTGTCAGCCACTAAGTGCCCAGAAGCACTCCACTCTGCCAGCCAGCCTGTGCGTCCATCGCTACGTGCTGCAGGGGCTGATACGAGCCCCATTCAACAATTCATTGCCATGCAAACACCTGGTGGCACAGTGGGCTTGCGTATCAGGATGCTAACTATGGAACAAGATCAGCAGTTCGAAACCACCAGCCACTCTGAGAGAAAGATGAGCTTTTCTACTTCTGCAAAGATTTACAGTCTTAAAAGCTCACAGGGGCAGTTCCGCTTTCTCTTACAGGGTCACTCTGAGTCAAAGTTGACTTGATGATGATGAGTTTGGCTTGGTTTTAGACTATTTATTCCTCGAGGTTTCTGAACGCGACCAGGGAAATAAGTTCTCCTTTCCCCTATTCAAGCGCCTTGGAAGCACAGTGGGTTAAGTGTTGAGCTGCTAACCACAAAGTCAGTGGTTCAAGTACACCAGCTGCTCCTCAGGAGGAAAGGGAGCTATCTGTTCCAATGAAGACTTAAAGTTTCAGAAGCCTTATGGGGCAGATCTACGCTGTACTACAATGCCCCCAGGAGCAGGGATAAGCTCAGTGGGACTGGTTACATTTTGCTTTGCATCCCTCTAGTAAGCCCCGGTGCGCCTCAGGATTGGATCCTTTCACCATATTTCTTCAAAGTGTCTGCTGGGCAGAGTGTCTGAGAAGCTGCAGAGATGCAGAAGAACACAGCATTGGGACCGGAAGAAGGCTTATGATGCAGATGACACACCTTGTTTGCTGAAACGCAGTGGGACTTGAAGCCTCTGCTGGTGGAGGTCAAGAGCTGCAACCCCCAGTATGGATTCTAATTCAATGTCCAGAAAATCCGCACACTGCACCAGTAGAAACCACCATGGTGATAAATGGAGAAAAGATTGAAATTAAGAGTTGATTTTACTTGAATCAACACGCAATCCTTATGGAAGCAGCAGTCAGAAATCTAACCTGCTGCGGAAAACTCTCTGCAGGGTTGAAGAGCAAAGACGTGTCTTCGCGGACTAAGGTGCAGCTCGCCCATGCCAGGTATCTTCAGTTGCCTTACCTGCAGGTGAAAGCTAGACAATGAATCAAGAAACCAGAGAAGAATTGATTCCCTTGATTTATGGTAGTGGTGAGACTATTGAAAGAACCGTGAACCGCCAGAAGAACAAACAAATCTGCCTTGGAAGCTCCTTAGAAGGTGAGACTTCACTTCACATACTTTGGATACATTCTCAGGAGACCAGTCCCTGAGAACGGACAAAGACATCATGCTTGTTAACTAAAGGGTTAGCAAAAAACAGGAAGGTCCATCTACGATATGGATTGACACAGTAGCTGCAACAATGGACTCACACAAAACAATTGTGAGGATGATGAAGGGCCAGGCAGTATTTTCTTCTTCTGTAGGTAGATTCACTGAGTCCTGATCCACACTTCTCTTCAACTGCAATAGAATCATCCCTAATATAGAACCCCGGGTTCAGGCCTCCCGCTCAGAGCTGCTGAGCACCAGGTAAGAATATGACCTGACGTGGCAATACACGAAGAAGGGAAGGAAAATGAGGAAATGAAAAGCTAGCTGACACATGTTGAGATGCTATGCAAGTAAATCCCCAGGTGAAAAGTGTCTGATGTGTAGGCAGCTCTGTTCTTAAGAACTCTCATAAAACCTATTGTATTAAAGTTTTGACTTTCGTGAAAACATTGTGCAGCTTCAATGGTCCGAAAGTTCCAGGAAGAGAATGCTTTGTCTGAATTTTAAATTGGATCACATTGCTGTTCCCCTCATGTTGAATATGTAGCAAGGCACTGGCTTAAATTCCCCTGCTATTTAACCATGAGGAGCCCTGGTGGAAGAGTGGTCATGTGTTGAACTGTGGTTGAAACCACCAGCTGCTCTGCAGGAGAGAAACTAGGCTTTCTACTCCTGTCACAGTTACAGTCGCGAACACCCACGGGGGCCACTGTAAGTCAGCTTTGACTCGATGGCGGGAGTTGTTCTTTAAGCTTGCAGCCATGCCTCCAAAGCACAAATCCCGCGCAAGTGCTGGGCATGCACTGAAGGAAAGGAAGGTGATCACTACGGAAAATAGGTGGAAATGATGACTTGAATGGAGACGGGTAAAACACCACCAGTCATTGGGAAAGACTCCAGTTGGTCAGTGATAGGAACAATTTAAAGGCGGTCCAGTGAGCACGTGAAAGGCTCTGCTTCAGCGACAGCTACAGTGTTGAAATGGCAAGGATAGGGTTGATTTGGCTCAAAACTGACAGAATATGTCTATTCAATTTAGTGGTAGGAAAGGCTTGCAGCCTTTTCAAAGATTTCTTCTTTCTTGTTTCTAAGCGGTCTTACGATCTAATCCTGTAATTTTCTTCACATTACTGTGCCTACATACTTCTACACACCTCCATTCTCACTACAAAACCATGTTTACTTTTATTATGATTATCATGTACTTTATTATTCTATCTAAGGCATTTCCATGAAATTGCAAAGGGTTTATTTGCATAGCAAGGTAAGGCGCATATGATATACTAAGACAAATATGATACTAAATAAGATCCATGTGCGTACATGCATGTTGAGACTTGTACAAACTCAGCTTAAAGATTGATCATCTGTTAACCCGGGGACCAGAAATACAATGAAATAAACAACAAATGCCAGCAAACCTGCTTCCCATACCTCATCAGAAATCCCATTACCCCTTTGCTTCAGTTGCCTTTGCATTATCCTTACCTCATGATTTATAAGCCAGCATAAGGACGATCTTCTTTTTGAGAAACATGAAAAGACACAAACAATATTCGTTCATTCACTTGTCAGTGCATTTAGTCATCAGGACTATGTGCCCATCACTTGGCCAGGCACAAAGGCACAGCAGTGTCACTTTCCCTCTGAAATGCTTGTGAGGTAGAAGTCAATGTCTGTGTACTCAAAGGCCCATGAATATCACCACCAACATGAGGTAAGATTTCTAGGATTCCTCGCCAAGTCTAAGTGAAAGAAGGAGAGGTGTTTTCCTACGGAAGGAAAAATCCCGGGGTCACCGGCCTCTGAACTAAAAGAACTTGGGTGGATTTAGGAAGGAGTCAAACAATATATAGGAGCATTTGTGGCTCGGTGGGTGAACCATTGGACTGCTAATCAAAAGGTTAGGGGTTCAAGCCCACCGGCTCTTCTGTAGAAGAAAGATGAAGCAATCTGTTTCCTAAAACATGTATAGCCTCTAAAGCTCTAGGGAGCAGCACTACACTGTCCTATCACTTCTCTACGGCAGTGAGCTTGGCTTAGGCAACACAGAAAAGTGTTGTAGACTTAGGCAAACCAATGAAGTTCACTTACATTCCAAGGACTAGAAAGAACAGCATTTTTCCAAAACTTCCAAATATTTCCCATTTTACGTACACACATGGGTTCTACTACTTAATCCCTGGCATACTTTTTGGCCTAGGCCTGCTCTTTAATGGATTGTCTTTCTTCTCTCCTGTTCCATTGATTCTTTTAGATTTCTTTGTGAGTTCTTGCTTCACCTCTGTTTCTGTGCTAGGATGCTCTCAGACCTCTAAGGGAAGCTAAGTTTCCCAGCTTTCCCTTCTTCGGTTGATCTCAAAAACACACAGGGAGACATTGTTTCCGTTCCATACACATGAAAAACAAAATCAAAGTCAAATAAGCAACAAAAAAAAACAGTTGAAAAGTTAGGGGAACAAAACTTTCAAGTAAATTCTACACTTGAATGTTCTTGCTTCGTGATTTACAGTATCTATTCTGTCCTATAGGGTTACTATGAGTCAGGTTTGACTGAGCAGCCAAGAACAACCATATTTGATTATGTTCTTTATTGTGTGTGTGTATATATATATATATATATATATACAGCGATAGAGTCCTTGTTGAATTAAAAAACAACAGATATAAAACTTTAGATTTTAGCCCTAGGATGAAAAAAACAGTAAGATTCCTTTGGGATTACAAACAATAATCGTGTTGAATGTGGTAAAGCTGAGATTAGCAAACTTTTGTTATTACCCATCTACACTGTCTGGTCCCCCGTGGCTCTGAGGCTCTTTGGTCTCTTGTCCAGCAAGTATTGATTTGGTGTTGTTACTGTTCAGTGCTGTTGAACTGATTCTAATGTATTGCAACTCCATGTACCACAGAGTTAAACCTGCCCAGTCTCATTGTTGTAACTGCCATATAAATCCATCTCATTGAAGGCCTTCTACGTCACCGTTGACCCTCTACTTTACCAAGCATGATGTGCTTCTTCAGGGTCTTGTCCCTCCTGATGTTATTTCCAAAATGTGTGTGACAAAGTCTTGCTTCCAAGGGGCATTCTGACTGTGCTTCCTCTATCCAGCACTGGGACGGAGCGTGGCAGACTGTGTCTGTGTCCTTAGGAAGTTCCCAGTCACACAATGGACAACAAAAGATTGCAGTATTTCAAGTTGATAAAAGTACTAAAGAGGACAACTGCAATAAAGAGGTGGTCAGTGGAGGCTTCCTTGAGACTATCTTCAAACTTAGACCTTAAGGACAGGGAGTACATGCTAGGGGGCAACCCTCAATGCACGGGGGAGACTGCTGCAAAGATACTGAGGAGCAGGAAATATTAGGAAAGTTCAAGAATCCAAAAGGAAGCTTGTATATATAAAAGCAAAATGATTTAAACACATCAGTACAGGGAAATGTGCATATGTATTTATGAGGGTATACATATCAAATTCAACACATATACATAAGAATATTGATACCATTTATCCATAACCACAAGAGTCCTGCTGGTGTAGTGGTTATGTGTTGAGCTTCTAACCATAGGTTAGCAGTTCAAAACCATAAGCTGCTCCTTGGGAGAAAGATTGGGTTTTCTACTCCTATAAAGAATTTGTCTTGGAAACTCACAGGGGGTTGTGGGAGCGGGGGTAGTTTTTTGGTTATCCATAAACACATAACTATTTTTTTTTGTCAAATAGGCCATATAATATTGTTTTAGAGGATAAATGAAGTTACAGAGATCATTAGTTTGTAAGAAATGTCCATTGAAATATCTATATATTAGATAAATACCTATTGTTGTTGTTAGTATTACAAGTACTAATTTTTATGGCATTGGTAATATATTATTATAAGTAATACAGATGTGAGATGAAATAATCTTCAAAGGAAATATGACTATGTCTCTAAACTTTGAAATTTTTCCCAGTATCAACATTCAGGACTGCCAAACAGGCTCCCTCAAACATCATAAGACTTTTAAGCTTATTTATTCACTATTTTTGGGGAGGAAACATTGGGGAGTCTAAAAGGTTGAGGGAAACATTCAGAAAGTCCATGGAAATAAAAGTGTTTTTGAGTCGAATGTAAATAAACCAAATTTACAAATTATATTTCCCTTAAACTGTACTTGGATTTTAGGATGACAGATGCATCTTGACAAACACTCTTTGAGCTTTGCCAAATTTTAAATAATTTAGAAAATAATCCAACTCTTTATAGAATTTCCATAATGCAGAGGAATTTGCCTCTGATGTCCAATGCAAATAGTGTTACAATTTAAACAAGAATATATAGCAATAGGTAAACATTCATTTTAAAGTTCAAATCACATATGTTGAATCAGAAGTAGAAGGCTTTATAAGAAAGTTAACCCGAACCTAAATTACAACAATAATTATTGTAGTAGACCAAAATAGATTTTTTTCTATAGCATTCTGAATTATTCAAACACCAGTCAGGTTCTTGGGTTTTATAACTTACTCAATACATACAGAACACAGAACTTGTTTTTCATTTTAGTGTCATTTGAGTTAACTAAAATTGTGTGGTTAAACAGAATAATTTAACATCTTTATTAACTTTTTTCCTATTTTTAATAAAATGAATAGTATTGCTCCAAACCAAACTCCCTGCCATTGAGTGACTGCCAACTCAAAGTCATCACGTAGGACAAGGACGAACTGCCCTGTGCTATTCTGAGAGGGTCACTCTTTCTGGGAGTACAATGACTAGTCTTTCTTCTGATGAACGGGTAGTGAGTGGTTTTGAACTGTTGGCCTCGTGGCTCACAGCCCACTGCGTACACTAAAAATATATTTTAAAACAAATTGTGATTTTCAATTTGGTAGGAAATTCTATTCGGATTCATTAGTGGAACAGGGAAAAACAACTATATGTGAAAACAAAACCCAAAACCACTAGGTAATGTAAACAAAATGGAAACGTTTCCACAAAGACAAAAACACCCAAGATGTACTTAAGAGGAAGTAAGAAGATATAAACAGAATTAACGATGCTGTAAAGTAAAGCTTTCAAGACCTTCATTTGTTGTTATTATGTGACTCAAAATGGGGAGGAACAACTGCAAACATGCATTCATTACTAATTGACATGTGCAGAGCATGAAGTTAGGAAAACTGGAAGTGACCCAAAGGGCAAGGGAGCATAAAACACCGATAGCCACGGCACCAGTGGCATGAGCCATTGGCAGCAGATTTCCATGTGGCTTACCGTGCCCGAGAGGACACGTGGAAGGGAAGCACCATAGCAGTCGTGATCAAGGAGTAGTTCATGATCTATCTACCCTGGAGCGCAGTGCTGTCACTTAGACCCATCCACACGCCCACCAGGAAGACGGGTCAATATGAATTTTATTCAAACTGACTAATGCAATGCATGAAGAAATGGAAGATTACTACCAACATCTGCAATATGAAAGTGACCAAATATTCAATAACATGTATTGATAATTACTGGAAATTGGAATGGGAAAGTTGGAATCAGAGAAGCACCGGAAGCTAGAAAACGACCTTGTTGAGAGAAAAGACATCTGAGCTCATGTGACAGAAAAGTTCAGAGCCAATGATTTACTCACTACAAACACAGGTGCATTTCTATCAGTGTGCTTTGCCATTTCCCCTACAAATTCAAGGTGTGGGGCAACCTTGCATAGAGAGACGCCACTGGGCCCATTTCCTCAGTAGTATGTGCTCACTTCTTGCTTCTGTGTCACATTTTGAAAATTACCATAATATTTCAAAATCTTTCATAATGCTATTGCATACTTAAGAGACTACAGTATAATGTAAACATAACTTTTATATCCATAGGCACCTTTGAAAAAAGTAATTGTCTAGCCTTATTGATCTATTTACTGTGGCGGTCCACTAAGGAACCTGTGCTATCTCCAATATAAATGATAACTGTGCATGTGAACCTCACTGGATGGAGCACACAGAAATCAATTCAACTAAATTTGTGGGAAAAGACAGTAGACAAAGTTCAATATCATCAGTAAGCACAACTGCGTTGACAACTGCAGAGCAATCCCTTAATTGCTTACATGAAAGTTCAACTTTAAGCTTACGAAAATTTAACGAGTTTGTGAGAGCTAATGAATGACCCTGAGTATGTCCCACCCGTATTAAAAGACCATTTCAAGAATGTGTTAGAAGAAGAAGAAGAATGTAGTTGGTGTAATTAACATGAATAACCAAAGAATGTGGAGTCCATGTGGCATAATGGGTTATGTGTTGGACTGCTAACCACAAGGTCAGCAGTTCAAAACCACAGCCACTTGGTGGGAGAACGATGAGGCTTTCCACTCCTGTAATGATTTACAGTCTTGGAAACCCACAGACGTAGTTCTACCCTGTCCTGGAGGGTTACTATGGGTTAGAATTGAATCAATGGCAGTGAGTGTGAGGATTTTTGTTTTTGTTTTAGACAAAGAACAAATGAGTTGTAAGAAGACATGAAAATATTACATGCAAAGAAAGCAATAGATCATTAAAAAGGCAGGAAAGGAATAAAAAGTAAAATGGATGCCAGAAGAGACTCAAACCTGCTTGTAAATGTAGAGTCCTAAAGGTGAAAGACAGACATGCTGACGTAAAACACTGCCCAGAAGATTTCAGTGGGTGGCCTGAAAAGACTAAGTAAAAGATTATAATGAAATGTGCAGAGACTTGAAGTTAGAAAACTGAGCAGGAAAAACACATTTGACAACTCGCAAGCCACAAAAAATTGAAAAAGTCAAGCTTTGAATTGAATTCTGAAAGTTTCTATGTGCAAAATATTGAACGACTCAGGAAGCACCAGAAAGGAAGGAAGCAGTACAGCGTCTCTGTGCCCCAACAGAATTTGCTGATAATAATTTTAGGAGATAACATAATATCAAAAACTGACAGGGTAGAAGGAAGAAACCCGCCCTTCACGTGAAGGCATTGGCAAAACACATAGCTCAAGGAATTGAAGGAATACTAATTGAGATGTTTCAACAAATACAATACCCATCTGTGCCAAGAAACTTGGAAGGCAAAGATATGGTCAGCTGACCGGAAGAGCTCCACATTGACACCCATTTCAAAAAAAGGTGATCCAGCTTAAAGCAGAGATTATCAAAGAATATTAATATCACATGCAAGTAAAACTTTGCTGATGATAATTCAAAACCTTCTTCAGTAATACATTAACAGAGAACTGGAAATAATTCAAACCAAGTTGAAAGATATCATAGTTGGAATGAAAGATATCATTGTTGATGTTCAATGGATGTTGGCTGAAATCAGACAATATCAGAAAGGTGTTCACCTGTAATTTATCATCTCAGCAGAGGCATTCAACTGTTTAGAACATACTGAAATTATGGATAATGTTATGAAGAATGGGAATTCTCAAACAATTATGCTCCTGGTCAATCTGATTCATTTTAAAAAGTCAATACTTCCAAATCAGTACATGTTTAAGAGGGTAGACAGTACCATCGTTCTCCAGGCAGAGTAACTGGGGAGTTTGAACTGTTAACCTTAGCATTCTAATACTTAACAACATGGTGCCACTTGGAGCACATCCACTCTGTAGCATAAAGGATGCCACGAGATTGGAGTCAACAGCAACTAACAATGACCACAATCACTGGTCTAACACCCCCTCAGATAGCGCTACCAAAAAGGTAGGGGGAAAGAGGGTAGAGGTGAGGAGGGAGGGTATTACCAATCACAATGAATGGCACATAAACCACACACCCCCATCCAGGGGAAAGATCAACAGAAACCAGAGGGGAAGGGAGAGAGTGGTGGGTATGAGATTTGAAAATAATTAACAATCTATAATCTATCAAGAGGCCACAAGGGTTGGGGTGGGGAGGGAGAAAGAGTGGGGATAAAAGAGGAGCTGATCTCAAGGGCTCAATGGAAAGTAAATGTCTAGAAAAGAATGATGGAATACATGTACTAGCATGTTGGATACAATTGATGTGTGCATTGTAGCAAGAGTTGTAAGAGCCCCCAATAAAATGATCTAAAAAGAAAACCCACCTCAGACCCATTTCTCCCCAAAATTGTCAGTGTTTCAATCAAACTGATATTAGTTTACAAATGGTATATTTTAAATATATTCCTTACATTTGCCCCTGTGGCACTTAAGTAAACATGACCTGATGTGCTAGCTGGAGAGATGTGTTTCCTTAGCTTAGCCTCTACACAAAGGCAGCAGAAAGTTGTCTTTGGCTCTGGCTTTGCAGGGGTCCGTCTTAACCTTCCATTGTGAATCAATTCGAAAGGGAGAACCCCAAGACCTGCTGGCAATTTACCTACGGACCATTGACCCCACCATATTTCTTCATTTCCTTTATGATGAATGTTAGAGTTAACATGAAATGCCTCTGCTCTGTTACTATTTAGCAATGCAGGACCAGAAGAGTAAACGGGAGACACAGAACTCTAATAAAGCCCTAGCACGGAGTCGTAAGAAAGAACTCTGAGAGGAGGGACTCATTTACTTGCTTGTGAAGAATTTTTGTAAAATAAAAATTCTTGGATCCATAATTAAGACAGTTTCTTCTTTGCTTTAGTGAGTAGAACATGCAAATAATTAAAGCATAGCTGTTAGAAATTTAATATGAATGTGAATACCTCGACTAAAGCTGGGCCAACTTTAATAAGGTGCACTCCTGAGTGCTATGCGTTAATCAAATAAGTGTCAATTATGAATGGAAGAGAGAGATACTTTCAGAGTTCATTTCTATTTTGGCTCAACTGTTAATGCTTAAAATTATGAATGCTAAAATTAAACTTCCAAAGTTATCAGAAGACTACTACATTTTAATATCAAAACATTACTTGGGAAGCATCATAAAAATAAATTTTTTAATCCAACAATTATTAATGGAACACTTTCCTGGTGACTGAAGCACTTTTAGTCTGTTAGATGCCATAGAGGAATGCCAGTGGATTCTGTTGTGCTGCCAACCATAAGGTTCGCAGTTCCATTCCACCACTGACACTGTGGAAGGAAGATGAGGCTTTCAGCTCCCATACAGATACAGAGCCCAGAGCCTTAAATGAGCAGTCCTACTGGTTCTAGAGGGTCACAGAAATTAGAATGACTTACCAGCAGTGATTTCTGGAAAAAAAATTTTAATTTGATGCTATCAGGATCCATTTTATACTGCTTTGTAAGTACACACATACACACCTTCAAACTGTGAGAAAAAAGCAATACCAATGCTTTCTGTGATCTCTTGTTTAAACCTAATCTGAAACAAAATCAGTCCTGTTCCCTTCAGAAGGAATGTAGCTAAAGAATAGTTCATTTCCAACCCATGGGGAGGGGATTGTTTAGGTCTCCACAGAGATGGCAGTGCGAGTGCTGGCCAAATCACGGCACACCAAACCTTGAAGGTAATGCAACCACATGGAGCAAATCTGGAACACAGAGGTCTACAGGGTCAGCCCCAATCAGAAATCAGAGGCAAACACTCCCCCCGCCCCAGAAGTATGAGCTACAGAGGACAACACTAAACCTACAGGTTGGGGAGAGGGGCTGGCCTGTCCCACCCATAGAGAAGCAAACCAAGATGGAAAAAGAGAGTGGGAAACTAGACCCCATACTGGCTCCCAAACCCTGAGGATAACAGCCCTGCATGGCACTGCTAAGGCACAGAGAGGACCAAGACCAACACCAACTCGAGACATGATGTCCCCTCACTGGAGCACACCACGACAGAGGACACATGGTGGGGAGTGAGACTGGTCTGACCACCCCCACAATGGAGCAAACCAAGAAGGGAACATAACAAATCAGCAATGGGAGCAGAGCAAAGCCACAAATCCCCCGAGGAGCCCCCAAATAGACCTCAGGCTAGAAGACGCAGTTCCCGGAACCCTGCAGGACACGTGGGGAGACAGTCATAAAGGTCAGCCAACAGACCGGGAATTATGTATGCTTTTTCATTCTTTGTTTTTTTCTCATTTTATTTAATCTTCTGTTTTCTCTTTGTTTTGTTTTTTCTCTGTTATTGTGGTTTTGCCTACTACCAGTATAAGACAGGCATGGGAAGCAACCCTGAAGTAAAAGCAATGGGACTGACAATTCCAGAGGGACCTGGGGATGGGGGGTGGGGAGGGGAGGAGGCAGGAGAAAGGAGCGTTGAACAAATACCACCACAGACAGGGGAACAACTAGGGAATTAAAAGCAACAAGGAGGAGGATGTAGAGATTCCAGTGGTGTTGGAGCAATAGCAATCTAGCTGAGAGGAATAACTAGGACAAAAGGAGGGTGATGGTGGGACAGGAGGAAGGTCAAAGGAAACCGGAAAAATCTAGGAAGCAAAGCTATAGATAGAGGTATAAACATAGGTGTGTACTTATATAAATATAATAATTCATAAACAAAGAGTTATTGGCCTATGTGCATATATTTTTATGGAAATAGATTGAGTAAGTGGATGGACTTTGGGTCTCTGCTCAAGTCCCCCGACAAAGCAAGGACACTTTGTTCTAACAACCTGGCATTCTATGATGCTCACCCGACACAAGCAATGAAGACAAATGGGTGCATAAGCAAATGTGGTGAAGAAACAGAGGGTGCCCAGAAATCTAAAGATATAGTGTTTGGGGTCTTAAAGGCTTGAAGTTAAACAAGCAGCAATCTAGCAGAGAAGCAACAAGCCCACATAGAAGAAGCATACCAGCCTATGAATTCATGAGGTGCCAATGGCACCAGAAGACCCAAAACAGACAAACAAATATGATGAAGAGGAAATAGATCTATATGCATATATTTAGAGGTTTAGTATTAAGGTTGGGGATGGACATTGGGTCTCCACTCAAGTACTCCCTCAATGCAAGAACATTTTGTTCTCTTAAACTGCCATTCCATCATGCTCACCTTCCTGACACAATCACTGAAGACAAAATGGGTGCATAAGCAAATGTGGTGAAGAAAGCTGATACTTCCTGGCTATCAAAAAACAGAGCATCTGGGGTCTTAAAGGCTTGAAGGTAAACAAACAGCCAGCCATCTAGCTGAGAAGCAACAAAGCCCACATGGAAGAAGCATACCAGCCTGTGTTATCATGAGGTGTCCATGGGATCAGGTATCAGGCATCAAAGACAAAAAAGTCATATCATTGAGAATGAGGGTAGTGGGGACCCAGAGTCCATTTTAGACAACTGGACATCCCCTTAAAGAAGGGTTGCAGGGAGGAGATGAGCCAGTCAGGGTGCAGGGTAGCACCTATGAAACATACAACTTTCCTCTAATTCTTAAATGCTTCCTCCCCCTATTATAATGATCCCAATTCTACCTTAAAAATCCAGCAACACCAGAGGATGTACACTGGTACAGATAGGAACTGGGAATCCAGGACGATGAACCCTTCAGGACCAGTGGTAAAAGTGGAAATACCGGGAGGGTGGAGGGAAGGTGGGAGAAAGGGGGAACCGATTACAAGGCTCTGCCTATAACCCCCTCCCTGGGGGATGGACAACAGAAAAGTGGGTGAAGGCAGACATCGGACAGTGTAAGACATGACAAAATAATAATAATTTATAAAGTATCAAGGGTTCGTGGGGGAGAGAGGAAAAATGAGGAGCTGATACCAAGGGATCAAGTAGAAAGCAAATGTTTTGCGAATGATGATGGCAACAAATGTACAAATGTGCTTGACACAATGTATATATGTATGTATGGATTGTGATAGAGTTGAATGAGCCCAAGGGCTCGAATAGAAAGTAAATGTTTAGAAAATGATGGTAGTAACTTATGTACAAATATGCTTGATACAGTTGTTGTATGGAATGCTATAAGAGCTGTAAGAGCCCCAAATAAAGTGATATAAAAAAAAGGTAGTTCATTTTGGGCCCAGCCACCAAAGACAAGAGGAAGAGATCACTGGAAAGGCTTATAACCAATGCAGGACCCCATTAACATTCCCGTGGTCGTCAAAACAGCTGGCGTCACATTTATGAAGGGGAGAGATACATTCTGGATTCCTGTGCACACAATCCTGTCACTTCAGACCACTTACAGACAGGAAGCAATTCCATTGATGGTTACAGATCACCGAGTGTGTGTACTTCAATCGTTGAATAGGGATTCTGAACTTTGCAGAAGAAGCATGCTGGGAGCTTGATAAAAACGAATGCCAGTGGACTGTCAGGAGAGAGCCGTCTCTGGAGAAGGACGTCGTGTTTAGGAAAGCAGAGGGGCCGGAAGAAGAGGAAAGCCCTAGGGGGATGGATTGACACTGTGTCTCCGCAGTGGGCTCAGCAAAGCAATGGTTGTGAGGAAGGTGCAGGTCCAGGCAGCGTTTCTTTCTGCTGTGCATAAGGTTGTCATGGGCTACAACCAACTTAACGGCCCCTAAGAACAGCAACAACACTAGAACCCCATCCCCAGAGATCCCGAGTCTGCAGACTTGAGTCAAAGATGGAGAATTTTTGTTTTCAAAAAGCAATTCAAATGACTCTAAGTTTAAATGAATAACAATGGCCAATCTCTGTACAAAAGTATACACACGCCATTCTCCTCGTGAATAAGATAGAGGAGAGTAAGAACCGAGGAAAAAACTGGCAAAAACAAGCTAACTTGGAATCTGCCCATTTAGTTGATCTTTCATTCAACAAATATCACTTCCATGATATACTTACCTAGTTGTAATAATGAGCAAATAAAACTCTGCTTCGACCCTCCTGAGTAGAACCTATGTTTAGACAAGTTGTTATCCTACAAATATAAAGATAACACGATCCTGTTCAATAAATTTCAGTAAGTGTTGACCACATAAAGCCAGTGGTAATTTTGTGGATACCAGTGGTGGGACATTTCTGTAGCAATTGTTGTGGCAGTCAATATTAATAGTAAAACAAGATTATGTTCAAGACATATGTGTATGTATAGAGAATCAGACCTTAGATCAGAAATTATAAGTAAATATAATTTTTGATTCTTACTCTGAAAATGGGAAACTATGTAGAGGGGATGTTTATCTAAATCCCTCCCATTATAACCGGGATTCCTCTAACTCTGCCCATCTTGAGTCTAATTGTGTCCAAAGTCATTACACCATGCAAGTGCTGGCTTTGTGGAGTGTGGCAGAGTTTACAAGGTTAAGAGTAACCATTTCAGCTCAATCGGTGCCATGATTTGCGTGTGTGTGTGTGTGTGTGTGTGTGTGTGCTTTTAGCCACCTGTCAGTAGATTCCAGCTGACCATGATCTTGTATGTATCAGAGAACGGTGTTTCCCAGGGTTTTAGTGGCTATTTTATCGTCAGTTTTCTTCAGTTTTTCAGGCTTTTCTTCCAAAATGCTTCCCTAGCCTTTTGGTTAGCTAGCAATGTGTTAATCGCTCGTATGATCCGGTAACTCTGTCCTGAACCCTATTTGAGCATAATGTAGCTGCCTCATCTGAATATCTTTCCTCAACTTCTACAATGCGCTTCTTGGGGAGTAGTGATTATTTTCATTATGACAATTAGTGATACAATGAATATGTGTTCAAACTTACTTTACAGATATTGTCTGAGTCATAATCTTATATATGCCAGATTCTCTATATAGATTATTTTCATTTATAACTATGATTTACAACCCCCAGTCACTCTGTGGGAGAAGAATGAGGGTTTCTATTCCCATAAAGAATAGCAGTCTCAAAAACTCACAGGGACAGTTCTATTCTGTCTTCTATGGTCGCCCTGAATCAGAAATAACTTGGTGACAATGAGTTTGGTTTATTTAACCTTCCTAGCTAAATTAAGTTGGAGTTTTCAAGAGTGGATAACTAGCCCTTGTAATCATTTTGAAAAATGTGATAAATATCAACATACTCATGGATGATATGATAAATGTGAATATTGTAAAAATAATTTGGATGTATGTTTTCTAAAATGAATTTTATTTATGATAACAATTGGACTTGTGATAATAATTATGATATTGAGCTATGGCACTGCATGATGCCCAAAGTACCAGTACAACCAATGAATTCCAGTAGAGTAAGGGGAAACATTGACAATACATGCCAGGAACCTAATTTGAAACTCCATTTCCCAAATTGTGATTTTAACTAGGATTAAAACAAAACAAAAGTGCCAGTGATCACATTATGTTGAGAAATGTTTAAAGTATTCATTCGTGGTGTATTAAAAGCTATGAGAACATTAGAAAAGTGAACATTTATTTACTGCTTATCATGTGCCAGACATAGAACTATATGCTACACTTGAATTGCCTCACTTTAACCTTCTAAAAAGGATTACTAGTAATTCTACTTATGAAATTTCTTAATTCAACATAACTGCATGTTAGGAAAAATTATATTAAATGCTGCTGTCTTAGGAAAATCATTATATAATTCATTAACCACAATGAAAGTACTATGTATGCTAGACTTCAAAAATAGAAAAGACATTTCCAGGGTTATATTTGTTTTCAGAATTAACATCAAAAGTTTTTTTAGTCGTCTAGATGTTTTAGTATTCAAAACCAATGAATTCACTATTCTGAGTTAGGCAGACACAAGTATCTCAAGTGGAAAATAAGTTTCACTATAAATAATGTTTTAGTTTTCCCGTTAGCTACATTAGAAACAGATTGTAATTTGCTCTTAGGAGAGTTAAATAATTGACTGAAAAGGCTTAGCATTGATTGCAATGCTATTGTGTTAAGATAGTCTTTTATTTAATAAATGGGAATTACAAAATCAATTGTATAAATACTGCACAAGTCACTCAATTAAATTGAAGAACTTTTATTTAAAAAAGTAATTGTATGGCACAAACAACCTTACTTAGAATTCAAAAGGAATATGGGTATATCTTTAAAAATGTTAATGACCTAATTTTATTAAACAGTGCTGGATTCAAATGAGCATATTCTTTAACCACCAAATTAATTTTAAGAAAATTAAGGGGGATAAAAAGACCTCATGATCTTAATCTACTATGTAAATCATACATTTATAGCAATTAATCTCAAAAATAACAAACTCACTGCCATTGAGTATGACTCACAGTAACCCCTGCGGGTTTCTGAGACTGTAACAGTTTATGAGAGTAGAAAGTCCGGTCTTTTCTTTCTCCCTACGAGCTGCTGGTGGTTTCGAACAGCTGACCACACGGATCACAGCCCATCATGTTACTACGACACCACCAGGGCAACTAGATCAGCTGAAATATCGAAGATGTCATTATCTTATGGTTTACATTTCTCTTTTAAGATGGTCATGCAAATCCAAGGTTAAGAGATGAAGCTGAGTTGCAAATCTAGTCTGATGGAGTTGCAAGGGCTCGTTAGCATTATCTAATACAGTCCTGTGGTATCGTAGGTCAGCATGCTGGGATACTAGATATGGAACCCCTACAATCAATGAAATTAAGGGTAGAAGTGTTCAGTAAAGGACAAGGCGGAAATCACACCCATCCATCCATCGCTCAACTTCATATAGTCATTCATTCAACGAGTATTTATTAAATGCCTGTGGGTGCTATATACTGGGAGTGTGACAGTCGGCAAAGCTGGACATAGCCAAGTACATTTTGCCCAAGGAGAAAGCTTAGAAGGCAGGAAAGGCTAAGCAAGAAAAAAGAGTGGAAATGGAAATACGGGGAGGAAATGGAAATGATGCTGTTACATTATGGGGATGGCAACCGATGTCATGAGCAACATGTGGATGGATGGTGGAATGGAAAACCGGTTTGCTTTGTAAACTGTCTCTCAGCTCACCATCCACTGACAATGAATCGATTCTGACACATAGTATTGTATGGAGCACAGAGTAGAACTGCTCCTTAGAGCTTCCCAGACTGCAAGTCTTCACAGCCCTATCTTTCTCCTTTGCAGTGGCTAGTGGGGTTCAACCATTGACATGGGGGTTGCAGCCCAATGCTTAGTCCACCGAGGCACCAGAGCTTCCAGATCAAAATCTAAAACAAATAAGCAAAAAGTAGACTAGATATGACTCCTGACCTTGTGGAATTGGAGATGACAGTGAGCGGTGGACAAACATTTAAAAAAATGATCAGCCCAAATACACCCATGTATAAAAACCAAGACATCACTTCCACAGAAAGGAGCGTCGCTGTTGTTCTCTGGTGCTGCTGGGTTGGCTCCAACTCTTAGTGACCCTGTGTCCAACAGAACGAAACACCATCATCCTCATAATTATTCTAAGGTTGGAGCTCATCGGTGCAGCCACTGTGTCAATCCATCTTGTTGAAGAGCTCTCTTTTTGCTGCCTTGCTACATGACCAAGCATTACAGCTTTCTCCAAGGACTTGTTTCTCCAGGCATCATGTCCAAAGTAGGCGAGACAAAGTCCCACCATCCTGGCCTCTAAGGAGCATCCAGGCTGTACTACTTCCCAAATAGATTTATTTTTCTTTGGCCAGACCATGGTACTTTCAATATCCTCCAGCGCCACTATACAAATGCATCGATTCTTTTCAATCTTCCTTATTCATTTTCCAACTTTCACATGCATATGAGGCGGCTGAAAATCATGACCATGGCTTGAGTAAGGTGCATGAATGCAGTTCTGGTAAGACATGTAAGGAAAGAGCCCCCTCTAAACCAGGGGCTATCTCAAAGGAGCCGGTCTTTGAATTGAGCAGTAAGGAATGAGGAGAAGTTATTAAGGCAAGTGGAGAGGGTGGAAAAACTTACAAACACCTACTTAGCAACAGAAAGTGCAGACTGTTTGAAGTCTTGAAATTAAAAAGAGAGGGGCAGGAAAGGGCTGAAGGGCTAGTTTGGCCCAGACTAGCCAGGATCTACAGTCAGGTTTTGACTTTTTATTTTTAGCCTAAGAATTATGGACAGTCATGGCAAGATTTTAGCAGGAGGATGTATAGTTAGTTTTATTTCCACAGGGGCATTTCAATTTCTGGAGGGAAATGCTAGATTCATGCATGCACTTTATAAACAATTTTTAAGGTGGGGCGTGGAAGGAGTAAGATGGGGAGAGGAAGAATGGCAGTATGGGCATGAAGGATAGGGCGGAAGTTGGTTGCTAAACTCTTTATCTGGAATGTACTGCTGAGAATGCAGTCATGTTTGGAAAACGCAATTGTTCTTGAATTTAAATAGAGGTAAAATCTGCTTACAGTGTGTGAGCTTTATATGAACAACCTCACCGCTTCCAATTTCTAGGGTGACATGCAGAGATTATGTAGCCTTTTTCCCTGCCAGCCCACTTTCTCTTTATAAAAGTAGAAATTGTCTCTTTTCTATACTGCCTTTCTTGACATTTTTGAAGATAAGCCAACCACTTATAGCAAAGACAAGTTCAAATATGCTTCATTTGGAATAAACCAGTACATGTAAGACCTGGAACCATAGTAGTAAGTTTTCTTTTGTACTTAACCTTGTACAGCAATTCTGGAATCTAGTAATAATACTTTTTGAATTACTGTCATACATCATTACATTGTGGCCAAATTACATCACTGCCAAACTACTTCAAAATCATCATCAGCCCACGTGACGAATGTATTTGGAGGTACAGAAGTCAAGATAGGAGTTGAGTGAATGTTTGACTGAAAGCAAACCTTTTCATTATATAAGAAAGAACACACGAGGGCCTGACTGAGAGTTAGAACTGTTTTTCTTTTTATTAACAATGTGCTTCTTCTTCCCCCAAAGTCCACAATGATGGAGGCAGTACAACAAGGGCCCTCACGCTGAAGGATGTCTTGAATGGGACATTTTCATATAAAACATTTTTTCCTAACTGGATTTCAGGTAAATTAGTTATCTTTCTGTTGGCTTCATTTTCAGTAAAATGTATGTGGTTTTTTAGTAGCAATGCACTAAAAATAATAAGCCATATCAATTGAAATAGGCAAGAAAGTAACTGCCTAGAGAAATCAAGCATCCTCTGCACCAATCTTATCAGACTCATCTAAATTGGATTTAATCAATAATAATGAAGACGATAGTACTTTTAGTCAGAAAATAAAAGCTGAAAATGCATTGTTGATGAAACTTGAGTATATATTGTAGCTTTTTAGAGTGAGGAATGTGCATCTATTTAGGAGAGGTCATAGGAATTTTACTAAAAGATATATTTATTGTTCAATTGATTACTCTGAAAAAAATAGGCAAAACCCCTTTAAAGATCTTTAAAGATCAGAAAAACATATGTGTTATGGTTCTTAATATAATATAGGACAATACTTATGAGTTTAATCACACAAATGCAAAGATTAAATTATTCGTGACATTATAATTGTTCACCTAAATTACCACTAAACAAAATTGAATATTCTCATTTTTTCTTAGAAAATAAAATGCATACAAATGGGTTTTAAAGTCACTATAACCCAACATAAATGTATAATTTCATTGTTATGAAAGAAACAGACCACAATTTGATGTCATAATGCAGGGTATGACATTGATGAACTTTGAAAATATTATGCTGACAGAAATTAGCCATAGGTCAGAGAAACTATGTTGTATGATCCCACGTATATAAACTATTTAGAGTTGGTATTATATAGAAGCAGGCAATGGTCATTATGGACTCATACGGGTGGGTGGGCGGAGTGATTGGGGAAGGACATTTGCTTAAGGGACACTGAGTCTCTGTTAAAGCTGAGAGAGTTATTTGGAAATAGGCAGTGCTGTTGACGGTACAAGGTCATGAACATGGTCAGCACCACTGAATTAGACATGGGAATGTTAAACAGATGAATGCATTGTGATCTACATTTTTTATCAAGATAAAAAAGGAAGGCTATTTTTAACTAGTTTATGCTTTTTGTACCACAGACAAACCAAAATTTTATTTCCAAACTTTCTGAACCGCTTCGAATAGGGCTGTGAGCAAATAACGACGTCTTTGAGTAAAGTTGGAGGCATCCTTTGTTTGTCAATATCAACTTATTTTAAATCTGACACATTGACTGGGCAGGGAGAAAAGACAATAAATCTGTGAGATGAAAGAGGTTTCTCTTTGTTACAAATCTATTACCTGTTAACGAAGATCATTTCAAGCCTCCCCACTTTTTTTGTTTAAAGGACAAGAATATCTCCACCAATCAGCAGAAAATAATGTAGTATTGTATAATATCGAAACAGGAGAATCATACACCATTCTGAGTAATACTACCCTGGTATGTATCCATCAGCATCTTCCACCTCTGAGACTGTACCAGGAAACCACTCGATCTAGTTTCATTCTGCCTTGCAAGGTCTGTCCCCGCCCCGCATTCTCGTCCAGTTCTATCTTCCCAGCACACTGTATGACTGCTTGCCTGGTTCTTAGTCACCTATCAGCTTGCCTTATCAAAGAAAATACTATGACGTGAACATTAGAAACTCGGCAGTTGGAGTGTGAAAAGTGCAGTTCCAAATCTGGGCTCTTCTACTGGATTGCCCATGGGCCTTCAAGAACAGGCTGCACCACACCAATCACACGACGCCTCCATTCTCTTATCTGCACAGTGGGAATGACAATAACACCTCTCTTGTTATTATAAGAATTAAGCAAAATATCACGCACAAGAATGGTGTCTACCACAGAATAAATGTTCAATATGGGCTTAAATGCATTAATGCATTATCCATCAAACATGGGAGCATGCTGTTCTGCTCTCCTGGACTCTGAGTTCTTCTACTTTCTTCACCCTGAAAAGACGACAGATATCCGTAAAACTAAGCTCAGATGACACGTCCTCGATGCAATCAACAATTCTCTCATTTACATTCAATTACTTTTTGCTTATTGATCTAATGTTGTATGTATATATCGTTTATGGAACTTTGCAACTTATAATATGTTACTTATTTATAATTTTACCATTATGTATTGCTTAAGATTGAAAATTCTGTCTTCTTTATTCTGTCCTCCCCCCATGATGTCTAATAAATTACTTTGTATACAGTAGGTATAAGTGTATTTTAAAATTATATCATAATTATATGTATGTACAATGATATGATATTCTTTGATGACTGAACATTTATATTGCTTGGATTTATTTTATTCTGTGTTCTAAACAACTTCTCCGTAATTTCAGAAAAGCGTGAATGCTTCCAATTATGGCTTATCACCTGACCGACAGTTTGCGTATCTAGAAAGTGATTATGCAAAGGTATGTTAAATTGACTGTCTTATTTGGATGCATCTGATTATATCTCCTACTAATCCACAAATGGGCTGATAAAGGGCAAAAGAATGGAGAATCTACCTTGACCTCTACATCTTTAAGAAGTTAAGGTAGATTCTATGTGAACTCAAGGAACATAGGTAAATTATGGATAAATAATTCAGAAACTGGCTTCCTTGTCTGGTCATCATTAGTTAGTAGAACTTCTTTCCATTGGTGGAAGAAAATTTCATTTGAGGGCAAAAAGGAAATGATACCATCACACCCCTAAAGCTACCCGTGACATAATAAGTCACATAATGTTCAGATATGTTAAGCTCACTAATGGCTTTTGTTACTGAAAGTGGAATACTCAAGGAGTCGTACATTTAATCCACCTCAAGCAAGGTCATAAGAAAAGCCTTCAAAAATTTGTATGACTATTGCATTTTCCCACAAATTTCTTGAGGCCTCCTTGTTTACAGTCAGTGGTAGAGCCCATGGCTAGAAAGTTTGTCTTGTAAAGCCTAGGTTAGAAGTATTCCCACCCAAACACACCACTGCTGCTACCTTCTTTAGTCCATTTGACGCCTGCTTAGTCCATATGGTGAGATAGCCATTTGCGCTGTTGACAAGTCATAGCTAATGAAGAGTTCTTTGGTCTTGCATGGGGCCTCTTTGATTCTATCATCGAGACCATCTTTTCTAACTACTGCTCCGTCTTTATTTCCAACTCTTGCATTCCAATGACCAGTAATTATTGATACACCTTACTGTCATGTTTGATCAAGTTTAGACTGGAGAAGTTTGTAAAAATTCTTCAATTTCTTCTTCTTTAGCATTAGTGGTTGATGCATATATTTAAGAAATAGTCATATTAAGTGATTTTCCTTGTAGGCAAGTGGATATTATCCTCTACTGGCAGCATTGTACTGCAGGATGAATATTGAAATGGACTTTTTGCCAATTAATATGAGACCATTTCACGAGCATAATAGAGTATATGATTGTCTGATTCAAAATGACCAAGATCAGTCCACGTCAGTTCCCCAATAGCTAAAATATCTATTGTCAAACCTATTAAGTTTTTGTCAACTTCTATTTTTCCTAAATTCCGTGTCCTTAATTTTAATGGATGCTCAGAGTTGCTACTTCTCATTGTGAGTCATCAGCAAATTAAGATCTTTGAAGCCTTACAACATCAACCTTATTAAAGTTGACTCTGCTTTAAGAAGGTAGCTCTTCCTTAGTCCACCTGAGAGCCTTCCCACCTCAGGGACTCCTTTTCCAGCACCACGTCAAAGAGTGCTGTTCTGCTGGTCACAAAGTTTCCAATGGCCAATGATTTTAGAAGTAGATTGCCTGGGCCTTCTCACTAGTCTGCATTGCCTGGAAGCCTTATTAAACCGAACCATTATGATGGCATCGCTATCATCATCACAGCAACACGCACAAGCCACCAGGATAAGTGGTGGAAACTTGTGATGGATGCTTCTGATATTAATATAGTCTAGAAAATATTTATTTTAAATCATAATTTGTCACTTCCTCTCTTTTTTCTAACAGCTTTGGAGATACTCCTACACAGCAACCTATCACATCTATGACCTTAGAAATGGGTAAAGCTTCATGTTTACTTATTAATATTCCTTAGAGTTGGTAGCTAGACTTTTTCATTCCAAATTCTAGTTTGAGGTTAAGATTGAATTATCTTGTAACTGATATAAGATATAATTATTTTTCCACTTAACATGAAATTTAAGACAATTCTTAATTGGGAAACACTTCTTTTGGGATGATGGATATTTTGTGTTCATATGTCTGATATAGTTTTATGCACATGTATGGTTCAAAATGTTAGTGGAAATTTTTCATTGTCTTTTAATTCAATTTCTCCATGAATTTTCTGAAGTCCCTTCATGTGTGCTGTACAAACACATACATCCACACACATATAGTGAAAACATGCAGAGGAATTATATACGCCCTCTTTATAGGAGAAGAGCTGCATCGTTGGAAGTTGGAGGTAGGCAGAGGAGATGGTGATGCAGATTAAAATTGTGTTGAATGCATGACCTATAAATTAATTTTTTCTGATAGCTATATTGTAAAATAACTCATGTATGATAAACTTCCATAGTTCAGCCACATTGAAAAAATAATTGTATCTACATCACCACAATTACTTCTAGAGAATCCTTCCCACTTCTGTATCTATTACTTGCTCCCCAATTCCCTCCAACCTCCTCCCCACATCCCCAGTGAGACTTAGACCAATTATTGTCTCTATACATCCTCGGCCCCTCTTGTGCGCCATTAACTGAGAAACATATGAGATAGATAGATAGATAGATAGATAGATAGATAGATAGATAGATAGATAGATAGATAGATAGATATAAAACCTGTGTCTCCAAAAAAGAAAATATTTAAAACTAGATCAAATATAGAATGAGTCAAGAGGGAGATCAGATGACCCTCGTTCTATCCTCCTAAGCAGGTTTACAATTGTTTCTGTCTGATGCTGAGTTTATTTGAGTCCCTCCACTCTGGTCAGAGGAGAACCACCAGAGCCTTAATCCACATAGGGAACTTGGAGGTGGATTTTGGCCTCCCACTCTTATCCACAGCTTTCTGCAAATTGGTTGTTCATATATTTTTAATTTAGTCAGTTACTCTTAAGTGAAAAAATTAACATCTCTTAAATTCAGGTGGTAGGTAAATTGTCATCCTATTTTAATCTTTAATTTGCTCCTTGTATTTTTTTTAGGAGCCCTGGTGGCCTAGTGACTACATGTTGGGCTGCAGTTCAAAAGACCTGCAGCTCACAACCACCAGCCGCTCTGTGGAAGAAAGGCAGGGCTTTCTACTCCCATAACAGTTACAGTCTCTGAAACCCTTGGGGCAGCTCTAGGGTGTGGGGAGTCCTCATCGACTGAATGGCAGTGAGTTTGGTTTGGAGTCATGCTATTTGTCTAATTATCAATAGGAAAAACATTAATTGACTTGATGGCAGAACCTGTGTGTTTTACTTTTTGAAACACATACGAGGGGGCACACAAAATACACTGGAATTGTGTGTTTTGTGTATTTGTGGGAAGGACCTATCTGGTCACGGTGAATTTTTTTCATAAAAGCAGTTTCACTTGGACCTCATTTTATATTATGACGGATTTAAGAAAACAGCATGCTGCTGTGAAATTTTATTTCCTGCTTGGGAAAAATGCTGCAGAAACTGTTGTGATGTTGAACACAGATTACAAGGACAGCACTTTGGGAAAAACTCAAATGTCGAAGTGGTTTTCTTGTTTCAAAAAAGGTGAAATGCCGATTGATGACAGACCTCATTCTGGATGTCCATCAATTTCCCAAAAGGATGAAAATGTTGACTTCTCATGCATTTGGAGTTTTTTCTGTCGGGTCACGCTGTTAATCAAGCTTTCTAGTTGGCGGTTCTGAAAAGATAGCACAATAGTATGTGACACAAAAAGCCTGATTTGTGGCAAACCAGAGACCGGTTTTGCCACCACAACAATGCACCTGCTCATGTAGCCATCTCAGTGCACAAGTTTTTGGCAAAAAACCAGCATGCCTCTCTCGCACCACACACCTTACTCACTTGATGTCATTTTGTGCAACTTCTTTTTGATTCGGAAAGTGAAGAGAGACATGAAAAGACAACAATTTGATGGTGTAGAAGAGGCGAAGAAACAAATGAGGGAGGTGCTGTTAGCCATCCAAACAGATGAGTTTGAAAACTGTTTCCAAAAATGGAATCACAGATTTGATAAATGTATTAAATGTAAGGGATAGTACTTTGAAGGTGATAAAGTTGTTTTGTAAAACAATTAAAAGCATAGCTTTGGAAAAAATTCTGTTGTGGGGGGACTTCCCCCTCATATTTCAAATGGAAAAATATTAAAGAATATGCAAATTTTGTGAAGGACTTATGGAAAAAATTTCCGAATGAAAAAATGTATGTGTCTGAAGTGAAGAAGAGGGAGTGTGGGTAACTCAAAATAGACTGGTTCTGTTGAAATTGGAGGATCTGCGCTTGGACAAATGTGAGGTGGTGTAAGGTTTGGAAGGAGGTGAAGCCAGGAAATGTAGGCCGACTAATAATGAGGAAACATTTAAAAGACTTTAGATCCCATTCTGATAGCAGTAGGGAATCACTGAAGGGTTTTAAATGGGAAATGACATGATCAGATTTGCAGTTTAGAAAAATCACTCGGGCTCATTATGGACAATGAATTGGTTTAGTTACTCATCTTAATGTGATATCCTCTTTGCTGTTATATAAAAGGAAAAAAATAATTATATGGCTTGGGGAGGTATTGAAAAATCTTCTGGTCTATTGCCCCTTTTGTCTAGCAAAAACACAAAGCATCAAAAATTATCTATTCTTTTAAATGTCCAAAAAAAGAATAACTCCTGATCTCTTCTCTTTAAACTGTACAATTAAAAAAATAAAAAGGAATCTCTTGTTACAATAGAATCTAAATCCTGCTACTGCTTTCTCCACCTCCTCTGGTAGCCTTGTCATCATTCACTCAGCAAGTGTCTATTGAGCATTTATTATGTGTCAAATACGGGGTAATACAGATGAGATCAAAGAGCTAACCATATTCTCAAATCACTATTAGTGAGGTAAAAACCTTAGTTTCCCCCATACAACTTCTTAGGACTTTAATTATTTCTGTTTTCTTTTAATCATTTTGAATTTCTCCTCATCAACCTAAGTTGAGTTTCGCTAAACTGAACAGCATTTTTAAAGATAATGAAACAAAATATCTTATTCATGGGCTTAATAAACATTGTAGCCCAGAATCATGTTTACTATTTCGCTGTTGTATTCATGGAATCAAGTCATTCCGTTTTCATTCCCCTGCACAATGGTAGTCTGTCTCATTGGTTTACTGTAGAGTAAATACAGCACAATGTAGGGCGTGAGAGATGGAAAACGTGTTGAGACTCAAGACATGACTGTCACTACGTGGAAGTCTTCTACAAGCCTCTGCAGCACATAACAATTTGCCACAGATGTGCTTGACACAATGGATGGATGGATTGTGATGGGAGTTGTGCGAGCCCCCAATAAAATGATTTATTAAAAAAAAGTTTAAAAAAAGATACAGCTAATGGTGTCTTTTCATCTGAAGAAACGAAGAGTTAAAAAAATATAAGACTCCAAGGAACAATTTGTCCAAAGGACTAAGGGACCATGAGGACCACAGCCTCCATTAACAAGAAACCAAAATTAGATGGTGCTTGGCTACCACTATTGATATCTCTAATCAGGAGCACAAATGTCATGGAAGGACCATGAAAAATGTATATAGACAAAAATCCACATCATAAAGAAGACCAGATTTACTGGTCTGATAGAAACTGGTGAACCACAAATAGAGAGGTCTGAGGACCCGGCCCCAATCCCAGTTATGTGGACATAGGCCCCCTTCCTCCAGAAGAATTCACTTCAGAGGACAGCACTGAAACTACAGCTCAGGGAGAGGGACAAGTCTGCTGAGAGCACACGGGAGCAGATGAATGAGAGGGAGAGAAAGTGCAGCACATCCTGGCCCGCCAAGCCCTGAGGACGATATCCTCGTTCAGAGCAACCAATGCACAGAAAGGACCATAGAGCCAGCCCCACTATGAGACACGACATCCCTACTGACCCATAGCACTATGAGGGACAACACTGGAGACGCAGTGCTGGAATTGTGCCCCATCTGACACCATCAGACCGAGGTGAAACCCTAAGGACTTGCAACAGAACAGCAATGGGAGCAGAGCAAAGAAGTCCCCCACGGAATAAAAAATAGACTTTGCCACCAGGGCATAGCATCCCATCATACATGACCAGAAAACACACCTATAGGTCAACAGACAGATCATGAATTATTTATAGGCTTTTCTTTTTTTTTTGTCATTGGATATTTTTCTTATTGTTTTTTCTTTTGTTGCTTTGTTTTGCTCTGTCTAGTTTTTCTCTATATTATTGTCTCTGCATGTCTATCTAGATAAGATAAGCAGAATAACAGTCTGGAGGAGGAAACAATGGGACTGATGGTTCCAGGGGGACATGGGAGAGGGGGGGGCAGGGGAAAGGAAGTGGGTGTTAACAAATCCAGGGACAAGGGAACAACAAGTGATCTAAAATCGATGGCAAGGAGGGTGTAGGGGACCTGGTAGGGCTTGATCAAGGGCAATGTAACTGAGAGGAATGACTGAAACCCAAATGAAGACTGAGCATGATAGTGGGACAAGAGGAAAGTAAAGAGAAATAGAGGAAAGAACTAGGAGGCAAAGGGCATTTACCAAGGTCTAAATACAGGTCTGTACACATGTAAATATATTTATATATGACAATGGGGAAACAGATTTATGTAGATATATTTATAGGTTTAGTATTAGGGTAGTAGATGGACACTGAGCCTCTACTCATGTACTCCCTCAATGCAAGAACATTTTGTTTTATAAACCTGGCATTCCATGATGCTCACCTTCCCTACATGATCACTGAAGACAAAATGGATGCATAAGCAAATGTGGTGAAGAAAGCTGATGGTGTCTGGCTATCAGAAGATATAGCAGATCTGGGGTCTTAAAGGCTTGAAGATAAACAAGCAGCCATCTAGCTGAGAAGGACCAAAGCCCACGTCAAAGAAGCACACCAGCCTGTGTGATCACAAGGTATCGATAGGATTAGGTATCAGGCATCAAAGAACAAAAAATCATATCATTGTGAATGAGCAGGAGTGTGGAGTGGAGACCCAAAGCCCATCTGTAGGCAACTGGACATCCCCTTACAGAAGGGTCATGGGGAGGAGACGAGCCAGTCCGGATGCAGTGTAGCACCTATGAAACATTCAACTTTCCTCTAGTTCTTTATACTTCTCCCCTCCCCCCATGAACATGATCCCAATTCTACCTTAAAAATCTGGCTAGAACAGAAGATGTACACTGGTACAGATAAGAGCTGGAAACACAGGGAATCCAGGGTAGATAAACCCTTCAGGACCAATATTGAGAGTAGCCATACCAGGAGAGTAAGGGGAATGTGGGGGGAGATAGTGGGAACTGATCACAATGATCTACCTATAACACCCTCCCAGGGGGAGGACAACAGAAAAGTAGGTGACAGGAGACATTGGTTAGTGCAAGATATGAAAAAATAATAATAATTTATAAATTATCAAGGGTTCATGAGGGAAGGAGGGTGAAAATGAGGAGCTGATATCAAGGGCTCAATGTTTTGAAAGAAAGAAAATGTTTTGAAAATGATGATGGCAACAAATGTATGCACGTACTTGACACAGTGGATGGATGCATAGATTGTGATAAGAGTTGTACAAACCCCCAATAAAATAATTAAAAAAGAAACTGGTAAACCTTGAATCCCTGGTCCTCAGATATCCTTCAAATCTAGAACTGAATCCACTCCCCAGTATCATATTTCAGCCACGCAATAAACAAGCCATAAACTGCCCAATCAATCGCAGAATGATAGACCATATGAGACTAAAAGGGCAGCATTTGCCCACACTGCCCCCAGTTTAGAAAGGACCAAAAAATGGGGAAGATAAGTAAATGGAAAAGGAGAACCCAGAGCGGAAGTGAGAGGCATGCTGCTACATTAAGAAGATTTCAACTGATACCAAAAAGCAACATGTGTACAAATTGTTTAACGAGAAACAAATTGGCTCTGTAAACTTTCACCCCCATCACACTAAAATATATTTTAAAACATCAAGAAACTACCACAGAGGAAATGAAGAAGGCTCAAGTTTCACGCTCTGGAAGACATGGTAGCATAAAGTACCTTCTCCCACCTTCTCTCCGACTGTTAAAAACGTAGGAAACAGAAAGTGACCGCAGAAGGGACTTGTCAAGACAAGAAAACCCATATGCTGACATTCTTAGTTTGGTACTGTGTTTATGCTTTCATAGATGATTCCACAACATACAGAGAACGAAAGCAGCGTCACAGAGGCAAAGGAACCGCGAGGTCTGGCACAGGCAGGATGGTGAAGTTGTCAATAGCAAGCATCGTTTCTTCTGGGTCATTCGTCTGCTTATGACTCGTTCACAGCCTCGCAGACCTGCCAGGACCTGTGCTCTCATACTGTCCTCTGCAGCCCTGGCCCCACAGCAATGGCAACGGTCTTCTTTAAAGGAGAACACGCTTCCTCCATTCAACAGGCATCGGCCAGTCATGTTCTCCACTGTGGTTTGGCCTTATGCTACACCGTGTTATGTGTTAGATCCATGTAATATGTGGTCCAAGTTTTCCCAGGTGCCTAAATTACAAATGATTTGGTCCAGTTAGACAGAGCTTATTTTGAGGCAAGGAAGTCTTTCTTAGAGCTCTGCAAATGATACCATGGGAACACATCTTGCTTTGCTTTCCCCACAAAGACAGTCTTGATGAAACTATTAAAACAATCTTCAAGGGAAGAAAAGTCAAAACTTAAGCACGCCATCCCATGATTTTCTAACACATAGAAATCGGAACACATTTTCGCTGAAAAGCTACACACGCTCTACAATACAAGTCAGTCAGTGGAGTATCTTCAGGGTGCCATTAAACATCAACGTGAGCTCTCTGGCCAATAGGATATTTGAAATTTCCTCCTGGCTGGAGGGCTTTGGAAGCGTAAGGCAAACTGCCCAGTGTGTGATCTGTTTTTCAGTTTCGCTTGCGATCAGATGTTCCTCTCCTTTTCTGATCTGAAGTCATCTCTCTGGAGAGATTGTCAAATGGCATCTTAGTTTCAAAAATGTAAATGCATATGCATCCACATAGATATGTGGAAGTGTACATATTAAACACGTCAGTGCAATTATAGAATCTCAGAGCTGCAAGGGACTCTCGTGGCCATCGCAATCTGGTCTGTGCAAATTTTAGTCTCAGGGGTGAAAAGACAAGTTTAATTAGGAATCTACCAAGAACTAGTAATGTGACTGTTATGGATGGAATTATGTCCCCCAAATGTATGTACTGTAAACCCTCCCCTTGATGCCCGTGGCGATTTTGTCACGGTGATGAGGCAGGATTGGTGTAGTGGGTCCTCAGCTGTTAGTTCTCCTTTGAAATATAAAAGAGATTAAACAAGCAAGAGTACGCAGGGAGAGAGGAAGGTAAGTGCCAGGACACACAGAGGGCTCCGGGAGTGTGTCTCTTGAGCCAGCACTCAGTATTTGGATTTCTAACCCCTTCACCTGTAAGAAACGAAATTTCGATTTGTTACTGTCATCGCTTGAGTTACACCAGCACTAGGCAGCCAAGGTAGCAGCCTTCAGAAGCCACACCATCTCTTGCCCTCAGGCTTGCTTTTGTTAAAAGGAAGGAGTACTATTAGATCATCTCCCGAGATGTGCGCCTGGTAAATGTGCTCTATAAGCCGGGCATCCAATCCCTTCACCAAATGTCAGAAAACGGAGAGCCCGTGAAAAGTCTGTGGCTTATCCAATGTCATGTAATTGTGTAACCACAATCATTGTTTCCACCGGCATCCCTACATTTTGATGTTTGCGCAACAAAAGTGACATTCTTTTGCGGGGCGGGGGGCAGTTGTTCATTTTCTCTATTTATCCAGAGTTGTTTTTGCTTTTTTCCTCGTTGGGCAGCATCTTTCTTTCTTTCTCTCTTTCTAGGGAGTTTGTAAGAGGAAATGAGCTTCCTCCTCTAATTCAGTATTTTTGCTGGTCGCCTGTGGGGAGCAAATTAGTAAGTGTTTAAATTATAGAAATGTTTAATCTTTTAAATAAAAGAGAAGCCATTTACTTTTGGACTTTGTTTAGTTTCCTTCCCTAAAAGAAAAAAAATGCATTCATGACTATTTTAGTGGTTAAAAATGGAAAGAGTTTTGATAAATTGGAACCCATCTGAGAATTCCGCAAAATCTCGAGCTCATGGATAGATTTCTTTAAATATCGCCGTCAAAAACTTTATCCTTATACCCAGCCAGAATGATCTGTGCCAGAAAGCTCAGGAAAAATATGGTTTTCACAAGTTTCCCAGACTAGCTTCAGACAACATGAAATTTTGTCCAAGTGCCTATTTAAGGACTCTAAATAAAGATTACATGTAGCTGGTTATTAATATTCAGAAGTTTACTTGACTTCCTGTCAATATACATAATTATTTGGTTAATATAACAGCAAAATTTTGTATGTACCTTAAAAATAATAATTGGTGCTATTATAAGTTAGTTTTCTTTTTAATGTTGAAATACTTCCATTGTGAGTCTTTTGCCTCTGGATTTTCACTATTTTTGATGGTTATTAGGTGAATAATTAACACAAATATACAAGCTTCGTTGCGTTGCTTTTGAAATTACTTACTAACCTCACCACCACTTTCAGGCATATGTCTATCAAAACAATATCTATTTCAAACAAAGACCAGGAGACCCACCTTTTCAAATAACATATAATGGACGAGAAAATAAAATATTTAATGGAATCCCCGACTGGGTTTATGAAGGTAAGCTGAATCTAATACTGCTCTCCTAGACTTTAATTTTAAAATAATGTCATGCTTTGAGTAGGATTTCTATAAGGGGGACCTTATTTAGCTGAGTGGTATACTTTCTGAAAACCTCAGGTCATGAACAGGACCTACTTAAAAAAAAAAATCTTGCAATCAGAAGACTAGAATTTATTTTCACAAACACGAATATAACAATGTAATCATAATTTATATTTCCAGAAGCATATAGTCTGTAAGTCCTATAGTATATATTTTCTTATTAATGTTTTTGAAATGAGAAACAATATTTATTCAAAACTACTCATTTGGCTGCATTATTTTATATAAAAATCCAAAGTTTTATATCCCCATCAGTTCTTATTCTAGTACATACCTTTTAGTTATTTAAAGTATTAAAAATAAGATGGAGATTGAAAGAAAATGTAAACGTAATGACTCATAGAATGTAGAACCCAATTGGACTTTGAATGTTCGTTTAATTCCTATCCGTGTGTTTAAAAGCACAAGTACACTTAACTTGATTTTTAAAATATCCTAAGAGAAAAATTAAACTTTCTACATTTATATGACTTTCAAATGAACTCTTTATGCTGCTTTGGGCACAAGAAGACAGAAGCTGCCCTGGAAGGAAAAGTCCATTGTTACTGTGATACTTATTATTTATTCTTTAAATTACATTGCTGATTTTCGTGAATTCTTAACTAGAGCAATTGGTGTTTGCTATAGGCTACACATGTAAACTGCTTTTTTGATCTAAATTATTTTTTAAATAATGGAAGTAAAGCATGTGACACACTAGTATTAAATAGATTACTCCAGTTAATAAGCTATCTCAAAGTGTTTATAATAATGTTAAAATAAAATATCATGGTAACTAACATGCTAGTACTTGTTTTTCAGAGGAGATGCTGGCTACAAAATATGCTCTCTGGTGGTCTCCTAATGGAAAATTTATAGCATATGCAGAATTTAATGATACAGATATCCCTGTTATTGCCTATTCCTATTATGGAGATGAACAATATCCTAGAACAATAAATATTCCATATCCAAAGGTATGTTGAATACACTTAAAAATGCTTTCATTTTCCCGGTATCAAAATGAGCAAGCATAATGATGACTAGAGGTGGGATCAACAAGTTTGGAGAGCTTCTTAACCTTGTGCATTGTAAGGCAAACATTGTACTGGGCTTTATTATTTATATGGACATCTGTTGCCTTGGACATCTGGTTAAACTGGATGAAGTAGTCTTTGCAAAATCCACCGCAGAATCTTTGATGAACATATGGTTTAGATCATGGAGGAAAAACAAGCTTAACATAATTTTAGGTTTTTTTATATTTCATGCTCAAATTCAGGGTAAAGTTATATTTTGCACTTCCCTCTTGAATTCTCATGATGTGAACTAGAACGGGAAACAAAAATGTTGAACTTGATCTTCTTGCCAGGTATTAGATGCTGTGACAGAAGTTATATTCTTTTCCGTTTAGACAAGGCAGGTGAACTCTCTGAAGAGTTTAAGGATAATTAGATATGAGGTAATTCTTAAGTTATGTGCATAACTTAGAGCGTAGATTGATTAGAATGCGTGCTTTCTAACCAGCATGTGCCTAGAAAGAGGAGAGTTGTCTGTGCAGTAGGAAAATGGCCAGGTCACAATGGAGAAGCATCATGGTATCATTTCTTAGAAATTTGAAAAAACAGAGTGTCGAGGTATAAATTCTCCTCTTGCACAAAGAGATGCTAGAATCGAGTTCTTTGTCCATTAGTGAGTTCCCGTATGTAACAAAACCGTGAGGAATGCGGCACATGCACGAGTGGATTTGGAGACAAAGCAAGGCAACTGAAGCGTGAAGAGTAGACAAGACGTATGTTGAGATTGTGGGTGCTTGATGGTAGACTTCTCTCCTTCCTGGGTTTGATTCCTGGCCAGTTCACCTCATGTGTCCTCTCTGAGTCAATGGAAGCTGGTGTGCTGTTAGGACACTGAGGTTTCAGTAGATCGTCCCGACTAAAACCAACTAGGAAGAAAACCCTAATGTTCTACTTTCAAAAACGGAGACGCTATGCGTCCTGATGGTCATATCTGCAACTGATCATGCGGATGGGACCCAACCAGTTGAGATTTTGTTCCATTGTGCATGGGTGCCTGGACGCCATGAGTCTGGAGCCAGCTTGAGGAGAGCTAACAAGAACTAGGACAGTAATATTTATATTCATAGTCGCTTGAGAAAAGACAAAAGATAGAACATGAATGTCTAGATACGTGGTCTCTCAAGGGCTGTGTGGAAAGCCTGAATGTTGGTGAGGGACCCAAGATGTAAAAGAACTTACACCTTTGGAAGGGTCTGTTTGAACAGGAAAACTAGACTGGAAGACTGACGGACACTGAGAGCTAAATCAGGGCCGGCATTTTGCATTTTTTCTTTGCAGACCAAAGTTGCAGAGGGAAATATGTGCTATTAGGCTAAAGGGGAGGACACTGTCAAAGAGTCATGGGATGCCCTGATAAACCTAGGTGTGAAGGAGAGAAATCATAAAAGAGATCGGACAATTCATTAGATGGATGTAAACAGTGTTAAGTCATTTAAGACTCCCAGGACTTTGTGGATTTAAGTCTTTTTACATTTGTAAGAATATCTACTCTGGTAGAAGAGCAGTTTGGGCATGACCTAGACTGCCAGGTGAAGTTGAGGCGTATCGGAGCACAGAAAGGGTAAAACAAACAAACTGCAAATCCCAGAGACACCTTCTTTGGAGGTGAAATTTCTCTAATCTTGGGTCATGGGAACAGTAGTAACGGAAACATCTAGGAGATTTCCTGTTGGGTGGTTGTCCTCAAACAAATGATAGGGTAAATGCAAAAACGATGGCTCATCTAGTTCTCTTTCCATTCTGTCAAAGCAAATACCCTTCTGCGCTCCCATTAGCACGTGCTGAAAGTATTATTGTTATAATTACCCCTATTACAATGAAGGAACACGTTTCCCTCGGAGATCCGAAAAAAACATGATTGATGCCAAAATTATAATCTTATATCCAAAATATTTTTCATATACACTCAAGCTCTCTCATGAAACATTTAAAATATGATTTTTCCATCTTGTTAACAAAAGATTTATAATTGACTGGCAGGTACATGAAAAGGAAGTTCTTATTCATGACATACAACAAAGCTGTTCAGAAGTAACATGGTCAGCATTGCTAACTTATAAAGATAAATTGAAGCTTCTACAAAGGAGAACAACAGTTAAACACTTGGTTTCTAACAAAAGGTGGGCACTCCAAACCCACCAGCAGGTCTGTGGAGAAATATTGGGTATCTGTTCCAGTAAGTATAGAGTATAGGGGAAGTTCTACTCTCTTTCATAGGATGGTTTTGAATCAAAACCCACTTTGCTGCACATAATAACTCCTAATGTCTTATTAAACATGTCCATGATAATTGGAATTAAATGAGCTTATACAGTTCCATTTTCTTGGCAGGCCGGGGCAAAGAATCCTGCAGTTCGGATATTTATTATCGATACCACTTACCCTGGACATGTAGGTCCCAGAGAAGTTCCAGTTCCAGAAATGATAGCCTCAAGGTAATTTCATCTCGGATTCTTCCTCATGCAAACAAAGTGAATTTATTACAAGTCGAAATCTTATTAAAGTTTATACTGCTTTTCTAGGGAGTTTGTAATGAACATATAATAAGTAAAAAAATAAAATTATTATGCAAAATTAAATACTTACAACTTTGAAAATCAAAAGTTTGATTTTATATGGTGGTTAAGAAATACTCTTTTCACATATACATGCAACCTCACTGCTCCGTCGAAGGGATACTTCCATCAGACATAAATATGTAAAGTTCAGACTGACAGGAAGATAGCAGAATTTACACTTGTCCTCAGCCTTGCTTCTTCCTCGTCTGGCCTGCTTTCTCTCAAACTTAGGGTGGTGACCCATACTTATTACATGCCTCTCATGCCTGTCAGCTTGTCATACTACGGTGGCTTGCATGTTGCTATCATCCTGGAAACAGAAACTGTGCCACCAGAATTTCACCCTGCCGAGCAGGATTCTAGAGAGCTGCACGAGTAAGAACAGACTAAGAAAGATCAGGCAATCCAGTTCTGAGGGATCAGCAACTGAGAACGTTATGAAAACCAGGAGAACACTGTCAGAGGGGGCCCCAGGACGAGCCTGTCAGGCTGGAAAGTGCTCAAAATACGACTGGGGAAGAACTGCTTCTTCAAAATCGATTCTGCTTTGGGACTTCAGGTTTAGCAAAACTTTCAGGACCTTCACCTGTTGTTGGGCGTGACTCAAATGGAAACGTTTCAGGAAACGAATGCCCTGCTGGAAGCATTCTGTAGTGTATACCAAGGAATTTGGAAGAAGGTTGCTTGGCTGCCTGGAAAAGTTCCTATGTGCTCATTCTAAAGGAAGATGGCAACACAATAGAAGGTGGAGATTATTTAACAACATCATCAATATCACATGCAAGTAACCTATTCTGAGGATAACTCAACAACAGTTGCAGCAGCACATCAACCATGAGCTGCCAGAAATCCAAGCTGGGGTCAGAAGAGAATGTGGTCCAAGGAATATCATTACTAATGTTAGATAGCTCTTGGCTGAAAATAGAGGATATCAGAACAATATTTACTTGGGTTTTATTTACTACACAAAGACGTTCCACTGTGTGGATCATAATAAAGTATGGATTACATTGGGGAAAATTAGAATTCCAGAAAACTGATTTATTCTTATGCAAAACCTGCATCCACTTTTTGAAACGTTTCAGTTGGCATTTTGTTAATTCTTGGAGCTTTGTTTTCACTCATGCTTTCGATGCAGCCTGGACTTCTTCCTTCAATGCTATCACTTCTTTGTTGCGTTCTAGCTCTTGAGAGCGTTGCATGGCAAGCAGTCCTTTTCGGGTCCGCGTCTCAGCATGCCCTCCATCTTCTCTCGGGGCTTCTTCCCGCATCTATTAATATTTTGTCCAAAGACGAGGACTCTGTCATTGGAAAGGAACAAGGGCATACTGTATGGTTCACAGTCAGAAGTGGGTTGTCCTTTCACAATATTTGTTCAAGCTGTGCGCAGAGCAAATGATCTGAGGAGCTGGACTACATGAAAAAGGAAGAATCGGGATTAGAAGAAGTTTATGATCAACCTGTACTATGCAGACGGCACCATGTTACTTTCTGAAGGCCAAAGTCTTCAGGCAGTTACTAATGAGGATCATGTCATCAGTATGGAGGGCAGCTCCTCGTGAAGAAAACATATATGCTCACAACTGGACCAATAGACAAGATAATAATAAATGGAGAAAAGATTGAAGCTGTCAAGGATTTCATTTTACTTGATTCCACAATCCATGGTCATGGAAGAAGCGGCCAAGAAACTGAATAACGTACTGAATTGGCCCAATCTGCTGCGCAGGACCTCTTTAAAGTGTTAACAAAGTCATAGTTTTTTCAATTGCCTCATATACATGTGAAAATTGGACAATGAATGAGGAAGACTACAGAAAATTCAATACATTTGAATTATGGTGTTGGCGAGGAATATAGAAGGTAACACAGACTGTCCAAAAAACACATCTTTCTTGGAGGAAGTACAACCAGAAAACTGAAAATTGAGGATGGCAGACCTTTTATCAGGAAGATGGGTTTCTGGGGAAGGACATCATGCTTGGTAAAGTAGAGCGCACCCAGTGACTGCAACAATGGCCGCGTGCATGACAGCACTTGTGAAGGTGGTGCAGGACCGGGTCGTGTTGTGTTCTGTTGCACATAGGGTCCCTGTGAGCTGGAGTTAATAACAACAACATAGATGAGGCCTTGACATGCTCTCCCTGCCCCAGCATCTTTAAGTCCCGCCAGATGAGTTCTGATTACAGCAACTTTCAGGCCCCCACAGAACTTCAGCCACCATCCACGTTACCATGGATAAGGTTTGCTTCTGGGTCGCCTTACCATTTACCAGCCCTGAGTACCCATCCCCTCACATCCCCGTGTGGTGTGCTGCTAGCCCCAAAGCTGGGGATTTGCGTTCACCTTTAGAAGAGGAGGTCCATCATCTACCTCCAAACCATGGAGCACCCTATGGGGTACAGCTATTGTCAGTCACACACTAGGCTTTCATGAATCACGAGTAAGCCAAGAATCACTGGTCTTACCAGGTAAAGGCCTGCTTTCTCTTCTCCTGCTCCATGAAGAACAGCTGTCCAGTACTAAAGAGGTGCTGTTAATAGGGAAAAGAACTCTATCCTAGGGCCCTACTCGACCTTGTCAAGGTGAATCCACTCTAGAATGATCAAGATCAACTGTTACTTTTTTAATTGCCTGTCAATCTCCACCGCAATCTCACTCAAAGAAACCTCACCCATAGAGCCAGTTCTGACTCATAATGACCCTAGAAGAGAGAGAGGAAGCTGAGACTGTAGATCTTTCCAGGAGTAAACATAAGGTAACCTTATCACATTAGCTAATATTTACAGTAATGTTCATAATTGATAGTACTCTTAGTTCCATTTGATTGAGAGAAAAGCACACATTGCTATGTAACTAACCCGAGATCACGGAGCCAGCAGTCGCTGAAACCAGGATTTGCCAAGGAAACTCTTTCTGGTTCGGTGGGTTATTTTACAGTGATGTCCAAACTCCTATGGTTTGTTTACAATGGGTTCTCTGTCTGCAAGTTCATCCTTGCAGTCAAGCAATCGCTGCTGCCCTTCACTGGCACCTAGAATGTGTCCAGCACGATTTCAGTTATTTCCTATACATCAGCTCTAATTATGACACTGACCCCAATTTGAACACTTGCCCATCGTCACAGCTAAAACCTAGCTTCAAACACAAATTTGCCTGGAGAAGAAGACAGCCTTTCCGCCACACTGGGCTCTCTCTCAACTAATTAAAAAGTGAAAAATTGAGTTTACCTATGTAAAGTAGCCAACTTAGTGTTGTTTTCCATGCAGATTGACCACTAGCTTTGATCTAATTTCTTTAATTCTTTTCTAAAGCACAAAATCCCAAAATGGAGAAAAAATTCAAATATGAAATAGTTTCATTAGATGAGTGAATTCTTTTTCCAGGTATGTTCTAGAATTAGCAGGCATATTTACACTCTTTCTAGAAAAGGACACTTGTGCCTTCATGATCTACTGAATAAATATTCCCAAATAAGATATGTTCTGAGGAAGCAAAAATTAGAAAATTATTTGAATGGGATCTTGACCTATGATTGTGACTGTTGGTTTTGATTGATTTGCAGTGATTATTATTTCAGTTGGCTTACATGGGTTACCGATGAACGGATATGTCTGCAGTGGTTAAAACGAATCCAGAATGTTTCAGTGCTGTCTATTTGTGACTTTAGGGAAAACTGGCAGACATGGGACTGTCCAAAGGTAAGTATGTTGAAATCATAGACGGATGTTTCCAAAAATGAAAGTACAATAATGGGGATTTATTGTTTGCTAAAATTTTGCATTATAGAGCCAGGATTACTGTTGTCAACTCACAACTTCTTTACAAAAAAGGCACTCACTAGTCACAGATCCACTATTTTTATCACTTATAGGATATTTCTTGCTTTTTTTTTCCTTTAGTGATGATCCTTGAATATAGAAAAATAATGAGGCAATGGAACACTGAGAGAATCAAATAGCTGATTCTCAATTAGGCTTGAACCCCACTTTTGAGATAAGAGTAGTAGCAAAAAACAATGGAAGAAGAAAGAAAAGGGAAGGTAAGATGAGGGTGACATATCCAGGGTGCAGTTGAGCACTGATGAAACACACAACTATCCTCTAGTTCTCTAAAATTTCCTCGCCACCACTATGGCCCTAGTTTCATCTCACTAATCCTGCTAGTCCTGAGTGTGTACATCGGTACAACCAAGAGCTTTCGGTGCATGGAATTCAAGACAGAGTATCCCCTTGGAAACAGTAAAGGAGCATTGGCTTCCTGAGGGCATGGGATGGCAGAGAGGAGAGATGGAGAACAGGTAGCTTTGATGACTGCATAACCCCACTTGAAGGAAATGAACATCACAATGTAGGGAGGATCAATTCATGGGATGGTGTAAGTTAAGGCAAAATTCTAAAAGAAACGAATATAATAAAAATAAAGTCAAATATTCCCAGTCTAAAATCAAAATGGATAATTGAGAACATGATAAGGGATGATCTTAAGAGTGTGTCCTCTACCGTATTAACATAGGAGGCTGTGGAGAGCTTGAAAATTAACTAGTGATTTATTGTTGGCTTTTAATTGTTTGTATTGCTCAAATCCAAGCATAATATGTTGAATTAATGAGTCAGAGAATGACTTCACCAGTCTAAAAGCTTTAATTTAAGTCTCTTCATAATCACTCCTATTACAGATTAAGAAACACAAAATGTTTTCTTTAAATAGGAAATTTGATGGGTACATTTCATGAGGCTTCTAATTATGAAGACATGTTCCATTAACTCAAACATAGAATAAGCCTATTTTATTAAATAAAAAAGCACAGAGCAATCAAAGTAAATCACTAAATTCTATCTAGAAATTAGTACACTATGTTTTCCAAAGAAAGAGTCATTCTGAATATGTTTGGAAATATATCAAAACTATAATAATCAAAGTAACTCAGGCTAAAAATATGTTCTAAATCACTATGATGTCTGTAAAAGACGACTAATTTTGATGGGAAATGCTAGAAACTTATTTTTATCTTATTTATGTCTTAGTATACAAAGCAGGAAGAAGATTTTGGCACTAATGTATCATAGGCAGAAAAAGATAGACGAATCTTAATTATGCTGGCTAACTAGAAATCATTTATCTGATTTGTCAGCTGCTTGGGGTGAATGTATCTTTAACATCCTCATTGAATGTGGGTGTTGGAAACTAGAACTTTAACTTTATTAGTTGAAAAACTATATAAGGTTAATTATTTGGACCCAATTTTTCACTCTGAAAATAGGCAATTAAAAACTGTGATTTCTTTGGAATTTAAAATTCTAATTTATCAAAATCTGAGATGACTTTATTCCAAATTGACAGAACATTTAAGATGCTCATTCAATAAACATTGGAATTCCCTAGAATATATATATTTTTTAGTTTGTGGGAAAAATATTAAATTTAGAATATCAAGTTTGGATAACCTTAGAATTTCTAAATGATCTCTGTTTCAAGAACAATCTAATACATACATGGATACATGGAACACTATTCATTTTTAATTTTGCAGCCACGATATTGATGATTGGTACGTTTTCATGTTCTGTGAACAAATTGTATGCTAAGTGACCTTGCAACCCTTCATTCACATTTAGAGTCATATCCAAAACAAAGTAGCAAAGAGCTGGCAATTACTACTTTAAAAATATCTATGTTAATGATATTCATAGAAATTAGTAGTTACAAGAAATATAATTCACCTCATTCTACCTCCAAAAAGGGGATTAAAGTTATTTTTATCTTTAGAGGAAAATATAATGCATAACAAAGGTTTCACTATTTACCCCCCAAAATCTTGTCTTGTTCATTATGCCTAAAAAAAAGTTCTTACCATTCTTAAAATCGATAATTCACCTCCCTTTGTAATAGAATATTCTCTAGCAGGCCCCTTGTTTCACTGACTGGTCCTTTTCTTTCTTTTCGGCTTCTCTCTCTTCTCTAGACACCTTAGTATTATCCAGGTTGATGTATTTGCCAGGTAGGCTAACTGTCATGAAGCAACAACCTAAAACCTTCAGTAATTCAGCTAGCAGGGAAAGTAGAAATTATTACGTGTTCATATAATGACCCACTTGGCTAGCCAGCTCAGTGGTGACTAGCACGTGCCAACTTCAGTCATTCAGGGACTCGGGTTGATAGCGACTTCCAAGGCTTTCCCAGGATTTTTCAAACTTGAGCATCAGCCTCCAACTCCAAAAAGGGAGTAGCGGGTGGAGTGGGTGGGGAGTGGGGAGGAGGCTTCTGTATGAAAGGTTTTTATGGACTTGGCCTTGAAGTAGCACTTGTGCCTTCTGCTCATATTCTATTGGCTAGGGCGTACCCGAGGACCCCATCAAACTGGAAGGGAGGTTAGAAAACATAGCATCGCTGAGGCCTAGGAAGCAAAGGAGATGATCTGCTGATGGTACTGCGATCTCTGTCGCAAAGTCTCCTGACTTGCTTTGGATGATTTTTGTCAACACTATAGGTCTCTTTTATCACATGCAAATAACTTTCACAGTTATTTCTGTTTGGAGACTTTCACTCATCTCCGGCTCTATCTGCACTGCTTTTCTTTGGGTCTTTATTATATCTTTTCTCCAATCATCACAAGAACTTTAGTTATGACACTGCTGGGATTCAAACCCAGGATCTCATGCTTCCTCAGAAGGCCTTCTAAGCCTCTGTGCTAGCACGATAGCTTTTCAATTAATCTCATTGTTCTCTTCCATCTCACCACTTCCAATCTGTTCCCTCCATGGTGTGTTTAATTATATACTCTAAATTGTGAGCTCCACACCTTTCAATGACTTACTTACAGGAGATATTTTATCTTCTTAGCATGATAGAGCAGTTTCTCCAAATCTTGCTGAGGCTGCCCATCCTTCCTCAGCTTCTAACTCTTCCCTCAGTCAGTCACCATGTCGTCATTCAGAACCACATAGGGCTTTGTAAGATGCCCGCTTTCCACGGTCTTCATTCTCCTCGAATGCTCTTCTTTCTCAAGCGAGACAACCTTTTGGGCTTACTCAATAGTTGCTAAAAGAATAATCGATTACATTATGCTTAAATAAGTACCACAATAAGGCTTGGTACAAATTTAATTTTGTCCAGCTATCCCATAAAGTTCAATAAACAAACATTTCCTTTTCACCTACACATCAGATGCTTAGATTGTCCTTGGCCATAGTAGATAGAGTAATTCCAAGTCATCTCATGAAAGACCAGAAATGTCATATGTATTTGTAATATGAACCAGCGCATAGGTAACCCATATGTAGAAGATTTTGAATGCTGCAATCTTAAATACAAATAAGAAATTAGTTGGCTAAATGACTAAGGTCATTGCCATCGAGTCAATTCAGACACATGGTGACCCCTGTGGGTTTCCAGTCTTTCTCCCATGGAGCTGCTGGTGCTTTCTCACTGCCCACCATGTGGAACGCAGCCCAGTGCATAACCACTACACCACCAGGGATCCTACTGATTAACAGTAGTCCCACACTTTTATTGGCATATAATCCACGAATCATAAATGCAACAGTTCAATCATTTGAAGAAGAGTTGTACAATCATCACCACACTCAATTTTAGAGCATTTTCTCCTTTCTTGTACTCCTTGTTATTAACTCCTATCCCTACCCAACTCCCCAACCTTCCATGCCCTACCCCCAAGAAACCATTAATCCAGCGCCTGTCTCTGCAGATTCACCCATCCTGGATTTCGTATATCAAACAGCATACACATATAAAAAACAAAGAAACAAAAAGAGCTAAGAGCATTAACAAAATAAAATAGCGAAAAACCTCAATCAAAAATAAAGCAAAGTAAATTAAAAAGTAGAGCAACTTGAAAATGGGTCAAAAGGGAGATAAACTGAGGCGGTGTTAACCTTTAACCTACTTGCCTTTGCAATGATCTACGTTCCATTGCACTCTGTAGATAACAGGGTTATTAACATCCCTAGTCTGTGTTCACAGGGATTCACGGCGCCTTCGCACACGTGTATTTACCCTTCACTCTTTCCCCCTAAACTGCTACAATTTTTAAATGGGTCAAAATGGGGATCAAATATGGCGTCCCATTTTAAGCTAACTGTATGTGCTACAGTCTTCTCTATGACACTCTCTGTCTGATGACACGGCTCTTCACGTCCCTCCCCTATGGTCAGAGGTGGGGTTGCGGGAAGCTTAGTCTATGTGTGGATCCTGCAAATGGATATGGGGCTTCCACGGACTTCTAGGGCCTTTGTAACAACAGTCCACTCTTAAGTGATGAAAACGATCCTGCTTGTATTCAGGAAGCACATGTTTCTAATCATATAACTGATATGACATTTTGTGTTTCAGACCCAGGAGCACACAGAAGAAAGCAGAACTGGATGGGCTGGTGGAGTATGATTTTGCTCTCTTTTCCTTACTGTTTAATGAAACTTGACAAATTCTCAGCTATCAAAGGACTATTTGAAATGTATCCAAATTGGCACTACTTATTTTCATAGGAAAAAAAAAAACAAGGTAAAAAACACAATGGTAGTTGTTCCTTAAGAGATTTTGTGCCAGATATATTTAATGCCTATATTGTGAGTATTCCACTTAGAACAAATCATATCCTTCACATCTTAATCTTAATATTTTCATAATTTGCTTCATAATTTCACTTCTTAAACACACTAAAGACTACTTTTTTCACACGGGACCACTATCCCCAATATGCCTAAAACCAATTTAAAATGTTTAGCTGTTTGAATCCATAAGTAAAAAAGTAATCAAATATTCTTTATAACTTCAGGCCAGTCTACTTATGTTTGTACTTTTGTACAAACTAAATTTGTACTTCTGCACAAATGAAATTAAATTTTATATGCACATATTCACTTCATTTTTAGGTAAATTAGACACTAAGGAGGAAAATGCATATTTGGGGGGATTGGTCACTCATATGGAAAGTCTGGGGGCAGGCTTATTTAGTGATGTATGAGGGTATTCAGTGGGGAAAATAAACCAAACCCCCCAAAAACGTGTTTTAGGGAAATGTTGACTGTATTATATGTCCTATATGAAGAATAAAAAAACTAGGACAAAGAATAAGTAAATATTGCTAACTATCAAAAACAATGATTGAATCAAACTCATTTTTAAGGTAAATACAGGGACTGCTCTGAGGGGCTTGGTATCTTAACCCAGTAAGAATGGGGCTGCTAATCCCAGACTCAGTACCACTCAGAACCAACTGGACAGAAGTAAGTTGGTTCTTATGTTTTTCTGAGATGTAGACATTTTTTGCAAAGAAAAGGGAAACTTTTAAGACTTGGATTAACATATTAACCCAGTGCTGAGGACTAAGCATTGGGTTTTAACCACAAGGACAGCAGTTCAAACCTACCAGATGCTCCACAGGAGACAGTTGAGATTGCCTGTTCTTATACAGAATTACGTTGTTGAAACCTCCAAGGAGCAGTTCTATGCTGCCTTACACAGAGAGCTGCTAGGAGTTGGAATCAGTGCAATGGCAGTGAGCTGCTTTTTCAAAAGATGGAAATAACAGAGAGTTCTCATGTGAATTCTAAGAGTGTACATCTTGTGGAATATACAATTTAAAGTGACTAAGAAGAAAGTGAACGCATTTGATGCATTGAACATTAATGGCAGATGACCTGATGAGCTATGGGAGGACATAAGAAACATCATTCATGAAGAAAACAAAAGGTCATTAAAGGTCTCACATGCTTTGAACATGTGGTAACGAGAGACCAGTCCCTGGAAAAGAATGCCATGCGTGCTAAAGTGGAGGGAGGGGCAGTGAAAACGAGGGAGACCCTCAATGAGATGGACTGACACCGTAGCTTCGGCGATGAACTCAAGCACAGGAACAGTTGTGAAGATGGTGCTGGACCAGACAATTTTTCAAAGCAAGTAAAAATAATCAGAAACGAATAAACTCCTTGTTCCACACTTTTTCTGAATTCAGAAATTTCAACTACATGCAAAAATTGCGCTCTGTTTTTAGTAAAAGAGACTTTATTTTCACTTGGTAGCTAGATGGTTATGAATCAATTTAGCATCAACTTCTTAGAGACGGTACATAATCTGATTATTTTACTAATTGTACACAGTAAATGTAAGAGGTATTTTAAAATAATGAAATATCAACCATTTATAGATGCACAACACAAGGAGAATTCAAGATAGTCCTCTTTGAATGCACCATTCTAAATAACCAAGGAAAAGTTAGCAATATGCAATAAATAAATAGGCTTCTCTAAGTTTTCTGGATTCTTGACAAATCAGAATGCTACCTTCTAGGAAGGTATTTCCTAGAACAGTATGTGAAAACCTGAAGAAAGGGAAAATTCCTCTACTCATTCCATCCCATTGCAAACATTTTTGAGTAAATAATACTGGAAAGTAAAAGTGATCGAAAACTTATTTCAGTTGTATTTTCCATTGTAATCCAACTAGTGCTACTATAAATCCTATGAATGGTGTAATTTTACAAATAAGTCAGTGATGATAGCAAGCAGCTCTCTCTAAGGTATTACCATGGGGATCCGTACACATTTATTCTGAAAATGCTTCCAGTGCTCAAAACACTGATAATTTTTCAGATGCAGCTTTGGAAATCCCTGTTTGTAAGTAGCCTCAGGTCGACAGTTGTATTTTATTCATCTTTAAGATCTATATGACACCAGCCCCACATTCTCAGTGGATATGAGCTGCATGAATGAATAAAGTGATTAATTCACTGCCTTCTAAGGCGGCAGAACAGTCTTTTAAAAAACCACCAGTGTGGGCATATAAGGGGGCTTCAAATATTTGTGATAAAATTACATTATCTTTTAATTTCATTACTATGATTTCCTAGAAAACCCATCCCTGTGTATATCTTCTTTAATTTTCTGCAGTACACAGCAAATTATGCAGAACTAGCTCGAATGAATAAATGAGTTATTTATCTGGGACATGTGATTTCATGCTAGATCATTTTAATGTCTGTGGTCTTAAAATCCATTTGGAAAAAATTATTTTTCTAATCCACTGACTTCAATTTCCTAAGATTTATCCAATAGTCAGCAAGGCTTCTGAGTTCCAGAGAGGGAATTGTCAACAATTCTGAGCAATGATTGCTGTGAGTAACAAGCTCACGCCCTCCCAAGGTGACTGGTATGAAGGGGCCATTCATTAGATATCATAAGTTCTGACATGTCTTTGGCAAAGCCAGGCGACTGCTTTATACAGTCATCACTCATATGCCAGAGTAACTTGTGTAGCTTCCTTTGACCTATATTAAAATGAATGACCATGAAATTAACCAGAAGCTATATAGAAACAAATATCTGGTTTTGGATGTTTGTACAAGCATATGATATTTAAGAAAACAGCAAGTCATAGTATAAATATTAAAAACAATTTTAGAGAAGTAGTTCCCTTAGAATTTATCAACTAATTTATCAAATTGGTTCAAACTGAAAAAGATATTCAAATATCACCCAGGAATTAGAAAAAAAATGAGATTAAATGACTTGACAAAAGTAACTCATCGGTTAGCTACAGACATAAAACTTGCAAGCAGGCTTCCTGAGAATTCTTAGTTCATACTTTTCCCTCCAACACTGTGGTACACAAAGGATAACTAAACTTATTCTTTAGAAGTTTATCAGAAAATTAATAGCAAATTCACTTTAAATCGTTTTGCTGCAGGATGAGAATAGTTACACAACTTGAACAGTCACTGAAATAATTATATACGTAGAAATGATTGAATTGGTATGTTGTGTTATATATATCCTTCACAGAAACAACAGAATACTTTTATAAATAAATAAAAAACTTTAATGGCTTTTTTGCCCTATAGAAAAGAGCTAGAAAGGAAGAGTTGGTAAACTAACAAAAAATTGTAAATATTTAGTGTTTAATTCCTTAAAATTGTATAAGTAAAAACAGTAAAAACATAAAGTTTAGATTCCAAAACTGCACTTTAATTATCTAAAAATAGTTAAACAAAATATGACACTTCCCTTAGGTTGTTGGCAGGACCCCTTGGTTCAGAAAAAAATTAACGTTTTACTTACTGTTTGTGAAACTATACTTCTGACTGAATGTGAGTTCCCTTTGGGCTTCAGACTTAAAGTGGTAGAGCACATACCAACTATGACAAAATATTACACAGTGGCAAATATTATTATCTACAAGAAGAAATATTTTACTTGGCTTTTGCCCTTCATAGATCCATACACCATTTATTAGAAAGTCTAAGCATGATAAAGCAAACTGCAAAGGCCCTTGTAAAAACTGATGACAATCGCCTCATTTTGTGCTTCTCTACGTTATAGTTGTGGTTCACTGTGAAGAAGCACTTTGTATGGAAGACACTTTGGACATGGCTGTGGCAATGTGAGCATAGATATAGATATTCCACACTGACTTTCCCCTGCCCAACGGCTCTTCTAAGTTCCCTGTGTTACATATGTTCGATGGCAGGGGAGACGTTAAGTCTGTACTTAGCAGAAATATTCTTCCTACTTGACTGATTAAAAAAAATAATGTTGTGCACTGTTTTCAAAATTTTAATAAAAACAAATGTTTACATTTTAAACTAGAAAGAAAAAACAATAACTTTAAGAAATATCTTTAAAAGAACTGCCAGAATGGAGTTTTTTTTTAATCCATGGCAGCATAAAATATTTTGTGACCGTAAGTCTCTCTGTTTGTGATGAAGACAACTTAGAGTCAGTTTTGTCTCTCATAGCAGAGGGGGATGTTCAATTGTCTACAGATGGGCATTGGTTCTCCACTCCATGCCCCCCACCACCCCCCAATTCACATTGGGTATGATTTTGTTGTGGGTCTTAGATGTCTGATACCTGATCCCATTGAAACCTCATGATCACACATGCTGGTGTGCTTCTTCCATGTGGGCTTTGTTGCTTCTCAGCTATATGGCCGCTTGTTTATCTTCAAACCTTTAAGACCCCAGATGCTATATCTTTTAATAGCCGAGTACCATCAGCTTTCTTCACCACATTTGCGTATGTATCCGTTTTGTCTTCAGAGATTGTGTCAGGAAGGTGAGCATCACAGAATGCCAGTATATTAGAACAAATATTCTTGTGTTGAGGGAGTACTTGAGTTGAGGCCCAATGTTCATCTGCAACCTTAATACTTAGCATATAGATATGACTACATACTTCTATTCGCCTCTCTTTATAGATATATGTATACATATATATATATTTACATAAGTACATGCCTGTATTTAGGCTTCTATAAATGCCCTTTGTCTTCGGTTCTGTCCTCTACATCCTTTTACTTTCCTCTTGGCCCACCATCATGTTCGGCCTTCATTCGGGTTTAGTAATTCCTCGTTGCTACATTGCCCTTGATTAAGCCCCACTAGGCATCCTACTACCTTCCTTCCATCGACTTTAGTTCACTTGTTGTTCCCTTGCCCCTGGGTTGGTTTCCTCCCCACCCGTTCCTTTCTCCAACCTCCGTATCCCCTTGGAATCATTGGTCCTGTTCTTTTCATCTCCGAATTATTTATCCTGCCAATATTATCTAGATAGACATGCAGATAAACTAATAAGTGCAAAATCCAGGTAAAGCAAACAACAACAAAGGAAGTCAAAACCAACAAAATAATAACAACAACAAAAGAACAATAACAAAAAGAAAGCCACGGACAAAAATGGAAAATCCTATAAATAAGTTCAAGGTCTGTTTGTTGGCCTTTGCAAGTTTTCCAGTCAAGTCTGATGGGGTGTCAAACTCTGCCTCCAAAGTCTGTTTTTGGTATTCCCCAGGGATTTCATCACTCTGCTCCCCTGCGGCTCTGCTGCATGTGCTCAGTGCCTCACAGACCATGCACTATTCCCACTGTGTCTGCAGTGCTGTCCCCCACAGCACCATGGTTCAATGAGGGACCATGGTGGTGGAGCCCATGCATTGGGGCTGGCCCAACGGTCCTCCCCGTGCATTGTCTGCTCCAAGCAGGAACATCGTCCTCCAGGCTTGGTGGGCCAGGATGTCCTCTCCTTGCTCTCCATTCCTTTCGTTTGCCTTGTGGGCTCTAATCAGACACACCCTTATCCCCAAGCTGTAGCCCCAGTGAAGTCCTCTGAAGTACATTCTTCTGTGGGGGGTAGGAGTGGGGTGGGGGTTGTCCCCATAGTTTGGATTGGGGCCGACCCCGCAGACCTCTCTATTGGTTCCCTGATACACGCTGCTATGTTGTATTCACATCTTGACTCATCAGGTGGAAGCCTGGTCTCTCCCTCTCTTGTGAAGAGATAAATAATACCTTCCCTTGGGTGGGTTAGGGCTCTCTGTTCCCCCACTACCTGTGTCTTTTTTTCCCCTCTTTCTTTCCCTTCTTATTTAATTGGCTGCCATATGTATCCCTGGATTGCCATAGTTGCTGGACCTCACCCCAGGGATATATGTGTATAGTAGCTTTTCCCCTATTCCCCGTTTTTGTTTTTTAAGTTTACTTCAGTGGACTTATGTTGTACTTGTCCTTTTGTACTTGGCTTACTTCACTTAGCATGATTTCCTCCAGTTCTTCCCATGTGGCAATGTGCTTCATGCGTTCATCACTGCTTTTTAGAGATGCATATTACTCCAATGTGTGTGTGTGTGTGTATATGTATACACACACACACACACACACACCAGTTTTTTGATCCATTCGTCTGTTGATGGAAATGTGGGTTGTTTCCAACTCCTTGCAATTGTGAATTTTGCTGTGATGAACATTGGAGCACAGATGTCAGGTCATGGTTTGTTTCTTGTCTCTTCTGGGTATATGCCCAGCAGGGGGATTGTTGGGTCATATGGTAGCTCAATTTCCATCTGTTTTAGATATCGCCAGATTAATTTCCATAGTGGCTTTACATGCCTACATGTCCACCAGCAATGGATGAGAGTTCCTGTCTCCCCACAGCCCCTCCAACACTTGTTACTTTCTGATTTTTTGAGTTGGGCTGTCTTTGAGGGTGTTAGGTGATATCTCATAATTGTTTTGTATTGTTGTTTTAATTTGCATTTTTCTTATGGCTAATGATTTGGAACATTTTCTCATATGTTTATTGGCCATTTGGATTTCTACCCCTGTGAAACTTCTGTTTAGGTCCTTTGCCCACTTCCTTAGTGGACAGTTAGCTTTTTTTTCTTATTGTAAGCTTGCAAAGTATTGTAGATTTTAGTAATAAGGCCTTTGTCTGATGTGTCATTGCTCAAGATGTTTTCCCAGTCGGTGGACTCTCTTTTTACTCTCTTGGTGAATTATTTCGTTGCACACAGGTGATTTATCTTCAGTATATCCCACTTGTCAATTTGTGACTCCTATGGATTTGTATCCTTCCCTATTTCTGATAGTCTATGTATTCCCAGTGCCAAGGTTCTCAGGTTTGCCCCAATTCCCTCATTGATGATCCTAATAGTTTGGGATTTTACCTCAAAGTCTATGATCCATCTTGAGTTTACTCTTGTACATGGAATGAGATAAGGTTCCTGTTTCATTTTTCTTCAGGTAGATATCCATTTTTCCAGCACCACTTATTGAAGAGTGCATCCGCTTCCCATTTGATATTTTGGGGGCTCTTATCAAAAATCAACTGTCCGTATGCTGATGATCTTACTTCTGAGTTTTCAGCTCTTTTCCATTGGTCTGAATATCTGTCGTTATACCAGTACCACACTGTTTTGACTACTGTGGCCATATAATAAGTGCCAAAGTCAGGTAGAGCAAACTCTCCCACTTTGTCCTGGAAGAAAACTACTTGGCTAACTGACTAGGAGTGATACATATTTGTACCCATTCCAAAGAAAAGTGACCAACAGAATGCTCACATTATAGAACAATATCACTGATATCAAATGCAAATAAAATTTTGCTGAAGATCATCCAACAACGGTTGCAGCACTATGACTGTCAGAAGTTCAAGTCTGATTTAGATGAGGACGTGGAACAAGGGACATCTGATGTCAGCTGGATCTTGGCCCAAAGCAGGGAATTCCAGAAAATTATTTACTTGTGTTTCATTGACTATGCATAGACATTTGTCTCTGTGAGTCAAACAACCTAAGGGTAGTCTTGAAAAGAATAGAAATTCCAGAATACTCTATTGTGCTCTGGGGAACCTGTACATGGATCATAGACACTTGTGCAAACAGACCAAGGAAATATTGCATGGTTAAAAATCAGGACATGTGTGTGTCAGGGTTGAATCCTCTCACTATACTTATTCAACCTGTATCGTTACTAAAGAATAAGAGAAACTGGATTGTATAAAGAAGAATGTGGCATCAGGATTTGGAGGAAGGCTTATTAAACAAACTGTGATATGTAGATGACACATCCTTGCTTGCTGAAAGTGAGGAGAACTTGAAGTACTTGCTGATGAAGTTCAAGGATTGTAGCCTTCATTATGGATCACAAATTACTGTGGGAAAAAAAACCCAAAAATTTCACAACTAGACCAATAGGGAATATCATGCTAAACATAGAAAAGATTGAAGTTGTCAAGATTTCATCTTCCTTGAAGAGCGCCATCAATGCTCATGGAAGCAACAGTCTGAGCTCAAACGACGCATTGCATTCGGTGAGTCTGCTGCCCACGATCTCTGTAAAGTTTAAGAGCAAGGGTATTACTATGAAGATGAAGATTCACCTGAGCCACATACACTGTGGTATTTTCAATCGCCTCATATACAGGTGAAAGTTGCACATTGAATAAGGAAAACTGAAAAAGATCATGTACCATATGTACTCGAGTATATGCCGACCTGAATATCAGCCAAGGCACCCAATTTCATTAAAAATATGCTGAAAATCTTGGCTTATACTTGAGTATATAGAGCAAATTGCGATGTTGGCAGAGCCTATTGAAAGGACCATGGACTGCTAAAAGAACACGTATCTGTCTTGGAAGGACAGAGAGATGCTTCTTAGAGGCCAGCATGGTGAGACTGAGTTTCACCAACTCTGGACATGTTATCAGTCAAAACCAGTCCCTGGAAAAGGACATCATGCTTGGTAAAATGGAGGAGTAGCAAAAAAGAGGAAGGTATTTGATGAGACAAACCAACACAATGGCTACATCTGTGGGCTCAAACACTGGAACAATTGCGAGGATGGCGCAGGGCTCGGCAGTGTTTCTGTTTTACATTGAATCACTGAGTCAGAACTGACTCAATAGCACCTAATAGCAACCACAGGCTTGAGCCTCTGAGCTCTCAATTTTGCCTAGTTTTACTTAGAGGCCTGAGCTTCAATATACAAAATAATCTGACTGAGGCTGTTTTTATTATTCATGAACCTAGTAAGGGATTTATGTAAGGAGGTGGCAGTTTCTCGTTATCGTAATTTCCATTTTGTTTAAGATACCAATGTTATGAGGTTTATGACACCGTACTAGTTTTTCTAGGACTGTCATGACAAATTATCACAAACTGAATGTCTTCAAGCAATAGCAGTTTATTCGACCACAGTTTCGAATCTGGAAGTCCAAAAGCAAGAGGTCTATAGGGTCATTCTCCTTCCTAAAGTCCTAGGAAAGAGTCTTTCTTCACCTCTTTTCAGTTTCTGGTCACTCCCAACAATCCTTAGTGCTTCCCAATATTTAGTTGCATCATTCCAATCTCTACTTTCCTCCCTGTCTCCCTGTATGTCCTCTCTTCTTCTTAAAAGGACATCAGTCTTTGTATGTAGAGCCCGTCCTAAACCAGTCTGATCTCATCTCCATGGTCACACTGGTTCTATCTATAAAAACCTTACTTCCAATTAAGCCAACATTCTGAGGTTTCAGATGGACATGAATTTTCAGAGGTCACTACAGACACGACATTAAATAAGTTGCCTCTTATTATCATGCAATCATGATCACTTTAAGGGTCACAATCATCAATGTGTTAAATAAGGCAACATGTATCAGATTATGTATAGTGTTATTAGGAAAGAGGCTGTAATCACTTTGCAGCTTGCTTCCTGCTCAAGCGCATGTCCATACTGAGTGTCAGCAAGCCTTTAGTAACTAAAAGCCACTGGTGTTTTTGCTTGGTGAAGATTGAAAGGAGTTGAAGGTCTGGGCTCACTGTCATTTGGAGGTCCCCTTGAAAGAGAGCTACTCTTGGATTCTTGCCTGCTATTCTCCCACCACTTTACTGCCCTTTTTTGTTTTAGGTCCTGAGTTACCAGGACAGACAGCAGCAAACATAAAGCAATTAATGATTTATTTGATGGGAGAAATAGACACTACCTCGTTTGGTTTGCAGGGTTTCGCTCATCCATGCCATGCGGAATATTGAAATGTAGCTTGCTATGTTCCAGGACACGCTGCAGCTGCAGCTCCTGGGCCCCTGCGGTGGTTAGGTAGCTCTGGGAAGTGTCCAGAGGGCATCCTCGGAGAAGTCAAAGAAAGGCAGTGAGGTCTGCTCCGAATTTCGGAGTAACCCCCACTTTGGAAGTACTTTTCTCTCAACCTCTAGAAAACCCGTCTTCCCATGAAATCTGTGATTCCAGGTAATTATTTTTTAAGATGCCTTCCTTGTATTTGATTTAGGGCCTTGGCATCAGATAAGTCAAGAATTACAGTGCTTATAAAGCTTAATGTGAAAAAAAAAATTTTTAAGCTTAATGTGAGTCACATTTTTGGTCCCCTATCAAAATTTTGAAATTTGCCCTGGTTAAATATCAACATTCACCTGCGATTCCTTTAACTCTTGCTTAACAAACACAAACTCAAGGATTAACATTATATCAATCAGATTGCATAAATCCAGGAATACACAAATGCCTGGCGGAGTAACTAGAAAAGTCACCTGTCTGATGATAACAGAATTCCCCAAATGAGCAGTGGCAGGTAAGCGGACAAGGCAGTCTGTGTACACATAGTGGTAAGCTGCTATTCTCGTGCACCTTTTCTTTTGAACCAATGTAAGCTCCGTTCATTTCTTTCAGTTCTTTGTTTCGACACCAGTTTTTGGTTATGATGCCATTTCATACTACAAAATATTGAGCGACAAGGACGGCTACAAACATATTCACTATATCAAAGACACTGTGGTATGTTCCTTCCAAGATTTATCTCTTTAAAGATCATTCACTTGGGGTTGCTCAAATAACGCTGAGCTTCACACAACATAATGCTTGTCTTTTTATAGGAAAATGCTATTCAAATTACAAGTGGCAAGTGGGAGGCCATATATATATTCAGAGTAACACAGGATTCACTGTAAGTACTGCATGATGTACCATTCAGGCTTTAATTAGCACTGCTGGACGAGCAAATGATACTGCACCACCTCGCTTAGTGAAGAGCATTTTTGTTTACACTGACTCTGTAGTATAATTTAATTAAGATAACACATTCTTTAATGGATAGTCAATCTTATTTCCTTTTGGAAAGGACGTTTAGTACATCGGTTCGCAACTTGTGAGTTGTGACCCCTTTATTGGTTGAACAACCCTTTCACATGGGTCACCTGACCCTTCCACAGGGGTTGCCTAAGACTTTCAGAAAACACATATTTCCGACAGCTTTAGGAACTGAGACACTGCTCCTCTATCCATCTCTAGACAGGTCCACCCACATGCAGATACGCCCACATTCGAGTACCCGGTGTGAAGACTGTTACCCATGCTACACCATGCTTCAAGACAAAATTTCATTTATTTGTAGCTAGAAATAAATATTTCACAATATATAATTACATATTATTTTGTGATTAATCTATGCTTTAATTATGTTCAATTTGTAACAATGAAAACACATCCTGCATGTCAGATATTTACATTATAAGTTATAACAATCAAAAAATTACAATTATGCAGTAGCAATGAAAATAGTTTTATAGTTGGGGGTCACCACAACATGAGGAGCTGTATGAAAGGGTGACGTCATTGAGAAGGTTGAGAACCACTGATTTAGTAGGTGGTCACTCTTTTACTTTCATACAAAGAATAAACTCCTTAAAATAATAACTGGCTCTGAAGACAAACTTGATGCTTCAGCATGGTAATTATTTATAGTAATTCACTGTTATACCAGTACAAAATAAGTATCTACAACTATCATTTATTGATAAACTACTGTACATCAGATACCATGAAGTAGACATGATTACACCAGGCTTTCAGATGAGACAACTATGACTCAGAGAATTAAGAAATTTATCCAAGACCACAAGTTATTTATATGACAGGATTCTAATCCAGAACACTCTATAACTGTTATTATGAACCTTACCCTAGGGCTGCTTTCTTCCTGTTCAAGTCTGTTGTATGCAACTAGTCCTTCTAAAAATAGTCATTTTTGATGAAAACTCTCTTATCCAGAGTGTATCCAGCTGCTTCCCCTCATTGTTAATGAAGTTTAAATCCAAGGGGACTCTCAGTGCTCATGATCTGCCCTCCATCTAGGATTAAATCTGAGATGATTTGTTCATGGCAATTGAAGGGAACCCTGTCTGAAACCCGTTGCCAATTTATTTGATTATATTCCTAGTGAGCAAACAGAGTTGGAGGTTCTATTAGGGACATCGAGATCCCTGAGGAGTAAGAAAGACAAGATGAAAAAAGGGAAGAGAATTCTCAGGCACAATGTATTTAGAAAGTGAAGGTGGCTGCAGGCAAGCACAACCCAGTAATGGTCATAACCTTGGCTTAAGGTGATAGAGGCCTAAAAAAAATTGGCAATGGAGCATCAACTTCTAGAGGACAAAACAATGCCTTCTTATGACATTTTTAGCATTTATCTGAGTGCTTGATACAAAGCAGTTACTGAAATATAAATAAAATACTCCTTAAATGCAAGAGAATAAGGAAGAGATGGGAAATCCCACATAGAGATTTAGTGAGACTGGCAAATTACTGGATCTGGGTGGGAAATGGAAAAGAACAAGGGAAGGTGGATTTTGTTGCACATTATAGATATGAAGAGAATCAGGAACCTGTGATGGCAAAACACAAACAAAATTACAGGTAGCTCTCTGGGAAAGAGACTGAGCAGTCTTAGTTACAGGAAGCCTTGAGTTGATGTGGGAACGGTAAGTGAAGCGATGATCAGACATGTAAGAAGATGATAGATCAGAAGAGAAATTTCATACTTGGAATGAATTGTATTCTGTTGCCTTTCCTTTTACTTGAGAATAACAAGTTTTTACGTCAGCGAGGCAATATGACCTGGGCTTTGCCCAGTAGGACTGAGAATTAAAAGCTGGTAACCACACCTTGGTTATTCTAGACATTTCACACCCTGTTATGCTATCTCTGGGGAAAACAAAGCAAGAGAGCTATTTTGTGATATTCAGTTGAACTCACAGAAGAGTAGAAATAAATGTAATAAAAATGTTTTGTGGGTGAAGGTAAAATATTCAGATGTTTGAACCATATCAGAGTAAAAATATACAATCAAAAACTGTTGGCCAGCTCAAGATGGTTGTTTTCCAAAGGAAAAAGGAAGCTAGGATTAGTGATTCGATCGTTTCATTCGAGTCCTGATGTCACAGTGGTGAAGAACGCAGCACCTAACTGGAAGGTCACCAGTTTGAGCCCCTCAGCTGCTCCATGGTAGAAAGGCGTGGCCATCTGTTTCCATAAAGATTTGCAGCCTGGCAAAGTTTATGGGCAATTTATCTTGTCTGTTAGGATTCCCATGAGTCAGATTCAACTCATCAGCCACTGGTTTGACTGGATCATTTAATCACCAATGCTTCCTTAATAACTTCTGAGTGTGTTTTTCAGGTTTTATTCTAGCAATGAATTTGAAGGCTATCCTGGAAGAAGAAATATCTATAGGTAATTAATTCTCTTCTATGTTGATACTTGAATAAAAATACATCAGAGTTTATAGGATGTGTAAAATGATTTTTTAAAGCCAGAGATGTAATAAAAATTATTCATGGGTTAAAATTAAACACCCAGAGGATATTGTATAACATATGAGTATGAAAATGTAAATGGTCCTCCCCACCCACAATTGCTGGCCAGCCAATTTGTTTGTCTGTTGCAAAAGGAAGAGCCAAGAAAGTCTAATACTGATATGAACATGGTTTGAAGTCGCACAGCAAGCTTAGAGATAATTGAGGCCATTCGTTCATTTAGCATGCATTTGTTAGCTATCTGTAGTAGATGGTCTCCAGGTCTCTCTTCCAAGATTCCTTTACATGGACTCAAAACTCCATCTTTCAGTTAGCAGCTGAGCGCATTAATTGCACGACCAGAACCTTCTTATAATCTAATCTAGAAAGATTAGAAGATTAGAACATCTCCCCTAAATGTGATTCTGATTTTTCATGTTTGGATTTATGACCAGAAATGTGTGTGTGTGTGTGTGTGTGTGTGTGTGAAAATGATCCATTTCAAAAACTCTGCTGGAGATAGTGAGGGGCCAGGGAGGTAGGCACGGATCAGCTTGTGAAGGGATGCAGCAAAGATGCATACCCAGGCTGTGCTTCCATGAACCAAAGTTCTAACCAGGAGGAATAAAGGGCACAGGACATCCAGAAGCATGAGACAGACAAAAGGACATCCAGAAGCATGAGACAGACAAAGAGAGATGAGAAGACAGAAACCTGTGGCATCCCCATTAGCTGGTTGAATGTAGGTGACGCCCTCAGGGCCATTTGAGGTGTTGGCTATTTCGCCCACCCCAGGGAAGCCCAAGAAGGTTTATGTCTATTCAAGCAGAGATGGATCAAATCTCAGACTTCATCAAAACATTATAAGTGGCATTGGCAGTAGGAAATTTGAGTGGGTTTGATGTCAATATGTAAATTTGTCACTTTACATAGTGTTTGTGTTTTGATAAATATAATTTCAAATTTTCAGCTTAGTTTTATTTTCATTTCTCTCTAGAATTAGCATTGGAGGCTATCCTCCAAGCAAGAAATGCATTACTTGCCATCTAAGGAAAGAAAGGTGCCAATATTACACAGCAACATTCAGCGACTACGCCAAGTACTATGCACTCATCTGCTATGGTAGGTACTGAACCCAACACAAGCACGACCATCTCCAGTGGCACTGTCACTAATCTTGTCACCACACTCTGAATCTTCGGTACTAGCATTTAATATTTGTAGGAGTCTTCGGGTTTGGTGGCCCTGGGTAATGCAAATAGTGTAATGCCCTCAATGGCTAACTGAAAGGTTGGAGAATTGAGTCCATCCAGTGATGTATGAGAAGAAAGGGCTAGAGATCTACTTCTGAAAATCAACCACCGACAACCCGATGGAGCACAGTTCTCCTCTAATACCCATCATGTTTCCCTGAGTCAGAATCCACTTGATGGCAATGGATGCCAGTTGTCTACATTAGCTTATGCAATTCTTACAGATAAAAATGAAAGAGTTTTACAAGAGTTGCTGTGGAATTTACTCACGCCACGTGTATAGACCTGTCCTGCACAGGGATTTCATTAGGTGATTTTTCTAGAGTTGTTCTCCATATCTTTCTTCCGAGATGTCTCTGAGTCGACTCATACCTCAGCCTTGCTGTTAGAAGTCAAGTACATTAACTATTTGCATCTACTAGGTATTTGAAAAGGTGCCCTGGTGGTGCTGTGCGATAAGCTTCAGCCTGCTAACTGCAAGGAGAAGGATGAGATTGTCTGCTTCAGTGACGATGTGCAGTCTGGGAATCTTTACCAAGGTTTCGTATGGGTCAGAGTAGACTTGACGGCAATGGGTTCAGCAGAGCACTTAAAGGAAGAGAGGCAGGTATTGTTAGCCCCATTTTAACTGGAGGAAAAGAGTCAGAAACGTGCCAAAGGTCTACACTGCTGGTAAGCAGTAGAATCAAGATGTGAGCACCAGCCTGTAGATTAAAGCCATGCCCTCGGTTACGAAGTCCCACAGTACCATGATGTCTCCTGCAAACACTATCTAACACATTCAGATATAGCAGAATCCAAAAATCGTCATCAAAAGGAGTATTGGCTGCTAAATGTCAGCCCCAATTGCCTGGAGACACATCAGACACCTACAACCGTGGGACAGAATGATGCTTTCAAACCTGGGATCCTTTGGGAAACGATGTTGCTTTGAACACTAGTTTCAATCACCGAAGAACAAACCCACTGCCACAGAGTAGATTCTGACTCATAGCTACCCTTTTTTTCCCTTGAATCGTTTTATCAGGGGCTCACACAACTCCCATCACAATCCATACACACATCAATTGTGTAAAGCGCATTTATACATTCATCGCCCTCATCATTCTCAAAACATTTGCTCTCCACTTAAGCGCCTGGCATCAGGTCCTCATTTCCCCCCTCCCTCCCTATTCTCCCCTCCCTCACGAACCCTTGATAATTTATAAATGATTACTTTGTCATATCTTGCCCTGTCTGACGCCTCCCCTCATCCACCCCTCTGCTGTCCCTCCCCCCAGGGAAGAGGTCACACGTAGACCCTTGTAATTGGTTCCCCCTTTCTAACCCACCCTGCTTCTATGCTCCCAGTATCACCACTCACACCACTAGTCCTGAAGGGATCATTGGCCCTGGATTCCCTTGTTTCCAGTTCCTGTCTGTACCAGTGTACATCCTCTGCTCTATCCAGAATTTCAAGGTAGAATTTGGATCATGATGGTGGTGGTGGTGGTGGGGGGAGCATTTAGGAACTAGAGGAAAGTTGTATTTTTCATCATTGCTGCATCACACCTGGGCTGGTTCGGCTCCTCCCCGAGACCTCTCTTCAAGGGGTTCTCCAGTGGCCTACAAATGGGCTTTGGGTCTCTACTCCGCACCCCCCCACCCCTCATTCACTATGATAAGATTTTTTGTTCTGATGATGCCTGATCTCTTCGACACCTTGTGATCGCACAGGCTGGTATGCTTATTCCATGTGGACTTTGTTGCTTCTGAGCTAGATGGCTGCTTGTTTACCTTCAAGCCTTTAAGAGCCCAGACTCTATATCTTCTTATAGCCGGCACCATCCGCTTTCTTTGCCACATTTGCTTATGCACCCATTTGTCTTCAGGGATCGTATCATGGAGGTAAACAAACAATGATATGATTTTTTGTTCTTTGATGCCTGATAACTGATCCCTTCAGCACCTTGTGATTACACAGGCTGGTGTGCTTCTTCCATGTGGGCTTTGTTGCTTCTGAACTACATGGCTGCTGTTTACCATCAAGCTTTTAAGACCCCAGATGCTGTGTCACTCGATAGCCGGGCACCATCAGCTTTCTTCACCACATTTGCTTATTCACCCGTTTTGTCTTCAGAGGTTGTGTCAGGAAGGTGAGCATTATAGAATGCCAATTTAATAGCAGAAAGTATTCTTGCATTTAGGGAGTACTTGAGTGGAGGCCCAATGTCCTTCTGCTACCCTAATACTAAACCTATAAATATATGCACATAGATCTACTTCCTCTTCCTCGTATATAAATATATTTGCATATGTGCATGTCTTTATCTGGACCTCTATAAATTCCCTTTGCCTCCCACATAGCAACCCTTTACAGGGTTTACCAGAACTCAAAACCTCACCAGACAGCTGGTGGAATTGAGCCACTGACCCTGTAGTTAGCATTCCTATGATTCTTCTGCAGCACCAGACCCTTTAGCATCCAGTATGCTCACTCGTGGATGGCATGAAATTTGGAAGGCAGCTACCTACCCAACCAACTAGAAGAGATCCATATCTGTGTCTCTTCCCCCAAAATGTGGTACAACAGAATTTTAAAATAATGGTAAATGGCATTAATGTGGTGTGAAAGCAAGGTTTTGTTGAAGATAAAAAGCAGTTGCAGCAGTACATCCACAAGGAAATACCACTGGGACCAAGGTTATCACTGATGGTATCAGATGGATTTTTGACTAAAAAGAGAACATCTAAAAATGTTTACCAGTATGTTATTAACTATACAGAGTATACATAGACATTCGACTGTGTGGATCATAACAAAATATGAACAATATTTCAAAGAATGGGTGTTCTTGCACCCTTGAAGGTGCTCCTACAGATCCTATGCATGGACTAAAAGGCAACTGTTTGAACAAAACAAGTGGATAGCATGGAGTTAAACTCAAGAAAGATGTGTATTGGGGCTGTATCCTCTCACTGGACTTAGTCAATCTGTATGTGGAGCAAATAATCCAGTAAGAGGACTTGGATCACTTACTGATGAAGATCGAAGACTCCAGTCTTCAATACGGATTACATCTCCACATAAAGAAAACAAAAATCCCACAAGTGGACCAATAGACAACAGCGTGATAAGGATTTTCAAGGATTTCATTTTACTTGAATTCACAATAAATGACAATGGAAGCAGCCACCAGGAAATTAAATAATATGTTGCATTGGACAAATATACTGTAAAATAAATCTCTTTAAAGTGTTAAATGGATGTCACTTTGAAAACATAGATGTACCTGACCCAAGCCATGATGATTTTCAATCACTCATTTGTATGTAAAAACTGGACAATGAATAAAGATAACAAGAGAATGGATGCCTTTGAAACATGATGCTGGTGAAGAATATTGAATATATCATGGACTGCCAGAAGAATCAGCAAATCTGTATTGGAAGAAGTACAGCCAGAATGCTCCTTTGAAAAGAGGCTGTTTTCAGGAGGCACCGACCTCTACAGAAGGACAGCCTGCTTGGTAAAATAAAAGATTAGCAAATAAAGAGGAAGACTCACAGTAAGATGTACTGATAACAATGGACTCAAGCACATTGAGATTGTGAGGAACGCCCACGGCTGGGAGTGCACATAGGTGTGGGATGTGTCGGGCCGAGTAGATGACTGCCAACAACAGCATGCATTTTCTAAAATCAGAAAACCTAAGCAATTCATTTAATTTTTTTAAAAAGTCTAAGTAATAAAATATACGTGACATTTTCTGACTAAACTAAGCATTCATTTAGTACATACTTTCTATGCCAACGTATCCCTGGTGGCTTTTAGTGGGTTATGTATGGGGCACAAGATCACAGTCTGCAACCACCAGCCTCTCCACTGAAGCTCTCGACTCCCATCAAGGTTTGCAGTCTTGGAAACTCAACAAGGGCAGGAATTATTTTTTTTCCTGTAGTGTTGAGTTGAGTCAAAATTGATACAATGGCAGTGAGAGTTTTATGTAAATAATTTATTTTTCAAAGAACAATGCATCTATATCTTGATAATTTGACAAGCAAAAAAAAGATGAAGTTGGGTGATCAGTAAATCAATGAGAGATATTAGGATCTCAGTAGTCATCAGAACCATTGGGAAAACTGACTTGGCAAACTGTAGTTTTCCATTTTCTGCCCTGTTTTTTGGGTTAATCCATGAGTTTCCATGGGAGTGGAGGGAATGTCCTTGACAGGATGAGAGCTACAGAGTGCATGCTGCTTTTCCGTTTCGAATGTCAGTTCCCAGAGAGGCATGGAGCCAAAGGAACAACTAGAGCATCAGTGACTCCCTTTGCTACGCAGAACAGAGGCCACCCTGACATACTGGACCACATGGAAATTAACAAGCACGCTGACCCAAGGCGTCTCAAGAAGTCAGTTGACTGCAATATTTTCGTAAAATGTCTGGTCAGAGGCATTTGTCAAATGTTGAGAGGTTATCGTATCTGGTGATATGTGCTGATTCTGACCTTTCAAGGCATTCATTAAATTATGTTCAGTGCTGTTCATTTCAAGCTGTGGATTAATCCAGTATCTTGCATGCCAGTAATGCAAACTTCCATCCCCGGTAAATAGTGTCACTGACCCAGCCACACTCAGTCATCTGTTGATCCTTAGTGTCACTGACCCAACCACAACATCTGTTGTTCCTTCTTTTCTGGAAGGCAGCAGCTGGTTTCTTTCATCTTGGTACTCGTGAGGTAAGGAATGGCCAATGCTTAGTAGAGAAGACCTGTTTTCCAAATGAGCAGAGACGCTAGAGAACACCAGAGCCTTGCTGCTTTTCACAGGGTCTCCCCCAAAACACGCTCCCTTGTAGAAATTGTAACCAGATAGTAGCGATGGCAGCACAACATGAGACACATAATTAATGTCTCTGAATGATACTGGTAAGAAAAAAACTCATTCCATGTTGAGATATTTGAAGATAATGAAATTGGTGACTCTACAATTGCATCCATGCATATTTATATTTATACTCATTCTGTATCTGTTTAATGCTTGAATGTTCTCAATGCACGACACCCTATTTTAGGTAACTTTGGCCTTCTGCTACTTGAGCGCTAATGCTTACCTAAGAGGTAAGAACTCAACAAGCCGCTAAGCTATGATCAAAAGTTGATGGAGGAGTCCCTTCCAGCACTTGAATCGCCTGACTTTTCCACCACTCCCTCTTCCTCAGCAGTATGGTAATTTCCCATTTAGCAAAAAATATCCTGTGTGGGAAGCCCCACATCATCTGGTGTTTTTGAAGCTCCAGTAAAATGAGTCACTGCGCCATCATAGGAAAAACCTTGAAATCTTTCCCTTTAGGATGAAGAGTAAGCCTCGTTATGTAACTTCAAACTCTTGGTGGGGGTGGGGGGTGAATAAATCCCCAGTTATAGGATGAAACCTGGGAAAATCATGTTAATGAAGTTGGTGGAATGAAAACAATACCGGATGGAAAGATCTGGATGATTTATGCTAACCCATCAAGGCCTGGCCCTCAGGTGTTTGTGTGACAGTGGCCTGTCATGAATCAGTCTCGCCGTAAAAGGACTAAAGACAGATCCATGTCCACTACCAGGGCACTGCCACAGAGCACAGGTCGATGGACTAGAAGTCTATGCAGTCAAATCCATATGTCAAGTCCTTACATTCAGACCAAAATAATAATTTAATAGTAGTAGTAGTAATAAGTATGCTGATCACTTTTTTAAACTTTAAAGAAAAATGGATCGAAATTAAAATAGTTGATTAAAATCTATCAAATTCGGACACTCAACAAGAAGAGGATACTGGTTTTTGAGAGGCCTACCACATAGCAGCCCAGGCCTCCAAGCTAAGTTTAGATAGATTCAGCCAGACTGCGAGAGGCTGGCAAACGAAGCTCAAAATGTTGACTTTATCACTTGTAAGGGCTGTGTTCATGGTTTCCTATTAGTTCAACCGGGAGGAATTCGGATGACGTACCCTGACGTGGATATGAGTAGACAGTCACAGGGCCCCTATGGGGTATGACATTGTCACCCTTGTAATACTGAGGACCAGATTAAAAGGCGTGTTCTCTGCAGGCTGATGGAGGTATTGATACTCCAGATATTTTTCTAGAGCTTGCCCCAAAAGCAATTTCCCTGTTTGTGTGGAACCAGGCATAGTGTTATCACATCTCCTCCTCCACTCAGAAGGAGGCATCGAAGCACCCGGAGTGCCCAATGAACGTTTACCTACAATTGCAATTGTTGTTGCTTTGAACTCTGTAACTACCTGAACAAATTTATTCTTCCTCCTGGGTATTATTTTACAAATCAAGAAAATAAACTTAGGATTTAATTATTTATAAATCACATTTAAATGGTCAGTTTTTTCTTAGCCATAACTGAACACCTTAAGAGAATAAGTTGCTGGACCTGCAGGCTCAGGACTGTGGTCTCGAGGGACACCAGTGTGCACCGACTTAACATAGTCCACAAGATAGTGTCCTACATCTTTGGGGAGTATCGGTTGAGATCTTCAAAGTTTGTGAGTGACCATTTAAGGTCCTACTAGTGGTTTCTTCCTGTCTGGAGCCGAGGAGAGTAAAGAAAACTGAAGATACATGGAAACAAGTAGTCCAATGACTTAAAGTAGGTCACGTGAACACAAGTATGCTACAACTCTTGAGACCGTAAGAACTAGATAGTACCCAGTGGCCACTGCCAACAGTTCTAAACATGATTGGATTAGATCTTGGAGAGAGTGGGAGAAAAATTTGGAATAAAAATAACAATCTTAAGAAATATCAGTTTTACTGGTCACATAGACTCTGATGAAATGCTTGAGACTATATAGCCTTTAGTCAGGGAAGAGGTCTGAAAAGTAATTCACTCCAGAGATCCATTTTCAGCCAAGCAAGTGGGTGGTTCTGTAAGAGAAACAGTAACACCAGGATGATGTTAGGACCTTCGATAATCAGCCACGGAAGAGCAACCGGGGCACATTTACTCAAGAACAACGTTTAGAAGGATTAGGATAAAAGGAGGAATGGAAACAGAAACCACAAGAAAAAGGTGGGATAAATAATGTCACACGATGGGGATTGTAATCAATGACGTGAAACAAAGTATGTATGAATGGGCGAGTGTAAAACTGATGATGCGCTCTATACACCTTCACCTAATTCACAATAAAAAGTTTTAAAAGGTTCAGGGATGGAGTGAAGCCGGTTTGGACACTTAAAATCCGAATATTGTATTTGCATAGGGTGTAGACCCTGGTGTGTCACCCAGCTCTGTAACCTTCAGGACTGAAACCAAACTCACTGCTAACTCAGAGCGACCCCCCGTGGGTTTCTGAGACAGTAATGTGCACAAGAATAGAAAGGCCAGTCTTTTTCCCGTGGAGCTGCTGCTGGTTTCAAACTGCCAACCATGTGGATGGCAACTGAACAGGTAACCACTATACCACTAGGGCTCCTCACCTTCAGGCCTCAATCACTTTTTTCCCTACCTGTTCGATGGAGCTTGCCCCAGTTCTTGCCGCATTCAACGACTGCTCCAGACTGGAGTGAAAGTTGCTCCAACTTTAGACAACTCTGTAACACCACCCCAGAGCACAGCTCCCCAAAAGGTTGTCTGAGGTCTCTCTTATGACTGTACTTCATTCCATCTCCTCCCCTAGCCCCACACTTATTCATCCCAGCAGCCCCTCCTGAGAAACTTTTGACACACAAACCTTCATCTGAGTGTTCCTTGGGGGCGTGCCCTCCACAGCATATGTGAATATGCATATTTTTTTCCTGCATTTGTTTTTGCTAGTTGCTGCCAAGTGGACCCTAATACATGATGAACTTAAGTCTAAGAGATCACAAAGTTACCTAGTCCTGTGCCATCCTCATCACCACTCGGTGGTTTCATCTTTCAGTACTATGTGCAACAATGTTCTCTTGTGACCATTAGCTTTTCAGAGGGGGGGTGACCAAGCCTGTCTTCCTAGTCTGTCTTAGTCTCTCAATTCAGATGCATCCCGCCCACCCTGGGAGTCCCTTTTGGTATTTGAAATATCCGTGGTATAGCTTCTAGCGTTAGAGCAGCACACAAGCCACCACAGTATGGGGGGTGGCTGGCCGTATTAGCTACATGAAATAAAAGGTGTTGGATTTTCCCTACCAAAAAGTACTGAACATTAAACCGAGAAGCCAAAATGTTAATACCGTGTCATTTGATCTCCCTTTTGACCCATTTTAAAGTTGTTACAGTTTTTAACATGTTTTGCTTCCTTTTCTGTGAGGTTTTTCTATATTTTGCATGGTCCTTGTTTTGGGGGGACATGGCATGGGGTTGCTGTTTGTTTGCTTCCTGTGAGTATTCTGTATGATTTTCATGTATATGAGCTCCAGGGTAGGTAGAACTGGATCAGTAATTGACTAGGGGCAAGGCAGGCAAATAGAGAGAGGGAAATGAGGAGTTAGTGAGAATGAGGACAGGAAGGAATGTTCTGAAATTAATCGTGGTGAGGATCACACAGCTCTTCTTAATCTGATGGAATGATTAAATTGGATAATATGTTAAGTATAGGCCAATAAAACTATTCTTTGAAGACACAGCATGGGTCCTGGGGAAGGTTATTTGACAGTAAAGACATAACTAATGTTTCCCTAATGCAGCATGGCATCTTCCCGGACCACTTGCCACTGCGGCTTCATGGATTTATTTGTGTAATTCTTACACTCAAACTCATTGCCATCCAGTCGATTCTAACTGCGACAGCGACCCTATAGAACTGAGTGGAACTGACCCAGTGGGTTTGGGAGATGGGAAATCTTTAGGAGAGAAGACAGACAGCCTCATCGCGCTCCCTCGCAGGGCTTGGTGACCCGTGGTGAGCATCCCAACATGCAACGCGCTGTTCAGGGTCACTCTTGGAGAAGCGCACAGGCAATGAGCGCTCACATCTGGTCTTTGGTTGGGTCCTGATGTCGCATGTTTAAATGTATTTTGGGATTAAACGGTGTATTTGAGTTTGATACTCATCACAAATCAGCAGTTCTTGTTTCAGACGTATTTTAAAATGAGCCCTATGTTTGCTTTTCTTCCGTACACAGGCCCGGGACTCCCCATTTCCACCCTTCACGATGGCCGCACGGATCAAGGTACTCTGCCTTGCATGCTATAGGCTGGAGTGCCCGGTGGCACTGCCCTAAAGAAAGCAAGGCATAGGTTTGGATGTCCCTTGGGTCAAACCCGGTCATCTGAAATTCAACAATTATTGGTGGTAAAAACCTCATGCCATGTCGGTGAGTTATATCAGAGGGTCTCCTGAAATCAGCCTTATAAAATTCACAGAAGTTTGGAATTGGAGAGAAACTTAGGACGTTCAATACAACCTCCCTCCCAAATAAAAATGCTGTTTTTTGTAACATCCCCAAGTGGAGACAAATCCCCAGCAAGAGAGCAGAGGGTGACTGTCACGCTAGCGTTTTTGTTTTAACAGCTACATCACACTGTTGCCACATTTGAAACCCTGAAATTGGGAGACTCTTTCCATTTTCAACTGCTATCAAGCCTGCCTGTTCTCCATCCAATATTTGGGAGATTGGTTCAGAATAGTTCAAGGCTCAGAGATGACCATTTTTGCTCTCAATAGTCTTATTCAGGGGGATAATTTCTCGGGTAATTTCCCTGCTCATTTTCTTTTTTTTTTTTCTGACTTATTATCAAACAATGGTATAGGATTGGATTTGTTGGGGACCAGGGATAATGACAGACACTCCTTTCAGCATTCAGAAACATGATTGTCTCCGGAGAGCTTTGGTGACAAACGAGTCGGGTGACAGTGTTGGGATTAGTTTGGCTGCCAGCTCAGTGGCTCAAGGCTAGGTGAAAAAAAAGTCACGGAGGAAAAGCAGAGTCAGTTCAAGAACTCTGCACAGGACTTGTAATAATGGAACTGTGAATTGAGTTCCCTTAGACATTAGTTTACCTTGCGTCTAATAATGAAATCCTTTCCAAAAAATGACAGATTGTATTTCTCAATTTGGCTCATATCGGGCTGCAGTTGGAAAAATTGGAAAACAATACTATTTTCAAATATGAAGACATTTCGTTTAATGGGAATCACCAGAGAATGTGTACTCTTCGTTCCATCATGGCATCGTGACGGCAAAACAAAGGTTATCTTCCCAAAACATGGATTTACACTTCCTTGATGGCGTTGCCACATTCATGGCAGATACCATACTGTGCTCATGGCTATATTATTTCACCCACCATTTAAAAAAACATGCCCAGTCTTCATTTAGCTGTGCCATATCTATTTCTCTCTTTCCTAATGCACCAAGTAGAATGAAAGTCCTTTCAGATCAGAGACCCTCAAGCTCACCTGATAATGAGCCTTTGTTATAAATATTGATTCCCGGGCTCTTTCCAGAGACCACAATGCAGTGCAACTTGGATTGGACCAGGGAATCTGTATTTTTAATAGATTCCTCAGACAAGCATTGGAGCTGTCGTTTTAGAGAAGGTTCTCTGCCTTCAATTTATTTTTAGTTTTGTCACCCATTTCCCACTGCATTTGGTGTCAGTAATCTTCATCCCACATGTATGGTTTGGGTGACTACCCCATTATACCCAGCTGCTGTACTAGATCATAAAATGGCTTGATAGTGGGTTGGACATCATCCTTGTCCACAAGGCAAGCAAAAGTGTGACGAAGCAATCATCATAGAGTGCAGCAAGGACCAAGGGGACGTACAGGGATGCTGAAAGCACAGAGGACAAAAGGTTACCTCATCCAGGATCTGGGGTCCAGGAAATGTTCCTAAAGATGCCTGCATGAAACCAGAGACTTGGTAAAGCATCAAGCTGTTAAAGTGCTGCGCTGCCTGGCTTGGTCAAGTCCATTGATATTTGTGCTTTTTTTTTTTTTTGAATGAAGACAGGGGGACTCATTGTGTGGCATGAACCTTCAGACACATGATACGTTTCATTGTGAAAATGCAGTGTGAGATACCGATGGGACATCTGAATGGAGCTGTCTTGTAGATAGATCGCTTTGGACAAAGATGACAGAATTGGTTGGAACTGAAGATCATTAAATGGAAGCCTTAAGCTGCCAGACATAGAGTTACTTAAACCAGGAATATGGATAAATGCAACGGGGTAGGAAAAACGAGGGTGAGCGGGGCTGGTAAAGAATGAGTGTACACAACACTAACCCCCATGAACTGGAAAGAGAAAGTGAGCTTACAAAGGAGCTTGGGCATGGAAGGAAGAAGACAGGAGAACAACTTGAGGGCATGGGTCCCTGAAAAGAAAGGGAAAGACCATTCTAGTCGGCAGGGAGGAAGAGAGTGAGTGCCAAGGACTGCAGAGAGCAATGCAAGATGGGCTCCAAATCTTAACGAGAAGGAACTGAGCCCCACGTTAGCCAGGGCAGTTTCAGTGATGCAGTAGATATGGAAACGAGACTGAAGTTAGCTGCCGAAACCAAGTTCACTGCCATCAAGTCGATTCAGACTCAGAGGCCTGCATAAGACAAAACAAAAATACAGTGGTGATTGCGTTGACGCTTGCTCATGGTAACCCCATGCATGCCAGAGTAGAACTGTGCTCCGTAGACTGTTCACTGGCTGTGCTCTATAGAGTTTGCCAGAAGCCAGTTGCCAGTACTTTTTGTCACAGGACCTCTGAGTGAACTGATACTGCCCACCATTTGGTTAGCAGCTGAATGCGTAAGCAAGCACACCACCTAAGAAGTCCTAGGGCCCTGAGTTAGGTACACAAAAAGAGATAATATATTCAGGAAGTCTGTTTGTGAACACTGGTGAGAGATCGGAGGCTGACTGGAAGGGATTGGTGGAGATTTGGTTTTGTTTTGGAAAGATAACCCTCTTTTGAGCATGGTGAAGTGTTGATGGGGGAAACTGGAATACTGCAAGGGGTGGAAAACAGAGTAGACAGCGGCGTCTGAGAAGTTGGACAAGGATAGAGTTAAGCACATGGGTGAGGGCTTGCTCTCTTATGCTTGTAATGAGAGAGAAGGAGGAAATTATTGGCGGCATTTAAGCGATGTTTGTAGAAATGATAGAAGACAATGCAATTCATTTTCTCTATGAAGTGGAGCAAGGTCATATTCTGAGTGTGAAGATATTGTGCAGTAGGAGGAGGTTTGAAAATAGCAGATAGAGATTGAGCCACATGCTGTGGAAGCCCAGAGGGCCGTCACTTGGCACTGAAAGTTTAGTTAAGGTATAGGTGTCTTGAGCAGAGCAGGTGCCCATTAAAAAGAACTGATTGGGCTTATTCATCAGATTCTCAGTTTAAGTGAATGGACAATCTATCATGTCTAATCTGATGTCAGATAGATCGTGGCTGAAAGCAGACAATACCAGAAAGGTGTGTACTTATGTTTCCTTGGCTATGCAAAGGCATTCAACTGTGTGGACCATAAGAAGTGGATAACCTTGAGAAAAATGGAGATTCGAAAACCCTTCACTTTGCTTTTGTGGGACTTGTACATGGATCCAGAGGCAGGTGTGCAAACAGAACAAGGGAATTCTGCTTGGTTTAAAATCAGAAAAGGTGTGCCTCAGGGTTGTATCCTCTCACCATACATGCTGAATCGACATGCTGAGCAAATCACCTGAGAAGCTGGTAGGATTACATGAAGAAGAATGTGGCATTGGGATTGGAGGAAGGCATATTAACAACCTATGGTCTGTCGGTGACACAATTTTCCTTGCTGAAAGTGAGGAGGAATTGAAGTATTTGCTGATGAAGATCAAGGATTGTAGCCTTCGGTATGTATTATACCTCAATGTAAGGAAGACCAAAATCCTCATAGCTGGATCAATAGGTAACATCATGATAAATAGATAAAAGTGCCTTTCACTGTGGTCTATACCAGATCAAGTACACAGGTACAGATAAGAGCTCAGGACACATGGAATCTAGGTCAGATGAACCCCCCAGGTATAGAAATGAGAGTAGTGATACCAGGAGGGGAGGGGGAAGTTGGGGGCGGGGAGAGGAGGGAAGAAACCATGGGGGAAGGCAGACAGTGGTTGGTGTAACATATGAAAGTAATAATAATATAGAATTTATCAAGGGGTCATGGGGGGCGGGTGTCAAAGAGGAGCTAATACAAAGGGCTCAAATAGAATATAAATGTTTAGAAAATAATGGTGGCAACATATATACAAATATGCTTGATATAATTGATGTATGGATTGTTGTAAGAGATATAAGAGCCCTCAGTAGGATGGTCATAGAAGAAGAAGAAGAAGAAGAAGAAGAAGAAGAAGAAGAAGAAGAAGAAGAAGAAGAAGAAGAAGAAGAAGAAGAAGAAGAAGAAAAGTGAAGTTTACAAGGATTCTGTCTTTCTTGGATCCACAATCAGTGCTCGTGAAAGCAGCAGTCCAGAGATCAAGAGATGTGTTGCAGTGGGTACATCTGCTGCACAAGACCTCTTTAGAGTATTGAAGAGCAAGGATTTTTCTTTCTTTCTTTTTTTTAGGGATTTTTCTTTGAGAACTCAGATACGCCTGACCAAAGCCATGGTATTTTCCATTGCATCATATGCATGCGAAAGTTGGACGTCGAATAAGGAAGCCCATAGAAGTATCTATGCGTTTGCGTTGTAGTGCGGGAGAAGAATATTGACAGGACCATGGACTGCTAAAAGAACAAACAGTTCAGTGCTGGGCGGCCAGAGTGCTCCTCAGAGGCAGGGATAGCAAGACTTTGTCTTACATACTTTGGACATATTGTCAGGAGAGACCAGCCCCTAAAGAGGGGCAACATGCTTGGTATAGTGGAGGGATGGCAAAAACGAGCAAGGCCTTCAGCAAGATGGATTGGCACAGTGGCTGCATCAGCGGGTTCGGGCATGGGAACACTCATGAGGATGATTCGGGCCCTGCAGTGTTCCTTCTGATGGGCATAGGGTAGCTATGGGCCAGAGCTGACTCAAGGGCACCTAACAACACCAACACCACCACCAACAATGTGATATGAACAAAAATTACATGAAGCACATGCAACATGCCAGGCTCTGGGGAGTGAGTGGGCTGGGTCTGCAATGACAAATGAGTGTATAGGTGATAAGTGAAAGAAAGTAAAAGGTGCTGTCTGAGCTCCTTACCAACTTGATAGGTAATGGAAACCCGCATTGCAAAGCCCAGCATGCCCCCCCCCCTCACTCTCTGCAGACCTGATTCGGAAGACCCATTCTTCTCCAAGAGGCGGGGGAATTACTTGCTATCCATTAAAAATAACACTGGACCTAGATGCAGTAAGGAAGCTTATGAATTAAAGTTAACATCTCAATAAATAAAGAATCAGAAACGTTCCATAGCCGGGAACAGAATAGAGATGTCAAACACAAACCAACATGACAGCACTGCATATTATCTCTGACTTTCAGCACTTGTCATAAAAGAATACATAACAATACAGCCATTCTGTTTGCTGATTCCACACAGGACCTCTTTAGACCGCTGCAGCTCCAGAGGTTGGATCCACACAGGGAAAATGAAGGGATAACTGGCTCTTGTGCATTTACAATTGCCTACAATTTCTGTGGTTTTAACTTTTCAGTCTCACAGGTATCTCTTTCCAGGTGGATTTTCCAAAGTTAAAGTGAAATTGATTGTATCATGCACAACTTATACCCAAAACATCTATACTTGTGCTGCATTGGAGAAAATGCCATGAGTCTATGAAAACTGAGAGTCACGAGGGAAGGGATTTAGTAAACTTCATGTAGTTCTCAGGACTCCTTCGGGTTCCCTATCTACCGGGACCACTTTCTAAACAGACAGAACCAAGAAGTTCACAGAGACTATCTTTCGTAGAAATCCCCATGTCTCAGAAGCCATTCAGACCCTCTTTTAAAAATTAAATCTCATATATTATAAAAAAGACTAGTTATTCCTCTAGAAGATGATTGGTGTCGTCTGTGTTCAAAATATGAGAGTAAGTCGAGAAGAGGTCTAGTGTACACATGCGCAGGTTTAGTCCAAACACAATGAGTTAAGCCCACCTCCGTGATTCCTGAACGCCTGCAAACAAGCCTTCTCAGTGTTACACTGGCCTTGGTCTTGATAGGGGTCTCCACACAAAAGACCCAATCAAAGCAGTAGCTTCGGAGGGGACTTGGTGGGCCAGTTAAATTCAAGGCAAAGAGATCAGCTCAGAAGATTATGGGGTGTTATTGTTTTTTTGGGACACCGTAGAGTCAGAATCAACTCAGTGGCGATTTCAGAGGGTCTTCTCGATGTATTTTCTTGAAGGACATAAGAAGTACAGGGGGGCTTATTAGGAATAAGTTTTAGGAAAATGGAAACTGTATTGGTGAGAAAAAAGCCAGGAAATTTACATCAAAGAAATTGTTTTATATCGTTGCCGTGCAGAGGCTGAGTCCTTGAGGTGAGCAAAGGTTGACCAGAATTTCATTGGGAAACCTGACCTCATCCACCCTCGGGCTCTGAACGTCCAAATCATGTCAAAGGAACAACCTTGCGAATGCCCCGAATGCCACCAGACCTGGCGTAAAGCAAAGCGGGCAGACACGTGCTTTCAGGAAGAGTTGCAGAGAGGAAAATACGGCCTCCAGAATTGTATAGACCTAGGTGGAGGACGTATCGAAAGCAATCTCTTCACATGTGGATATCTTTGTTTAATAAAAGGTTCTATTACTTTGTAGTAATACTTTTTGACTTACCCCAAACACAACACAACAAAAACCCCCTCACGATCAACTTGACCGGGGTTTATGGCAGCCCTGCAAGATAGGGCGGAGCTGCTCCTCTGGGTTCCAATACCAACCTTTCACGGAGTAGAAAGCCTCAACTGGCTCCCGCGGAGCACGAGGGGCTTCCAACTACAGAACTTGCTAACCCGTATGCCAGCGGTCCTCAACTCCCAGAAGAGCTTGCTAAAACCTCTGTTTCTAGAAACCTATTTAGGCATACAAATCAATCAGCAGCATCTAGTTTAATGAATTTGTTCACTTTCAAAGTTAAAGTGGGAAAGGTTGCTGAGTTAAAGTATACATAGCATTGGAAAAACATGTTCAAGGAGAAAGAAAACTGTTTATAGATGTATATAAGCATGGATATAATAATAATATACATCAAATGAAAACAACTGCGCTGCAGAGTATAAAATATTTATTTGACATCCTATCTTATTTTATCAAGATAGCTATCTTGTGAGAAAGTTTTTGAAAGAATAAGATACCAAGTAATTCAATTACTATATATTTTTTATTCTGATAAAATATAACAGAAGATTAAGAGGTAAATATAAAAATCATAGAAACAATATTTTACTTCACGTACTGGAAATAGAATTTAATCATGAAATATTTTAAATGGAAGGGCTCAGCAATTTCTTCCACTTCTTTTTCAGTAGATGCTGGAATGCCACCTACTCAGTCAGTTCATGTGCAGTAAGCCCATTTGAAATGAGAAAATGTGACTGAATCAGCTTCTGTGATCCTGTGATGTGTGTCAATGCCATATGTATCATTTAGGGGACAATGGTTGAAATATGATATCCTGCAGGAGAGCATGCATTCTTTAAAAACTGTGCTAAATGTCTACAGAGCAACATGAAGCTCCTTAAGCAATTTTAAACAGTTTTGGTTTCATATACATAAAAGCCAGAAGAATTTTTAGGGGAAAAAAGGTTTATAAAAAATCTTAATTAAAATTTACATTTCTATTTCTTTAAGAAATTAAAATCCTGGAAGAAAATAAGGACTTGGAAAATGCTTTAAAAAATATCCAACTGCCTAAAGAAGAAATTAAGAAATTAGAAGTGGATGAAATTAGTAAGACCTTTAAAACTCTTCTTTATAAATATGAAACTGAGCACTTTTTTGCTTGTATAATATATATATTCATTTATGTGTGTGTATAAATTGTTGCCATCTAAACCCTACAAAATATTGTAGATACTTAAAGTAAAATTAGCTTACTGTAATAATAAGTGAAAATACTTAGTTTTACTAACATATTTGATATGCTTGTGAATAAAGTTAATCTTACATTTCAACATTAGCATTTTTTCAGTGCATATCTAATTTTAATTTTAAAATGTGTGCTTCTAGAACAAACATGTATTCAAGATTTCTAGCCCTTCATGAAATAACTATAAAATGTGCTCACCAAAATCTATTTCAGATATATTCTAAAGTATAATAATACTGTTTTAATTGATTTGGTGATATATCTTGTTTTGAATATACTGTTACAAATACTTGGGAATAAATTATTTTTTCTTTCTTTTTCACCCCCAAAGCTTTATGGTACAAGATGATCCTCCCCCCTCACTTTGACAGATCAAAGAAGTATCCCCTACTAATTCAAGTGTACGTAGTATTTTCTTTGGTGTAAAGCTTGTTTACTGAAAATATGTTGGATGAAACACATTTATGAGATAGAACGAACCGTTCTCCTTGGTAACAGTTCATATGGATGCTGTTTTATGTATTCCTCAACTAATCAGAGTAAATAAAATATGGTTAATTAAACTAGATTGACGAAGTTATGTGTTTTAGATGGACTTGCTTGCATTTGCTGTGCTGAATTTCCTTTGTGTGGCAAATTGCCGGTTGTGTCAGAGTACCTTTAAGATTGAGAAATTGCAGTCCTCCAAAAATCATTGTAAATCATATCCACGTCTTATGTAATTGAGTTAGAACTGAAATAAAGGAATGGGATGCATTTAGTGGAATCACACCCAAAAATCAGTGCTGACCTACACACAATTTGCTTAGCACACCATGCTTTTTTTCCCTTAGTATATCTTATGTCTGCTTTTAGCAAGTGGCAGGTGGCAGAAATGACAAAAAGCCCACACATATTCCTTGAAATGCCAACCCTAGATGTATCCGTTTTGGGGAATAGGAGAGGCTGTGTCCCAAAACAACTTCTTTGCAGCAAACCTCTGGGAAGAGCCTGCTCTTTTGATATAGGGCCAATTCTAATGTGTTTGTTATCAAAATTTTATTACACACATGGACTGGGAATTATTAGAGGTGATGCATGCTCCTGATAGAAAGTTGAGTCTGACCAGGAAGTCAAATGCTTTATTCTCAATTCTCCTCATTAGGTATGGTGGCCCTTGCAGTCAGAGTGTCAAGTCCGTCTTTGCTGTTAATTGGATATCCTACCTTGCAAGCAATGAAGGGATGGTCGTCGCCTTGGTGGATGGTCGGGGGACAGCTTTCCAAGGTGATAAGCTCCTGTACGCAGTATATCGAAAGCTGGGCACTTATGAAGTTGAGGACCAAATTACAGCTGTCAGGTGAGCACCTTCTCATTCAACAAGCGTAGACATGCAACACGTGTCATCCAACCCTTCTGGGTTTCTCCATTCTCAATGCTTTAACTCTTTTGTTCTGTTTTCCTAACTTGACTCAAAACTATTGTCACTCTTTTTAAATCATTTTATTGGGAGCTCATACAACTCTTATCACAATCCATCCATCCATTGTGTCAAGCACATTTGTTACCATCATCATTCTGAAAACATTTGCTTTCTACTTGAGCCCTTGGTATCAACTCCTCATTTTTCCCCTCCTTTTCCCACCCTCCCTCTCTCCCTCATGAACCCTTGATAACTTATAAATTATTATTATTTTGTCATGTCTAACACTGCCCAATGTCTCCCTTCACCCACTTTTCTGTTGTCTGTCCCCTAGGGAAGGGGTTATAAGTAGAACCTTGTGATCAATTCCCCTTTTCTCCCCCACCTTTCTCTTACCCTTCTGATATCCCTACCCTCATTATTGGTCCTGAGGGATTTATCTGTCCAGGATTCCCTGTGCTTTCAGCTCTTATCTGTACCAGTGTTTATGCTTTGATCTAGACGGATTTATAAGATAGAATTAGGGTGATGGTAATGGGGGGCAGGGAGCATTTAAGAACTAGAGAAATTTGATTTAAACATTTGTGAAAAGCATTAAAAATGTATACACTGGAAAAAAACTAGAGGAAAGCTGTATGTTTTATCGTTACTGTACTGCAATCTGGCTGGCTTGTCTCCTCCCCGTAACCCTTCTGTAAGGGAATGTTCAGTTGCCTACAGATGGGCTTTGGGTCTCCACCTCTCACTCGCTCTCATTCACAATGATGTGATGGTTTTAGTCCTTTGATGCCTGATACCTGATCTTAGACACCTCATGATCACACAGGCTGGTGTGCTCTTAAGGTACATTTCTGCCCAATCTGGAAAAAAAAAAAGTGTTCACGGGAGAAAACCAATAATATTATAAACTAAAGATTTATAGTGATAAATGACACTTCTTTGGATATATGAAGTCGTTTTAATACTCTTTCAGTTATTACCATGGTTCACGATTGGCAGAAGAGGTAGAACAATGTATACAGAGCTACAGATTATATTAAAGAAACCGCAACCTCTGACTCTGTTCAAGCAATGTGGATTCGACACCTGAAACTCAAAATTGGCTCAAGATTTGAGGATTATAGGTGTTTGGTATTTATTCATATTTAAACTATGGTCAAGTTAAGTTAGCATGAGATAGTACTTGTTTTAAATTGACTACAAATTATGCATTTAACAGACATGATTATATTATGAAAACATCTAGGAAAAAACATATGCATAATCTGAATACTTTCTTCTCTACACTCTCAACTCTAACATGTATAGTTTTTTCATAAATGTATTGTTTCAGCTCACTCAAGTTATCCTGAAACAAAAATTTGTAAATTGTCACCCAAATTGCTGTTTATTTGGAAATATTGTGCATGTTTCTTCTGGATGTTTGTCTGTGGCTTCTGTGTTTCTGTCCTTACAGAGTGAGTAGATGAAGTTGGAGAATAGTAGTATATAAATAAATAAAAATAGCACAGGATAATATAATAGCATTCTCAATCATTTGGGATATATATATATACAGCAATGTTTGCATATATATGTATGAATGTCAGCCTAGTAACTGATCAAATACTATTACAATGCAGAACAATTTAGAAAATTTATTAGTACATCTCTTTTATCACCTCAATTTCATTAACAGTTACTGATTTCAGTGCAACACACACAAAACAGGTTGAGTTGAACAACTAGGAGCCAGGCCTGGATAACACTTTTCTGTATTTTTGTCTCTCATCAAAGCAGAAGAGTTTAGACTCACAAGTAATTATTTTTAAAAATAGAAAAGCAATTGTAACATATATTTGCAAATTATTCTTCCATTCTGTGAACAGTCATATACACACATACTTACACACAAAATATGCAATTAAAAACAAAGACTGTTTAAGTAGAATCTGACAAATTGGTAAATATATTATTAAATAATTCTACAATCTGTCTCCATCATTCACACCTAATTTTTAGGCAACTCCATCGTTCTTGCTGATCCAGATTTTTGGCTTGTTAACTATTAATTTGTTTGGGGGAGCCTCCTGTCTGACAGAGGTCGAGAAGAGATAGCTCAAAAAATACTTCACTGAGAGGTCAGTTTACCCTCTAAAGATCACGGTGTGCCCTGATGAGAATATTGGCACAGTGGACACAATTGCAGATTATCCCCTTAAGTTTTATTTCTTTTTGCAGTGGTGTATTTGTAACATGCAATTTATACCAATTACCAAAAAGACATGTAAACCTCTGACATCATGAAAACACATTTGTAAATCAATAAGATATATTCCAAAGTCGGCAGAGCTATTGGTCAAAAGAAAAGGGTATCACCAACACCATTTAAATACTCAACTACCAACAAAATGTCCTTGTATTCCCGGGCATTTCCTGAACACCACAAATGCAGTATTAAATGTTAAGAAGAATAGCTCCAGAAACAGAGTAGGCATCTTTTTAAATGCATTCCTCAGATGGAATGAAATTTTAAACCTTCATGAAAATCATAATTTTTGATATTCAACATATAGGACATAAAACCACAAATTCTACAAATTTTCAGTTTGGCATTTGGAATTGAAGTTGAGCCAGAGGTGGGAATTGACTAATTTTACCTTCTCTGGGCCACTTCTACCATGAAATTTAAAGAAAATCTCTCTGCTGTTGGGCAGGAGGAATACATTCACTCATATACCCAGGCACTCAAAAACAGATCAAATACTAATGTACACTCTTGCCGTGCACCCCATATCCAATCTCTGCTTTCAGTGCACTTACAGTCTGGGAAAAGAACAGGATAGCTACTAGGTGAGACCTTCTGCCAGGAGGTCTGAATAAACAGAGCGGTTGTGAGGCTCTTTTAAGGCACATGTGTGACCAACGAGATGGCATTGAATCTGCCCTTGACTTTGCTTGACACATTATTCGGCCAAAGGAAAAGGGAAACCTGGGAACCTGATGCTTTGAGGAAACAAACTCAACTCAACAGATTTATCATGATAATCCTGGGAAGGACTCGACCAAATGTCTCCCAAAGAAGGGCTTTTAAGGGATAAGACACCAAATACCGACCCTAGCCTGGGAATTAGGAGTAGAGTCAATCTATGATAATCCTCCATTTTCCCCTGACGGAATGAAATTTGGCCCCCTCTCATTTCTTTTAAAATACTATCTGCTTAACTTTTTTGCATCCCAAAGGAAAATCCTATCTCTATAGTTAGGATTTTCCTTTAGTATATAGAAAACGTGTGCGTGTGTGTGTGGGGGGGGGGGGGTTGGTGTGTGTGTGTGTGTGTGTGTGTGTGTTTGGAAACAACTACAGTTATACCCAGAGCTAATAAATAAATTCAAACACAGCCATTCAACTTCACAACTTTTGTCTACACAAAGATGCCTCAAAGGAAACAGTATGATCAAAAGTCTGAAACTGGGACTGGGGGGTTAGGTCCAAATGTGCTCATATGGAGATACTTAAAACATATAGGTGGCACTGTGGGTTAGGAAAAAGGCTGCTAACTGCAAGGTTAGCAGTTCAAACCCCCTAGCGGCTCTGTGGGAGAAAGATGGAACTGTCTCATCCTGTAAAAGTTCAGTATTGGAAACCCTTTATTAGGATGTTGACAAATTGGAATAACCTCAATGGCAGTAGGTTTGGTTTGGATTGAATGGACATATGTTTATATTTCCAAAACTTTTTGAAATTTTACATCATATGAATCAGTTATGGAGAAGAATTCATGAGGAACTATATCATACCATACTGTTCGAGACCATATCGATAAAATCATTTCTAAAATAGGATAATGATTCACCACTAGGTTTCCAACGGGAACTTGCCCTGCGTCAGTTTCTCTTGGATAACACATTGTGAGGCCCCGCCTCCAAAATTAGTCAAGCGTCCACTCTGCCTGTTACTAACGTTTTGTTTGCGTAACCACACCATGGCCACTCTTAATGTCCTCCTGAGAGCTCCGCAGAATTCGAAGGTTCAATTTATGGAGCCTTGTTGGTCTCAAAGTGCTCAGATTATCTAGCTAACCTTCAATCTGGTGCGGCCACATTAAGTGTTAATGTTTCATTTCCACGTTCACTATTGCGCTCGAGCTTCCTGTAAATGTCATCCTTCCCGAATCAACCTAGGAAAGGAGCTGTTAAGAATTTCCTGTTCCCGTGAGTCACCTGTCACTCGCTTTGTACTCCGCATGCAAGGCACGGGGATGGCTGGCTTCTGGGAGATCATAAAACCAGGACAGATTTTATGACCCAGCCACTGTCTTCAAGCATTAGTAGCAAGATCCCCCCGTGCCCCCCCAAAAAAGAAGCATGAGTCTGTTCTCTCTCTCTCTCTCTCTCTTTCTGAGATGGCTGAAGGGCACAAATATGCTCCACCTTTTCTCGCATTATCCTGAGCACCATCCACCCAGGTAGCAACTCTGTTTTCGGCTCCACTTCTCCCATGTAGACCCTCAGCGTCCCTCAGAATCAGTGTCGGATAAGCTGTGATTAACCGGGCCTCTTCCCATCTGTCTGTCCCGGGCATGTGCCCAACTCCGCCATGCATCTGACACGCGCAAGTTGAATCCATGCAACAAGCAAAATGGTTCCTGTGAAATTCTTTTAAGAAACTCCGCTCTCCAACTCCTCCTGTCAACCGCTCAGTCCTAATGACAGGAGAGGGTGAGAAAGGACATGCGGGGGAACTCCTGGGGAATTTAAAACAGTGTTTGATGTTTGGGGTGGGGGGTGGGATTGCCGTGTCCTGTCACCACTTTGGTCTCCCTCCCATGGCTGTGGCCTTTGCCAGAGTTCATCTAGTTTGCATATTTCAACCAATGTTGCTGTTTCTCTGGGGATTTCTTGGTTTTTATCAAATCATGCCCCAAACACATCACAACTACACTACGGTACAACACCAGCCCTCAGTGGGGCCTGGTGTAAGTTAGCCTGAAACTCTCTTGGTTCCTACCAGCTTGGCAAAGTGGTGTTTCCTAAGGGTTTCCCATGACTTTAAAAAATTTGCCTTTCTGCAAAGACCCTGGCTCCTCAAGAAAGACCTATGAGGGGCGTCCCATAATGGTTGAAAAACGGAATTATAATAAGGAGCCCTGGTGGCCACGTGGATTAAGAGCTGGGCTGCTGCCCTTGGGGTCAGCTGTTTAAATCCTCTCAAGAGAAAGATGAGGCGTTCTGCTCTTTGAAGATTTCCTGCCTCAGAAGCCCACATGAGCAGCTCCCTTCTGCCCCCAGAGCGTCACTATACATTGCAATCAAGCCAATGGCAGTGTGTCGAGAGCTTATAAAGGGGTGCTATCTACAACAGATAAAAACGAATCCTTGTCATATATGTGTGTGTATAATGGCATGTTCACTTACAAAATGCAGTGCGAAACATCCGTATAATTTCCATGACTATTGTGTGTTAGACTGGGTTCCCAGAGAAACAAAACCAGTGGCATTGATATATGTAGAAGAAAGTAATTATATCTAGAAAGAATTTTATAACAAGGAATGGATTCAGCATAGTCCATGCTTCCGGTGCTGGCTGTCGGCCCTCCAGATTCATGCAGCTGGCACAGCAGGAGGCAGGAGTGAGAAGCTGGGCAATCACAGTCTAGTGAGTGCAGAAACCTGGGGGTTCAGGGCACTGACCGCTCCTAGATTCAGCAGGTCACATGGGCCATTGGCCCAGATGGGAGGCACAGGATCTAATCGTGTCAGAAGCACTGGGTGCAGAGAGGGTGCAAAGTTCTCAACATTCCCAAGGTGATGTCATTTGGCTAGACCGAATTGTTAGGTTCAGTGACATTAAGTCTCAACATCACATACTGCATTGAAAGTGGGTTATATATTGGTCTGCTAACCACGGGATCAACAGTTTGAAAGTCCCAGCTTCGCAGAAAGAGGAAGACACGGTTTTCCTTTCTTCAAGAGTTCCAGTCTTGGAGAGCCAGTTGCTACCCCCGCCTGTAGGGTCGCTGTGAGTCACAATTGACTTGATGGCAATGAGTCTGAGAAGTGAAAAATCAGAAACGAGTGGAGACCTATCTCAAATGACTAATACAGAACCCTGGGGGTGCTCTTTGGTAATCATTGGATTCCTAGCTGCAAGGTTAGTGGTTCAAATCTTCCAGTCACTTGGTGGGAGAATGTTGAGGTTATCTGCTTCCAGAAAGAGTTACAGTCTTAAAAAAAATCATTGATAGCTTTGGGTTACTATGAGTCAAAGTCGCCTCATTGGCCACAGGTTTGGTTTGGTTTTGGTTTATGAACTAAAAAGAAAAGAAAACAGAGCCTTGGTGGTTCGGTGGTTAAGCACTTGATTGGTTCCAACCCCCTGGTTGCTCTGTGGAAAAATGTATGGCAGTCCACTTCCATAATGACTCTGTCCTGTGGAGCCTCCATGAGTCACAACTGACTCAATGGCAGCAGATTATTTGTTTGTTTTATGACTAAAAATAGTATCATTAATACTTAAGCAAACAAAGTAATAGGATCTTAATGAAATTGAAAACCACAACAACAAAATCATCTTTCCAAAAGCTGGAGTGTGAAAATTCATATCTACTCATTCTGTGAATCATTTTCATGTCACTATGAGCCATTCTTTTGACTTCTCTGTATCACACATAACACACTCACCTGTAAATTAGAAAACCAGGTCTTACAAGTAACCTTGGAGCCTCCGTAGGTTAAATGATTGATTGTAGGTGAGCAATTGGAATTCACCAGCTGATCTTTAGGAGGAAGACGTGGCAACCTGCTCTTTGGTGGAGATTTATAGCCTTGGGAACTCTATGGAACAGTTCTACTCTGTCCAAGAGACTGGCTATATGTCAGAATTGACTTGATGGCAATGGGTGGTTAGATCTTACACCTCTGAAAGTCCTACTCAATAAATTTACACTGAAGTCCAAGAAAGCCTTCCTGTTTTTCACTGCCCCTCCACTTTACCAATCATGTCCTTCTCCAGGGACTGCTTGCTCCTGACAACATGTCCAAAATCTGAAAGACAGAATCTGGCCATCCTGGCCTCTAAGGAGCAATCTGGCTGTACTTCTTCCAAGACAGATTGGTCTGTCCTTCTAGCAGTCCATGGTACTTTCAATATTTTCCTCCAGCACCATAATTCAAATCCATTGATTCTTCTTCAGTCTTTTTTTGTCAGTGTCCAACTTTCCCATGTATATGAGGCAATGGAAAATAGTATGGCTTGGGTTAGGCGCACCTATCCCTCAAAGTAACATCCTTGCTTTTCGACACTTTAAAGAATTTTTTGTGCTTCAGATTTACCTAATGCAACTAGTCTTTTGATCTCTTGACTACTGCTTCCAAGAGGATTGACACCACGGCTGCATCAATGGACTCAGGCATAGGAACAATCGCAAGGATGGCCCAGGACTGTGCAGTGTTTCACTCTGTGGGGCATGGGGTCGCTGTGGGCTGGAACCAACTCAATAGCACCTAATAACGACAAAGTCTAAAAGGATCTTTTTCTCTGTTGCAGAAAACATAGTACTACTCTTTTAATCATGTGTAAATGCGGCCTTATTATGCATGTGTTTAAACAAAGAAAATGTAGCATTTCTATTAAAACTTTGGATTAAATATGCTTGTGTAATGAAGTAAATGTCATGTGTACACACTTAAAAATTTTAAAATGTGTTTCTTTTACTTTAGAAAATTCATAGAAATGGGTTTCATTGATGAAAAAAGAATAGCCATATGGGGCTGGGTGAGTTGTTTTATATTTTCTATGCCTGTTATTCAGTTCAGCAATCATCATTCTCTAAAGTGTTCGCTTATAAGGTTTCTCTTGAAATGTTAATGTTGCAACATAATCTAATCTGTCAATGGAAACAGTCAATTTAGATAATCTGGGCTTCAAAGTGGTGGTTTTAAGTTTGTTCCTTTTCCCGAACATTTAGCTTCTTCCCTGCATAGTTCATTAAGGAAGCACTAGTGGCACAGGGGTTAAAGTGCTCTGCTAACTAAAAGGTCATTGGTTCAAATCCATCAGCTGCTCTGGGGAAGAGCGACGTGGCAGTCAGTTTTCAGAGATGTATGTAGCCTTGAGACCACTGTGGGGAAGTCCTAGTTCACTCTGTAGGGTGCTATGAGATAAATAAACTCAGCAGCAGTGAGTTGTTGTTTCTTATAGCAAATCCACTCAGGCGTCACATTTTTAACTTAATTTTTCATGAGACTATTACATGCTGAACTGATCTACATTTTCATCAAATTAGACAGGTTTTATTTCTGCTTGTCTACAAGTCTAGTGTCATAGTGGTTACAGAGTTCAGACGCTAATTAAGGATGGTAGTTCAAACTCTTCAGCTGCCCCATTGATGAAAGATATGGCAGTCTGCTTCCATAAAGATTTATAGCCTTAGTAACCCTAGGACAATTCTACTCTATTCTAATGGGTCAATATATATGAAAATGGAAACACTCCTTGATTTGATACTACACTGCTTTTAGCAGATCTTTGAATTTAAGAAAATCTCTGGTGGTAAATAAAGTAGTTATACATTGAGCTTCTTTTTAAAATTTTTAAAATAATTTTTGAGGGCTTATGCAACTCATTACAATCCATACATCCACCCATTGTGCCAAGCACATTTGTACATTTGTCGCCATCAACATTTTCAAAAACATTTTCTTTCTACTTGAGCCCTGAGTATGAGCTTCTTATTTCCCTCCCCTCCCTCAGGAACTGTTGATAACTTATACATTTTTTTTCATGTCTTACACTGACCTATGTCTCTAGGAGGGTAAGGGAAGGTGAGGGGAGAGAAGGAGAGCAGATCACAATGATCTACCTATAACCCCCTCCCAGGGGGATGGACAACAGAAAAGTGGGTGAAGGGAGACATTGAGCTTCTAACAACAAAGTCAGCAGTTAAAAACCACTAGCTGTTCTACAGGAAAAAGAGGAGCGTAAAAATGTACAGTCTTGGAAACCCACAGGTATGGTTCTACCCAGTCATATGGGCCCACTTTGAGTTAGAATTCAGGCTACAGCAGTGAGTTTGATTTTTTGTGTGTGTTTTGGTTTTTTTCTGTTTGGGTTTATGATTTAAAAAATGATTGTAAAGGTATGTGTGTATACATATATATATATATTGGTAATCAAATTCTTTTCCAATACTTAGTTTCAATTTGTGCTAACTGCAAAGTACTTATTATTCAGTTTCCTAATTACAGATCATGGAGATTACCCCTCCATGGTTCTGAAGTTGTGCAAAGATTGAAAATGAATGTTCAGAGAAGTGGCAAAACGTATCAGGCATGGACGGCGAGGTCACTGGCAAGCGGAGAGAAATACTGGAAAGATTGTAGAGCTGCCCATTATAAATTATCATAATTACCCTTCCAAGAAATTTCCTAGTTCACTTTTTTTTTGGTCTCAATTTGTACATTTGCAAGTCAATGTGCAGCAGTTTGTGCTTGGTTTGTTTTCCTTGGCGGGTTTTCTCAGAGAGCGGCCTGCACAACCGGAGGGGATGAAACCCAGTATTGAAGGGAATCTGCAGGATTCTGCCCAATTCTCAGCTCAGTGACCAGATGAAGAGCTGTTGTGAAGTTGGGGAAAGTTGTTACTTCAAGCCATGTGGTCCTTCTTTAAGCATATCAAATGTTAAATATCTAAACAGAATGGAATTCAAATGTGTGGAAATAAATGAAATCTTTTTTACAGTGAAATATTTCAGATAAGAACTTTCATGTCATCCATTTATATGAAATTCCATAAAGTAAATCCTTGAAAGATTCAAATGTTACGATAAACATTTACATAAAATCATTAACATTTCTCTTCAAGTTCCACTTTGCTTGCACTACAGGGTGTGGAATACTCAGACAATGGAGCGTATTTTATTTCATTCCTTAAACATTCTAGGTATTATTTTAATAGAGAACCATCTCCATGGGAGGGTGTAAAAAACTCACTCATCACTCAAATATACTTTCATTATTCGCCTGAGATTCTTTAGTAAGATAAATTACCACCTTTAATTATACAAGTGTTTCTTAAAGGAATACCATAAATTCATATAAGAACTCAAACCCAAACTCACAACTATAGAGTCGAGTCTGATTTGTAGTGACTTGTAGTACAGGGTAGAGCTGTCCCTTTGGGTTTCCCAACTTTACATCTTTATAGGCCACAGCTTCGTCTTTCTCCCAAGGTCAGGAGCAGCTGCTTCAGGTTGCTTAGTTACCTAAATGACAAAATCTCTGCTCTGTTTCCTGCTTCCTTTTCCAGTTCCAACATTCTACTGGTGAATGGATTCTGTCAGTTCCACTTCAAACTTCTAAATCGGTTATGTTCTCACCGTCTGCATGAGCTGTGGCTCAGTTCAAGTTTCGGCCAGGCCTTCTCAAGCTTCCAGCTCTTTGTTGACAAAGGTTGTCTTTCCAAATCTAAGTGCTTGATGCAAGGAGACTTCAAAAATTTTATGGAAAAAGTCCATTATCTTTTCATTCTCTTTGCTCACAAACATTTTGAACCCTCTCAGAGATTCTTTGGCTCTGTGCAGTCCTTAATTTAAAGCTCAAGGGTTCCCCGCTCCCCAGTGTAAGGCGTTTGGCAATTCAGGCCCCAACCTATCCTTCAGTCACACCCCTCTCCACTTTCTCCTCTGAGTTACTTAATTTATGTCTGTGTTTTCTTGTTCCCAAGGTTTTGTGTTTGTGCTTCCCTACACCTACAGTACTCATCTCACTTTTGTCCCATCGCAAAATGGAAAACTACTCGTTCTGAAATACCAAACTCAGGCAGCACTTTCTTTGCGCTGCAATGGCTCTTTCCATTGTTCTAATAGGAACTCAACACTCACCACCTGCTGTACTACAGAAAGATGAGGCAATCTAGTTCTATAAAGATTCCGACTTGGTAACACTCTCTCTCTCTCTGATGGTCACCATAATATTTGACCTAGTTAGGCTAAGTTTAACTGGATTGCAACTCTTCAAGTCAGTATTTTCCCCTAATATGTTAATATGTCGCATTAGTCTAAAGGTTTGTTATTTTCAGGAAAAATTCTGGTTCGAATAAATGTGACAAAGCATGCATTCTGTTTTCTAGTGTATACCGGCTCTGCAAAGGACTAGTACAAAGACATAAATTTTACTTAATGCAGCACTACCCAAAAGTAGTTTATTCCATAATTGCTTATTCCTCCTCTACCCTAAGACACTTGTGAATGACAGGCTCCCGGCCATCTCTTCAGGAAGCGCTCCTGTAGTCAACAGAAAGTCAAGTTGGTGTCTTAGAAAGATCCTCATGACTTCAGAGTGGAAAGAGGACTAAAGTCGGGAAGGGCATGGAGCCAAGAGGTAGAAAGTCAGTCATACCAGGAATAAAGGCCAAGGATCTGAATTTCAGCACCGAAGTAGGAGTTGGGAAGAGTTATAACTCCATGTGCTTTCTTTAATAAGCAGAGACCTATGGGAAGTTGGGGGTGAGAAAGGAAAAGGCACTGAGAATAACTGAGTTCGTTCGCATTATTACGTTCAAAATCAAAGAAGAAAGCATCTATTTCTATGCAGTATTAGGCATTTGGGTGCTTTCTAAAGTATACCGTATCTAACTAGACAAAATTGCTTTGGGAGCCAACTGGTCAATAAGCTGCAAGCCCTGTCTTCCCTTCACTACACAGATCAAGAAAGAAGGGGGCTTTCTTTATTTGAAATCTTCCCTTTTTGTTTTGCCAATGTACACAAAAAGTCAAGTAACCTTATTTTTAGCTACTTATTAAATGTCCACTGTGCAGCGAGCATTAGATCTAAGGACTGCCTGGGTTCGACACTTGTCCTTAACTGGAACTGATTTTTCCCCTGGGGGGGCATTCAGCAACACCTGGAGGCAGGCTTAGTGGTTACCCTGTGGGAGGGTTACTGGCACCTAGAGGTGAGGGAGGCTGCACCCATCCAATGTGCAGGACTGTCCCCGCAACAAAGAGCTGTCCAACCCCAAATGTCAACAGTGCCAAGGTTGAGAAGCCCCCGTTTATGCAATGAAGAGTGTAAGCAATTTTCTGGCAGTTAAAGCACACTGGGGGGTTTGCCTCCATTATTAGAATAACAGCCTCCTTTATGGGCTTTGCCTTGTTTGTATAGGCCTAGCCAGGTGGTGTTGAATAAGCATTAGTTCGTGATTTCATCTTAGTGCCTTTCTCTTCCAGTGACTAATTATAAGTAATTTGAATTGCTATGTGTGATGAGCAATATAAAAGTAGGGCAAATGCACCTCCAATGAGACTATAATAGATTCTGAACTTCAGTTCCCCAAAGAGGGTACCTTAAGGTGGAGATAGAGAGGATAGGTCATGAGTTTCAGAGTCAGGGGTCCTGGATCTGAGTCCTGGCTAAGTCCCCCCATCACTATGTCAGTGCAGTGGAACCTTGTTTCCTCATGACCAGTTGTAGCAATGCTCTCCTCAGGAAATCTCTGTGAGGAGAGCTAACGAGTAGGAAAGTCATGTAGTCAACAAAGATTTATTCTTATAGGTGTGTGGCAGGCCTGCTTCAATGTGCTGGGGATATATCAATGAACAGCAGGTATGGATCTCTGCCCTTAGGGAGTTGGGAATGGGGGAAGAAATAAAGGAGCTAAATAAGCAGACGTCTAAAATGCAACACTGTGACGAATTCTACGGAAAAGGGAGAAAAGACTCAAAACTCAAAAGCATGGTGGTGCGTGGTCTGTTCTGAATTGAAACAGGAAGAACCGGGAAGCTTTCCTGAGAAGGTGACGTCTGAGGTCCAAAAAGAAGGCGTGCAGATCTCTAGGGGAAGAGCATCCCAGGGAGAAGGTCGCCGTATTTGCATAAAGTCCCCAAGCTAGATTATATTTGGAGAGTTCAAAGTTCAAAGACCATCCACAGCCAGTCAACATGGAGGAAAAGACAGCCCTGCGGCACCAAGTGGGGATCACAAACCTGTGGCAATCGTTTGGGACCTAGAAATGTGAGCTGGTGGGGACTATTGCCTGGGGCGCAATGTCCCCGCGTGCACGAGCGTGTTTCATAAACCCTCCCTCAAAAGTCTGTGCCCTTCTGGGGACGTTTTTAAAGCGATCCTTCATTCTAACAAAATGGCAAGGCAGAGAAGTGCAAAGGACAGGATCCGAGAATTCTCCTGGCCAATCTGCTCTGCGGGCCTTTTCTCCCCAAGCCTCCCACTCGGCCTGGGCGCCCCACCCGGGGAGGAGCAGAGAAAAGGCCCCCGGGCTTGCTGTTCTCTCCCGCTTCCTTCTCTACAATAGGAATAGCTCTTCCAAGCTGCCCGAGAATTTAAAGTGCACCTTCTTTGGGTGTTCGCCCGCTAGGGTAGTTTGTGCTCTTCTCCCTGGAGACAAATCATATTCCTCCTATAAATGTGAACATTGTATTAAATCCGGCACTAGCAAATGGTCGCTGAGCAAATGCAGAAGAACAATGCTAAAGATTTCGAACAGGCAGGCTCAAAAGCCTTTGGGCTAGATACCTTCACTTTCAGTTTCGGGCTGTTCCCTGGGGGGGGGGGGGGAGAAATAATCAGGAGTCAGTAATGTTATCTGCTGCCTCTGCAAGAACTCACCTCTCCACCGAACAATAGTTAGTTACCTTTCAGCAGCACCCTGGTTTGCTCCTAAAAATTAAGAAGGAAGGAAACCCTTTCCATTGCAGTTATATTGTTACTAATATGCTAAGCAGAACAACTATTTTCATGTTTTAAGTCTAAGTCTGAGCCTAAGGAGAATTTACGTTTACCAAAATCATTTTCAAAGATGCACATTTCTTCTGGGATTTGTGTGTGTGTGTGTGTGTGTGTGTGTGTGTATGGGGGGCAGGGGGTTAAGTATCATTTTCCTACTAAAAGATATTTCCGTTCTCCTCCAATTACAGTAAAAAGAGGACATAGTATGTTTTAGTTTCCTCTTTCTTATCTGTGTTGTTTGTGGTCGGGAATACTTAATAGAATTCCCCGGAACGAGAAACGCGAAACTTGTAAGCCAACAAAAGAAGGGGAAAGCAGAGCAAAACCTAAGCTAGTAAGAGAGTGTTTCACTTAACTGCTGAATTCCGCAAGGCTATTTAGTTCCCTTTTTCCACGTGGCCAGAGAGATGTCCTTCACGAACAGACAGACCTCTGCCAGCACCCACCTGCTGCCATCCCCCCCCCCCTCTCCATCTCTGTATGTGCTTGTTCTCCTTCTGGACAGACTGACTTTCAGCAGGAAAGGGTTATCAACTATTCTGACCTAAGGACCTGATGCCCAGAAATGTGTTGCTGTAAGATCCTAAAAACGAGGCATACCTTAGTTGGAGAATCATACTGGTGTCTTAGGATATAGAGACATCCCTGTGTGGGGACAAGAGCAAACCTGGGAACCACTTGCTAAACCAGCTCACACGTTTTTTTGGTCCATGTCCCAGAACACTGTTCATATGTTCCCAGGAGATGTATCTCTCTCCCAGCATGCATTTCCAGGGAGCTATGCAGTTTCACTGGGATACTCTGTTTATTTCTTCACATTTCATAAAAATTTCACATTTCACAAGTGACTTAGGCAGAGACGTTGTTCCGTGATCCTGTTATCTGAATAACTGGTGAATCCCTCAAGGGAGGACAATTTTCAGAGTCTTTACCTGCTCCTAACTCTTCACCTGGCATCGTTTCTCCTGCTTCGTCTATTAAATAGAGGACTTTTCCTCCTTGAGTTGTTATGTCAGGAATCCTCAAGGCATATGTCACGCTCCATGAATCACCCACTGTGGCGACTTCTTCAGCTACTCAGAAGTGTCCTTCCCTTGTTCTTTTGTTGTGGAAATGAATAAGTAAATGCTCGATACAAGGTCTGCCTCACAGGACTCTTGCATCTTGAGGACCGTTTCTCTGCAGTAATATTCTGCTTTTGTTCTAGCAAGGTCTCTTTGAAAATGTAGACAGCAGAAGGGAGGAAAAAAACTTGAGCAGAAAATTTGCAGCGAGGCACTTGTTGCTATCTTTGCCACTGCTCCTCTGGTGGTGTGCTGCTGTGCCTGCCGGGGTGGGGGTAGGGGTGCCATCAATTCTGATGCCTAGCAACCCAACAGCCTCAGCTTTCCCTCATAGAGCTTACACGGGCGCATGGGGACCAGAGCCCGTCTGTCGTGCACAGGGCAATTGGTGAGCTCAAACTGCTGACCTTGCAGTGAGCAGCAGGGCTAGCGCTCCTTTGGAACCTGAAAGGTTACATTTACTGTTATGTCTAGTGACATCTACTGTTGGGGGTCCCCGATACCAAGTTAATCTATCCTTAAGGAGCCCTGGTAGCATAGTGGTTAGTCGTTGGGCTGCTAACTGCAGTCAGCAGTTCAAACCCACCAGCCGCTTGGCACGAGAAAGATGAGGCTTTCTACTTCTGTAAAGAGTTACGGCCTTGGAAACCCACAAGGGCAGGTCTACCCTGTTGTATAGGGTCACTGTGAGTCAGAACCGACTCAGCGGCAGTGAGTTGGTTTTTAGTGCTTTATAAGTCAGACTTTACCCATAGGCCGACTGGTTTGGAGAAATGGGTGGAACAAATGGTTAGCCCAGTCAGTTGCTAACAAAAGGTTGGAGGTTTAAGTTCTCTCAGAAAGACCTCAGAAGAATGCTTGGTGATTACCTATGAAGCACAGGTCGACTCTGACAGAAATCAGATCCGTGCTGTTTGGGGTTTGGGGTTCTAGCTGCCATATGCCCTTACTAGGAATACGAGTTGCTTTGAAGATATGGAGGAGAGGTTGGGCAGGTAAATTGGAGGCTTATTCAAAAGTTGTCTCATCTCTACAGTCCTATGGAGGCTACGTGGCATCTCTGGCCCTCGCATCCGGAACTGGCCTTTTCAAATGTGGAATAGCAGTGGCTCCGGTCTCCAGCTGGGAATATTACGGTATGGAAACATTTCAAAAATGTTGCCGTGAAAATATTTAACACATAATTACTCTATATTTGAGGTTGCTAGGAAAACAAATTATGCAGTAAAATTCACCCCAGCATCACTGGGGAAAATATAATCTATCAGTGAGGTTGTTTGGATGATTTGTTATAATCACATTATAGCAATTTAAGACAATTTTTAAGACTCAGGAGGGATTCTGCCATAATCCAGTAAATTTTATTCTCTCCCAGAAACCTCATGCCCCCTGCTGAGCCAAATCTTTGAACTCAGAGCTAATTCTGTGTGTTTGCAGGCACATGGTTACAGTCACACTGGCTTTTAAACACATTCAAATTCAGGCCTGGGGCCAAGCAATTCACCTCCACACCATGGTGCCAGGCTGCCAGTGCCACTGCTCCAAGGTTCCAAGGAAAGACAATGTCCTTCCAGAATTCCATCTCCCTCCTGTGGGTGCCTTATTTTCAGGAGAAAAATCAGTGCAAGAGGGAATATTTGAACTGACCCTAATATTTCCACACACTACAAAAATAAGCTTTCCTCAAAACTTCTTCATTATGCCGGGGCTAAAATGGGATCATTATGCTTGGCTGGGAAAACCATGGGGGTAGGGAGGGGCTGGGGAGTTGGGCTTGAGGATCAATGGCAACTGTGCTTTAGGCATGGATGGTTTGTGTCTGGGCTTTCTCCAGATCCCCTAACTCTCACAGGTTCTTGTGGGGAGTAGAGTTGCTATCCAAATAGGGAGGAGAGCTCAGGCAGATGGAGTGAAACAGCCCTGTAAATCCTCGGGGAGGCCTTGGGTGGCACAGGCGGCGTGGCCCTCGACTCATACGCAGAGACTCCTCGGGACACGGCCCGTGGAGCAGCTCAGGCCCTCAAGAGTTGGATTGCTCCATGTCAAGGGACACCTGTGACAGATCTATTAGAATGGGCTGCATTTGTAATTGACTTTAAAGTAGAACGAGGTCCTTGTTCTCCAGGGTTGCTCTTCCGCCTTGACATTCACCCTGCCTTCTGGTACAGGGTTTTGAGTAGATGTGAGGCAACTGAAGACTACTCTTTCCAACATCAGTCGCTCCTGTTCCAAAATCTCTTCCTTGGCTCTCTCTCTCTCTCTCTCTCTCTTTCTTTCTCCCCACTGAGGCAAATTGCAGAGGAGACACCCTGGGAGGCTAGCTCTCAAATTGACTTTAGTGGAGCTTTACAATCATATCACGGCTGGAACCCATCTCCATAATCGCACGTGGACATATGGAGAAGCAGTTAGTAAGCAGGGGGGTCATTGGTTAAAGGTGCTGTCACATGCAACCAACTTATTCTTATGTACATTAACAGCATCCGTCTACACTGAGCGATTCATGGGCCTCCCAACGAGGGATGATAATCTCGAGCACTACAAAGTAAGCGTGTTCTATTTGACGTCGGTCTCTGGATTTGATTTTTTTGTTTTCTTTTTTGATGTGCTAAATCCTTCTAAAGCCGTCATTCCGATTTCTCTCTTTTTTGTTCTGGGTCTCTAAGCAATCAGATGGCTCTTTTAACAGGAAAACACCTCACTTAGAAAAAGGAATTTTCTCCTTTGGGATTCTTCTCTGTCCCCATCCCCCGTCCCCTCCTCTCCCTTCCCCCACACTCCTCCCCACCCCACCTCAACCCCCCACACAGCTTGAGAAGGCATCATTTATGCCCAAGGTCTCACTCATATGTAACATATGACACATAAACTTTCAGTTCTTCAAACGAAGAATCAGATGGAAGTAATGCAAATGATGATGAAAATGTGTTGCTCTGACTCTTAAATATTTATCAACCAAAGCAATACATAATTTCAGTATTGGTGCTAAGTCCATTGCACAATGATTTAACTAGTTTTCTATTAGAACTTGCAGCAACTAAAATGTTAATTTTTTCCTCTTTTCCAGAATTCAACTGTGATGGCAAGAGCAGAATATTTCAGAAATGTAGACTATCTTCTCATCCACGGAACAGCAGATGGTGAGGTTTAAGCAAGACTCTTACACATAAAAATACTGAGCCAGCATCACTTTGTTTAAGAAACATTAAGCATCCTCCTATGCCTGTGCTCGGGGTCAGTACCTACGAGTCAGGGACATTTCCATAAATGAGTGTGATTACTCACTGCTGACAATGTCAACTGCATGACTAGATCATGGTTGGTGCTCATTTCCAGGCACTACATTGTCACTCTATGCTTTCTGGTATTTAGCAGCATTTTAACTCTTTTTCTTTGTTGCAGATAATGTGCACTTTCAAAACTCAGCACAGATTGCTAAGGCTCTGGTTAAGGCACAAGTGGATTTCCAGGCAATGGTACATAATTTCATTTCCCTTGATGCTCACAGCCTTAGAAGCCCCTCTCCCCACCCCCCCCCCAGGCCTACAGCAGGAATTTTATTCATCTATTTATTTATTATATGCAAAACCTGACACAGAGGCTGCAGGCTAGACTAGACAGAACACTATCATTTCAGTCGTGAAGCTTTCATGACTTCCTGAGGTATCCTAAGCAAGCCAGTTCACCTCTTGGAATCCCAGTGGCTCTATAATGTATAAAATACATAATCACATACAAACAGAGAGCTGGCTAGCTACATAGATAGATGATAGATGGATGGATGGATGGATGGATAGATAGATAGATAGATAGATAGATAGATAGATAGATAGATAGATAGATAGATACTATCGCTAAAATGCTCATAAATTTGTGAGCCTGTGAGCCTAGGTGTAACTAGATGCTTATAGTGCCCACAAAACCTGAAACAGGACGGTGTCCAAAAAGAGCTAGAAGATTCGGTTTCTTCAATAAGAAATCATTGCACAACCTCATCAGAGACCTCAATGGGTCCCTGGAACAAAGCACCTCCACTGAGAGCTCGGGAATCTTTTATCTACATATGCCTGGCCTGGCTCATTCAAGAAGCTCAAAAGTCCTACTGAGCTAAACGTAAACTCCAGGGTGCGTGAGAACTAGGAAATGAAAACTGGGAAAAATAAGGCAGCAACCAAAGCGAAAGAGAGCCCCCCCCTAGCGACGTTTCCCCCTCTTCGGTGGGCATCCGCCCTCCTGCTGTTGCCCTTATACTTAACAAGAATCCAGAAAAAGCAACCCCCATAGTTCGAGTTTTGTTTTGTGGAAATGCCATTGAGGTTGAGGTGAGACTTTCTGAGTGTTTGTTGTGCACAGAAAGCACAGGCGGTTTACTGAGCCGACAGCAAAGATGACTCGCGGCCATCGGCCATCTTTATTCAGGGAAAACGTAATATTGCTGGCATCTCACTCACAATAAAGTTTCCGTTCAGAAGGCTATCTTCCCTTTCATTCAAGCCGCTATTTGAAACTCTGAGTAGGGGTGTTTCTGGTTATACGCTTTGTGAGTTTTCTGCAGCGGGGAGGCATTAGAGGCTCATGGAATCTTTGAACTAGAAGGCCTGAAGGAAAAAAATCAAATTCAACCCCCTCATTTTTCAAATGAGGACCCCAAGCTCCAGAGAAGCAAAGCGAGAGACCCAATGCACCAGTTCTGGAAACCATGCCCCACGGTCCCCTAGGAAGCTGTGGCAGGTCAGCCACAGAAATCTCAACTATCAACTTAAAAGATCTGAAGTTAGAATTCAGAAAACAGTCTTTAAATCTTTCCATTCTAAACGTTTACACGCAAGTTGAATTCCCTTACTTCTGTAAGTCTTCTGAAGCAGGGTGTGTCCATCCTAGGTCATCGGGTCTCGAGAGCTAGGGAGAAGTCCAAGCTGAGACATAGCAATCCAACGAGTGTCTCGCCCTTGTGTTGCAGTGGTATGCTGACCAGAACCACGGCATCTCCGGCCTGTCCACGAACCACCTCTACAACCACATGACCCACTTCCTAAAGCAGTGTTTTGCTTTGTCCAACTGAAAAACGATGCAGGATGCAGCCCTGAATCATCATCTTCAGACTCCTTGTAAATGCCTCACTCTGTGTACCTGTTTAATGTTCTCTGCTATTGAAAGGCTGGTCTCAACAAACTCAGGAGAGGTATTGAAAAGGTTGGTTAATGAAAGTTAAGAGAGCTCAGAAATTCAGCCTAAATATTGTTTACATTTCCTGGTACTCTGCGAAAGAAAATGGTAGTATGCTGGGGATAAAGTGTTAAAGGGGGGAAAAATAAAGCCAGAAGTTAGAGTGCTACCATTTGGTCTGTATTCATTGATTTAAGGCTCTAGGTTGTTTTTGTTGCTGTTTCCGGTTTTGTTTTTCTTTTTCTTTTCACAAAAAGAAGTGCTATGTGTGATCTTCAACCCACTGTTTGGTTCTGAGACCCCACCCAGGTGCCAAATGGGCCAGGGCAGGAGGGGGCACCAAGATACAAGGGTCCTTCTTGAAATAAAAGAAGTATGAGGGGAGTATATGAGTAGTCAGGAAGAAGAAGAATCTAAAAGCAATTTTGTTTTAAATTTGCAATTAGAGTCCCAAATACTGGAAAGGCTGCGAATGCAAACATGTTGTTCATAAAATGCAACACGCGCCCAGTCCGACAAGGAGGCAATGGAGACAACCTGGATGTTGGCGTGCTATGAAGAACTCAAACTGTTCCCGCCAAGCAATGTTTATTAAATAGCCCCCCGAATGATTTTTTTCAACATTGCCAAACTATTGCTCTGGCTGAACTCAGAAGTTTGAAGTCTGACTGCCCTTAAGAAACCGATCAAATTCAACATCCTGACAGAAGGAAAGGCAAACGTGTGGAGACCAAATTTTGTCAGTGGTTCCTGGGAGCAACGAGAGGTTAATAATGTTGAAAACCTGATTCGGGATTGCCTAAGGACAGGTTTGCATGTAATGGTTGCTGTCAATAAGTGATACACTTATAGCATTTTGAATTTGAGAAAGTAATGTGACAGATATTTACAGTAACGACAAAAAGAAGGAAGGAGGGAAGGAAGGAAGGAAGGAGGGAGAGAGGGAGGGATGACAGAAGGAAGAGTAGCTACTGAAGCTACTTATGTACAACCAGACAGCTGTGGGGTCGGTTCCTCAGTTTGGAGTTGTGGGATCACGGTTCATGAGACATCCCAGGTAATTGACCTAATAACATGTTGAGTATGTCTGGTATAACTTCTAATTTATTGTCTAGTGCATGGGGTCTTAAAGCTTGCGAGCAACCATCTAAGTCCCTGCAATCAATCTCTAGTCACCTGACACACAGAGGAAGCCATGAAGAGTCAAGAATAGGAGGAGGAATATGGGTACGGGGCTGATGGCCTCCATGCACAACTCTCTAATTTGCCATGAGAACAGAAGACTTGGACAGTGGCCGGCTACCATTAGTGGACACTTTCATCCAAGATCGCACAAGATAATCCTGATGAGAGGGGAGGTGGTGACACAGAACATAATTTAAAACTCTAAGGACTCGAGACGTCTTGAAATCACAGAGGATAGTGAACCCCTGAAATGATTGTCCAGAGATGATCTTTAAACTTTAAGCCAAAAATAGTATGCTGCATCCCTCTTAAAACCAAATAATTGATTAAATTAATGAGTGAAGATGTCTGTACTCTGCTGCTTCTATGGGATACAAATGACAACAGCCACTTGAAAGATGATGTGGGAGACGCGGGGGCAGAACACTGGCATCATTAAGAAGAGAACGACTCAGAAAAGGAGGGTGTGAGAGGCCACACCACTCAAAGAATGCCAATGATATCACTAAGCCATGAGGTAGGAATTGCTGAATTGGCATATGTTTTGCTATATATATATATATATAAAATCCTCAACAACAACATAAAGTTTGATTTGAAAAATTTGGAAACATCCTACTCTTTGTAACCCATGTTAGAAGTAATCATGACAAGTGGCTTTAAAATCAAGACAAACTACCTAAACCAGGAATATGGATGTTAATGTTCAAAGAGGAAAACTCAAGACTTATGAGAGTCTGCAGGAGTTTGAATTCTACATTATGTTTTCTGGGGTGAATTTGTGGGGTCTGGAGAAGCCATAATGCCTGCAGTCCCCAAAGAACTCTTATCCATTAGAGATTGCTGGATAGGGTGGCATCACTGGGAATACAAGAACATTAAAAATAAAATCCTCATCAAGTCACCAGAAGCGATTTTGAAGTGAATGCTCGAAGCCACAGTCTGGTAGTTTTCGAAACTGGATTTCCCTGAAATTGATTGCCGACATCACTAGCTTAATTCTCCTCGTTGCGAGAAGATCCGCATTCATTTGCTCAGACTCTGTAGCCAGAAGAACCAATTCAGTTATGAGCAAGAAGGACCCTTGAGTTCATAGACCACAGACTCCTCTGTTTTCAGAGCGTTATCAGACAGTTCTGCTGCTTTCTAAAACCATGCCTCCCACTCAAGCCACTTAGCCTCTTTGCTTCGTGTGGAAAGGAGTACTGTGTGGTCATCAGGGAGCCTGGGGTCCCTGGACTTCCAGTCACCAGCTCAGACTGATAAAGCACACACCTTCCTCCAAGGAATGGCGAGTGTGTATGTGTTTGTGTTTTAGGGGATCAGAGAAAAGTCACTATTTTTTCCTCTCTACTCTGTACAGAGAAACCTCTGAAGCAAAACGACATTTCCTCATAATTTTCTCTTCCTTCATTTCTCTCTTACTAGGGACCATGGTGGAGGAAAATCAGTAACCAAACAAAAAGCAGAAATCTCACTGTCAACAAGTCGATGCTGATCCATAGAGCCCCTGTAGGACAGGGTAGCTTCTGGAGATTTCGGAGACTCTTAACTCTTATGGGAATAGGAAGCTTCATCTTTCTCTCACAGACAGCTGGGAGTTGCCACCTGCTGGCCTGGCAGTTAGCAGGCAAAGGTGTACACACTATGCCTCCAGGGCTCCCCCTAATAGCAATCAGCCATATCCTAATACTCGACAGCAACATAATGACAGACAATAATAACAAAACCCTGTTCCTCTACCTTATTTTCTACTTTGGTGGAATTTGCAAACCTAATGTCTACTATTCATATGCAGAAGTGGTCCCCAGCCTCCAGCCATTGTTCACACTGCCAAAGAGGCAGCTTTCCAAAAGATAAGTCTAATCTTGCCAGTTTCCTGCTTAGAAATCCAATGATTCTCCATTCTTCAAAAAAAATGTAACCTCAAGTGGATGACAGGCATAATCCTTTTACAATGTGACCATGTAGACTTCCCAAGCCTTTCTCCAGCTGACAGCCTCCATGCCCCCTGGACTTCCTGATGGCCGCTCTTCTAGGGATACGCACCCTGCCATTGAGTCTATTCCTCTGAGAAGGACCCTAAGGTCTCCAAAGCTGTAAACATGTAAGGAAACGGACAGCCTCCTATCTCTTGCTCAGACTGGGTAGTGGGATTGGATCCTCGATCTCGTGGTTAGCAGTTCAATACTTACCGGACAGTGCAACCAGGACCCCTTCCATATATTTACTCACTTCCGTGATCTGTCAGCGGTGCTGCCCAAACAGTAGCCACAAACCACATGTGGCCACTTAATGAAAATTACGTAAAGGAAAAGACCCAGCTCTCCCATCAAACTAGCCGCATTGTCCACACTCAGTAGCCACAGGGGGAGAGTGGTCAGCACACTGGACAAAGTAAACAGAACACTTCCATCACCACAGGCCGTGCTATTGAGCAAGCCTATTCCAGAGGGATGTTTACAGCCTCAACTCTTGGAACAGAGTTTGGCATGTAGTAAGTGTTTAATGATTGTGGAATGAATGCTTCTAAGTTCACGAAAAATCCAGGTTTTCAAATGCCTGCTGATGAGCCCGTGCCTCCTCAGGTAGAAGTTTCCAGGCCTTCCTCAGGAGCGCCCCAGGTGCTATTCACCCCTTCATTCATGCAATGTATTCTTATTGAGTCTGGCTGGAGACAAGACCCTGGGGATGACCTTAAGAACAAGATAGCAACTTGAGTGGCAACTTTGTAACCTGTTCACATTGTATAAATGCAGCATGTAATAAATGATTTTGTCTTACAAAAATTTTTAAAAAGGTGTATTAATGGGACAGATTTTGTGCAAAAACAATTCAAAGGGAAGGGTTGAATTTAAAATCTTACCTGTTCTAATTATGGGTCACTTTATTGCATTTTGTTCCCGGGTATGAGACCTGCAGAGGAGGTACAAAAACACCACAATGAATGCTGCAGAGTATATAGTATTGTAAGTTTTGCACACCATACACCATGAATTGTTTTAAGTTTTCCTACCCCATTAACTATATGCATAAATGGATGACATCAATATTTTGACATGTTGGAGACTTCAATTTCATTTTTTTATGCACAGTGGCTTTAAGGTTCATACTCAGAGTCACTGCAGCAAAAATAATTGGTCGACACTCGAGAACAGATGGTTTACCAGGAAATACCCAATCTTAAAGTATAAGGAAGGAAGAAAGGGCCAATGCTATCGAAAGAAGACATTCAAGCTGCAATAAAAGCTTTGGTAAAAAAGGAAGGGAAAGGCTCAGAGCTTGATGGAATAGCAGCTGTGATGTTTCAATAAATGAATGCACCTCAGCCAATGGACTAGAACAGCAGTTCTTAACCTGTGGGTCGTGACCCCTTTGGGGGTCGAATTACCCTTTCACAGGTGTCACCTGATTCATAACAGTAGCAAAATTACAGTTATGAAGTAGCAATGAAAATAATTTTATGGTTGGGGGTCACCACAACATGAAGAATTGTATTAAAGGGTTGCCACATTAGGAAGGTTGAGAACCACTAGGCAGCAGATGGACATTGGACCTCCACGCAAGTACTTACTCAATGAAAGAATACTTTGTTCTATTAAATTGGCGTTCTATGATGCACACCTTCCTGACACAATCACTGAAGACAAATGTGTGCATAAGCAAATGTGGTGAAGAAATCTGATGGTGCCCGGCTATCAAAAGATATAGCGTCTGGGGTCTTAAAGGCCATCAGTTAAACAAGCAGCCATCTAGCTCAGAAGCATCAAAGTCCAAATGGGAAAAAGCACACCGGTCTGTGTGACCACAAGGTGTAGAAGGAACCAGGTATCAAACAACAAAGAACAAAATCATATCAGTGGGTACCCATCTTCCCAATATGGTCAGTGAAGACAAATGTGTGCATAAGCAAATGTGGTGAAGAAAGCTGATGGTGCCTGGCTATCAAAAGCTATAGCATCTGGGGTCTTAAAGACTTGAAGATAAACACCGGCTATCTAACTCAGAAGCAACAAAGCCCACATGGAAGAAACACACCAGCCTGTGTGACCACAAGCTGTCGAAGGGATCCGATATCAGGCATCAAAGAACAAACAATCATATCATTGTAAATGAGGGTGAGTGCAAAGCGGAGACCCAAAGTCCATCTATAGTCGACTGGACACCCCTTACAGAAGGGTTGTGGGGAGGAGATGAGCCAGTCAGGGTGCAGGATATCAACAATGAAACATACAACTTTCCTCTAGTTCTTAAATGCTTCCTTCCCCCACTATCATGGTCCCAATTCTACCTTACAAATCTGGCTAGACCAGAGGATGTATGCTGGTACAGATAGGAGCTAGAAACACAGGGAATCCAGGACAGATGACTCATTCAGGACCATTGGTGAGAGTGGCAATGACTGGAGGGTTGAGGGAAGGTGGAGTAGAAAGGGGCACCGATTATAAGGATCTACATATAACCTCCAGGGGGGATGGACAACAGAAAAGTGGGTGAAGGGAGACATCAGACAGTGTAAGATATTACAAAATAATTTATAATTTTCAAGGGCTCATGAGGGAGTGGGGAGGGAGGGGTAAACGGGAGGAAGGGGGAAATGGGAGGGAGGGAGAGGGAGGAGCTGATATCAAGGGCTCAAGTAGAAAGCAAATGTTTTGAGAATGATGATGGCAACAAATGTATAAATGTGCTTGACACAATAGATGGGTGGATGGATGGATTGTGATAAGAATTGTACGAACCCCCAATAAAATGATTTAAAAGAACAAAAGAAGATTCTGATGAGGAGATTGTGCTAATTTCAAAGAAAGATGATTCAAGAGCATGTGTAAATTATCAAAGTATATTCTTATCACATGCAAGTAAAATTTTACTGCAGATAGTTAAAAAATGTTTGCAGTAATACACCAACTGTGAGCTAAAAACTAAAGCCAAATTCAAAAGCTGTGGAATAAAAGACAAGATGCTCGCTTATGTCATATTGACTATAAGAGAGCATTTTATAAGGTAGACCATAACAAATTAGGAAAAGCTTATCAAGAATGAAAATTACGGACCACAATGTACCATCTCAGAAATCCACAGGGATGATACTGTCATGTCCTGTCAGGTCATCATGCGTCAGAAATGATTGTGAGAGTCCGGCCAAATTCAACCCAGGGCTGCTGTACTTTTGAAAATGCAAATATAATCCAAAGTAAAATTTGTGGACTATTTAAGGTTGGTGAATGAGGCCCCAAAGCACTTCTGAAACAGTCACAAAACATGCGTGGTACATGTGGGGTGCATTATGTCCGAACTTTTTGAAAAGAATTTCATCATTTATGCCTGTTATATATGTGTACATGTCATATATGTGGGCGGGTTATTCATGGAAATATGGTACTCATCTTTTTGCTATCACAAACTGAAGGTTTTCACTCAGCAAGTGCAATTATAAGCTACTGATTTAGGTACTATAGACCACGACAATGGAAAGATATTTGCAGTAAGCCACATACATAGTTATTTATAAAAATAAAATCAACCCAACTCCACTGGCATGGAGTCGATTCCAACTCACAGCAAGCTTGTAGAGGGTTTTCAAGCATCAACTTCCTCCCTCAGAGCTGCTGCTGGATTTGAACCACCCACCTTGAAGTTAACAGCCCATTGCTTTCCCAACAGCACTGCCTGAGCTCTTGACTGCATCTATAGGTGCTTATTGACTTGTCCAGGTAAGACATGAATGTGACGATGCAAGGGAGGGGATCCAGGTAGCTATGAGAGCACCCCACAGCTCTAATTTTAGTCTGTCCTTAGAACTACTTTTTAAAGTTTTAAAAAGCTGTTCATGGAAAAAACTACCATGATCTACCGGATGATAAGCTATTATGTCCTAGAAGGGTTGAGAAAGCAGCAGCAAACAAATGGATATTTGGCTAAATTTAAGAGAGATCAGGGAACTTTTATCAGGTTTAAACCCCCAAAACAAAATGCCATGAATTTGAGCTGTCCAATTCTCTTCAGATAAAATATTTTATCCCAAAAGACAAATATATAATTCATTTCCTACAGGAAACAGTTATCGAATGCGTCGTCTGTAGCTGACAATACTCGGCACTACCGAGGTTACAAAGCTAAATATCCGTGACAGTTTCTTCATTTCTTGATTGTTCTAGTAAAGGCGACTTAACGAATCTGATTTTCCCAACATTTGAGCATTTTTCAGAAACTGACAGATCTTTATGCAAATGTTGTTGCCAAGCTGTTTGTAATGGTGAAATTATACTTTGACAGTAACTCTTTAAAATATATTAAACCCAGCTAAGGTTTTTTTTGGAAATGTTGCCAATTAAGTGACTTTAATGAGCTTCTTGATGGTAATGTAATTAAAATTCAGATGTTCTAATTGTAAAAAAAATACTGTTCTGGGAAAGTTAGCAATAAAATAAGCAAATGTAAAATGAATTAGGGCTAATTTAAATGGTGATTATGTGGTCTTCTGAGAAGATTCTACCAAAACAATGCTTTCCATTGTGCTTCAATTTTGTAAAGAAGAAAGAAGGCCTCTAGTACATTCTGAATTTATCCAATAAAGCAGATATCTTGAGCTTGCCCAGTAATAGGTTTCTGAAAATTCTGCACATAGTAAGTCATTCTCAGCCGGTGAAAGACCTGCTAAAACACTCCCTTGGCATTACAGACAGGGAGCGTGGCAATTTGACATGGAATCATTTCTCATTCGGGGAGAAATAAATGCCTGGACTTCACCAAGCTGTTCATGGAAAAAACTACCATGATCCCGGAGAAAAAGCCGCGAGTGACCACCTGCTCAGATTATTGGCATGTCATGCTGATGTGCTGGTCATAAACACTTCTTCCTGACATACAGGTAATATCTTTGGCAGACTCGGGAAGGAAGACTTCATTCAATTGACCTCTAAATAATACTCCACTATTTATTCGGTTTACTTAAAAAATGTTTCAGCTGTATGTGTTTTCGTGAGCATTCATTGATACAGCATGCCATCCTTCACTCTGTGGTTCTATGCAGAGTCTGCATCCAGTCAGGAAGAGGCAGAGCACTAAGCCAAGATCATGCCACAATGGCTTGACGACTTACCTTCCTTCTTTCAGGACTACTGTGCATTGAGAAGCAAAGACAGGAGGGCCTCTGCTAATCATTAATTATTAGAGGGAAGAATTTTCTCACTGCTGTAGAAAATGAAATTTTAAAATAGACATTAATGAAACTTTGAATACGGTATTTTTTTAATATGTGTATGTTTAAAAACTACTACGAACTCACCCAGGAGGTGGAGTAGGTTATGTGTTGGGCTGGAAACCCCAGGGGTAATAGTTCAAAACCACCAGCTGCTCCATGGGAAAAAGAGGAGGCTTTCAACTCCCATAAAGTTACAGTCTGGGAAAACCCACAGGGACAGTTCTACCTTGTCCGATAGGGTCACTATGAGTCGGAATTGACTCAATGGCATAGAGTTTGAATTTTTGACCCACTCATCTGTGATCTGACATCTTTCATATATTCAGAGACATAATGGAACATTTTAGACTTCTCATAAAATTCATTCACATCAGCTGTTAATAGTGATGGTGAAAAGTAATGGTGTTTGAATTCATGCAAATGTTCTATATAGAAAAAGGAAACAATGCTGCACTCTCATTTCCCTAAAAAGGTTACAGTAGTACCTGTAATATTGCAATGTATTTATTTCCAATAAAATTTTAAAAACATAACAAGCCAAAAAAAAAAAACAAGCCAAGCAAATTGCTGCTATTTTGACTTATAGTGACCTCATGTGCATGAGAGTAGAACTGTGCTCCAAATGGTTGGCTTTGCAGGAGTAGATCTCCAGGCATTTCTTCGAAGGCACCTCTGAGGAGACTCAATCAAACCTGTTGACTAATATCCAAGTAAGTTAGCCATTTGCCGCCCGCCCGGCTTATATCCCAATTTTTAAACTGTACCTTGTTAGTACCGCTCATTTTAGAGGCAGAAAATAGTAAAGGATTAAGAGCAGGAGGCTAAACTCAGACAACCCAGGCTTGAATTCAAGCTCAGTGACATGCTTGCTACCTGTGTTCCTTTGGTCAAGTTGCATAAATTCGCCCTGCTTCAGTTTCGGTATATGTAAAAGGGAAGTAATAAATGTCCGCATCTCTCCATGACTCTGAATCGACTCAACAGCACACAACTTCATAAGGTGGCATGGATGATATAATTGGTTATTATTTAAAGAGCCAACAGGGTCTAAGGCATGTAAAGATGTTACCAGTGTATGTTAAACACAGAAAATACACTCTTTTCATTGTAACTCTTAGACAAATTAAGTCTCAAAAAAAAAAAGTCTGAGTTGGAAGGTGGCAGTTTTCTTGCCATATCATTTGGTGTAAATGACAGAATTCCCCATCACTTGTACATAACTTCCCATCGTCTTCTAAAATAACATGGCCTTGAGGAATAGCCAGCGTGGGACTCATGAGTGATCCAGGAAGCTCTGGTTCCGTGGGACCTTACTTGGAATGGATCATTTCTCTTTGGATCCGAGTAGCTGTCAAGGAAGGCTAATGTTTGACAGTGATGAGTGGGACACCTTTGGGGAAGACAGCTGTTCAGGAGATGTGCAATGAGAACTGCATGAGCGTGCACGCACCTGATTCCACGTCACCCACAAAGGACCACAGAGGCCCTCTCTCCACCATAAGGTCGCCAACTTCCTCATGCCCATCAAACTCCAGCCACATGAGTTTACTTTCCGTTTTTTTTTTAAAGTTATTTCTAATTCAGTAATTGTAATGAACTTCCCTGGACTTTCCACTTGGATGAGTTCTTCTCATTCAGGTCTCAGCTCAGGTGTCCGCACCCATGATGATCATTGTGGCAGTTACATAATCTGGTGTCACTTTGAGAGGACTCAGAGTGAAGGGGTGGAGTCTAGCCTGTCATCAGGTTGTAGCTTGATGACCTCATTTGGAGGCACTAAGGAGGTAAACAACTTGCTGAAAGCGGGACACATGCTCCATTCCTGCAAGACATTCTTGTTGGCAAGCCACATGGAGACAGGCTGATGGCAGCCAGAGACTCCGAGCTGGAAAAGCCACGTGGAGAGCCCTGCCAGTGCTGAGATGCGTATACTGCCACTGGATCCACAGGACTTTCCACCCACAGGCCTGCAATCATTCTGCATTTGGTGTCATTGCATATGTTGCATGAGTCTGAAGAGAAATTTATAGATTGGTATTGGACACATAGGCTAATGTCGGACTTATGAACTTGATCTGAACTGGGCTGAGATGTTTTCTCAATAGACAATCGCTCTTGTACATAAACCTCTTTTTTATACACGTATGAGTGTGTCTATGAATTTGTTTCTATAGTCTACCCAGACTTACACAGTCATGAAAAATATCATATGCACCATATGAGCAGAGAACTCTGGGAAAGACCCAGAGTGCATTTCTGGGTGGTAAATTGGGCCAGGAAAAAACTCATCAAACACCTGACTTCATGTTAGTACTGTCATTTGAAGCTCTTAGCTATAACCAATACAACCCCGTGTTTCAGGTCCTCTGCATGTATCCTTGTCAGGTATATAAATCAATACCCATACCCCACAATGCCTTGCAAGGACCTCTGACCCATTTCTGGTATGCTGAACTTGCAAGGATCTTGACGTGAATCTTTACCTGATTCCCTAATAAAACTAACTCTATCGACCTGCCTTTTCTGACTGTGCCCTTCAGAGCCACTCGTACTTCTGGACCAGTGAGGATTGAAATCACTTCAAGGAGAACCCCTCCAGTTACAGGTCTAAGGTTGTTTCTATCATTGTCAGGAATTTCCAACCTTATTGACCTACTTACTTTTCTTGATAGCACTTAGGAACTATCAGAAGTTGCTTTATGTGAGCACACATTCGCTTGTTTTGACTTTTCATTCACCTCTTTCTCCAATTTTAATATAAGCTCCATCGGAGTATTGAGCTCACCAATGTTTTCTCCTCTGCCTCCTGAGCCTAGTCAGTGTCGTTGCTATTGCTGTTTTTGTTATGTTCTGCCTCGTAGCAGCTTGATGTACCACGGAAGAAAACACGGCCAGGTCCTGTGCCCTCCTCACAATTGTTCCTGTGTCTCAGCTCATCAATGCAGCCACTCACTATGTCAGTCCATCTTGATGGAAGTCTTCCTCTCCTTTGATGCCCCTCTACTTTACCAAGCAGGATATCTTTCACCAAGGATTGGTTTCTCCTGAAAACATGTTCAAGTAGGTGAGATGAAGTCTCACTATTCATGCCTCTAAGGAGCATTCTGGCTGTAAGACAGATTTGTTTGTGGTTTTGGCAGTCCATGGTACTTTCAATATTCTTCGCCAACACCACAATTCACATGCATGGATTCTTCTGTGGCCCTCCTCATTCACTGTCCACCTGTCACATGCCTATGAGGTGACTGAAAAATACCACGGCTTAGGCCAGGCATGCCTTAGTCCTCAAAGTAACATACTTGATTTTCAATTCTCAACAGAGATATTGCGCAGCAGATCTACCTAATGCAACTCGTCATTTCATCTCTTGACTGTTGCTTCCATGAGGATGGATTGTGTTTCCAAGCAAGATGAGATCCTTGAGCACTTCACACTTTTCTCCATTCATCCTGATGTTACCTGTTGCTCCCTTTGTAAGGATTTTTAGTTGTCTTTACATTGAGTTGTAATCCATATGGAAGACTGCAGTCCTCAATCTTCATCAGCAAGTACTTCTAGTACTTTCAACAAGCGAGGTTATGTCATCTGCATATCGTAGGTTGTTAATAAGCCTTCCTGCAATTCTGATGCCACGTTCTTCTTCATATCTGCTAGCTTGTCTGATTAGTTATTTAGAATAAAGATTGAATAAGTATGGGAAAGGATACAACCCTGACACACACCTTTCTAGATTTTAAAGCATGCAGTGTCCTCTTGTTCCATTCACACAACTGACTCTTGATCTCTGTACAAGTTCCACATAAACACAACGAAGCATTTGAGAATTCCCATTCTTCTCAAGACTATCCACAGTTTGTTATGATCAACATACTCTAATGCCTTGGCATAGTCAATAAAGCACGTGCAAATATATTTCTGATATTCTCTGCTATCAGCCCAAATCCACAAGATCCATCTAATATCAAGAGTGAGATTAGATGATATTTGACACCCTCTTCTGAATCCATCCTGAACGTCTAGCAGCCCCCTGTCAATGTACTGCTGGAACCGTTGTTGGGTGATCATCAGCTAAATTTTATTTGCATGTGATATCAATGATATTGTTCTGTAACTTGATCATTTTGTTGGGTCATGGTTTTTTGGAATGGGATATGAATATGAATGTCTTCAGTCAGTGGGCCAAATGACCATCTTCCAGATTTCCTGGCACAGATGAGTAAGTGTTTCCAGTGCTTCATCAACTTGTTGAAACATATAAGCTTAGAGTCATCAAAATAAATCATTAAAAATAACTCAGTGAAATACATCTTCTAAAGGCATTAAAATCATTTATTAGGGGCTCATACAACTCTTATCACAATCCATACATACATCAATTGTGTAAAGCACATTTGCACATTCATTGCCCTCATCATTCTCAAACCATTTACTCTCCACCTAAGCCCCTGGCATCAGCTCCTCATTTTTTCTCCTCCCTCCCCACTCCACCTTTTCTCATGAACCCTTGATTCAACATCATTGAACGGAATGCCTAAGATCCTGTTATGTGTTCCTGCAAAATTAACGAATGGATCCAAGTGAACTACACTCTGTTTCCTGTGATCTGCAGCACTTTTTTCCTCTTTCTGGATTCCCTCTGTACACCACAAATTCTGATGTATAGCCATAGCTTGCAATCTGTGACTTGCAAGTCCCCCAAGTCCCTTTGTGTCTCTTTCTGGGAAAACAAAACAAAAACACTCACACCTGCTACCATCTGGCCAGAATACTGACCCTGTAGCAATGTAGAATTTCCTCATGGGGTCTTCAAGTCCATGATTTTTTAAAGAAACAGATTGCCACATCTTTCTCTCACAGAGTGACTAATAGGTTCTAGTTAGCAACCTTTTAGTTAGCCGCTGATCACTGAAGCCCTGTGCTACATGGGTTCCTTCCTTAGGGAAGAGCCCAAATAAGCAAATAAATAAAGCCCAAACACACTGCTACCCAGTCCGTTCTGATGGATGGTGATGCTAACTAATATTCTGGGACCATAAATCTCGTCTTCCTCCTGGTGACCAGCTAGTGGGCTTGAACCACCAACCTCACAGTTAGCAGCCCCAAATCAAGACCACACTGCCACCAGAGCTGCTTTGCTTGGGGGCTCATGCCATGTAATCCCTAAGCCCTAAGTCATCTTCCAAATACTGAGACACATTATCTAAATAATCAGTATTAAAGCGCTTACTCTCTTCACCCCTATTCCTCTTAGACCTGAAGAGCATTGTGTATTCTTCGGGTTTATATTTAGGGTTTCGATTTCTATTTCCACTCATTGTGGAATTCTCATAGATACCTTCTGAGCATTGGTTGCTGGGCTGACGATGGAACACCCTGTAGAAACCGTGAGGTTGAAGTCTCCCCTTGACTTGGGAATCGCCTCAGCACTTTGCTTGATGCTGATGTAGTAGCATTTTCAAAGAGATTTCCATTCATCTCTCCAACCACCAACTTTCTTCATCAGTCAAGTTTACACGCATTAAATTGATCATTGACAATTTTGTAGTGAATAAATGTAATAGGTGCCTTGGAATACAGTTCCCTGTCTTAAGTAACTGCCGAGGGCAGGCAAGCCAGGCCAAGCAACGAAGCAAACCACTAACAAGGTCTCTGTTTAAAAGCAGGGCCTCCAGTGAGCGGGTGGGAGCGTGTAATGGAGAGCAGCTCCTTGGCCAAACTGTAGTCGTGTGGAAATGTGGACTTTGACTTCCAGGCCTGATGTGTTCTTTCAAGAGATGCCAGAAATGTGGATTGTTTATAAGTAAACTCTTTTTACTTTTAAACTCTGGACAACCAATTTAACATTTTGGAAAATTGGTAGGAGCCAATAAAATATGTGTCTGTGTGCCAGATTTGTCGTATGGGTACCAATTCCTAGTTAAAGTAATAAGTGTGTGGCCTTTTACTAGCTATCAGTCATAGCAGGTGCTCCATATACATTCCAAACCCACTGCCACTGAATCGCTCCTGACTACTAGTGACCATGTCTGGGATTGCCAAGACGGAGTATCTTTATAGGAGCAGAGAGCCTCGTCTTTCTTCCAAGGAGAGGCTGAGCAATTTGAACCAATAGACTTGCTGTTAGCAACCCAATGCCTAACCCACAGTGCCACCAGGGCCCGTCCGTTTCAATGCCCAAACTCTAGAGCAGCGGTTCTCAACCTGTGGGTCGTGACCCTTTTGGGAGTCAAAGGACCTTTTCACAGGGCTCACCTAAGACCATCAGAAAACATATTCCCAATGGTCTTAGGAACCAAGATTCCCTCCTCTATCCATCTCCAGGCGGGTCTGCCCACATGCAGATATGCCCACAGACGAGTACCTGGCGTGAAGACTGTTACCCATGCTACACCATGTTTCAAGACATTAGAAACAGATACTTCGCAATATATAATGGCATACTGTTTTTGTGATTAATCACTACGCTTTCATTATGTTCAATTTGTAACAATGAAAATACATCCTGCATATCAGGTATTTACATTACAATTCATAGCAGTAACAAAATTACAGTTATGAAGTAGCAAGGAAAATAATTTTATGGTTGGGGGGCACCACCACATGAAGAACTGTATTAAAGGGTTATGGCATTAGGAAAGTTGAGAACCACTGCTCTAGAAGAAAATGAAAGTGTGTGTGTGAGTGTGTGTGTGTGTGTGTGTGTGTGTGTGTGTGTGAGTGTGTCTGTGCATTTATAAAATCAGGAAAAGGAGGTATGAGTAATGGAACTCACCCAAGCTTCCATAGATCCACATGTGCTGGACCATGGTCTAATTGACGCTTCCATTGTCCCCGTAGAATGCAGTGTGCTGTTCATCAAGGATTCCGGAGAGGGTGTGAAATGTCTTTTCAGGAGGCTTTATTACTGTCATTAATCAAAGGCTCAATATAACTCGAGTCCCAGCCAACAGGTGTTTATAGCCATTATTAGAATTTAAGTACACTTAATGAAGTAGACACTAAGTGACTGCTGAAATAAACACTTATCAGTTGGCTTTGCAAATGGAGTCTTTAGCAGCATTTATTAACTTAGCTACTTTTCATTGCGTTTCTGCCCTCAGCAAAATTGTGTGTGTAGACAAGCCATCCAACATGTAGTTCAAATTCATGACCAAACTAAAAAATGACGTTAACTTTGCCTTCTTTATGTCATCCCTCCTCCACTCTTCAGTGTTGCTGTTGTATGTTCTTTCTGCTGTCGCTCCTGCGTGGGTTCCCACACTCGCTCTCCTGCAGCTCCCACTCTGTGGCCCGGGGCTACAAGGGGGCCAGGAGAAAGCAGATGATAGGAAGACAGCCCCCAAGACTGCTCCCTAAATTGGCATTGGGTGCATCGTGCCAACAATACTCATGCTGCCCAAGGACAGGCTGCAGAAATAAAGAACATTGAATATGTAAACCTCAGGTTTTACTCTTCCAGAGTAAGCCTTAACATACATCTATATATAGAAGATTCCACGTAAACTTAGTATTCTTCTCCTGTGATTCATTCATGCATTCGTTCACTCGGTCACTCAGTCACTCAGTCACTCACTCAGTCACTCACTCACTCAGTCACTCACTACTCACTCACTCACTCGCTGCCTCAGGGTCAATTCTGACTCATAGCAACCCCTCAGGACAGGACGAAACTTCCCGGGGGGTTTCTAAGGTTGTGACTCCTGATGGGAATAGAAAGCCCCGTCTTTCTCTTCCTGGTTCCGTTAGGAGGCTTCAATGTATGCTTTCTTTTTAAGTCGTATGTGTGCCTCCAGATTGCCAAAGCACTTACCACATCTCCAGAGTACTTTCACTATTTACCTTTTCAAGTTTCAGTTTCGGGAGCCATAAAACGTTGTTTACACAATCTTCTTTAGTGAAAAGCCAGGTGCAATGAAATCATTATAAAAAATCTTGGTATCCGTGCCTTGGTATAGATGAATAATCTTTTTCATGTAATACATTTTAATTGAAATTAGGGATTTGCCATGATCAAAGATTAAAAATTCATAGTAAATCTTATAAATAACACCTTGAGATTAACATCATCCCTATGTTATATTGTACAGACAAGATCAAAACTAGGAATTCAGTTGCTGAGGTGTGCAAGGCATTAAAACAGATAACTTTGCCATTAAAATTTTTATTGTTTTGGGAAAGAACTTCATCGATATTAGAGGGGTGTTATATTTTGTGCATGCCTAGTTTACATACGTAACTTCATTTATCATTGTTTTCAGTGTGAGTTGCGGATAATAACCATTACATAATTTCTGCAATTGGTGGATTTCCCCTTTTGAAATGAGAAGAGTATATTTCAGGAAATCAGGCTCTTGGGTACTTTATAAATATTTATTTGGACTTTTTCGCATTGCCAGTGAAAGGAGATTTTTCACTCTCTTTAGAGAAAATTTTAAGTCGTACTCAGTTTAGCGGGTTGCACCTCACACCACTACCCTCCAGACATATGAGAGAGGAAACAACCACAGGATAACTGTTCAGTAGGTGCCTAGCCACACCTTCCACCCTGCGAACCCCTCAGACTCGCATTTCCCCACATATCAAAATTCCTTCCGTCACTCCTAAATTCGGATCGTCCAACTTCCTCTTCCCCTGCTCTCCCACAGCAGAGAAGTCCTCAGCCATCTGACCTCCCGACTCCTTCACTGAGACTGCTTTTGTTTCACGTCCATGTAGACAGCACAAGAGAGACAGGGCCTCCTTTTTGCCAAGATCTGAGAACACTTAGCATGCAAACCTGTTTCCTTTTACTGCCAGCACCCAGCTTCTGCATCAGAGAGCAAAACCTGCAGTTGCTTAATAGCTAGAGTCAGTTATGTGGCGTGTATAAAACTCACTGATCTGATCCGTCAGACCCGATTCTCCTCTGTTGCATTAGGAAACAGTTTGGCACTTCTTCCAGAAGCTAACCATAGAATTATCATCTGACTTATCAATGCCACTCCTAGATATGATTCAAGAGAATTAAAAACATATGTGATAACATGTACATGAACATTTATAGTAACATTAGCCACACTAGTCAAAAAGAGGAAACAGACCAAAGGTCCATCAAATGAATGGGGAAACAAAATGTAGTCTAGTCATACCAAATATACAAAAATAAACAAAATCATTATGTTAAGATTTTTCATTACAAATATTTAGTAAAAAATAATTCAACAAAGAAACTAAACTCACTGCCATCAAGTTGATTGGGACTCATAGCGACCCTGTGGGGCAGAGTAGAACTGCCCCTGTGGGCCTGCAAAGCTGTAAATTTAATTTAGGGGAACAGAGCCTCTTCTTCCTCCCCTGAGTCTATCCATACAGTGGGAGAATATTCTTATTATCTATAATATGAAATGAGACCTAGGTGGCTATGGGTGAATCTTGAAAGCCTTATGCTATGTAAAAGCAGCCCCATACATCAGACTGCATATGGAGTCATTCTATTGGTATGAAATGGACAAAATAGACTAAACCTGAGACAGATTAGGAGTGGCCAGGAGCTGGGGAGAGGCTTAAATGGCAAGAATCTGCTAAAGGGCACCTAAATATTTGGGGAGATGATTTAAAATTTTGGAATGAGTTAGTTGCCTGATAGTATAGATATACTACAAATCACTGACTTATACATTAAGACAATAAAAAAGTAAACTGAAACAAAACCAAACAGAAACCCTGAACCTCCTTTGCTATACGAGCGAGCGAGCGAGCCGGCATCTGTGAACGGATTCTGCGTGCAGCCAAGGCGGACTCCCGGAGGCTGGGTTTTGTCCCGAAGCCCGCAGCTCCTTGCGAGCGCTTTGCCCTGAAAGGCAGCATGGGCCGATGTTGAGAAACAGATGCAGCTCTACGCAATGTGGCTGCCGTTCTAAAACCTTGTGTTTTCATGTGTAAAACGAAGACAAAAATATTGAACTTGCCATATATATTGTGAGGATTAGAAACAGTATCTTTTCAGAGCACTGTCGATTCTGACTCAGCGGCTATCATCCCCATGGGAGCAGGTCACGAGTCTCCTCCATCAGAGCAGAGCCCCTGCATGGCTCCCAACCACCAAAATTAGCAGCTAATTAGCATGCGCAGAGTGACCAGGACTATTTTCATAGGCAATAAATGATAACCATTTCCCCATTATACCTCATCCTGGAGGTATAAAAATTTCTCACCTTCAATATTGGAAGTTCTATTCTATTTACATCATTATTATCACTGACTCCAATCGCCTAGAACTACAAGGAGCCCTGGTAACGTAGTAATTACCTGTGGGGATGGGAATCATGAGGTACGCCGTTCGAGACCACCAGCCTCTCAGAGGGAGAAAGACGGCATTTTCTACTCCTGTAAAGGATTATACCCCTAGAAACCCGCAGGAGCAGTTCTGCCTTCGCTTACAAAGTTGCTATGAGGCGGGTTCAACTCCATGGCAGGCTGTTTGATTTAAGGATTGCCTATAACTCAGTCTCTGATGAATGCCAGACCAAAAATGAGAAAGAACATCCCAGCTAATGCACCGGTTGGTGACGCCCGATAGCCAGTGATATGGATGACTGACTATCTGTTCAGTCACATGTAGATTTTAACTTATAGTTGATTCTCCATACGAATGCCAATTGTCTTAAGCAATGCATTTCTGTACAAGTGCCTATAAAAATTGGATGTACCTTAGTCCTTAATAAATCAAACTAAATTTTAAAATATTGCATTTCTTTTTTTGCTATGCATTATGCCCACCATAAGGTGGGGTTGAGGAGGGCGGAGAGGATGGAAAAGCAAAAGTACAAATATCACAGTCTTTGACTATCATCTTTTGAGGACTGGGACATATTTTCATAAGACCCTTGTAATGGTGACCAGTGTTCCAACCCAGGAAGAACATAGCAAATTAAAAAGATTATTTCTTAGAATAAATAAAGTTTAGTTGTGATCAGTATTTTCTGAGGGTAGTGCTGTTAATCATAGCCCTGAAATAGTAAGAATCTTATCTTTCTTCTGCACTAAAAATGGTTCAGATTTAATCTACTGTACTTTACGGACAGGGGTTGAGGGGAGATTCTTATTCAAAGGGAAGTAAAAAAGTTAATTTCTACTTTCTTGTGTGAAAGCAAGAGAGAAAGAAATTATTTACTTTTCAGCAGCAAGAGTTGAGATTAGAACACAGGATAAAAGATTCCTGATATCACTATTTTTGAGTGTGAAAATAAATTATTTTTCTAATTTATTTATTCTTTATGTTTGAAGAATAATGTAGTCAAACAGTAAAATGTCATACATTAAATAAAATCCAGTTTAAATACAGGACAGTAGCCTGGAAGTCTTCAAAATCATCCTCCACTCTATGGTTATGTTATTTTGATATCACCAGAAAACAGGGCATATTTTAAAAATACATATGAGGAAACATAAGTGGGCAACACTGAGCAAGTTTCAGACTGGGGCAATTTGATTACAAGGCACAATAAATAATAGAGTGTTTATAACTGTTTTGAATTTCCGTATGTTTTTGTAGTACACAGACTTCAAATTTTAAATTTCCTAATGACTTGAGTTACTTCATTTTACATAAAATGTCTTTAACATGCAATGTTTTATTGGTTCAGATTAAATACTTTGGGATTCGAAGAAAAGTCTTTCCAGATGAGCAAGAGGTTGCATAAATGTAATGACATATGGTTTGGTTTTTATAGCTACAGTGTGCAAAAAATAGTAGCATAATGCATACATTCAATGATATGTATGTATTTATACATATAAATATATTTTCTACTTTAAAATCACAAGATAAGATGCTTTTGTACAAGTGTGATTTTGTTTACTTTCTCTTCCTTGTTCCCTTTGTGAATAAAAATAACTGAAACTTAGAACAGTTTTAAGCATCTCATTATTTCAGGGATCTAGTTAAAGATAAAATCAAAATCTGCACAGACTTGTGAGCTAGGCTGACTACCAGGGTCTCAGAGCCTCAGGGCAGGAAGACTGTCCACTGATCTTTCTACTGGGGTTTTGTCCAGCACAGTAGGCTTCTTCAGAATCATCCCAGATGGGTGGGTCATGAACTGGTTCTTCACTATCTCTCTGGATAGACGCTTCCTACATCCTCTGGCAAATTCAAAAGAATTGTGCCCAGAAGTTCTTCTGTTACTGCCTCTGGATCCCTGGTCTTATCATATCACGCATAGAGAGGTGAAGAGCGTTTGATGCTTGCATGTGATACACTCAGGTTTTGGAATATCAAAGGCTGCTGCAAGACCTTTCATCTTTTATCCTTCGAAGCAAAAAAAGAATCTCAATGAACCTTAAACTTTTCTCTGAAGCGGCATACGTATTTTTTCTCTTTATTACTTGTATGGATCTTACAGGACTCATTCATATTGCCCTAAGTCCTTTGTTGTGGAGACCAGTGTTCTAAACTATGAAGGATATTACCTGCAGAAATAAGAATTAGCTGACGAACTCAGCAAGAAAGGTTTCCTAGTCACTACAGAAGTGAATTCCTTCTATCCACAATTGGGGGATGGGAGGAACATGGTTACTAAACAGAGGGCATTTGAGAGCTAAGTGTAGATTGTCAAAGGCATAAATCTTGCTTGACAGTTAAAATCTTTTCAGTTGAATCCCCCTCTGATGCATGCTGGAGTTCAGCATTTTCTGTATCTTTGTTCTGTTCTGCTTCATTTTGTTTGTGTCCGTTCATAATAAGGTGGATCACAGAGATGTTATGTTACTGGAGGTCACCCTCTTGACGTTGTTATATGTTTTTTCTATTTTCAGTATATGAAACCCAGGATTGACAAACCTATGAAGACAGCCTATAGAATAAGGGTTTAAGGGTTCGGGGTGTAGAGTGTGTGTGTGTGCGGGGGGGGTGGCGCACAGGGGGAGAGGATTTAAAAGGGAGAGGATGTCAAGGAATCCAGGAAGAAAAAGAACGTTTGGAAACTGAGTTGGCAATTGTACAATTCTGTTTGATGTGCTTGTGCTATGGAATAATGTGATGTATGTATTATCTCCCAATTAATAATATCTTTTTTAAAACACTGAAACTATTTTTTAATTTAAATCATTTTATTGGGGCTCATACAACTCTTATCACAATCCATACATAAATCAATTGAGTAAAGCATACTTATACATTCATTGCCGTCATCATTCTCAAAATTCACCTTCTGCTTAGGTTCCTGGAATCAGCTCACTTTCCTTTTTTTCCTCCCCCTCCCTCCACACTCTCCCCTCCCTCATGAACCCTTAATAATTTATAAGTTGTTGTTTATCTTATCTCCCTTCACCCACTTTTCTGTTGCCTGTCCCCCAGAGAGGAGGTTATATGTAGACCCCCGTGATTGGTTCCCCCTTTCTACCCTCACTTCCCTCCTGGTATCGCTACTCTCACGGCTGGTTCTGAGGGGTTCATCTGTCCTAGATTCCCTGTGTTTCCAGATTCCATCTGTACCGCTGTGCATCCTCTGTCTAACCAGGTTTTCAAGATAGAATTGGGATAATGATAGTTGGGGGGAGGAAGCATTTAAGAACTAGAGGAAGGTTGTGAGTTTCATTATTGCTACACTGAACCCTGGGTGACTCATCTCTTTCCCATTACCCCTCTGCAAGGGATGTCCAGTTGTCTACAGATGGTCATTGGGTCCCCATTATGCACTCCCCTCATTCACGATGATATGACTTCCCCCCCACCTTTGTTGCTTGAAACCTTGTCCCCTCGGCCCTTCATGATCACACATGTTGGTGTGCTGCTTCCATGTGGGCTTTGTTGCTTCTGGACTAGATAGTCGCTTGTTTACTTTCAAGCCTTTAAGTCCCCAGACGCTATATCTCTCAATAGCCAGGCACCATCAGCCTTCTTCACCACATTTACTTATGCACACATTCGTCTTCAGCATTTATGTGGGGAAGGTGATCACACAATGATGGTATTTGTTCTTTGGTGTCTGCTACCTGATCCCTTTAACACCTCGTGTTCACTTAGGCTGTGTGCTTCTTCTCTGTGCATTTTGTTGCTTCCGAGCTAGATTGCCGCTTGTTTGCCTTCAAGCCTTTAAGACCCTAGATGCTAAATCTTTTGATAGCCGGGCACCATCAGCTTTCTTCACCACATTTGCTTATGCACATGTCTGTCTTCAACAATCATGTCAGGAAGGTGGGTATCATGAAATGACCATTTAGCTGAGCAAGGTGCTCTTGTATTGAGGGAATGTGTGCGAGGAGGCCCAAAAAAAGATTAGAGGAAGGCTTATTAACAGCCTGCAACACCCAGATGACACAGTCTTGCTTGATGAAAACGAGGAGGACTTGAAGCACTCGCTGATGAAGATCAAGGATTGCAGCCTTCAGTACAGATTACAGATCAATGTGAAGACCAAAATCCTCACAACTGGACCAATAGGAATCATCATGATAAACGGAGAGAAGATTGAAGCTGTCAAGGAGTTCATCTTGCTTGGATCCACAACCAATGCTCATGGAAGGAGAGGTCAAGGGGTCAAGAGATATTTTGCATTGGATTAATCTGCTGTGCAAGAACTCTTTAAAATGTTAAAAAGTAAGACCTAAGGTGCTCCTGATGCAAGCCATGGTATTTTCCATCACCTCGAATGCACGTGACAGTTGGACATTGAATAAGAAGGACCAAAGAAGAAGCAATGCATTTGAATTACGGTGCTAGTACTGCGTGTATGTTAATGGGGAGGAAAACCTAGAAATAAAAGAGGGTGAGAATGGTAACACCACTCAGAGAAAGTCACCAGTCACTAAATTGTTAAGGAGATAGTGGTGATTTGGTGACTATGTTGTTGTGTTTATTCTCAGTAGCCACAAAATCAGTAGAATTTAAGGAAAGGAAAGAAGATGTCAGTCTTGGAAATGCTGTTGATCAGTTCTACCCTGTCCCATGGTGACTGAACAGCACACATTCCCATGATCATGTGCAATAGTTCCCTGCCCCTTAGAAAGTCCCATGGGCTCTTCTTGGACAATCTTCTCCCAACCCCTTCCAAGAGACAACCTCAGTTCTGACTTCTTTTAAAGCTTAGTTTGGTCTATTCGTGAACATTGTTGAATTGAATGCATTCATGTGGGGTTGTTTTTCTTTGGTTTAGTTTTCCTTTTTGGTTCACCTTCTTTTTCTTAGCGTAATTCTGTGAAATTCATCCAGGTTGTTCCCTATACTGGTTGTTGGTTCTGTAACATGTTTTTGTTGTGGTTGTTCCATGCTTCTGGGTAAGCTTTGTACCACTAGTCACAAAAATGTAGAACCACAGAATATAGGACCACTAGTCACAAAAGTATAGAGGGGCTTTCATTGCTTCACCTTTGAATAACTTAATAACTGCAATGATGGCAATGTCAAGGCCAAATAGAGGAAGACTGGAAGAGGAACTGCAGGTCAAAATGACCCTTGGTGTTTGCATTCATTCCTCACTAGACCCTTTTTGTTACTGTTAGTGTCTGTGAAGTGGATTCCGACTCATGGAGACCCCGTGGGGGCCAGAGCAGAGCTTTCAAGGCTGTCCCTTTCAGAAGCACAAGGCCAAGCCAATCTTCCGTCGCTAGTCATAAAACATGTCACTGTTTGCGTGAACCAGGCGCTCCTTGTTTTCAATCGTTCCCAGACCCCATCACAACTCTAATGTGGTTCTTGTAGGGACCTGAGCAGTGCATTATATGATGGGCCTCTTAATGCTTTTGCGTTCTCAGAGGGTTTATCATTGGAGGGTTGGGAGCTCCCAAGAGTTCTTGTTGATGAACGAAAAGCCATGCTTGCGGCAAAAGAAAGAACAGATGAATGAGACCTCCTGAAAATAAGAAATGTCCTCACAACCAAAGATATCATCCGAGAGTAAAAGGAGAACCCACAGCCTGGGGAAAAGAAATTGACAAGGACATACATATCCGATGAAGGACTCATTCCGTTTTATTTTTAAGATCATTTTATTGGGGGCTCTTACAGCTCGTATAACCATCCATCCATCAATTGTCTCAAAGCATATTTGTACCTATGTTGCCATCATCATTTTCTAAACATTTACTTTCTATTTGAGCCCTTGGTATCAAATCCTCTTTTTTTTCCCTCCCTCGCTATCCTCCACCCTCATGACCACTTAATAAATTATAAATTATTATTACATTCATATCTTACACCAACTGCTCTCTCTATTCACCCACATTTCTGTTGTTCATCCCCCTCAAAGGAGGGATATGTGTCAATCATTGCAATTGTTTCCCCCTTCCAGTCCTTCCCCACCATCCCCCTATGCTCCTGGTATGATTATTCCCATTCATATTCCTGAGGGGTTAGTCTGACCTGGATTCTGTGTGTAATGAGCTCTTATCTCTACTAGTATGCATGCCCTAGTCTAACCAGAGCCGAAAGGCAGGGCTGGGGTCATGATAGTGGGAGGTGAGGACGCCTCAAAGAACCAGAGGAACATTGTGCGTTTTATCAGTGCTATCCTGCACCCTGGTTGATACATCTCTTCCTTGTGACCCTTCTGTGAGGGGTTGTCCTATTATCTACAGATAGGTTTGGGGTCTCTGCTCTGACCCCCTTGTTCACAACAATGTTTGGGAGGGTTTTTTTTGTCTTGTTTTGGGTCTTCTGATGCCAGTTACTGGATCATGTCAACAACTCGTGATCACACAGGCTGGTGTGTTCTTCCATGTGGGCTTTGTTGCTTCTCAGCTAGATGGCCGCTTGTTCACCTTCAAGCCTTTAAGACCCCTGGGCACCATCAGCTTTCTTCATCACATTTGCTTATGCACCCACTTTATCTTCAGTAATCATCAGGAGGGTGAGCATCACAGAATGCCGATTACTAGAACAAAGTGTTCTTGAGTTGAAGGAGGGATTGAGCAGAAGCCCAAAGAAGGGCTAATTTAGAGGACCTAGAAAACCTCAATACCCTAACATGAAAATGATGAATAACCCAATTGAAAAAGAGACAAACTCACACATTTCCATAAAGTCCATTTTGACGCAGAGTGACCCTACAGGACAGGGTAGAACAGCCTCTTTAGCTGTCCAAGACTGTAAGTCCTTTCAGAAGAAAGCCCTGTTTCTCCGGCAGGCTTGCTGGTGGTTTCAAAGTGTTGACCTCACAGTTACCCTCCCAACTCGTAACCACTATATCACAAGGGCTCCTTAGAAAAAATGGATGGAAGACAAGAATAGAGAGTTTAATATAAAGAAAATCTGGCAATCACTATGCGGCATGTATGAGAGATGCAGATCAAAACAACAATGAGACATTGCCTCACCTCAGAATTGATAGTGATGTCCAGAAAAGCAGAAAACAGCAAATGCTGGAAGGGATGCAGAGAGAGGTGAATCTTGATCCACTGCTGGGGGGGTGGGGTGGGGGTGGCACAGTGTAACCCTGTTCAACAACTGTAGAAAGCAGTGTGGCACTTCCTCAAATAATTGGAAATAGAAATACCATATTAGCCAGCCATAATGCCCAATGGTGCATACCCTAGAGAAATAAAGAAGATAGCAAGAAGAGATATAGACACGCCCACCTCATTGCAGCACTATTCACAGGAGCAAGGAGATGGACACGACTTCTCTAAATGCCCACCCATGGACGAATGAAGGCATTAACTTTGATACACACACACTGGAACACTACACATTGTTAAAGAAAACGATGAAACTCAAGCAACTCATTGCAGGGATGGATTTGGAGGATAATATGCTGAGTCACGTTAGTCAGCACACAAGGTCTGGGGGAGTGAAATATTGGGAGAGGGCATTTACTGAGATGCCAGGTTGTGTGTGATTTCCCACCTGCATCAAAACAGGTAGCCTCTGAAGCAGAAAAAACGAGAGTGATGAAGAGAAACATCTATCCCAACAGGAAAAGAGGAAAAAGAGACTGATTTGATTCTGATAGAAACAGAGGCAATACACTCATGAGGATTGAGATAGCAGGATGGATCATTTAATCATCTATTAAACCAGCTGACAGTTTCAAGCCCTTGCTGTATTTATAAATGTTCCTCAAGACTGACCAGGTCAACTTTTCCTGCCCTTTCGCCCCCTCTGGTGGAAGCACGAAGCATTAATCTCACCTCAAAACCCCAGCAGCACCCGGAGGAGGTGGAGAAAATGAGATGGGTGATACCCAGACTTTAATACTCATATAAATGGCCTAGGGATCTTGTTAACCTTGACATTAAGTAGGTTGGTGCTTGAGCCCGAGATGCGGACTCTCTAACAAGTCTCCCACCGCACCTGAACAGCAGCCAAGGTCCGGCAGAGGAGAGACTGACCGAGGGCTCCCAGCAGGACATGGACCTGATCTCCAGCCCTAACCTGGATGCAGCCCTCCATCCAACAGTGGGTCTACCTTCCCTGAAGAGCTTACGTTCATTGGGGATGTTTTCCCAGTCATAAGCAATGATTTACTTCTGAGCATGCCTTTACGACATGCAGTTGATTCTGCTGGACCATGGGAATCCCGGTAGGAGGCAGTGTGATGCTTCCGTCACATGGGATCAGATCCTTATGGGATCATCTCACCCTTCTGGAAGCACAAGTCTCAGAAGTCTGAAGCACGAAGAGACTTGTATGACTTGCCCACGGTCACCAAGGAGTTGAAAGCAGTGACGCTCTGCCCAATCTTCCTGACCCAGGTCCTCGTGCTATCTGTCGAGATCAATTCCCGCCTGCAAGTTTCTCACAAGTGAATGGAACAATTTCCGCCAAGTTCTATGGGTAATCCAATGCCCACGTGGCAGGTCACATGGGCCAGCAAATATGACAGTCTATGTCTCATTTTGACACCTTTCCTCATGGCTTCGTCTTTTGTCGTTTGCTGCCCCGTTTTCTAATAAATAGAGCTGTCTTTTAGGCATCCATTAAAAGAAAAAGGAAATTAGCCCCCATCATGGCATCACTTTTGCTGAATACAATTCATGGAAACAAGACACATCAGGTCTTAACGGGTATATTTTATTTTTAAATGGATATTCTTTAAAACTTTCCATCAAAATCTTAATACGTCTGCTTTTTATAGATGGATGAATGAATGAGTTTTTCAGGTAAGAAATCCATCCTGGATAAATAGCAAACCAATGGACTTTGAGGCGGTCCCCAAAGCGATCTGAGTCAAAGGCCACGTACTTTGAAACCCGTTTGTCTCCGACATCAAAATTCACTTTAGGGTACTTAAGCGATTGTCATGCCTGACAGAGTGGAAGGTGAATTTCCACTCTGCCCTCTTCATTCGCAGCGAAAAAAGGCCCGAGAGTAAACAAAAAGTTCCGGCTCTCTTTCCGCGTGTATGTGTAAAATGCAGATGAGCAAAGTAAGTAGGCGTGTGAAATCATTTGTGACAAAACCCATTATTTACAGATGAGAAATTTATATTGTCAGCGTAATATCTGTGAGGCTAAGCGGAGCTGCGAAGATATAAAAGCAGCCGGGATTGGCGCGGAACTACAGAGCGCAGGACCACGAGCCCTGCGAAGTTCACACAGAGAACCCACCTTGTCCGCCTGCTCGGCTCCACGTCTCAGCATCAACAGGTAAGCCTGCTATTGGTTCCTTGTACAAATGCAGAGCCTGTTTTTTATACAGTTCAACTGTTGTTAAGGGAGAAAAGTGTTATGAATTAAAGTGCTGCTCTTTCATCTTATGCTTTATTTTAATAACACACTAGGCAGAATTGAAGTTAAAGGGTGACAGAACGGCATCTCCATGGACTTCAACGTAGGGAAGCTCCAAAACGTACTGGGCGGCTCACTCATCTCAAAGATATCAAGTAGGAAATAAAGCAGATATTCAAATCAATGAGCTTGTCAGGAGCTGTCGCTGTTATGAGAATTGCGTGTTGAAATAAATAGAAACAGTTTGAAAAAAGAAACTGTTCTCTTTCCATTTACTCAAAGTATATACTGCTTCAAACAGAAGGCGTCTTTTCAAGTCAGCAAAAAAAAAAAAAATGGGTCTGTTAGGCAGGCTTTACCCCCAATCGCTTTCTATCAATTATTATCTCTGACTTTCTAAAAGACCAAATTTAAATCATCTTTCAAACATTCTTATTTCCAATATCTCTATCAAAAAATTAGGGTCCATGAAATGAATTCTTTATTAATAAGACAATGTACAATGGTGCGGGCTATGCATAAATACTTACTTTGGATAGGTGGAAATAACCAATACTTACTATCGCTTAAAGGCTAGTAGCTGTGATTGACATCTAAAAAGTCTACATTCTGGAATAAACTTTTGGTAACTCTTTTTTGAGGCGGGGGCCGAGTGTGGGGTGGGTGGACCAGCTACTCTACAGTATCCGTTTAAGTTCCTAAAGCAAAGGACACTCTTACAGAGATCTTGCATGCAATCAATGATTAAATGGTGTATATTTCCATATATATGCTCTTGTAGCAAAGAAAATAAGATAACTCTGTTATAAGGGACCCATATGCTCTGCATTTAGAGATGTCATACAATGTCTCCTTCCCTTGGTCTGTTAATCTTTCTAAAAGATTCTCTACAAGAGAAAAGCTATTGTCATCATGTGCTTTGGAGTTTAAGTTAGACAAGATGGTTCTCTCCTTATGTCACACGAAGAAGGGGGAAAGCACGTTGAAATTGTTTTCTTATTAAGTAGTATTTTAATACTAAAATATCATTAAATTTTACCTTCTTGGAAATGATTCACAAACAAGAAACTGGCTCCATTCTCCCCTGTTCACAATTCCAGACTTTTGAACCATTGCATTGACAATCCATTGGATTGAATATATTAAAAGGAGTCATATAACCGTCACAACCAATTCTAGAACAATTCCATAGAATATGGCATAAGGAGAGTTGAAAAGCAAGTCCTTTCTTCAGGTGGAACTTCCTTTGGTGCCTGTATGGGATTTCAAATGTTCCCTTTTTAATGGTTGGTTCTTCTTCCATCAGGGGCACAGTACCAAACGGCTCGGGGCCTGCCTTGGTACAGCATGATTGAAGATGTGAAAGCTTTAAAGGCCTTGGGTGGAAGGAATGATTTAGTCCTAAATTGACAGCATTTGCCTTGTAGAAGAAACTTTCCAGCAGTAACATCATCATAAAAATAACTGCTAGCTTGTCCTAATTTTTCTAAATCCTAAAAAAGCATGATTTTAATAGTTGAGAGTTCCCTTCAGGAGATTCTACCTAAAAATAGGGCAACAGCAACTTTTTTTCTGAAGCCTAGCAAAATGCCCAATTGCTAATTCAATATTGATGAATGAAGAACGATGAATATACACTCCCTTCATGTTGCTTTATCTAATAGACAGCTCAATCTTAAAAACAAAACACAATCTTTTAAAAAAAAAAGAACCTTTCCTTTTAATGAAAGAGATTACAGGTATTATATAGTCTCTGAGTTTTAGAGCCAGAAACAGATAGTAAATACAGCTAGGATGTTAACGAAAAGATTGATAGTTTTACATGATAATATTTGTAAAATCCGTATTTCAAACCAAATGGCATTTGCTAAAAATACTCATTCAAATTATTTATGGATAAATATAATCTGACTTGGACTGAAATCCTCACTTCTCAAAGCATGCACGGTTGGGCTTAAAAGTAGCAGAGGGAAGTAAAACCCAAACCTGCGCTGCCCAGGCTGTTGGGACTCAGAGCCACCCTGCAGGGCAGAGGAGAACTGCTCCCTGGGGTTTCTGAGACTGCCAGTCTTTGCGAGGGCAGAAAGTGTCACCTGTCTCCGGCAGAGCAGGGGGTGGGTTTGAATAGCCAACGTTGGAGTTAGCAGCCCCATGCGTAAGTACCCCACGTAGAAGGAAGCCATGGTAAACATGGGGCGTGAGTTTTCCATTCCGAAAACAGAGGTGCCAACTCAGTGGGCCCTGCCCACATCCTCGTTGCCCTCCGTGCACCCTGCCTGTCACGCAGTGGGTGGGCATCTGCTGGTGACACGAGGACAGCAACCAGGTGTAGCTTGCAACCACTTCTAGTGTGTCACTAGCAGCAAATGACATATGCTGGACTCCGTCCAATTCTAAAGCAACCTGGGGACTTCCAAGTCTTCAGAAGCAGGCGCCGGTTTGCTTCCTGACAGTCCTCTCCTGGTTGTTTCCTTGTGACGGTTCAAGTTGCCAGAAGCATTAGTTCTCGTTGCAAATTGCTTGTCTTTAAACTGATTTTTTTCCCCTTTAATTTAGAACAGGTCAACGCACCCTAAAATACCTCAAATCTGTTGGCCGCTTTATAATTACAAAGTCTAGACCAAGTTACACTATTTAAAATATAAATGAATAATACATCTGAACCGACAGCTGGCATGCCAAGTTGTAGCCCGAGGCTGCTTTAAGATGGTTGAAATGCAGTATAATGTAAATGCTTAGAAGTGAAGGACTATTAATTGAAAGCCAGACTGATAGTGGGGGTGGGGTGGGGGGGCAGCATCATGGATAAGGTGCCATTCAGGCTAACCATATGTAGCATATCATCTACAGGGGATATTTTCAATGTTTATCGTGGTCATTTTCCATTTCAATTCTGGAAATGAGCCTTCTAAACATTGACAGAAGTGTCCTACATTAATGAAAACCCTGAATGCTGGCTTTGCCTCTCAAAATTAAACTGGCAATAAAATCAGAACATGACTGGTAAAATGGGCTATTTCTTTCTAATTAGAAAATGTCTAGAGTCACAATCAAACTATTTTAGCTTGGCATGTTTAAATAGGATTGCTTGCTTCTTCCCGCCCCACCCCCCAACTCCCCCCATCCCTGTGTCCTGACAGACAGACAGCAACAATGAGAAGCATTTACGTTGTGGCGGGATTGTTCCTGATGCTGTTACAAGGCAGCTGGCAACATGCTCTGCAGGACACAGAGGAGAAAGCCAGGTAGTACATGTTTCCATGTTCACCAACACAGCACTGTGGCTGCTGTAACCCCCCGGGGAAACCGTGCTTAGTAAACTGGGTCTCGGTAACGTAGTGCGAATGCTCTTTGCCCAACATCCGTATGTTGGAATTGTCGCTGTGATAAAGGTAGGCTTTTCTGGATTATAGAAACAAGTCTGCGTTGCATCATAATTCAGGGGGTAAGAAATGTGAGGAAATATGCTACACGGGAGATGAAAGCTTTTTGAATTCTTCAGATTAGTCTATCTACCTATTCATGACGCACACACTGCATATTTTATTTTAATGATTCACACCAACTCTTTTCTCTTTGTTATTCCTTTTCAAAACACATTGTTTCTTGCTAATTTTCAGTCATACATGTTCATGCATCCATAGATGCTCATACCAAAAAGAAGTATGCAAGAGGGCTGAAAGTATACAAAAGTCTACTATCCAGAGTAAAATTATTCATAATGAAACCATGATATCTCAGTGTCCTGTATTTCACATACACAATATACAGATACTTCTCAGACTATAATACAGCTTGGCATCATGCGTTCCCCTTATCATTGTTTTGTTAGTTTTTCTGACATTGTTTAAAATTTCCTCTAAATGTAGAACAGCTAATGGCTGCATGCTAACCAATACGAAAATCTGCAAATAATACACAGGGAGCTAACCCTTTCCTCGCGGGCACCCACGAGGTCTGCAAATTCTCCTACTGCAAATAGCATTTCGAATAATTTTTGGTCTGTGAATTTTCCCTGCATTTCTGACTATTTGGGGACGATGGATTCCTGAGTTATTGTCTCAAACAGTTTGAATGAGCTGAAACCTTTTATGATATTTTGTAACTGAACTTTCCAGAAAAATTAGGATGGAGATATTTATTTCACAGTATCCTTACTAGTCTGTAATCTTCGCTAACTTGACAAGCAAAAATAGTATCTCCTTGATGTTTTCATTTCTATTTCTGAATATTAATCACATTGAATATTTTGCTGTATATTCACTTTACAACCAACTGTTGGTGAACAAGGTGTGGATTATTCAATATGTAATTTCAAATTAGCAGGTGGAATTTTTTTTCTTGCTTTTAAGTCTTCCAGAAATAACTACTGAATTCTGAGATCGTTGAGCTAGGCTTTTATATTGATATATGCCAAACATAAATTTGCTGCCCAACCTCCTAATGGGGACTCTTCACTCTTGAACACATTCGAGAAAAACATTCTCTTCTGCCATTATTTGCATAATCATGAGAAGATTAAAGCTAAAACGTATTCTATCCTACTTCAGAAAAATTTTTTTAAAAATCAGTCCAATGATTAATTTGTTCCTAGAATTCAGGAGTGTACCCAGCTACAATAAAACTATGAGAGTCCAATTAAAAACTAAGGTTTCTTTGCACTGTGCAGCAATATGCTCTCATGTGCTTGAATTACTGTTTTATGTAGCCCTATATTTCGTAGTGAAGGTAATTCTCCAGTGACTCTTCATACTTGTGTGTTGCACCAATCACTATCCGTCACAGATCCATCTCAGCTTCCCTGTCCAACCCGCTCAGTGACACGGATCAGATGGCTGAAGACAAGCGCCATTCACAGGGCACGTTCACCAGTGACTACAGCAAGTACTTGGACTCCCGGCGCGCTCAGGACTTCGTGCAATGGTTGATGAGCACCAAGAGAAACGGGTGAAGTTCCAAACCTGGTCTGAATATGCTACTGAGCCTTGCTGCACTCTCTTGCCTTTCTTAATTGCTCACACTCTCCGAGTGAAAACACACTCCACTGAGTCCCTGTCAACTCACTGTGACCCTCTGAAGGGTATATTCTCGGCTGTACAGTTTTATGGCAGCCGCATTTACCTCTCAAGGGCACCTTGTGGGATTGCAGCCAGCTGTTCAAAGCTTACCGGCAGGTCATGGACTCTTTTAATTTTGATACTTTGCAAGGTTGCTCGTGCTATCTTTTGTATTTTGTCTCTGAAGGCCCTATCCCTCATCCCTCCGACCCCTTACCTGCTCTTCCCTGGTCCGTAGGCCTTAAATTATTCCCTCAAAAGTGGTCTTGGCAATATATCCTCCCTTATTCATTTGCCCTTAAAGCTGAGAGCTGATTTCTGTTAAACATTCAGATTTAGGAACCTAATTTCTGGCCAAAAGATAGAGTAAATTCCACATTCCGTCAGAGGGCTCAAACCCTCAACTGTGACCACATTGACATGATCCTTAGCCAAGCTAATCTTGGCAAGGAATGGGAACAAATGGAGTCCTCTTCTTGTAGAATACAATTCAAGCTATGCATTTTAAACGACAGCCTAGCCACACAGCACAACGAGAGAAGGCAAATGCGCACACAAGCGCAGCATACATTTTAATGTTGGATTTTCTGTGAGTAGTGTTGGGGTTTTGCTGCATCTAGGGTACTGGAGGAATTCATCTGCAAGAGTTTCACAGAAATGGTGGAATCTCACAATTTCTTTGGAAAGTGGCCCACGAGAGGAAGGCAGTTCTGCATATAGAGTAGCTGAAGCCATCAGACATTCAGGGAAAGGACGTGGATGTGTCTGGTGTAGACGGAGTCGGGAGGGAGGTAAAGAGAAGAGATTATGCTTGAACCAGAGGCACAGGAGAGAGACTTGCTGCTAGCCAAAGGTTCTTAGAGTAGAGGTATGTTCAACTTCAGGAACAATGGCCATCGTGGTCAGAAAAGATGTCATCCTGCTAAGAACACCAGGTGGGGCCATTGTGAAATGTGAGAAACCACAAACTGATCAAATGAAGGTGGCTTGGGGGGACTTCTGCTCACAGGCGATTTCTGTGGTAGGATTAGAGGAAACCTCTCAGGGGTAAGAGATGCCAGACAGGATGAGAAGAGCTGATCACCCACCTCTCCAGCACGCTCTGCTACACGGAAGCCAACCTGGGGTCCATGCTCCTAATGTTCTTCATGGCTGCTTGATCACACATGTCCCTTAACCCATTATCATATGGTATTTTTGAAAATTATTTGAGTTGCTTCTTTGCTTTCCTTATGAACAATTAACTAAGTCTGCTCAATGCTTCCTTGTTGAAGAGATGCATCACACAATGGAGTCTCTGTGGAAGGCGACGTCAAAGGAATGCATCGTTTCATAACCAATGGCAACAATAAACAGGGAAGGTGGACAAGGGTGTCCTGGGAGTGAGTTTTAGCACCTCTTTAATGACAAACTCTCCCCCAGGAATTGTCTTTCCTTATCCACTAACAGAAATAATCGTTAGTGGTTCCCTTCCATTTTCAATTCAGGCAATTAATAGCTTTAAAACTAGTTTCAACACTAGTCCCCAGCCACCATCCTTCCAAATTGTCGCTAAGCCCCTCCTACATAGAATCCTAAACTGGAAGCTGACACTGCTTATAGGTGAGAACCATATTGCCAGAGAGACAGATCTTCCATTTAACGTTCACATTTCTTTCAGGAATAACATTGCCAAACGTCATAATAAATTTGAGAGACATGCTGAAGGGACCTTTACCAGTGATGTAAGTTCTTATTTGGAAGGCCAAGCTGCCAAGGAATTCATTGCTTGGCTGGTGAAAGGCCGAGGGAGGCGAGAGTAAGTCTGTACATTCTTATTTGACATTATTTTTCCCCTTGATGGTGAAACTTAAATCGAGAGTTATCTATATATAGATCTGGGTTGGGAAAGCTATTTGTGCAGTCTCAAAAATTAGGGAAATAACTCAGATTGCAGGGAGAAAGTATACCAAAGTGCAGTCTATATGATCTTTGGTAAGGATCATTAATAATAGAGTCAAACCGGTTATGTATATGTATCCCCTCGTTACAGTGATGTGATTATTAGAGTATTAATTTGTCGTCCAAACCAGGACACTTGTGAGAGCAAATAGGGGGCTTTGGGCAACTGTAGTAGAACTACAAGGTCAAACTGCAGCCCTGGGAATGTCGGCAAAGGAGAAATAAGGAAAGAGATGAAAGAATACAGAAAGCACAGTTTGACATAAAATATTTGCCTAGGGGACCAGCGTGTATTTATGCATTAGTAAGTTTTCAGATGAAAAGTTGATGAAGGTTGAAAGGAAACAAGCATAAGATGTCTGGTGAAATGACACGTAGAGCTAGGTGGAAGCATCTACATGTTGAGTCATGTAGCCAATTTTTATGGAACTCTGTTAAATACCTATTACATAGCCCAAATCAAACTAATGCCCATCTCTTCCTAATGATCGTTTTGATTGGCAAGTGAAATATAAGCGATAGAAATTAAGCTTAAATTCTATTAATTTTTAATGATGTTTTAAGATATACTTACTGAGGCTTAAAGAGATATCGAGACAAAAGAGAAGTTATATTGGGACTTGGTTTCAAAGTATTAAAAATCGAACTTGCAAAACTAATAGCGAAAATGGGTGTTTACACTAGAGAACGTTTTATTGTGCATTAAAGAGATACCAAAAATTCCAATCTGGGAAACTGATAAAAGTGAACATCTAATATTGACTAGCTTTAATCCCTTCATACACTCAGTTAGTTAGCAAGGCCGGCTTGAAAATCGCTGGTTGTGCAGTATATGAGATGCTTTATCAAAATGTAAGTAAATTAATAAATAATCTCAGCAACAGCTTCTGTGTTGCTGATATACTAAAAACGTTAAAGCAGCTTGGAATATTGAAAAGGGCATGAAGTGATATAGACATAATTTCCGATCCCATCGCTTACCTTTTACTACCTGAAAATTTTCCTTTCAGAGAGATACTCACAGTTCATACTGGTTTCTCTGAGATTTTTATAGTATGACCTCAATAAATCATTTCTCAATGACCTTTGTATAAATTAGCAGTGAGAGGCGATCAGTAAGCACATATTTCAAATGTTTAAATAAATTTAACTCCTTTTCTTAGTTTCCCGAAAGAAGACAGCACCGCGGAAGAGCGTCGCAGGCACGCGGATGGATCTTTCTCAGATGAGATGAACACAATTCTTGATAATCTTGCCACCCGAGATTTTATAAACTGGTTGCTGCAGACGAAAATTACTGACAGGTGACTGACTGCAGTTTGGTCATCTCTGAAAACCACCAAATGTTTCTTAAATATATGTTTGTCATCTATAGATTGTTCTCCATGTGTGGGAAGGTGTGTGTGTGTGTGTGTGTGTGTGTGTGTGTGTACAAGTTTAAATCATGAAAGTACAGTTTTATTCATTCACTCATTGATTGCAAAAACAGTTGCTGAATATCTATAAGGGATGAGACACTAGGAATGCAGACATGAATAAAATATGGAGAGTGTTAAGTCATTCACATATTAATATAACTTTATAAACTATTATATATGTTGAAGTTTTACCACAAAGATAAAATGCCAAATATATCATATTATATACTTAATGTAAATAAGCAGAGTAGAAAAAAAAACTAAACCCCAAAACATAACCACTTATCTTTAAGAATGCTAATTGCTTTTCAAAAAATAAATCATTTTATTGGGGGCTCATACAACTCTTATCACAATCCATATATACATCAATTGTGTAAAGCACATTTGTACATTCATTACCCTCATTGTTCTCAAAACATTTTCTCTCTGCTTACCTATTCATAACTATATATTTTGATGGAAAGGTTTTAGGGTAAAACATCTTTGAATGTAAATATTTAGAATACAGAAGACAGAGGAATTGATAAGGTAATTAAATTGATAGATAGCCTTTATCCAAAGATATCATTGGAATATCTCCTGGTTATGTTAGCGGTATGTTTAAATGACTCTTTCTCTTCTCAATTCTAGGAAATGAGTTATGTCACCATTCAAAGCCATCTTCATAACATCACCTGCCAGCCACGTGGGATGTTTGAAATTTTAAGTTCTGTAAATTTAAGAGATAGATTCTGAAGACATATATTTTGCATGCCAATAAATGAGTTTCCTTTCAGTGTTCTGTTGCCAAAAGATTATAAATGGAATAAACTATTGTGAAAAAGATTGCTAAAATATCATCTTTAAAGTATCAAAAAACTGAAAGTTCTGTACCATCTTCTTTTCTTCTTATTTTTGATGAAATAACCCGACCTTTCACATTTAGCAATGAAATTATTTTTCTACATAAATTTGTACATACTAATCATTCCAATCACAGCATAGGTGCATTATAATATAGAAGGGAAAGGCTGGCATCCAGGGTGGTGAAGAAAACCTCCTTCTTGGAACCATTGTCATAAAAGTGCTCAGTTTTCAATATATCAAATTCAGACATAAATAAACAGTTAAAGCTTCTTTACTATCGTCTGTCAGTTTGTTTTTCTGTCAGCTTCTTTCCTCCTACTTCTACTTCTTTCAAACATGACAACCGAAACCCATAGCCCACAAGACAAAGGCTTGATAAAGGCATGACTTGTGCTTTGAATAGCTACACTGGGCTTTAATATTCTGAGAAAACAATGAAAATTGAGGATATTTTATAGAAAAATAGTGATTTCTCATGAAATAAATGGATCAAGTAACAGTGGATCCAAAACACAAATCTCCCCTGGAGCTGAGAACCAGCTCCCTCGTTCTGGAGGGTCACCTGCTCTCCAGTTTACAGCAGTGGCCCCGACACACACGCTCACAGGCCACCACACACAAGCACACGCAGACCCCACCGTATGTGCTCCTGGGCTTTCTCCCTGGCTCACTATGCATGTCCATCACCGCCTACCCTCTGCAGGCATTTGAGTTTGCAGACCAGTCTCCAGACCCTGGTTTTACAATGTCCAATAGCTTGAGTTAGCCGCATGCCGATGAGCATGTCTACAATTTGTCTTTGTCACGTGCAGCCTCACTCTACCTCTGAAGAGCTTGGATCCATTACAAAGCACTTGCCAATAAGGCTTCAAAGTTTGGAAATCACTTGTGCACTTTGACAGTAGGAATGAACTTCCCCATAAAAGTGAAGTCATAAGGAAGCAAGTCCCATGATAACGACAACCATCATGCCTTCCTCCAAAGCATCTCAGAATGCTTACAGCGACACAAGTAGGTATTCTGAGTGGGATCTTTGTTTGTTCATCAGCTTATTTTAAGAAGAAACTTGCTATGTTAGGCATTAAGGTGTTCAACTGATGAGATAAAAATATTTTATTTTTCATACTTCAAATGGAAGGCATTCAAGGCAACTCTTTGAAAGTCACCTTGTTTTATTTTTTGAAAGCATTGCCTTTACCACTCCTACACCAGAAATCCCATATGGAATTGAAAATTTTGGCTCACACGGTGGATAGAAATGTGCTTTCACAATAGCAAAGAGTTAAAACCTCGAGCAGATCTCTATGTGCACTCCAGTCAAAGCCTCAGCCTGAGAAGCCAAAGCACGGGCTCTTACATAGAAAGGGGGGTGTTCAGCTAAGAAAATTGCACAGGTGACACAAAGGAGACAGCTCACGGCAGTGAAGGTGAGTCAAGTTAGGAAGAGCGTCAAGGGCCAAAATCAGGGGAATCTACTTTGAAAATGAAGAGAGAAACTCAGAGCTGAGGGCAAGAGAGGAAGCTCAGGAGACAGGGAGCCATGCACAAGTGAAGACAAAGTGAAGTGCAACCATTTAGTATTGTTTGTCTGTGAACTTTTTTTGTCAAGTTTGTCTTTTTGCAGCATATCTTCCCAAGGCAATATGTCACCTGGTTGATTGACTGCAGCTTTCTTGGGTATTGATCGTTGATACAATGAAAATTAAATCCTTGCTAGAAAAATCAGTAAAAAAAATTGCTAGTGCCCTTAATAAAAAAGTAATATTGCTATCATCCAGATAATAAAAGGATAGTAAAAACATATTATTTTAAATTTTGTATCTTAATAATAAATGGGACAAATTAGATGAAATAGGCAGATCCTGAATATGTTACTGAAGTGGACACAGGAAATATAAAATCTTAATAGTCTACTCTCCATTATGGAATTTTAATCTTTCCTAAAACCTTTCCAAAAAAAGATAAAAAGAACTCCAGACTCAAATGGCTTCACAGGTGAATTGTCCTAAACATTTTTAAAAGAAAAAAGACCAATGTTACATAAATTCCTCAAAACAAAGAGGAAAGTTTATTCTTTTCCAACTAGTTGTCCATAGCCACAATAACATCAATGCAAATTTCTTACAAGGATTTTACAAGAAAGGTAAACATCAGCCAATCTGAGTCATAAACTTAGATGTAAACATTCTATGTAAAATATTAAGGAGTCAAATAGAGCAATTTGGAAAAGTAGCAATACAGCACAGTCAAGGTGTATTCCAGGAATTCCAAATGGCTTATCACTTAAAAACAAAGTAATTCATGCATGAACAAAAATATGAAAAGAAAACAATCTTATGATTATCTCATTAAACTTTATGAAATTAAAACTCCATTATTATTTTTAAGCTCTCATGGGATGATAATAAAGGGAAAGGGGAAAACAAGCTAGGAAACAACTATTAAACCAAAATGCTGATAATCTGGAAAGAAGCAACAAGCTAGAAAGCACTAGCCAGCCTAATGGAGATGGAGCCCTGATGGTGTAGTGGAAAGGTGTTGGGCTGCTGACCACAGGTCAGCAGTTTGAAACTACCAGCTGCTCCCTGAGAGAAAGATGATGGAAAGAGTTTCAGCTTTGGAAACCCACAGGGACAGTTTTATGTCTCTATGACTTGGAACAGACTTGGTGGCAGTGAGTTTGAGCTTTTTGAGCCAACCCAAGAAAAGACCAAATAAAAGTATGCATATATAAATAAAAATATATTGGGAAACAACCATTCAAAACAGAAATATGAGACTGCAAAATGCTGAACAAATAATTTTTTAATTTATAAAGAATAATTTAATGTAATTTAAAATAATTTACACCAACGCAAATAAAAGGCTTAACTGGATGCATTTCCATGGATAAAATAGAGAAAAATATCAGCAAACTATTTCACAAAATAGTACCAAGTTCAGGAGGTTTTACATAGGATTTTTTACCAAGCTTTCAAATTTAATCATGATGCTACTACATAAATTGTTCCCAAGGCTATGGGGAAAAATGTACTTCAAACTTTTTAAGAAAGGGGAGTATGACATTAATATCTACTTTTGATAAAGATGGAACAAAAGAGGAAATTATAGGCCAATTTCATTTTATTAATATTAATGTAAAATCCATAAACAAAAATCAACATGCAGAATCCAGTACATTTTAAAAACAGTAATACACTATTATTATGCTGGTTTGAACAAGGTCCCCTGAAATTTTATATCTACCTGGAGCTTGTGAATGTGGCTTTATTTGGAAATAGGGTCTTTGCAGATATAAACTTCCTTAATCATTGCCCAGCTGTCACATGTATATGAGGCAAATGAAAAGGTTGTGACTTATGTCAAGCCACAAAAGAGGTCTATTGTAGCAGATTTGCCCAGTTCAAAATATCACTTAATATCTTCAATGCTGTATTAATTACTGTGTTAGTCTGGGTAGACTAAAGAAATAAAACCACAGAAACTCATATATGTATAAGAGAGAGTTTTATATAAAGTGTAAGTGCACATTAAGAAAGCGTCCCAACCCAGTGCTACCCAAGCCCCAAAGTCCAACATTAGCCCATATGTCAGACACCAATCCACAAAGTCCTCCTCCATCTCACAAAGCACACCCAATAATGCGACTGCAGGAGGAAAGCCAAATCAGTGAGTGTGTAAGCATCAGCGCTGGCAGGAGTCACCACACGATTTCTCCAGCACCCAAGGCAGCATCGGGGTAGGTCCATGTGGCTTCTCCTTGGGGATGTCTTGCAGGAAGTGAGCCTTACCAGCTGAAGCAGGGAACTGATTAAGGCAGCTGCACCCTGGTCCAACCATCAAAAAGCAGGAGACCCGAGAACTAGAAAGGTAAGGCTGACTGAGCCATTTATCCCTCCAACCATCAACTAATCCCACATGTTTATCGGCCAGGTTGGCACAATAAACCTTAACTATCTCAGTTATGGATCCCAATAAAATGTAACCCTTGGCAACTACAATTTTCTCCCCATTTATGATGCTGCTCAGGGATCCAGTTATGGAATTTTAATTTTGCTTACATTGTCATACATTGTAGTATTGAATTAGGGGCATTCAAATCCAATGTCTAGAAACAACTCAAATGTCAACTAATAGAAAAGTTTGACATTATCATGCAATAAACTACCATACAGTAATAAAAAAGGGTCAATAATTTGGATGAATTTTACAGATAATGTGCTGTGTAAAAGATGTCAAACTCAAATGAGAACATACAACATAAAGCCATTTATATCAAATTTAATAAATAAAACTTAAGCAATTGTAATAGACTAGCTTAAAGGGTATCTGTGAGTGAGCGTGGTATAGAATTTGAGTACAAATAGGCAGAAGAGAAGTTTCTGGAATGGTAACACTTTTAAATTATTTTTTTATTGGGATGTGGGTTATATGCATGAAGAAGTGGCTTGGGGGCCATATCTAATCTGCTCTCACCTCAGTAAAGAAAAAGCGAATGCAAGTTTACGCTAGTCACAAGGTAAAGGTCAGATATGTCCTCAGCCCTCCATCCTTCTTCACCCTATTCTTTCACCAGCCAGCAGCCATGTCTCTCTCTGGTCCTCAGCCTCATAGTGATGTGGTCCTTTGGCCTCTGCTTTGTACTATGGGCTAGAAAGCCTGCTGCTTTGTGCACAAACCTGCCACTACTCCTGGGCTCAGTCTCAGTGCTGGGGCCTCTGCTGCCTTTGCCACTTCAGACAGGGATCTTGCATGTGCTCCACTGGTTGTTCTCCCTTCTTGATGGTCATGGGATTCTTCCTGTTCCTACTTCTAACACGTTGCTCTTATACCCAGGGGAATGGAAGAACAGACCAATCCCTGAATTAGAGTCCTCTACATCTTATTTTCATGCTTCCATATAAACACTGAATGGGAGTTGGAAGGATGATAGATGGAAGAACCATTTTCCCTTTCCCCCAAATGGGTTTATAGTTATCAAAATATATCAGAATGCTCCTTTCAGATATGTACATTTCTGTATATCTAAATTAAGTCTTAATGCACATAATTAACTTTCTAAAACCTATATGAGTAAAGGAAATTAAAGCTATGCAAATGTAAATATATATATAATTTTTAAACTATCTATCACTTCCGACTAATAAATCAAGGGTTCTTTGGAGACATACTTGGTTTGATTCCTTTCAGTCCGTAAAATACAAAGTAAATGCAGTATAACTTGTGTGTGTAAACAGGGCTATCCTCAAAGCCAATGAGGAGGGTACACCAATGTGACAAAATGTTAACAACTGGTGTACTAGACTTCAAATAATATAGAGGTGCTCTTTAAACTACTCTCTAAATTTTGTATGTTTAAAATTTTTTCATTATAAAACAACAACAAAAAGATCACTGCCGTCAAGTAGATGCCAACCCATAGCAACCCAATGGGACAGAGTAGAAGTGCTCCTCAAATGTCTGAGCTCTCACTGCTCATGGGAGTAGAAAGTCCCGTCTTTCTCCCACAGAGAGGCTGGTGATTTGTAACTTCAGATCCTGCGGGTTACAGTTCAATGCATAACCCAAGGGGTTCAAAAAATTTCTTTTTTTAGAAAGCATTTTATTGGGGCTTATACAACTCTTATCACAATCCATACATACATCAATTGAGTAAAGCACCCTTATACATTCGTTGCCCTCATCATTCTCAAAATTCGCCTTCCACTTGGGTTCCTGGAATCAGCTCATTTTCCTTTTTTCCCTCCCCCTCCCTACCCCTCCCTCCCCATTCTTTCCTCCCCAACAAACCCTTAATAACTTATAAATTATTACTGTATCCTATCTTACGTTTCCCGGCGTCTCCCCTCACCCACTTTCCTGTTTCCCATCCCCCAGAGAGGAGGTTACATGTAGATCTCTGAGATCAGTTCCCCCTTTCTACATCCCCTTCCCTCCCGGTGTCGCCACTCTCACCGCTGGTCCTGAGGGGTTCATCCGTCCCAGATTCTCTGTGTTTCCAGATCCCAAATGCACTGCTGTGTATCCTCTGGTCTAACCAGGTTTGCAAGGTAGAATTGGGATCATGGTAATTGGGAGGGAGGAAGCGTTCAAGAACTAGAGGACGGTTTTGAGTTTCTGGTTGGTGGATATCAACTTGTGACTTTTAACTTGTGCTAACTATAAGGGGGAAAGCTTTTGTTGTGGTTATACTTTTCTGAAAAAAGCTACTTATGGTGACTTAACATTTTGTGAGAAATATTTTACAGAATTCGATCTAAGGAATATAAAAGAAATTACAGATTAAGAAAATTTGCTATTTTAGTCTTTAAGAAAACAGTGAATCAAAACAATCATTTATAGATAGTAAGCATTTGGTTTAAAAAGTTGATGAGAAAGTATGTAAATGATGGCTAAAGATGACAATATCTGAAGCCAAAAGCATGTGATATTATTTGGGTGTTAAATAATATCTAAGCATAGCATTAATTTTGTAGCTCACTCACTGCCACTGAGTCAAGGCTCACTCATAGTGACCCTTACAGGACAGGACAGAACTGACCCTGTGAGTTTCTGAAATTGTGACTCTTTAGGGGAGGAGATAGCCCCATCTAAGGAACAGCTGTTTGGTGGTTTTGAACTTTTGGGTCTTGTGGATCACAGCAAAACAGGTAACTACTATACCACGAGGACTCCTTTTGTAGGGTATAATAATGGCATTACTAAATACTGCAGGAGGGACTGCTTTTAGAGGCTGGAAGAAAAACAGTAGGTTTAGTTTTAGTCATGTAAAAGTTTTTGATTTACTTCTATGATTTCAACACCACAAAAGCCCATTAAATTTTGTCCTACAAAGAAATGTTTATGGTAGATTGAATTATAGCAGATTAAGAAAATACAGGACAGGGTCATTGACCTTGCTCACTTGACTATGCTAATTGACCTTGGTGTCCCCTGAAATGATGGTTCTGAACTCCCAGGCTCGGTGATTCATTCCCTCAAGGTATTTGGTTATGTTTAAAACATTTTCTTAACTTTGTCCACTGTATGCTCCACTACATTTATGAACATGCTTACAGCAAAGATAAATAACTATGCATAATATCCTCTGTAAAATCTATATATTTTCATAGGTATACTCCTACTCTCCCTCCCACACCTATTCAGCTCTGTGTCTATCCACGCATCTAAATATAGATCACTCTTATAGCAGGAATGGGCATATAACAGTATTTACTTATTATGACTTTAACTATTACACTCCTCCCAGTGTCTTCCCTTGCCTCCACAAAAATAATATTCTACATCCTACCATATATACTTGTGTATAAGCTGAGTTTTTCAGGATATTTTTAATGCAGTTTTTGTGGTAAAATTCGGTGTCTCGGCTGATATTGGGGTGGGCTTATACTCGAGTATATACAGTACTTTGGTGAGTAGAAATTGCTATCTAAAAAGCTTATGGGGGCATCTGGAATATGGCCACTATATAACAATCATGGGAAGGACTCTTCGGCAACTAATGGAGAGATCCCACTAAGAGGCATATCTGGAACTTGCTGTCAATAAGAAAATCAACTTAGAAACTAAGCAGATCCAATTTCTTAACGTGGGAGAGCAGACCCGATGCTGACAGACTCCCATTTACCAATGACCAACAGCACTAACTCTTTCTGTGAGGCCCGCTCCTCCCTGCCTGTGGTAGTCTGGGTAGACCAGAAAAACAAATTCATGGACACTCATATGTGGATAAGAAAGAGCTTTATATACAAGAGCAATTGAATATGCACAAAACAACCCAGCCCAGATCAAGTCCATAAGTCCAATATTAGCCCATATGTCTGACACCAATCTATAAAGTCCTCTTCAGACTCACGAAGATCACAGGACAGTAGGTGCTAAGTCTTATGGATCCAGTGGCGTTGTAAGCAGCTCACCACTGGTAGGGGTCTTCATGTGGTGCCTCCAGCTCCCAGGGCACAAGCCAAATCAGTGTAGTTCCATGTGTCTTATCAGTAGAGCATCTCTCGGGGAGTGAGCCTTGTCAGTCGAGAGTCTCCAAGGGAGTGAGGAGAGAGAGACAGTGTGTCTCCCACCTCCAAGAAGGAAATACAGGCGTTTATAGGATCCTCAGGAGACGCCCATGCCTACACAGAGGCCTCATTGGCTATATCCTGATTGACAGGCTAGACTCCACCCCTACAATCTTAATCCTCAAACTGACACCAGATTATGTAACTATCATACTGCCATAGCTGATTTTTCTCTACAACTGAGGCAACCCAACCAGTCAAACCTCTTGTCTCACTGGCCTCTGAGGGTCCTGCATAGAGACTAGACTGCATGGTCAGTTTGGTACAAATATTCTCAGTACCCAAGCTACATTTTTTGTCACTTTTTTCCCTCCCTCTTTCTTTGCTGCTTTTTTCTCCAGTGCCCTCTAGGAAAATCATATCAGTATGCTTAAAGACAGTCACTGATTACAATCAATGAGAGAAACAATCAGCAACAAAAGTGAAGGAATCAGAAGAAAGGCTGAAAACGATGTGAGATTCTATCAAGAGAAGCAACCTATCTATCACAGGGATCCCAGAACAAGGAGCAAACCCATGAAAAATCTACAGAGAAAACAGTATGAGAAATCATAGAAGAAAATTGACCAGCATTTCAAAGGAGGAGAAATAGCTGTTCAAGAGGCCGAGAGAACCCAAATAGTATAACCCCCAAATGACAAACATCATGATATATCATAATCAAGCTCTGCTATTTTAAGGAAAAGGAAAGAATTCTGAGGGCAACTAGAGAAAAATGAAAGTCGCTTATAAAGGAAAACTGATAAGGATAATGTTGGACTACTCAACGAAAACTACACAGGCAAGAAGACAATATGAAAATCTGACAGAAAATAGCTAGCAACCAAGAATTCAACATTCAGCAAAATTATCCCCAAAATGTGGGAGAAATAAAGGTATTTCCAGACAAAGAAAATCCAAAGAAGTTAATAAAACAAGAACATCATTTAAAAAAATACTAACCAGATCACGATGGACAGAGAATCAAAAACAACAGCAAACAACCCTGAAAGCATCAGATAAGAAAACATCACCCAGAAACCAATACAAGGAAAAAGCAGCACTCCAAATAGGAGAGGAATAAAGACGCTGATGAAACCACACAGGGAGTGGGGGTGGAGTGGGGCGTGGAACAAACACAAACACAGGAAAATGGAAGCAGTGAACCCACATATATCAATAAGGACACCGAATATCAGTGGATTAAATGCAGCAACCAAAAGCAGGCAGCAGGAGACTGGATTAAAAAACAAGACACATCTACATTCTGCCTACAAGAAAAAGACCCCCAAAATAGACTAAAAATCAAAGGATTGCAAAAATTCTATCAAGCAAATGGCAACCTCAAAAAAGACAAGCGTGCTAATATTAATCTCTAATAAAACAGACCTCGGTACAAATAACATTATAAGAGAGCAAGAATGAACACTACATTATGACTAAAGGAACAATATACCAAAAATATATATAGCCTTAATAAATATATACATACACAAGGAAAGATCCTCAAAACACATCAATCAGATACTAACAAAGTTAAAAGTTAAATAGGTAAAAAATAATAGGATATTTAAATACATCACTCTCAAGGAAAGACAGGTCATGAGGAAAGAAAATAAAGAAACAGAAAAGCTACACAACACACTAAACTAGTTCATGGATAGGAAGACTTAATATTGTGACAAAGTCGGCACTACCTAAAGCAATTTACAAACACGATGTGATTATTATCCAAACCCCAACTTGAAAGAAATGGAAGTTCGAATTACCTACTTCATATGGAGAGCTCAGAAGCCCAGGTTATGCAAAGAACTTCTCAAAAAGAAGAACAAAAGGAGCAGGCTTTGCACCACCTGACTGCAAAACCTACTATACATCCAGAGTAGTCAAAACAGCCTCCTACTGATACCATGATAAGTACATAGACCAATGGAATAGGATAGAAAAAGCCGAAATAAAAGAATCTGCCTATAGGTAAATGATTTTCCACAAAGGACCAGAAAGCATTAAATGAGAAAGGGACATCCTTTCCAACAAAAAGCTGGAAGAATTGGATCACCTTCTGCAGAAGAGTGAAACAGAACCCATACCTTGCCCCATGCACAAAACGAACTCAAAGTGGATTTTAAAACCCCAACCCAAACTCATTGCCATCGATGAGGACTCATAGACACCTTGTAGTACAGGATAGAACTGCTTCCTGTGAGTTTCTGAAGTTATAACTCTCTAGTAGAGTAGAAATCCCTGCTTTACTCCCCACAGTGGATTAGAGACCTAAATGTCAACCCCAGAGCTATAAGGATCATCAATGAAAAACTTGGGACAAATTTAAGAGCCCTTTTGCAGGGCATGCACAGGTGACTAAGTGTAAACACAAACACACAGTGTAAGACAAAGTAAATGACAGGAACATATTTAAAATAACACACCTATGAACATCAAAAGAGTAAAATGAGAAAAGAAGTGAAAAAGAATCATTAACAATGACATAGCAGACAAAGGACTAATTACTAAAAGCTATAGATTCTGCAATGCCATCAATAAAGAAAATAAATCAAAGAATTCAATTAAAAGTTGGGTAAAGGACATGAATAGACAAGTCACAAGGGACAACACTTGAATGGCTGACAAACATGTGACACAAAGCTCATGATCACTAGTCATCTGGGAAATACAAATCAAAACAAAGATGAGATATCACCTTATACCCACAACAACATCCCAATCCAAAAAAAACAGAGAACAACAAATCTTGGATAGAGTATGCAGAGATTGGAACTCTTATACTTTGTTGGTGTGTTTGTAAATATGTGCATCCATTATGGAAAGTGATATGACATTAAGTAAAACAACTGGATAGAAATGCCACGTGAGCCAGTAACATCTTTGCTGGACATATACCCCAAAGAACCAAGAGGCAGAACACAAATAGACATATGCTCTTTAATATTCATTGCAGCAGAGTTCACAAAAGCAAGAAGCTACAAACAACCTGAATGCCCATCAGTTGAAAAATGAATAAACAAACTCTGGTACATGCACACAGTGGAATACTATGCATCCCTGAAAAAGAGTGACAAAATCATGAAACACTTCATGTCATGGAAACCATTATGCTGAGTGAACAAAAGGGCAAATATTGTATGAGTCCACTACTGTAAGGACAAATACCAAGACAAAAGAAGGCTTCTGCCCTCAGGTCCTATAATCTTCTAATCAGTTTTCTCAAATAACACAGTAATGAGCCTGCCTACTGCCCATATATCACCCCCACTGGATGAACATCTTAGAAAGGATGTTGACAGAAGAGACATCACCTCAGCTGGGGTCCATGTCTCAAACTGGGAGAAGAGAGAGAAGACCATTCAGGTGCTGTCTTATAACTTTGTACTAAGATCACCCCAAATCAAAAGACACTCCTAACAGAATGATAGGTGAACCTTACTGGAAATTCAAATCAAGATGGGGGTGGTGGGGGTGGTAGATGTATATCTTGGAGAGGGCAATTACCCTTATATTGGTGGGTACACCGGATAGTGCAACCTTCCATCGGGAAAGAACACTGAACAATACACCAAGTACTATGTTCCTAGTTGGACTTTTTAAATCTAGTTTATTTCCAGCCCTTGGGGACCCAAGCTGTATAGGTTAGACTACTGGGATTTTAGACTGTCCTTTCAAGGCACATGAAACCTTTCACTGGCCAAGCAAGAAGGATTCAATGTGGAAATCCCACTAAGAGAACTGGCCTTTACCCCAAACTCATCTGTAGCAAATTTAAGACACCAACATACCCCCTTGGACATAAGGCTAAAATGCACTAGTTGAGAAGCAACAGATGACTGCGATTCCAAGGTTATGGATCTGGAGGGCACTGAATTTTGATTTAGCTATCTTGATTTGAGGGTGCCCAATGAATGGTGTCCAGAGACTACTATATACTTACTGTAATGTCATCCTTTTGCTTTCTTATGACATATATATCTGGTAGGCATGGTTCTTGCGAATGAGTGTTATTGAAAATTTTCTCCTATCATCAAGCCCTATGTTTGTGTGAATAGTGTTCAGTCACTTAAGAGTTTAATCTGTACAAGTCAATAATTCATGTATTGCAGTCTGAAGTCAGCTAACATTTGTATACTTTTATTTTCTCAACAATGTTTTAAATTATGTACCATTGGTTAAATTAATGATAGTATCAATAGAATTATCTTATACCCCAGGAGGATGATTGATAATGTTCTCTATCATAAAATGATAATCATGTCTTCTAAAGTTAATTGGAAACATATATATATAATAAATATATGAATGGATTTGGGGCTTACACTTAATTTTAGCTCCAACCTAAGAACAATCAGTTCTTATCATATGACCCTGCTCAATACTCACCCTCCTGAACAGATCACTGAAGTTATGGGTGTGATAGCAAAGTGTGGTAAGGAAACCAGAAGGTGCCCAGCTATCAGAGAGAATATTGTATGGGGTCTTAAAGACTTGTTTTAAATCAAGGGGATATCTAAGTGAGGCACCAACTAAGTCTACATGTAATAAGCACACCAGCCTGTGTGATCCAAAAATTGTAAATAATAAAATCCAAAGGAGGTAATTGTATCAGAGCTTTCTATTTGAATGTGGTTTTTCTATGTTTTGTCTAGTCATTTTTGTTGAGCTTGCTTGTTTGTTGACTGCTTGTGTTTTGCATGGTTTTCTTTGTATGAAATCCAGATAGGTAAAGGGGTGGTAAAGGGATTAGTAATTACCTAGGAGAATGGCAGGGCAGGATGGGAAGAATGGAGAGCTAGCAACAAGAGTATGAGAAGAAATTATTATGAAATTGATTGTGGTGATGCTTGTACAACTTTTCTTTATATGGCTGAGTGATTCAATTGTATGATATGTGATGTTTATGTGAAAAACACACACGATTTTAAAAAATGTATAAGAGGCCATATAAGGTGCAACGACTTTTCTTTCCCTGTCAGGAGGAAAGCAGAGTGATAAAAATTGAAGCTACATGGAAACAAGTAGTCCAATGGACTAATGGACCACAAGACCAGGCTCCATGACCCTGAGATCAGAAGAACTAAATTATTCCCAGCTGCCAGAACCAACTGCTTCCAAAGGGGTAACATAAGAAAGTCTTTGATAGAGTGTGAAAAAGAATACAGAACAAAATTAAAAACCATAGAAAAGACCAGGCTCAATGGTAAAAGAGAGATTGGTGGAAACCCTGAGACTCTAGCCCTCAAGTCACCCTTTAGATATAGAAATTAACTCCCCGCCCCGCCCCCCAACTTTCAAGCAAATAGACAGCTTTGAAGCAAATAGACAGGTCTATAAGGGAAATCATAATCAAACATTTGAGATCAAAATGGTAGTGTTTACCCAAGGACAAAATTCAAAATGGTTAGGAAAACTGGGAGAAAGTGGACTAAAAGATGTTACATTGTGTGTGTGATTATTAGGTTTAGTGCCAATGTGACTGGGCCAGGATTCTCAGTAATGTATCAGTTAAGGCTCACTAATCCCCTACTATATGACTTACCACAATGTAATAAACTCCAAAATCAAACCTTCTATCAGTAGCTAATCAGTTGTAAGATATTCAACCCTCTTATGCAGGCCACAGCCCAGCCGCAATTGAAAGGAAGTTTCCTCAGGGGTGTGGCCTACTTCCTACATAAATGGACACTGTGGAAAGGCTTGCTTGATTTGTGCTAAGTCTGAATCCTGCAGCTGGCTTATCAACCTCCTGTTCTTTGGCCTTGAGACAGTGGCCTGCCATACTGCAGCCAATTCCAGAAACCATCAGCAGCCCAGTATCTGACCTAATGACTCTTCATTCATTTTTCTGTCCAACTCCACGTTTGACACACTGACCTTGGATGTATCCATCTCTGCAGCTACCAGCATGTAGCTCCCCAAAGCTGTGTGCATAAGAAATCTTCAGCTTAGCATCTGACCTACAGACTTGGTCCCAGACTAGCCTGCTTCTACAAGTGGGTGAGTTACCAGTTCATTGAACAAGTTACCAGTTCATTGAACAACTAGTTCATTAATATATATATCACTTGTTCTGCTTCTAAGAGTTTGGGGATTACAATAACATGAAACAAAATGTACATCAATTATTGAATACAAAAGTGATAGACTCTAAATCTTGACTCAGTTCACAAGGTTTTGTTTTTTTTGTCTTAAAGAGCAGGAATTGAGGGGCACAAATATTAAATGTTGACCATTGTGGTCTTTCTATATTTGCTGGGATGGAAGAAGTCGGGCAGCTGTAAGATTTACACACACTAATATAAATGTAGGAATATATACTGTAGAAGAAAATATGACCTGACGATATATTACAACTTTTTATGACCTATGAAAACATTGTTGTTCAGATGAAAATAGGGGAGGGGGGAGAGGGAAAGGACTAATTAGAAGGAGCAGTAGAAGCTTGCTGGTCGATTGAATATTTATTGGTTGAGATGAGATGACGTGAGAGCAAATGAGTACATTCTCCTGCCTTGACAGACCACATAGAAAGCAGGAAAGGGTCACATTAAAAATTAAATTGTGAGATCCTCACTTTCAGCTAGAGCAGCAGTTCTCAGCCTATGGTCACGACCCCTATGGGGGTCAAACAGCTCTTTCACAGGTGTCACCTAAGACCATCGGGAAACACATATTTCCAATGGCCCTAGGAATTGAGACACCGCTCCTCTATCCATCTCCAGGTGGGTCTATCCACATGCAGCTACGCCCACATGGGAGTACCCGGCATGAAGACTGTTACCCGTGCTACACCATGCTTCAAAACAAAAATTCGTTTATTTGTAATTAGAAATAAACATTTCACAATATATTACATATTGTTTTGTGATTAATCACTATGCTTTAATTATGTTCAATTTGTAACAATAAAATACATACTGCATATCAGGTATTTACATTACAATTCATAACAGTAGCAATATTATAGTTATGAAGTAGCAATGATAATAATGTTATGGTTAGGGTCACCACAACATGAGAAACTGTATGAAAGTGTCACAGCATTAGCAAGGTTGAGAACCACTGAGCTCAAGGGAACTGAAATAAGAAAGGGGACCATAGAGTAAAAGTCTTTAATGACACAGGTAACAAAATCTAACTGAAGGACAACACAATTTCAGAGAATCCCATAGAATAGAAGAGTTTGAGCCACATTTTGCTGAAAGCTAATCCAGAAGTTTCACTCATTAGAAAAGATATAGCCTCAGGGAAATTAAGAATTCCTGCCAAGACAGAGAAGCTTCATTTTTGAGTGATCGTGCGTACTTTTCCAACAATGATAATCGTGGGCTATTTGAAAGCATTTCCTTCTAACATCTGCAACAAAGAGATGGCATTTCCAGGAAAACCGTGCTGCTTCCCATAAGGGAAGTTACATTTATAGTAACACATCTTTCTTGAGCAGTCATGATACTTCAGAAGCTTACAATTTTGTACCCCAGGTTTCAAAAAACAAAAAAGTTGAGTCTAGTTACAATGACAGGTCAGCACGGTATGGAGAAAATGGACTTTAAACCCAGGCAGATAAGGGCTTGAACAGCAGCTTTGTCCATGACGGGCTGTCCTGCATCCCTTCCCCAGGTGCCAGTCTCCTCCCTGGACCAGGGCTAGCCTGTCCATGACGGACTGTCGTGCATCCCTTCCCCAGGCTCCAGTCTCCTCCCTGTACCAGGGCCTAGTAATGCCTAGTATGGTCTGTTGAGGTCCCCAGGCCTTAGCTCGTGGCGAACCTAAGTTCAAGAGAACCCCATGGAATCAGCAGCCAGGGAGACAGGCTTACCTGACCTAGCCTGGCTTCCCCATCACCACCAGGAAGGGTCACATAAGCGTTCCATCTGTCCTTCTGTACCTATTCTGAGACCAACGTTCCTCCCACACAGCTCTAAACCTATGCTGGGATAGACAATTCATTCCAGTCGCCACATAGAACTCTCCGGCAATACTCATGATTGAGGGGGGTTATTAGAGGTGATAACAGGTCACAAGTTGAGATCAACAAACAGTAAGAATACAGTCATCAGTCTCCTCGGTCAGCAGCCAGGTTTCTCTCTCAGGTTCTCAGTCTCTCAATCATGTGACAGTGAAGTCTCTCTCTGCTTTTCAGTCTCTCAGTCACATGGTCCTTTGGCCTTTGTCTCCATGACCCACAGTTCCGTTGTTTCAGGCAAGAAAAGGAGAAGGTAGTCTTGGTGCTGCTGCTGAGTCCCTGTGCCAAAGTGTCTGAGACACCTGGTCTCAGCAGCTTCTGCCGCTTCAGACAGAAATCTTGAACATGTTCTTCTAAGGTCCTCGGGGTTTCTTCCTCATCTGCTGCTTCAAAGATGGCTCTTCTTTACAGGGGCTTGGTAGCAAAAACTGACCAGTCCCCTCTACTAGTGTTACACACACACTGTTTGCATAGCCCCACCCCCTCATTGAGTGGGAGTTTCAGAGACTTGAGTGGGAGTTTCAGAGACTTGGGTCCAAAAAAACTTGGGTCCATTGCCCAGTCCTGCTGCCTGGGCCTGCACCACCTCTCTGATTGGCAGTGGATTGCACGTTATGATCCATCAGCTTGTCACTTGGCTGATCACCAGAAGTAAAGGGCCAGAATTGTCTTCTTTGTTTGTCTTACTCTGAAATGTCCATTGAAACAGATTCAGCATCATAGCAATACCCTGACAACGTTGGTGGCTGTGCAGTGGCCAGGAATCGAACTGGACACTCCTACATGGAAGGTCAGAATTGTACCACAGCACCCCACTTGTCCCCACTAATGATATCTACCTGATGCCCATTGTATTGTGTGTGTGAGAGAGAAACAGAAACACGTGAGCACACGTTAAGCTCATGGTTCAGTGCTGGCACTTAGAATTCTTTAAATAAAGGCATCCTCTTCTATGCAAATGATTTTAAAATGATTGTTAAGAGCGAAAAGCAAAAATCCCAGGGTTTTCCAGAGTCTAGTACATTCCCAATACTTTAGCCAGAAAGGAAAGTCCTCACAAATGGACCAATCAGCAACATCACCATCAACAGAGCAAAGACTGAAGTTGTCAGAAATTTCATTTGCTTGGAGCTAAACTTAACACTCATAGAAGCAGCAGTCCAGAAATCAAGCCGTCTATTGCTTTGGGCAGATCTGCTGCATGCGACTTCTGTAAAATGTTAAGGAATAAAAATGTCAGTTTGAGAATTGAGATGAGCCTGACCCAAGCCATGATAGCATCAACTGTCTCATCTGCATATGAAGTGTCCGTTTAAGGTCACTGGACACTGAATGAGAAAGACTGGAGGAGAATCGATGCCTTTGGTTTAATGTGCTGACAAAGAATATTGACAGTTCCAAAAATGGCCAAAAGAAACAAAGCAAGTATGATGTCTGTTTCCAAGGTCTAGTTCCTCCTCAAAACATGTCTACTGCACATGAGATGATGTCTCACCGCATGCTTGGTTTAGTAGGGAGTCAAAGAGGGAGACCCTCAAGCAGATGGACTGACACCGTGACTGCAATAAGGGGTCCAAAAATAGCCGTGTAAGGATGACACTGGAGCAGTCGGTGTTTCGTTGTCACCAAGAGCTGGAACCGAACCGAGTGCACCTCCCGACCACAGCGCGTTCTGCTGCATGCAGTCTTGGATGATGGAATCTTTATATATTCAAAAGTTTCTGCTAACCACAATAATCATTTTCAAAACAAGCATGGACATTTCACCAATAAACCTATGAGAGTTTTCCATTGCTGCTGTTAACAACTTACCAAATCATTGGTGATATAAAGCAATACATACTTAGTATCTTATAGCTCTAGAGGGCCCAAGCCTAAAATTAAAATGTTCCTTCCTTTGGGGAAATATACATCTTTAGGGGAGGGAGGTCTCTAAAAAAGATTCAATTTCCCAGGCTTGTCCATGTTCTAGAGACTGCCTCCATTCCTTGCCTTACAGACTCTTTTTCCATCTTCCAAGTGTAGGAATCCAGTCTCTGGCCCATTGTCATATCGCATCTCCCTTGCTCTGATCCTCTTGCCTCTATGTCTCTCCTACAAGGACTCTAGTGGTTACACCTGGTGCTTGGGTAACACAAATGGTTTGCACTTGATTACTAACTGCATTCGTCTGGGTAGACTAGAGAAACAACTCCATGGACACACGTGTGTGTATAAGAAAGAGAGTTTTATATAAAGGGCAATTGTCCATTAAGAAAACATCCCAGCCCAGTCCAGATCAACTCCATAAGTCTGATATTAGCCCATATGTCTGATACCAATCTATAAAGTCCTCTTCAGACTCACGAAACACATGCAATGATGCTGAGTGCAGGAAGATCACAGGCCAGTGGGTAGAAAGTCCTTGGATCCAGTGGCATTGAAAACATCTCAGGGCTGGCAGGGGTCTCTGCATCGGGGTGGATCCATGTGTCTTGTCAGCTGCTATGTCTCCCAGGAAGTCAGCCGAAAAGAGTGTGTCTCCTGCCTCCAAGGAGGAAGTACCACATTTCCCAGAATTCTCAGGTGAAGGTCATGCCCACACAGAGGCCTCATTGGCTATGATCTGATTGACAAGCTAGGCTCCACCCCTACACTTTAATCCTCAAATTGACAGATGGTTAAACATCTCCCACGGAAACCTAAGAGGAGCCCAGATGGCACTGTGGTTTAAACCTTGGGTCGTTAATGGAAGTTTGGTGGTTCAAACCCACCAGTCACTTTTCAGGAGAAAGATGAAGTTATCTGCTCCTATAAAGATGCACAGTCTCAGAAACCCTATCTTGGGTTCTTATGAATCAAAATGGACTCAATCGCAGGGGTGTTATTAGCCTAAAGATTGGTAGTTCAAACCCACTCAGCGCCACCAAGGGAGACAGGAATACAAGGAAGAAAGACTGTGACCAAGAAAATACCTTGTCACTTGCTCTCTCTGCTGGTAGGCATTGTACTTGATCTGATTTTTATGTTTTCTATGCTATTTTATCTGCACACCAGAGTGTGTGTGTGTTGTATATTGTCATTGTTGGTAGCCTTCTTGACTCTCTGTCTTGTGTTTTTCTATCTTCTTTGGTATCCGAAACCCAGGGTAAGTGAATCTATAGAGACAACAACTAGAACAAGGGTTCTTGGGGGACACAGCGGGGCATGTGGGAGGGCAAGCTAATATCAAGGAGTTCAAGAAGGAAGAAAGTGTCTTGGATCATATTCTGCTAGTGATTGTACAACACTGATAGTTATGATTGAACTACGGAATGGTATGATGTCTGGATTGGCTCCTAATAAAATGGTTTGGAAGAAAAAAACACTATGGTGTACAAGGGAATGCCATAATCCAAACATGATCCCATAGCAGTAGGGTTGGCTTGGTTGCTGATTACATTGGCATCATCTGGTGATCCATCGTTGTCTCCCTGTCTCAAGAGCCTTAACTTATTCACATCTGCTAGTTTCTTTGGCATGTCAGGTAACATATTCATAAGGTTCAAGAATCAGGGCACAGATGTTTTGTGGGGCAATGGAATTTTCTCCACCCTCCTACAAAACCCATGAGAAATGGAGAGTTATGACCATAGGAAAGTAAAGTTAAGCATCAGATTGACAGTAAAAGGCTTGATATTTATTGTGGTGCATCTCTGGAAACCATAATAAAGAAATAATGTAATTTAAACAGTGAATGCCATCTTGGGATCATCTGAGAAGCAAACTGTGCTGTTTATTTACAGCCAATCAGGACTTAACAAAATGCCACAGCCCATTTTCATGGTACACTGGGCACTCAGCTCAAAGAAGAAAAATGTAGGTTGCGAAAATAGTTGAAGAAGCCAATAGAAGTCTGAAGGAGGTAGGAAGTCCTGCTGGGTAGCGTGGGAAGGGGGAAATGGCACAAATCCTAACAATTAATTTCAAGTGTGTGGGGCATGAGCCAGAGGTAATTAGTAGGAGAGGTTGGTCACTGGTACCCAGAGAGCTGACAAAGAGGAAGTAGGGCCAAACTGCAGTGAGAACCTGGGCTTTTAAAAAAGGGAGTTCTTGACCGTGAGGATCAGGCTACCAAGGGAAGCTGTGTAATCTCTATCCTTAAAGAGTTTTAAAAATAGTATAAACAGCCATCTGCACAAGATGATTTATGCATTGACCTTCAGGAGGCGGGCCCAGATCATCTCATGAAGTCCCTTCCAAGTGTGGGATTCTATGATTTAATCAGTATGTGATTTTTCTCAGCTCTACATTTTGTGAGATAACCAGCAGATGGAAGCCACAAATTCCCCACCATCAGACCAAAATCATGGTTCCTCGCGCTGGTAGGACCAAGTCAAGCTTGCCAAATTGGCACCAGTCATAAAAATCCTTGAAGGACCCACCTCAAACATTTATTTATCTCCTCGTGGGTGTCTGGACCACCCATGTCCACAAACTACAGCTAATCCCGCTACTGGTTCATGTGCATTTGGCGTTGACTTCGCGTGAAAGAGAGCTGCGTACATTATAAGTATCTGCCTGGTTTTGAAGCCAGAGGGTCAGCTCTCAAGTCTGTTATCAGAGCCATTGCGGATAAGGACATGCACGAATGGGGCTGATCGGGCACTTTACTGTGAAAAGACTGACAGCTCACTTGTAACTTCATGTTTCTCAGTTGGATAGCAGGTAGAGAGATCTCTGGGCTCACTCATGTATATTCATGGAAGACAAGTTTTGTTTGGTTTTTTAAATCATTTTATTGGGAGCTCATATAACTCTTATCACAGTCGATCCATCCATCCATGGTGTCAAGCACATTTGTACATTTGTTGCCCTCATCATTCTCAAAACACCCCATCATTCTCATCACCCCCTCCCCCATGAATCCTTGATAATTTATAAATTATTATTATTTTGTCATGTCGAAGATGAGTTTTGCGTGCGGATTCTGTTCCTGGTTGTGTAACAGTAGCCCAGACTGTCCTTTCCTAAGAGCTTGGGATCAGCTCTGTGGGACAAACAAGAGATTAGGATGCAGAGTGACATTGCTATAGTGGGTTAGCGACAAGCTGCTGTGGGGCAATGTCGCAGGAACAACCAACCTGGTGTGGGGGCAACTTGACAATATTCCAGGAAGTCTGCGTGTGCTGGAATCTAATAGATGATTAAGAGTTGCTAGGGATTGAGGGGCGGTGGGAATTATGTATGGAAATGAGAAGGCTGACCAGGAGGCTACTAGCATGTCCTGATCTGGGTACTGAGGGTCATTGGGTATGAGCAGAGAGCATATAGAGGGTAAGGAGCAGGGTGGGGAGCGAGTTGGGGCTTAGGAGCTGGAGGGGAAAGTCATGAGGAAGCATTGGATGAAACAGATCCGATTTGTGCTAGAGTATTAGTGGACTTCTGAACTTCGGGGCCAGAAAGAGCCTTTGCATCTGTAGCACAAAAGGAGAGCCTATGCTTCAGAATATAAGGAAGACCTGACTGTCCAACTGAGGATGGCGACGTGTGTCAGGACTCAACAATGCCTGGGAGGGAAGCGTCGGAGTGCTGCTTCATTCATCTCCCGTCTACCTCTTGAGGCTTCACTCCTTCCACTTGCTCCTCCTGTTTCTGCAGTTTCTACGAATCGCTGCCAAAGGCCCTAAGTCGTGAGAACCCACAAATAGACTGGTCAAAATCCAAAACTTCTAATGGAAGGAATTCCTAGATCTAAGAGCCCTGGGAGTGTAGTGGTTGGTTATGGGTTGGGCTGCGATCCGCATGCTCGGCAGTTTGAAACCACCAGCAGCTCCTCGGGAGAAACAGTTACAGTTTCAGAGACCCACAGGGGGTGGCTATGAGTCAGCATTGAATGGATGGCAGAGAGTTTGGGGGGTTTGCGCTAGGGTCTAGGAGCTCATCTTTTGACCAATTCGCCTGTTCACAGAAAGGAAAGGCTGCTTTGCAGATGAGCCGTGTGTCCTTGCTGCAATCAGATGGGCGATGGACCGGCCAGGGGCAGAGAGGCAGCGTAGGGACGCCTGGGTCCGGAGTCAGTGGAGACCTGCACAGTCACCCCGTCCGCACGCTCTCACTGTCCACAGCCTCCCAACTACAGTGGACAGGCTTCCCAGGGCGCGTTCCTACTGGAAACTGTAACTGCTGGTGGGGTCTCCTTTCACATACGAATTTCCAATCACCAAGTTCTTTCCTGGAATTGTTTTCTTGTATCATGTTGCTAAAAGGACTATGGAAGGTTGACATATGGGTTGGTTTGAATGTTTGTTATTTCTTTGGCTACCTGCGGATCAATAGACTACCATGGCTCTGAAACTGTAAGACGATCTTACTGTGTCCACAAGCCTATTTTTAAGTGAATATCCTTAAGAGGTGCGAAGTGTATGTCTTTTTATTCACAAACACACACACACACACACACACACACACACACACACACACACACACACACACACACACACACACACACACACACACACACACACACACACACACACACACACCCCTCTACTGAGCTTTGTCCGTTTAAAATTTCTGTTAATAGATTCAGTAATATGTGTGTGGATACCGACTTAGCCACTAGATGGCACCATACATCTTTGCTTCTAATTTTCTCTGTTTTCCAGAAATGGAGATTTCTTTGCAATTTTTATTATTTTCTAAATAGTTGATGGTATTTTGGCACCTTTTATTGAATAGACTTTAGTTCCTCTACTTATTTGTAATACTGCCTTTAATCATATACTACTTTTTTTGTTATATGTGCTAGACTCTGTTCCCAGGCAATATTCTTCTGTCAATCCGTATTACAAAACCATGGTATTTTAATTATTTTAGTTTTCTATTTCGTCTTGGTATTTGTTGTACTACTATTTATCCTCAATTGTTTTTCATTTTTAAGGTCTTTCTTATCCAGGCTTGTATGCAAATGAAGCTTAGGCTCATTTCTTTCTTTTTGACTTTTTTTTCCCGTAATATTTAACTTAAAAAAAACCTGTCTTTTAAATTAGAGTTACATTAAAATTTGCAGATAATTTTAGAGGAAGTTACACATTAATGATATTTATTTTTTTCCACTAAAATGAATATTTTTGAATTCATATTGTAAACATTTATAGAGTGTGCTTGGTAAGCATGTGTGTTTGTGTGTGTATGTACATATCTGTACAAAATAAAGAGAACAAACACATCGAGTGTGGTACATTCAAGCATTATTTGTAAATGAGGAAAATAGTCCCGTATAAATTGGCTGAATAGACAATAACCTAATCCCAATGGCGTGGTTTGTATCACTAACTATATATTTATTTCAAATTATTCTCAAGTGAGAAAATTACATAGTAAGGAATAAAATGCTCATAATACATTGAAAACCAAGAAGTGAGGTTCGGTAAATATAGCAGGTATAGGACTATACCCACCCCGTCACAGCTTTGCTTTATTGAAACCTAAAAGTAGAAGAAACTAGATAATACATGAATGCATTTTGTCTGGAAGGTGGAATTACAACACATTTGTGTTTTCTCTTCACACTTCAGAATTTTATATATTTTCTACACTTCAGAATGTATCACTTTCATAATCAATAAGGAAAAACAAACGTCTAAAACTTTGAAAACCAGTAGGTGATGGCAAATCTGCACCAGTTCAATAGACTAGTATTTAATTAAAAGGACTTAAACATTAATACCTATAGCAATATTCCAAGTAAGCAGACGTCCCATTGCTCAGGGGCTAGCGCTGGTCCTTTTCTGCACAAGCGTCCTCACAGAGAGAAAGCAGCCAACGTGGAGTTCTCAGAGGGGTTTTCCCACGCGACTCCTCTCCTCCACCTGGTTTTGAACAAGTCCCACTTCCTGGCCTTTCCCACACACCTGCTCCTTCTCTCCTTTCCAGGGACCAAGTCTTCCCATGCCAGGGGGGAGTTGAAAGTCAAAGATTTTTATCTTAGAGCTCCTTTACCTTCTTGAAAATCAACTACCTAAAAAGTTTTTGCTTGTGTGCTTGAATCCATAATGAGGCCTTTGAGAGCTGGAACTCAATGGGACTGGTTTCCTGGGCACCACTGGTTTTCCGCCTTTGTCAGGCTTACCAACTTTCCGGTGGCTCTCTATTAGTGGGAAAGGTCTCCATTTTCCATCTCTGCTCTACATAACTTCCACGGGTTTTATTGTATAAACCTGTGACACATTCCAAATTAAAGCTGCTGCATTTTTTACATGTATGCTGCATTTTTTACATGTTCGATTTCATAAATCAAAAAGTATTATTACAAAATAACCAACGGATCTCATTATACCATGGAGTCAATTCTGACTCATAGCGATCCTACAGGACGGACACGAAACTGCACCAGTGGGTTCCCCAAGGTGTAAACCTTGACTGCCAAAAAGTGTCTTATCTTTCTGCTGCGGAACCGCTGGTGGTTTCGAACTGCTTGCCTTGTGGTTAGCAACACAAGTGAAACCCACTATACCCCCAGGAATCCTTTACAAAACCACAGAAATGTTTATGAAACAAAATTATTCAAGGGTGCAGCTATGGGTTTCTTGCCACGTCCTCCAACTCAGTCTTTGCATTTCCTTCAACAGTGTTTCTAGCGCTCCAACCCAGCGGTTCTCAACCTGGGGGTCGCGACCCTTTCACAGGGCTCGCCAGCTTCATAACAGTCGCAAAATGACAGTGATGAAGAAGCAACGAAAATAATGTTGTGGGGGAGGGGCCCACACATTAGGAAGGTGAGAACCGAACCGCTGCTCTAGCCCTTCCCCCAAAGAATGCCATGCTCTTTAACTTACACCCCTATTGATACAAAGAAGCACTTTTGCCATCCTTGAGGGACGCCAATTGTGTTTCTTTTAAGTTATTAAATTTGTCATTTGAATTGGGGAGACTAAAAGATGCCTTGGGGCAAGATCAGGGTGGTAGGATGGATGGGATACCTTTCTCCAAGAAATTCCGATGGATGGGAGGGAATGAGCAGGTGCGGTGTCCTGCTGAGAAAAACAATAGGGGTGGGGATGCACTTGTTCCAGCCTGGCCTCTTCCCACCTGGGCTGTTTTCAAGTTCTTTCAAACTTCTTCATAAAAAGGTCCCCTGGCTGTCCTGTGTCCTTTGAGGAGGAAAACATCAGGGCTTATAACCTCTCTGCTCCCTCAGAGTTGTGGGCAAATTAACCTACATAATGCATACTTTCAAAAACTTTATTTTACAAAACATTGTGGGGGGAAGGCAGTAGAGCCCTGGTGCAGGGAGGGGAGTAACAAGGGGACATTGTCAAGGAGTCCGCAAAGAAAATGTGGGTTTGGAAACTGACTGTGGAAGCAAAAAAAACAATTCTGCTTGACGTGCTTGAACTATGGAATGACAGGTATTAATTCCAATGTAATGTTAACTTTAAAAAAAAAAAGAAACACATGCATCCAGGATTGGGTTTGGGACTCACACTAAATACTAACTCCAACTAAAGAACAATTAGTCCTTACATCATGGTCCTGCTTGATACTTGCCCTCAGAAAGGGAACTCAGAAGAAATGGGTTCTGTCTCAAAATGTGGTGAAGAAATTAGATGGGGCCTACCAGATAAAATAGCATCTGGGGTTTTAAAAGTTTGTCTCCAAATAAGCAGCGATGTAAGTGAGCTATCCACTAAGTCCCCATGAAAGAAGCACATCATCATTATCAATCACTAAAGGATTGCAAATCATATAATCCAAAAACGAAGAAGGGGTTAGTATCGGAAACTAAATTGTGAGAATCCATTTGCAAAAGGCTCTGGATGACAATGGGGTCCCAAGATTCATTTGTGGGAACTACATAGGGGAAAAAAAACCAACCACCTTTATTCTACAAACCTTAACATATTGTCTTTTATTCTTCCTATTTCTACTTGCTATCCATTTGTAAAAAAAAAATCAAACAAACCCAAATTCAGATTTCTATCAAACTTGCTTTCCAAATGTCAAATGCACTCGGATTACTCAGAACACACCAAGCTCAAAAATAAAAATACAATTTCACTGTGTCCCTAAGGGATTTTCATACTGAAAAACAAATCTCTGAATGTTTCTTGTTCTGTTTTCTCTCTTCTTTTTCCTAACTGATGCCCAAATGAAATCAAGCACGATTATAAAGAAAACTTATGGAAATACTCACGGCGCAGAGTCCCTAGGGGCCCATTCCCCATGTGTCAGAATCACAAACTGTAAGAGCAATAATCTAGGAGGAAATGTGAATTTCTAGCTGACAAATCCAAAAACAGGATGTTAGGGAACAACGGGAAGCTGCCCTGCCTAGTGGAGTATGTACAGTTAGAGAAACTGGTCTATCAAAATCTATTATGAAGTAAATGGAAACAATGCCATTGGGAGAGAACTGTTCCGATTATATTGTTCAGTGCTTTGGAATGTTTGCACTGTATTTAAGCCAAGCAGACACTCACTTTTATATGTTTGTTAAATAAAGTACTATGTCATGTTTTTCTCAACAATCTTTTAGGATGTGTAACTCTATACAACTATAGATGTGCTCAATGATTTTCCAATAGTACACATCTAATTCCTTAGCCTTAAGAGCATTGGTTGCTTACAAATCCAGCTGAAGCAGAGCCTGTACATTGGTACAGATCAGAGCTTGCAACTCAGGGATCCAGGACAGTTAAATGCCTCAGGACCAATAATGAGAGTAGCAGTACCAGGAGGGTAAAGGGAAGGTCGGGGTGGGGGTGGGGAGAGGGGGACGGGGGAACTAACTACAATGATGGACATATAACTCCATCCCAGGGGGACAGATAACAGGAAAGTGGGTGAATGGAGACAATGGTTGGTGTAAGACATGAAAAAAATAGTAAATTATCAAGGGTTCATGAGGGAGGGTGAGGGAGGGGGGAAATGAGCTGATACCAATGGATCAAGTAGAAAGAAAATGTTTTGAAAATGATGATGGCAACATATGTACAAATGTGCTTGACACAATGGATGGATAGATGGATTGTGATAAGAACTGTAAGATCCCCTAATAAAATGATTTTTTTTAAAGGAGCATTGGTTGCCTAGTGGTTACAGATTGGCTGCAATCCAGGGCAAAACCAGCAGCAGCAATACGGGAGAAAGACTGGGTTCTCCTGGAAACGCTGACTGTCAGAAACTCACAGGGACAGTGCCCCCTGTGCGATAGGGACTTGAAGTCTGTACTGACTTGATGGCAGAGAGATAGAGCTCCTTACCATTAGGCCTTCGTTTATTTCGTCTTCAAATCCAGCTTTTGATGGAAGGCTTTTGAGAGCAGACGGTCCGGTGGGAGAGAACCCGGAAACGACAGCACGCAATACAGAATCATGGTGCGATGGAGGAGAACTACTGCGGGGTCAGATTGCTTCGTGCAGCTGCCAATTCGCTACACTCTTATAGAAAACCTATTGTTATCAACCCATCATTTTCATGTCTGAATCGGCACTCCTCAGACTACCCTCGAAGGAACACGTGTGTTTAGCTTACAAATCACGTGGTCCGGCCGGTCTCCATACCCTGCAAGCAAGCCCTGATGTGCCAGTGGCTGCTGCTGTTTCTGTGCTTACTGGCTGTGGCCAGCCTTTCGGTGCACTGTGGAGACTCAGATTTGGGACCCTGCATCAATAGTGTGTGTGTGTGTGCAGTGTTAGTTATAACCACAAAAACTTTGTTCATAAGCCCCGCTTACATGTATGAATATACCCAGAGGGCTAAAGTTTCATACTTTATGACATTTTGACCTTTCTAATGGGCTCCGGTCAGAGCTGTCAGTATTTCACAATGACAATGGTGCTTCCAAATGACAGCTAGGAAGATGGGGGACGCTAAACAAAAATCAGTTGGCCATGCCACAATAAAGGGGGTTGAAAGAAATCAGGCACACAGCAGACACCTATGGGACAATCCAAAGCTGGGCCTGTGTGTACGAAGTCACCGAGGTGCAGGTGCAGGTCCACCTGGGCACGAACACTAGGCGCTAGCAACATTGCATCACACGTGTGCCCAAACTCAGCCACTAAGATAGGGCAAGACCCTCAACCATGCCAACCCCCCAAGGGAATAAATAGAGACCGAGGGCAGGCTCTCTCTTTCCCGCGAAGGGTGGGCTTTGGCCTATGTGCAGGGTGCTTGAGGCACGCGCCCTCTCGGGCTCGCGTTTGCTCTGCCCTTTTCGGCTCCAGGTCCCCCCTCTTGGTCATGTGGGCTCCACTTTCCGGACATTGCTGCCCTCTCCTAAAGTGGCCGTCGCGAACTCTCCCCCAGCCCGACCCTGCGGCCTTGTACGCTTTTCAGGGACAGAGTAACCTGTCTGAGATGTAAGACCCCAAACTTCCCTTTCCCTCATAAAAGCTACTTGGATTTACCAAAGACCTTCTGCGACGCGAATTCTCTCAGAGTGGAGAAGCCAAAAGCAGAGGAAGACCCCCACAAGCCTAACAAACGCCTGTGGTTTCATGGAGCACATACTGTTTTCTTGATGTCTATTGATGGTTTTTGTTTTCTTTTGTGTTTTCCTCTTTGTTTTGAATTAGATGGGGGGGGGGTCATGTTTCAGATCATCAATTTCCTATTCAATAGCTTAAACTGGGTATCAAATTTCCCAAGCTTCCCTGCCACTCCCTGCCTCACCAATAGGATTTCTTTTTATTCTCTCATCTGGAATACCAACAGTGGTCCCATACAATATGTCCTTTTGAGCTTAACTCATTTCAATCAGCATCATGTCCTCCAAGCCTGCTTGTGACGAGGCACTTCACTGTGTCATTGTTATTCTTCAGTGGTGCATAGTATGCCAGGGTGCCTATGCACCACAGCCTGTCTATCTATTGTTCCACTGATGGGCACTTGTGTTGTTTCCAGCATCCTGCTATTGTGTGTACTGCTGTGATGAACGTGGGTGTACAAGTATCTGTTGGTGTCTTGGCTCTTACTTCTTTAGGTATATACCCAGTAAAAAAAATTACAGTCATGTGTTATATCAAATGTTTTGAGGATGAAGTAGTCATCAAAAGAAGGAGAAAAATCAATAAAATCTTCCATTCAGTTACTGATAATGTTGTAACTCAATGTAAAAAGAAATTATAAACAATCTCCTTGCTATTATTCATGTAACCTAAGAAATGGCACAATGAAGCAGTTTATCATATATGATAGCACTTGATAATAAGCTTTATTAAAGAGAGGAGGGAGGAGGTCCTTGGTAGAAAGTTAGGGGTGGAAGGTGTTGACATGATGAATTCCTGCCCTGAGTGACACCAACTCATGTACACTACTAGTAATGTTGGCCTGCAGCAACACTAACCAAAGATTTTCTTTGAGTTAGTCATTCAGAATTAGCCTGTCTTGATCAGCTCCTGTATGCTGGAAGACTCCACAGGACGCCTCATGGCTGCATTTTTCCACCCAGAAAGACTAAAGGAAAATGTAACATCCCCCACCTCACCCCTGCCACCTAATTCAAAATTTAAAACATAAACCGAAAGGACCTCTAGTGATACACCTGCTAACCAAAAGTTCAGTGGTTTTAACCTGCAAGAGAAAGATAGACAGTCCACTTCCAGAAAGCGTTCTGATCTTAGAAATCCCATGCTGGAGTTCTACCCAGTTCTGTGGGATCACCATGAGTGGGAACAGGATCAGTGGCAATAGGGTGTTTAAAGAATAAAGCACAAGACCCTTAAGCAGAGGAGTAACCATCAAACACAGCGTCAGATCACTAATCTCAGTCTTGCTGTGGCTAAGATCTTTGGTGGTTCTTCTTTGTTTAAGGAGAAACTGGGCATCCTTCAGATGCATCTAGCGAGTGGGATAAAACAGAATTCATTTTAAAAACAAGCTAGAAGTGATAATAAGCTGGATTGTTCAATATTGAAGTCAGAAACCAGAATCAACTTATCAAAGAAGTCTTTTGAAGACGCACATGGAGAAATCCTCTCTGCTTCAGGGTGAGACCAAGAAGCACATTCTGGGGGGAAAAGTCACTCAGCTCCCACGTTTCCTGGGAGAACAGAGAAGCAAGTCAGTGGGTTGTCTGTTTAAAGTGGATGATATGAGCAAGGCAATGTTGAAAGCTGAAATAAGAATTAGGTTAGTTAGAAAAAACCTAAAGTGAGAAGGAGTCTCTCCAGGTATCTCCAATTGTACACAGCAAGCTCCCTGCCTCTATAAGAACCGTGTGAAAAAGCACACCCCCTTTGAATTATGAACTCAAAATCTGGCCCAGCCTAGCCTACCTGTTTTAGAGTGTTTCATGTAGTTTTATGGAAGTCTCAAATTGCTGCTTATAATTTCTGCTAAGTTTTCTCAGAATGAATTTCATAGGCATGGGAGTACTCTGTGGGCGTACTAAGGTTTGTTTTTGCTTGCCGTGCTCTTTAATGCCTCAAGCAAGATCCCACAAGTTCAGAGGGAACGGACCCCTCTACAATATGACAGGGCTCATCTGAAGGCCCACTGGTCTAACATCTAAAGAGACTTTACTAGGAAACAGCATATAAAAGCCATTGCCGTCAAATTGAGTTGGACTCATGGAGATTCCATGTGTATCATGGGAGAACTATGTTTTGCAGTGTTTTCCATCACCGATTTCCAAAACGAGATGACCAGATGGACTCTACACAACAGCCGCTCAGTTAGCACATGAGGACGCCAACACCATTTATGCCACCAGGTGCGCCACACAATTGATGTTATAAATTGCCGACAAGTCCATTTCGATCACGGTGACGCATGTGTGCGAAGTCGAATTGTCCCATGGGAGAATCAAGAGTGGGACTGTGGGGTAGCAGACCCCCACGCCCACCTTCTGAGGTGCTCCTGGAGAGGTTCAAACCACCAAACCAGCAGCTCATAGTCTGGTGTGTAACCACTGGGCCAGGCTCTTTATTTCAAATGATCCTTTTTCACACATATAAAACAGCACCTTTGGTGAACAAGTGGCCATCTAGCTCAGAAGCAACAAAGCCCACATGGAAGAAGCACAGCAGCCCGTGAGATCACGAGGTGTCGAAGGGATCAGGTATAATGCATCATCAGAAAAAAAAAATCTTACCATAGTGAATGAATGGGGAAGTGCAGAGTGGAGACCCAAAGTCCATTTGTTGGCCGCTGGAGATCCCCTCACAGAGGGGTTTAGGGGAGGAGATGAGTCGGTCAGGGTGCGATGAAGCACCAATGAAGAATACAGCTTTCCTCCAGTTCCTAAATGCTTCCTCCCCCCAACTATCATGATCTGAATTCTACCTTGCAAGTCTGGATAGAGCAGAGGATGTACACTGGTGCAGATAGTAGCTGGAGGCACAGGGAATCCAGGGTGGATGATACCTACAGGACCAGGGGTGTGAGGGGTGATACTGGAGGGTAGAGGGTGAGTGGGTTGGAAAGAAGGAACCGATTACAAGGATCTACATGTGACCTCCTCCCTGGGGGACGGACAACAGAAAAGGGGATGAAGGGAGACGCCGGACAAGGCAAGATATGAAAAAATAATAATTTATAAATTATCGAGGGCTCATGAGGGAGTGGGGAGTAGGAAGGGAGGGGGAAAGAGAGGACTTGATGCAAAGGGCTTAAGTGGAGAGCAAATGCTTTGAAAACGATTAGGGCAAAGAATGTACAGATGTGCTTTATACAATTGATGTATCTATGGATTGTGATAAGAGTTGTATGAGTCCCTAATAAAAGGTTAAAAATAAATGAATAAATAAGTACATCCATCAATATAAAAAATAAGCTCAAAAAAATAAAATAAAGTTCACCATTGGTTTGATAAAATAACAACAAAAAAACAGCACCTTTGAAAGCGTGCAGCAAGGCACCAGAAATATCAGTTGAATGCTTGCGATGTAGCAGCCTCTTCTCATTACTTATTTCCTCTCTTGTCCCACAGACATGTATAGTTGGCATAAACGTTAACCTAACAAGTTCACTGATAATAAGGCACCAAATCAATCATTGCCATACCTGCCCATCTATCCACAAAACACCTGACTCAGAACATACACAGTCACTTCTGACCTTGGACCAAAGTCCTCTTTCTCTTTTACAACTCATGGGAGGGTCTGTGTCCATTCTTATCTGCAAACTTTCACGCTTTGTATGTTCTGTACTTTGGTGGGGAAAGAAGGAGTTGAAGATAATAAAGAACAGAGAGCAGCACTTGGACATTCTTCTTATTGGCACTCGGACTTTCTATAATCGCTGCCATATTTTCTCTGTCCTCAGGTTGGGGGAGAGGGGTAATGGAAGAGAGTGTCCTATTTCTCCTTTTCCTACATCTTTCTTCCACCTTTCCCTGTGCTTTCAAATATATTTTATGTTTTTATTGAGATTCTTGTATTAAATCTTAAAGAGGACATAGATAAGATAAAGCATGGTGTCCAAAGAGTCGCCATCACCGGACTATTTATATCGGACATGGAACATAAAGAAAATGGTCACAAAATTCTTACTGGCAGCAGATCCATTCATAACAGTCCTAGGCAGGACTTTAGAAGCAGGGAAGGACCATGATTAGGATAGATACACTGTCCCAGATTAGAAAAGCTTTCAAGATTGTGTTTCAGTACACAGATTTCCATCCAGGGCACGCCCAGGCACATTTCTGAGGGTATGATTACCCTTCCCTAGACCAGCCAACAGAGTGGCAGCAATCTTCTTTCAAACACAACACACTCTACTTGAGGGCAAAGCATTCACATCACCAGTCAACGATCAGAAAAAACTCAATGAAAACCGAATCTATATGAAGATTCAAAGGGGATTTTAGTGGCTTCCACTGTAAACCAAAATATTCCACAAACTTAGTGCTCAAATCTTAAACTCTAATACACCGCCTCCTCGTATCATAGATTTTTATTAAAAATTCAGTGATCGCACTGGGTTGGTGATATTTCTTTTGCAGCTTCCTCAGATAGACTTTATGGTACTGGGCTAGTTCTCTCTGGTTCCTGCTCCTGAAGTAGTTCATTCTTATACAGAGGTATGGATTTTGTCTTCAGCAAACCATACCCTAAAGAAATAAAAGGTGATGCATTAGCTTGGGTTATCTAGAGAGAAATAAATCCAATGCCACTCATCTAGGTATAAAAAGGAGTATTATATCAAGAAGTAATTATATATCAAAAAGGCATCCCAGCCCAGTCCAATTCAAGTTCAAAAGTCTAATACTAGTTCCTAAGTTCTTCTTCAGATTCACATAGCGACAGGCCATTGACACAGAGGAGTGAACCAGGAAACAGGAAGATCACAGGCCAGTGGGGACAGAGTTGCACGAATGGAAGGTTTGGGATAACTTGGCAGGGTGCTGGCACCTCTCAGGCTTGGGCGGCCCACATGGAGACACCCATCGAGGCAGGCAAGGGCCTAGCAGACACGAAGGTGGAAGGGCAGAGAGAGTGCGAGGTTTCCGTTTCTTCTTACAAGAGGGCAAGGAGGCATAGTCAGACTGTGACTTGATTGACAGGTTGGATTCCACCCCTACACTTTGATCAAAATTCAAATTGACATACAATCATCTACCTACAACAGGTGGTAACTTGAGTCACACCTTCCACTAAGGTGGAGAGTAGAATATATCACACCTTAATCCTGTAACAGAGAACTTCCTCCCAAATGTGATTATAACCACAGGCAGAAAGGCTAGACTATATCGCAAAAGGGATTAAGGGTAGAAGAATCATAATAAGTATAGTCAGAATAAGTAAAGTCAGAATTGACTACATCTCAGAGACAATGAAATAATTTCTATAACACCCCTTTGTTAAGGCAACAAGATTAGTCTATAGAACTTAAGACATGTAACACGAAAGTAAAGAATAGGAAAACGGACAGCAAACGCATAATAGACCCAGGTCGCCAATGTCAGTTGACCTCAAAAACAATAGAGGTTTGAGCAAAGTCCAAGGACCTCATAGTCCATGAACTTGAGGAAGCTGCCTTCAGTTCCCCTGCAAGATGAATATTTCATCTTCAAGTTCCAAAATTAAAGTCAGCAAAGTTTTGTTTTTCCTAGAGAGATCCCAATTCAATCCTTCCAATGTCACCAATACAGATGTGGGGTGAAATCAGACAGGCCTGGAAAATCAAGCTCTCTGACCTATGAGAAGTGCTAGACATTGGCAAAGACAAGTCTGAAATCCAGATAGTCTAAGACGGGAGGCTTGACTCTCCAAAAAGTTTATTTAAAAGCATATACTTAGATAATACAGGGTATAACCTCCCCCTTAGGGATACATTTAAAATATGTTCTTTTTCCCAAGGTCAAACTGACCTTTGCTAGTTCACTAACCAAAAAATAGTGAGTCACCTTCTTAGAAACAGATAAAATGGAGCATCACCCTCGTATTCCTCTCCTGTGACCATGGATTTCTTTGATCACCATTGTAAGAGTATCTTCTACATTCTGCAATGTCAAGTCAGGGTAATTGCTGACCAAATCATATTGGATGAACAATTTGAAATTAAAATATTCAAAAAAAAATACTGCTTCAAACTAGTTCTCTGAAGAACTAGTTTCAAAACGCTTTGCTTTTTATTATAATACCCATGCTGAGGTAGTTAGTTTATTGTGCCAACCTGGCCGATAAACACATGTGGGATTAATTGAAGGTCTGAGAGATAAATGGCTCAGCGAGCCTTGCCTTTTTTTGATTTCTTTCTCTTTGATCATGGAACCAGTGTGCGGCTGCCTTGCTTGTTCTTTGCCTCAATTTGCAAGCTACACTACCTGTGGGACACCTAACCCGTGGACTGTGTCGCTGTAACTTGAGGTTCCTTCAAAACCTGCTTCGCCACACTATTGGCATGTCCATCTCTTGAGCTGGGGACAGTCGGACCCTGCCATCTGGCTGACTGTTGGTGACCTGCCTTGCTGTTTTCTGCCTGTGGTCAGATAGCCTGAATCTCTCTACAGAGGACTACCTGGCAGCCCTCAAGACTTGAAGGATTGCCAGTGTCTCACAACTGTCTCGCGGGAGTGAGTTGCACTGAGCCATTTGTACTGCTTTCTAATTTAATTAATGGTTTATTTCTTATGTTATCTATCTATCTGTATAAATATATATATATATAAGTATTGGGATTCTGGTTTTGTTTCTCTAGAGAACCCTGTCTAACACACGGTGGGGTAAAGAATGTTTGAAAGACATTCTCATGCATTCCTTCTTCCTTCAGACTCCGAGGGCAGTGTGAAAGCATCCTCCCCTGTGTGCGGCCCAGCCAAGGAAGTGTACAAGAGTCACGCTAGCTGCAGGACACCTCCAATGTCACTCTCCATAGGCTTTTTTTTTTTAATTCTGGAGTTCAAGGCAAAACTAGATTGAACTTATTAAAAGTAAGATTTCCCCTTCCCCCAAATAAATAGATAAATAAGTAAATAACTAAGCAGGTATTTTGATACACGTGGCCTTCTACGTCCCAAATCAATCCGATGTGCTCACTGACATACACCATTAAGAAAGGAGGGCAGGTATAAAGCACCAAAGAACAAAAATCATATCACTGTGAATGAGGGGGGGGGTGCCGGGGGGGGACCCTAAACCCATCTGTAGGCAACTGGACATCCAGAGAGGTCGTGGGGTGGAGATGAGTCATTCAGGGTGCAGTGTAGCCATAATGAAACACACAGCTTTCCTCTAGTTCATAAAGGCTTCCTCCCCTCACTATCATGATGCAAATTCTACCTTACAAACCTGGTATCATGATGCAAATTCTACCCTACAAACAGAGGATGTACAGTAGTGAACATAGGAACTAGAAACACAGGGAATCCAGGGCAGATGATCCCTTGAGGACCAGTGGTGAGAGAGAGTGGTAATACTGGAAGGGTGAAGGGAGGGTGGCATAGAAAGGGGAACTGGCTACAGGGATCTGCATAAAACCTCCTCCCTGGGGGACAGACAACAGAAAAGTGGGTGAAGGGAGATGTCGGACAGTGTAAGATATGATAAAATAGTAATAATTTATAAATTATCAAGGGTTCATGAGGGAGCAATTGATGTATGTATGGCTTGTGATAAGAGTTGTATGAACCCCCAATAAAATGATTTTTTTAAAAAGGAGATCTGGATAGAGAAAGAAATAAAAATAACCAGTTTAGTATTCTAGTTACTAAAAATTTCACAAAATAGATGTGTATGAATGCATACTGAAAGTTTATTCACTCATTTAACAATTAATTTTCATTATCATTTGTTGTATGCAAGCATAACCCTACAAGTCGGAATGACTGGCAGTGGGAGATCAAGCTAGATGCATGCCAGATGCTTAAGAAATAGGAATAAACATAATATTGGATGGGTTATCCATTGTGACATAACACACCCCCACACAATTTAAGGCCTTAAAACTTTAATTTATTAGAATTTCTCATGGTTCAATGGACTGGCCTCAGCGGGGCAATTTGCACATAGGTGTATCTCACGTGGCTGTAATCAGATGGCAGGCTGAGCTGGGATCATATAACAGCCTGACCAGTCTGGATGTCCAAATGACCTTGTCAGCTCACAGAGGAAATGGCTAAAACAACTGGGGCTAATCAGACATCTTTCTTAATCTCCACAGCCTCTCTACATAACCCACGTGGACTTCTGTACAGGCAAAGAGACCAAGGAAAAGGAGTGGAATTTCTTTTTTTTTTTTTTTGCCATCATCATTTTCTTTCTTTTTTTTAGTTTTTTTTAACAATTTATTGGGGCTCATACAATTCTTATCACAGTTCATACATATACATACATCAATTGTATAAAGCACATCTGTACATTCTTTGCCCTAATCATTTTTTTCTCCTCTTTTCTTTTTTTACATTTTATTAGGGGCTCATACAACTCTTATTACAATCCATTCATATACATACATCAATTGTATAAAGCACAGCCATACATTCTTTGCCCTAATCACTCTCAAAGCATTTGCTCTCCACTTAAGCCCTCTCCATCAGGTCCTCTTTTATTCCCCCTCCCTCCCCACTAGCCCCTCCCTCGCAAGCCCCTGATAATCCACAGATTGTTATTTTGTCATATCTTGCCCTATCTGGAGTCTCCCCTCCCCCCCTTCTCTGCCGTCCATCTCCCAGGGAGGAGGTCACATGTGGATCCTTGTAATCAGTTCCCCCTTTCCAACCCACTCACCCTCCGGAGTGGAATTTCTTAATGATTTTTCCATCTAAGCCTTTGTAATTTCCACCACATGATTGGGTGGGACTAGGCAAACAGGGCATATGTAACACCAGTAGAGGGGGTTGGTCAGTTTGTGTTACCACACCCATCTACTGGATAACCCATCCTTGAAGCAGTAGAAGCCAGAGAAAGCCCAGGACCAACCTAGAACTCCATCTGAAGTGGGGAAGGCCAAGATCAGAGGCACCAGAGACTCTAGCATGAAAACTATGGGACAAAGCAGGAAGAGTAGCACTGAGCCCCCGAGACTGTAAAATAGAGCAATAGCGAGGCTTCATGGTCCAGGATGGCAAAGGCCAAGGAACCAGGGGGCTGAAGAGCTGAAGGCCAGATAGAAACTTGGGTGCTGGCTGAGGAAAGGTGTTGTTGTAGACCAAGAACTGAATACATTTTACTGATCTTGGCTTATGATAAACTCCAAACTTCCCTAAAAACCCTCTCAAACCTGAGTGTTCTCTGTGGGGTCTGTGCAATGAATTACGAAGCCCAGCATAAATGTATGGTGCCGGTGCCAAAGCAGGTAAAGAAGGATAAAGCATGGAACACGTCTGAGCCCTGCGTCTTGGCAATGGAGGAGCCACTAGAGGCCAGATAAGGCCTTCCATGCCATTTATTGCACCACCAGATTCCTTAGGATCTAATCTCCTAAATCATACAGCCTCGCTTCTACCGAAGCCTATTGTCTGCACAGGGCAAATCCAGATTGAGGGATATGATTATCCAAGACAAGTGTAGGGTCAAGCAAGTTTCCTAAAATAAGTGACACTTACCTGAATTCTCAAGGTGAGCTAACCTAATGAAAGTCTTTCCATTCTTATTGTCTAAGTCAGTACTTCTCAAACGATGCTCAAAGGAACACTAGTTTTGGGGTTCATTTTATTATGGAAAACTTCTGTGGATTGCAGAGTGCTATAGAATTAGCAGAAGTGGCACCAAGATTTGACCTAGCATTCTACTCATTGTCATTTATTCAAATTGATTTCAGGTTCCATAAGTAAGCTTGCTAAGAATTGGGTCATTCAGAAATAATTGTCATGCTCTGGCTCATTTATAATGTAGTACTTATGTATTTGTTGGATGGAGAGGGGGGCAAACAGGGTCAAGGCATCCTTAGGATGAGTTAAAACAATCCATTTTAGACCGGAGATGTTAGAATTTTTCAATTTCTGCCACACTAGCTTTAGTGGCGGGTATATACATTTGAACACAAGTTGTAGTAATTGATTCCTTGTCTATGTATAAATATTATCCTATCACACACAGTATTATACTTCCAAATCAATCTTGAAGTGTCCTTTTTGATAGTGACTGCCGTGCCATTCCTCTTGAACCAGATGATTTTCCAATTCAGAATAGCTAATATGAGTCCATTGCAGCTTACTGATGCCCAGAACATCCATTGTTATGTGTTCCATTTCATTTTTGACAACTTCCAATTTTTCTAGATTCATACTTTGTACATTCCAAGTTCCCAAAATCTCACAACCAATTAATAGGTAACATCGTGATAACTTGAGAAAAGATTGAAGTTGTCATTTTGCTGGGACCCACAACCAATACTGCTGGAAGCAGCAGTCAAGAGACCAGATGACACATTGTATTGGGTTAATCTGCTGCACAAGACCTCTTCAAAGTGGTGAATAGCAAGGGTGTTACTTTGAAGGCTTACGTGTGTGCTTGACTCATGTCATGGCATTTTCAGTCTCCACATACGCATGTGCAAGTTGAGCACTGAATAAGGAAGACCACGGAGGACTCAATGCATTGAACTATGGTGCTGGTGACAAATAATGCAAGTGCCATGGGCTGCGAGAAAGAGCAAATCAACAACTTTTGAAACAACTTGTGTCAAAAAGCATTAGTAGACAGTCCACCATTTCAGGAGGTACCATATGAGCAAGACCCAACGGTGCTGAAGGAAATAGATCAAATTGCACTGAATGCATTAGCCCAAAACGAGACTCCAAGAATTGACAAAATACCCATAGAAATGTTTCAGAAAGCTGAAGAAGCACTGGAAACATGCACTCGTTCAAGCCTGGAAATTTGGAAGACAGCCACTGGTCAATTGACTGGAAAAGGTCGATATGTGTGTCCATTCCAAAGAAAGGTGAGCCAACAGAATGCTCAAACTATAGAGTGATATCAGCAACATCCCACACAAGTAAAATTTTGCTGATAATCATCCAACAATGGTTGCAGCAGTACATTGACAGGGAGCTGCCAGAGGTTCAGGCTGGATTCACAAGGGGACGTGGAACAATGGATATCATCGCTGATGCCAGATGGATCTTGGCTCAAAGTAGTGAAACTCAGAAAGAGGTTTACTTGTGTTTCCTTGACTATGCAAAGAAATTCAACTCTGTGGATCATAATAAACTGTGGATAACCTTGAGAAGAAAAGGAATTTCAGAACACTTCAGTGTGCTTATCTGGAACTTGTACGTGGAACAAGAGGCGGTTGTGGAAGCAGAACAAGAGAATACTGCATGGCTTAAAATCAGGACAGGTGTGCATGAGGATTGCATCCTCTCTCCAATCTATATGCTGAGCAAATCATCAGAGAAGCTGGATTATATGAAAAACAATGCAGCATCAGGATTGGAGGAAGGTTTGTTTACAACCTGTGGTATGCAGTTGATACAACCTTGCTGCTGAAAGTGAGGAGGAATTGAAGCACTTGCTGATGAACATCGAGGATTGTAGCCTTCGGTATGGGTTACAGCTCAATGTAAGGAAGGTCAAAATCCTCAGAACTAGGCCAGCAAGTAACATCATGATAAATGAAGAAAAATTTAAGTTGTCAAGAATATTGTCTTGGATCCACAATCAATGCTCGTAGAAGCAGCAGTCAAGAGATCAAGAGGCATGTTGCATTAGATCAATCTGCTGCACAAAGACTTCGTTAGAGGATTGTAAAGCTGGGATGTTACTTTCTGGACTGAAACGTGCCTGATCCAGTCATAGTGTTTTCCATTGCATCAGATGCATGTGAAAATTGGACATTGAATAAGGAAGACCATCGCAGAGTTCATCCATTTGAATTGTGGTTCTGGAGAAGACTATTGAAAGCACTGTGGACTGCTAAAAGGACAAACAGATCTGGGTTGAACGAATTAAGGCCAGAGTGCTCCTCAGAGGTCAGGATGGCAAGATTTTGTCTCGGCTACTTTGGACATGCTGTCAGGAGAGACTCCGCCTAGAAAAGGACATCATGCTTGGTACAGTGAAGGGGTGGGGAGAAAGAGGAAGGCCTGCGTGACATGGATTGCCACCTTGGCTACAGCCAGGGGGTTGATGGGTAGGAACAATTGTGAGGATGGTGCAGGGCCATGAAGGGTTCTGTTCTATTGTGCACAGGGTCGCTGTGAGTCAGAGACTTCTCCGTGATACCTATGAACAACTGAACCGACAAAAGAATGAATCCATCTGTATTGGGAAAAACACAACCAGAATACTTTTTAGAGGCAAGGATGGCGAGACTTTGTCTCATCACGCACTTTGGACGTGTTGCCAAGAGTGACCAGCTCCTGGAAAATAACATCTCGCTTGGTGAAGCAAAGGGGAAGCGAAACCAAGGAAGACCTTTGACAAGATGGATGGACACAGACGCTGCAAAGAAGCACCGTGGGTTCAAACACTGGCATGACGGTGCGGACAGTGCAGCACTGGGCAGTGTGTCCTTCTGTCGTACAGAGGGCTGCTTGGAATCGGTGGGACAGATTCTAACAACAACAACAACAACACCTTTAAAAAACAAGCAAGCAAACAAAAATAACTAACTGAAATCCTCTCTCAAAGATGTTTCCTAATGATATACACTATTACGCATTATCCATTAATTTAAAAGTCATATTTTCAAGAAATATTTATGGACATAATGTTCTCACGTTAATATTAGGTGGAAAACGGAATACACAGGTAGTGTGTAGTTGTAGAACATTCTCAGTGTTGCTTAAAATTTGTATGTATATGCACACATATAAACCTATGTATACAGTCAGAAAAAGACCAGAAAAATCCATTAACATAGTTAAGATGGTTGGATATGGGTAAATTTTTCTTTCATCTATATATAATATATTACATATAAATGGCATGGAGGCCATATCTGACCTCCTCTGGCTTCACCAGCAGGGGAGAAGAACCTAACTGCACACCAGCCTAAGGCTAGTTGCCACAAGGAAAAGAGATCCAATGTGCCTGCCTCCTCCAACTTTCTTTACCTTATCTGACACCAGCCGTCATTCTATTTCTCTGTGGGGCTCAATAATCCCGTGCAATGATCACACACAGCTCACAGAAAGTCTTAAAGATACAATCCTTCTTTTCACAGGAGCACCTCTTCTTGCCCTGCCAGCAGCCATGTAGCTCTCTGGTCCCCAGCCTTTCAGGCACATTTGCCTCTTAGCCTCTGCCTCATTCTGTGAGCCAGGAAACTCGCCGTTCTGTCTCATGGTCTCTCTGTGAATCCTCTGCTCAGTGGTCTCATGTTCTCAGTACTACAACCTCTGCCGTTTCAGGAAAGGATTTTGCTCATGCTCCACGGATGGCTATTCTCTTTTGGTATTTACAGATTTCCTGTCCCTGCTTCTGAGATGACTCACACGTAAACCCAATGGAATAGTAAAACTGACCAATCCCCAAGTGGAGGGTCTTCCACACATTATTTACCTGCTCCCATGCAGTCATTTGGTATAGTTACAGAATTTAAAAGACTATGAATAAAAGAACCATAACAAGTATTTTGATTGCACCACTAATTTTTAGAGAAAGAAAGAATTGGGAGTGGGCAGGGAGCAGGGGGCAGGGGGCTGTAGTCCGGCAAATAGCTAGAGATTCCCGAAATCAAACATCTCACAATCCACAGAGCAAGTGGTGGGAGAGTAAGAGGAGTTCTGGCAAGGTGTCTATTTACAATCTAGAATCTCTTAAGGCCCTCCATGGATTGATTGGGGCTCACCCACATCATGGAGGGTGATCTGCTTTACTGAAGACTTATCCATATATACGTAATTTATAACATCATCTAGACTACCATTTGACCAAACAGCTACATATCATGACCTTGCCAAACTGATGCTTCAAATTAACCATCACAGGCAAAAGTTACACCTTGAGACAGTGTAAGACATGGAAAAATAATAATAATTTATTTCACAAAGATGCTTTTGTGAAAGAAATGCATGCGTGCTATTATGGAATTAGAATTCTGGATTAAAGTGTGTCCCCTCCTCCAAAAAGATATGATGAAATGCAAACTTGGTACCTCTAAAGCTAACCTTGACTGGGAACAGGGAATTTTATTTGCTATCAGTCAAGTAAACGAGGCCATATAACAGTAGGATGAGTTCTAGACTGAAAGCCTTAAGAATGGTGTTACAGAAAAGGGCAAACAGACATGGGAACAGGGCCGTCTACAAAGGGAAGTGACACCTTATGAGAATCAAGAAACGTTGGAAGAAATGAACCCCAGAAAAGATCTTTTCTGTACACTGGTACAGATAAGAACTGGAAACACAGGGAATCCAGGACAGATACAGCTCTCAGGATCAATAATGAGAGTAGCGATAACAGGAGGGTAAGGGAAGATGGAGGAGAAAGGGGGAACCAATCACAAGGATTTACATATAACCTCCTCACTGGGGGATGGACAACAGAAAAGTGGGTGAAGGGAGACGTTGGACACACATGTCATTCATGACAAAATAATAATAATTTATAAACTATCAAGGGTTCATGAGAGAGGTGGGTGGGAAGGGAGGGGAAAATGAGGAGCTGATACCAAGGGCTCAAGTAAAAAGAAAATGTTTTGAAAATGATGATGGCAACAATTGTACAAGTGTGTTTGACCCAGAGGATGGATTGTGATAAGAGTTGTACGAGCCCCCAATAAAATGATTTTTTAAAACATGCTGAAAAACTTGGCTTATACAAGAATATATACGGTATTTAATAAAGTCTTTCTAATTCAAGATTAAAAAAAAAAAGATATTTTCCTAGAGTCAACACAGAGAGACTTCTAGCCTCCCTATATGTGAAACACTAACTTCCTGTTCTTTCAAACTCCTCCTTTTGCGGTCTTTCATTATGGTAACCCCTCAAAACGATGACAGGTATTGCCAAAGTAATAGCTCAGCCGCAGCTGGATTAAGTAGATAAGTGCTGAGAAATTCAATCTTCAGAAGCCAGGGCCTATGGAGTCCAGCCTCAAAGCTGTATCACAGGCAAGAAAATACAGTGCAAACATCAAGATTTGGTTTCAAAATAACTCTAGGATGTTACCTTATTTTCCAAGCACTGCTAAGACACATTGAAGTACAGAGCTCACATCAACACTTAAAATTCTCTTTCCCTTCTATGGCGTGTTTGGTAGTCATCTGCATATTTCTTCTCCTTTTATTTCTTAGAAACAGAAACTCAGATTTGGCTGGACACTTGGAGTAAACTTAAACATGTGCCAAGTTGGCCATGTGACTAAGTTTTAGACAATGAGTGTACATGGAATGGGTGTGTGTAACTCATGGGAAATGTCCATAAAGAAAGGTTGGCATGCTTTCTTTGCACCTTCCTTCTTCCTGCTGGCAACAAGACAGATGGCTTGGTTGGGCTACAAAAAGCTCTTTCCGGTGATGAGAAAGCGTGCTACGGACAGTGGAACAATGAAAGAGAAGGGTCCCAAGTCTTTGATGATCAAGCTTCCCTGACAATGATGAAGTGCCTACCTCTGGATATCGTTAGAAGATGAAGAAACAATCTTTTATCTTATTAAACAGCTATTATATTTGGAGAGTTTGTTGTGTGTGATACTTTCCCCAAAATATAATCTGAATCAATATAAAGTCAAATCCCTTCCATTCCATGTCTACACTAATCAAACTAAACCAAATCCATCATAATTAATTCATTTCCTACTCATAGAAATGCAATATGGGATTTCTGAGACTAAAGCTGTATGGGAGCAGACAGTCTCATCTTGCTCTCATGGAAGGGCTGGTGGGTTTGAACCATTGACCTTGTGCTTAATAACAGAAGGCCTAAGTCATAGCACCACTAGGGCTCCTTGTATCTATACTAGTGCCTCCATTTCTAAAATTCTCAAGAAAAACTCCCAACTTACAAACAACTAGAATTTCCGTCCTAAAGAGTGTTTCTTTTCAAAGTAAAATTATGTCCCCTCCTCCCTTCTGAAGGGCTTTTTTATCATTAAACCCCCTTCTTTCCTTCCACCCTGCAGCATTAGCTGCCTGGTCTCTTGGAATTCTCCAGGATTGATGGTCAGTGGCAGGGCCTTTTGGGAAGGGAAAAGGGAAAGACCCTGAATCTTCCTTTAGGAAAAAGAGGAAAAAAACCTGAAGGCAGATTAAGGCCTATACATCTTTTTGTATATCACACAACTTTTTAAAAAATAAATAATTTTATTGGGAGCTCTTATAGCTCTTATCACCCACCATTCATACATATATCCTTTGTGTCAAGCACATCTGTACTTATGTTTCTGTGTTAGTCTGTGTAGACTAGACAAACAAATCCATAAACATGCATATGTGTATAAGAAAGAGGTTTATATACTAGAGCAGTTGGATATTGAGAAAACATCCCAGCCCAGTCCAGACCAAGTCCATAAATCTGATATTAGCCCATATGTCTGATTCCAATCTGTAAAGTACTCTTCAGACTCAAGAAACACATGCAATGATATCAAATACAGGAAGATCACAGCCCAGTGGGTGGGAAGTCTTCTGGATCCCGTGGCATTATAAGCATTCCAGCACTGGCAGAGGTCTCCATGTGGCTCCTCCAGCTCCCAGGGCTGCACATGTGGCTTCTTCTGAGGGATGTCGCATAGGGAGCTACCCTTGTCAACCGAGAGTCTCCAAGGGAGTGAGTTGAGGGAGAGTCTGTCTCCCAACGCCAATGAGGAAAATGCAGGAATTCCCAGAATTCTCAGGAGAGGGCTATGCCCACAAAGAAGTCTCATTGGTTATACCTTGATTGGCAGGCCAGACTGCACCCCTTCACTCATAATCCTCTCAAATTGACACCAGATTATGTAACTCCCACAGTTGCCATCATTTAAAAAACATGTTTTCTCTACTTGAGGCCTTGGTATCAGCTCCTCATTTTTCCCTCCCTTCCCCACCCTCCTTCCCTCATGAACCCTTCATAATTTATCAATTATTATTATTTTCTTTTTTATTATTTTTTCATGCCTTAAACCAACAGCTTTCTCCCTTCACTCACTTTTCTGTTATCCATTCCCTTGGGAGGGATTATATATCAATCATTGTGATCGGTTCCTAATATAGGTACTCTCCTTATTGGTCCTGAGAGGTTTATTTGTCCTGGATTCCCTGTGTTGTGAGCTCTTATCTGTACCAGTGTACATGTTCTTGTCTAGCCAGATTTGTAAGGTGGACTTGGGGTCATGATAGCTGGCGGGGAGGAAGAATTAAAGAACTAGAGGAAAGTTGTGTGTTTCATTGGTGCTATACTGCACCCTAACTGGCTAGTCTCTACCTTGTGGCCCTTCGGACAGGGCATGTCCAATTGACTACTGATGGGCTTAGGGTCTCTACTCCAGAGTCCCCCTCATTCACATTGACATGATTTTTTGTTTTGATTTGGATCTTTGATGGGATACCAGATCCCATCAACACCTCATGATCACACAGATTGGTGTCCTTTCATGTGGGCTCCATTGCTTCTCAGCTAGATGGCTGCTTGTTTACCTTCAAGCCTTTAGGACCCCAGACACTATATCTTTTGATAGCCGGGCACCATCAGCTTTCTTCACCACATTTGCTTATGCACCCATTTCTCCAGACTAACTCTTTATGGGAACAGAAAGTTCCTTGTTTCTCCTTCCACTGGCTGCTGGTTTCAAACTGCTGACCTTGAGGTTAGTAGCCCAACATTTAACCACAACACTTGCGAGAGTAAAAAGATACCTTGTCATTATTGAATATTTTCCTTAATTCTATTACTTTCTCAAAAGTTGTGTGATCATCCCAGCGCACCAAGCCCTAAGGACAAACAATATTCTAGCTCAGAGCAGCCAATGCACAGAGAGGACCATAGGGCTGTCCCCACTACACAACATAATGTTCCTCACTGATCCATAGCAGTCTGGGGGACAGCACTGGGGACACGGTGCAAGAAGATGTGCCTGATCTGACCCCACCGCACCAGAGTGAAACTTGAAAGGTGTGCAGCAGAGCAGCAGGAGGAGCAAAGCAACAAAGTCCCCACAGAATACCAAAAATAGACTTAGGGTCAGGGTGTGCCACCCCATCAGACTCACCTGGAAAACACTCATAATGGTCAACAGTCAGGCCTGGAACTATTTATGGGCTCTTTCTTTTATTGCTGTTGGCTTTTTTTTTTTTAGTTGTTTGGTTTTATTGTTTTCTTTTGATAACAAAAGGGCAGTTTTTGCCCAGGGACAATGTTCTGAACTCAGAAAGGAATCAGGAAGAAGGGCAAATGGAAAAGGAAAACAGGGGGATGAAGGAGGATGAGTACTGTTACACTGTGGGGGTTACAATCAATGGCATTAAACAAAATATGTCTGGCTCCTTGAATGAAAAACTGATTTGCCCTGTAAACCTTCACCTAAGTAACAATTGCAAAGTTTGTTGGGTTCTTTTTAAGTGTGAAGTTGAGTCACAATGTGCAATGGGTATATAATCTAAGCTAGGGGGAAAATCTGTGTTTATTTAGAAGCAATCCCTAAAACATAATTTAAACAAAAGTAAGCAATGCACACAAGAAAGTCAGTGGAAAGTCTGGTGCTCATAGCTCATCGCACTCCGTGTGGTACTGATGGATGGAGTACTACGATGTGCTATTACCAAGCCAAAGCAAATCCACTGCTGTTGAGTTGATTCCAGCTCATGGTGACCCATAGTGACTGTATATCTTAAAGGATCAGACAGCCTCATCTTTGTCTTGTGGAGTGACTGGTGGGAATGAACTATTGACCTTACTGTTGGCAGTCCAATGCTGACCCAACAGTGCCATCAAGGTCAGCAGGACTAAAAGCTAAAATAATGGCAGGTGCCTCTCCACTGGCAACCTCATCTTCCCTCTCCCATGGTAGGAAGTCTTCTATCTACTTGGACCTAGAAACATGGCACCCTGGACAGCATGGGTATTGACATATTCTCAGAGTGCCTGATGCTAGGGAATTCTTGCTGCCTCTCAACAGACAACATTTTGTCCTGCCCCTGAGGACCCAGTCAGCTGCAGATCTTCACAAGGGATACCCTGCCTGACAATGGGTCCTCACTGTCAGTCACCAAACCCCAGCTTCTGACTCATGGATGACCTAGAAGGTGAGAAGACATGCTCTAAACGCTTCTTTCCCTTTCCTCTCACATGCCCCCACTTCGTGACTTTCAGAGAGAAGCTTGTGAATTAAGTATGTTGCTATGGTTTTAAGAGAGACAGCTGTAGGCAAGCTTTGGTAATGTCCTTTGATGAGGAACTATTTCTTATCTGGTAATGTCCTTTGATGAGGAACTTTTTCATATCTACCCTTTACCTTCCTTTGTGCTGGAGAGGTATGTAGGGAAATAGGTTTCTTTTGTGTTGAGAGTCCTGCCAGATTCCTGCCACTATCGCCTCTTTTCCCGTTGCCCATCTCTGTCTAGCTAACAGTGCCAGGACATTAATAATAGCTTCTCTGGCCCAAGGAGAACTCCTGGGCCTCAGATTTCACTACAAGATTAAGAGGCAACTGGAGAGCCTGAAGACCAGAGTGTGGGAGGGTCTTAGAAATCCCCCTGGGTGGGACATAACTTTGCCATTCATTCCACGGCAGGGGTAGCCTGAGAACATACAGTTTATAAAAAGGAAAAAAAAAAAAGGAAGTGCAGTTTATATTTCACTTGCACAATAGACTGATTATACTTTTTATAACTGGTGCTTTCTTGCCAAAAGTATCTTTTAGCTACCAACAAACACTTGAACTACTTATGAAGACTCTGAACTACATGAATTTTCTCATATCTCATTATCAATGAAGCATTATTCCTTGCTTTTCTACTTCCATAAAGAGTCACCATTTAGGAAACCATACGGGCAGTTCTACCTGGCACACTGGCTGTGGGTTGGGAGTTTTGCTGTTTATTTTTACAAGCTAATAATAGGAAGTGTTTAACATCTACAAGGACACAAATCTGTACCAGTTATTGCAATTTTTAAGGGAATTTTTTATTGGAGGGGCATTGTGATTTTAATTTTAAAAATCTCATTTCCTTTTAATATCACAGAAGGTGATATTAAATTTAATAAGTGAAGAAAGGTCATCTTATAATTGTATTATATACTAATGAATAGTATTAGTTAATAGGTAGCTTAAAACCAAAAAACTCATTGTCATCAAGTAGATGCCGCCTTATAGTGACCCTATAAGACAGGGGAGAACTGCCCCTGGAGATTTCCAAGACTGTAACTCTCTATGGGAGTACAAACCCGCATCTTCCTCCCCTGGAGCCTCTGGTGGTTTTGAAAGGTAGCCAGATTAGGGATAAAGGGGGTTGTCTCTCCCGAACGTCTACGCTAAACAAACATTAGCTGTCCATGCCACAATAAAGAGTTGGAAAGAGATCTGGCACACTCATTAGACACCTATAGGAAAATCCAGAACTGAGCATGCTCAGACCCAAGCCACGAAGGCCCAAGTGGGACGTCCACCTGGGTGCAGAGACTAACCACCAGCCACCTGGCATCACAGGTGCACCTAAACTCAGCCAATAAGGTCAGCCAATATCCTCAGCCACGCCTCCCTAGTCAGTGGGGATGGAAGGGAATAAAAACAAGCTGAGAGGCAGGTTGCTCTCTTGTTCAAGTGACCTCTGCAGGAGGGAGGGTAGGAATCTGTCCTGTTTGGGGGGTGGCGGGGGTGGGTGTAAGTGCTACGGGCCCTCTCAGCCCACGGTCTCTCTTGGCCTCTGAGGATTCCTGCTCCTGCTTTCCCCACCTGGTTTTGTGCTCCTGCTCAGGCCGGCCTTCCTCCCACCTGGTTTTCTGCGCTCTCTTGAACCGGCCATTTTCAGTCGGGAACTTTCCCAAGCCCCTGAAACGCAGCCTGGCACATTTTCCAACGATAGCATGTTTACTGTCTGAGACGGAACTACTTGAGACATCTCTTTCCCTCATAAAAGTTACTTGGATTGACAGAAGTGCTTCTGCCACAAGAAGCTTTTGTGCATTGAGAAACAAGAACTGAGGAAATCCTCCCCAGCAACCTAACAGAATTGACCTACACCCAATTTATAGCCACCACACCACCAAGGTTCCTTAGTACACATTATGTTACATAAATGTCATGTACTTTTTCACGCCTATTATTTAGAGAGCTTTAAAAGTCTGCTTTAAAAAAAATCTATTCACACATATATTCAATTTCCTATGGCGTTTACTATTTTTAAAATCTTTTTATTGGGGGCTTGTACAATTCTTATCACAATCCATACATACATCCATTGTGTCAAGAACATATGTACATTTGTTGCCATCATCATCCTCAAAACATTTGCCTTCTACTTGAACCCTTAATATCTGCTGCTCATTTCCCCCCTCCCTCCTCACTCCCCCCGACCTCATGAACCCTTCATCATTCATAAATTATTATTATTTTATCATATGTTACACTGTCCAACGTCTCCCCTGCCTTCTTCTCTGCTGTCCATCCCCCAGGGAGGAGGCTATGCATAGATTCTTGTAACCAGATCCCACTTTCTACCCCACATTCTCTCCACCCTCCAGGCATCACATCACCCACTCTCACCACTGGTCCTGAAGGAGTCATCTGTCCTGGATTCTCTGTGTTTCCAGTTGCTATCTGTACCTATGTACATCCTCTGGTCTAGCCAGATTTGTAAGGTAGAAATGGGGTGATGATAGTGGGGTGGGAGGAGGAAGCATTTAAGAATTCAAGGAGGAGGACTTCCGGCAAGATGGCGACGGAGTAACACATACCAGAGGGACTCCACAGAATTCAGCCCAGGAGAGTTGCTTAGAGGGAAATTCAACACTGCTGGATCGCAGGAGGAGCATCATAAAGATAAGTAGGCACAGACCCACAGGGTTTTAAGGGGCTGGGGGGTTTTGGCTTACCTCAGTGGAGGCCAGCTGGGGCTTGACCTTGGCCCCGCCACTGTCTCTGCCAGAGCTGGGACTATTTTGCCACCACCCGCCTGGGGGCAGGGACTAGACCCTTGCGTCTCCTCTCTGTACCCCCCACTCGTCTTGGAGGGCTGCACAGGGGCCTTTTCTCAACACAGCCACAGCTTGCTGCTGCCACCTCTGAGCAGGGACTAAGCCCTTGCAGCTCCACTGGCTGGGATCAGGATTCAGCTACATTGTTGCTTTGTTTCCATCTCTTCACTACATCCCCCTCTCCTTCTCCCTCTCCCCTCCAGACTCATCAGGCTTGCTTTTTAACTTTTTTTCCTCCTCTTTGCCTCTTTCTTGGTCTCTCACCCTCTACTGTTAACCTCCAGACCACTACCCTTAGCCTAGGGCATTTAGGCCTGTGCCACACCCAGCTAGGTAGATACTCTGCTCAACTTCTTACTGGGGAATTCCTGCCTGTGGGCCTGGGGGCATAAATCCGCTAGGCCAGCACTCCTCAATGCTGAGGAAGGAACCTCTGCCTAACCTCCGCAACACCAAAGCAGGCAACCCTTCTGGGTCATTCCCCTGAGAGGGAAGCCACAGGATAAAGTGGTAGGTTAATTCCATAGTGAAATAAGCTATAGGCAGTTCGAAGAAGCACCCCTACAAGTCTCCCAGAGAGAGCCAGTGTTCTTTGACTCCCAGGAAAATGGCACCTGGCTCATCTAAAATAACGCAACGCAAACAGCCATCAGCCCCAATGACCTCAATTAAAAATGGGAGAAACAAAAGGCAATGGCAGAAGATGTCCTGAACATAACGACATGCATAGAGGAAGCAGAGATTGAGCTGCCACAGAAAGAAATTTTCAGAATGCTACTTGGAGTCATAGAGGATATGAAGGAAACAATACAGGAAAAGGATGAAATGATAGAAGAGGTAAAAGCCATAAATCAAAGAGAAATGCAGAAGCTTAGGAAGGAGATAACAAAAACCAGTAGCACACTCACGGACCTCGAGAAGTGACTGGAGGAATCAGAGAACTGCATCAGTGACTTGGAGGACAGCCAAGCAGACTTTAACAAACATGAACAGAAATCTAATAAGATCATCAGAGAAGCTGAAGAACACTTAAGAGCTATGTGTGATGTTATGAAGTGGAACAACATTAGAATTATTGGCTTACCAGAGGAAGGCACAACAAAGAAGTCATCTGCAACAAAAGTGAGAGAATTCTTGGAGGAAAGTTTCCCCAGCTTAGTGAATGAAAACCAGGCAACCATTCAGGAGGCTGAAAGAACCCCAGCAAGATTGAATCCCAAGAAGAAGTCACCAAGGCACATAATAGTTAAATTATCCAACTTTGAGGAAAAGGAGAAAATCATGAGAGCAGCTAGGGAAAAACAAGCAATCATATATAAGGGCTCCCAAATTATAATATGCTCAAATCTATCAGCAGAAACTATGATGAAGAGGAAAGAGTGGAGTAGCATATTCAAAAAACTAATGTAAAACAGTGCAAACCCAAGAATACTCTATTCAGCCAAATTATCGATCAAGATAGATGGAGAAGTAAGAGTCTTCCCAGACAAGGAAAAGCTCAAAGAATACGTTAAAAGAAACCCAGCCCTACAAAAGCTGCTTGCTGACCCAGTATGGGTAGAAGAACAACACTCACCAAGCATAAATAAGAGACCACCACATAGAACAACCTCACCCAGAGGGCAAAAATGAGAAAACAGACTTCAAGATAGCATTGACTTAAATATAGAAAGACTTGAAAGGCTGCTGAGGTAAGCTTTAAAAAAAGAAAGAAAGAAAGAAAGAAGGCAAAAGAGACATAGGGAAAAAGCCTATGTATACAATACCCCTGGGGTGAGGACCAGGTAATATGGCAGGGACTAGACCAAATATAGGGATACACATGGTAAACAACTAAAAGGGAGGTGGGGAAAGGAAAAAAATAATTATAATAAAGAAAAGGGTAGGGGGGGGCATGGACACTAACCCACCCAAGGGGAGGGTATTGTTTGCGTCTCCACAGGGAAAGAGGGACGAGACTTTAACCCAATATTCCCAAGATGTGAATGCAACATGCTGGTGTGGAGTAGGGAACCAGTGGAGAGGTCTGGGGGGACGGCTCCAACCCCACCTACTAAGGGGACATCTGCCCCTCCCCTCAGAAGAATTTATTTTAAAGGACGGCACTGAATCTACAGCTCTGGAAGAGGGACATATCTGATCAGAGCACACAGGAGCAAATGAAGGGGGAGGAGGAGAGAGTGGAGCACATCATGGCCCACCAGGCCAGAAGGTCGATGTTCCGTTTGAACAGCCAGTCGACAGAGAGGACCACATGGCCAGCCCCACATGAAGTCCCTCACTGACCCATAGCCCTACAGGTGACAACACTGCAGACACAGTGAGGGAATTGTGCACCCAATCAGATCCCGCCACACCGAGGCAAAACATTATGGGACTGTAACAAAACAGCAAGGGACTGGAGTGCTGAGGTTCCCAGGGAATGCTGAAGGTGTACTTTGGGGCCAGGGTGTTGTGCCCCAACAGACTGGACTGGAAAACACTCCCAACGGCCAACAAACAAACCTGAAACTAACTATAAGCTTTTCTTTCTTGTTGTGTTTTGTATTGTTTTGTTGTTGTTTTGTTGTATACTATTGCTTGGTTGTGCTCTGTCTTGTTTCTGTGCATGTTATTATCTCCGAAGATCTGTCTACATAAGATAGGCTGGATGAACAATTGCAGGAGAAAACAATGGGACCAATAGTTCTGTGGGGACATGGGAGACTGAGAGGTGGGGGGAAAGGTAGTGATGTTAATAAACCCAGGGGCAAGGGAACAACAAGCGATTGAAATCGGTGGTGCAGAGGCCTGGTTGGGCATGACCAAGGGTAATGTAACCAAGAGGAATTGCTGAAACCCTGGTGGGGACTGAGCATGATTGTGGGAAAGGAAGGAAGTGAAAGGAAAGAGAGGAAAGAGATGGGAGGCAGAGGGCATTTATAGAGGTCTAGATAAAGACATGTGCATATGCAAATATATTTATACATGAGGATAGGGAAATAGATCTATGTGCATATATTTATAAGGTTAGTATTAAGATAGCAGAGGGTTATTGGACCTCCACTCAAGTACTCCCTCAATGCAAGAACACTTTCTTCTATTAAATTGGCATTCTATGATGCTCACCTTCCCGACACAACTGCTGAAGACAAAGTGGGTGAACAACTAAATGTGGTGAAGAAAGCTGATGGTGCTCGGTTATCAAAAGATAATAGCGTCTGGGGTCTTAAAGGCTTGAAGGTAAACAAGTGGCCATCTAGCTCAGAAGCAACAAAGCCCACATGGAAGAAGCATGCCAGTCTGTGTGATCACAAGGTGTCAAGGGATCAGGTATCAGGAATCATCAGAACAAAAAACCTTACCATAGTGAATGAGCAGAGGAGTGCGGAGTGGAGACCCAGAGCCCATTTGTAGGCCACTGGAGATCCCCTTGCAGAAGGGTCTTGGGGAGGAGACAAGACAGTCAGGGTGCAATGTAGCAACAATGAAAAATACAACTTTCCTCTAGTTCCTAAATGCTTCCCCCCACCCCCACCCACAGTCATGATCTGAATCCTACCTTGAAAGTCTGACTAGACCAGAGGATGTACACTGGCACAGATGGGAACTGGAAACACAGGGAAGCCAGGGCGGATGATCCCCTCGGGACCAGTGGTGTGAGTGTCGATACTGGGAGGGTGGGCTCAAAAGAGGAAACCTATTTCAAAGATCTACATGTGACCTCCTCCCTGGGGGACATACAAAAGAAAAGTGGGGGAAGGGAGATGTGGGACAGAGCAAGATATGAAAAAATAATAATTTATAAATTATCAAGGGTTCATGAGGGAGGGGGCAGTGGGAAGGGAGGGGAAAAATGAGGACCTGTGTCAGGGACTTGGGTGGAAAGCAAAAGTTTTGTGAATGATGAGGGCAACGAATGTACAAATGTGCTTTACACAATTGATGTATGTATGGATTTTGATAGGAGTTGTATGAACCCCTAATACAATGATTTTTTTTAAATGAGGAGCTGATACCAAGGGCTCAAGTAGAAAGCAAATGTTTTGAGAATGATGATGGCAACAAATGTACAAATGTGCTTGATACATTGGGTGTATAAATAGATTGTGATAAGAGTTGTATGAGCCCCCAATAAAATTATTGTAAAAAAAAAAAGAGAACTCAAGGAAAGTTATACGTTTCATCGTTGCTGCCCTGCACCCTGACTGGCTCATCTCCTCCCCACAACTCTTCAATAAGGGGGTGTCCGGTTGGCTACCAATGGACTTTGAGTCTCCTCTCTGCACTCACACACATTTACAATGATATGGTATTTTGTTCCTTGATGCTTGATACCTAATCCCTTCTACACCTTGTGGTCAAACAGGCTGGTGTGCTTCTTCCATGTGGGCTTTGATGCTTCTTAGCTAGATGGCCGCTTGTGTATTTTCAAGCCTTTAATACCCAAGATGCTATATCTTTTGATAGCTGGGCACTGTCAGCTTTCTTCACCACATTTGCTCATGCACACATTTTTCTTCAGCAATTGTGTCAGGAAGGTGTGCATCCTGGAATGCCAATTTAATCGAACAACATGTTTTTGCATTGAGTAAGTGCTTTAGTGGAGGCCCAATGTCCATCTGCTGCCTTAATACTAAACCTATAAATAAATGCACATAGATCTGTTTCCCCACACTCTTATATAAATATATTTACACATGTACATTCCAGTCTTTAGACCTCTGTAATACCCTTTGTCACGCTGTTCTTTCCTCTATTTCCTTTTACATTCCTCTTGTCCCACTATCATGTTCAGCCTTCATTTGGGTTTCAGTAATTTCTCTCGGTTACATTGCCCTTGTGGAATCCCTACCAGGCCTCTCACACCCTCCTTGCTACTGATTTTGGATCACTGTTGCTCCCCTGTCCCTGGGTTGGTCTGCACCACCTCTTAACCCCTTCCTCCCCATCCCCTGTGTCCCCCCTGGAACCATTGGTCCCATCGTTTTCTCCTCCAGACTATTCATCCAGTCTATCTTATCTAGATAGAACTATAGGGATAATAATATGCACCCAAAATCAAGTCATAGCAAGATAGGTGATGAGTGAAAACACAGCAATGACAACAAAAAAGGAAACCAATTACCCATAGAAGAATAAATTAATTAAAAGAAAAAAAAATTTTTTTAAAAGAAAAATCTGTAAATAGATCAAGGTCTGATTTTTGTTCTCTAGGTGTGTTCTTCACTCAGGTCCAATGGGGTACCATGCTTTGGCCCCAGAGTCTGTCCTTTGTACTCCCACGGGAGCTCCCTGCTCTGCTCCCACGGTTGCTCTGCTGCACGCTTTTAGTGGTTTGCCTCGGTGTCACAGGGTCAGTCTGGGCCAGTCCCGACCCTGAGTTTCCAGTGTTGTTCCCTTAGGGCCCTGGGCCAACAAGGGACGGCTTGTCTCGCAGTGGAATCAGCCATATTGTCCACTCTGTGCATTGGTTGTTCAGAGTGGGGATATCGTCCTCCAGACCTGATGGGCCAGGCTGTGCTCTACTCTCTCTTCCTCCCCCTTCATTTGCTCTGATCAAACATGCCCCTCTCCCCTAGCTGCAGCTTCAGTGCTGTCCTCTCAAGTAAATTCTTCTGGGAGGAGGGGCAGTTGTCCACGTAGCTGAGCAGAGCCCTCAGGCCCCTCCACTGGCTCCCTACTCCTTGCCGACACAATGCATTCGTCTGACATTGGCTTTAAGTCTGGTCCCTCTTGCCCTATGGAAACACAAACAATTATCTCCCCTTGGGTGGGTCAGCGCCCTATTCCCCCATCACACATCTTTTTATTTTTCCTTTCCCCTTTCCTCCCTCTACCCCCGTTTTAGTTGGCTACCATATGAACCCCTGGATTTGGTCTAGCCCATGCCATACTACCTGGACCTCACCCCTGGAGTGTTTGTGTACAGTAGCTCTTTCCCTGTGCCCCTTTTTCACTTACCTTTCTGTTCTCATATATATATATATATATATAAACTTACAGCAGACTCATGTTATACTTGTCCTTTTGTGTTTGGCTTACTTCACTTAGCATGATTTCCTCCAGTTCTTCCCACGCAGCAATATGCTTCATGCGTTCATCACTGCTTTTTAGCAATGCATAGTACTCCATTGTATGTACCACAGTTTTTTAATCCATTCGTCTGTTGATGGAAATTTGGGTTGTTTGCAATTCCTTGTGATTGTGAACTGTGCTGCAATGAACACTGGAGCACAGATGTCTGGCTGTGGTTTGTTTCTTGCCTCTTCTGGGTATATGCCCAGTAGGGGGATTGCTGGGTCGTATAGTAACACAATTTCCATCTGTTTGAGAAATCACCAAATTGATTTCCATAGTGGCTGTACATGCCTACAGGTCCACCAGCAGTGGATGAGAGTTCCCATCTCACCACAGCCCCTCCACACTTGCTGCTTTTTGATTTTTTGAATTGGGCTATCTTAGAGGGTGTTAGGTGGTATCTTATAGTTGTTTTGATTTGCATTTCTCCTATGGCTAATGATCAGGAACATTTTCTCATGTGTTTATTGGCCATTCGGATTTCTACCCCTGTGAAACTTCTGTTCAGGTCCTTTGCCCACCTCCTCAGTGGGCAATTAGTTTTTCTCTTATTGTAAGCTTGCAAAGTATTGTAGATTTTAGTAATAAGGCCTTTGTCTGATGTGTCATTGCTAAAGATGTTTTCCCAGTCATGGACTCTCTTATTACTCTCTTGGTGAATTCTTTCGATGTACACAGGTGTCTTATCTTCAGTATATCCCACTTGTCTATTTGTGACTCCTCTGTATTTGTGTCCTTCCCTATTTCTGATAGCCTAAGTATTCTCTGTGTCAAGGTTCTCAGATTTGTCCCAATTCCCTCATTAATGGCCCTAATTATTTGGGGTTTTATCTCAAGGTCTCTGATCCACCTTGAGTTTATTCTTGTGCATGGAGTGAGGTGAGGGCCTTGTTTCATTTTTCTGCAAGTAGATATCCATTTTTTCCAGCACTATTTATTGAAGATGGCATCTGCTTCCCATTTAATATTTTTTTGGGCCCTTAGCAAAGATCAGTTGCCTGTATGCTGATGTTTTTATTTCTGGGTCTTCAGCTCTTTTCCATTGATCTGAATATCTGTCATTATGCCAGTACCATACTGTTTGACTACTGTGGCCGTATAGTTTACTATTTTTTAAGTATCAATAGCACAGAAAACGATTTAGCAGGTGATCTGAAGAGATTGGGGAAAACGCTCAAGGTATAGTTTGGACGTCTTTGGTAAACTTAAGCAGTCCTTGGGCCCCGTGGAACAGGGATTAGGCTGCTGCCTGCAAGCCTGCTGGCTGACACCAAAAGAAAAAAAAAAAAGAAAAAAACACTCTGAGGGAGAAAGATGATCCCTTCCAAAAATGACTTACATTCTCACAAACCAGGAAGTCTTGCTGAAGGTTTCAAGAAGTTGGTTTCCTTGGTGGAAATGCTCTGTACATGTGTGTGGGCCAAACTAGTTAAGTCTACTGGGGACTGGTTATCTTCTGATTTTGCCTGCTGCTGGTAGCTGTAAAGCACCTAAAAGGGAAGTTACCCACCACAAAAAGGGGTAACATTAGCCCCCAGGTGTGGGGATTTTAAGAAGGAAGTGGATCTTTCTCACGTTGGCAACGAGAGCTCAGGAAATGCATTTCTACATGGTGTAAAATCAGCCGCCATTCCGGCTGGACAGTCAAAAGACAAACTCAGGAGGGGAGAATGAGAACAGCTGTTGTAAGTGATACTACCTCCCGACAATCTCCTCCCCCGCCCATCCCTGCCCGCCCTACACACACACAAAATTCCTCTTACTAGCTGTGAAAAACATATTTTTCACCCAGTGTCTCTATTTAATGGGCTATGCGTTGAGGTACTAACCGAAAGGTCAGCGGTGGAAAGATGAAGTTGTCTACTTCTAGAGAGATTCAGCGTCTCAGAAAGGCACAGGGGCAGTTCTACTCTGACCTATGGAGTCACTGTGAGTCGGAATCTGGGTCATGGAATCTATCCCATGGCAGTGAGTGTGAAGTTTTGACTGCGCATGACGACTTACTCATGTCTCTCAGCTCATGGTCCAAAGCCCCCTTCTCAGTGCAAGTTCTCCAACCACTCCTTTTAAATGGCAACTTTCCCTCTCTAAACCGACAGCCCCTAGTTCCTTTGCCAATCATTTTCTCCATTTCAATACTTGATTGTTTTTTAAAAGATGGCCTTCGACACATAAAAAACCATTACTTGTTCATATGTAAGTTCACACTAAAGCAAAAGAAAATGAAAAACAGTCTACATGAGCCAAAATAAGACCTTGAATCTATCCCTCCTGAATTTCAAGAGCAGATTTGACACACTGGGCACTAATGACAGAAGACCCGATGAGCTGTGGGATGGCAGGAAGAACGCCATGCATGAAGAAAGCAAAAGGACGTTAAAAAAGAAAGAAAGATCAAAGTGCATGTCAGAGGAGACTCTGAAACTTGCTTTAAAAGTGATGAACAGAAAATTTCAAACGACAGCTTGAGAAGACAAAGTAAAATATCATAGTGAAATATGTAAGCTCCTCGAGGTAGAAAACCACCATATCTTAAATGGAAAGAACTCAAGAAAAAAATCCTGCCTTGAGTTGCATTGTTGAAAGATTCTATGAGCACAACATTGAGGGATGCAAGATGCATCAAAAGAAAATGGAAAGAATAAGGAGTCACTACTGAAAGGAACTAGTTGACATTCTACCATTTCAAGAGGTAGCCTATGAGCAAGTATCAATGGTACTGAAGGTATAAGTTCAAGCCGCATTGCATTAGCAACACAAAGCAAAACAAAAAATTCCAGAAAGTGAAATGTTTTTAAATGCCAATTTAAATGTTTTAATTGTACTGATGAAGCAATGGAAACCCTTGCTTGTCTATATCAGTAAATTTGGAAGATAGCTACTTGGCCAACAGATTGGAATAGACCATATTTGTACCCATTCTAAAGGTGACCCAATAGAAAGTTCATATTATAGAACTATATCACTAATATCACATGCAAGTAAATGTTTGCTGATGATCATCCCACAGCATTTGCAGCAGTACATTGACAAGGATGTACCAGAGGTATGAGACAGATTCAGAAGAGGAAGTAGAACAAGGGGTATCATTACCGATGTCAGATGGACCTTGGCTCAAAGCAGAGACTACCAAAAAGATGTTTTATTGACTAATCTAAGGCATTCAGCTGTGTGACCCATAACAAACTTGAGAAGAATGGGAGTTTCAGAACACTTCACTGTGCTCATGTGGAACCTCTACATGGATCAAGAGGCAGTTGTGGGAACAGAACAAGGGAATACTGCCTGGTTTAAAAATAGGGAAGGCATGTGTCAGGGTTGTATCTACTCACCATACTTATTCAATCGGTATCCTGAACACATAAGCAGAGAAGCTAGATTATATAAAGAATGAAGCATCAGGATTTGAGAAAGGCTTATTTACAACCTGGAAAATGCAAATGACACAACCCTGTTTGATGAAAGTGAGGAGGACTTGAAGCACTTGCTGAGGGGGATCAAGGGCTGCAGCCTTCAGTCTGGATGAAAATTCAAGGTAAAGAAAGCGAAAATCCTCACAACTGGACCAATGGTAACAAAATGGAGAAAAAGATGGAAGTTGTCAAGAATTTTGTCTTGCTTGGTTAGACAACCACGGCTCATGGGAGCAGCAGACAAGAGATCAAATGAATTTCATGCATCTGCTACATAAGACTGCCGAAAGAGCAAACAAATCAGTCTTGGAAGAAATACAGCCATCGAGGCAAGGATGTAGCAGCTTCTCCTCATGCACTCTCTGCACATACTAACAGGAGAGACCAGTCCCTAGAGAAGGACATCCTGCTTGGTAAAATAGAGGGGCACCCAAAAGAAGGAGGACCCTTGACAAGATGTATCGATACAGTGGCTGCAACAATTGGCTCACAGAGATGAACAATTGTGAAGATGGAGAAGGACCATTCAAGAGGTAGCCTATGCAGGACATCAGGTCATTGTTAATCTGATCCAATTCGATGGCACCTAACCACATGCATTCATGCCATTTTGAAAAACTCGGTTCTGTAACGAAGCCTAAATTTTGAGCACCCAGATTTCAAATGAGCTATGGAGACAGTGACAGCTCAAACGCCAACTTCAGAGTCCCCACATGGGTTAAGCATCCATGGAATTCTGAGCATTAGCCAGGGATGTACATAATCTTACCCTCAAGCAGAGGGCTTGGAAAGTAGATTACCTCCACCCGCCTGCAGCCGGTCCAGGGAGGGGCAGTCCCATAGGGCTTGCCTGCCTGGGTCCCTCATGGAGGTCACCATAAAGGAGTTGGACAGTTATGAGTCAGGCCCGGCCAGTCTCTGACTGCCTTCGTCAGAAGACCTTTGACCAATCATGCAAATTCTTCCATCTCACGTCATGTATGGTCCAATCATGACCCTGTACCTGCTTCCATAGTCCCATCTGTAGCTGTGATGTCTTCATCTGCCACGATTCAGGAATTTGTGACAGTTTCCTTTGTTCCATGCCGGATTTAACTAGTGCCCCAACTAGAATCCTTGAGGGCCATTTTAACCTCATGCTAATGGCCTCTCTCCTCTGGACGATGTATGTGTCCGTGTCTTTATGTTTACCTCTTTTAAGACCTAATAAAAAGGTTAGCAGACAGATCTGGAATTATGTATGCTTTTTCTTTTCTTTTTTGCTTATTTATTTATTTATTTTCCCTTTTCTTCGATCTTTTCTTTTCTTTTTGTTTTGTCACCGTTATTGTAGTTTTGCCTACCTATATAAGATAGGCAAGGGAAGCAAGCCCAAGGGGCAGCAATGAAACTGACGGTTCTGGAGGGACTGGGTAGAGAGGAGGAGGTGAGCGAGGGGAATGGTGAGCAAACAATGCCATAGACAGGGGAACAACTAGGGAATTAAAATCAACAACAAGGAGGCCATAGAGATCCTGGAGGCAATGGAGCAACCGAAATGTAGCTGAGAGGAATTACTAAGAGGCAGAAGAAGGGCAACCATGATGGTGGGGCAGGAGGAAGGTAAAAGGAAACAGAGGAAAGATCTAGGAAGTAAAACTATGGATAGAGGTATAAACATAGACATGTGCTTATGTAAAATTATTCTATCATAAAATAGATATATTGACCTATATACATATATTTATATGGCAATACACTGAGGAAGTAGACAGACTTTGGGCGTCTGCTCAAGCCCTCCTTCAATGCAAGAACACTTTATTCTAACCACCTGGCATTCTGTGATGCTCACCCTCCCAACACGATCACTGAAGACAAAATGGGTGCATAAGCAAATGTAGTAGTGAAGAAAGCCGATGGTGCCCGGCTATTAAAGGATATAGCATCTGGGGTCTTAAAGGCTTGAAGTTAAACAAGAGGCTATCTAACAGAGAAGCAACAAAACCCCCATGGAAGAAGCATCGCAGCCTATATGATCATGAGGTGTTGACAGGATCAGGTATCAGAAGACCCCAAACAAAAAACATATTGTTGAAAATAAGGGGGATCAGAGCAGAAGACCAAAACCTATCTGTAGACAATGGGACATCCTCTCACAGAAGGGTCACAAGGAAGGGATGAGTCAACCAGGATGCAGTCTAGTGCTAAGGAAACACACAATCTTTCTCTGGTTCTTTGAGGCTTTCTCACCCCCCACTATCATGACCCCAGTCCTGCCTTTCAGTTCTGGATAGACCAGAGCATGTATACTGGTGTAGATAAGCGCTCTTGACACATGGAAGCCAGGTCAGATAAAACCCTCAGGAACAGAAGTGGGAGTAATGATGCCAGGAAGGTAAAGGAAAGGTGGGGGCAGAAGGGGAAGGAAGGGGGAACAAGTCGCAATGATTGATGCATAATACCCCCCACCCACACACACACACACTGAAGTGGACAAGCAACAGAAATATGGGGAGACAACAGTTGATGTAAGATATGAAAATAATAATAATCTATAATTTATCAAGAGTTCATGAGAATGGGAGGGTGGAGAACGGAGAGATAAAAGAGGAGCCGATACCACAGGCTGAAATAGAAAGCAAATGTTTAGAAGATGGTGATGGCAACAGAAGTACAAATATGCTTGATATAATTGATGTATGGAATGGTATAAGAACTGTAAGTGCCCCCAATAAAATAATCTTTTTTGAAGCCCTAATAAATGTTTTTTAATTATATTTGATACAGAGTGCTTTTTGTACATAAAACAATTCCAAAAGCATGACCCTATATTTCAAGTTAAGTTAATAAACAGGAGTTAATTTTGTGACCTCTGGTTCTCGGCTCCTCACACAGAAACTGCTAGCTTATATTTGTTTTGTTTTGTGTTTTGGATTGTCTATTGATCTGACCCCAGTATTCATCTAAGCACCCCCTTTGGATTCTGTACAATTAATTTCCCAAATATACCTCCTTGGTGTATTCTACTCACAGAATATTTTTCTGTGAATTATCTAGAATTTCTTTTTTATTTTACTTCAAAGATAAACCTCAAACCAATTTAATATGAGTACAACTGATTTATTAAACCATCTAAACAGAAAGGTGTTTTCCTCCTCCCTTTCTCCGGTTTTTCTAGGATGAATCTTCCTATCCAGGTACTCTCTGATTACTTTCAGTCCACTCCATTTTAATCTAGCTAGCTGGTTCCATGTCGCGGACTTTGTGGTCTTCCAGAGGACACCGGTGAAGACTGCTTAGGGGTCAAAAGGGACAGTGGGCTTTGGCCAATGACGAAGACGATCTGGCCAAGTAGATCTGAGCTGCCAGTGCACAGGCCCTCACTGTGCACTCAGCTGTAGAATGGTTTTCACTCTCCTTTTTCACTCTCTGTATTCCTGCCAGATTTTTGAATAATATTCCCGCTTCAGATATACATTATAGCAATTAATTTCCAATACCAAACAACCAACTTCTAATACCATTCCCAAAGACAGAGCACGCGTTCTGAAAATTGTGACCCATTTTTAGCTACCCAGTGAAGACACGAGGCAGGAGAGAATGAGAATGGAAGCATACCACCTTCTGCGACCTGGTCCCCTGCCTGCATCACAGCCCGGGGGTGCTGCCGTGACCAGTCAGTACTGCTGAGAAGTACTGCAGGTGTTAAAACCAAAGCACAGACGGCCACAGGGCTAATGCTCTCCTGAGCGCTCTCCTTCAAGGGGTGGAAACTGGAGCGTCTCCAGGCTCATTACTCCAAAGAATTTCAGAAGAAACTGTGCGAACTGTGGTGCTATTTGCCGCCTTTGGAAAAGCGTGTCTCCACGCCTTTCATCCAGCCCCCATCTCACGTGCCGCCTCATGTATCGTGGCAGTGGCTCAGGGGCGAAATGAAACCCCTAGGGGCCCAAACTGCAGATTGCTAACCAACGATGTAATAGTACAGCTTCTCTCGAGATTTTAATGATTCTTAAGTTAGCTAAATCCTGAAACTTCTAGGTTTCAAGGATTCGCATACTCCTGATTTCAATAAATTATTAAATATCAGTTTTAAATGAATTTATATCTTTTCAAAAATAAATAAAAGATATTGAAAATCATTGTCCTTGTCACATTTTTATTCCTATGCATATCCTGAATTTTTTGACATAGCAATGGCAATTATGTTGTGGTAAAGTGAAATCTCTTAATATGGCTCTTCTATCCTTCTCTGTAGAGGAATCCCTGGTGATCTAGTGGTTATGTGTGGGGCGGCTAATCATAGGGAGAGAAGTTTGAAACCATCAGCAGCTCTGTGACAGAAAGATGGGGCTTTCTGCTCCATCAAAAAGTTATAATCTCACAAATCCACAGGGGCACGTTTACCCTTCCTATAGACTCGCTATGAGTAGACATCAACCCCATCATTTGATTTCTGGTTTATCTTTGCCTCTCTCACCAAATTACTGGGTGGGGCTATGTAAATGTGATGGGTGAGACACTGATAAAGGGGATTGATAGGTTTCTTTGCCATTTCCCTGGTCTCCGGACAGCTACCTCAGAAATAGAAGCTGAGCAAAACAGTGGTACCATCAAGGAACAGCAACCACCAGCAGAGCACATTCCAGATCCCTGCCTAAGCAGTAGAGACTGAGACCACGGGCACCAGAGGCACATAGTCCATGGGACGGGGCACAAGAGCTTTGCCAAGGTGGATCAGAGGGGCTGCTCGTTTGAGACCTGATACCAAGGAGACCATGCGGCAGAGCATCAGATGGGCATCCTAGCCCACAGAGGCAGAACAAACTATCAGAGAGCTGAAAGGCTGAGGACCAGAGAGACTTGGATGCTGGGTGAGGAGAGGCACGGTTGTGCATCAATGATTGTATCCCTCATTTCTTCTGACGCTGGCTGCAGTCACCTGTTAACATCCCCCAATAACCCCCCTGATTGTGAGAGCTGTTTGTGAGTCCTGTGTCCATTGCAATGGCTTATCTAACCCAGCAGAAGAGGCGAGTGTCATGGGAGGAATGATTGGTGTCAGAATAGGTAAAAGAAGGATGGAGGGACATTAAATGTCTGCCTTGTGACATTTGGCCATGAGTCTGTGTGCAGTTGGATTCTCCATCACCCTGGTGTGACCAGAGGAGGTCCGGTGTGAACTCCGTGCTGTTTCCTTGCATGTCATTAACTGGCCGGTGAATTTTCACAGAGTGAATACATCCACATTATAAGCAGCCAGATAAAAAAGCCCCTAGCAGAGCCCCATCTTGCAGCTCCTTTAGTCACCTCCCTCCCCAGGGCAATCCTTATTCCAACTTCTAGCCTCACAGAGTTGCTCTGTGTGATTGAGATTACTTAGCATCCTTTATTGAGGTACAAATCACACACCACACCGTCCCCGTTAAAGTGTACCAGGCCAAGGTCGCTCAATGGATTCCTAGAGCGGTGCCACTGGGACCATATCTAATTTCAAAAGGTTTTCATCACCTCAGAAGAAAATCCTGCCCTCATTGACAGTCGCTCCTATGCCACCTCACACCCCAGCCCTGACAGAGACTCTTGCTACATGATCATATCTCTGTGTTCTTGGTAGCTAACAAAAAACTCCATTTGTTTTAAGTCGATGATAAAAAAAGGTACAACCATTAACACCTACTTATATTTTCCACAGCTGACACTTTAAATACAGACTCTAAAAGTAAATGCAACATTTAAATTTTAAAAAACTACTCCAGCTGAAAGGTATCACAGCTTTTGGAGAAGGATTTGGGCTAACACACTCTCACAATAGTGTTTATTAAATTAATGAATCAATTCTGATATGACATGGATAAGTAGCATAATTGGCATTACTTGAATATTTCTCAATTTTCATTCTTAAACCATTTTTAAAATTTTGTTTTATTTCTATATTTTGGAGTCCAATTGTTTTTCTTGTGTAAAATATTACTGTGATTTTTTCTCAGCAAGGCAGCTATTCATGTGTGTTATTGATTTACTTGATTTCTGTTATTGAGGGTTTAGCTCTTTCGGCCAGTAAGATTTGATCTTATGACATCATCTCAAGGTGCTTTATTTTCCTGTGCATAATTGTTTTATTTTCCTGCACATAACTCCATACACAATTTATTTTTCTGTACATAATTTAATTTATAAACAAGGACAATGTTTAAAAATAAAGTAGGCACATGTTTTCAATTTTCCACTTCAGCTTTGTACCAATTTCTTAAATTCTTTTACACTATTTGGGTGGATTACGTTGATCAAATTTATTCTGTATAAAAGATTAATAGAGGAATGTTGCAGTATAAGCCTCCCGGTTTCCTTGAATGATTTTTCGTATTCTGTAACACTTTTTTGTAATTAAGATTTAAATACCCAGTCCCTCAAGACTTGCCATACAGAGAGCTGTCAATCAAGGAATTGGCAGGCTCCCTGAACTGCATGATGAAGGCTTTATCCCGACTCTCTGGTGCCTTCAAGACCAGCTTTTGCGAGTTGATCCTTCATTTCACATGTCTTAGAACTCAGTCACACTTCTCATGCTTGGAAATGTAACACACAAAGTGACAACGTAATCCACAGCTAATAAGTTAGCGGCTATAAAAATGAACATCCACATTAACTTGCCAAGCATGGAGGCTGGAGGTGTTACACTCTACTCATGTATATGTCTGCCAGGGCAATAGTACATATGCCTTTGGAGATGCTTCTAAATTATGCAGAGAAGCTGACAATAATTCGTGAACTTTGTTGTCAGGATTTGGTTTCATGTAAGAGCCAAACCAACAGCATCGAAACACTTGGCCACTATTAGCCACAATCTAGCAGGCAAAGAAAACATGCCAAACTGGCCCCTGCGTTGTGTATTTTGTGAAAATAAGGCAATTTTGGTATGCTCTGTTATGTCCTAGTGTGGTGTCTTTGTTCACTGGGAAAATAATGGTAATGAAGGTGTTCTTAGATCTGTATATCCTGTGACTTGCTGTCTATAAGGCAAGGCAAAATAAATAGTTACTATGAGGAGTTTCAGATTAATCTAAATTTTATATCATTAGCTACCAGGTAGAAAATACCCCTCTAGTCTGAAAATATGCCTCTGGACTATGGCTGTGCGCTCACGGAGATTCATTTACATTGCGCATCTTTTAATTTAAGCTTTTCTTCAATTAATGCTTAAAGTAATGACTACGAACTTTAATGTACTTCTCCGGTAGGTACCAACTCACCGGGACCCTGTGTGCACCACAAGAAAACACTGCCTGGTCCTGTGTCAGCCTCAAACTTGCTGTGATGTTTGAGCCCATTGCTGCGGTCATCTATGGCAGCCCATCTCCTTGAGGGCTTGCCTCTGGATGGCTGACACTCTTCTCGACCAAGCACGATGTCTTTCGCAGGGATTAGTCTCTCCTGACCATAGGTTAGGTGGCCGCCAGAAACGTGAACCCTACATGACTAAAATAAGCTCTAAGTTAGAATGTGCTAATTCACATAGTAATAATTTCACCTACAATACTTTAAACATTTGTGAATTCTTGATATATATGTATTCTATACATGTATTATGCTTGCAAATCCTGTTTTGAAGCCGTATCAGTTCTCTTAAACCCTTCTTCGCAAGACGCTGTAAATGGTATGGTTTTGTGGTCACATGGGGGGAGGGGCCTTTGCAGAGCACTGCTACGATGAGCAGAAATTGGTGTTAAGTGGAAGCGGGGCTGCATATTGAGAGGAAGGAGCCAACGTTATTAAGTACCTATGGCGTAGGAGTTATGCACTGGGCTTCAATCTGCATGCTTGATTGCTTGAAACCACCAGCAGCTCCTCAGGAGAAAGGCTGGGCTTTCTACTCCTGTAAACAGTGACAGTCTTGGGCACCCACAGGGGGTTGCTATGCATTGACTCGATGGCGCTGAGCGTGGATGTTGGTCGATGAAGCATGTATTTAGCATATTATTTTAGTACTTTTTAGTATGTGTAGTGCAAGATCTCTACAAGGTAACTATCTTTATCCCTTTACTGAATCTTATGTTGAGGTTCCGGTAGGTTAGATAAATTGCTGGAGTTCACATAGATGGCACGACCATTTTAAAGCTAAGATATAACTCCATATTTTAAAAAGATGTCCTTTATATTGATTCACTTAGCCTTCAAATGCACGCACAGTTAAATAGAGTACAAACCCTTTAAGGACAGACTCTCGAGCAAAAGGTGACTGTGTGCTGTCTCTCTGTGTCTATGTAGATATTTATACATTCATTCATTCAGTCACACACACACACACACACACACACACACACACACACACACACAGCTAGCATTTCCACAATGAGCTAGGTATTGAGGTGGAGGCTGGGAATACAGTGCTAAGTAAGACCGAGAGGGATCGGCCCTCCAAGAGCTTTGCAGACGTTAAAGGGCTGAAGAAAAAGTGTAGGAAATGTGTAGTTGGAGAGAGGGAACTTCTGGAACAGGTGATGGAATGAGGGAACTCCTGGAAGTCAAGGAGAGACACGCCCTGGAGAGGGAGTGGGGATGGCTGAAAGTGACTGTGTTGTGGCGAGGAAATGCGCAGGAAGCTCACGGCTGTGGAAGCAACAGCATTGCCCCTGAGCAGAGTACAGGGAATGAATGAGTACAGCAGACCCTGCAGCTCCCAGTGGTGGCCTGGACTCCAGAGCGGCACGAAGGACTGTGAAGTCGGAGGGCTGACTCTGAGGGTTGGTAAGAGAGAGGGAGAGCACACGTGGGCTATTAATGACGAATGACCAAGTTTTGTGGAGATACCAAGAGAAGCACAAAATCAACTGAAACACATTAGATTTCATCACTCATGGGAAAATCATAAATGACCACTCCCCAGCTGTTCACACTGGGGCTTCTCATGAGCCCCGCGGTGAAGTGATTATGGCCAGGGACTTCTCATGAGCACTGTGGAAAAGCGTTCCATTTCTCCAGCACACCAACCAAGTGATTGGGTGGGACCACTCAAATACAGCATAGAGAACTCTACCTCAGGGATTGGTCAGCTTGCCATTCCCATGGCTGTAAGCATGACACATCCCAGGGGCTGGCAGAAAGAATTCCTGGGACCATCAAGGAAGAAGGGCCTCCATCAGGAGCACATCTTTCAAGATCCCTACCTGACGAGTGGAGGCAGCAGGTGTCTGGCCAGTGCAAGCTCAGAGGCCCCAGACAAGAGGAGCTGCAGAGCTAAGACCTGAGACTAGGAGGCTGTCAGGCAGAGCGGCAGGGGCGCTTCCTGGCCCCTGGAACCAGGCAGACATGAAGGGACTCTGTGGCTGAGAGGCTGGGGCCCAGAGAGAGACCTGGCTGCTGACTGAGGAGAGGTGTTCCTTTGAAACAAAGACTATATCCTTAGTGTTTTATGATCCGGTCTTAACCTGCTACCAAGTCCCTAACAAATCTCCATAATCATGAGTACTGTTCGTGAGTTAGGAGTAGCCATTGGAATGGATTGTAGAACCCAGCAGAGCAATGCAATGCTATGGGGGAAACAAACACAAAAAGTTCACTGCCCCTGAGTTGATCCTGACTCATAGCATCTCTATAAGATGGAGTAGAGGTGTGGTGCCCCAACAGACTAGACTGGAAAACACTCCTAAAGGCCAACAAACAGTCCTTGAACTAACTACAAGCTTTTCTTTCTTGTTGTTGTGTTTTGTTTTATTTTTGTCATTGGTTTGTTATTGTTGTTGTTTTGTTGTATATTATTGCTTGGTTTTTCTCTGTCTTGTTTTTGTGCATGTTGTTATCCCCACAGGTCTGTCTAAATAAGATAGGATGGATGAACAATCTGGATGAGAAAACAATGGGACCAACAGTTCTGCCGGGGACATGTTATAGGAGGGGGTGGGGGGAAAGGTAGTGGTGTTAACAAACCCAGGGACAGAGGAACAACAAGTGATCCAAATAGGTGGTGAGGAGGGCATAGGAGGCCTGGCAGAGCATGATCAAGGGCAATGTAACCAAGAGGAATTACTGAAACCCAAATGAAGACTGAGCATGATAGTGGGACAAGAGGAAAGTCGAAGGAAATAGAGGAAAGAGCTAGGAGGCAAAGGGCATTTATAGAGGTCTAAATAAAGGAATGTACATGTGTAAATATATTTCCATATGAGGCTGGGAAATAGACCTATGTGCATATATTTATAGGTTTAGTATTAAGGTAGCAGAAGGTCATTGGGCCTCAACTCAAGTACTCCCTCAATGCAGGAATACTTCCTTCTATTAAATTGTCATTCTATGATGCTCACCTTCCTGACACAATCACTGAAAACAAAGCAGGTAAATAAGCAAATGTGGTGAAGAAAGCTGATGGTACCTGGCTATCAAAAGATATCTGGGGTTGTAAAGCCTTGAAGGTAAACATTCGGGCATCTAGCTCAGAAGCAACAAAGCCCACATGGAAGAAGCACAGCAGCCTGCATGATCACAAGGTGCCAAAGGGATCCGTTATCAAGCATCAAAGAACAAAAAAATCATATCATTGTGTGCTCACTTCACTGATATGATCGCTGAAGACAAATGGGTACATAAGCAAATGTGATGAAGAAAGCTGATGGTGCCCAGCTATCAAAAGATTTAGCATCTGGGGTCTTAAAGGCTTGAAGGTAAACAAACGGCCATCTAGCTCAGAAGCAAAAAAGTCCACATGGAAGAAGCACAAAAGCCTGTGTGATCACGAGGTGTCGAAGGGATCAGGTATCAGGCATCATCAGAACAAAAAAATCATATCATTGTGAATGAGGGGGTTGTTGGAGAGTGGAGACCCAAAGCCCATTTGTAGGCCATTGGACATCTCCTTACAGAAGGGTCTCGAGGAGGAGATGAACCAGTCAGGGTGCAATGTAGCAACGACGAAACATGCAACTTTCCTCTAGTTCCTAAATGCTTCCTCTCCCCAACTATAATGATCCCAATTCTACCTTACAAATCTGGCTAGACCAAAGGATGTACACTAGTACAGATGGGAACTCGAAACACAGGGAATCCAGGGTGGATGATCCCTTCAGGACCAGTGGTGTGAGTGGTAATACTAGGAGGGTGGAGGGAGGGTGGGTTGGAAAGGGGAAACCAATTACAAGGATCTACATATAACCTCCTCCCTGGGGGATGGACACCAGAAAAGTGGGTGAAGGGAGACATCGAACAGTGCAAGACATGACAAAATAATAATTTATAAATTATCAAGGGTTCATGAATAGGGTGGGGGAGGGGAAATGAGGAGCTGATGCCAGGGACTTAGGTGGAGAGCAAATGTTTTGAAAATGATGTGTTAGACAGAGTTCTTTAGAAAGATAAAACCAGATTTTTGATTAATATATATATATATACATAAAGATAGATAACAAAAGAAATAAACTGTTAAATTATATACATATAGATAATACAAGAAATGAACAGTTAAATTGTAAAGCAGTACAAATGGCTCAGTGCAACTCACTCCCGTGAGAGAGTTGTGAGACACTGGCAGTCTTTCAAGTCTTGAGGGCCACCAGGTGGTCCTCTGTAGAGAGAGCTAGGCTATCCCAGCACAGGTAGCAAACAGCAAGGCAGGTCCCCAACTGTCAGCCAGGTCACCAACAGTCAGTCCCCAGCTCAAGATATGTAAATTCCAATCGTGTGGTCTTAAAGGGACCTCAACTTACAGCAACACAGTCCACAGGCCAGGCATCCTACAGGTAGTGTAGCCTGTAAATTGAGGCACAGAACAAGCAAGGCAGCCGCACACTAGTCTGATGATCAAAGAGCAAGAGACAAGAAAGGCGAGTCCATTTATCTCTCTGCCCTTCAACTAATCCCACTTGTGTTTATTGGCCAGACTGGCACAGTAAACTATCTGAAGCCACCCCTTGCCAACCTGGCACCTGTACACAATTATTTAGCCATATACACTTATATAATGTCCGGACATTGATTAAACCACACTTCTACTTATCATCACCCATCTACCATACAAATGAATGAAAACATACTGAGTCCAATTGTATCTGATATATCGTACCTGAACAAAGGAAAGATATGCAATAAGCACATAAAAAGAAAATAAATTGTCACTTACACACCTCGCTTTTGCAATTGATCACGTGGTTGTAATGGATAGGTAGAACTACCTTCTACTACTACCCATTCTGTGCAACCTTTGCTCTTGGGAATGAAGGTCTGTGTCAAGTGATGAGGGCAGTGACTGTACAGATGTGCTTTACACAATTGATGTATGTATAGATGGTGATAAGAGCTGTATGAGCCCTAATAAAATGATTAAAAAATAAAGATGGGGTAGAACTGCCCCTGCAACTTTCCACGACTATAACTTTTTATGAGGGTAGAAAGCCTCATCTTTCTCCCACAGAGGAGCTGGTGGTTCCGAACTGCTAAACTGGTGGTGAGCAGCCCAGTGCATATGCTCACTATGCCACCAGGGCTCCTCATGGGAGGAGCAGTTGGGGGTCCAACTAGGGAGAAATAAGGATGGAGGGTTGAAGCTTGTCTGGCCTCGGCACTATGGCAAATGGCCTTGGCTGTTGGGAGATGAGTTCCCCATCTCTCCGATGTGGCCTCCCCACATTGGCTAAAGGACACATCTTCCTTTGAGAATACTGAATCATACAGAGAAAAAATCTCTAGCAAAGAAACAGTGAGATGTTTAGGTTTTTAAGGTGTCTGTCATTTTCTTTTAAATCATTTTATTGAAGGCTTGTACAATTCTTATCACAATCTATATATACATCCATTGTGTCAAGCCCATTTGTTCATTTGTTGCCATCATCATTCTCACAATATTTGCTTTCTACTTGAGCCCTTGGTATCAGCTCCTCATTTCCCCCTCCCCCTCCCCCTCCCTTGAGAACCCTTGATAGTTTATAAATTATTATTATTTTGTCATATCTTACACTGTCCGATGTCTCCCTTCACCCACTTTTCTGTTGCCCATCTCTCAGGGAGGAGGTTATATGTAGATCCTTGTAATTGGTTCCCCTTTCTACCTCTCCCCTCCCTCCACCCTCCCAGTTTTGCCACTCTCACCACTGGTCCTGAAGTGATCTTCTGTCCTGGATTCCCTGTGTTTCCAGTTCCTTTCTGTACCAGTGTACATCCTCTGGTCTAGCCAAGTTTGTAAGGTAGAACTTGTATCATGATAGTGGGGGGAGGGGGAAGCATTTGAGAACTAGTCTGTTTTACAGAGAGTTGAGGCAGGTTCTTACCTGGATTGCTGGTATTGATAGTAGAGAAGCCATTCTTTCTTCTCTGGTCAAGATGCAGGCATTTTAAGATTTCACATTTCTTATTTCCACAGAATAAAATTTATTCCAAGATTAGAAAGTCTATTAGGTCCCTCCTTCTGCTGAGCCATGCCATCAGACATCCATTGGCTTCCTAGAGAAGATGATGTGCTTGTCCATTAGGTGAACACCACCTGAAAAGCCACCAGACAGAAGAGTATCATGGATTATCACTGCACCTGCAAGCAAACACGAGAGCGAGGAATACCTTGGGATGTTTGCCAGAACCACTTACAACCAAAAAATAAATATGTACATATATTTCTTTGAATTGCTAATCAGCATTCCAATTAACAGTCAAAGAAAAATATTGTCAATCATACTGATTTTGCCATTAGCATTTGCTCTCCTGTGCAGGGCAATTACAAAGAGGTTTAAGTATTTCCTGTTGAGATGTATAGTCCCCAGTGAGATAAAGGAAGATTTCATTAACTTCCCCAACACAATTCACCTTTAATTTAAGGAACACAATAAGAAGTGGTCGCAGGAAATGTTACTAACTTCTGGGCTAATAGTAAACTGACATTTAATGAATAGACTCATCTTTAATTGCTGGGTTTAAAATTAACACAATGGCTGTTTCTTGGACCATTAATTATTGGCTTTTTGTGGTATAAGCTATATGTTGCTATTTTGCTGCTGTAGTGAAGTTAATTTTTTAAATTTATCCTCCTAAGTTTATGACTTAGAATGTGTACCACAAGTCCAAGGTTAGTTTTATATATGGTTTAATTAAGCAATAAAATATATTGTTTAATAAGCCATGGAAATACTAGATTGCACTTTAAGAAATTGACATTTTGTACTTTAGAAGTGATCAGGTATTAGGAATTTCAAATGGCTCAAGCCTAATATTTATGTGTGTTTCTTACCCCTTTCCATTATCAAGGAGAATCATCAGTGGCCCCACAAAGTGAAATATCTTGAGGAAGTAACATCCACATAGTGTATATGTATCCCATCGACTGTCTCTTAAAAGCAGATTGCCCGTGTGTAAGAATTAATGTCAGACAAGGTGTCTGAGTAGATGAGTGGTTTAGAAATTTGATTCTCTGTATGTTTGAGTTGAATTTATGATTTCTACTCAAGTAATAAAATCTGATATGTTTTATAGTAAAGTCTATGTTTGAACAAAACTCCAAAGAGTACTTGCTAAACAAAATGACAATTTAGTTTACCAATCCATGCCTTTCAAAGCAACGAACCCCCAAACTAAACCCACTGCCAGAGAGGTGTTGATTTCAACACATAATGATCCTATAGGTTTCCTGAAGAGGCAAATCTTTAAGGGAGCAGGCAGCTTCATCTTGGAGTCGCTAGTGGGTTTGGACTTGCTGTTAGCAGCCTGTGATAGTTAGGTTTATTGGCCAACCTGGCCAAAGAACACGTGTGGGTTTAATTGAAGGGCGGCGAGAAAAACGGCTGGGCAAGCTTCGCCTTTTTGTCTCCCGTTCTCTGATGGTCAGACCAGTGTGTGGCTGCCTTAGCTAGTTATCTGCCTCAGTTGTCAAGGCTCACTTCCTGTGAGACATCCCCAAGGAGAAGTCACATGAATCTACCCTGATGGAGCCCTGGTGCTGGAGCAGCCGTGTGGAGATCCCTGCCAGCGCTGAGATGCTTACACATTCGCTGACTCGGCTCTCCTCCTGCAGTTGGCATCATAGCTTGTCTTTTTGAGGCAGAGGAGGACTTTGTGGAGCAGTGTCAGCAATATGGGCTAATGTTGGACTGCACTGGGTTAGAATGTTTTCTTAATGTACACTTACCCCTTACATAAAACTCTCATAAAATATGCATGTCTATGAATTTTGTTTCTTTAATCTACCCACACTGACTCAGTAGCCCAATGCCTAAATCATCCACCAGTGTTGCCTTCAATCGACTATGGAAAAGACTAAAGATCTTCCAGGAGAAACAAGAAGATCCTTGAACTTTTCCAACAATGTGAGTTGTCCAGGTGGGTTAATTTCCCTCCCTCCATAAGTGTGAACTTCTTGTGGGTTCCTGTCTCCAATAGCAGAAGGACCTGGAAAACATAGCAGGTCTTCAGAGGGGGAGATATTGCCCATTTAATTCCATCCTTGAGTCTCTTTGATCCAGGAAGATTAGGTCTGCTGAGGACACAAGGGCCTGCAGAGCCCCAGCAAGGCCAAGGCTGCACAGCTCCTCAGGACTGTCCTATTCCGTCACTTGGATATCATGAGATGGATCACAGTGCTGGGGAAGAATACTGAAAGGACCGTGGACAGCAAGAGAACAAACAAACTTGTCTTGGCAGAAGTATAACCAGAATAATCCTTAAAATCAAGGATGACAAGACTTCATCTCATGTACTTTGGGCCTGTTATCAGGGGAGACCAATTCCTGGAGAAGGACGTCATGCTTTATAAGGTAGACTGGTGGTGAAAAGAGGACGTCCGTTGACAAGACGGGTCGGCCCAGGGGCTACCACAGTGGGCTCAAGCATAATTACGAGGATGGTGAGGGGCCAGGTAGTGTTTTGTTCTGTTCCACGCAGGGTCACTACAACTCAGAACCCACTGGATGGCACCTAACAGATTCATTCCATCAACAGCATCAGCTAGACATTCTCTCTACGTATGCCTTTTATAGGAACCCCAGAGCTGTGGTGGTTATGCACTGGGCTGTGATCTGCAAGGCCTGCAGTTCAAAGTCACCAGTTGCTTCTTTGAAGAAAGATGGTGCTTTCTACTCCTGTAGACAGTTATACTCATTTGAAAACTCACAGAGACAGCTCTTCCCTGCCTTATCAGGTAGCTGTGAGCTGACATGGGTCCGATGGCAGTGAGTTTATGCTTTTTATTCATTGTATGTATATGAAACACCACATGTTAAGCAGAAGTAGCTTGTAGTTCGCATTCATTTTGCTTTATGTACATTGTTAGTTGCTTAAAACCCCGAGAAAGTAAAACAAAAATTTAAATACAAATTAGAAGAGATGACGCTTGCCTCTAAAGTGCTTCCATCCTTTTAGGGCAGAAAAGATGACCATACATGCCTGAATCACATAATACAGTTTCTTGCACACTTTTTCTCCACCCTCAGGAAATTGATTATTACAATGCACTTGTTTACATAGAACCGCCTCTTCCTATAGCCCAAACACCACCTGTGGAATAAGCTGTTGGGTTAAATACTTCTCACAATCTCCTTTTAGCTGGCGTGTCCATCTGGGGCACCAACTCAGCCCCATTGTTCCCATCACAAACTCTTCTGACTTGGAAGCCACTGCGTTTACCTTTCCAACAGTGAGGCGATACCTTAGACATCCTACCAGAAAACATTCATACTAATAAGCAATCAGGTTAGTGAAGAATAATAAAACCCATCATTTTCATCTTGTTAATTCCAACTCAGGGCAAACTGAGTCTAGCCAAAGCCTTTTGATAAGTGTGTGAAGCTGTTTATCAGCCTTTTGAGTTCTTACAATATGATCCTTGCAAATGGCTGCTTAACAAAGACCCAGAGACATAACATGAACTAGCACTTGTCAAGGTCACACCGTGGTCGTTGCACCTTACCCCCTTCCCCAGAGCCTCTGCGCTATTACCACACCTTACCTCTCAAGCATTAGAGACTAGGCAGGACGGAGATTGGAGCATGAGGCTTGTTTGCTTGTTTCTTTGCAAGACCACAGAGCTATGGGCCAACCACAGATTTCTACCCAATCCAAAGCTTTCATTTGCTGATGAAATTCTGCAACACAGTTCGAAACTCTACTGGCATTGTAAAGTGCACATTTGGAAAAGGAAGCCACAAGAATCCACGTATTGATGGCTGTTGCTGTGGGAGTTGACTGGCTCCTGGTGACACCTGTGTGTGAGAGTGGAACTCCACTTCTCAGGGTTTTCAGCAGTTAGTTTTTCCAAAGTAGATGTCCAGGCCTTTCTTCTAAGAAAGAGCTTCTGGGAAGACTCCTCCCTCCAACCTTTGGTTAACAGCCAAGCCCATTAACCGAATGCCTTACCCAAGCACACTGGAAACACAGTTTCTTCGCAAGTCACACGAGTGCTAGTGGTATAGTCTGAAACTTCCATGTAAAAATTCAAAGTCTCAGACCCCCACAGGAACTGTTATATCCTGTCCGAAAGAGTCGCTGTGAGTGGGAATCAACTCAAGGGCAGTGGGTTTGGAGTTACGTAAGCAGCTTGGCCAGGGTAACATGGAACATTTTTAGAGTACTTTGCTGGCATTTTGGCTTCAACTCCAAGCGAGGTTGTCTTTGCCCTGATAACGTTGTCCACTCTCCCCTATCTCAGCACCTCAAAGAGCAGTTTAGAACTGTTGGGATATCCCCTCCTAGCTGAGGCTGCTGACACCTGCTCACCATCCTTCAGACTGGAGGCCATTCATACACAGCTTTTCTTCAAGGTGAATGTGAACTCACACGTTTCCTCTCCAAATGTGAGCACAATTCATTTTTGTCCTATGGATTGTATTTTTTCACCTGCAATCACTTGTGTATTTCTACTTGGCCTCCTCTTCTTTCTCCATGTTGTGTACTATTCCTTTCAGCTATCTTCTTGCCAGGAACTCAAAGAACTCAATGAGTCAGCCCTCCTCCACCCACACACCCACAGGGGGCAGGCGATGCTCCGCCCTGCTTCTCCCTTGGCTCCAGGGAGGCTCTGTTTATCCAGCTGTCAACGAGCAGCTGGCCAGATTTTTCCTACACACTGAAACGGCCAAGCAGCAAAGTGCACTGTTTGGGGGACAGAGTGGATGCAGGGCCTCAAAAGAGCACAAAGGGAAAATGGAGTCTTGAAATTCACAGAGCGTCAATGAACAGATGCACAGAAATGGCATTCACAATTTCATTATGTGCCAGGTACCAAGCTATTACTGGGGTGGGGGCGGGGGAGGAATCTGGGAAAAAAAACCAAGCCCTATCCTTTAGGAAGGAGAGACACAAATGAGTCAACAGTTAGTCGTTCAATAAGTTGTAAATACTTGTTGTGTCATGATTCGGTGCCACGGAGATTTATAGCATCCCTATGCACAGCAGGCGCAAGCACTGTCCCAGCCTGTACCCCACAATCCTCCCAATCATTGCTAAGTTTGATCCCATCGTTGCAGCCACGGTATCAGTCCATCTTGTAGACTTTTTCATTTCCATTTTTTCCTTTTGTTGACTGTCTACTTGACCAAGCATGAAGGCCTTCTTCAGGGACTGGTCCATCTGTGTTAGGCTGGGTTGCCTAGGGAAACAAAGCCAATGATATTCATATTTGTATAAGAAAGAATTTCATATCAAGGAGTAGTTTTAGATCAGGAAGGTATCCCAGCCCAATTAACTCAAGTCCCTGGACCCATTGCTAGCCAGAGTGCGCTTCAGACTCATGTAGGTGCAGGCCAACCTGCAGAAAGGTGAAGCAGGGTGCAGGGAGATCACAGACCAGTGGGTGCAGAGTTGTGTGGATCCAAGGTCAGTGGGACGATATCACAGGGACAGCTCCCAGGGTTGGGTGACCCACACGGGGCAGCCCCTAGAGACAGATAGACAGATACCAAATCCCAGCAAAGAGGAAGGTGAAGGGCCAGTAAGAGGAAGATAATGTCTCCGTGTCTTTCTTATAGAAAAAGGCACACACTCAAAGAAATGTCATCAGACTGTGACCTGACTGACAGGTTCGATTGCACCCCAATTTTCACACAGGATCAAGTTGACATAAAATCTAACTTCCATAATGCTCAAAGAATGTGAGACAAAGTCTTGCCATCCTCATTTCTAAGGAGGATTCTGGCTCTATTTCTTCTGACCTAGATTTGCTTATTATTCTTGTAGTTCATGATACTTGGAATATTTTTCACCAACACCATAATTCAAGCATATCAGTTCTTTCCTGGTCTTCCTTCCTCATTGTCCACCTTTTGCATTCATCTGAAGCAAATGAAAATACCATGCTCTGGGTCAGAAGCATCATAGTCCTTAAAGCGGTATCTTTAGTACTTTACACGGGGTTGTGAAGAAGATTCTCCCAATGAAATTAATCACCTAAATTCTTGACTGCTTCTTCCGTTGGTTTTGATTGTGTGTCCAAGTCAAATGAACTCGTTGACAACTTCAAATCTGTTCTACTTTATCATGGTATTGTCTGATGGCCCATTTATAAAGACTTTTGTTTTCTTTATCTTTATTGATAAAGAGCCCTGGTGATGTAGAGGTTTCATGCTGGGCTGCAATCCACAAAGTCAGCAGTTTAAAATGACCAGCCACTCGAGGGAAAGACAGGACTTTCTACTCCTGTAAAGAGTTACAGACTTGTGTACTCCCAGGGGTAGTTCTGCGCTGTCCTATGGGTGGGTCACTGTGAGTTGGAATGGACCCAAAGGTGGTAAGTTTGGGGTTATTTTTAATCTTTATTGAGTGGTAATCCATACTGAAGTCTTGTCTTCTTAACAGTAAGTGCTTCAAATCCTCTTGGCTTTCAGCAAGCAAGGTTGTATCATCTACATACGTGGGTTGTTAGTGAGTACAGTGGTGAGGTCCTATTTTTCTTTATATATTCCAGCTTCTTGTATTATTAGTGAAAAGATGCAATACTGATGCACTGATACCACTTGCCTGATTTAAAGCCATGTACCCTTGTTATGTTCAAATGTCTGCTCCTTGGTCCATGTGCCTATTCCACATCAGCACAATGAAGCACTCAGGAATTCCTGTTCTTCCCAATGGTGTCCATAATCTGTTATGACCCACAGCCTAATGTTCTTTCATAGTCCGCACAACACAAGTAGACCTCTTTCTGGTGTTCTTTACTTTCAGCCACGATCCCTCTTCTATCTGTGAGACCTCTAGTTTCATGCCCTCTTCATGTCCAGCTCCGATTCCTGGAATCCTACACGAGGAAAGCAAGAGGTCACTCAAAAGGCAGGAATGAAAAAAAAATGAAAACGAAGGTCAGAAGAGACTCTGAAACTTCCTCAAGTGAAAGGAAGAAATGATGAAGTCTAGACGGTGAGCAGAATTCAGAGTGACTTGAGAAGACAGTTACGTATTATAACGGAATATGCAAAGACTAAATTAAATATAGGGATGTGCTAGAACCTACAGCAGGGGGTGTTGTGAGAGTTGCATAGCTAATTGAAGTAAAGCGCCTGAAAGAATATCCAGCACATGGCGAAGACACCATAAGTTGTCCCTATTGGTACAGTAGACAATGACACAGGGCTCTCTGGAGCACTGAGTTGAAACGCCTTCTCCAAATGCAGCAGTCCGGGAGCAAAGAGCACCTGAGTCCTGAAGGACGAGGATGACTAGGATGAAGAAGATGAGGATGAGACGAGGATGACTAGGGGATGAAGTGTGAAGTGTGTCCGAGGAGAAGCCCTGGTGGGGCTGCGGACTTGGTGTGGGGCTGCTAACTGTAAGAAGCTGGTTGTTCAAACCCACCAGCCACTCCTCGGGAGCAAGACGAGGCTTTCTGGTCCCATAAAGGTTTAGTCTTGGACCCTTTGTAGGGTGGAACTGTGAGCCAAACTCTACTTGATTTCAGGGGGTTTTGGTGGTTTGTAAGTTAGACTCCATTCCATGGTAGTGGAGTTTGGGGTTTGTAGCTACTGCCGCTGCCACCACCACCAAATTATTTTCAAAAGAACCCTCAGGACCAGTGTCAAGAGTGGTGATACCGGGAGGGTGGAGGGAAGGTGGGGGGAGAAAGATTACCAGGATCTACATAGAACCTCCTCCCCGGGGTTCGGACAGCAGAGAAGTAGGTGAAGGGAGACATCAGACAGTGTAAGATATAACCAAATAATAATAATTTATAAATTATCAAGGGTTCATGGGGGAGGGGAGAGTGGGGAAGGAGGGGGAAAAATGAGGAGCTGATGTCAAAGGCTCAAGTAGAAAGCAAATGTTTTTGAGAATGATGAGGGAAACAAATGTACAAAAGTGCTTGACACAATGGATGGATGGATGGATTGTGATAAGAATTGTACAAACCCCCAATAAAATGATTTAATTATTTTTTTAAAAAGAAGATGAAGAAGAAGAAAGAGGAGAGAGATACCGTATCTAGGATGTCAAAATTTCAGGCTGCCCAGGGTGGCCCTTGACCTCGATGTGAATGTTCTCAGGCATGCCGGAGGACCCCTGAGGGTGAAGTGGATGACATGTGGGACTCCACCTGTAAGGGCAGCAGCTGGCACCCACCCACTGTTCTTCAAGACAAGAAAAGGACTCTCTGCTCCAATAGAGCTATGCAGCCTCCGAAACCCTCCGGCCAGTTCTCTGCCCTACAGAAACACCTGGAGTCAGAATTGACTGGATAGCCGGGAGTGGGTTTTAGAAAGCATGCCGTAGCACCTTGTTGGGAAATCTTCCCGTAAGTCCATGTTTGGCTCACTCGTCACCCCCAGAACTCATCAGTAACCTCTATACTCATTGTTGCAGTTGCATAATTTCATGTCAACTTGATGTATATAGAATGTAGGGGTGGAGTCTAGCCTGTCAATCAGGTCACACCCTGAGGGTGTGGCCTTCTCATGAGGAGGGTCCTAGGACAGGCCGCCACCACCCCTCCATCCCACCTCACCACCCCCTGCCCTACATTCACTTATTCACTTTCCTGCTGGAAAGCCACACTTGAACTCACCCCAGTCCTGTGATCGATCCTTCCATGCCATTAGATCCACAAGACTTTTCACCCACTGGCCTGTGATCTTCCTGTATTCTGCATCATTGCATGTGCCTCTGAGTCTGAAGAGGGACTTATGGACTATTATTGGACTTATGGACTTGAGTTGGACTGAGTTCGGCTGTTTTTCTAATATATAATTACTTTTTAATTTAAAATGCCTTCTTATACATAAAAAAAACAACCCAGAAACATAAACCAAGGGAACCAAATTATGGTCCAAGGAATGGGTGTGCTTGAAATTCCAGAAGCAGTTTTTGTTGTTGCTAGGTATTGTGGAAGCAATGCAGACAGAGGCAATTCTTTAAAATGCAAGCAGGGTAAAGTAAGTGATGGGAGGCTGGAACAGCAGTGGGAAAAGGTTAAGCCCAGACCAGAATGATGTTTGCTAAAGGTCAACAAGGAACTAGAGGTTCAAGCCGGATTCAGAAGAGGATGTATACCAAGGAATGTCATTACTTAATGTCAAATAGATCTTGGCTCAATGCAGACAAAACCAGATAAGTGTTTACTTGTATTTTATCAATTATTCAAAGGCATTCAACTATGTGGATTGTAACCGACTACAGGTAACAGTGAGAAGAATTGAAATACCAGAACACAGAGCAAGGGCATACATACCGCATGGAATGAAATCGGGAAAGGTGTGTACCAGGCTGTAGCCTTTCACCATACTGAGTCAGTCTGCATGCTGAAGCAAATTCTCCGAGAAAATGGGGTATATGAAGAAGGGTTCTGCACCAGGATTGGAGGAAGTCTTAGTAACGACCTATGATATGCAGATGGCACAGCCTTGCTGGCTCAAAGTGAAGACTTGAAACAGTGCTGAAGATCAAGGACGTTCGGCTTCAGGATAGATAATAGCTCAAGGCAACGAAAACCAAAACTCTCTCAATTAGACCAATAGGCAACATCCTGATCAAATGGAAGCTGGCATGGATTTCATCTTACTTGGATCCACAATCAACACACATGGAAACTGCAGTCAAAATATTAAATGACACACTGCATCGGGTAAATGTGCTGCACAATATTTAGTTAAAGTGTTGAAGAGCAAGGATATCCCTTTCAGGACTAAGACATGCCTGACACAGGCAACAGTCTTTTTAAAATTGCCTCACAGGCATGTAAAATCTGGATATTGAAGGCAGAAGTTTGAAGAAGAATAGATGCATTTGAGTTGTGATGTGATTGAAGTATTTGGAAAGTACCCCGGACCTCCAAAGGAAAAAACAAATCTGTCTTGGAAGAAGCACAGCCAGCAAGTTGCTTAGAGGCGAGGATGGCAAGACTTTGTCTTATGCCCTTTGGACTTGGCAGGAGTGATCAGCTCCTGGGAGAGGACACCCACCTTGGTTCAAGTGGAAGGGCAGCAAACAAAAAGCAGAAGACCCTTGATAAGCTGCATGGCCACAGAGGCTGCCCTAATGGGCTCAATCATGGCCACACCTGTGCGTTTGGGGCAGGACTGGGCAGTGTTTCACTTTGCTGTGTGTAAGTTGCTATGAGTTGGAACTGACATGACATCACCTAACAACCACAGCAACAGGGGAAGCTATTGGCTTTAAGGGGGAAAGGAGTCCAGTATGGATTGGAGTTATGTGACAAGAGGCTATTCAGAAAATGTTGGCACAGCCATCTGGGCCGGAAGTGAGAAAGACCGAAGCAAGTGCGGAGGAGGAGGCAAAGAAGACGTGCTCAAAGGAAGCAGATAAAAAAGAGATCAGAAGTGGGCAGGCACCACGGAAGGGCCCTAGGATTCTGGTCTGGGCCACGTGACTGGTGTCCAGAAACAGGGCAAACATAGGAGAGAGCCAGTGATAATGAATTCAATCTTGGCTCAATTGCTTTTGATAGGCCTCTGAGTCATCTCAGTGGGGACTTCAAGGAGGCCCAAGGATCAGAAGAGAGATTCCAAGCAAAGGGATCTGTGGAGAAATCATGTGCATTTGTACAAATGAGGCTCCGCATTGCTGAGGCGACCTCAGACATTATCTCATTATGCCTTCACAACTCTGTGAAGTAGGTACAATCAAGCAGGCCAACAAAAAAGCCCCAAGGGCATATGATAATTGGCTGGCAGATCCAGCATATAATTGCCTTGCCTCACTTTAAAGTTCACTCTCACCTTCTCCAGGCTGCCTTTGGGCGGCATGGTGAGTGGCTGGAAGAAATAGTCGTACGTGCTCACAGGTTTGCCACATGGCTGCGTGTGCTCCAGCCCAGCCCTGTCATATTTTCTGGAAATATTAATAAAGCATGCCTGCCAGAGCCAAAGCAGGATAAGAGACAGAAAGTCAACAGATGGCTTCAATATAATATGGGAAAGGAAGCCATAGAGGTATGTGCAGAGTGTATGCTTGGCACACTTTTTATCTGGAAGGGCCCCTGGCCTCAAACATCTCGATAAATGCAAATGTGAATCCCTTTAACCTTTACTAAAGACTGTTTATCACAATAGGGAGGGTTTGATAGAAGAAAGGAGAATGGGAAGGTTGAGTCTTTGCCAGAGAGAATTAGGACACCTTGACATCGAAGAGACCTGGAGAAAAATAAGAGACTGTAAGACTGAAGAGAGACACAGAAGAAGGATGCCTAGAAGAATCCAGAGAACCAAGCCAAAGCCCAGCAACCTTCTCTAAATATCTGGCCAGACAGCATAGTGTGACTGACAGGAACACTGGGCCCCTCCCCAAACTCATACCCAACTGAACCAAACCCACAGCACAGAATTGGTTCCAACACATAGTGGGTAGCCTTATTGGACAGAGCAGAACTGCCCCAGAGAGTTCCTGAGGCTGTAAATCCTTATGGAAGCAGACTGCCAAATCATTCTCCCACCAAGTAGCTCATGGGGTCAAATTGACAGCCTTTCAATTAGCAGCTGAGTGCTCGACCCCTGAGAACAAACCTCCCCCTAAAATACCATAGAAAACCAGAAACCAAACCTATTGCTGAATCTATTCTGGCCCATGATGATCCCATGTGCCAGAGAATAGAACTGAGATATATAAAATGTTCTGGGATGTAATTTTTATGGAAGCAGATTCCCAGAGGAGTCGCTATATGGGTTCAAACAGAAACTTTTATATCAGTAGATGGAAAGGCTTTGTAGGAAAATAAACCTGGACTAATATTATCTCTGAATAAGTGGCTTTATCCAGGGATTTTGCCAGCAAGCTTAGATGGGTTGGACTGATTTGTGAACCTATGACCCCACGCCTTACATTTTTCACTAGGATATTTCTAATACATAGGAAAACTCAGAAACCAGTGTCCTGAATTGCTCATTGAAGAACATATGACTTCTTATTCTGATCAAACTTTTTATCAATATCCATGGACAACATTTACCTTCTCTACAAAAGGCTTTGATACATTTTAATAGCTCAACAGCGTGAGACAGCATTGTTACATATAGTCAAATGGACTCATTTAGAATTAATCTTCGAATCAAATTCACAATACATTTATTTTTTTAATCAATAGAAGTCATTTATCTATACAGTCTTAAATATAAAAAGACACATTTCTAATTAAACCCTAAGTAAGCATTTGAACATTGAAGCTTTTTCTGGGCCCCGATCCGTCCAAGTTAACATATAAGCATTTAGTATACTCAGTGTGGTAGTTACATAATCTGTTGTCAGTTTGAGAGAGACTTAAGAGTGGAAGGGTGGCATTTGGCCTGTCAATCAGGTCGCAGCTTGATGATCTCATTTGGAGGCGCTAAGGAGATAAATAGCTTGCTAAAGGCAGGTCACACACTCACTCCTGGAGAGACATTCTTGTTGACAAGACACATGGAGATAGGCTGATGGCAGTCAGAGCCCCAGAGCTGGAGTAGCCACATGGAAACTCATGCCAGCACTGAGCTGTTGCTACCACCACTGGATCCCCAAGACTTTTCACCCACTGGGCTGTGGTCTTCATGCATTCGGAGTCAATGCATGGCTGTGTGAGATTAAAGAGGAATTTATGGACTAGTATCGACATATGGGGTAATATCAGATTTATGGACTTGATCTGGACTGGGCTGGGATGTTCTCTCAATATACAATTGCTCTTTGATGTAAAACTCTCTCATACACATAGGAGTGTCTGTGAATTTGTTTTCCTAGTCTACCCAGACGAACACACTCAGTAACAGCACTGAGTTTCCTTACATGTTTACGTGTGTCCTGATCTTAACTACAGTGCTGCCATTAAACAGACATGCAACCAGTAGGTGATTTTAAAGAACAGAAAGTCATTTTCTTACAGTTCAAGAGGCTAAAATTTCAAATTCAGACTTGTGACTCTAGGAGGAGGATCTATTTTTTTTGTGACCCCCATGAGCTTCCTGTCATTCCTGGTCTCCTGGAGGTCTGTCTGTCTATTCTGCTCTTTTTCCAACTTGCAAGTGAATAGATTTGGGGCCCACCCTACTGTGGCATGGCCTAATTAACATAACAGAAGAACACTCCTATTTCTAAACAGGATAGTATTTATAGGTACATGGATTAGGATTTCAAAGCATACTTTTGGAAGACACAATTTAATCCATAACACTCCTGTTGAATGGTTTTGCTTAAGTCTGTTAGCACCTGCCTGCATTTCCGAGCAACTTGGATTGCTATGGCTTTTGTCGTCAAAGTGTGGAGAAAAGTACACCCAACATCTGGATTGCATTAAGCTATCATGGCTGACGAAAGACAAGATAAATAATGGCATCTCAGCCAATGGGGTGGTGGAGAGAAATAGCGGCCAGTGAAGGGGTCATTGCCTGCTGCTGAAACACTGGAATGTAGAACAGAGACAATCATTTTCTAGTCCGTTCCATGGGTGCCTTTCCATTCTACATTGTAAGAATAAAGAAAGACCACCCAAATCAGAGCAGACTGAGGGTAGTTAAGCAGAGCTTGCAAGTGGGGCAGCTGCCATCACTTGTGTTTGTCAGAAACTGAAAGGCAGGCAGTGGAGTGGGCAAGTTGAACAATGACAAAAGGGGAGGCTTCAGATGCAATTATGTTGGGGCTTCTAGGCCTGGGGAAGCTCTGCCCATTGTCACTAAATGGACTCCACCTAAACAGTGACCCTCACTCAAAAACGAGGCTCACCTGAATCTAGTTGATTCCCACTCATCGTGACCCTAGTAGAACACACCCACCTCTGTGGGTTTCCAAAGCTGTAAACGATTGGTGGTGGTCTTATGGAGTCAGTTCTGACCCATAGTGAGTGACCCCTATGTCAACAGCAAGAAATACTGCCTCATCCTGATCCATCCTCCCTATGATTATCTGTGAGCCTATTGTTGCAGCCACTGTGTCAATTCATGTTGTCTAAGTTTCCTAAGATTTTCCTCCCCCCACTCCCCGCTGGCCCTCTACCAGGCATGATGTCCTTCCTTTCCTAGGGACTGGTCTCTGCTGAGTCATATCCAAAGCATGTGAAACTACGTGTCACCGCCCTTGCTTCTAGGAAACATTCAGGCTATATTTCTTCCAAGAGAGCTTTGCTTATTCATTTGGCAGTCCATAGTACTTTCAATATTCTTCAACACACTATAATTCAAACCTTCTTCAGTGTCCAGCTTTCACATGCCTAGGAAGCAACTGAAAATACAATGACTTGGGTCCTGCAAAATTTACATAATTGTACATGTTCCAATCAAGGTTCCATCCTGCTTTTATAGTCCTACTTGTAACTGTGATGTATTCATCTGCCACCAATCATGCTTCTGTGATGATTTCCTTCGCCTTCTTATGTCCTTTGGAAAGCTCTGTCTCAACAAAACCTTGGACAGTATTATTGCCTTGTGTTAATGGTCTCCCTAATCTGGATGATGGGCCTTTTTCTCTGTCTTGTCTTTGTCTTGTTTAAGACATAACACATGTTCTTCTTAAATTATATTGCGAGTTCTTTGTACCCTAAAACAAACCCCAATCCCTGTCTGATATGCATACACCGCCATCATACCTAGCATATGTTTACATAAAGGAGGTGGCATCATTGCTGTAGTTCCTTTGTGAGACTCCAGCTCAAAGAACTGGAAGTCTCATAAAGTATAATTAGTTTTTAGATTAAGGTAGTATACAAAAAGAATTTCAAATAAAAAGCCCACAGAATATCTACAGGACACCATCAAAAGTAGCAGAAAAATTTTCTCACCCTTTTAATGGTACTCTAGTCTAAACAGGTAGAGAGAGCGTTTAATAGAGACTGCGTACTTAAAGCACCCCTTATTTAGAACTACTGGTAATTGGGGACTCCATGAATAGAGTTTTTAAAAAAAGAGCTTTTTCTATAGAGTTAATGCTAATAACTTAAGTAAACATGATTTAAATTAGTTTATAACAAATTCACCAGAGGTACCTGTGCAGCTAATTTTGTAATGTCCAGAATGTATTGACTCTCTCTTTACATCCAATTCCTCCCTTTCTTCTACCTAGTATACACTATTGACTGATTCTTATTTCTGAAGTTCAAGTCTGATTGGGTTCTTTTCCTTGGAAAAATCTTCAAAGGCTCCCTAGTTGATATTAAATTTAAGACTCAGACGAATATGTCCCTGTCCAAATTTCATTTCCCATACCTTCTAGACCACCCTGATGAAACTGAATTAACAGATTCCCTAAAGAGCTCTAGCTTCTTTATTCATATTTTAGTACGACCTCCTTTTGTCCCTAGAATAAATCCATGCTATTCCTTGTGCTAGGGGAAAAAGAAGATCAAATTCACAGGTTTTAAATTCAGTTGGTTTTAAAGACTTCAAAAGGATGGAGATGAGTCAGGCACTACCCAGGGGAAAGGTCATTGTTAGGGTGGCCTGCGGGAAAAGGGAAAGGCACAAGTCTTCCCAGAGGACAGGCTGTTGTGCTGGATGGCCTAAGGAGTTCTAAATGGGGGCTGGCTGGGAGATGAGGTCAGTCGTGAGGGGTTGGAGAGGCTCAAGTCAGCCAGAGAACTGGAGGGAACAGTAGGCTCATTGGCCAGGATGCAAGGCAGTTATGCTAGTCTTCCGTGTCTAGAGCATATAACTTCAGTTATGCTAGCCTTCCATGCCTAAAGCATATAACTTATGTGCTGGCTGATAGAGAAGGGGGCTGGTTGGGCAGTCTGGGGGTCAGGTTATAGAATGCGCACCAGCTGGGAAGCAAGGAGACCAAACAACCTGCTGTGAGTCAGCAGGCTAGTCAGTTGAGAGGGAGGGTAAGGTGTCGCATAAGCTATCCTTTCCTCTTCCCCTCTGCTGCTCCCATCATCCCTGGACCTGAGGGGGTGCTCAGGTTACTTACCTTTTGAGGCATTCTCCACGATTGCTTGCACCACGCTTTCTCTTTCTTGATGTTTTGCTCTTGGTTGTGGGAGGGGGATTCACTCTTCACGTGCTCAGTCAGCCATCTTTCTTCTTTTGATGCTTCCGTCAAATAATCATTCAATATTTGGCCCTAGAAACCTTTGCTGTTGCAACTTGAGTCTCAATTTTTTTCTTGAGTTCTTTTGATTTAAGATGTGCTAAGAGTGCTTTCCCTTTTTGGGTTTTCTAACTCAAGGTCTCCGTACATTTTATTGCAATACTTTACTTTGTCTTCTCAAGCGACCCTTCGAAATTTTACGTTCAGCTCCTTTACTTCATTTTTCCTTTCATTTGCCTTAGCTACTCTACAATTAAGAGCAAGACTCCAAGTCTCTTCTGACATCCATTTTGATCTATTCTTTCTTTCTTGTCTTTTTAATGACTTTTTGCTTCCTTCATTGCGGTAGTTAGAATTTCTTACAACTAGACATAGCGGGGTGAAGGTACAGCAGAGGCCAACCTGTCAATCAGGCTGTATAAAGATGCTTCCTTGGGAGTGTAGCCTGTTGTATAAGAGAGAGATCCTCCGTCTGAAGCAAAGGTTTCTTTTACCCTTTCTCCTTCTGCTGGATCAGGATCCTGTGTCTCGTTTGTTGATGTGTTATGTCGAATCATCAGAACAGAGAATCATAATCCCTCAAGGGAGTCCCAGACTTGGGCTAGTGTGCAGACTCACAGTCCTTTGAATGAAGGGGAGGCCAAGTCCCTTTGAGGAAAGACCTCACTACACCACCAAAAGTTCATACTCTTAGTCTTTCTCTAGTGCTTCCCAAGGGGATCTTTGGCCTTTCCCAAGAGAGACTGTTCACTGGGGGAAAGGAAATAATCAGACAGTTCATGGATTTCTGAACAATGGCTCTGAATTAAAAGCCCCTCAGTCAGAGTGGATCATATGGAGGACAGGTTATTGTTATGTATATACTTCACAAATCATATACTCTAATAGTTCAATCATCTTTAAGAAGGGTTGTACAATCATCACCACAATCAATTTTAGAACATTTTTTTCTCTTCTTGTACCCATTGTTATTAGCTCTTCATTTCCCCCAACCTCCCCTACCACACCCTGAAGGAACCATTAATCCAGTTTCGGTCTCTGTAGACCTATTCTGGATTTTGAATACAGGAAAAAAATAAACAATAAAACAAAACTAGCCACAATAAAAATACAATTAAAAAGTAACAAGGAAAAACCCCTCAATTAAAAGGAAAACAGAAAATATTAAAAATCGAAGCAAAATTTAAATGGGTCAAAGGGGTAATCAAATGATAAGGTGACGATTTTTAGCCTAACTGTACCTGCAGTAATCCAATTTCCAATACTACATGATAGCAAGGTTATTCACATCTATGATCAGAGAGGATTCACCAGATGCTTAATCCACATGTTGGAGGACAAGATATTAAGGCAACCATAGCTGAGGTTTGTCTCACAGTGGGGCCAGCAGGTCCTGAACCCATCCTGTAGTGATTTCCCCAGTTCCAGAGTGCATTATTGGACTAGACATACTCTATAACTTGCAGAATCCCCATATTGGATCCTTGAAATGTTTAATAAGGGCTATTATGGGAGTAAAAGCCAAGTGGAAGCCATTAGAAATGCCTCTGACTAGGAAAATAGTAAACCAAAAGTAGCGCTGCATTCCTGGAAAGATTGTAGATAGTAGGGCCATTAAGGACTTGAAGCGTGCAGGGATGGTCATGCCCACAACACCCCCATTAAACTAATCGATTTTTCTTGTGCAAAAAAATTAGATGAAACTGGGTGAATGACAGTGGGTTATTGAACATTTTTTTTAACAAATCATTTTATTGGGGCTTTTACAGTTCTTTTTTTAAAAAAACAATTTATTGGGGCTCATACAATTCTTATCACAGTTCATACATATACATACATCAATTGTATAAAGCACATCTGTACAGTCTTTGCCCTAATCATTTTTTTCTCCTCTTTTCTTTTTTTACATTTTATTAGGGACTCATACAACTCTTATCACCATCCATACATATACATACATCAATTGTATAAAGCACATCCATACATTCCCTGCCCCAATCATTCTCAAGGCATTTGCTCTCCACTTAAGCCCCTTGCATCAGGTCCTCTTTTTTTTTTTCCCTCCCTCCCCTTTCCCCCATCCCTCATGTGCCCTTGGTAATTTATACATCGTTATTTTGTCATATCTTGCCCTATCTGGAGTCTCCCTTCCCCCCTTCTCTGCTGTCCCTCTCCCAGGGAAGAAGTCACATGTGGATCCTTGTAATCAGTTCCCCCTTTCCAACCCACTCACCCTCCACTCTCCCAGCATCATCCCTCACACCCTTGGTCCTGAAGGTATCATCCACCCTGGATTCCCTGTACCTCCAGCCCTCATATGTACCAGTGTACAGCCTCTGTCCTGTCCAGGCCTGCAAGGTAGAATTCAGATCATGGTAGTTGGGGGGAGGAAGCATCCAGGATCTGGGGGAAAGCTGTGTTCTTCATCGGTATTACCTCGCACCCTAATTAACCCATCTCCTCTCCTAAACCCCTCTATGAGGTGATCTCCATTGGCCAACACTTGGGCCTTGGGTCTCCACTCTGCACTTCCCCCTTCATTTAATATGGTATATATATATACATATACACATATATACACATACATACACACACTTATATCGTTGTGTTTTTTTTTTGCATAATGCCTTATACCTGGTCCCTTGGCACCTCGTGATCACACTGGCCGGTGTGCTTCTTCCATGTGGGCTTTTTTGCTTCAGGTGGTGACTTCATTTGCAGCTGCTGTTCCAGATGTGGCTTTGTGCTTAAACAAATTGACAGATCTGGTACCTGGTATATGGTTATTGATCTGGCCAGTGCCTTTTTCTGGATTCCAGTTTCAAAGGACCATCAGAAAGTTTCAACTGACAAGGGCAACACTACATTTCTACATCTCTCACTCAAGGTTATGTCACCTCTCCAGGGCTATGCCGTAATTTAGTTCACAGGAGCCTTGATTGCCCTTCCACAAATGTCACCCTAGTCTGTTGCATCAGTGGCATCATGCTGATTGCACCTAATAAGTACGAAGTATCAATGACTTTAGACTGATTGGGAAAACATCTGTGGGCTAAAGGGTGCGAAGTTAACCTGATAAAAGTTCAGGTGCCACACACCTCAGTGAAATTTCTATGGGTGTACTATGTCAAGATATTCTTACTAAAGTGAAAGAGAAGTTGTTTCATCTAGCCCGTCCTACAACTAAAAAGAAGGCACCACACCTGGTGGGTCCCTTTTGATTTTAGAAGCAAGATATTCCTCATTTGAGTATGCTACTCCGGCCTATCTATTAAGTGACTCAAACAATGACAATTTTGAGTGGGGCCCAGAATAAGAGAAAGCTCTGAAACAGGTTCAGACTGCCATGCATGCCACTCTGCCACTTGAAGCTTATGAGCCAGCTAATCCAATGGCACTTGAGGTGTCAGCGGTAACTAGAAACGTGGTCAGGAGTCTTTGGCAGGCCCCTATTGGTGAATAATAGTACAGAGCCTTAGTATTTTGGAGCAAAGCTATGCCATCCTTTGGCCAACAATTACGCCCCTTTGGAAAAACAGCTTTTGGGGCCTTAGTGGAAACTGAACAGCTCATCATGGGTCACCATGTAGCCTGAACTGCCAGTCATGGATTGGATGTTGTCTGACCAATAGTCATGAAGGTGGATGTGCACAGCAGTACTCCATCAATAAATGGAAGTGGTATGTATAGGACTGGGCCTGAAGGTGCAAGCAACTCTACCTCCATATTTAAAGCCAACAACATAATATCTTCAAATAAATATCTTTCCCTTTTTCCTCTGGTTTCATTATGATATTATCTTACACTCTTGCTCTCACTTTTACTTCTAAGGATCATAATGATTATGCAGGGTCTATCCTGATCCCGAGGAGGACTTGAAGCACTTGCTAATAAAGATCAAGAACTGCAATCTTCAATACATATTATAACTCAATGTAAAGAGAGCCAAAATTCTCACAACAGGACCAGTAGGTAACATCATGATAAACAAAGAAAAGTTTGAGGTTGTAGTTACATACTCTATTGTCACTTTGGAGGATTCATATGCATGTGGAAGTTGGACATTGGAAAAGGGGACCAGTACAGTATAGCACAGATGAAACATACAACTTTCCTCTAGTTCTTTAATGCTTCCTCTCCCCACCATCACCCCCACTATCATGATCCCAATTTTACCTTATAAATCTGACTTGACCAGAGGATGTACACTGGTACAGATAAACCCCTCAGGATCAAGAATGAGAATAGCGATACCAGGAGGGGAAGGGGAAGATAGGGGAGAAAGAGGGAACCAATCACAATGATCTACATATAACCACCTCCCTGGGGGATGGACAACAGAAAAGTGGGTCAAGGGAGACAGTGTAAGACATGGAAAAATAATAATAATCTATAAATTATAAAGGATTCGTGAGGGACAGAGGGGGGAGAGAGGGGAAAAATGAGGAGCTGATACCAAGGGCTCAAGTAGAAGGAAAATGTTTTGAGAATGATGATCGCAATAAATGTATAAATGTGCTAGTGATAAGAGTTGTATGAGGTCCCAATAAAATGATGTTTAAAAAGAAAGAAAAAGGAGGACCAAAGAAGAATTGAAGAATTTGAATTCTGGTGCTGGTAAAGAATATTGAAAATACCATGCACTTCCAAAAGAACCAACAAAGCTGTCTTGGAAAAAGTACAGCCAGAATGCTCCTTAAAAGCAAGAATTGGGCGACTCTGTCTCATATACTTTGGGCACACATTTCAGGAGAGATCAGTTGATGGAAAAGGACAGCATGCTTGATAAAGTAGCAGAGCATCTACAAAGAGGAAGACTTTGACAAGATGGATTGGCACCATGGCCCAATCCATGGACTCAAACAGAAGGGCAATTGTAAGGACGGCACAGGACCAGTTCTGTGGTACACGGGGTCACTGTGAGTTAGAACCGGCATGAGGGCAACTCGCAAGAACATCCTGACAATTCAGGTTCATCTCCCCATCTCAAAATTCTTACTTTAATCACAACTACGAAGTCCCTTTTTGCTAGACTGGGTTCTTGAGAGAAGCTAAACTGGTGACATATATATTGCTGCTGCGGTTGGGTGTCATTGACTTGGTTCCAACTCACAGCTACCCTGTGTGCAGCAGAATGAAGCACTGCCCCATCCTGCTCCACCCTCACAGTTGCTATGTTTCAGCCCGCCGGTGCAGCCATTGTGTGGATCCATTTAATTGAGGGTCTTCCCCTGCTTGTCTGCCCATCTGCTTTAGACACACACTTTATATATGTACACGTTTGAGCCCACTCATAGTCACTGTGTCAATCCATCTTGTTAAAAGTCTTCCTCTTTTTGTTCCCCTGATACTTTATCAAATATGATGTCTTTCTCCAGGGACTGATCTCCTGATGGTATGTCCAAAGCACATGAGACCGAGTCTCCCAAAGTATACACACACACACACACATTCATACACACACATACATATAATCATATAAAGAGAGTGGCTCACACAACTGTAGAAGCAGTTAAGTCTAGTCTGGTTCAAGACAGTGTTAAGTTGGAGGTTTTTTCTGACTTGAATAGCTACATGAATCAGTGAACCAGGAAGAGAAACCAGGAAGCAAGACCATAGGCTGGTGGAGACAGAGATAGAGAGTTCATGGTCAGCAGACAGTATGATATGCTGCTGATAGCTCCCAAGGGTGTAGGATCCATGGGCCAGATTTGAGATCTGGCCCAACAAGAAGTAACCTAGCTTCCCCACAGTGCTAACTTATAGTAAGAGTAGGCTAAATCCCCAATGAAGCTTCCTTTCAACTGCTTGGCTGCTTTCAGAAGATCCCATCATGGGATTGATTACAGTAGAGAACACATAGTGAAACAATTCTGACAGGAGTTATGATCAACGTGTAAACCCTGTACTTCAAGGGTGAGTCATTCAGGATGATTCTGGAAGATGACAGTGACCTCACCAGCCTCCTTCACACCAAGTACCCACAGCTCCAGTTGAGCATTTTGGTATCGCTGAGAAGACCACAACTGCGGGAAACAACCAGGAAGAGAGTGTACAAGGACAAACTCTCAGGGTATATACATTAAGGAGGCTGGGGGGCTTCCATGGGGAGAGACCTTCATATTCGTGGGTTGGAGATGTGTTCCAGTCACATCCTCCCAAATAAAAGTTATTTCAATCAATGTCTCCCCATAATAATGCCATTTTTTAGTGCTGTTTGCAAGCACAAGGTCGCTTACTATACTCTTGAAGATTAGTTGCTGGAAGGCTACTTGCCTGAAGGCTGTCTGCCATCAAAAGCAATCAGACCCTATTCTCCATCTAAGTAGGGCCCATTCCCTTATGATAAGGATCATAGATTATTCCCCTGTAAAAGAGTTCAAGAACACCTAAGGTCAAGCCAGCTCAGAGACAACTAAGGTTAGGCTGCCATCTTGATTCTAAAACCCACCCATCTTGTTGTGTATGTACCTTCCTGTCACATGTATGCCTCTAGTGCCTCCCCTTCCTATTGCATGTTTACCCTTAGCTCATCCCTCTCATGTTATATGTATCTTTCTAATATAACCCCTTCCTGTTACCTATGTGCTTACCCTGGCTTGCATGTCTGAGATTTTATAAGCTCTTGTGAGAATCCATTACGACCTCATTCTGGTTCCGGTCTACATCAGAAGAGGTGAGCCCTTGCATGCCTTGTCTCATGTCTCTTTAATGTACTCCTCAATTACACAACAACCCCCTTAGGACCCATCTGGATATGGGGCTGGCCCTCAAACACAACCAGAATCCACAACCTATACAAGATGAAGTTCAATTGTGTCCTCCAGGTGCCTGCCATCAACATCAATGACCATCACCAAGTGCAAGTTTCACAGCCTCTCTGGCTGCTGGGAATCCCTCATTGATGGCATCGAGTAGGCTACAGACATGACAATTGTAGACAAAGCAGCAGTGGTAGCAGACTATGGTAGCAGGCCCTGGGTGATTTCAGGGCCCATAATGTCATCAATGAGATTGACCCCATCAATGCACTGTAGGCCACCATGGAGGCCTATGAGGTCACCACCATAGATGGGGCTTGTCAGGAGGGCAGCATCTTTGTTACCACCACGGGCTGTGTGGATATCACCCTTGGCTGGCGCATTGAGCACGTGAAGGATGGCGCCACTGTGCGCAACACGGGGCACTTGGATGTGGAGATTGATGTCGAGTGGCTTAATGAGAACTCTGTGGAGAAGGTAAACATAAAACTGTTAGGCAGCTTAGCCTAGGGAATTGGGAAGTCCATTGACGCATGCCCAGGAGAGCCAGCATAGGACAAAGCTGGATCTTCCCGCCGGTGGGAGCGGATGGGCGTTTCACCTGGAGCAGCCCACCTGGGCCAGGTGACTGCAATTCAGCCAATGGGATCAACCTGGGGTCGTTTACCACGCCTCCCCCAGAACCCTTGAAAAGGCAGGGACCTGAAGGGAGAGGGCTGGTCTGGTCATCTTCTTGGGAGGAGGGAGATCTTTGTGTGACCCTGAGCAGTCTCTGGCAGGCCGCATGGTCAAAGGAATCCTATGGGTGCCGCGTAAAACCTGAAGCTTCTTTTAACTCTCATTAAATTCACTTGGATCACGAGCCCAGCTTTGGCGTGCAATCTTTCTTGCGCTGAGCCAAGGACCGAGGCTGAAATCTAGCCCGGAGAGAGAGACCTTACATAACCTCAGGTGGACCACTCCCAGCTGAAGAATAGGTCCTGCGTCATTCTCCTGACTGAGAGCCTGCTGGTCAATCTGGGCTTTGCCACGTGCCACCCCCAGCTTCCTGATAAGCTGCTCCTTCAGGTGCTGGTGCCGATAAAATTGTGGACCCACCTGGACAAGTACCCTGTTGGAGTGCACGTGTTGTCCAAGAAGCTGGATGAGGCAGTGACTGAAGCCCACCAAGGCAAGCTAAATGTGAAGTTGTCCAAGCTGACTAGGAAGCAGGCCCAGTAGCTGGGCATGCCGGGTGATGGCCCCTTCAAACTTGATCAGTACTGTTACTGAAAGCCCAGTCTGCCCCTCACCCTCCAACTGATTCCAACTCTCCCCAAGAACACGTGGCACTAATTTGAGATTGGTTTGTCATTGGCCCCAGCTTTGTCCCCTCACACTGTTCCCAGCGTGGCAAGGGGCATGGAGAAACCCCTCCCAAGTCACTGATCATGATGGAGTTGTGAGGGAGACACCCCCAGGGAACCATGAGCACCAGGGTCACATAGTCTTTAGGCTGGACTGGGCAACAGGGGTCAAGCCCATGCATGTTACATCTAGTCCTCACCTGGCCTTCGGGGCCCATGTCACATGCGTGGTTGGCAGACTTATTGTTCCTTGGCCTGTGACAGGTGACAGGTGACAGGGAGCACTCAAAGGGCAGGGTGGAGCTGTGAGAGTTGGAATGTGCCTAAGACCCTGGCTTAGTGCCGGGCATTCTCGTAAACCTCAGAGCAGTGAGGTAGGTACTCCTTGTTCTTGTTTCACAGGGGTTAAAATAGATTTGTTAAGGGACAGCCAAGAGAGAAAAAGAAGCAACATCTAGAGCAGTGGTTCTCAACCTTCCTCATGCTGCGACCCTTTAATACAGTTCCTCGTGTGGTGGTGACCCCCACCATAGAATTATTTTCATTGCTACTTCATCACTGTCATTTTGCTACTGTGATGAATCGGGTGACCCCTGTGAAAGGGTCGTTGGACCCCCCCAAAGGGGTCATGACCCACGGTTGAGAACTGCTCCTCTAGAGGTTAAGAGAGGGCAGAAAAACATGGAAACAGAGGTAGGCATGCCCCTACTTTGTAACATGCTGGTTCCTGTCACAACTCTGGGTCAGAAAAAAGATTAATTTAGTCTACAATGTGTTAAAAGAGAGCAGGAAGGTTGGCTACTAATAAGAAAGTCGGTGCTTCAAAGGAAACAAAGCAATGAAAGGCAGGCGAGCAGGGCAATTGGGTTCTATGAAGTCTTCTCCACTGCGTTCCAGTTTCTCCTTCAACATACACGTAAGAGTTGGTGAAGAGATTCTTACACTCCAGTGACTTTATTGTGGTTCTACTTATAAATGGGTGGTTGCTCCGTCTGAAGTCCTTTCCAGTGATGTCCTGAAGTAGAGCTGTGATCACGTGACATTGCTTAATATGACTCTCCCATGGCAACTGGTTTGCTTGGCTTCCCCATCGTCTTTAACTCACCCCCAGTAAATGGGCGGGAGCAGGTATGTCAAGTATAGAAGACTAACTTTGGGACTGGACAGTTTTGTCACTCTGTTGCATATTAAAGTATGCCATCCACCTCAGAAACAGGATGAGGAGCCCTGGGACCATTAAGAAACACAGCCACCAGGGCAGTGCAGGGGAGATGCTAGCGAATGTGTCAGACGCAGCAGAGGTACCAGAAGCCGTAGCACAGACACAGTGAAGCAGATAACCAAGTGAACTTGTTGGCCCACAGAATGGGGCAGAAGAGACCATGTGGCTGAGATGCTGAGTATCGGAGAGAGAGAGATGCTTGCCACCATAGCTAAGCAGAGGCACTTCAGACAAAGGACCTGCAGCTTTAACATTTTGTAACCTGTTAGCTCTCCTGATAATGCCCATAAAATGAATCTTGTCTGTGAGTTCAGTGTGGCCATTGCAATCAACCCCAGCAGAGAAGTAGAGTGTCTTGGGAGGGATGGTTGGTGTCAGAACAAGATACAGAAGGATTGTGGGTAGAGACATGCCTAATTTTTGATTCATAGGAATCGTTCTTGAGCAGTTGGATTTGTTAGGCAGCTTACCCTAGGGAATTGGGAAGTCCATTTACGCATGCCTAGGAGAGCCAGCATCCATTTACGCATGCCTAGGAGAGCCAGCATCGGACAAAGCTGGATCTTCCCGCCGGTGGGAGTGGATGGGCGTTACACCTGGAGCAGCCCACCTGGGCCAGGTGACTGCAATTCAGCCAATGGGATCAACCTGGGGTCGTTCACCACGCCTCCCCCGGGAACCCTTGAAAAGGCAGGGACCTGAAGGGAGAGGGCTGGTCTGGTCATCTTCTTGGGAGGAGAGAGATCCTTGGGTGACCCAGAGCAGTCTCTGGCAGGTCGCATGGTCAAAGGAATCCTATGGGTGCCGCATAAAACCTGAAGCTTATTTTAACTCTCATTAAATTCACTTGGATCACGAACCCGGCTTCGGTGTGAAATCTTTCTTGCGCGGAGCCAAGGACTGAGGTTGGAATCTAGCCCGGAGAGAGAGACCTTACAGATTCTCCTTCCCACTAGTGAAGCTGAAGGCCATCATTTCCTTAGGAAATCTTTCTAATGGACAGAATGTTTAGCCGGATGTTTGCTTTTCCCTTTTCCACAGAAAGAGAGATGACCTAATATAAAATCCATACTGACTCATAGGCTGCGGCTAATGGGTTAGCCAGCTCATCAAAAACTTTGGAAAAAACAAGATTAAAAGACTGGGAACAAAGAAGTCAAAGAAGGGGACTGTATATAAAAGAGCTTCTTGGCATGGGCACAGAGTGAGAAAATATGTGTCTCGTATAACCCCCGCCAAATAACAAGTTGATCTATCTTGTGGATGTCGACCAACCTCTGTCCAACCAAAATGGTAGGTTTTACTCTAGGTGTGGTGGCAAGTATAGAGGTCAAAATGAATGAACTCAACTATTTGAACTTCACTGATCAAAGCTGATGTTGGGACCATCATTGCTAAGTCTCCAGCTGACAGAGCCAGCTGACTGGTCCCACGTTATGGCATAATTCCCTCTAGTTCTAACACCTTTGAGGTTCCAGCTCAATCCGTCTCTGGGAACACTATTAACTCCCTCCCTTACCAGCAGGGGGTGGGTCTGGGGGCACTTGCAAACACAACACTGAGAAGACTTAATGGCCAAGACCAAGTGGGAAATTAAGAAACCAAACTCACTGCCACCAAGTCGATGTAGACTCACAGCAGCCTACAGGATGGGTTAGTTCCAAGACTGTAACTACTTATGGGAATAGAAAGGGTGATCTTTCTCTTGTGGAGTAGCTGCTGACCTTGTGGATCACAGTCTAATGTGTAACCACTCTACAAGGACCAGGGTTCCTTGGTAAATAGGAGAATGAAGACAAAAAAGACTGTGATAGTTCTAACTTTTAGTTTTTTTAAAACCAAACATTTTATTGTGGGCTCTTGCAGCTCTGATAACAATCCATTCAACAATTTTTAGTTTCCTTTAACCTTGGGTGGAGATGCATGTAATATAGAGATTATGGGAGAAGGGTATAAAGTGGTTGATGGAAGACTTAATAAATTCAGTTCAAGCATCTGCGTTTGACTGTGAACAACTGTTTTCAGGAGTAACTAATGGTCAAGGGGGAAAGGATCCCCGAGTTTCTAAGAATGGTCTGCAGATAAAAGGTGAAAAGTTGAATTCATTCAGCCATGTGTTAATACCTCCTAGGACTATGTGTTGTAATCATTTGTTCCTAACTGTTCACAGTGGGGTCTTGTTTTCAGCCTAATGAACAAGCCGAGAAGAACTTTGAGGATGCCTGGGTACTTAAGAGAGCAGGTGCCCTAACCAACTGCTTCCCTGTGAATTCTGTACCCAAAGAAAGAGCCAAGGCTGGGCACTCACGTGTCATCTCCCACCTCTACCCTCAGCTCTAGAACAGCTTGGCATGTTTTAGTCATGCCCATTTTTGTGAAATGAATGGATAAATAGATGACGGCTGGGGGGTGGCGCGGGAAAGTGAATTAACAAACTAGAGGATGTAATGGAGAGCTGAGGAAAGGGGAAGCCACATACTCACTCACTCACTCACTCACTCACTCACTCACTCACTCACTCACTCACTCACTCACTCACTCACTCACTCACTCACTCACTCATTCACGTGTGCACACGAGCTTGCCTTTTCTGAGCCACTCTCCAAGCCTGGAGGGTCAGAGGCCTTGCGGTAGAATGTGTAAGTCCCTGGAAGAGGACTCTGAAGTCAGGCTCCTCCACCTTCCAACTGCTGACTTAGCCTCTCTGTGCCTCTGCTTCCTTGTCGGGAACAGAGCCGCTGCCTAGGGGAGTGCCGGAGAAAGAAAGGGGTAACTTCCACCCAAGTGTCCGAGTTAGGATTTTTGGTGTCTTGATGAGAAAGGAAGCTCCCTGGACAGAATCTAAATTCAGGGACTTCCCCTCAAGTGCCATTCAAAGGTGAACACAACCCCTTTTTCTTGGTCTTTCTTTCCTCTTTGCTTTGCAGACTGCCGTAGGCACCCCACTTCCCCCAGCACAGCCTCTCACTGGCCTCGGAGTCAGCCCGTGGACCACAGCAAGCTGTGGGAATTTGCTAAGCCCGACGCCCAAGGGCCTCTGGTCACTGTCCGTCTGTCCACATCAGATTTCGGGTTCTGAGAATCAACGTGCCTTTCAGCGGAGACGCACCCCGCACCCTGAGTCTTTCAGCCCTGGTTTCCAAGTTCACAATTGGGCAGCCCCTCCCCGCCTCCCCGGGTGTCCGCCTTGGGCCCCTACCCGGCCCAGCCCCCAGGGTCGCCGCACCCAGGGCTCCAGGGCTGCAGCCCAGTGATAGCTCTGTCCGGGGGAGGTGCCTCTAGGGCGCCCTCCGACCAGGATGCCAGTGTCCCGCGCCCACTGTGCCTTCGCCCGCGGTCACCCCCCGGCCCGGCGGCGCCTTTACAGCGAGCGGGCTGGCCGCTCACTAATGTTTAACCCGGGGCTGAAACTTGCAAGCGCAGCGACTTGGCGCCGCTAACAGAGGAGCAGGACGCCCGTTTCCGCGACTCGCCAGACTTGGGCTTGCCTCCTGCTCCCGAAAGCTCCTTTCTGAGGACGCCGTGCGACCATGAAGGTAAGTACCTAGCGCTCTTTACATGCCTTTAACCCTAGGGTTACTTCATAGGTGCTGCCTTTTCGCCACCTGTTCCCCAGACTGCCCCAAGTTCACGGGGCTAGGCACTCTCAATAGGCAAGGAGCCCAGGGCCTTGCTCTAACAGGTGGAGGGGATGTCCAGGGCGCTTCTCTCTCTCTCTCTCTCTCTCTCTCTCTCTCTCTCTCTCTCTCTCTCTCTCTCTCTCTCTCTCTCTCTCTCTCTCCCCTCTCCCCTCTCCCCTCTCCCCTCTCCCCTCTCCCCTCTCCCCTCTCCCCTCTCCCCTCTCCCCTCTCCCCTCTCCCCTCTCCCCTCTCCCCTCTCCCCTCTCCCCTCTCCCCTCTCCCCTCTCCCCTCTCCCCTCTCCCCTCTCTCTTTCTCTCCCTCTCTAACTCTCCCCCCCCTCTCTCCCTGGACCAGAGGAATTTCTTCCAAAACCCACATGCTGAGTCTTGGAGGACCAGAAAGCCATGCACAAAACGCAAGACCCAGCCCTCAGGTGGCCTTAACAGGCAGGCTGGACTAGAGAACCATGTCTGTGTTCAGGGGCCACAAATATTCAAAGACGCAGGGCTTTCTACTCTCCAAGAGCTCCGGTGTCTGAAACTCAGGGGTCTTCCTAAGCTGCCCTACGAGGTCGCTAAGAGTCGGTGGCAGTGAACTTACAACCAGCCCTTCCATGCTGCACTAATTGCACACCAAACCGCCCTGCACCCTATGCCCTTCTTCCTACACGCTCCCATCTGCAAATCCCACTGTCCATGTAGCAGCCCGGGGACTCCAGTCAAATGCGGCCCTCTCACCAGACAATTTCTGACCTCCTTGCAGACGCTGTGGAAGATCATCCTGGGGGTGCTGGGTGTGGCTGCGCTCATTACCATCATCACGGTGCCCGTGGTTTTGCTGAACAAAGGCAGTAAGTTTGAAACGTTCGACAAAGATAAGACATTCGGAAGTCAGAATCAGACTGCCTTTTAGCACGCTAAGGGGACCTGGGGATTTTGCTGGGCACTGGGTCCCAGCGCTGGGTTACAGCTGCAAGTGGTGTCTGGATTCACTTTTTGGGAGAATCCGTGCAATGTTTAGTGTGTGAGCCTCGACACTGCCACGCTTCTGTTATTCTAACAAATGCATGCTGCCTGAAATGAGGACGACGCCTTCGGGTGGCTGTTTATGGAATTTAAAATTCACTGTTGGGGGTGTGATCCCTGGAGGAATAAGGGGCTGTACATAAAAATCCCAAGTTTACCAGTAAGACTGTCTCAATGGGCAGAAAGGCTGGAAAGAAAGCCCCAAAATGCGTTTTTGAGAACATCTGGGTACAGGGAACCCTGGCTGTTTGCCTGCCATTATGATGGTTGGATGCCTAGGATGCAGGGAAGCGACTGTTTGGACACTTGAGAAGTCTGAGAGAGGAAAATCATAAGGTTGGCATGCGTGCTAGCATTCAGAGGGGCCCGAGGTCAGCGCGTTGGGGGGATGCTTTTCATTAAAGTATTTTCAGATACTATAGCTCGCCTCAATATTCCGGTTTAGTCTGTGCTCTTAATTGAAACCATTCAGATTATTGAATGCACGCTATTTAGTGGAAACACTAGTTCCCGTCTCCTTGGGGCCCTCCTTTCTTTTAAAATGCGCATTTTCATATTAGGTTTACAGTTTCTGGATTGGTCAGCAAACAGAAGCATTCTCTCTGGATGGTTAAGACATGCACTTAGGTGGCGTTGACACACTGTGGGGCTCTTTTCCCCATCTTCCAGCAATGGTTCAGCATTACCACCTGTATTCCTTGTCACCAACCAGCTGCAGATTGCCAGACTTGTCTTCTGAGTCACTTATAGTTGGACTCCAACCGCTGGTTTGGGGTTAGTAGCCAAGTACTTTAACCATTCTTGCCCCAGGGACTCCATCCCTTGTGGAACTATCAAAACCCATGCTTTGACTTTAGGACCAGGGCAGAGGTGTCCAGAGTTGAATTATAAAATGAGTTGGCCTATTAATAATTACATTTATTTACTTAAGAAAGCAGTGATCTCATCATTTTAGACTCTTAAAGGTAGACTCAGTCTACCTGTATGTGACTCCTCCTTGCAAACTATTAAAATAAGCCCTTTTGGGGGGAGAGGGAGAGCTAAAGTGACTCCTTGTGTCCTTGAATAACAACACACAAAAACCTTGTTGTGAGGAAGAGCAGGAGGTTCACTCCTTCACTTAATAGTCAACACCACCCACTGTGCTAGTTGCTGTAGATATAAAAAAGTAAGCTTTATAAATATTAAGGTAGCTGACCCCGACATTTATAACATAATGGGAAACAGATATGCAGGTAATAATAACCTGTGTAGTCCATTTGTGAGGGTTTCGGTTTGAGAGTCCCTAAAGCTTCATTAGGCGCCTCGGTGGCATGGTGGTTATACATTAAGCTGCTAACTTCATGGTCAGCAGTTCACAACTGCCAGCAGCTCCCAGGGAGAAAGTTGGGGTCCTCTACTCCTATAAAGAATTACAGTCTCAGAAACTCACAGAGTCAGTTCTACCCTGTCCTACAGAGTCGCTATGGGTTGGCATTGACTCAATGGCATCGAGTTTAGCAGTGGTTCTCAACCTTCCTAATTCTGTGACTCTTTCATACAGTTCCTCATGTGGTGGTGATCCCCCAACCATAAAATTATTTTCATTGCTACTTCATAACTGTAATTTTGCTACCGTTATGAATTGGGTGACCCCTGTGAAAGGGTCATTCGACACCCCCCCTCCCCAAGGGGTGACGACCCACAGGTTGAGAACCGCTGGTTTAGTGTATGGCATCATTGTCGAGATAAATTAAGCTAATCATCAGAGTCCTCGAAGAAACAGAGACTATACTTGGATAAGCTACTTGAACTGGCCAGTGAAGTAGCCAAAGGGTCTGCTGTGCACAGCGCCATCCACAGGGCTCTCTCAACATTGTTGGTGTTAATGCACTCACGATGACCCTCAACAGAACAGAATGAAACGTTGCCCATCTTGTGCCTTCCTCACAATTGTTCCTTTGAAGACTAAGGTGCACCAGACACAAATCATGGTATCTTCAATCACCGTATGTGCGTGCAAATGCTGAAGAATTGTGGGGTTGGTGAAAAAACATTGAATAGACCATGGTCTGCCAGAAGAATACTATCTGTCTTGGAAGAAATACAACCAGAATCCTCCTTGGATTTTGATTTGCTGGGAGGAATATGTAGAGTGGGCAGGAACTGTTTTTCTACTTCTCTATGAAGCACATAGTCATGTCTACTAATGAAATTTGAATAAATACTTCAAGAATGTTCTCTTAGCAGAGCCTGACAGGCTTACATGCCCCCTGAACTTCTACTTTACGTCTCACTCATGGGAACCCCATGTGTATCGGTGTAGAACTGTGCTCCACCAAGTTTGCAGTAGGTGGTTTTGAATCACCAGGATTTGTCCTTTCACATCGCCTCTGGATAGTCTTAAACCTCCACATTTCAGTCCTTTGACCCCACCCAGGGACTAGCCCCTATCTAAGTACTATTGTGATTTAGGAAGATCATCACAGCATAGGCTGGCAAACTTATTTGGCTTACTGCCCTCTTTTCAGAAACAAAAAAACAACTTAGTACTGTCCCTCCACCCCCAGCAACAACAACAACAACAACAACAAAACCTTTTAACACGATAGCCCACAACCCAGGGTAAAGGGTGGGCATCTGCTTTGGCAGCCTTTCTGGATCACTCCAGCAATGAGCAGAGAGAGTGGTATCGCCCACTTTGGGGAGCACTGATTTAAAGGGACTGGAGCAAACTTTCCTGGGAGTTAGGAGGGGCACTTAAGGCTATCTCGCAAAATCAGAGAAGCCTACGTTAGTGAGAGAGATTGAATAATCAACATCAGTATCTAGAGATTTGCTTTTCCAGAAAAAAGTGAGTGCCTTAGGTACCTTTACAGAGATACAAGTCTATCCCTATCCCTTCCATCCTGGGATTATAAAGGGATCCTGGGCCAGAGAGGAGAGTAGGCAGCAGGAGAAGGAGTTTGAGTTTAGCCTATAGATGATGAAGGGCCTCTGGGGAATTGGAACAAGAGAGTATCTAGCCGGAAATGGTAGGTATGACAATAGGAAGATGATTAAGGTGGAGCAAGGCTTGAGGAGGATGCGCTGATGTGGAACAAACTCAGCAAGGGCAACAGAGATTGAGGTGACAGCTACTCAGACTTGTGAAAGATGAGACTTGGGTAATTAACTGGTTATATGCAGGACAAAAAGGGTAGGGCGTCTTAGGATGCTCTGGGTGAGACAACTAGGTGGATGTGCGGCTTCCTTGTAAGTTTTTGGCTGGTTGTTTTTAACTTTTTGTTGTGGTTTGGGTGACGTTTACAGGTAAAATGGTCTTCATTTAGATAATTTATCTACATTTTGATTCCTGACACTGGTTTCAATTCCTGCCCTGCTCAGAGCTCCTCCCACTTCCTCCTTCTGTTCACCTTTTCCATTCCTCCTCCTTTCTTGGCTTCTGAGCGAGGCTGCCCTTTCCTCTCTTGTGCCTGGTCACTCTCGGGGGAGGGCACTCCGTGGTGCTCACCTCATTCAAAGCAAAAGCACTGTGGATGAGTCCATCGTGACTGCTTAGCCACCCTGCGGAGCCTGGGTGGCATGGAGGGTACCCATTGGGTGGATAGTCACAAGGTCAGCAGTTCATCAGTCACCAGCCGTTGCCCGGAGAAAGAGAAGGCATTCTATTCCCGTAAAGAGTTGCAGTCTCAGAACCCCCAGGGCAGTTCTACCCTGTCCTTTAGGGTTGCTGCGAGTTGAACTGGACTGAGCTCAATGGCAATGAGTTTGCCCTTGTTTGAGCAACCCGATAGGAGAGAGTAGAACTACTCCTTAGGGTTTCCGAGACTGTGCACCTTTATGGGAGCATGCAGCCTCATCTCTCCCCTACGGAGTGGCTTGTGAGTTCAAATCACCCACTGTTAGGTTGTCAGCCCAATGCTTAATCCTGTGAACCACCGGGGATCTTTAGTCCGCTGATAGGTGTGTAAAGGTGAATCATGGGGGAGGTGGTTTGTTGTATGCATATTTATTCTTAACACTCGAGTTGTTTCTATTCTGATGTTTCTTACTTGGCGTGTACGTAGATATGAGGAGAAATGGGAAGCCATCTTGTTTCAGCTCCTGCCTTATTTTAAGGGACAGATGTAGGAATACAGCACTTCATTAAATCAGCATTCCCATCCCGGGGCTCTGCTATAATTATGGACGGTATTACTTACAAGGAATCCTGAGCCGTTGTCCTCTCAGCCTCCCCTCCCCCCAACCCTCCATTTTGTTTAGGTTTAAAATCAAATAAATACAGGGGAAGGAGATGGACATGAATGGAGAAAGAGGGAGAAGAGAGAATGAAAAAGGCAGGGAACAGAAAGGGAAGGAAGGAAGGCGGGTGGACGATTGCAGTAAGAAAAATGAACAAAGACATAAATGATATGGTAAGCAAAGAACTAAACAGCAAAAAGGAAGGAGGAAGAAATGAGCAAACCAGATTCCTCCTTAACAGGTTTGTTTAAGAGGTTAGTGTTCTTTCAATGAAATACTGACTTCAGCAAAACTAGACACATTCAGACCAGGAAACGGGAAAGAGATATTGATTCGAGTAACATGGGCTTTCTACTATTGCTGTATTTATAAGAATAAAAAATTTCTTGACATCAGGTGTTTGGCTAAGCTCAATAAAGAGTTCAGTATTTTAAGTTAGAATGAAAACAAAACTCCACAAAGACTGCCAGTGAGTTAATTTGGACTCACAGCCTCCCACGGGATGGGGTGGACCTGCCCCTGGGGGTTTCCAAGGCTGTGAATCTTTATGGGAGCAGAAAGCCTCATCTTTCTCCAGCAGAGCAGCTGGTGGGTTCAAAGTGCTGACGTTGGGGTTAGCAGCCCAATATATAATCTGTTACATCGCCAGGAAATAGTACAAAGGAGTAATGGACTAACTGAACTAGATGAAGCCCAGCCAACATTACCACCTAATCAGATCAGGATCGCAAAAGAAGGCCTTGGACAGAGTAGGAAAAACTGTAATAAAATTCAAAATCATAAAAAGACCAGACATACTAGTTGGAGAGATATTAGCACAACCCCTAAGACCATGGTCCTTAGACACCCTTCAAACCTGGAGATGACTTTTCAGTCAACAGACAGGTCTATAAAACGAGCAGTAACACCTGTGAGAAGCATGTTTCTCAGAACCATCAACCACATGAGATGGCAAGGGCAGAGTTTTCCCAAAACTTAAGTTCAGAAGGTAAGAAGAGGCAGCGGAACTGGGTGAAGGGACGTGAAAAGGAAGGAAGGAAGAAGTGGGGAAGGCACTTGAGGGATTGCAGCTACTCTTGTGAAATAAAAATGTATAAATTACTGAATGGGAAACGAATTTCTCAGTAAACCTTTACCCAAACTACAATTAAACACACACACACACACACACACACACATCACTACTTTCAATAGAAACAGTAGAGACTTGTGTTTTATTTTAGATCTCTCAGTTATCCTATTATGGATATTGCATTTATCAAAATATTCCGTTTCTCATTTTAAAATATCTTCATGACTTAGTTCAAGAACAACTTACTCAATATGTGCTATCTTTCTTTTCCTTTTTATATTATACTATTTGCTATGTTTTAAAAATATTTGGTTGTTTGTCTTTTTGTTTTAGTTTTACCATAGACTAAAAACTCATTTCTGTTCTTTTGTTCTCTTCGCAACTTTAGCAGTAACTTTCCCCAATATGTTCTTTCCGTGCATAGGGGATTGATTGCTCACCCATATATCAGTAATAAAAGACAACCCAATGGGAAGGAGACAGGAATGATCAGAGAATGAAAAGATAGCATCTATCAAGATGGCCTGAGGAAGTCTGGGATCTGTTCCAGGTTTAAAAGCGCAGACATTCGCCTGAATGAAAGCTTTGTATATTTCAGAGGACATTTTCTAAACATTGTGCTCTGTATAAGCTCAAGTTGATCTCAGGCAAGCTGAGTGGATTGTTGTCAACCTCTTTTGAGTGCCCAGAGGTCAGTGGATTGGCCTTTTTCAGGCCAGCCATTTGGGTTTTTGGGTTCCCTGGCTATAACAAATTCCTTAAATGTCTCTGTCTTTGCCTCTCTTCTTTAAAGAGATTAGAGATGAGAGAATTGTTTGTCCAATGGCTAGTTAGAGAAAGACAGGATAAAAGACTGAAAAGAGCTGGATCCATGAACTTAAAATATATAACTGAGCCGAGTAAGTGGTTGAACATAATATACAGGAAAGTCCTCCTTGTGGAAGAGAACTGTGCAAACCTATAATAATAGCCAACATGTAATTACTGTGCAGCCGGTGTTGGGCAATGAGTCCTTGCAACAGCCCTTTGACAGTGTGGTTGCTGGTGTTGTTAGATACACTGGAGTTTAAACTCTGAGGGCTAGGTTTAGAGAAAGCCCAAGATCTATTTGCAGCTTCTCCATGTGGATTAAGCCTCCCTTAGGGGCTGGCCAGAGTGTGTCCTTAGAGCAATAGGGTTGAAAAGTCAAGCCAGGCCCTGAGAGCCTTGGTTGAAGGGTTCTGGACTGATCATGTAAGCTTTTCTGTTTAGCTTGTGTGGGGGTCCCAATCATGGTCCCAGGCCTGTTTCTGTTGGCCCACCTGCAACTGGGCTGTATCGATCATGCTTCTTTGACAGCTTCCTTTGTCCTCCCGCACCTTATTTAAGCCATAGGTTCTTGGTAAGCTCTTGGGTGTCCTTGTGACTTTGTGTATGTGCCCTCCCTCCTCTGGGATGATCTGTCTTTGTTCTATTTAAATGTCCTCCTTCGATTGTATTCCAGATGTGGGGGGTCTCATTTTTTTTAACCTTAGACATTGGTGCTGTCATCGACCTGATGAGCAATAGAAGTAAACACTGCCCAGCCCTACGTCGTCAACATCGTCGTTATGTTTGAGCGCCTTGCTGCAGCCACTGTGTCAATCCATCTCCTGGAGGGTCTTCTTCTTGTTCATGGCTCTTCCACTTTACCAAGTCTGATGCCCTTCTCCAGGAAATGAGCCCTCTGATAACAGGCCCAACGTGTGAAAGACAAAGTCGCGCCATTACCACTTCCCATCTGGCTGTACTGCTTCCCAAACAGATTTGCTTGTTGTCTTGGCAAATCAGGTACATTCACTTTCCGTTGCCAGTACCATGATTCACATGCATCTACAGACTTTGATCTTCCGTAGTCATTGTTTGTATTTCCCATGTATTTGAGGCAATAGGAAGTGTTATGGCTTGGATGAGGCACACCATAATCCACAAAGTGACCCCTGCTCAATTATTACCGCATTACAGAGACTTTGATTGTTTTACATATTTATTGCTGCATAATAAATTATCCCAAAACTTAATCACTTAAAACTAAAGCAAACAAAGAAAGAAACATTTATCTCACTGTTACTTTGGATCAGAGATTTGAGAACAGCTTATTTGGATAGTTCTTGGTGTGTGTGTGTGTGTGTGTGTGTGTGTGTGTGTGTGAAGCTACTATCAATATGCGATCTAATGGCTTGCCTGGTGCTGGTGCTGGACAACCCACTTGGAAGATCACTCAGCACTCATGTGTCTTTTGTGCAGACATTCCTACCATGTAGGCCTATCCACAGTATGAGATGGCAGCTTACTTCCCTTAAAATAAAGGGACCAAGATATCAGCCAACCAGGAAGCTTATGCAGTAGACAGGAATGGAGAGCCATAGCTGACCTCTGGCTTCCTTATTGCTTCAAGGCAGAGGGCAGACAAGCCTTCCCAGTCATTCCTTCTTCCTAGTCCATCCTTCTGTGCCTATTCTGATACCAACTGTTTCTCCGACACCACACTGCATCTTTTCTGGGTTCAATAATTTAATACAATGGTCACACAGAACTCACAAGCAATACAATTACGTGAGTTTATTAGGTAATAGAAATGACAAGATGGAATGACACAGTGGCTGCAACAATGGGCTCAAGCAGTGGACTCAATGAACACAATTGTGGAGATGGTGCAGGAGCAGGCAATGTTTCCTTCTGTTGTCATAGAGTTGCTGTGGGTCAGAACCGACTCGATGGCACCGAACGATGACAGCCTTAGGGGAATTAATAAATGACCTCAGGTCAGGATCCAGAGCACTTTACTGTGCTCACGAGGAACTTGTGCATGGATCAAGAGGCAGTTGTGGAACGAGAACAAGGGAATACTGCATGGTTTAAGATCTGACAATTATAAAACTGTGCATTGGGGTTGTACCCTGTCAGCATACTCATTCATTCTGTCTGCTGAGGAAATGAGAGAAACTGGATTATAAGAAGAAGCAAAAGACATCAAGATTGGAAGAAGGCTTACTAACAACCTATCCTATGAGGGTGACACAGCCTACTTGCTGAAAGCGAGGAGGACTTGAAGTGCTTGCTGATGGTGATCAAGGAGTGCAGCCTTCAGTCTGGATTGCAACTCAGTGTAAAGAAGACTTAAATCCTCACAACTGGAAGAATATGTAACATTATGATAAATGGAGAAATGGTTAACGTTGTCAAGGATTTCACCTTGCTTGAATCCATAATCAATGCTCATGGCGGCAGCAGTCAAGAGAAAAAGGCACATTGCTTTGGTAAATCTGCTGCACGAGAACGCTTTAGAGTACTGGAAAGCAAGGATGTTTACTTTGAGGACTGAGCTGTGCCCGGCCCAAGCCGTGATCTTTCCCATTGCCTCACAGGCATGGGAGTTTGGACACTGAATAAGGAAGACCAAAGAATTGATGCGTTTGAATTGTGGTGTTAGAGAAGAATATTGAAATCATCATGGACCACTATCCAAAGGACAAACGAGTCTGTCTTGGAAAAAGTCTGGCCAGAATACTCCTTAGAGGCAAGGGTGGTGAGACATCATCTCACATACTTTGGACATATTGGTAGGTCAGGCCAGTCTCTGGAGAAGGACATCAAGCTTGGTAGAGTGGAGGGCAGTATAAAAGAGTAAGGCCCTCAAGGAGATGGATTGACACCGTGGCTGTGACCATGGGCTCAGCATAGTTGTGCCTCAATGGCACCTAACACCAACACAGATCAGAATCAACAGACAGCAAGGAGACAGTCATTGCTGTCCTTAGCCAGCAGTCTGGCCTCTCTCAGTCTTTCAGCCACATGGCAGCCAAATCTCTCTCTGTTTCTTAATCTTTCACTACATAGCCACTGACCCTTTGCCTCCATGAACCATGAAGCCAGATTGCCTGTCACTTTGTTCCACAGTTTTATAAGCTCGGGCCAGATGAGGAAAAGGTACCCCACAGTCTTGCACTGTTCCTCCGAGTCTTTGTGTCATGTGGTAGTTACATAATCTGGTGTCAACTTGAGACTATTAAGAATGAAGGAGTGGAGCTTAGCCTGCCAATCAGGTCACAGCTTGATGACCTCATTTGGAGGCACGAAGGAGATTAATAGCTCACTGGAGGCCAGATACACTCTCTGCTTGTCTCCCTGCGAGACATTCCTGTTGACAAGCCTCATGGAGCCATGCTGATGGCAACCAGAGCCCTGCAGTTGGAGGAGCCACATGGAGACCCACACCAGAACTGAGATGCTTCCCCCACCACTGGATCACCAAGATTCTCCACCCACTGTCCTGTGATCTCCCTGCATTTGGTGTCATTACATGTGTTTTGTGAGTCTGAAGAGGACTTTAGAGATTGGTATCAAACATATGGGCTAATATTGGACTTATGAACTTGATCTGGACTGAGCTGGGATGTTTTCTCAATATACAATTGCTCTTGTATATAAAGCTCTTTCTTATGCACATGTGAGTGCCATGAATTTGCTTCTCTAGTCCACCCAGACTAGCACATTCTATGATGAATTTACTCTTTCTTAGCCTCTGCCACTTTCAGACAGATATCTTGAACATGCTCCTCCAAGGTCCTTGGAGTTTCTTTCTTTCTCTGCTTCAAAGATATCTTATCAATTTGCTTTTCCTATAGGCTCAGTGTCCGTGAGTTTCATTTATTGAAAAACAAGGGTTTGGGGAGTGGGGTATAATATAGAAGGGTGGGAGAGATGAGAGTGAGATGATGTCAAGGATTCCAGGAAGGAGACTGATTTGGAAGCAATGTAAAATTCTGTTTAACATGATTGAACTATGGAACGGTATGACATCGGCATTAACTCCCAAATTACAACAATTTAAAAGAAGAAGAAAAGCACAGGTCCAGGAATGGGTTTGAGGCTTGCACTAAATCCTAGCTCCAACTTAAGAACAATTGGTCCTTACATCATGGCCCTGCTTGATACTCACCCTCAGGACAGGAACACAGAAGATACAGGTGCTATAGAAAAATGTGAAGGAGAATTTAGACGGTGCCTGGCTATCAGATAGAATAGCATCTGGGGTCTAAAGGCTTGTTTCCCAACAAGCAGCTATCCAAGTGAGATGTCAATTAAGTACACATGGAAGAAGCACGCCATCATCAATTCCCGAAGGACTGTAAATCATATAATCTGAAGTCAAAGGAGGGATTAGTAGCAGAGCCGACACTGTGAGAATCTGGTGTGCAGAAGACTAGGGATGACAGTGGGAGCGCAAGATGCATTTGTAGAACTGCATTAGGAAATAAGCCTCTAGAGAAATTCCCATATCTAAAATTCAGGGATGGGAGGAAAGGAGCCATTAAACAGAGTACTTGGAAGAGAGGAATAAAGAAGTTCGAAGGCATAAACTTGACCCGAACACGTAAAACTTTGTATGATGGCCTCTCACTGACCCACAGTGCTATAGGGGACAGCACTGGGTACAGAGTGAGGGAACAGTGCCTGGTCTGGTGCCCCACCCCACCCGCCACTGGAGCAAAACATGAAGAGAGCGCAACCGAGCAGCAAAGGGAGTAAAGCAATGAAGTCCCGGAGGAATCCCGAAAATAGACTTCGGAATCGGTGGGCAGGGGTGGCACTTCACCAGTTCCGATTGGAAAACATTCAGAAGGGTCAGCAGATGGACCTGGAACTATACAGGCTTTTTTTCCCTCTCATGATGGCAACATACGTACAAATGTTTGATACAATTGATGTATGGATTGTTATAAGAGCTAAACGAGCCCCCAATAAAATGATTATTAACTTAAAAAAAATTTTTTTAAGCCTTTGACAGTAGATCCTCCCAATGATGCAGGCTTGACCTGCTCTGGTTTAGAAAATTTTCTGTATTTTCTGTTTGTATTGTTCTGTTTGGTTTTTGCTCATTTACAGTAAAGTGTATCTCAGAGGTGTTATGTCAATGGAAGCAACCATCCTGAAGCTGTGATATGCTTTTCTGGTTTTTGGTGTATGAAACTCAGGATTGATAGACCTATAGGGATAGCAAGTAGAATAAGCATTTGGGGGGGGAAGGGGTATGGTGGGGGTGGGGTAAAAGGGAAACGATGACAAGGATTCCATGTAGAAAAGAATGTTTGGCAACTGGTTGTGGTAGCAACTGCACATTATACTTGATGTGATTGAAATATGGAATGATATATTGTATGTATATATCCCAACTAATATAAATAAGTAAGAAAAAATTGGATAAAGAAAAACAACATAGCTTATCTTATAATCCTGGGCAGCTGGGGCGGGGTGGGGGGGTGATGAAACCTGACCAGTCCCCTCTATTAGTGTTACACATACCCTGTCTGCATAGTTCTATGTAATCATCTAGTGGGAGGTCCAGAGACTTGAGTAGAAGAACCATATATAGACATTTCACTCCTCCAGAGTCTCTGGGCATTTTTATGACCTAGCCTCCAAAATGACTTAACATCATGTCTGTTGAGTTCTATCAGTCTTCAAGGAACCCCCCCTCCCCCCAAAAAAATAAGAGAGAATTACACAGGGGCATGAACATCAGGAAATAGATATCAGTGGGGGCTATCTGGGAGCTGGCTAGTACAGAGATTAAGGAACTGGCTCAAAAGTCCACAGAGTTGAGATTCCTCAGTAGACACTCTTAAATTGCATCTCACTCTGTTAGTTTCTGAGCAGAGAAATTTTAATGTGGTTATGCTAGCATCAATTTAACTTCCTTTTCCTATAGCTGTTTTATAAAAGCATGTATGCTCATTGTTCCGAGGAAATGAGCTTCTAACTAATGCCTCTAAACCTCGGGAAAGCCGCACGTGTCCAGTAATGTCCACAATATGTCCTGTGTGAACGGCGGCAATAGTTTCAGAACACGATGCATATAATGTCACTGAAAATGAACACATCAAAAAAGGCAGACATGACAAATGTTTTGTGAAATAGGTTTTCAGCACCATTAAAACAAAAGCAAAGGCTTCGACAGGGGCTCGCTAGAAAATATTAGAACTGGGGCATCCAAATCTTGGTGAGAGTATTTCGGTTGATCCAAGTCAATGTGTAACCATTGCTTTATGGACGGCTGCTAATGTTTTCATAGTAGTAGATCAATACCTTATAAATATTTTTATCTTTAGTCTTCCTACATCCATTTTGATCTCCAAAGGAGGTGATTTCTCTCATTTTGAGCGTAATCTGAAAGCACAAAATTAGAGTTTCTGATTAGCTGTTTTATTGTTTGCCAACTGATGCATTTGTAGTTTTACATTTTACTCCAAAAGCATAATTTTCTAAGAAGAGTTTTGTTTGTGCTTTTATTTCAGTTTTTAACTTTCAATTTTTTTTGAACCTATAGGGACAGCAAGCAGAATCAGGGTTTCAGCAGGTGGATTCAGGGGTGGGGTGGGATAAAAGGGAGATGATGTCAAGGAGACCAGGAAGAAAATATGTTTGGAAACTGATTGTGGAAGCAATTGTACAATTCTGCTTAACATAACTGAACTATGGAATGATATATGTATTAACTCCCAATTAATAATATCTTTTTAAATCGGGAATGGGTTGGGGGCTTGCACTAAATCCTAGCTCCAGCTTAAGAACCATTAGTTCTTACTTCATGACCCTGCTCAGTACTCACCCTCAGGAAGGGCACACAGAAGACAGGGTGGTGAAGAAATTAGATGGTCCCCAGCTATCAGTTCAAATAGTGTCTGGGGTCTTAAAGGCTTGTCTCCAAACAAACAACCATCTAAGTATGATGTCAACTAAGTTCACATGGAAGCAGCACACCATCATCAATCACTGAAGCACTGTAAGTCATATCACCCAAAGTCAAAGGAGGAATTAGTATCAGAGCCTAACCTCTGAGAATCTGGTTTACCGAAGACTATGAAAGATAGTAAGAACCCAAGATTCATTTACGGGAACTACATGGAAAATAAGCCTCAGGTGAACTTCCTTTATCCACAATTGAGGGAGGGACGTGGTTACTAAATGGAGTGCATTGGAGAGCTGAGTATAGAAGATCAAAAGCATAAATCTGACTTGAACAGTTAAAATCTTGTCAGTTGATTCCCACTCTGAAGCATGCTGGATCTGATTTGGTTTCAACATTTTCTGTGTTTGTTTGTTCATATTAGGGTGTATCTCAGAGGTGTTAGGTCATTGGGGGTCACCCCCTTGAAGTTGTGCTATATGTTTTTCAGTGTTTTGGTATATGAAACCCAGGATTGATGAATTTATAGGGACAGCAAGTGGAATGAGGGCTTCATTGGGGGAGGGGCGCAGTTTACAGTGGGGGTGGGGGTGAAAGGGGGATGATGTCAAGGAGTCCAGGAAGACAAAGAATGTCTGGAAAATGGAAATCTAGGAAGCTCTTTTTAAATGTTACATATAAAACATTTTCTTTAATTAGTAGGATGTATAAATAGGGACAATTCTTTACAGGGACCTTTACCACTGTGGAAAAAAGTAGACGAATGAGCTTACAAGGTCCTTAAAATGAATATAATCCGGTATTGAAGAGTCAAAGAGCACAGGCAGTGTAAGCCAGTCTCAAAACAACAAGGATTTCACGTGCCTGGCACTCTGTGGGGCCTTGCGGCTCAGATCTATGGCTTCCTGTTGAGGCAGGGCATAGGACAGCACAAGTGCCAAGCAGCTCCTGAGGGCTGCTCTACCTTCCACTCCTCCCGGCTCATTTAACAATGGACACCCAACTCCAGGCAAGGTGGTCTTTGTACCCTCAGCACTGTCTCTGTGGCGATGTGACCCATCCCCTTTGTTGTCTTAAGTCCAACTCTATCATACTTGCTTCCTGGATAACTCAGATTTCCCTAGTATGTCCCTTGATTTTAATTTTTTTAATCCCATGATGAAAACTCTTTCAGTGGGATATTTAAAACTCCTCGGGCACTTCGGTTCTCAAGTAGCCAGAGGCAATGTTTATGAATTTACCAACATTCATTTCATATTACGGCAAGGAATTATGGTTCTAAACAATCCAGATGAGATCCTGCTCTCACGGAGCAAGCAGATGGTAAGGACACAAGTGATTTCACACAGTAATAAATGCCATGGCAAAAATAAAGTATACTTGTGAGGACTGAGGGATACTGAGAATGAATTTCTTACTCCACGTATAGCCCAAGAGGGTCCGAGCATGGGTAACTTCCATGATCAAAAGTTACCTCTGATTTTTGTTGCAGTATACTTTGGGGGTGGAGGGAGGTTGAGTTGTCTGGGTGAGACGAGATGGTGCCTTGGACAAGAGCGAAAGCTTTGAAGATGGCAATAAGGGATGAAATATAATGAGATATATATTACAGGTAAGATAATGTATAACGAAGCAAAACAAAACCCACTGCCATCAAGCTGAGGGCAAATCATGATAAGCCTATGTAGGGTTTTCCAGGCTGTAGATCTTTATGGGAGCAGACAGCCTCAGCCTTTTGCCATGGAGAGGCTGGTAGGTTTGAACTGCTGACCTTATGCTTAGCAGGCCAATACTTACACAACGGCACCACCAGAGCTCCAAGATAATGTGTAACAACAATGTGCAAAGCAAGGACAAGAGTGGAAGTGAGCACCTTGAACAGCTGTGAGAATTTGTCTTTCTCTCATAGAGATTTCTCCCCCCAGAGCTGATGTGAAGTGGTTATTCTGCTTGAATGTCATACGTTACACTCCTTGGTTAGTTTTTCTTTTTCTAACAGAAAAAAGGACCAACGTTTTCTACTCCTGTAAAGGGGCAGTTCTACTGTATCCTGTAAGTCGCTATGAGTCAGAATTGACTTAAGGGCAGTGAGTTTGGTTTGGGTTTTACATGTAGGATTTAGGAGCATCCTCTAAGGCCTGGACACTCAACACAATAGAGGGCCATTCGCCAGTCCAGCAAATACTTACTGGACACTGTCTACATGAACGAAGGGCTAGATGTAATGCCGTATAGATGGTGGGTGCTCCTCTCGTCCTCAAATAATTCATAATATTAAAGAAAGAGTAATCATTAACTCTAATAAAATGTCCAAGTGTCCTTCTCGTAAATGATCAAACTATGATAGAAGCACTAAAAAGCAGATGGCATATGCTGACCAGAGAAATCTTTTCAGAAACCACCCAACCATACAGTGTTAATAATTAATGGTCCTAAGTACAATTTATCCAATTTTTATACTGTCCAGGCATCCACATTTTCAAGTTCTGGACAGTTTACAGCCCCCCACCCTACCCCCATGTCCCATTCTGAGGACTGAGGCCAAAAGGATACATATCAGAACAAAAACCAATCTTGGGAGATGTACAGCCAGAATGCTCCTTAAAGGCAAGACTACCGAGACTTCATTTCACACATTAGAAGCGTTTTCAGGAGGGGCCAGTCCATTACGTATCCTCTTAGCTTTTGTGCTACCTCACTGCGCATTCCTTCTCGTGTCCCACAAAAGTTCCTTCTCGTGTTTCTGACTTTGAACCTTGGACTACTTCCTAGATCCATCCTAGGACTGTCTTTACATTAGGTGAGCTCATCCATTCCAGGGCCATAATTACCATCTGTTATGTGACAACTCCAAATTTCATATCTCAAGATAGAAACCTCATCCCTACCTTGTAGATACATATCTTCAACTGCTTAGCACACACCTCTATTGACATTGACATCTCAAACTAACATCTTTTGAAGCTCTTTATCATCCCCAAACTTACTCCTCCCTTAATACATCCTGTCTCAGTCACTAAATATTTTATTTTTCTTTATCTCAAGACTCAAATCCTGGTAATGCATTTCTTTCATTCACAACCAGCAATCCTAGGTTTATGTTGAGCTTCACCCACCACCTCCATGCCACCACCCTAGTTGGTGGTATGTACACCATCATAGTTCATCTGAAATTCTCCAAAATCTCCCTAATTCTTTTCTTACCTCTCTGCAATCTATTCAAGGCACAGAGGCAGGATAACTGTGGCAGGTAGTATTGTAAAGCAATTCCCAGAATTTCTAACTCTATCCTGCATGCCCTGCCTAATCACAGAGATGGTGAATAGGAAGGATTTTACGTTATAGTATGCAGTGCAGTTAACCCAAAGAAAGGGAGCTTTTAGATAGCTGGGCACTAACCTAATGACAAAGATTCTCTGGCTGTTTGTAGAAGCGGTATAACTGAGCACCATCAGCTTTCTTCACCGCATTTGCTTATGCACCCACCCATTTGTCTTCAGCGATCTTGTCGGGAAGATGAGCATCATGGAATGCCAGTTTAATAGAGCAAAGTATTCTTGCATTGAGTGAGTACTTGAGTAGAGACCCAATGTTCATCTGCTACCTTAATATTAAACCTATAAATGTATGCACATAGATCTATTTCCCAATTGTCATATATAAATATATTTACATATGTGCGTGCCTGTAGTTAGACCTATATAAATGCTCTTGGCTCCTAGTTCCTTCTTCTATTTCCTTTTGCTTTCCTCTTGTCCCACTATCATGCTCAGCTTTCATTTGAGTTTCAGCAATTCCTCTCAGTTACATTGCCCTTGATCAAGCTCTACCAGGCCTCCTACACCCTCCTCACCATCAATTTTGGATCACATGTTGTTCCCTTGTCCCTGGGTTAGTTAACACCCACTTACTTTCATCCACATCCCCCTCTCCCATGTCCCCCTGGAATTGTTGGTCCCATTGTTTCCTCCTCCAGATTGTTCATCCTGTCTATCTTATTTAGATAGACCTGCAGTGATAATAATATGCACAACAAATCAAGGCAGAGCAAAGCAAAGCAACAAAAGAAAACAAAACAACTATCACCACAACAAAAACTAAGGACCAAAAAAAGAAAAGCCTGTAAATAGTTCAAGGTCTGTTTGTTGGCCTTTGGGAGTGTTTTCCAGTCGAGTCTGATGAGATGCCACGCCTGGCCCCCAAATCTATTTTTGGTATTCCCTGGGGACTTTGTTGCTCTGTTCCCCTTGCTGTTCTGTTGCACGCCCTTAGTGTTTCGCCTCAGTGTGGTGGGGTCAGATCGGATGCAATTCCCACACTGGACACTGCATATCTTTATAGGAACAGATAGCCTCGTCTTTCTCCTGTAAATAATACATAGTGTGTATTTAATAAGTATTTGGAGAATTAAGGGAATTATCTTTCAGCTCATATAAGAAATTGTTTCTGACAGAAAATTTTAAGTTTTAAAACTTTTATTTAAATGCTTGTCTTCTTAAATTCACGCAAGGTATTGGAGTTAATCATCTTGTATTAAACCATCCTGTATACTTAGAATTTATATAATGCAGAATTAGCAGCAATTTGGTAAACATGCAATAAATCCATCCTCTCAACTTATTTTGGAGTCTATTTAAGGGAAGACTATTCAAGTTAAATATTTAAATGGTATGAAATCACTTGATTAATTGTCAAATATGTGCTGTCCATAAAAGTTTAAAAGATGAGGGGAAATAACAATTTTAAGGTGAGGAGCAAGGGGTGCGAACCCAGAACTAAGGGGTAGATGAAGGGCTGAAGAGGGATAGTGAGAAAATAAAGGCCACCATTGCAAATGGTTTCTGAGAAGAGAAGAGACGAGAAGGGAAGGGAAGGGAAGGGAAGGGAAGAGGAGGGAAGGTAATGACTTTGGGAGGCGTCAGGACTTATTAGGACTTGTGCTGCAAACTTGGGCAGAAATAAGCGGTGAAAGGAAATGGAAGATGCTTGAGAAGGAAGAAATCAAATGAAAAATACAGTCCCATGGCTATCAGGAAGACAAGCATCTGAGGCACAGGAGGAGTGGGTTACCACCTGAAGGACATCAGCTCTTCCCCTGAGCGCTAAAGCCTGGCAGGAGGGACAGATACCAGAGAAGTGAAGCGCACGGCAGAAAACCTAGCCCTGCTGGAGCTTCTGCTCTAAAAGGGGAGGCATTGAATCTTCTTATGGGACAATGTTGCTCGCTTTAAAAAATGCATTCCTCAGGGCCTGGAGGGTGCAAGGTTTCCAGTGGAGGGAAAATGAAAAGAAAATCAGGAATCTGTTAGGAAGATTGTCCATTTGATGGGTTTTAAGAAAATCATGATGAGAGTAACAGCATGCCCCACAGCCCAGTTCTAGGACTCCCAGAGAGCGCCGGCAGCCCTTTGGGTTTGGGAGCACTATGTTTGGAGCACTGTGTTCTACTGGTGCCTACCAAACGACTCCGCTCCAAATGGTACTACTGGCCAATCTGTTTAGATTATTTTCAGACATTGCTTAAGCATTTCACAAAGCCTAATTCATCGATACCAATTTACAGAAATGCCAATTTACCAAAAAAAGAAAAAAACCCTCCTTATGTAGCATTTATCATGTGTCCTCTCCTAAACACTTAGGTTATTTAGAGAAGTGCTGGTAACCCCAGGCTTTGAAGCTGCATCGCCTGGTTCAAATGCGACTTCAGGACTTACCATCAACCTTACTCTAGTTTCTGTTTCTACTATCTCGGTCTGTTTCCTTATCTGTAAAATGGAGATAATACTAAGGAACAAATGAGGACTATGTGCACAATGCCTAGAATAATAACTCAGCATGCTGGAAGTGCTATAAAGAGGTGCTGTAAATTTTGAAAATATATTTCTATAACTTTTCTTATTCTCTTATCATCTCTAAAGACTGCTACGCCTATAACACTTGTCCGTACTCCTGAAAGTTTTGTCTGGCATATGCTCAGAAAGGACTGATTTTGTTGAAAGTGCTTATTCCAATGGTTATTTTTCCGTATGTGGTAGATGATTAACTTGTCATTAAAAGTAGTCTTGTTGATGACACCTACAAAAGTTTCTAGAAAATTGTTTAATGGGTCTATGCTAGAGCTTTCTATTTCTATAAATGCTGATATTCTCTGATCAGTTCTCATCCTAACATGGGCAAATCATTGCTAGGTTGGACTGCAATTCCTCCCATTGGTATCTCACCGCAACTGTTTTAAAAATATTTTTACAGGAAAAACCACCCTTTATTAAATTAGTTGCACATTTTATGGGCCTGTGGACTATGCACCCATACAGTGTGGAAATGCTTCTGCTTTTTTATTATTTCTCATCACAGTGATTGCAATGACCTAGTAACAGCTCTATAAATATTTATTTTAGCCATTGTTTCATGACTATTGGTTATTTCCCACGTAGTCCTAACAAGGGAACACAGAGCAATTGGAATCATGAAAAACAAAATAAAACAAACGACCTAATAAAGCAATTCCCATTTCAGAAGGCAACAAGCCACGGAGACACCTTGTTTAATGCTGGCTTTCTGTGTGTGGAGCAGGAGGCTAGTGCAAGGCCTTGTGACCCCAATGAGCAGTCCCTCTTGCTTTGCATTTCTTTGCTAATTACAACATATTATGTCACCTTGACCTGGACATTGAGGCCCGGAAGTTCTACCCACTTTCACTTTCCTGCTCTTGATGTTGAAGTCGAGGTGGGTACACTTATTTCAGGACATTTAGAATTGTGATCTCAGCACTTTTCTTTCAAAACTGATCTTGGGAGTGGCCCATTTGCTTTGCTCAGAGTTCTGAGAATGTCTAAATCAGAGGTCACTGAACTAAGCTCTGGGATCCCAACGAGCCGTTGTAAATAGTATTATTAGAACATGACAATGCTTGCTCATTTAAGTGTTGTCTGTGGCTGCTCTCTCGTTACCATGGCAAACTTGAGTGATCACCACAGAGACCACGTGGCCCATGCTTAAACCAAGCTCACTGCCATCAAGTCCAATCTGACTCCCATTGAGCCTGCAGGGCCGAGGAGAACTGCTCCTTTGGGTTTCTCAGGCTGATTCATCTTTCTCCCATGGAGCAGCTGGTGGGTTTTAACTGTTGACCTTGCAGGCCAACATGTAACCAATTACGTCAGCAAGGGCGCCTAGTATGGACCATAGTGCCCGAAACATTTACTGTCTGCATGGGATCATCTTATAAAATAAGAACAAGACCCTTTTATAAGTAAGATGCCTACCTGAGGGTGTTGTGATGACTATAGATATCATGTTAGATAGATCAGCAGAGAGGCAGCATAGAAAAGTTGGGAAAGAGTACAAGGAGAATTCCGAGAAAAGCCAAAGTTACTAACTCCTAGAAGGATCGTCTGGGGCTTGAGTACAAAAGGGAAGAAGGATCCAGAAGAATGGGGCTCACCCAGCCGACTCTGATACTGCTGAGACGAGATGAGGGGCTTCTGGATATTCCCACAGAAGCCAGAAGGTGGGGCAGCTGCTACTGCTGGCCTCAGGTCAGCAAGAAATAGGAAGTCCCTTTTTGTCTTCCACTGAAGACCAGACTTTCTCTATTTCTCTTCATTGGCAAAACCTAACAGGACGCTTCTAGTGCCGGGTCTTGGAAATACAGCTGTAGTCTTCCTCTAAGGCAAGTGGGGATGAGCATACGTGGAGCTGACATACAATAGGTAAATGACCAGCACAGACCTAGAGAAGGGAGGGGACCCAGTCGTTGCTCACAGCAGTCTAGAAACCAAGCTCCTGACCACAGTCCGCCCAGATTTCTATAATCAGGCTCCTCCCACAATCAAAGGCACTCTGAGTTCACAGCGCTGGTATTGAGAGTCATTGGCTCCCATTTTTGTCTTATCTGGCTTTTATCTGTGCATTTATCAAATATTTATTGAGTGCCTTCTTCGTACCAGGCACCGTTCTAGGGCCTAGTGGTGCAGTAACAAACAGAACAACAAAATTACTCCTGTATTTCATTCAAGGGAGGTAGGCAACAAGCAACCACAGCAACAAGATAAAGCTAAACAGGTGTGGTGTGTTAGATGGTAGTGATGCTGAGGGAGAAAATAAAGCCACGTTGGACAAGAGTGCGTGCTGGGGAAGAGGGGGTGCACAGTTAGCTCAGGGAAGGAATGCGGCACTTAATACAGACCTGAAGGAGGAACAAACCAGCCTCTGGCAGATCGGAGGCCAGCATTCCGGGCATGGCAGAGACCCAGGCAAGAATGAGGGGGCTTCAAAATGGTCATTTTAAAATTCCGTTCACTTTTATTTCCATTCTCCCATGAACTTTTAAAAGACCACTCACTCGTACAATGCCAGACCAGCTGGGAGACTTGTGTAATGTGAAGAGAGGCTTCACAGGAGGCTTGTGATGAGAGTTGAGTCAGAGCCATGACGGATGAGCATAGAATGTCTATTAAGTTATCCCCCCACTCTCGCCCCAGCCGTCGCTATGTAGAGAAGTGTGTGTTCCGTTGGCCTTTGATGCTGAGCCCTTGAAAATACAGTGCTTACATTCCTAACAAAAGTGTGGTCATCTGACACTCTGATCTGGGATACATGCCTGGATCCGACATTCTCTGGACTCCAGTTGAATAAGGCCTTTATCGCGTGCCACTTGAGGTACCTGAGGTGTTTCTCTGATTGTGAAGGTAAATTTGATGACTGTGGTTATATTCTCAGGGCTCCGGTGTATCAGGAAATGCCACTCTCCACAACTCCATTGATTCTGTTAGGCCCAGTGTTTTTCCTCCGTATTGTACACTGCTGACTCCTGCTGTAGATGTGACCTTTTTAGGTATATCAAAGGGAGACAGCAATGCTCATAAGCTCTTGGCAAATTATTAGACTGTATATTCTTAGGTGTTTTCTTAATCTAATGGTTTTATTGTATCTTATTAGGATCATTTGGGATGTGAATATAGTGACACTTAATTGGTGATTTATTTTATTGCAGATAGATTCGTACCATGACTGCTAGGTACTTCAAGGGAGAGACTATGTCTTATTCATTTTTCTATCTTGAATGCCTCGCATAGGTGGAGACCTAAACAATTTAGAAAATTGCTTAACATATCGGGAGGATTTCCTAAATTCAAAGTCCCAAGATAAGGACTTTACTCACATGATCCCATGTGATCACTGTAAAACGATATGGGCACTGTAAAACATAATGATATTTCCAATTTAAAGATGAAAGAAAAATTGAGGCTCTGAAAAGTTCTGCAATTTGAGCAAATTTCCAACGGAAGGAATGCAAGGTTCCACAGATATCAGGCTACATAGTTACTGAGTTGGTACTTGTTGAATTGGTGGAAATATGTAGTAGCCTGCTTCATCTGCTCCAGTACATGAAGCACTGCTCCTTCCATTTCTTCCCCCATTGCCTTGCTGTTTCTTCCTCTGCTCTATGTGGCTTTGCTAGAGAAAATTCTCACACAACACTCATTTTATTTCTTTGTACCTTCCATAAATACAAGCATCCAAAGGAAACATTAACTGATCACCATATGGAGCGCAGGAGCTTTCTAACCCCAAACTCACCAAACCCTTCACTGTCAAGTGCATTCTGACTTACAGTGACCTTTGCAGGATAAAATTAAGCTTCTCAGCAGGGCTTCCAAGGCAATAAAATCTTTACAGAAGCAGACTGCCACATCGTTCTTCCAACGAGTGGCCGGTAGGTTTGAACCGCTGACCTTTCAGTAAGCAGCTGAGCACTTAACCAGAGGATTAAAATGTCAAGTCGAGAACCTTTCGTGCTTTCTTTTTAAAGAAAGCTTAAATCTAAGTGTTTCTGTATATGCTGATGGGTAACATGATGAGCTGCTTTACTTGGCTAGCGCAATGCTGCGAATTGATAAGTCAAAGGAACGGCATGTCCCAGGCTGCATGGGAAAGCGTCTGAGCAGCCAACGGCCTTCATCTGTTGTGGTAGCCGTGCCCTGACAGTGAGCACTTACCCAAGGAGGAAGACTGAGCGTGACCTGCAAGAACTTGACAAAAGAGGATGCGACTTGGCAGCCACAGACTAAACCGGGACTTGGTGCTCACGTGTCACAGAACCCTGGAGGTTTCAAAAGTGCCTTCCAATGTGCCCCGCTTATCGAATAGAAAGGCAACCCTCCCCCCCACCCCCCCAAAAAACCCCCAACTACCTAAGAAACATTTGTTGTGCTCCTTCCTTCAATTTAGTAGGCTGCTCTGGAACTGGGTGGCCAATACAGGGAAAATAGGAGCTGTGGATCATTGGGAAGCAGCTGATGAGCCTGACCCAAGCCAAGGTGGGCACAGGCTTTGCAGGGATGGCCTTGGCCATTGTAAGAGTATGGGAACCTCAGTAAACCAAACCCACTGCCCTTGAGGCGACTCTGATGCCTAGTGACCCTCTCTCACGTTTCTGAGGCGGTAAATAAATCATTATGGGAGTAGTTAGCAGTCATCTTTCTCCCGTAGAGCAACCGGTGGGTTTGAACTCCCAACCTTGGGCTTAGCAGTTGTGCTATGGATGGCTCAAATTCAGAGTCCACCATGAGCTAACTGGAGCCTAAATGTGGTAGGGTGATGCCTTTGGAAAGTTGATAAACTGGCCAAAGAATGAGCCTAGTAAAAGCAAGTCCGAGGAGATTGGGAGAGTAGGGAACGCTCAGCAAGGAACACGTCTGGAGCTAAATGCTCAGGACCCTGAGCAGGAGCCATCAGGGGGAATCTGCTTCAGCATTCTGAAAATAAATGTGCGGTCCTGCAACAATCTGGGCAGTTATCTCCAACGAGACTGCATATACACGAGATCGCCGTGACTCCAATTTACTGGAGCAGTCCAGTTAGCTCCTTTCTTACAAAATCAAGAATCCGTCATAGATGCACTCTGTTGATATGTCTGCTCTCTGATATAAATACATAGAAATATATGTGTATGTGTGCGCATATGTGTGTGTCCCTATAGGGTTTTCTGGAGTCCTGGTGCCTTAGTGGCTATGTGTTGGGCTGTGATCCAGAAGGTTACCAGTTCAAAACCAGCAGCTACTCCATGGGAGAAAGGTGGTACTTTCCACTCCCTTAATCCGTGACAGTCTCAGAAACTCAAGGAGCAGTTCTGCCCTGTCCTATAGGTTCTCTGTGAGTTGGCATCAACTAGACAGCCATGTTTGCTTTTTTAGTATAGGGTTTCCTAGACTGTAATCTGTGTAGTAGCAGATTGACACATCTTTCTCCTGCAGAGCAACTAGTGTGCTCAAACCACTGACCTTTTTGGTTAGTAGGCAAGCACTTAATCTCTGCAACTCCAGAGATTCTATAAATATGTACATATGCTCATTGTCTATCTCTATATATGGGGTTGGTTTTGTTGTTAAAGAATGTCAAGTCGTTTCTAACTCATAGTGGCCTCTGCACAACAAAATGAGACTTAGCCCGTCCTGAGCCGTCTTCATAAGGTTTACTATGTTTGAACCCAATGTTGAAGTCGCTGTATCAAACTATCTCATTGTGAGTCTTCTTCTTTTTCTTCACTCTCAATTTTACTAAACATGATGTTCTTCCATAGGGATTGGTCCCATCTGATGACATGCAGATGGTGAGTAAGAAAAAGCTCTGCCATCCTTGTCCCAAATAGCATTCTGGTGGTTCTTCCTCTCACACAGATTTGTTCAATTCTTTGGTGATCAATTTTTTGTTTCAATTTTTTATGGATAGTATGCTCAGCATTCATTGCCAACACCAAAATTCAAGTGCATAAATTCCTCTGCAGTCTTCCTTGTTCGTTGTGCAGTTCTTACATGCTTAAGAGGTGACTGAAGATACTGTGACGTGGTCCAGTGCACCTGCATCCTTGAAGTGACATCTTCGCTTTCTAACACTTTAAAGAGTTCTTTTGTGGTAGATTTGCGCGATGCATCATTCGATTGTTTGGCTGCTGGTTTCATGGGCATTGATTGTGGATACAAGTAAAGTGAAATCCTTGACAACCTCAATCTTTTCTCCATGTATCACATTGTCAGCTATTAGCCCCGTTATGAGGATTTGGGTTTTCCTTATCTTGAAATATAATCTATATCGAACGGTGTAGCCTTTGCTCTTCATCACTAAGTGCTACAAGTCCTCATTTTTTCAGTAAGCAAAGTTGTGTCGCGTGCATATTGCCAGTTAGTAACGAGGCTGCCACCTCCAATAGTGCCGCCGTGTTTCCCGTCGGGAGTCCAGCTTCTCGGGTTATTTTTCCAGCATGCAAATTGAATAAGTAGGGTGAGAAGATACAGGTCTACTTATCAGGAGATAACATTAGGTCTGTACATTTCTAATATTATCACATGTACTATTTCTACCTGGAGTATACTAATTCTGGTATGTATTTTATGCCTTTTTCTTGACTAAAAGTTCCTAATAGCACGTATCGATTATCAGCAACACTTTTCAAGTAATTCTCACTTTATAAAGAAACTTTGTGGCCTCACAGTTAGGCACTTTGCTGCTAACCGAATGCTTGGCAGTTCAAACCAGCTGCTCTGTGGGAGAAAGATGTGGCAGCTGACTCTGTAAAACGTATAGACTTTAAAAAACCTATGGGGCAGTTTCACTCTGTCCAGTATGGTTGCTATGGGTTAAGATTGACTAGACAAAAATGAGCCTGTGGCTTTTGTTTGTTTGTTTGGTTGGTGCTGTTTGGGGCATTCACTTTATTACTACTATGTGATGTGTGAAAGAATTAGTTGACCAGCATGAGTACAAACAATTGAAGGCATTAAGCAAACAAATCTAGATGTTTAGCCACTATTTTCTATATGTTTTTTGAATGTCATCAGTGCAGCTTGGATAGCTTCCTTCAAATCCATTATTTCTTGATCACACGTTATCTCTTGAGATAGTGGAACATCAACCAGGTAGCTTTTGTGCACGGATTCAATGTAGTCCTTCGATCTTCTTCGATGCTCTCTGCGCCAGAAGGCTTCATTCACTATTGCCATCAGAGGCTTAGCTTTTTTCTTCTGTTGTTTCAGTTTGAGAAATGCTGAGCATGTCCTTTGCTTTGGGACTTCTAAGTTTGGGTTTTCACAGATTCCGTCAAAGACCTCTTTAATGTGTTAAAAGGCAAATAAGTCACTTTGAGGTCTAAGGTGCACCTAACCCAAATCATGGTATTTTTAATCATCTTTGTGAATGCCAGACCTTGAATAAAGGAAGACTAAAGGAAAAATGATGCATTTGAATTGTGTTGCTGGAGGACAATGTTGAACCTAGTCTAGACTGACAGAAAAACAAGCAAATCTGTCTTGGAAGAATACAGCCAGACTGCTTCCTGGTGTCAAGAATGGTGAGACTTTGTCTCCCTTACTTTGAACATATAATCAGGAAGGACCAATCCTTGGAGAGGGACATCATGCTTGATACAGTAAGAGGACCACAACCAAAAAAGAGGACTCTCCATTGGATGGATTGACATCATGGCTGCAGCAATGGATGCAGCCGCAGCAACAACTGTGCGGATGGTCAGGACACGGCAGGGTTTCACTCTGTTGTACATCGGCTCACTGTGTGTTGGAAACGACTTGATGACACCTGGCAAGAACATACCAATCTTCAATATGAGTTTGAAACAAAATTTTCTTAGTACAAGTTTTCTCACTTCTTATTTGTAAGCTGGAATGCCTCCAGGTTGGTTTTCCCCTAAGCTACATTTCTTTCTTTCTTTCGTCAACTTAGCCTGCAAATATTTCCGATGCATAACCCATCCAGACATGTAGACATATTCTACGTGAGAATTGTGTTCTTGGCAATTAAGACTAGTGGGGCTTTTCTTTGAACAGTGTTGTGTCGTTGCTTTGGATAAGATGCAGGGCAAGCGCGCACCCACTCAGCAGTGCTCACGGAGCAGTGGCCTTCACTTCTGCAGGGTGCCCAGCTCTCCTCGCCCTTCTTGCTGAGTCGTTCCTCCTACAGCAACAGAAACTCACTGGTCCAAAGGCTCCTTTCTGGTATTTCGAGTTGCACTTGTCACTCTGATCCTTTCTAGAGAGTTTGTTTTTACTTGCTGGGCTGTTGCTTGGTTTTAAGAAGACCCCGGGCGCCTTCTTTTTCTTTCTTTTTTTTAAAATTTATTTTTGTTGTTGCCAAAAAAACTACCTAGCGAGAGGTATACCACGTCAAAAGTTCTACATGTACCCTTCACGTGTTGTGGGTGGTTTTGGTTTAAGATGTAAAGATTAGCTTAGGACAAATTTCAGAGGTTCAGCCTGCCTCTATGGATCCAGAAATTCCAAAGTCTTTTTTTTCCTTCTGGATTCTTCTATAGAATATTTGAACAAAATTGGAAATGGTGTTAGTGTAGTACCCCCAATAATGGGATGAGATGGACTTGTGTATCCTTGAGCAGTTAAATGCCCTTTTCCCCTGCACCCACTTGGTATGAAATCACTACAGGTATAGCTTGCATTTTATTGGTGGGCCTCTGCATTTTGCCATCAAAATAGATTAAAGAGATCCATTCTCTTATTTTTATCTGAAACTGATGTTATTTCATTTTATTGATAATTTGGCTCTTTTTTTCCCAACCTGCAGATGATGAAGCTAACACCGGCAGAACTTATACTTTAACAGATTATTTAAAAAATACTTTTAAACTGAAGTTCTACTCCTTACGGTGGATTTCAGGTAAGAATTTGGCATGGGATGTGGACAGAATTCAGGCTTTTGTTCGTTCTTCTTAGGGTTATGGGGCACTTTAACTCTTGTGCTTTCAGACCTTGTGAAGGGGAACTTTTCCTCTGTTTTGGGACCTGAAGGGAGAGAAGATTGAAAGTGAAATCTCAGTATTTCTTTCATATTGTTAAATGCCATGGAGTTGAATTTGACTCATAGAGTCCCTATGGGACCGAACTGACTAGAGATGCTAATTAACATCAAACTACTAACCGTTTGGTTAGCAGGTTTCCTATTTCTTCGATCACACGCAACCACTGCCATTAAATCGATGCCACCTCATAGCAACTGAACAGGACAAGGTAGAACTGCCCTGTGAGTTTCCAAAACTGGAACTGTTTATGTGAGTAGAGAGCCTCGTCTTTCTCCGGAGGAGTGGCTGGGGACTCGAACCGCCGATCTTGTGGTTAATAGTACTCCAATGCGTAAGCACTAAGCCGCTGTAAGAAGTTCAAGGAAACCTAGTGGTCCAGTAGATTGAGTGAGGGACTGATGATGAAAAAGGTGATTGGCTTGAACGAACCAGCTGCTTTGCATAAGCCACGGGAGTCTGGTTCCATAAGTCACAGCCTCCGAAGTCCTTGGGCACCTGTCTCCTCTGACCTTCAGGCTTGCTCTGAGTCAAAGCAGATTCAGTGGCACTGGGTTTGTGTTTTTGTTCTGATAAAAAGTTAAATGCGAAGTGAAATGTTAAAAGCATGATGCAGAAATGAGTGTACATGAGTATGTTTTTCACAGTTTAGAATTTCTTCTTTCGTAGTTGTGTGAAGTTAATTTTTCTTTTGGTGTGGACTAATTTGTAGCTTTAGAAGAGGCTGACGGAAAACGTGAAGCACTGATCTGGCTGTTTTCTCTCTTTAGATCATGAATATCTCTACAAACAAGATGAGAATATCTTGCTGTTCGATGCTGAATATGGAAACAGCTCTGTCTTCTTGGAGAACAGTACATTTGTAGGTTTTGTCACATAATTAATTCATGCTTTGGGGAAATACTGGATATTTTTCTGTTTTGTTTTTTTTCCCCACATAACCTTTCTGATCATGAGAACTCTTCCTTTGGACTCTCTTTCCCATACTGCACGTGGAACTTTCTCTCTGGGGGAGGCTCCCTGCTTGGCTCCTCTCTTGTCTCCACTGAGGAGCTCTCCCTGCCCATACAATTACATGTAAGTGCTCCTTGGGGCTCTGTCCTCACTAGCTCACCTCTCTTCTGCCGGCATGCTCTCCTTCCCCGAATTCATTTCATCTGTGTTCTCACCCTTGATGGTTTTTACTCTCATGTAATCATGTTTGCCACTAACTTCCTCCAGAGATCCAAAGCATCCTTTCTTGTCGCCAGTTGGTTCCTGAACATGCATGCTCAGAATCCCAAGCTAGACTACTAATCTCCCTTTCCTGTCCTGACAAACCAAAAGCATTTTATTCTCCTTCCCGAGTCTCCAATCTTGGCAAATAGTATTCTTCTCCAAGTCACGGAAGGTAGCGACATCAGATCATTCTCGATGCTTCCTCTGCCAGTCCTCGTGAGCACACCCCTGCACCATCAAGGAGCGCTCCGATTCCAGGTTCACTGCCACTGCATAGACCTGCTGCACACCTTGTTAACCCTTTCAGGAGTCAGTGCTCCAGCTTATGCCCCTGTCTCCATTCTCTGCACCAGGACCACTTGCATTGCCTAAGTCCAGGGCTCAGGACAACCTCTCTGCTCTCCTCCTCTCAATTCATCCACTGTGTCACCAAGACTTTTTAAAAAATCATTTTATTGGGGGCTCATACAACTCTTATCACAATCCATACACCCATTCATTGTGTGTCAAGCACATTTGTACATTTGTTGCCATCATCATTCTCAAAACATTTGCTTTCTACTTGAGTCCTTGGTATCAGCTCCTTATTTTTCCCCTCCCTCCCCATTCCCCCTTCCTCATGAACCCTTCGATAATTTATAAATTATTATTATTATTTTCTCATATCTTACACTGTCCAACATCTCCTTCACCCACTTTTCTGTTGTACCAAGACATTTTTAAGACAAATCTGATCCTACCACTTTCAAGTGCAAAAAAAAAAAAGGCTCACAGTCCCACTATTTATATCTAGGCACCAACTATTACTCCGATCTTATGTGCCTTAACCTACTATTTCCTCCAGCACACCCGACACCGCATGGTAGGTGTACTCAGGTAACACAAAACCCTTACCCATTCTCGGAGCATGCACATGTTTTCCTCATGCAGGCGTTTGTTCCTACTCTTGCTTCTCTGTTCTCATCTCCCATTCTCCTGGCCATCTCTCCTCAGAATCCAACCTTGGCCCTGGGTCTCCAGTCCTGATCACCTGGCATTGTGATCATTCTTCATGTGAATTAGAATGAATTCCCAAGGCCCTTGCCCTTGTCTCCAGCAGAACTCCCCACAGAGCCAGTCCTCCAAACCCTCAGTTGAATGCTCACGTCCTCTTTTCTTCTCTTTATTCCACAGGATACATTTGAATATTCTGTACATGATTACTCCGTGTCTCCCGATCGACAGTTTATTCTCTTAGAGTACAACTATGTGAAGGTAAAAGACATGATTTCTCCCAGTAGCATTAAATGAATCAGCTAAGTATGTTATTTTATAACTAATATCAAACCTACGGACATTTAACATTGATAGGTAAGTATTATGATATATACTAAAAATACACTAATTCAGCATCTAAAGGAGAAATGGCCAATGGTCAGTGGCTCCATAAAAGACAAGCCCATGGAATATTTTGGGTTTTTTAAAATTCATCATCAGTGCTTTCAAATAGTAAGAAGTATAATTAACATATTATCGATACTAATGATAAGTTAATACAATATAATTTATAATATGCATTTATAATTTTAAAAGTAATTTTGTGTCAGACTTGTACATCCGGTGATAATATTACTCATTTTCTTTGCCTCAGGTTTAGATGCAATAGGACTGTCAATACGTATTTAATTCAAAGAAAGTTAAATTTCCTATTCTTTGGAAGAGGCCCTGGGAAGTGACCTAGACAAACTTCCTGTCTCCAAATCCTCCCATCTACACCCCACTGCAGAGAGTGCAGCCTCAGTGCTAGTGCGATCAGTATCTCCAAAAGGCACTTGCCCTGCCCCAGCCATTGTATTGTCACCCATCCTCTCCATGTTGAGGATGGGTGTAAACTGCTAGACACTAACTGCAGATCTTCCCCCCAACTTTTTATAGTGAATTGGTTCATACATCTGTCGCTTCATGTCATTGATTGGAATTGCTACAGTGTACCATCACTTACCCATTTCTTCCCTATGGATACAGTTTCCATTTCTCCTTTCCTAATTTGTTGGAGCTTTGTCCTTGAGTAAATGCTGCCCCTTTGATCTCAAGGGCCTGATGTTTGTAGGAAGTACATCCTTCCCCAATGTTAATAGTCAGTCCCCTTATAGACCTGTCTATTGTTTGGCTGAAAACTGAATCATGGAGATGAGTTAATTTCCAGACCTGACAGGTGACTAAGGTCCAAGACAAGGGATTTCCACCAGTCTCTATCATTCCAATAAGCCTAGCCTTTTTGTTTTATGATTTTGAGTTCTAGTCCACATTTTTCTTTCTCTCTCTCTAGAACCTTCTACTATGATTCCTCTCAGAGCAGTTGGTAGTGGTAACTGAACCATCTAGTTCTTCTGGTCCCAGGGTTGTTGGCATGATCCATTTGTCTGTCATGCTAATGGTTTCCTTGAGTCTTCAGTTCCCTTAACTGTGGACAGGGCAAGGCTAATAGATGCACCTTAAGCCTCTCCTAAGCTTTTAAGATGCCTGTCACTGTGCGCCAATGAAAAAGCTCAAGGCCACTGAACTGATTCAAACTCATAGTGACCCCATAGGACAAAGAAAAACGACCTTTTTGGGTTTTCGAGACTTTAACTCTTTAAGGGAGCAGACAGCGTCTTCTTGCTCCCAGAGTGATTGATGGCCCTGAACCATGGGACTTGTGGTTAGTGGTTAAATATGTAGCTCCCTAGGCCGCCAGAGCTGCTCGTTCTAACCAGCGTGGACTGTGGACAATGTTATGCCAGCTGATCCCAGTGTCACTTGAGATCATGGCTCTGGGCCCGCAGGCCCCAGGACTCATTTCCTCGAGGTGTTGAGTTATATCTAAGAAATTTTCATAATTTTGTCCCCTGTATGTTTCACTATATTTGCAGCTATAGGTAAATACATATAAAGAAATAGCTTGTCAAACTCAAACCTATATCTAGTCATGGGTGCTATTCCACTCTCCCTCTCACACCTGATCAGCCTGCATGTACGACATCGGCGTGCCTCCCAAAACCCAGAACTGCGCTGGGTGGCGTGGAACTTTCATAATTCAAATTTCCTCTGCTAGGCGAGCAGCGAGCAACTCCCTCTGAGTCAGTGCACCCAGTGTCACCTGGGAGGGTTCCCTCTGGTCACAGTGAGTTTTTTCATAAAAGCAGTTTTACTCAAACCTCATTTTTTGTGATGGCTGATTTAATAGAACAGTGTGCAGCTGTGAAATTTTGTTTCCTGTTCGGGAAAAATGGGGCAAAAACTGTTGTGATGTTGGAAACAGCTTATAAAGACAATGCTGGGGGGGGGCAGGGGGAGGTGTACCAGTGGTCTTTTCAGTGAAAAAAAGGTGAAATTTCAATTGATGACAAACTGCATTCTGGACATCCATCAACTTCCCAAATGGACAAAAATGTGGACAAAATCCATGCACTTGTGCTCAAAGACTGACAAGGGACCATTGAAGAGGTGGGGCAGTTAGCTACTGATCTACCTTGGAGCTCCGTTCAGTGAGTTTTAACAGAGGATTTGGGAATGAGAAGGGTTACTGCGAAATTTGTGCTTCGGTCCTGACTGAGCAGGAAGAGCATCAAGTGGAAACACACGTGCTTTGGAAGAACAGCTCAAAGTAACCCAGACCTTTCCCCCAAGGTCATTACTGACTACAAAACAAAGAGACATGATGCTATTCTTACAACCCGAAAAGCAAACAGAAATCAAGCCAGTGGAAGACATTATCATTACCTCGCCCATAAAAAGTTTTTCAAGTGACTTAGAAGACATGCAGAAAAACAAAACAAAACAGGTAGGTGCTGTCAGCCATCCAAACAGATGAGTTTGAAAAATGTTTCCAAGAATGGAATCACAGATTAGACAAATTAAGTGTAATAGAAAGTACTGTGAAGGTGACAAGGTTGTTTTGTAAAAAAATTTAAATACATAGCTTTGAAAAAATATTCCATTTTTTGGAAGGTACTCCCTCATACATCCAATGTTGAAGAATAACAATGAATTTTCAAAACATCTCACGATGTGGCTTATGGTGCACTAACAATATGGTGCACTAAGTCAGAGCGAGTTGCTCAATGCTACCTAGCAGGGAAAAAAACCATACTATAAAATCCCCGCTCTACCCAGTGTAATTCCATTTTTTTGAGGGGGGGACCTCCTTGTATATACCATAGCTTATTCATTCTTTCACTGATAGGTATGTAAATTGCTTCCATATTTTTGCTATTGTTAATAGTGCTGTGATGAACATAGATGAGTATATATTTATTTGTATATTAACTCTTATTTCACACACACAACCATATATATATCCATACATCCTCAAGGAGCCCTGATAACATAGTGGTTATACTTAGTGCTGCTATCCACAAGGTTAGCAGTTCAAAACCACCAGGCCCTCCACAGGTGAGAGACAGGGCTTTCTACTCCCATAAAGGGTTTGTCCCCAGTGTAAGACATGCAAAAATAATAATTTATAAATTATCGAAGGTGAGGGAAGGAGGGAAGGTAGGGGATGGGGAGAAATGAGCTCAAGTAGAAAAAAAATGTTTTGAGAATTATGATGGCAACAAATGTGCTTGACACAATACATGGATGGATGGATTGTGATAAGAGTTGTATGAGCCCCCAATAAGATTATTTATATTAAAAAAGAGTTCGTCTCGGAAACTCACAAGGGCAGTTATAGCCTGTAGGGTTCCTATGAGTTGGCACTGATTCAATGGCAGTGAGAGTTGAGTTATATATATTCTCAACAATAGAATTGCCAGATGATATGTTATTTCTACTTCCAACTTCTTAAGGAAATGCTGGAGTGTTTTCCACAGCGGTTGCACCATTTGTAGTCCCACCAAGCATACTCATCCTTCCTATTATTTATGGTTTTCTGGTCCTTTGAAAGTTGCCTTTAATGCTGAGATGAGATAATATCTCATTGTTGCTTTGATTTGAATTTCTCTAGTGGCTAATAATCACAAGCATTTCTTCCTGTGTTTGTTGGTCACTTGAATATCTTATTTGGTGAAGTTTCTGTTTATATTCCCTGCTTCTTTTTTTCATTGGATTGTTTGTGCTTTTGTTATCAGAGTCTTGACGTTTTCAGTAATTTTTTAAGATTAGTCCTTTGTCAAATATATTGCCAAGAATTTTTGTATATGACATGAAATATAGGTTCTGTTTCATTGCTCATCTAATAGATATCCAGTTTATCAGTATAACTGGTTGCAGAAAGTATCTTTCCTTCAATGTGTTTCCACCCTTTGCCAAAGATCAGCTATTCCATTGTTTTATGTCTCTTGTGCCTGTATCCTATTGTTTTCACCACTATGACTGTGTAGAAGGATTTGACTTCAGGACGTGTCAGGTATTCTACTTCATTTTCCTTCTTTGTGGGTGCTTTCCTGTCCAGGTGTCCTCAAACTATGGCCCGCAGGCCACATGCGACCTGCAGAGGACATTTATCCGGTCCGCCGGATGTTTTTGCCCCATTTGTTTTTTTACTTCAAAATAAGATATGTGCAGTGTGCATAGAAATTTGTTCATAGTTTTAAAAAAAAAACAACTATAGTCTGGCCCTCCAACGGGTCTGAGGGACAGTGAACTGGCCCCCTGTTTAAAAAGTTTGAGGACCCCTGATAGACTTTCTTTCCTATAAAGGCGATGAATAGTTTTTCTATCTCTTTAAAGAATAGTATTGGAATTTTTATCAGGATTGCATTATGTCTGTCTATCTCTTTAGATAGGACTGACATTTTCCCAATGTTAGTACTTTCTATACATAACCATGGTATGTTCTTCCATTTGTGAAGTTTCTTTTGGTTTCTGGGAGTCGTGTTTTGTAGTTATCGAAGGATGGGTGTTGGATTTTGTCAGGTGCCTGTTCGGCAGCAGTTGATGGAATCATGCTCCCCTCCCTTTGCTGTATTTGTGTGGTGGATTGCATTGATTGTTGCACCATCCTTGCCTCTCTGGTATGAACTCTGTTTGGTCATAATGTACTAATCTTTTGATATGTTTTTGGATTCCATTGGCTAGCATTTTGTTGATAATTTTCTTTTTTAGTGATGTTTTGGTGTCAGTTTTATTTTTGGTTCACAAAATGAACCCCCGGAGTATTGAATCTTTTTCTACACTGCAGAATAGTTTGAATACGATTAGTGACAGCTCCTTTTTGGAAGAATTTGCTCAGACATTTGTTGTTGTTGTTTGGCAATTTTTACATTCTCTGATAAATCTCTTCTTTTCTTATGGATCTTTTAGGATATTCTATCTCAGTCTGTGTTCATAGTGGTAAGTAGTGTGTTTCTAGAATTTTGTGATTTTTTTTGTTTTAAAAATTTGCTAGAATAAGATTTTTCATAGTGTTTTATTATTTTCCCTTTTTGTTTTGTTGGTTCTGCTGTGGTACCACTTTTTTATTTCCTATTTGAATTTTTGCATCTTTGCACCCTCTTCTTTTGTTAGATTTGCCCATGCAAAGAACCTACTTTCAAATAACCTACGTCTAGCCTTTTGCTGCTTTCTGTTATTTTTCCGTTTCACTTATTTTTGCTCCAATCTTCAGTATTTCCTATAAGATTATTATTATATGAATAATAATAATAATAATAATTCCCCCCCTAATTGTCAGAGATGTTAGGGTAAGGTATTGATTTAGGTCTTGTTTTGTTTGTTTTTTAATATCTGCATTTATCCCTATATTGTATATATTTGGTATGTTTGATTAAAGGTATTTTATAATTTTCACTTTTTAGTTCTTCCATTACCCAGTACTTGATGCAATGGGTGTTGTCAGTTTTCCACCTATTTGATTTTTCTCCTTTTTAAAAAATCATTTTATTATGGGCTCATACAACTCTTATCATATATATCTGACCATATATACGTCAACTGTGTAAAACACATTTCTACTTTCACTGCTCTCATCATTCTCAGAGCATTTGCTCCCCTGATTTGTCTCCTTGGTCATCCTCTTGGTGATTTATAATGTTATTGTTGTTGTTGTGATCTGAGAGGATGCATTTTAGTATTATGATGTTTTGTTTTTAATTGTTGAGGTCTGCTTTGTGGCCTATTCTGGAAAATGTTCTGTGTGCACTGGAAAAGAAAGTGTAGTATAGTATTAGTGACTATTCTGTTCTGAATGTTTTGGGGAATATGGAATTAAAAGATAATGGATTTTTTTCACAAACTTTTTAAAGCTTCCTTTCATATGTCTAAGAGTTCAAGTTGGTTAATTCTGGTGCTTAGTTCTTCTGTTGGATGTCTTGTTCTGTTCATCATTGAAAGTGTTACATTAAAGGATCCTTATACTATTAAGGCGCCATTGTGGTGTAGCGGTTATGTATTGGGCTGTTACCCGCAAGGGTAGCAATTTAAAACCACCAGCTGCTTCATGAGAGAAAATTGAGACTTTGAAATTCCATACAGTTATAGTCTCTGAAACCCAAAGGGCAGTTCTACCTTATCCTATAAGATCACAATGAGTTGGAATCTACCCGGTCGTAGTGTATTTGGATGGTTTTGTTTTTGTTTTTTAATACTTTTATCATGGAGTTCCCTATTCCATTTTTCAATTCTGTTAGAGTTTGATTTCTGCATTTTGAGGCTTTTCACTGACTACATAGATCCTTACTATGCCCATGGCTTATTGTTCAATTGACCTTTTAATCATTATATAATATCCTTCATTGACTCATTTGCTGATTTTTGACTGAAAGTCTATTTTATAAGAAATTAATGTTTGCCACTTCTGTTCTTTTTTTTGTCATTTGCTTTATGTATTTTCCCACCTTTTGATTTCTAGTCCATTTTGGTCTTTAAACATAAGTATGTCTGTCACTTGTAAACAGTATGTTTTCTTATCCATTTTGCTACTCAATGTTTCTTGATTAGTTTATTTAATCCATTTACATTCAGTGTAATTATGGATAGGTGTGATATTAACTACAGATTTTTTGTTTTTCATAAATTTGACAGCTGCTTTCGAGACTTGAGAAATGTAGGAGAGATGTAAAATCCTTATATAAATGTTCTACCCTGAAAATAAAAAACAAAGCTGGGATACTCACCCCGCATTTGTCGCCTAGAATAAATGATATTGAATGGTCATATCATGCACACAAAACTGCTGCAGTACAGTCAAGCAAATAATTTCTCACTGGATAATGCCTCTTAATCATACTATTTACCATAGATTTACTGGGCTGAGTTTTATTTCCTGTATATGAAGTTTCTGAATATGTTCACCGAACCAATCAACTATTAAGGATGCAATGTCAGCTTTCACATCTGTACCCACTAACAGATTGTTTAATTCAGTAATTATTATTGTTATCTAAGATCAAAAATCACTTGAGAAGCTTAAAAAATCTCCAGATCCAGGTTAAATCATCAGATAAATAAATTGAAGTTGGGGGAGAAGGGTGAGGCTAGCCTCTGTATTTTTAATTTAATATTGTACTTGGTTCTAATGAGAAACTGTTAGAAACCTTTAAATAACTAGTCTTCCTATTGACAATTTTGCTAGTAACATGGTAACAAAAGTAGATGCCATGTCAATTTACTATTTAACCAGGTTATACGAGTGCCATTTTATGTGTACTAGTTGCTGTAGCCCATCTCGTAGGCATTCATTGTAGAGTAACCACTGGTATTTATTGTGCCACTGGTGTTTGCTTGTTTTTTTTAATTGCTTTTGTTGTATTCCTTCTCTCCCCTCCTGCCTGACAAACATGGTTCAAATTATCTCCAAAACTGGCTTTGTCAAAACCCAAGTTAGACTCCATTACTTCTGCGCTTACATCCTGCAATAGTCTCCTTATAATAAAACATAAATCCTAACTATGATGTCCTCCGCTCAGTGCCCGCTACTCAGTGTTTCTTGATTGATTTGGTTAATCCATTTACATTCATTGTAATTATGGGTGGGTAACTGCAAGATTTTTTATTTTTCATAAAACTACTTTCAAGACTTGAGAAAGGTAGGAAAGGTGGGACCCTAGTCTGCCCCCCTCACTCCATTACTTTCCCTTTCTTTGCCCTCATCCTTCTTGACCACTGGTTCTTACCCCTCTTACCTTTTTCTGTATGTGTGAATGACAGCATATATAGGGATACTTGTTAGGAATTGATTGTTCTATATAAAAAATTAACCACTTTCCATACTCTTTCTTAAATTGCTTTTCTTACTCAACAATACCTAGTAGCATTTTATTAATTTGTCCAATATTTTAATAGCAATAAAACACTCCATTATGTTTGTGCGATAACCATATTATAGTTTGTGGCTGAGGTTCATTCTTTTTTCAAAATTGTATAGGTATTCATTATATGATTATACCAAAATGCATATCCATACCATTGCTGATGGACTACTTTTCCAGTTTAAGGTTATAAAAATGCTGCACTCTTAAGTCAATCTTTTAGGGCATGTACAAACACATTTTTTCATTGCTGTTTGCTTTGTTGGCTAAGTCATAGGTGAAATGTGGATCCTGTGGTTGTGTTGGCACCCTGGCAGTGCAATGAGCAACTGACGGTTAATGGAACGGTTCACATTTTCAATCTAATTTGGCTCGTTAGGGGAAAGACATGATAATCTACTTCTGTAAGCGTTTCTTTGTTAAGGCTACTACAACCCCTGAAGACTCTATGAGACAGTAGAACTGCCCTCATTGGATTTCCAAGACTGTAATCTTTATGGAAGCAGATGGTCACATCTCTCTCTACTTGAGTGGCTGGTAGGTTTGAACCACTGACGTGCTCGTTAGCACTCCAGCAACCTAATCACCAGGGCTCCTCCAGAAAAATTATAGTCAAGAAAATCCTGTGGGAGACTCAAAGGCACCCAGCCACAATAACAACAGTGCTTTTATATGTTTAACTATACATCTATGCTTAGCTTTAACTAAATCAGTTTTTGATAGTCCTCATATCAAGTCACACTTGCACCAATGTCGGTGTTAGGCGCAGTCCAGCACCCATTCCTGCGTGATGCACACAACTGTTCTTACGTTTGAGCCCACTGTTGCAACCATTGTGTCGCTTTCAGTTCTTGAGGATCTTTCTCTCTTTAGTTGTCTCTCTACTTTAAGGAGCATGATGGCCTTCTCTAAGGACTGGTCTCTACTGACAACCTGTCCAAAGTACATAAGACAAGTCTCGCCATCCTTGCCCTTCAGGAGCATTCTGGCTGTATGACAGACAGACCTTTTCATTCTTCTGGCAGTCCCTGGTACTTTCAATATTCTTTGCCAGCGCCATCAATCAAACACATTGATTCTTCAAGAGGCTTCCTTATTCAATATCCAGCTTTCATGTGTATATGGGGCAATTGATAACATCCCTACTTTTTAACATTTTAAAGAGGTCTTGTGCAGCAGATTACCCAAGGCAGTACATCATTTGATCTCTTGACTGCTGCTTCTATGAGCATGGGATTGTGGATCCAAGCAAGACAAAATCTTCGACAATCTTGATCTTTACTCCATTTATCCTGCTGTTAGGTATTGGTCCAGTTGTGAGAATTTTGGTTTCCTTTACATGTTGATGACTGCAATCCTTCATCTGATGAAAATTTCACTTTCAGCCAGCCAAGTTGCTTTCACCTATAGTATAAGATAATTCATTTGCTCCACTTGCCCATGCTTAGTATTGTTCATTAGTTGGTTTTCAGTTTTGCCATTCTAGTGACTAAGTAATGGTATCTCATTTCGGTTTTATTTTGATGACTAATCAAGTAGAACATTTTTCCATATGCTTATTGGTCTTTTGGGATATTTCTTTTTAGTGGAATTGTTATAGTAACCATTGAATAAAGTCCAACTGAGGTAATGCCAGATCAAATTTTAACCTATTTTTGAATTGGATTTTCTTTTTCTTATTGGTTTATAAGAATTCTTTACATATTTTGGATATGTCTTCATTCGTTATATGTATTCATAATATCTTCTCTCATTTTATGTGTTGTTTTCTCACCTTCTTACTGATCTATTTAATAAATAGCAGTCCTTAAACTTCATGAAATCCAAATATTATTTTCATTCTTTGTGTCTTAGCTTTAGAGGCATTTGCCACTCCGAGATCATAGAGGTCTTTTTCATGTGTTATTTTCAAAAAATGTATTGTTTTGCCTTTCACACTTAGCTTTTTTATTATTTTTGTCAAAAGTTATTTTTAATGCATGGTGTGAGGTAGTAGATATGGATATTTAATTGACTAAACACCATTTCATGAAGATGCTAATCTCTTTCTATTATGTGGAAGTGGTAATTTGTCATAAATTTAATGACAAGAAAAATAAATGTGTGAGTTTTGGCATACCTCCCTCCCCCCATTCCTTAGTCCATTTGGCTAAGGAGGCTTCAAAAAGGTCACACACACAAAAAAGATGAAATTCCACTAAAAGGTAATGGAATTCTTGCACAAACTTTTAAAATTTCCTCATAGTTGTCCAGAAAATGACTGTATGATTCTTCTGCTTTATGCTTCTTGAAGATTACCTTGTTGTTTGATCATTCCACTTCTGTATAAAGTGAAAATTTGTATTTGATTGAAATCACAATGACTCTATTAGGGGTGATGGGACCTCTTCACATCTTTGTTTCCAATCAATGGCATGGAAGTTCCCTCTATTTACTAGGTTTTGGTTTTTATTCATTATTTTCAGGAAACTTGTCCTTTTAAAAATTTATTGACAGAAATTTGTAATATCTTCTGAAAAAAATTAATGTGGAACATTACCACACCAGTTACTTGTGCTTCTTTCCCACTCAATTGTTACAACTTCCATTTGGCTAGTGTTTTCAAAGAACAAATGGTGAATTTTTGTTTCCTGGTTTATTTTTTGTTGCTCACTATTATTGTCTTTTGGATTTAGTTTTGTTCACTTGTAATGATTATTTAGAATATTGATGGCATGTGAATTTTAATTTTAAAACTCTATAGCAATTTAGATTTTCATCAGCAATGTACTAAAAGAGCAATTTTCTACATCACCACCACTGATAGAATTATAGGTTGTTAATGGTGATATAGGAATACTTTGCCAATAACACGGGTAAAAGTGAAAATTCACTTTTTCCTAAACAGGTGAATTTAACAAACCACGGTGTATGCTTGGAATAATATCTGGATAAAATGACATTTCCACTCACTGGGGGTTCTGCAAAGGCATCGTGGAGAAGGTGGTGCCAGAACTAGGTTACAAATGAAGGCTAGAAAGGGTGGTACTGTACAGTCTCTAAGATACCTCTAGCACGACATGTTTACGATTCAGGACAAGGAAGTGTGAGATGTGATCAAATCTGAGAATTATACAATGAAGCATCACTTTATACCCTCATTTTGAGTTCTTCTAGCAAGTGGCAAGCTGCTTACCAACACTCTCAGTACCCACAGGAGCCTGAAATGTCTGTTTTCTTTTGTAGCAATGGAGGCATTCCTACACAGCTTCATATGACATTTATGATTTAAGTAAAAGGTCAGTGCCTTCCCATGTAATTTACTAGGCTGTTTGCGTGGAATAAAAATTTTTAAAAAGAAGGAAGGAAGGAAGTCCCGTGGTGATTTATTCTTTTGGTAATGTGTCTTTCCTTTTATATTTTTTCAGGGTGCTGATTACGGATGAGAAAATTCCAAACAACACACAGTGGATCACTTGGTCACCAGTGGGTCATAAATTGGTTAGTCAGAGTTTCCTATTTTGAGAAAAATATTGGCTCAACACTTTGATAAGTGGAAATTACTAACTCTGATACCAACCTGTCACTTTAGAAAGTCAATACTTCACTGTAACATAGTGTTGTTGCTTAAAGTATTAGATGACTCGCCAAAGACAGCAAGAACATCTCCCCAAAGTGCCTGGTCTATTCTTTGAGAATTATTAAACTTAAATTCTAATGATCTATTACATTTAGATACTTAGAAGAATCATACCTGCCTCCCACTAGTTTTGTGATCATCTCTGCCACTCTCTATATATTTCTTCTCGCACTCTACTGATAGGGGACTATCACAAGCCCAAAAGAATAGATCAGGAAGTTGGGAGTGTTTGCACTTGAACTTTTCTTTCCCAGCATGCAATGGTAGTCCCTCCACTCACCCTTACCCAGAAATAGATTCTTAGTATACAGTGGCACAAACACTTGAACTCTCAAGTAGTAGCTAAAACATGAGTAGGTAAAACCCACTCAGAAATGCCCAGCAAGACAGGCATGGTGACCTGCTTCTGAAAGGGCACAGCCTGGACCATCAGTTCTCCTCTGCACCCATGGGGTTGGCATGGGTAAGAGTGGTCTCAACAACAATTCAGCGCATCATCCTAGAGAAATTGTCCATCCTGCAGGTCTTCTTATATAATTTAGTATTCACATAGTGGCCATTTCAAGTCTTTTTAAAAAATATATGCATATACTGTCTTTAGGACTCTCTGTGTAAAATTATAATTTAACAATGTGAGGGAGAGAGTGAATAATCTTCACTGTGTCCAAATTGAATCTATAGCTCACAGTGATAATTATATTGGCATGCCATTTCTAGGATAAATTATTAATATTTTTTAAAATTTCCAGATAAGCTATATTATTATCTGTTATTACTGATGCTTGGAGCCCTGGCGGCATAGAGTTCATATGTTGGACTGCTAACTGCCAGGTCAGCAGTTCAAGAATTCACCAACCTCTCCAGCGGGGAAAGCTGGGGCATTCTACAACTGAAAAGAGCCTGTCTCAGAAACATCCAGGGCTAGTCCTACCCTACCCCAAAGGGTTGCCGGGTCGGCCTCGACTCAATGGCATAGAGTTTGTTGCTTATTCTGGCTATTATTGATACAAATCTCCCCCCCCCTATCTTTCTAGGCCTATGTTTGGAACAATGATATTTATGTTAAAAATGAACCACATCTACCAAGTAAGAGGATCACATGGTCTGGAAAAGAAAATGCAATATATAATGGAATAACTGACTGGGTTTATGAAGGTAGAAATTTTAAAATATTTTTTCTAATCAGAAAAATTGATGAGCTTTTTAGGAGAGTTAAATCTTTATTTTAAAATGGAAACCTTCAATGGCATGAAAGTAAGTCTCATTAAAAATCAGTCTCAACATTGGACCTCTAGTACTCAAGTACTCCTTCAGTGCAAAAACTTTGTTTTATTAAACTGGCATTCCATGATGTTCACTTTCCCGACACAATCCCCGAGGACAAAATGGGTGCATAAGCAAATGTAGTGAAGAAAGCTGATGGTGCCCGGCTATCAAAAGATATGGTGTCTGGGGTCTTAAAGGCTTGAAGATAAACAAGTTGCCATCTAGCTGAGAAGCAACAAAGCCCATATGGTAAAAGCACACCAGCCCGTGTGATCATGAAGTGTCAATGGGATCAGGTATCAGGCATCAAAGAACAAAAAATCATATCATTGTGAATGAGAGGGAGTGCAGAGTGGAGATCCAAAGCCCATCTGTAGGCAACTGGCCATCCCCTTACAGAAGGGTTGCAGGGAGGAGACGAGCCAGTCAAGGTGCAGTATAGCAATGATGAAGCATACAACTTTCCTCTAGTTCTTTAATACCTCCTCCCTCTCAATATCATGATCCCAATTCTACCTTACATATCCGGCTAGATCAGAAGATGTACACTAGTATAGATATCAACTGGAAACACAGGGAATCCAGGACAGATAGCCCTCTCAGGACCAATAATGAGAGTAGAGTAGCAATACCAGGGGGGGAAGGGGACGGTGGGGTAGAAAGTAGGAACTGATCACAAGGATCTACATATAAGCCCCTCCCTGGGGGATGGACAACAGAAAAGTGGGTGAAGGGAGACGTCGGACAGTGTAAGATATGACAAAATAATTATAATTTATAAATGATCAAGGGTTCATGAGGGAGGGGGGAAATGAGGAGCTAATACCAAGGGCTCAAGTAGAAAGCAGATATTTTGAGAATGATGATGGCAACAAATGTACATAATGTGGTTGACACAATGGATGGATGTATGGATTGTGATAAGAGCTGCATGAGCCCCCCAAGAAAATGATTTTAAAAAGAAAAGAAAACAAAGCAGAAACATTAATGCAGGGAGACATCAGAAATATTGCTGGTTTGGTTCCAGAACATAGCAACAAAGCAAATATTGTACTACAGCAAAAAAAAAAATAAAGTCTCGAATCTCTTTTCAAACTTACCTGCTGTCTCATAGACATGGACATGCGTAGCAGGAGCTAGCGGTACCTTTTCCATATTATTTTACAATCCCCTTTTGTCTTTGGCTTACTGCAACAAAAGGCCTTTCAGTGTAGGTCGCTTTTCTGTTGTATGGAGGCACCAAAACCCCCAGATTAACATCAGATGTTTTTCTAACCAAGCCTACTTTGCCCAGAAGTTATTAAGGAAAGCTAGATACTCCCACAACATTCCAAAAGAAGATAAAATATTGTCCAGAGTTGGGAGAGTAAAGAGGGGGATGGGAGATGGCAGAGGATGCCTCTGTTATAGAAGAAGTGTGATCGTTTGAGTTTAGGCCACTCATGGCTTTTTGTTTGGATTTTTTAAAAGAAGAATATAACTAGAAAGATTTAGGGGAGAAACTGGGGGGGGGGGGCGAAATGGGAGTTTGTTAAAGGCGTGTTCATTATTTTAGAATAAAGACTTGGAGAACATATTTTTAAAGTGTTTTTATTCATTATAGTTGCCAAGGTAAAGGACACTTTGAGTCTGTTTCTAACCATTCACACAGTTGCCTCACACTTAATAAACACTTATCCCTATTTCTTCCTCTTATTTCCTCTTCATACTTATGACTATACTTTTTCTCCATGACTTAATTTTGGTTGTCATCCCATTCAAGTTGAAATATGATAGATAATTGGGGGGGATGTTAAAAGCTAAACAAATGCTCATATCCTAAAAATAAGTATTTGATTATGATTTATAATGAACCTGACTAGCGCTAGTCTTTAGAGATTATAAAAAACAAAACAAAAAACTGGTTGAACCAGTATCTAGGATCACCAACTTGAGCTGGGTAGACCTTTCCAAACCTGGGACTCTCCCTTTATGAGATAAGAACCCAGCTCCCATCCACTTCCTTTCTAAGGTAGACAATAGCAGGAGGATCTGATTTTGTCTTATCACCACTAACCCATTCAAAAGCAGGAGAACGGTTTCACAGCTTCCGAGGCTGCCTTGCTCTAAAACTGGGTCTCCGGCCTCACAGGAAAGTGCCCGCAGCTGGTGCATTGGCGTTTTTGGGGACGTGTTGTACATTTACAGAGAATCCATACTTAGGGGGAAAGCACACCTGTTTTTTCATGGACAGAATCTACAGTCCTATTGGCGCTATTCTCTCTGCTGTGGCCAGTAGGCTTGCTGGGAACAGAAGAGTAAATTTTGAGACTCTGCAGGCTTCTGAGTTTAAGAAGAAACAAGACTAGGAATCCAGGAACAGGGCTGTGTGCCTGATTCTGGTGGGAGACTCGGGAGGGCTGGCCTGCAGGCTCCTCCTGTCCACTCCATCCCAAGTCCCAGATAGTTCTCTCTATCGCTTTCTCCACTTTGCTTTATTTTAGATACTATGCATCTTCTCTTTTTTTATCTTCCAAATGGGTTTTTATTAAGGAGAGAGGGTGATAGAGAAGAGAAAGAGAAGAGAGGAGAGGAGAGGAGAAGAGAAGAGAAAGAGGGGAGAGAGGGGGGAGGGGGAGAGAAAGGAGTGAGAGAGAGAGAGACCACAGCCACTATGCATCTTCTTTTTAAAAAATACGTTAAATCGTAGTTTCAAATTCATTCTATGACAACCGTCCTTAGTAAATACAGCTCACTTTGTACTCAGTTCATTTATACTTAGCATGAATAGCATGGCCTAACTCCAGAGTAAAAAAGACAATTTTCGGTGAGAGGAAAGATGATAATGGGTAGAGGAAACAACCCGTTTTATAGAATGGACCACTTTTTGCCCCGTAATGTATTGATGTTGATGGTGCGGGTTCGTGGTCATTCAGGGCAAGTCTCCCTTGAATGCCAATCACTCGGGAGGCGCTAAGGCCACAAAATCAAATGCTGGCTAGTCATTGCTCTCCAGACATTCATCCCCGAGGGGGAGATCATGATCGCCATTAAGTAGTGTGTGAACCGTCCTGTTGGGGACAGAGCAGTCAGTCCAGAGGGAACATTCTGAGGATCTGAGCAGCAAGGTAAGGGTTAGCACAGGTTCAGAGGTGACAGATGCCAGAGATACCTGTCCCTAGGGGCAGATTTGTATCAGAACAGGACTGGAAATCTTTTCGTCCCTTGACTATTCTTCCCTCCTTATATAGTTTTCATAGGCAAATGGCCCTTATAAACAATCCCTCCATTCCACAAACTTTGCATTTGACCAGAAGCAGTTATCTAATACTGGTCACATTACATTGTCAATACAGAACAAGGTACTCTGTATTCCAAGCAACCACTTAATTAAACGCAAAGAGCTCTACCCCCCTTATATCTAAAAGTAATTTCAAAATCCAAAATTCTACTGTGTTTGATTAATTGAATGTAATATTGTAGGCTAGAATGGGTGGGAAGAAGCGACAGGGATGGAAGCGACAATTGAGCAGATGAGAAAGCTCTTACTCGAACCCGCTTGATTTGGAAACAAAAAACTAAGTGCCAGTCCTTGTCGCATTTAGTTACTAGATCCCTCTAATTCTAAGTTTCCTTCGCTGCAAAACAGGCTACGAATAGATTGACACAGGGATCTTCATGAAGACTAAATCAGAGGTTTTCAATTTGCTTTTGTTTTCTAAATTGTCACAATAAAGTAACTCAGTGATAACATATGATTACGAGGCATTGAGAGGGAGAGTGGGCTGCCTTCCCGGGTAGTAGGTTTTTGGTTACAACAAAATGCCAAACCCACTGTCATCCAGCGAATCTCAACTCACAGAGGCCCCACAGAAACTGTCAATTTTTATGGGAGCAGACTGCCTCCTCCTTCTCTCACTGAGCTATTAGTGGATTTGAACTGCTATCCTTGTGGTCAGCGACCCAGGACTTCACCAGGATTCTTTTTTTTTTTTGCTTATTAAAACCACCTGCCTTTTGACTCATAGCAACCCTACAGGACAGAACAGAACTTCTCCCTGGGTTTCTGAGGCTGTAACCGTGCATTTAACAGCCCAATTTGTAAGCCAGGACACTCTACCACCCACCATGGGTCCTTCCAAACCAAACCCACTGCCGTCCAATCACGTAACCCATGACCACAGAGACCCCATAGAGAAGAGCCACATTTGCCAGGGAATCAGAACCAGCCCAACCATGACCTGGAAAGTCAAGCCTTTTCTCTCATCTGCTCCTCTCTTTGACCCTCTTCCTCTTCCCAGCAGAATTGTCCATTTCTGGGCTGGGCAAAGATGTGTCTCAGAAGGGGCCTGATGGAGCTCTTTGCTGCACTCCATCCATCCTTCCCACACCTTGTTTGTGCCAAGAGTAGTAAACTCTGGGCACCAAACTGGTTTGATAGCCTGGAGCTGCACACCGCCCACCAGTACCCTGCGGGCTCAGTACAAACTGAGCCCAGTTGGGGAGAGTAAGCTGGCATGTTGATAGTTTGAAAATTAGAAAGGAGAATCAGCCTCCTGTGTGAAATTTACTTTTAGTTTAGTATGTTTTGAGGCATAAATTTAGAGGATTTAAGTTTTTTTAAATGTAGAGCATATATTAAATATTGTGTGCTAAAATATTCTAAAATGGCTCGATGGGTTACTTATTTTTACAATCCAGATCTAATCGTGAAGATTTTATTTTTATTCATTTGTATTACTCTGAATTTGGAAGCCCAAGCAAATGCAAAGTGGTTCATTAGCTGAACTCTACTGTAATTACTAAAGCTAATGAGAACAATATTTTGAATGCCAAAGCCAATTTATCAGCTACTTCTTGTAACAGAACAATTTATGTCTTTTTTCCCCCCCAGAGGAAGTCTTCAGTGCCTACTCTGCTCTGTGGTGGTCTCCAGGCGGCACTTTCTTAGCATATGCCCAGTTTAACGACACAGAAGTCCCACTTATCGAATACTCCTTCTACTCTGACGAGTCGCTGCAGTATCCAAAGACTGTGCGGGTTCCCTATCCGAAGGTCTGTGTGCCTCTCTGCATCATGGCGCAGTGATTGGAGGGAGGAGAATGGTTTCATTTAAACCCTTCCTGCTAATGAAAATATTGTCAGTCTCTCTTCAACAGCTTGCTGTGATTACTCTTGCTGAAGTCAACAGCATCTGGCAATTTTAAAGTATTTTTATTATCCCAGGAAAGAGTGTGATTTAAGGTTTTGTAATTTCTCCAAAAACTTTGAGGAATGACAAGCAGGGAACGATGGGAGAAAAGCATTTGAGAGAGGTAGGGGTGATGAAAATGCTCGAGTGCAGGCACAGGGAGGCTGTAATTGATTCAGAAGCTCATCTCATTGCAGGAGCCAGAATGTGCACTACCGGGAGTCGAAAAGCTTGGTGGTGGATCGCGTCTTATGGCCAACTAGCCAGTTACCTGAGTAGCTTTTACGGGTCCAATTGTGGATTCACCACTATTGTAAACACAGCAGGCCCTACATATTGAGTAACAGGGTCAGGCCTTAACTTGCAAGGCTGTTTCCCCTGTCTACCTTTCGTGTTTATTTAAAAGGAAGCTTTGTTAAGCAGGATAAAGCAGGAAAGAGGAAATGTTATTTTAAAAAAAGTGTGCAGACAACATCTGACCTCCTCTCATGTCACAAGGGAGAAGCAAAGTCGCCATCATCAGCAGAGTTGCCCAAAGCTCATTCCTATGAGGCTGAGGTCAAACATGCCTCCGCCCTCCAACCTCCTCACCAAGTCTGACATCAACCCCCACTCCCACAGCACTGTCTACTTATTAGCTGCGTGTGCTGATTCTTTGCAGTGGCCACACACAACTCACAGAACATAGTCACAATTATGGGGTGCATTGAGATGTTAAAAGATGATAAGTAGGATGAGAAATTCTTAGGGCATCCTCTTCTCAGCCAGGGCCACAGGTAGGCTTCTCTCTGGTCTTTAGTTTCTGAGCCGCATGGCCCCCTGGCTCTGCCTGTGGGGGCCATGTTCTCACTGCCATCAGGTCCATTCTGACTCCTAGTGACCTTGTGGGATGCGGTAGAACAGCCCAGAGGTTTCCAAGACTCTTCCCCCTACTTTTTTTTAAAGTTTTATTCATCCACATATCATACAGTTCAATAGTTCAATCCCCTCAAGAAGAGTTGTACAATCCTTATCACAATCAAAATTAGAACATTTTCTTCTTCCTTGTACTCACTGTTATTTATGTAATTATTTTGAGACGCTATGGGAGTATAAAGCCTCTACATGGTTGGTGATGTTGAACTGCTGACTTTGCAGTTAGCAGTCCAATGCATGACTCACTCACTACGCCATGAGGGCTCTGGTCAGGGGTCATGTTACAAAGCTTTTTAAAAACTCTGTTGATAAATGCCCAAAGTGCAGTCTACACTGTCCTAAGCTTCAGTCCAAAGGCTTTGGGCTCTAGCTGTGTGGGTCAGCCAGCCTAGCTCCCCCAATTAAGTGCCTGTAGGTACCCCGCTCCACACGTGAGCCTCCCTCTCAAAGGCACTCAGCCGTACTCACTCTGTTGGGCCAGGAAGCCCAGCACTTTTTCTCAGGCTCTGGCTCTGCTGTTGCCGTTCACTAGCACGTCTTTAATGTCACAGCTTTCTGTCCTGGATCAAAGAGGTTCACCCTGAAGCAATTTGGGGGGCTGAGAAAATGGAAAGGAGGCCACATCTGACCTTTTGCTAGGAGAATCCATCTTCACACCAGCCCAAGGCCAATTGCCACAAGGCAGATATCAAACGTGCCTCTCCTTCCGTCCTTCTGTATGTATATTCTGACATCCACCGTTCCTCCCACCGAATTCTACTTCTCCGCTGGACTCAAAAACTGATTGCAAGGGCCACACAGAACTCACTGACAATACACACATTTATGGAGGTTTATTTGGGAAGTTAACTGCTTATCACAATCCAGGACCAGAAAGCAATAAGATTACAATTATTGGTCACCACACTGCTACGCCTCAGTCAGCAGTCAAGTCTCTTTGGTCCTGAGCCTCTCAGCCACATTGCCCCTCTGCCTCTGCCTCTGGTGGCCAGAAAACCCACCCATGACTCTGACTCACAGTCTGGGCACTCCTCTGCTGGGGTCTCGCTGTGGCACAGCCTCTGCTGCCTCCACCGCTTCAGGCGGGAATTCCGAATCTCAGCTCCGCTGATGGCCCTTCTGCCCCGCTCGTCCTGGGGATTCTCTGTCTCTGTTTCCAAGATGGCTCTCTGATTCGCCAAGGAATGGAGACCCAAACTGACCGATCCCTTCTGGTGTTACACACACCTATTTGCATACTTCACCCAATCATTTGGTGGGTGTTTCATAGATACGGATAGAAGAGCCCTGCTAATAGACGTCACTTGACCACGGGAGTAGTTCAAAGGTGCTGCTTCATGCCCCGCTGGCTTTTCTCTCGTGGATGGTAGTAAAATCACACCTGCCTGCTTCTGAGGTGATGCAGAAGGCTGGCCAATCCCCATCCTAGAGTTCTGGTTTGTTTTTCAACCACGATGGCCTTGCTAACAATCAAGCACAATGGAATCGTATAATCCTACCAGTCTGTTCCCCTACCCAGGTGGTCAGGAAAAAGGTGGTTTGCTGGGAGTCAGAAAGATTATGGCTACAAGAGCCAAGTAAGTAATTCACTGCAATGCAAGACACCAGGGACTGTCCACCAGAACCATAGCAGAGATGGCAACACCATGGTCTATTGAAATACCTCATGGTAAAAGTATTTCTGCTGGGAGAAATTTGGGAAGCAGAATTTTTATTTTTATCAACTCATTTAATTTGCTTTATGAAGAGCTGCCATTTCAGGAAGACATTGGATGTTAAACTAAATCAGAGGCTAAATATGGAGATCTGTTTGTTAGTCAAATGTTATTTTTTGAAGAGTGAAACTGGCACACAAAAAACAAAAACAAAAAATGTAAAATATTCTCACTGAAAATACTGTATTATATCAAGCGACGATTTTGATTGAAAGTTTACTGTGACAAAAAAATCTATAAACCCCTCTTTAAATATAAATTTCAACAAAATTACAAGGGTTTTATAGATTTTTTTTTGCAATAACATTGATTGTAAAGCTAGTGAACCTGGACTTGGAGTTGAAATTATAGCCTCATACTTGGGGCCATTGGCCCTCGACTCAGACAAACCGGTTTTCCTGGAGGGTTGCCTTTGGCTGAACGCAGTGGGCTCTTCATAGCGCACACTCATCAGGAACCTCAGCCTGCCCTGTGGAGTCGAGGCATATTTGAAAACAATAGAATTGATTTCACGAGGTTTATTGTCTTCTGCATGAAGCGAAATATCAATTATCTAACCAGGAGTGCTTTGGGTCTTTAAGTAATATACATTTTTCTGCCTGAATGTGAAAGGACCACATGTCTCAACTCTTCCCTTTTCTTAGATTAAATAATTTGAATGTGTCTGGTTGCTAACATTAATGATTATAGTTCCCAAATTATTATATGGTTTTACATTCATGAAATGAGATTATCTTTTATGAATTAAAACAATTTTGATGATTTTTTCTAGGCAGGAGCTACGAATCCAACAGTGAAGTTCTTCATTGTAAATACAGACACCATCAGCCCCAACACCAATACAACTTCCATACAAATCACGGCTCCTGCTTCTGTCTTAATTGGGTAAGGCTCTTGATTCAATGCCTGGGTTGCAAGTGGTTTCAGAGTTCCCAAGAACTCCAACCAACGAGTAGCAGAATCCATGACAGTCTCCTAACCCGCCGTGCCGGCAGTTATTTGTTCATTCGACAATTCTTTGTGGAGCTCCTTCATCCAGTGATGAGGACTCTACATGTGCTTCAAGATGTCACTTGCTTAAATAGCACTTGGTGGATTGAAAGGTGTCCATCACGCACCTCCATCCCCAGCTGCTTTCCTCTACAGGTAACCACGATATGGGGAGTAATGCCTGGCCATTAAATAGCTCCTCATGGGTCTGATTTTTGTGTTTAAATAACAACTGGCACATTTTGGGAGTTCCTGGATGGTACAAATGTTTGATGTGCTCAGCTGTTAACTGAAAGATTGGAGGGTCAAGTTTATCGAGTGATGTCTCTCTCTGGAAGAAAGCCTGGGATATATGCCAAAAGTTAAAAAAAAAAAAAAAAAACGGAAAGAAAGCCATTGAAAGCCCTTTGGAGCGGAGTTCTGCCCTGACACCTTTGGGGTCCTCCATGCATTGAGACTGCCGTGGATAGCAACTCGTATCATTTTGTCTTGAACCTCTATTGATCATTCAGTAAGAACAGAGTGCAGGGCACTGTCATATGGCTTCTCTCACTAACTTTCCAGTCACTCTCTTTATTACAATGACTAGACATTGTTTAAGACACTGACCAAGCAGGAGTCTTTAATCAAACCTGTTTTTCTGGCTAAAAAGAAAAAGGTCATTTGTCACTGTCTGTGTGAGTAAGGCTAGTGTGTACAGACTCCTGTCGGGGTCATTAGAGCAATGTGGAGACATCCGCTTTCCCTGATATTGCCTTCCCCACACCATGCATTCTGTTTGCTCCATGCTTAGTAATTTGCTTATTAATTTGATCAGAAATATCTGTGTGTACCTATTAAATCTGAGCCAAAATTAGTTTAAAGGTGGGTTTTTTTCCTGTTTATCAAAACACACACAGTCTGCCATCGAATGTCTTTTGGAAACTATATAGCTTGATGGGCCCAGACAGTGACAAACTTTCTCTCAGGAGCAGCTGGTGGGCTTGACCTGCCGACCTTGTGGGTAGCAGTCCAATGCTTACTCGTTGTACTACAAGAGCTCCTTTACGTTTGTCCAAGGTTACAACAACTTACCTAGATGCTCTAAAGCCCGCTTTCTCATCCCCTCTGCCCATTGGTTCAATTAAATTTGGTAGAGCATCCACTTTTCTTGTCACAAAACAGGGAATAGGACAGAGGCCGGTGGACTGTCAGGCTACAATACTTAGTGGTGTTACCATGCGGCGAGCACTCACTGCCGACTGGGATGGCGCCTGCCTTGTGTTCTGCTTGGGTTGCCTCATTCATCCCCACAAGCACCCTGAGGACCATCTTCACAGCCATCCTACAGACTGAGGAACAGTCTTTCTAATTTAAAAATCATTCTTTCCCCAAAGAAGTTAGTTGTGAAGTGCTGAGCTCAGCAAACTGAAACAAGCCTGAGGGTTTGGCTTTCGCCCCGTCTCAATTCATCTTTACCCTACTCAGGGTGGTGGTTGCGGGGGTGGGGGTGAGGGGGGCAGGCAGCCGCTCTCACTGGGGAAATGCTTTCAGAGATACCACACGAGTTGACTGTGTTTAAAAGACATTTAAAATACTGCTCTGCTCTCTATTAACATCAGCAAGGTTGCAGCTCTTCCAAACTAGGTGCGAGGTCCTCTCTGGGGAAATGATCTAGTTCTAGTCCATCCTTATGCACTGTTTTTCTGGCCACAGGCAAGAGCCAGCAAATGCCAAGTCAATCCCTGTGAGTTGTAGTGTTAGGGAAATGATCTCCCTATGTTGCCTGGTAATTCATTATTCCCTGAAGTAGGAGTCCTTGTAGGACTGGCACAGTTCTTCCCTCCTGTGTGCCTGTGCTCCTGCATGCGTACTCTCCTTGGTCTACGTCCTTCTGACACCAGCTTCCCATGGCGAAAGCCTATAGAAGGCTGATTTGTCATTTTGGCAGAATTGGGAAAAAACGGGGGGGACTATTGCTCCTCTGGAAACATGTGAAAGGAAAATACAGACCACTCTCCAAGTGCCCAGTCTGCCAGCCTGCTTGATTCAGAACTAAAGTGGGTTATATTTATTAAGCTTATTAGTGTGACTACTCATACTTGGGTGGCCATGGCGGTATAATTATTACCTTTCACACAGGGGACCAAATGCACCTCACACACAGCAACTAGCTTTGAGTGCATGATTGTGTGTTGTTACATTGCTGATCTGGTTCCAGCAGAGTACCCAGGCTAAGAAGGACTAGAAAGAAAGTCCTGGTGATCTTCTTCCACAGATCAGCCAGTGCTCATCCTAAAACAAGTAGCCATCTGAGATGTCAGCTAAACTGCGTGGAAGAAGCACACCAGCCTGCGTGATCGAAGAATTGTAAAGAATTAAATGAAACTCACGGAGGGAACAGTTTGAGCTTAAATTCTGAACACCTGGTTTGCAGTAGACTCTGGATGACAGTGATGGTCCAAAACTCATTCGCAGGGTTCCCCGTTCGGATTAGACTTCTGGCGAATCTCCTCTATGAACCAGGAACGGGGAAGGCCTTGTTACCAGACATTGTTGGGTGGATCACTGCAGTAATAGTTACGTCAAACATGACACCCTGGCACTGATCTCCCTTCTTGCTTTTCTGGTTTGTTTTCATTTGAGGGTTTTCTCCATTTCATTCTGTCATTGCTGTTGGGCTCTTTGTTTATACTTTGTTTTGATGGTGGTTTGTTTTCCTGTATTTGAAACTCAAAATAGATGCAATTCTCGGCACTCCAACCGGATTCATAGTTTCAAAGGGACGTGGCAGGGGAAGTTAGCAGGAAAGGAAATGCAGCTAACCACAAAAAATACAAGGAAGAAGAAATACCTTGGAAGTAAGAATGGTGCTGGTTGCGCCACTCTTAGGAATGTGTTTGAGTTACTGAAATGCATATGTGGGTGGAACTGTTAAAAATAAATAAACTAAATTATAATTACTTTTAATCAGCCAATGAAAGCCCTATGGAGAACCCCAGCCCAATCTGCAGCCGATTATGGGGTGAAAAGGAGCGGCAATGCGCTTCCTTCTACTGCGTCTCGGGCTTCATGAGTTGGGAGCCAACTCCGGGCTAGCTGACAACAGTTTGGGTGGTCTCATGGCAATTTTAGAGATTTGAGAGAACGCGGCATAGCATGGTAAATCATAAAGCTCCTGCTTAGAGCCATGGGTTTTAGAGTCACTTCACGTGGCTCATGGGAAGACTGGATTCATAAGACAAGTTCTGCAACAGCATCTCTGATGCCTAGCAAAGACGTATCCAATCGATATGTGTAGACTCAGTTAATACACTGGTGGATGGATGGAATGAGGTGGGTTGTGTGTGTCTTTGTGTAGGTGGAACAGAAATCAGACCATCAGTAACAAAGATGACTCCATCTTTTCTACCTGCTCCAGGTTGTTTACTTGGTCATTGGCCTGAAGCACAAGGATGGAGGAGGGTCCATTCCATTGAGGTGACTTTGGTGCTGACTGGCTCCAAGGACCCACTTTGTCACCTGCTCCGCACTTACACTCTCTTGCTGGGTGGGCCACAGTAGATAAAAGGACCTTTAATATCTCCAATGCACAGTTGATGACCTTTGGTCACCAAAGTAAGCATGTCAGAGCCTGAGGTTGCAAAACAGTGGATAAATAATAAACGAGACAACTCCTCTGCAAAGGCAGTGAGACCTGCTATTTTAAAAGAAAGAAAAGCTAGATTCGGGACTTGCCTGTTTTGGGGGCTACATCTTTCAGATAGCTTCAATCTCACCCCAACCATTTCTCTCCTCTGCTATGATTGTCAGGGGCCCAGAGGGCTGGCATCCCAATCAGAGCAGAGGGTGGCTTGGAGCCTGGCACCAGTACTGGCAGTACTGGTAGTACGCCTGCTTTCTTGGGTGAGTCACTGAGTGAATCGCTGCTCTTCATAGTGTATTCCTCTCTCATATTTTTTCCCAGTAGCAAACACAGGCATCAGTTTAAGTATCCTTGATATACCCGAGGAGTCATTTACACAGCTTTATGCACATTAAAGGAAAAAATGTATCGCCCAAAACACTGAGCAAAGACAGGTAAGTCACTTTGCGAAGTTTCCCCCTGTAGCTTGATTTTTTCAAAACAAGTCTTTCTCAGTGAATTCAAATAGGACTTGTTTTATAAATTCAGTTTACATATAAATCTCCGGGAGTAGATAGATTTCATTGAATGGAGAATTTTATGCTTACTAGAAGCAAGAGAACAAAGCTAGCTCACCATGTTTGCCAAAGGGAGGGTCGGAGGTTCTGCAGAGTATAACAGAATGATTCTGAACATGAAATCCGTAGAAAAGCTTGATTAAGTCCTGATTCCACCACCGACTAGTTCTCAGACCTTGAACAAGTCATGTAAACTCTCTGTGCTTCAGTTTCCTTGTCTGTCAACCTTAGATTGTAATGGCCCTGCCACCTTTGCAAAGCACTTTAGAACAGTTCCTGGCACATCGAAAGTGCTGCATAAATGTGGATCCTTCTACGTATGTCCAGAAATCCCTCCCTTGCTCTAGCACCAAGGTAAACCACACTCAATATGCTTGGACTAGTTCAGTCCCAGTAGTGAGAAGAGCTGGGTGAATCACTGTGTCTAGCCTGACACAGGCAAACCCAGACTTCAGGACTCAGGCTAGCTGTGCTGGTTACGTAACCATTCCATAACACAAAGGGATCCATAGCTGCCTCTCTGCTTTCCAAGAGTAAAAGTGTCATGTAGGGCCAAATATATGTGTCATTCTGCTTGTTAGGATGTTTGTTGCTTTACTTTTCTGCGGCTTACCAAACCCAACCCACTGGCCATTCAGTCAATTCTGACCCATAGCGACCCTCTCTAGGGTTTGGAAAACTGCTGAGTTTGCAGTTAGTAGTCCAGTGCTTAACCCACAGCACCACCAGGGCTCTTTTTATCTTAAGCTAGGGGAGAGGAGGCATGCTACATTTCTCAATAAAAACACACCCACGCTGTTGATCTCCTTTAGCATGTTCCTGACATCTAGCTCAGCTTGCCATTAGCTCAGCTCGGTGTTGGGATACACGCCAGCCCTCTTCTCTCTCTGCTTCATTTTTAAAAATACTTTTATTGGGGGCTCTTACATCTCTTATTGCAATCCATACATTCACCTAGTGTGTCAAACACATTTGCACATATGCCGCCATCACTATTTTCAAAGCATTCTCTTCCCACATGAGCCCTTCATGTCTCTAATGTTTCATCAAAACTGCAGTTGAAAGAAAATGTTTATAAGAACATTTCATAATAACTGACTGTTCCACTGGCAAATTGGCTTTAGTGAATACTCACAGGGTTCATAGTGCGCCCTGGGCAGTGGAGAGTGGCCAAGGCCCAGGAGGATACAGGTTTATTCACCTTTGATCTACAAGTGGGCAGGGAAGATGTCTGCTGCCTGTGGGCGTCTGGTTCACTTCCAAATTCCATTACTCAATGCTTTCAAATAAGGAAAGGTCACTTTTATAGTGTTGGTATCTGAACCTTAAGAACCATTTATGGCATTTAGTAGATAAAGCCAGGGGCCCTTGGCGACACAGTGATTAAGTGCTTGGCTATTTACCTGAAAGGTGGGCAGATCAAACCTGCTCGGTGCTCCTCAGGAAAGAGGACAGTGTGACGTCATCCTAGGGTGGTTCCCAGCAGAAATTGACTCATTGGCCACAGATGTTTGTACTGGGTACCCTCTTAATTGTGCTAACAGGTACCCGCTCCCCTCCTCACCCCTTCCTTCTCCCAACCAGAACACTTGTTTAAAAAAGGAATTTCTGGAACACAGGTTCTTCATCTATGTCCTTGGGACCCTTGAAAATTGTGAACATGGTGGGAGGCTTTGTTTTACCTAGAGAGGGGGACATCATTTTCTTCAGCTTCTCTCTCTATTTTCATTTTATTGGGGCCCTTAAAGCTCGTATCCCTATATCCATTGTATCAAGCATATTTGTATATATCATTATTTTCTAAACATTTACTTTCTATTTGAGTCCTTGGTATTAGCACCTCCTTTCCACCCCACCCCCCCATGAACTCTTGATCAATGATAAATTATTTTCCTACCGCAGTTTCTGTTGTTTGTTCACTTCCCCCGAGGGTTTTTGACCTTAAAATCAACAACAAAAGTCCCCGGTGGAGACCAGGGGAAAGGAACCAGTGCCCGTGGGCTGCATAGGACCTGCCCCTTTTTCCGATGTGGTCCTCCAAGGGAGTGAGACCCGTGTGTGACCCGGGGGGAAGCTACTGATAGCGCTCTGTGTGGTTCAAAAAAAATCACTTCGTGACTTGAGAAGACCACAGAAAATGAAAAATTCAGCCTTTTTAATTTAATTTTTTGCTGAATAAACTCTCCGGAAATCCTGTCTGACTTCCTCTGACGACACCAGGTGAATCCAACTCCATACAAATCCAAGGCCAATTGCCGCAGGGCACCAGTCAGCCGTGCCTCCACCACCTCCTGTTCTTTTACCCTGTCTGATATGGCCCTCCTCCCTGGACACCCACTTTTTGGCCGAGTGTGATCCATTTGTTGCCTTGGCCACACAAACCCCACAACTCAGGGTAGGTAGCAGGTGGTCACAAGTCAGGATCGTAAAACATATGGTCGATTGCCTCACCTCTGGCAGCAGCCCAGTGCCTCTCTGATCCTCAGCCCTCTCACCCACATGGTCCTTGGGCCGCTGTTGCAAGGGCCAGAAAGCCCACGTCTGCTCTGGCCCTCTGCCCTGTCTCATGGGCCTTTGTGTCGGCCTCAGGTCTCATGTGTCTCCTTTTGCTGCAGCCCATCGCCTCCGTGCACAGCCTTGGATACCACTGGGCTTGGCCTCCGCCACTTTGGGTAGAGATCTCAGCTCTCTCTGCTGGGCCTGTTCCTCCCAGCTTTTCCTTGATGGTCCTGGGATTTTTCTCTCTTCCTGTATCTGGATGCTTCTTATGCACAGAGGAATGGCTTTGCTGAAGGTGTAGTTTTGTCTTTCAGAAAGCCTATCCCCAAGGATGCAGAGTGTGGTAACTTTGTTGACCCCCTCAAGGAAGACAGAGACGCAGAACATCTCCCACCTTGGCCCCGGGGACAGAGAGCTCCCTCTAAATGGGGTTGTAGCCACAGGCATAGAATTTACAACACATCCCCGACCGTCTTGTGGCTCGAATGGCCATACTGCATCTCCTCTGGGAACATGAGCATGCTTGTTTGATGATGTATTGCCTATGACTATGTTCGTACTGCAGAGAAAAGCTGGGTGTAATGACAGAAAATACACATCTCATCTAAAATACTTCCTAGCCGATCCTTGGTTGAAAATGTTTGTGCCAACATTAAATTCCAAAAAGCTTCCTTGTCTGTCATGCTTTTCGTTTATCCATTCCCCTTGTGAGCAATTATTGTCTATCCTTGGTCAGACTTACTTGTTTGGTTTTTGTTGTTGTTGTTTTGTTTTGTTGCATCTTCTCATTTAGCCCTTGGTCGTTGGGTTTAGTGCCCGCGTTCGATAAGAAAAGTGCATTCTTGCTCCTGGGCATGTGTCAGAGGAGACGTCTCAAGCAACGAGGAAGCTTGTGGTGCACGCCATCAGACTGGCGATGACGGTGTAGCAGGAGGGGACCTTCCAGGGGGGACATGTAAGCTTAGACCTAAAAACTGTTGGAGGGGGATAGTTTCAGCCTGGACAGCAGGAGCGTATGAAAAGGGAGAAAAGGATGGGCCCTTCCACAGTTCATGGGATGTCTAAGGCTTAACATCCTTTGAGACAAGACAAGGTAGAGGTGTTTTGTTTTCATTGTAGTACAAGATACATAACAAACCATTAGGAAAATATATAAAACACACATTTACCACTTTATTTTTAAGTATACCATTCGGTGACATCAATTACCATTACTATGTTGTGTAAGCATCACCCCAGTCCATTTCCAAATGGTTTTTCATCAAAAGCAGAGACTAGTCACTCTCTGCCTTCCTGCTCCCATCGTCACTGGCAACCAATAATAACCTTTGGTGTCGACGTATTTCCTCTTCTAGGCATTTTGTACCAGTGGGGTCACATCGTTCACTAAGCAAAAGGTTGGAATTGATTGATGGTGTAGCATGCATGAGTTTCTTTTCTCTTGGTGGTTGAGTAACATTCCATAGTAAGAATGCTTCTTCATTTGCTGATGGACACTTGGTTGTTTTCACCTTTTGGCGATCCTGAATATTGCTGCAGTGACCATCAGTGTGCGAGGATTGTTAGCATTTCTACCTCCACCTCTTCTGGGGATCAACTTAGGAGTGATACCTTGCACCATACGATGATTCTAAGTTGCATAGGATTTTGAAAAATAGGGGGAAAAGTCTGGGGTGGCGATCAGTCTGTATTTGTGGGAAATGTCATGTGTGGGGTGGGGTTCCCATCCAGTACAGGCCTCGTTTGGATGGGGCAACACGGAGGCCTAAAGATCCTCAGGCCTCTAGCTTATCTGGTGTGCCATTGGCTGTCAAAGACAAATAGTTCTTGGCTGATGGAGGCTCTCAGAAGAAAGCAGAGACAGGAAATGATCTGTGAATTCTGGGTAAGCACAGAGCTATTTAGACCATGAAAGTCAGGAAAGGACTTTTTCCTTCCTTTGGGGCTGCGTTCCATAGATATTCAACCGAGGCTCTCCCAGTGCCAGGTGTTCTGCGTTGCCCTGAGCATGCCCCTGAGTGCAAGGCAGAGTGGGTCCTGTCCTTCAAGAGCCGCAGTCAAGCAGGGACCCAAACAGGCCACAGGTGGGCTTGTGAAGAGCCCAGGCTGGGAAGAAACGTGAGCCCAGTGAGAGAAGTTTTGTGGCGTCAAGGGCTGGCTCCCTCCCTCAGGCAGAGGCCAGGTGTGGCCAAACACCAGTTTGGGGAGGAGCAGGTGAGGTCAATCAAGGGAGGAAGCCTTCTAAGTAAACCCGGGGGGAAGAGTGATTTAAGAATAATCATCCAAAGTCACAGGATAGAAAAACATAAAAAGCTATCCAGAGCAAATAAAGGAAACGCAACAGGCAGAAAGTCAATGTTGGATTCCGTGCCAGGTGCTACAAACGAGACTGGGGTTCCCCGACGGCTTTGAAAGGTGTGTGCCTGAGGACGCGGCTCTGCAAGCGGCAGCTCTACGTGGGTACAGTGACGTTGGAATACCACAAGGCTCCTTGACTTTCGGCACTTGGTGCATGTTTTGATTCTTGTGAGCAAGTTTTGAGACTACAGTGCTTTGTTTTTCATAGTCTGTTGAGGTGTGAGTCAGTTTTTTCCCCCATTTGGAGATGAAGTTGAGTAAAAGGTCGGCTGCAGCATTACCCTCGAAGGAACAAACTTCCCAGAGAAGCACGTCAAATTACCCGAAACTGCTCTGCTCTCAGCCAGTGCCCTGGGCTTGCCTGCCTGTTCTTTGAAGACAGCAGAAAGATGGGAAGAGACCATCGTTGATCACCTAGCCCAGCGAAGCCAAGTGAATGTCTTGCTAGATCTTCAATGGGTGGGGGGGGGGGGCGCATGAAGGAAAGGATGTTCGCTGCTGTTTTTCCCAGTCGGATGCATTTTAATTTGTATTCAACGTTGAATTCCCCTTTAAGCTTTAAGGAGAGGTATTAAATTATTTCAAGAAACATTTTAAATTGTACTTCCCAATAAGACTGATTTCAGCATTGCAGAGTGAAATGCCGGTATGCACCAATGATGAAGAATAACGGTTGTCCTTCCTTCCTTTCTTTTACCCTCCACCCTTCTTTCTTTTTCCTCTTTCCTTCTGCCCTCCCCTTCCTCTCTGTTCTTCTTTCTTTCAGAGATCATTACTTGTGTGACGTGACTTGGGCCACCCAAGAAAAGATTTCTTTGCAGTGGCTCAGGAGGATCCAGAACTATTCTGTCATGGAGATCTGCAACTATGATAAACCCAATGACAAATGGAATTGCTTAGTGGTAAGATTGGATGGGCATGTGCCATTTCTAAAGCTGCATGGAACCATTGCTAAACCGTTTCTAAAGCCACCCGGTGCTAAGGGATCAGAGAAGGAATGAGTGTTTGGAATCAGCCAATGAGGGTTGAGACCCTGGTCTTTCTGATCCCAAGCTAGTGGGCAAGTTATGACTTTTACGTAATCTCATGCCTGATGGTGCTTTTCTCTCACCCTCTTTCACCAGTCATACGGTTTTAGTTATGACTTCCGTGACCGGGCAAGGGGGTGATTAACAGCCCCCCAAATGGAATCTGATCTCAAAATTCAAAAGGTCAAGGAGGACCAGGGACTGCAGGCCAATGACGAATGTCTCCAAAGAGAACATGCATGGCATGAGGAATGACTGGTGATGAGACTGTGTGAATCAATACCATACGGTGACTATTTTAAAGCAGTAAACAGCTTTAGAACTTAAATTGATAACTACCAATCTGTTTTCAGATAGTGTCAATACTGAAGCAAACCAAGTGTTAATCCAACCTCGGTGTGTTGACGGGTTCTGGCCAGGAGACTAGGAGGCCAGCCTGGCTTGGGGGAGCACAATGAAAGGCCTCTGGGGAATCTGTGGGTGTGTCTGGACTCCTAGCTGCCTGAGGAGAGGAGGAAACTGGTAGAATGTTGCACCTCCCAAGGATACCTCTGCAAGCTGCCTTTCCTGGCAAGGGGCCCTGTGCCTACAGATTTTCCCTCCCTGCTTCCATCCTGGTTGGACACAGGGCAAATTCTCATTTCAGAAAGTCTAGCACCTCAGAGCTACACTCATGCAGTTGTGATGCCTATTGTCGAGTTCCTATTGAATGTCAAGGAGCTCAGTGGTTTGGCACTGACCACTCCAAGGGAGGGAGAAAGATGTGGCTGGCGGTCAGCTTCTGTAAAGGTGTTCAGTCTCCAAAGCATTACAGTGCAGATCTACTCTGTCACATATGGTGGCTAGGAGTTGGAAGTTAGTTGCAACCGGTGGCATCGTGGTTCTGCATTGATCCATGACCTGCAAAGTCATCAGTTCAAAACCACCAGCGGCTCCTGTGGGAGAAAGACAGGGCTTTCTGCTCCATAGTTACCGTGACCCGATGGCAGTGAGTTTTGAGTCCATTATGCTCAAGCAGTAGGTACTAAGAAAGAGCCAAATCAGTGACTAAGCCTGTCTACAAAATGTTTTTGTTCTTTCAGGGCATGGCTTTATGAAAATAAGTCATAAAACCATTTATTGGACATTTATAGCATGCCAGGCTCAATGGAGATAAGGAGTATGGTTAAGTGACTTACTCAGAATTCGAACCAAGAAATTCAAGATTTTTGCTCCTTGCCAATTAAACCACTGTAACATTCAGGCATTTTGCTATGAAAGAGTGTAAGCAAGTCACAGAGGCAATGTCGACAGCAATGAAGATGACTAGTTCTATTGAGAGGCAAGGGGAGTGGAGTAAGGAGGTGACATAGGAGAAACAGTGAGTTGTCTGGATACATGGCACCCTGCTGAGCAGACAAGGGCAATAAGAATAGACTAGCAGATGCTGGTGTAAGAAGGTGGTTGAGGGCAATAGCTTGGGGCTTTCAGGGACTGTGGGCATACATGGCAGGGGTGATGAGAACTGAGTTTTGAGATATAGACTGAGGCTTGGTTGATATTCTGAGGAGGTTGGACTTACCTTGTAAGAAGTGGGGAGCTTCCAAAAGTCTATATTGAAATTAATGACTTAGATAGCTCTACCAGTTGCCAGTTGGTGTTCCGAGTGGGGGGTCTAGGCAGGTTGGGGAGCAGACTGGAAGGAGAAACTAGCAGAGTGTCCAATGAGGAGCAGATGGTAATGGACCACGGGAGAACCAAGGGAGTGGGAATTCAGTAGCAGCAGAAGACAGGGAACGTGAGGAAGGGTTTCAGAGGTGACCGTGAGAAGACTGAGAGTCTTAGAGTGAGTCCTGGGTTTCCAGTGTGGGTGAATTTCAAACTAGCACAGGAATGAAGGAGGAAGGACAGGAAGGTGTGGATGGAGACAACAGGACAATCATTTTCAGTTGATCAAGTGCCAGTGGAGCTTTCGGGGCAGTGTATGGGCCTGGATTCAGTACAAAGCTGTCAATGGCTGGAGTGCTTAAACACCGATATTAACATAAATGAATGGGGATAATGGTTAATTCTTTTGTTGTAAGTACAGTTTTGCTTATATTTCCATATATTGCAGCTAAAGAATAGAGTTTGTCACCTCACTTCTTTCTGAAATTCTGTCATTGTGTTTTTCCCTCCCTAGGCACAGCAAGTCATTGAAAAGAGCCAAACTGGCTGGGTTGGCAGAGTAAGTGTGTAGCTACTCAAGGCTGTTTAACCGAGAGGGTCACACCTGGGCCCTAGGCTGCTGGTTGTTAAGGAAGTAGCCCCTGACCTGTTTCTCAGAATCTTGAAAGGTTACCTGTAGAAAGATCTTTTTCACGGACACTATGCCATGTACTTAGTTGGAAAATATGAAGGGATCAGTGAAAAATCGAAGGAAGTACAAGTGAAACAAAACACATTCTAGGCATATTGTTGTATGCAAAGGCAACGGCTGTTGACAGGCATCCTAGATACCGAATGTACTCATTGACCTCCTATTGGAAGCGACGCATCTTCCAGGCAGAAAACACAGTTTCCACCCACACAACGCCTGCACAGACGCCTGAGATGCTGTGGTTACAGCCAGCAAAGTCTCAGAGGCATCCACGTGGTGCCAGCTACGCAATCCTCTGGCGAAAATCCTACACCTGTGGGTTCACACGTGACTAGGCACCTAGATGCACTTTCCCCAAGAAAGGACAGAGACCCTCTGGCTGCTTGCCCATTGGGCACAATAGCTAACCATGTGAGGACAAAATCTCGAATGAAGAGACTCCCGGCGGAAAAATGCCAGCCCTCACGGCACCTTGTGCAAGAAAGACAGAGACTGAGCCTCACCTAATGCTTATGATCATTTCTACCGAGCTCCTTTTGAGAGGGGAAAAAGAAAGGTGGCATACAGAACGATGGTGATTTCTCTGTCTCTGGAGTCCTAGAAGTGAAGCCCCCTGGTCTAGGAACACAAGCCCTTGGTGCTGCGCTCTCAGCTCCTGGAAGCTCTGACACGGCCTTTTGCTTGAGGCGCCGATTGGGCAGAGGGAAGAGGTTTGCCAACATGAAAAGTGGTTTCCTCCATGGCAAAAGACACGCTCCAGTTCCTCACGACTCTCTGGAAAAATATATGTTTTTTCCTCTCTGTATTTAACCAGACAGATGCCACTTTTCACACATTTGTACTAGGCACAACTCCATCCAGGGGAAACAGGGAAATGTATTAAAAAGATAAGGCTGTGAACACAGGTCTAGAGAGGGGAATGTGTTTCAGATTTCTGTAATGAGACCACCGAGTGTACTGCGTGCCTTAGCTTGCTCCAAAAAACGAATTCGCTTTGAATGACTAAATAGAGGAGGGAACCATCCCGCCGCTCCACCTCCCCCCTTCCTTCCTCAAATGGGAGTTCGATGAGAGAGGAAACTTCGAGGGTGAAGCAAACCAACAATTTAAAAAGACCATCTCCTACCTGCTCTCAAATGGAGCAAGGAAGTTGACACCATAAAGAGACGTCTTCCTTTCAGGCTGGGACGACACTGTTCTACTTAAACAGCAGAATACTCTCATAATGAATTCTAAAAAGGGGAGCGGTGTTTTGTTTCCATCTATATTTCGAGATGGTGTGTGTTTTCATTTAAAAAAATAAATTGTTGAGCATAGTTAACAAAACGAAGAGGCCTGTAATAAAATGGATACTTATGTCAATGTTTCATTTTGAAATGTATGACAGACATTCCCTATGGGATCTGGTTCAGAAATGGTAGGACTTCGGTGTGACTTTCCAAAAGAAATGCATATAAAGCATAGGGGAAGGGAAGTTGGGATCTTAAGTGCCTCCCTGTTTAAAAAAAAATGGTGGTAATGTGTATCAGAAGATACATTTGCGACTTTTCAGGAATTTACCACTTAAAGTCGACAGGCAAACACTAGTTACATAGTCCAAAACCATAGTTACCCTCCACACAGAGAACACACCCTGGAAAACCTTAGTCGCTGGTATTTATTTATTGTTGGGGGTTGTTTTTTGTTTTTCAGTGTCATGTGGTAGTGAGTCTCTAGGTGCATTCCCTTGTTTCAGTCTCACAAAAAGGCCCCATGAGTTAAATGTTGGCTGTTTTGTCCATTTCTCATAAAACTAGAATTTTCCTTTTCAACACTCTCATTTCCCTTATTGGGAATTTATATTTCTACCCTAGGTAATGGGAATCAAAACCTACATTTTAAAACATCCCCAGGTGGGATTTTGGGGTACTTTTCTTCAGCTCAAGGTTAAAATGCAGATTCTGAGTCCCTGTATTGGGATGGAAATACGAATTCCCGGCAGGGGGTTGAACTGGTTCTAAGTCTGTTTTTCTTTAAGTACTATGTTTGGAAGGTCTTTCTAAAAGCTAGGTTGCTACTGACAAGACACTAATTTGAGTTCACGTCTCTTCATTTTTCATTATTTTCTAGTTCCGGCCTTCAGAACCTCACTTCACATCCGATGGTACTTTCTTCTACAAGATTATCAGTAACAGTCAGGGCTACATACACATCTGCCGTTTCCAAATAGGTTCTGAGGTGAGCGTCCTACTTAGCTTTGGTCAAGTTGGCCTACTTTGCCTGAAACGAACTCAAAGTGCAACCGTGAGCTCGAACAGCAGCGATCGTGAGGCTAGCGCCGGACGTGGCGGTGTTCCCTCCGTTCTGTTGTAGATGGGGGTCTCTGTGAATCCGAATGAATTCAGTGGTGCCTAAAAACAACAACTTGCGGTGGAAATCGCTGGGTAATTTGATTAGTTGGCACAAATAATCATACTAATTCAAATACCTCACTGGCCAGTGGGGTGGGGTGGGCTGGGATGGGGTAAGAGACTCAGCAAGAAAGGTCAAAGTTGTCTGAAGTCTTCTGTAAAGATTTCCCCCGCCCTTTGAGCTGCTCTTTTCTTTTTTTACAGTTTTATTGGCACAAAATCCACACATCATACAGTTCAATAGTTCAATCGTATCATTACCACAACCCAATTAGAACATTTTCTTTCTTTTTTGGTTAAATTGGATTTAAAATGAGGTGTGTAAACACCATTGTTCCAGTGCTCCCTCCCTCCCTCCCTCCTCCCCATACCTGTTTGCGCCCCAACCCCCCTGACCCTCCCTCTCTCACCCCACGCCTACCTCCCCTGTAAACCCTAGTATCAGCTCTTATCTCTCCGCATCGACTCCTTTTGTGCTTCCCAAACTGGAAAACCCAACAGAAACCAAGAAAAAATAAAAACAAAATAAAGTGGTAAGGATAAAATGATAATAATATAAAGATAAAAATGCAAATAATGAGTAAGAAAGAAAAGGCCACCATCAGTATTTTAAAAGCCAGGGGAGAAATTTTTGTCATTTAATAAGCAAAATATACTCATAAACAATTTTTTATCTGTCCACTCAACTTCCCTTGGTGAGAAAGTCTAATAAATCTCTTTTTTAAAAAACACCCTGACAGGGCTGCACATTTCTTACAACAGGAGCCTGGGAAGTAATCAGCATTGAAGCGCTTACCAATGAATACCTGTGAGTATTCCACTACTCCATGGAATTTAAACCTCTTGTCATAATCTCACCCCCTTTGCCCAGAAATGGGGGAGGGGGAACTCGCCTACAAATAAACAGTAGTCTATTTGGAATGTGTTCAGTACTTTTTTTCTCTTTAACATACGGAAGGCTTAATGATTTTCACATATGCTTTGCAGATTTGATAGCATGCCACATAGCTCTACCTCTTGCTCTTACCTGCTTGACATTGCAAGCGCTGTCGCCTCTTCCTGGAATGTGGAACCCGGCTTCAGAGGCCTTTTGTTAGCGTTCCCTTCTGGTGGCGCTGCGTTCTTGGAAGTCTAGGGAAGCCTACGTTGTCTGTCCGTGTCTGGGTCTCCTCCTTTGAAAACGGGCACTGTTTTTCAGAGCCTTTCAAATACATTAGTTATTTGTGGCGGGGGGTGGGGGAAGTATGTTGTTGCTTTCATTAGAATTTGAGATGCTGTTATTATTTTTTTTGGTTTCTCTATGGGAGAATTTTGGTCCCATTAGCCCTAGTAGCTCTTCGAGGCCCTCTTCAAATGTGGCACCTCCACTGGCAGGAATAGCAGGCAGGGTTTTGCCCTTTAGAAGTCTCTATTAGCACAGAAAAGGGGATGGCCCCTTCAGATTCCTTGTCCAGTCATGTTTTTGTACAAAAGGCTCTGAGCTTTTGTCCTGCTAATTAAGGAAGAAACAAACGCCTTATATCCCTATATTTTAGCCTGTCAAGACAAAAAGTCTCGTACTTAGAACTAATAGAGAACATAATCTTCAGTTTTACGAAGTGGGGTGGAGGAGTTCAAGGATAAATGAAGGGCATATGTCTTAGGTGCGCTAATGCTTTATGTTTAGTTGAATGCATCTGACTTTTCGGAAAACATAATTAATATACATTATATTTGCTTTCTTCTCAGATACTACATTAGCAATGAGCATAAAGGAATGCCAGGAGGAAGAAATCTGTATAAGTAAGAGCTCTACTTATGAAGTCGTTGACTGGGGTGTTTTTAGCTGATGAACTCTTATTTCTGTGTCCAAATATTTCTAACACTGGGACTGCTCTAGAATGCTTTTGTCACTTTAAAAGCCAGTCTGCACACCAACACAAAAGAGGATGCCTCGTGAGATGGTTTGTGAGACTGCCAAACAATGAGACACTTCAGGTGGTTACAAACATCCAGTATGTCTTCTGCATCAAAGGCACCTGGTGGCACAGTGGGTTAAATATCACACGGCTAACCAAAAAGTGGGGGGTTTGAATATACCAGCCACTGCATGGAAGAAAGGTGAGGCAGTCTGTCTGTGAAGATGGACAGAACCGGAAATCCTATGCAACAGTTCTACTCTGTCCTGTGGGGTCTCTGTGAGTCAGAATTCACCCTATGGCAGTGTTTTCTTTTCACATTAAGAAACAAGATGTTTTTGAGGATCCTTTTGGCATTCAGAAACCTTTGAAACTTGAGTGGTGTTATTCAATTCCTTCCTGTCACTATTCTTTCATCGTGTACTTAATTTCTCCCTTGGGCTTTACAGAATCCAACTGAGTAACACAAACAACGTGAAGTGCATTACCTGTGAGCTGTATCCAGACAAGTGCCAATACTATTCTGTGTCTTTTAGTAAAGAGACCAAGTATTATCAGCTAAGATGCTCCGGTAAGTCTGAACTGACTGGAAAGGTGGGCAGCTGCAGCTGGGGCACTGTGTCTGTCTGAAGTGGCTCTCTGCTTTCACCCCTTCCCCTTGCACTCGCCAAGAGATCCTTCCTCTTCTCTCTGGACAAACTTCTTTCCTTGACTGAGCCATCCAGGAGGTTTCCTTTCCTGTCTCCGCCTTGAGAAACATTTCCCTCCCTCCCCCTCCTGCCCCCAAATTCCCTCATTTTGAATTTGAGGAGCTCTTGAGATTGTGTAAGTCTCCTTCCCCGCACTCCTACCTGTATGTCTGAGCAACCTTCCTCCCCAGTCTGCACCCAAAGCCTGGCGTGGCACTGAGAACACATGCACTCCGGAGCTTACATAGCACAGAGGCACCACCTCCGTATATATCCTCATATTGTGGCTATTTTTGTTATCATTTTGCCCACTGCTTGTTGAATGTGAAAAAGTGCACGTGGGTGGTGCCTGTCCCCTATTACACACACTGCTCCCTTCTCTCGTGTTAGTGGTATTTTATCTCTCTAATAAATAGGGGAACCTGCATGAGGCGAGAGAGAGAGAGAGACTTATGTCAGGCAGAGCAGGTTTCAGAGTCTCTCTAATATGATAATTCTCAAAATGGGAGAGAGAGAGACTGCATATTCTGGAAAGAACTGACAATTGCCAAAAACAGATCTCCTAGCCAATTAATCTGAAATTTTCCCTACAATTCTTTACTATGGCTATTTTTAGTTACCATTTACATGCATGTATGTTATACTAGATCCTGCGATAATAGCGTGCACATGTGTATGCCCGCGTTAATAGCTTCATACTTATTCGTGTGTGACCTTTTAACAACCATAAAGTAGACGTCATGATCCCCACTTTGCATATGGAAGTTTAGATGATTTTATCCGAAGTCACGCACAATGAAACCAGTATGCAAACCCAGGTCTGTGTGGCGCTTTTATTGTGGTTCTGATTAAGGGTGAAGATTAATTAGTGGATAAATGCTCATCAAAATTGAACAGCTCACAAAATTCCATTACCTTCACCACTGTAACTATTACAGTTCGGATAAATGGTGAAGAGATGTGCTTGCCGGAAAAGCACTTTTGCATGCCAGCTCCGACTGGGCAGCAGGAGGGAATCACACCCCAACCCAGGTGAGAGGCCCGCCCTAAAGAGCCCACCTGGCCTGAGAGAGGGGACATCAAAGCTCTGCTGAGCTGGGTAGAAAGAAAGGGAAGGATGGGTGCCAGAGGGACCAAAGGCTTAGATCACAGAAGGCCCAGAGGCGAGGCTGCTCCTTCCCTAGGCTCCTTTCCTGCAATGCTTCTTAAACTTAAATTACAATTACTGTAAGGGAGCAAAAAATTGCAGTCATAATAACAGCCAGCAGTTTTTTTACTTCCTTAGCTACTATATTTATTTTGTGTTCTACCGAAGTTCAATGGTAACAAATGATATTTTTGAAAAGGAATGTATGTTCTCTCTCTCTTTTTAATGTAATATTCACCTAAACTTTCTTTTTCCCGCATTATCTTAACAGGCCCTGGTCTGCCCCTGTATACTCTGCACAGCAGCAGCGATGACAGAGGTAATTTGTCATTGATCACCTTCATTTGGTTTTAGGAATAGTTGCAATTGGGAACACCATACTTAGAACAGTGTGATTTCCCTTGGCTTTTGAATCTCCTAACATATATTCTGACTTGAACTCAGAGTTTGTGGACCGAAAGATGTGTCATCTGGTCAGTGACAGACAGGTGTGTTCAGAGTTGGGTTGCACAGCCTAAATTCTTCACCTTGTGACTCATTTCTGCTGTCCCTGGTTTAACTAGAACTGAGAGTCCTGGAAAGCAACTCTGCTGTGGGTGAGATGCTAAAGGATGTGCAGATGCCCACGAAGAAACTGGACTATCTTCAGATGAATGGAATGAGTAAGTTCAAGAAGACTTAAACAGCAATAAATATAACTAAATATGATCAATTAATCTTTAAAGACATTTGCATCTTGTGTTCCTTAAAAATCTCATTTAGAGGGTGGCCAGGAAATAAATGTTCTGTGACAAGTACTACTAATTTCACATTCCCTTCCTTAAACAGAGAATAACTTCTATGTGGAATGTGTTTCGCCAAGAGAAAAGGTATCCTTGAACACTAGTGTCGGTGCTAGTGCAGTTGAATCATGCTGGTAACTCTGTTAAGTATCACTTGTGCAACAACCTTAAGGATACCCTATTATGCTTCACCCTAAACCCCAGGAGATTGAAAAATCTGTGAGATAATAGCATTGAAAGCATTAGGAACAGCTATAAAATGTTGAAACTTTAGTCTCACTACAGAAATCTTGACTTCTTCTAAAATACCCTCCCTGTAATTACCCTATAACTGGCCTTGTGGCCTAACCATCAGTTTTACTTATTGACTTCACAGAACAATGAATGCGTTTGAGTTAGAAACCTTATTTGTTTCTTTGTCTTTCTCCCCAGTAGGAATAACAATATATGGTCTATCTATATCTCTCTATCTATCTATCTCTCTATCTATCTATCTATATATCCATATTTTAAAACAGCATAGATGTAGTTCACTTTGAAATATAAAATAAAAACCAAATATACTCAACTGTCTTAGTATGAAATGAGAAGAAGAAAAACACCGAGTCGGTCTCCGGAACATCTTAAAATTGAATGTGTATTTGACTCTCCTGCAACCTTGCTGACATGAACATTCGGATCAGGCCCAGGAATCTGCATTTGGAATGAGCTCCTCGTGGCTCTTGACCCACACTAGAGTGGCAAGTGCTTACAGTTTGGGGACAGCTAACAGGAACATTCTGGCGCTGAATGTATTACAAGCCGAGATGTGACATTTGGTTTCACTTGGTACACAGTGAGGAGCCCCAGAAGACTTTAGGGCCAGCAAAGCATCATGATTAGAGAGATAATATGGCAAAGAGTGTAGGTTGGAGCTGTGGGGTAGAGATGGGGAGGGAAGTCCAGTTGGTAGGGGTTATATCATTTCAAAAACTTGGAAATGAAGCCCTGAAGAGAGGGGGTCAGGGGTGGACAGGAAAGAAGGACTTTCAAAAAAGGCAAACAACCTCAATAAGGTAGAAGTAAAATATCATCTATTCAACGAATGCCTATTCAGTACGGCAAAAAGCAAAGGCTGAGTTTCCCATACTCATTCAAAACATTCATGATCAACTACTGCTGGTTTGTCATACTGTTGAAATGATGACGGAGACTTAAATTTGTGATGCCTTTATTAGAGTTGGAATCAAAGGCAGTAGGTTACAAGCAGTTTAAATCAGAAGGTCTGAAGATTGCCTGCCAAATACCAATCGAGGAGAATGCTATTCTGGTTGAAGGTTCTACTACAAAACCTTTCATTTCTCCTTAACTAAAATAATTGTAAAAGAGCAAAAGCAAAATGAAAGAGTAATGTATGAAGAAACAGCTCTAAAGAACAGTCTTATTTTCCAACAGGTAGAATCTATTGATTTTGAAACTAATCTTATTAAGATAAACAAAAATTCTCATTAAAAGAAAAGTATAAGATCAGTTTAACTGACACCCGAATTTTGGAGACAGGGAAGCAGGTCCATTTATTAAGGAACAATTATGACTTCACTGATGTCCAAAGCAGCCACAGAGAATTAACTGGGTCTGCAGAGACGGCGCAGAATACCAGCAGGAGTTTACTTCAGGCAGACCTGATGGCTTCTTGTGAAACACAGAGCCAAAAATGGGGTGGCGATACAATAATAAGAATGCTATTAAATCCGAATTTTAACTGAAACATCCTAAACAGCTTCAAGGAAATTCAAGAAGAGGAAAACTTCAAACCTAAGCCATAAACAAACTAGATAAATAGATCAGATACCAACAAACAGGGCTATAAAAATAAAACTTTAGATATTTGAAGATGCACTTTTATTTTACAACATATCAGTGTCTTTAATAGATATATTAAAGAGACTTTATTGTTTATTGTTTTAATTCTAACTAGTTTCTTAATGTGGGAGAGAATCTTTTTATATCCTAAAAGCATTCAGGATCTAAACCGTTTGTTTCCATTTTTCTATTCTTACTTAGTACATTGTTAAACTCCAGACATAACTTATCACTGACAGAGAAAAGAAAGAGAATTTTGTTCTAATAACTACTCTTTTCTCCGCTAATTAACCTTTCTGTTTGTTTAGAAGCTTGGTATCAGATGATCTTGCCTCCCCATTTTGATGAATCCAAGAAATACCCTCTACTAATAGATGTGTAAGTATTTAAGAGGACGGGTTGGTTTCAAAGTTCACCATTACATGCTCTTTACCCCAGGGCTGGTTACTGAAAAATAAAGCCCCAAACGCATCCTTGCTCTCTCTGAACTGTTGTCAGGCAATTTCATTGCCGTCTCTTTCTATTTTGCTCTCCAAGTGCCAGCCAGTGTTTTCTTCCAGTACGTATTCTCCCATCAAATATGGCATGTACGTTTGGTTTTCTTTCCTTGAACTACTAAGGCAGTTTCCAAAGAAAAAGGTTTGAGTCCTAGACAATTTAACAAGCAAAAGATGCGTTTTAACAGCCTTCATGATTTCCTTTCTCCTCCAACTTGCCCAAACAATAATACCCTTTGGTTGCTTCGATTCATCCGTCCACTGTTCCTTCTGCTTTCTCAAGTACCACTGACTGGTATTTTCTATTCCTCTTCTTGGTCAAGTTCCAAAAGATGCTGAAATCATAGTCTTTGAAACAGTTAATGAGACTTTGGGTCATCTTTAAAATATTGCAGCCCTGGAAGACATTTCTTTTAATGACTACCAATACGCTTTAATATGGTCCTTTAAAAGTTGTCCTAGCCTTGCCCAGAATGCCACATTGCCCAGAATGCCACATTGTCACATTTCCTACTCAAGCTTGTCTCCTTTCCTTTATTAAAATAAAAGAAAACTCGCAAGGGTTGTGGGTGACTTCCCTGTGCCAGGTGCTTCACCAATTTGTCTTCGTTCCTTCACATGGCAGACTGTACTCAGATACATCACTTTTCTGTTACTACTAGCTAATGAGAAGATACAGATATTAATGTCCCACACAGCTTCCCTCCACTATAGCCATAATTCTTTAAAAACTAAACATAAAATCCCAAAGGTCCAGATGGATATTATAAACTCCCTGATGGGCCATTTGATTTTTATTCAGACAGTAACCTAATACTGTTTATAGTGATGTCTGGTGGCATAGTGGTTACAAGTTAAGCTGAGACCCACAAGGTCAGCAGTTCAAAACCACCAACTTCCCTGAAGGAGAAAGACAGGACTTTCTACTCCCATTAGCAATTAGTCTTGGAAACTCTAAGGGATAGTTCGTACCATGAAGTCACTTTGAGTCAGCATGGACTGTATAATGTAAATTTGAGAATTTACTTTAAGTTTTAGCCCTGATATATGTTTTTTTAAGTGTCCTTAGGAAAAGAGTAATATTTCTCTTTTAGCTCTTCAATAAGTAATTATTTGACACTTTAGAAAAGTATAAAAAAACATAGTAACTTGTGGGTTCATTTCTATTGAGTTATTGTCCTCTTTAAAATACTTATATATATTTTGCTGTTGAAAACATAAAGCAAAAATATGCACCAATTTAAGGACTGGAACACAGTGACCTTGATGACAGCCATCAAGTTGTGCAACCACTCCCACGCTCCTTCTGAGACTCGTGGCTGCCCGGATACACAAGCCCATCGCTTCCTAACATTTCTCTGTGACCTTTGGAGTGGTTTCTCTCAGGGATCCTTAAACTAAGGTCCGCGGGCCACATGTGACACCAGGAGGACATTTATCTGGCCTGCTGGGTGTTTTTCCCCCTTTTGTTTTTTTACTTCAAAATAGGATCTGTGCAGTGTGCATAGGAATTTGGTCATAGTTTCTTTAAAACTCTAGTCTGGCCCTCCAACGGATCTGAGGGACATTGAACTGGCCCCCTGTTTAAAAAGTCTGAGGACCCCTGTTTGGGTCCCAAATTAGCATAATGCTCAAGGCTGCCTTTGACAAACAACCCAAAAAACTAGTTAAGCTAAAACGTTGTCTGTTGGGTCTTAAGAAGACTTCAGGGGGCATTTTTGGTTTATGATTCAAGAATGATCTCCACTTGATGGCAGTGGGTCTCCGTGGGTGTTGTTGGAGGAAAAGGAGGAAAACATTAGCAAAGGCATGCAGGAAGGAACTGTGGGTGCTGGGTGGGAGAGAGCGTGAGCAGGCACTTAGGAGAGATGGGGAGCTGGAGGCGCTCTAGGGCCAGACTCCAATCTGTGGATGACTGGAAGATGACACATTCAAATGAGACAGCGATGAGCTTGAGGAAGTCACTGTTTCTTCACTTCAAGCAAACATGTTTAACACATTGTCAAGAGGGTGGACCTTTGTAGAGCAGTTCTGTTTCCATCAACAGTTTACAGTGTGTTGTTTCACGCCGCAGATCACAATCTCCACAGTGTAACCTCTCATGCAGCGGCAGGGAGCCGCTCTGGATTAAGCAGCGGAACAAGGAGAGGACCAGAAAGGGATGGGGCTCTGCCGTGGTCGTCTGTGAAGACTGCAGACCCAAGGGAGCCAAGCATGTTAACTACTCACTCGATGGAGGCCTATTTTCCAATTGACTCTATTTCGTTTTCTCTCTTTTAATTATGAAAAAAATTCATCTTAATTTGCAGAACTATAAAAACCAAAAGCCAGACCCACTGCCATCAATTGATTCCAACTCATAGTCACCCTATAGGACAAAGTAGAACTGCCCATGTAGGTTTCCAAGGCTGTAGATCTCTATGGGAGCAGGCAGCCTCATCTTTCTCCCATTGAGCATCCGCTGGGTTTGAACCACTGACTTTGTCGTTAGCAGCCCGACACAACCTACTATGCTATGATAGTCACATTTAAATGAACAGAACTGCTCTCGTGACAGATAGGATACAGAGCTGTCATTAAAGGAAAAGTAAGTGGAAATAGTCACAAAACTTGGTGAGAACACAAGGACAGCTGCAGCAATCTCAGACAATAGTGCTTAGGTTTGCAAGTAGATGGGAACAACCTGGGTGTAGTGATTTGATGTGAGATCACGGATGTTTCCTAAGGTGGTACTTCGCATTACGTTGGTAAGCAGATGGCTTGTCACACCAGTGTCAACAACATAGGGAACCCTTCTTTGTGGTAAATCCTACAAATGTCTTAGTAGGTTCTTCAAATCTTTGACATCACTGTTGAATTTGATGCTCAGGAGGCAACCCCAGGAAATTCCCACCCAGGGAAATTTTACATTTAGGGCCCCCCAAAATGAACATACGATCTTTATGCTTCTCTCCATCTTCAGGTAGATGAAGAGGACTCCTTTCCCTTTCTAGTTGTTCTGCTCCAAGACTTTCCTGGATTTTGCCTTGAGGATTTTTTCTTCTCTATTTTTTTTAACTTACAGTCTCTCTCTCTCTCTCTCTCTCTCTCTCTCTCTCTCTCTCTCTCTCTCTCTCTCTCTCTCTCTCTCTCTCTCTTCCCCTTTCTCATTCAGCTCAGTGAAGATGTAAGCTAAGAAAGTCTGCAGGGCAGCTAGTTTTACCTGTAGTGCACTGCTATGGTGCTTAGCCTAGTTTCCTTCCACCTCTGGTTAAACCAGCCAGTTCATAACTGTCACTTCCTTCATGGCATCTTCAAATGCTGGCAAAGTAGCACCTGCTAGAGTATCTTCTTTTCACAGAATCTTTACTTCGGCTTCACTCACATTCTGGATAACTGTGCTGCTCTAGCCTCCAGCTGTGAACTTGGCCTCACTGAGGAAAAAGGCAGTTTCTCTCAACACTTTACCCAACAACATTTGAGTCTCTCCGATTTTTCTTTTTTTAGGATCTGTTGAAATCAAATAGTCAAAGCATCAGGTCTTTTCCTCAGTCGGTCTTAGACTGACTGTGCTCCTTCCAATAGAGCCTCCACAATGGTTTGCGTTTTCTCAAAGGAAAGAGCTCCATTTCAACCTTGCCCTCTATTCTGACAATGACTGCCAGCTGGGCTGCCAGGCTGCCCCAGCCATGGTCCTTCCTCCTACCTGAATCAGCTGATTGTGTCACCCGACCTTTCCAGTTGCTGAGAGGCAACAGAACGCCTCCACACTTTGCTTTGTGACATCAGTTCCTTTCTCCTTGGCAGACTTGCAGCAAACTCTCCGTGTCCTTTGTTCCTGCCCCTTCTACTTCTGAGCTTTATTTGAGAGGACAGGCTGTCCTTCTGGCCTCATGGGGGTTTAGCTCCAGATTTGAAGGGGTCTGAGGCCACAGTCAGGAGTCCTGGGAGTGTGGTGGTTTAAGCAGGGGCCTGTGAGCGGTGAGGTGGATGGTTTGGCTCCACTACCATTCCATGGGAGAAAGATAAGGCAGTCTGTTGTGGTGACGCTGGACAGCCTTGGAGGAAATCTGGGTGCAGTTCTGTTCCGTCCCTTAAAGGGTTGCTGTGAGTCCGAATGGACTTGACGTGTGTGAGTGAGTGGAGGGGACACAGTCCTGGGGAACAGCGACATCAATTGGCATTGCAGGGCACACAGACGGTAGTCTACTTTGATGAGCGTGACAAGGATGCTGAAAGCTAGCAAGTGGCCACCTCAACTGCAGTTAGGGGTCTCTGCCTAAGTGGGGTAAAGAAGGTGGAAGAACACTACAACTGAAGGGAGCAATTAGTCCAAAGGATTAATGAGCCATGTGAATTAGAGTCTCCACTATGTAGAGACCACAAGAACTAGATAGTACTCAGCTACCAATGTCAACCATTTTGCTTGGGACCACGCAGAGTCCTGGACAGAGCGGGAGACAAAAATAGAGCAAAATTAAGGATCATAAAAAAAATGGCTTCTGTTTCCTGAAGCCACCCACGTGTGGCCGTTCTGTTTCAGCTGCATTAGAGACTAAGACAGCTGCCAGGTTTCAGGGGATCCATTCCTGATATCCTGTGGGCTGGCATAATGTCAGCCTCATGATCCAGAAAGATGCGTATCTCTTGCCCACGGGGAAGTGCAATGTAAGTGCTCTCCATTTGGTGGAGTCCTATGAGTGCTGACAATCTGATATCTTTCACAGATATGCAGGCCCCTGTAGTCAAAAAGTAGACACCGCCTTTCGACTCAACTGGGCTACGTACCTTGCAAGCACAGAAAACATTATAGTGGCTAGTGTTGATGGTAGAGGAAGTTGTTACCAAGGAGATAATATCATGCACGCAATAAACAGAAGACTGGGAACATTTGAAGTGGAAGATCAAATTGAAGCAGCCAGGTGAGTTATGAGGAGATGAATTCAAAGGTGGTTGGATTTTTTTTCCAATTTATATTTTAACATTATAAACTATATACAATTTACATTGTCCTCGGATAAATTTATAACCTTTCATCTTTGGGGTGAGTTTTTAGTGAATGTTATTTTGATATAAATCTATATGATTGCAGATTTATGGAAAGTTAAAAAAAATCATTTCCCAAATCCCTCTCTGTGGGAGTCTAGAAAAGTAGTTACTATGCTCTCCTATGAACTAAGAACAGAGACGCTGAATCCATCTAACACATGTGGATGAACCGGAAGATAAACGTACCCCCGGGCAAGGAGCTAGACAAACCAGCCAGCCCGTCCTTCTCGTTAAGGCTGAGTAGGAGAGGGATAGCTTTGGAGTCCAAGAGGTGGCTTATCCAGCCTGGGAAAGATCACGCGGGAACTCCATCACCACCTCTCAAAAGGACAGGACTTCATGGAGCATGAATGACATCTGATCTTATGCTTCCCAGTTATGGGAGTATACATAGATGTGATTGAGCTTAAGAGAGATTTTTATTACGAATGCGGTTGTCATGTAATGAGCTTATACTGGGATATGTTTCACCTGCCTTCTGCTCAAAGCTGCCCAGCAACCCATGGAAGTGTCATAGCAGCTGGTGGAGAGGAGGTGTCCTACCTCCAGGTTTCAGTGCAAACTGAAGGTTCTTTGGGTAGGTGACCTGCCCAGGGAGACAGGATTTGGACCCAATGCTCACAGTCCATGGCATTTGACTGGTAAATGGAATCTAATCTTGGAGGTTACACAATATATGGAAAAGAGTAAGTGGGGAGGTTAACAATAATGTTGTTAAATGACATGTAGAAATGTTTATAAGCAATTAAATGACTAGGAAAATATCTTTGAGAAAACGGGCAACAAAGAGAAGACCGATCATTTCTTGCGTATCCCTGAATGGATGAAAGTCTCATAACAAAGTTAATAATTACCTATTTTCCTTAGTAATTAAAAAGAGGAAGAGAGTTAGATTGAAGAGAGGATAAATTTGTTGAAGAATGTCATGTGATACTATAAACAAGAAGGTTCGCCAATCCGGACCGTGATGGGAGAAATGGGTTATGGTTACAAGGCCTCTGGAATCTGACTAACTCAATCCCCCAAACCAGATAATTCCGAAGCCTAATATACAGCTCTGGTTAAAAGGATAGGGAGGTGTCGTATATTTACAAAAGGGAATACTATTTCAGCAATAAAAAAGAGCTATGCACAACCACATGGATGGATCCTATCCGAAGACTTTTGAGGGAAAGAGGCTGGAAACAAAAGTGTACATTTTGCAAGATTAAAAAAAAGATGATCTAATCAGAATAGAAGGGACTTCTGATAAATACCAGAATGATTAGTGATTATTTGTCTACCCTCGTATACACTCACACACACACACACACACACACACACACACTCACACACACACAAATTCAGGCAAATACTTATGGACGCCAATAAAAGAAAACGATGGTTTTTATTCATTTACAAAGAGGCACTGCCTGGGAGGCCTCTGGGGTGGCAGGAATGCACGCAATCGTGACTCAGGTTTCAAAGATGTGCCCGTGCGAGAGGCATCCAATTGTACCCTGAGGACTTGGTATGCATTTGTGTACTTACAGTATTCCCTAGTTTGTAGACGTTTACATTGAGATGATTATTTAGAAAACGACTTACTTTAAATTTTTTCTATGGTATTGCTTATCTCTGAGCAGGCAAAAAACACAGATAGATGATCAATTGACAACACAAAGATTTTCAAAGTCACATATTAGTTAGTGCAAAACACAGCAACAACTCTTCCATACTCCACAACACATCAAAATGAAGTCTCATTTGCTAGAATAAAAAAAAAGTTCCTAAGGTGTGTGTGTGTATGTATGTAGATAGATAGATAGATAGATAGATAGATAGATAGATAGATAGATAGATAGATATAGATATTAACCTTAGAATAAGACTATTTCCTAGGATATATATATATTTGGGTAGCCTGTCTCTGACAAAACATTTATCATTTCAACTAGTTTTAGATGCACAATTCAGTGAACAATTTGCCTTTTGATATAAGGTTACAAATAGTTGTACGAAAACATTTTGCTCATTTCTTTACAGGGATTTCATTATGAACACAGTTTAGCAGCAGCTAAGACATTCCTTAATCCATCAAAGAACAAATTGCTTTGTGTTGAGTGGTGCAGAGCTAACTAATCAACACAAAGCGTAGAGTGCTTTATTTGGAGAAGGGTGGTTAAGTTCTCAGGTAGGCTGCCCGGAGACATTCTAAGCCCTACCCAGATGGTTTCCATGCTCCTGTATTTCTCCATAGCAGGGGCAGCCTCTCTTGAACTGAAAAACATCTGGAGAGATTTAAATTTAATTACATAAAGAAAAGTGCATCTGGGCTGCAAATTTTTATATAAAGCTGTGAAGAAGAAAAAAAAACAAACCTGCCAGCACTTGTTTTTTGTGAATCGTATCCACAGAGACACATAGGCAGAGACAAAATTCTTATGGATGCCCAACAAGAGTAAACCTTGTTCATCTAGACCTTAGGTTAACATGAAAGAGAGAGTGACATTGTAGACGTTGATCTCAGGTGTTGATTTGATTGTTGGCAGGGATTAGTCTTCCTTTAAAATAGAATGAAGTCAAGGACAAATGATAGGACTTCGTATTCGTGCAGTTATCTTACCTTTCCATACTAATTCATGAACTTCCTCCATGTCTTGTAGACAATTCTCAAAAGTGGGATTTGTGGATGAGAAACGGATGGCAATTTGGGGCTGGGTGAGTAGTGGCTTGGCTGATGAATCTGTATGGGTTCCTTAATGAATACAATGGCGAGCTGGATGATTTGTCTTTTGTAGGTGCGCATTTGGAGATGAACATTGTGTTTATCATTTGTCAGCGAAGATCCCCTTCCCAAAGAGGAGACCTTGAGACAGTGCTTCTGTAGACTCCATTGAGATAGGCCCCTCCCCTTTTGTTCACTAGGATGGGGGTGGGGGGAGCTGTTTCTGCTTGAGTCACTCGGGAAAGATTCAACATTCGTGTGCTTTCTTTCTTTAAACGCATACACACCCTGTTGCCACGATCAGCAACATGTTCATGCATTTCCTCCTGCCTTTAGTATTAAAGCAGACCAGGCCACTAAAGTGTAGTCTTTAGATAACAGCCAATTAAGGCCAATTTAAGACTGGTCTAGCAGGCGTTCTTTTTCTAAAGAGCCACAGTATATAAAGATGTGAGAAATATGGAAACTGCGACTTGCTCACCATATGTCCTTATTCCCTTACCTCCACAAAAATAACTGTTTCTGTTCCTTAGTCATATGGAGGGTATGTAACCTCCATGGTCCTGGGGTCCGGAAGTGGCGTGTTCAAGTGTGGAATTGCAGTGGCGCCTGTGTCACGCTGGGAGTACTATGGTATGTAATGCGATCACGCTACCTGGATCATGAGTGGTGGCCTTAAAATTCTAGTGACAAAATGATTCCCCTTTGAGTTGCAGGGTGCCTGTAGTGAATAAGATGATTCATCTTATAAGTACTTTATGGGTATCCATTCTCAGACGGTCTCCTTCATATGGTGACTGTGATAGACTGTGTGATATTAATTATATAAGTTCTCTACATATGGAGTTATTTGTGACTCGATTCTGTTTTTATAAATTTCAAAATAGCCTCTCATGTTCCATCTCTGCAGATAAAACCCGCGTTTTCTTTATTCTAATCTGAATGCTGAGCTTCCCCCATGAGCGTCATTTGAGAAAGTATGTATCTCTTTCCCCTCCGGTAGAGGTCCGAGGTCCCAGTAGCAGGGCTCTGGATGGAGGAGTCCCTGCATGGGCGCTGCTGCTGCTCAGTAGGTTGGCGTCCATCCAGAGGCCCCCCAGAAGTGATCTAACGGCCCCAAAGTAGCTACTGAAAGCCCTCTGGAGCACAGCTCCACTCTGATACACACACATGGGGGGCCAAGAGCCAGGACTCTGTGTGTGTGTGTGTGGTGGGGGGGGGGATGGAAAGAGGAAAGTAAGTGCAGGGGGATTCTAGGTCCAAAAGAGTTTGTTTTTTTCTCCTACCTCAAAGGAGCTAACAGCCACTTTAGCAGTCTCTTCTGCGTTAAGAAAACATCAGTCTTGAAGGCATCAAACATGCAAATGAGTATCAGGTTTTATCCCCCAGGGAAGGAGCCCTGGTGGCAAAGTGGTTATGCATTGGGCTGTAACCGACAAGGTCAGCAGTTCCAAACCGCCAGCTGCTTCTCTGGAGAAAGACAGGGCTGTGTCTACTCCTGTTAAAAGAATTAAAGTGTAGGAAACGCACAGGGGGCAATTCTATCCTGTCCTCTAGGGTCCCTATGAAGGGACATCAACGTGCTGGCTGTGAGTTTGTCTTGCTTTTTTTGATTAACAAGTGACTAGTATCTAAGACTAGATAGATAGCAAAGAGATGATTATTCCCCTACCCTCTTTGGATCCCTTCTCATGTCCCTTATATCTTATAAGGATGAATGGTATTCTTGGAATGCAAGTGCTCCTTAAATTCTTTATATCCTAATCCTCATCAGAGAAGCCTGGCATTGCTAACCTGGAACCGGTAGTTCAAACCCACTGGCTGTTCTCTGAGAGAAGACGTGTAGCTAGGAAACCATGTGTAGAGTTGCTCTGAGTTGGAATTGAGTCTATGGCAGTGGGCTTGGGAGTGTGCTAATACTATGGCGATCTTTGGTTTGCAAATCTGTCCCAGCCCAAAGAAGACACTGTCAAACAACCCAGACAAACCACAAACACCAACAACCATAAAAAAATACTGTCACTATTCTGATAAGAAATGAGAGGGAATCGTTAAGATCTGATCCACACACAAGGATTTTTGTGTGTGGGTGTGCATATATTTTTCTGCTTGATAGTTATTCTATTAGTTGGCTTGTTTTTGGAGACCTCTGGTGGTCAATAAAATAATAGAAACACTGTAAGTTCAAAAACAGAATAAGAGAATCGCATTTAATATATTCGGATCACTTAAAATAGAGGAGCTTTCCTAGGGTTCGTATACGTGTGTACGTTTCAACAATTTACTCTAAAGAAGACCACAAACAGTACTCAGCGCACAAGTCTAAAAGTTGGCAACTGCCTTTTATTGTTGTCTTCAATTTCCGAAGTCATACCCGTGTAAATCTGCTAGCGTAATTAAGAAAGGGGTCCTCTGGTCTATGTAAGTAGAGCTCTTGACAAGTAGATCTGAAATATGCACCTGTTTGGGGAAAGTTGAATTTTATCATTAAAAGCCATTTTTTCCTAGCAAATGCATTTGATATTAATACTTGAAAGTTAAGGCTGAAAAAATGAGTACTTTATGCAGATCTGATATTATAAATCTTAGTGCCTTCTGCATATATAGTACTATATGTAATTTATTTTAATAAAAAGAATAAAATAATGTTCTTGTTCCTGGGGAAATATTTTTTATTTTCATCGAAATTATATGGGGAATATATATGGAACAACCAATACTTATGTTAATGTAGTCTTTTATTCTATAAAGCTAGTCATCTAAAAAGAGTTAGAATATTGTTTGTGATTGAGGCTAAGATTAAATTTAAAACATGATTGAAATCATGGTACCATTAGAGTGAAATTTCAGCCATTGACCTACATAGCACAGTGGCAACATATCATTCTTATGCTCACTAATTTCTAATGATCTAGTCCTCTAATAGGGCACCTTTTAAAGTAGCTAACTAACTGGAGACACTGTGTGGGAAGGGTGCTCGGTCTGCCTCACGCACAGCAGGGTGAAATGCAAAGGGAGTGCAACAGGGCAGCAAGGGGAGCAAAGTAACAGAGTCCCTGGGAATCCTGAAAATAGGCTTCTGACTCGGGGATGGGAGTTGGCAACTCATCAGACTTGATGGGAAAACATACATAAGGGTCAGCGGGAAAAAAAAAGGGGGGGGGGCGGTCGGCGGACAGACCTAGAACTAAAAATAAATAAATAAAGTAGTTAACTAGGATTTTTAAAGCAATATTGAAATTCAATTGCAATAACCGTTTTAATGATGTTTAAAAGCACACGCAACACAAACACAATTTAATTATTTTTAAATATAGTAAAAAGTATGATTATCCAAATATAACCAAACCAGTTTTTCAGCCTATGTCACCATATAAAAGATTTTAAAAGGGTATGTCATTTTAGTAGACAGGTGTTAATATAAACTGTTTCACAATACTCAACCATTATGACACCAAAATTTGGGTCCCTCCACAAAAATGAGAGAGATAAACAAAAGTTGCATTAAGATGGAGTGGTTGAGCTGACATATGGTATACATCAAACACATGATAACAGAATTCTTCCATTATATTAAATTACAATCTGCCAATCATGTAAAATATTATTTAGGTAAGTAAATAATAACTGGGCAGCATTTGAGTTTTCCAGAAATAAAAGAAATAGAAACTCATATTTATATTCAGGAGGTAACAAAACCAAGATAATTGAGGCATTTGGTGTTTTGCAAATTAGAATAAAAAAGTGCCTCACTGAGAGTGAGTGTTCGGGTTGGGTTTCAGTGTGATTCAGGTGCAGGCTTGCAGAACGGATGATGAAGGTTTACATCTAACCTTTTGTGCACATCTCACTTTAACTCACGCATTTCCCTACCCTCCACCTACCTTCACTGAGCCCACGGGGCGAGTGAATATTCTTCTACACAGGATCCGGTAATAATATAAATCCTCACAGCACTTCCCATTTGGTTTTCTGCAAGTCAAGTAAGATTAATCTCGATGGACTCCTGAGCATAACACTATATACTTATACAGGAGACAAGACAAAAAATAAAACTAACCAAAAAAAATTTTATGTATGATTTTTTCCCCCCTCTTTCCTTTTCATCTCAGACTCGGTGTACACAGAACGTTACATGGGCCTCCCAACTCCAGAAGACAACCTTGACCGTTACAGGGTAAGAAGAGATGAGGATCTGTACTCATTTTATGACATAGCTCTAAGTGACTTGTGAACATGTGTAAATATATTTATTCTGGAATAGAGATATTTTTTCCAACAAAATTTTTTGTTTAATAGTAATAACACAGGTGGTCTACAGATACTCCATTGGCTTCTCCTGCATAATTACATAATTACAGTCTTTCTCATATGTTATATAGGTCACAATATGCATTCATTTGAAAATACAAAGCAACACTAGCTAATCACTTTAATTATGCAAATTTCAGTTCAGCAAACAACATGCCAAATTCAACATATCCTTTAGAAGACTATCTAAACTTCTAGCTATAGATTAAAAATTCTCATATTATCATAACTAAGATGTATGTACAAGATTATAATTGCCTTACTCATAGCCACATATACATATGTATAATTTTTGTACACAAGATTGGAATAAGTCAGGTAAGGGGGGTATGTACATTTGTGTAGCACCCTAAGAAACCTATGTACCAAATAACTGCACAGCATCTGACAGGATGATTTCCTAATGGGAAAATCAGTGGGTGATGGCATGAGAAAGAAGGTGTGGGTAGAATTGTCACTGGCGATCACCAAGTGCTTGCTGGTGCCACATGGATGCCGCTGGAAGTGTTGATGTGGGAATTGGGACCCTTCTAGCATTCGGAATATTTCAAAACGCCTCGCCTGGTTCTCCTATTTTGTTCTTATGTCCTTTTCCTAATTCTAGTTTTCATGTTGGAGCTCTGGTGCTGTACGGCGTGACTTGTTGAGATGCTACCTGCATACCCATCAGTCGCTCCTCCAGAGAAAGGCTGTGCTTTCTGTCCCAGAAAGTGTTACGGGCTCAGAAACTCACAGGTCGCTTCTGCCCTGCCCCACAGGGTTGCTATGAGTCAGAATTGACTCAGTGGCAGTGCTCTATCCTTCTTACTAGTTTGAGAGATAAGAAACCCCCTGAAGTGTATAGATACCAAAGTAAATTCTCTCAGATGGTTACAACCCCCAAAAGGTCATTAAATTCTGTATAAAACAATGAATTACACAGAGAAGCAGCAAGCATTGTCTAAGGACACACTTTCTGCCATAGCTATGACACGACATTGGCACCTAACTTTCATATTAATACATTGCTCTGAGTGGTATTTATACATTTTTGCCAAATGTCATCATCTTTACTGTGGACTTTGATTTGTGTGATTCAAATGCAGTAAAACACAAATTGAACGTCTAGTTTGGCAGCATTAGTACATAGATAGTTTTAATTTTACCTGCTACTTCTAGCTTGAATTTATCAAGGCTTACTCGTGTGTGTGTGTGTGTGTGTGATGTGTTATGGCTTTTGTTTGTGTCTTTGTGTGTTTATCTCATTTTTAGTCAAGATAGAAAAGCAATAATCTGTAAATCAAGATGCTCAAATCATCTTGTCCTATAAAGAAGTCTTTTAGTTAGTCAATAGGCTGTAGTAGACATCCTTTCTTCAAACCACTCTTGTCAGATGCACTGCCCTTTTTTAGAAAAATAAACTAAATGGTCTCTCCTCTTCTTTCTACGAGTCCTAGTGGGTTCCATGTGGGGCTGCCAACCACAAGTTCAGCAGTTCAAGCACACCAGTCTCTCCTTTTGGAGATAGATGAGGCTGTCTGCTCCCATAAAGGGTTATAGCTTCGATAACCCAAAGGGGGCAGTTCTGTTATGTTCCACAGGGTTGCTATGAGTTGGAAGTAACTTGATGGTAGTGGGTTGGGTTGGGTTTGAGGCTTGTCTTTCTACAACCCAATCAATCACACACACACCCAGAATCTTTTAATGGTCATTCATCTATTCTCAACTAAATTAAGCCTTCATTCATTAACCCGGTATTCCATACTTTGCTCGTGACCATTCAGTTTACTTGGAATGCACACTTTTTTTTGAGTGTTTCTGGGTTTTTCCTTTGCTTACACTGTTCCTTCTGCTGGGATGTCACTTCTCTTCCATCCCCACCTGTTAATGAAACATATACCACTTTCCCAAGGGAGAAAGGGCAGCAGGACCTTTTGAAGCCCGCAACATCTTCTTTCTGTCACTTCTCATTCTATTTTGGATTAAGGATAATTTTTTATGGATATCTCTTCTTCATTCATTTGCATAAGCATGCATCCTTGTTAAAAAACAGTGTCTCCCCCTGTATTAAGACATTCTTTATAACAAAGCATTATGCCTAACGGATGTTCTTTTGACTCCATGCCCACATCAAAGGTTGAAACTGCGAGTGTACCCCTTTATCAAAATGACTTTGTACCCCATTGAAAATAGCTACAACCTAACTTCCATAGTGCTCTTTCCTTTGTGTCTTTTAAATTTTAGAAATTTTAAAAATATATTTTATTTTTAATTATTTATTTTTAAAGCATTTTATTGGGGGCTACATCCATACACCAATTGTATCCGGCATATTAGTATATTAGTATGTCTGTTCCATCAGTCTTTTCTGGACATGTACTTTCCTTTGAGGATTAAGGATAATTTTATATTTGTTTTTGCCATGGCAGTACCGGTAATCACTCAAGGGCTCCTCAACATGGAGCATAAACCCTCAAATCTTTCCTAGTTTAATTTGAAAAACACTCAGAAAAGAAACCTTGTTGTAAAAGTTGCGTGGTTCCCTTCCCTTCTCCCATTTGGGGCCGCTAATCACAAGGTCAGGGGTTCAAACCCACCGGCAGCTCTGCAGGAGAAAAACGAGGCTCTCTGCTCAGCTTTGGAAACCAGTAAGAGGCAGTTCTACTCTGTCCTGTAGGGTCACTGAGTTGGAATCAACTTAATTTGGCAGGGAGTTTTCTCGTTTTTTTACAACTTACATTTTCTTCTCTTTTTTAAAAAATAATTTTATTGGGGGCTCATACAACTCTTTTCACAATCCACACATACATCAATTCTGTAAAACACATTTGTACATTCATTACCCTCATCAATCTCAAAACATTTGCTCTCCATGTAAGCCCCTGACATCAGCTCCTCATTTTCCCCCTCCTTCCCCTCTCCCCCTCCCTCATGAACCCTTGATAATTTATAAATTATTATTTTGTCATATCTTTAACTGTCCAATGTCTCTTCACCCACTTTTCTGTTGTCCGTCCCCCAGGGAGGAGGTTATATGTAGATCTCTGTAATTGGTTCCTCCCGGGGAGGGGGGGGGGCAGCATTTAGGAACTAGAGGAAAGTTGTATGTTTCACCATTGCTACATCGCACCCTGAGTGGCTCATCTCCTCCCCACGACCCTTCCTTAAAGGGATGTCCAGTTGCCTACAGATGGGCTTTGTGTCCCCACTCCGCAGTTCCCCTCATTCATCATGATATGACTTTTTTGTTCTTTGATGCCCGATACCTCATCCCTTTGACACCTCATGGTCACATAGGCTGGTGTGCTTCTTCCACATGGGCTTTGTTGCTTCCAAGCTAGATGGCCACTTGTTTACCTTCAAGTCTTTAAGACCCTCGATGCTCTATCTTTTGATAGCTAGGCTCCATCAGCTTTCTTCACCCCATTTGCTTATGCACCTGCTTTGTCTTCAGCGATTGTGTCAGGAAGATGAGCATCATGTAATGCCAGTTTAATAGAACAAAGTATTCTTGCATTGACGGAATACTTGAGTAGAGGCCCAATGTCCATTTTCTTGTGAATGAACTGACCGCCTTTCTCCCATCTCTCCTGTGGGTAAGCTCTCTTATCTGAGCTGCTGCAGGTCTTTCTTAGATACCCCCAAGTCCTGCAAGCTCCTGAAACTGTAGAGATGAACTTACCAGGAGCCTCACCCTAGAGCCCTAACTCTAGAACACAGCACGTGATGAGTCAACAGTTCCCTTTAAAAATCCCGTTCTCAGCTTTAGAAGTACATGGTCAAGTATCAATCTTGATGTCTAAGGAAGCCCTTGGCATCTCTCCTACTTGACTTTCCTTGATACAGATTAGATAACAGGGTGGGTGCTTCTTCCTTAAGAAGTCTCTTCCCGATTTAGGATGAAGCAGTATATTCCGCCATGTCAACCTGCCTCATTTCCTATCTTTCCTATAGGGTTCTCCTTCCCACACGAGTCCCCTCTTCCCTAACCCCACCCCGCCACCACCGCGGTGGCCATTTTCATCTTTCCCCTTAGGTGTTCTCCGCGTGAGGTAGTCATGTAAATAGAAGTCACTTCCTACTGCCAATGGCAACACATGCACACTGGGTGCACAAAGTCACGCTTGCGCTTCACTGCACAGATGGCACGAGAGGACTGTTGGATCCTTCCACGCCAGGAGTCGCATTTTCTTGGCACAAAACTCACTGCTGGCAATGGACACATTAAAACTGCCAGTACCAGGGAGCGAAAGGTTCCCAATGTGTTACTCAGAGGAATTATTTAGGAGGGTGATCACTAAGGTGGGCAGGAGAGAGTGAGGGAGTGCGGTCCCTGACTTGTCTCCACCTTGGGAAGTTGCTTCCTTGACTGCAGAGAAAGGAATCCAGGGGCCTATTTTTGACGCCCAGCATGCTTCAGGAGAAAGCCGCCCTCCTTTGTTTTTCAAAGGAGCCTGTGCTTTTGTCTCTGGCAAGAATGCATTCAGGATTCTATTTTCCTCCCAGGCCCCAGCTGCCCCTGGGACCCCATCTTTGCCCTTTTTTCCCAGGTTGTTTTTCCTCCTCTCTCTCTCTCTCTCTCTCTCTCTCTCTCTCTCTCTCTCTCTCTCTCTCTCTCTCTCTCTCTCTCTCCTTCCTTCTTTGGAAAGACAAAGACGACAGCTCTCACCACCCCATGCATTTCTCTGTGTCAGGAGGAAATGATCAACATTTCATGGAGCTGGTTGATTTCCTTCTAGTCACTCAGGAAAAGGATGGCCTTGATCTTGGGCTATGTTCTCAGCAGATACCCCTTCCCGCTGAAGAACCGGCCATGCAGCAGCCAGAACGGTGGCCTCTGGAGAAGACTGTAGCTCTTAATAAAACTCAGAGGAGGAAAGGGATCCCTTCCTAGGTCATTATTGAGCTGAATTTGAATGCAAGGATGGAAACATCACCAAGAGAAGCATATCTCGGGGAATGAAGTTCCCGTTTGCCATCTAGGAAAGTGGTTGCCTTCTCAGGGGAAATAGGCAGGGTGCCCTGGTGGAAGCACCTCACCTGGGTGCTCTCTTTGCTCGCTCACATCTGTGGGACTGCGTCCGAGTGCTGGGGTGTGCCGTACAGACAAGGGAATCCTGGTGGTAAGGCTTAGACTCGATCCAGTGACAAACACAATGAGTCCCTAAGAGTTTCTTTTTGTCAAGTAGCACAGGGAGAGCACTTTCTTTCTTTTTAAAATAGTTTTATTAGGGGCTCATACAACTCTTATCACAATCCATACATACATCAATTGTGTAAAGCACACTTGTATATTCATTGCCCTCATGATTCTCAAAACATCCTCTCTCCACCCAAGCCCCTGGCATCAGCTCATTTTTCCCCTCCCTCCCTGCCCCCTCTTCCCTCATGAACCCTTGATAATTTATAAATTATTATCTTGTCATATCTTGCCCTGTCCGATGTCTCCCTTCACCCATTTTTCTGCTGTCCGTCCCCCAGGGAGGAGGTCACATGTAGATCATTGTAATTGGTTCCCTCTTTCCAACCCACTCTCCTCTACCCTCCCAGTACCGCCACTCACACCACTGGTCCTGAAGGGATCATCACCCTGGATACCCTGTGTTTCCAGTTCCTATCTGTACTAGTGTGCATCCTCTGGTCTAGCCTGATTTGTAAAGTAGCGAGAGCCCTTTCATGGAAATTGGGAATGCAGAGTGGAAGGAAGTGGCTCATTTCCCTCAAACTCGAAGGAGCCAGCCACAGAAGCCCTATTGTGGGCGGCCAAAGTGGAGGATTGACACACCAGGACGATTGGGCCATGTGGCTCTGTCTTTTTCTGTGGTGAGTTCTGGGCCCATCACAGATAGAAATGGTGTCAGAACTTGAGCAAAGTAAACATGTCGTCAGTGAGACAACCCTTGTCCCAAGCAGAAATAAGCAATTGCAATTGTTGCCCCACTTGAGGAGTGGGCTTTGGGTTAATGTGGATGGGTTGGCAGTCAAACTTGGATTGGTTTGGAAAAAAAAAAATTGGGGAATGATAGACTTTTTTCCAGTTACTCATTCAAGACACCTAGTATTTTGGTTTGATTTTGCTTTGCTTTGCTTTGATATATACGCACATGACTTTGGGAGAGAAACAAAAAAGAATTAGTAAGAAACAAAAACATAAAAACACAAGCTAGACTAAGAGAAGGCACTCAAAATGCATGGACGAGACTGGTGGTCACGTCTACATTGCCTCACGAACTCTATCGCTTGGAGGCACGTGCGGCGGGGAAGAGTGGCTGCGAAGGTTGGGCCTTTCCCTGACTTCTGTTCTTCTGCAACCAACATGGGTCCAGCTTCAGGCATGCACTCTTCGGGTTTCCTTGTAAGGACGGCGCTGAAGGGAAGTCCTTTGGTTTAGAAAACTAATTGCGGGCGATTGCAGCTGACGGTGTGAAATAAAATGTGCACGAGCTGCCGAACAGGAAACAAACAGAAAATAAAATACATAAACGCTTCCAAATGGTGTGTGAAGGACAACAAACCCTGGGCAGCGCCCATCGACTACGTGCTGCTACAGGCCAGATGCTGTTCTAAGCTCCTCACCGAGCTCTGAGACGAATGCTCCCATTGACATCATCCTACTGACCCGGAGGCTCAGGCACACAATGTTATGTAGCCTGGAGCTGTTGCGAAGTGCCAAAGGGAGGGAGTACTTCTTTGAAGCCACTAGAGAAAGCTAAAGGGAGCGAGGGCAGGGCAGAGCCAAGCTGCCCTCAGCTGCTTGCTTAGAGGACGAAGGGCAGAAGAGCACAGTGGGCGAATGAGTAGCAGATAGACAGTAGGTAGCACTGGCTTTCTGGGGATTCAAGAAGTTCCATAAACCAAGGGATAACCCAGAATAAGGGCTGGGCAAAGAGCGGGCCAAATGGTGGCCAGTAAGATTGGCTTTGAGCTTGGGGAGAGAAGGGATTTGGGAATACACCAAGAAAGAAGGGAATGATCAAGGGCAGGAGAAATAGGACCCAAGTCCTGAGCTGTATTGCCAAGAGAGGAGGGCAGCGTGGAACACACAGAAGGGACTGATTTAACTTGTAGAGGAGATTTATTTTGCATTTTGCTCAAAATTTGATAGGCTTTTGGCAAGTGTATGAAACAGTCATAGATTTGGCAGTCTTCTGCTAGCAGATTTGAAATGTTCAATCCTTAAGAACTGCTGCATCGTTAGGTTATGCAAAACAGGGTGCAATTTTGTAAATATGCCATCTTGTACTGATTTGACATTTGTTCCATTATCCCAGAATATGCCAAAGGGAGAGAGACCTTCAGATGCAAGCCAAACCTTAACTTGTTTGTTGAGTGCTGATAAAATGTTGACTGCTGTGTGATCTTTAAAGAAGCCAGTGAGGCTTAGTGAGGCCCGAAGCAGAGCCCCCTGTCCGGGGTGGCTGGGAGCTTTTACCTTGGCGTCTCCCATGGATGCAGTTGTTTGATAGACGTAAACAAGTGAAATATCCGATATCGTGGGTTGATGTCATTTCTTTTCCTCAACATTTTCTGAGGCGTGCATTGTGGCACTAATGGTGTTTCCCAAAATGGCATGATGCAGTTTGGGAGGCTTTGGTTGCCAGGGGAAGAGGCAGAGAGCAAGCAAGGTGACCCTCCTCTGGAGAAGCTCACCGCAGCACAGTGTCTGTGTGCGCTTTCTACCAGAGCCTAGAAATAGCGCTGGGTGGGTTAGCTGTGAGGCCAAGGGGTCAGGACAATATTATGAGACAGTACACAACCTTGGGAGTTAGACCAATATTCAGATTTCATTTCTACCACTTATTAGCAGTATAATCTTGGCCTTAGGATCTCTGGACCTCAATTTCCTCATCTGGGCAATGGGAGTAGCCAGACCCACCTTGTGGAACCATTGAAAGGATTAAATCACGCACACACACACACACACACACACCCGCCCTAAAGTAAGCTTTCAAAACACGGCAGTTGCCGTCTTGATTACCCTCCTGGTAACTCGATGGCCCAAGGGGGCAGCTGAAGGATTGTTAGACTGTCTCTCTGTCATGGGACTACCCTGTTCCCTCGGCTCCCTCTTTTATTTCAAAAATACAAAGATTTATTTGTTGGAAGGTAACTGAGGAACCAGCATGCTCCAACAAGCAGTTACAGATGGTTCTTCTTGGGGCTTGAATGAAAAGAAACTTCTTGCAGAGATGCTGTGGAATCGGCACTGCCACTGGACCAATCCTTCCCACTTCCCCTTGCCAGGCTGTTGCTGGCAGCAGGGTTCCCCCGGAAGTTTCTAGCCTCAAGAGCGCGCCAACTGCACCACCCATTTATCACTCGGAGCTTCCTTTTTAGTAGTTGGGTGATAGACTATTCGGCTTCTAAGATAATCATCCATTTCCTTTTATATTTCTGCTTCCATCGGTAGACAAAGGGGGGATTATTCGATGGGGGCGAGTAAAATGAGCACATGTCAAGGTTTTCTGGTTGCAAATGATCGGTAAGTCCAGGCCTGCAGGTCCTGCGCTGGCATCGGTGGTGCAGCTCCCAGGTCAAAGCATTCGGAGTGCGGTCAAGAGTGTGGACTCAGGAGACAGGAGGCACATCCTCCTTGGGAAGGATCAGCAGTCCCAGAGGCAAGGTCACACAGCAGCCTCGTTCTGGGGGAGAAAACGCCTCCCCTGCAGCCTGTGAAGTGCCTTTATCCCTTTGGGGTGCTTGCCTCCCCTTCCCCAGAGGTCCCTCGAAGGCTCCTCCCTCGGAGCTGGGGAAGCGTGCATTCGAAACGGCCACTTCTCTATGTAGCCTCTGCAAAGGAAGCTTTTGTTTTATTTTTCTCTTGCTGCATTAAAGTATTTGTCTTTCTTTCTTTGTAGTGTAATATTGTTAATGTAAAACAATTTGCATCGTGACACTTTTATCACAGTTTTCGTCTTTTTCTCAGTATGTTGCATTTCTCACCATGTCTAGTTCATCACAGCTACAGTGTGTACATCACAACATTTATCTTAGGCTCGGGGTTTTACTTGTTTATAAAAATTGTCTTCTTTCAGCCTGTATTCACTCCATTTAAGAAAAAAAAAAAGGCAGCCAGAAACTGTTTTGGTCCAAACTCCAGTAGTTATCCCATTTCCTTGCTAACTGTCCTGTGAATTCATATGTCTCCTAACGATGACACTCTCTCTGTCTCAATGGCATTTCTCGGTTTCATGGTTTGGGGAGGTCTTAGGAGCAGTGTGTGCTCTCCAAGCTGCTACGCTAAGGAGGGCCAGGCATTGAGATGGGGGAGGCCCATGGGTGTCGATTTGGGTCAGGTCTGGGTGCTGAAGTCGTCTGTTTCTCACGAGCACAGAGTGAGGTTGAAGTTGGGGAGGATCAAGGTGAGAGGACACAGCAGTACAACCATGGTAACTTCAAGCAGGATTAACAGGCAGGATGAGGGCCTGAGATTGAGAATCATAATGCGAACTCCTTAAAGCTGAGATTCCAGCCTCAGCTCTCCTTGTGCACAGCTGTGGGTGCCTCAAACCAGCGACTTTGGGAAATGGGCTTTTACCCTTGATCCTCTGAGTGGCAAAAAAAGAAGAGAGAAACCATGCTCAGCGTTCCCTTGCTGCATTGAGCCATACGAGTCTATCAGCTGCACAATCAGAAACAAGCGCCTCCCACATCTCACCTGGCTGCGCGGACCGATCTCTCCTCTGTCTCGTGTAGTCGGGGGAAAGCCCAGGGTCTCAGGAGCCAGCGTGTACCTGGTGGATCTGCGTGTGCTTCACATCGCAGCATGGCTAATTACCATTCTATGTCAGACTGTTCCTTCACTGCAAGATCTCGTCATGAGCAGCTGGGAGTTTACGTAGAGACCCCGAGCAGAATGGGCGTTCAACAGAGCTTTCTCTAGTCAGAGTACAAGACCAGCAATGACACTCCCACCGATGTCGTCTGCTGCCAGTGACTCACCTTCTAAAGCTCGATGGCTCTGCTTGTAGAACAGGAACGGCACATCCCTATCTCACAGGGATGTTGGGAGGATGAACTGTCATCTGTCACAGTGCTTGGCACAGCGTGTGCGCACTCTCAACGCCAGCTGTTCTTTATTAACAGCATTGTGGATGCGTCCAGAGTGGGAAGGGCGGCGCTCAGTCAGTTCCCAACGAGAATATTTTATTCCACCTCTCCCAGATATTCCCACTTGCCCAGATATTCCCAGATATTCCCACTTGCCCAGATATTCCCAGATATTCCCACTTGCCCTTGCAAAATGAGGACTGGCTATTGAGGGCAGCCCAGAATAAGTGGTTAGTAATTTTTCCCATGTATTCATTGCACTGACATACATTTAGCACTGTCATCGATGCTAAGAGGGCACAATGAGAAATGAGCAAAATCCCTTGTCCACGGTGTTTAAGGGGCACACAGAACTAGATATCCTTGCACATGATTTCAAAATGAAATGGGATAGATGGATTTGTATGTGAACAGACTTACCAGGGTCTTAAGACTAAATAAGTGTGAGGCTTTAGAAGAAGCCAAAGTGTGTATTGTGGACGTCATGAGTAACCTCTCAATCTGCGTCAGAAATGCAATAGAGGCTGAACAAGTGAGAATCCACCAGTCCGTGAGTGGGAGGGTACTTGCCCGAAGTTTTTCAGGACCAGGGAAGCTTGGAAGTCTCAAGCAGGTCAGCAAACACCTTGAGTGACTTAAGCCTGAAAGCGCTAGACAGAACGCCATTGGATCCAGAGACATTGTCATAGTACTTTCACGCCAGTGTCACCAATTTCTACCTCAATGAATGAATGAATGAAAGCCATGCTGTTTCTTGATTCAAATTTCTGCGAGTTATTCTATTGCCTTTTTTGTGTGTGCAGAAAACAAAGCTTAGAAAGCAGCATGTGCCTCCCCACCCCCCCATGTAGCTCACTGATACAGATGCTCGGACTAAAAGAGAAGCAGGTCCCCCGCTGCCTAAACCCCATTCCCTTCCTGCCAGGCCACCGGGCTCCCATCAAACCGCTTAAGCTGGAATACAGATATAAGCATATCTGTGCAATGTGAACACCGGCTCTCATCCCATTGACTTTGAGTCACCAAGATGCTTCCAGACTAAGCTAACAGATTGAAAGCCCATTGAGAGGTTCAGGAGGATGTACAGACAGACCCATCCCCTCCCAGGGGCACTATGGCATCTATGAAGCGTTATCTACCTTCATCCCAACTTTGTAAATATGGCCAAATTAAGATCAAATGGCCAGAGCTACTCTTGCAAGGGCTTAAAAAAAAACAAAAAACCCCAAACTCTAAATCCTCAGATGTGCATTCCAGAAGCCTTACCTGACTCAGGCAGTCTTCAACAAGCTGACCTCACTTTCATTTATTTATTTTTTTAAATTCTATTTCTCAGGCTGCTTTTGGGACTAACTTGCTTGATCCAATAGCAGCATGTTCCTCATCGCAGAGTAAAGCAGACAGCAGCACCCACTGCTATTCTAAGGCCACCCTTGATCTTTTCACCCCTCTCCCCTCCCATATGTTCCATTTGCCGAGGTTTGAAACATCTGTTCCCAAAGAGGTAATATGTTGCTCTTCATTCCAAGCCTAGCATGTAGACCAAAGTTCATATGACATATTGCACAGTATGTTTTGCTGCAAATGCTATGTCGAGGCTTTGGAAATGTAGCATGTAGAGCATCACGTGATGCATGGTTGCCATGGTGATACACTTTTTGGCTGAACTACAACAGAAGCCCATGGAACATACATTGCTAATATGAGATTCTGCCCTGTGCTAATGCCTAGGACACAGCCCATCTGGGATCGCGGACTCCAGGGGCTTTGCGTGCAGCCCCGGGAACGTGTGCCCACTTCCTGCATGCACAGGGAAGCTGAGGCAGCTCCCTCCCAGCCCTGTCTCCCCACACGGGGCATGTTCTGCATTCTGCCATGCATGGAGACAGCATTTGCTTGAATATCGGTTTGCTATATTTTGTATCAAAGGGGGCCCCAGCTGAAAACATTTTATTTTGTAAACTGAAGTGAAAAATCAGTTTATGGCAGATCCTTCTTTGAATAATGACATTCTCTCCCCCCCCCCCCAATTCCAGAATTCAACAGTCATGAGCAGAGCTGAAAATTTTAAGCAAGTTGAGTACCTCCTTATTCATGGAACAGCAGATGGTGAGTTTCAGTTAATTAGACTTTTTAGTATCACAGACAGGTTTGCAATTTCACTACTGACAAAACAAAAGCATGAGGGGCAAGACTGTTACATTTACTTCAATAAAACAGTGTTGATTTCCACAACTCACTTGTCTTGGACTAAATGGGATGCTGAGTCCTAGAACTTCAGACTGTCCCTTCCTTCTTGTGCGGCCCCCACCCCTTGCTATCAGGAAACCAGAGCAGCTGTTAGCTACTTGATGTCTCCCTTCTCTCCCCACAGATAACGTTCACTTTCAGCAGTCAGCTCAGATCTCCAAAGCGCTGGTGGATGCTGGAGTGGATTTCCAGGCAATGGTACAGCACACGTTTGTGCAAGGGGAGGGAAGCTGCTGGTGGGGCTCTGGTTACCTATCTCTGGACTACAGCTCACAGATGTCCAGCAGAAGCAGGGGAGGAATGAAAAGGGTTGTTGTTGTTGTTGTTGTTTTTTAATGTTTCCAATGTGAATTCAGTGAACTGATGCCTGTGAACCCTTCACAGAGCAGTGTTCTAGAAAGCTAGAGAGTTTGGGGTTGCGAAGTATCCTTCTGGATATCCCAGAAGTGTACACACACTGCTCCCCTGTCCATGAGATTCTTCAGGCTCCCCTTCCCCAGGTGTGATTCAAAAGGAATCACTGATGCCGTCAACGTGTGGCAGAGTAACTCTAAAGTGAAACCCGCATGATAACAGCCCAGCTCAAAGATGAAAACCCATTTCTGTCTGGGATCTCTATATTGCCGCTCCACCAACAGTGGGGTATTAATAATCAGCACACTTCAGCTTTTACAATTTCCATGTTATCTTGTGTTGGATAGCCACAGGCAGCAGACAACTAGACTTGTTTTAAAAAATCAGAAATGGCGAGAGCTGCTGCTGCCTATACAGAGGATATTTCTGGGTTTTAAGGTAAACCCATTTTCTGCAATAGTTTTTCTGGTTAAGAAGAAAACATGTGTGTGTGTGTGTGTGTGTGTGTGTGAGAGAGAGAGAGAGAGAGAGAGAGAGAGAGAGAGAGAGAGAGAGAGAGAGAGAGAGAGAGAGAGAGAGAGGAACTAAATATTTTTGTGCAAAACGCATCTGTTTTAGGCAGCAAAGCGTGCTTTTCTCTGGTCTCTTCTCGCATCCATACTTTGCTCTGAGCTCAGCTGAGATGCTGCCCGCTGCGGAGCAATAGTTTGGACACTAAGGAAATGGACACACATCCTTTGGGACAGGTCTTTAAGCACAGTTTAAGGTTTATTTTTTTCTTATAAAGTTAGGATTTTCACTATTCAAAGAATGATAGCTCATGATGCAGATTTTAACAACTCCCTGATATAATGCGTGTTTGTGATTTTTGACTTGTTTAATAGAGCAATGAGTTGTTACATTTTTGCCTCAAGTCTTAAGCTCTTTCTATATACATGTCAGGCCTACAGATTTTTCAAATACACCAGTGAGAAAAATCTGATGGGTTTACAAATAATACGCTTGACTTTTGACTTCACTTCCATTACACATGTGGGTCTCCTGCTGAAAAATAGATATTTCCAACTCCTGAGGGATCTATATTGGAAAAAAAATTGCTTGTAAAAATCCTCATTTATTTCAATATAGCTTATCCAACTACAGAGTAAGAGAAATTTGACACTTGATAACACTTCATCATAAACAGGTAGGCTCAGTGGACCGAGCCTTGTCTTCTAAGCAAGGTGTGGCTTTAAGAGTCCTGTGAGTGATGGAAACCCAAGCTCACTGCTCTCCTGTTGATTCCGAAATGAACTTGGGTGTGTGTGTTCCTTACAGTGTGCATGTCGTTAAAAGCACCGTGTAGTAAAAGAAAAAAAAATCGAGTTTTCTCTCGGCACCTTCAAGGGCAGACATTTGGAGACCAAAACAAGCCCAGGAAGAATTCTGGGGAAAATTAGTAATTGGTAGCTTTTTTTGATCAAGCTTATGTTTATAAACTGTTTCACAAATTTAAAAAGCCTGCTTTATATCGGCACACTCAAAAGGGCTCATGAGAATTGATGGGGGTTGGGGGTGGGGGTGGGGAAGAGCTGGGTTCCTAACGCTGGCCCCTTTTTCTTCCTCTCCCCAGTGGTACACGGATGAAGACCATGGAATAGCAAGCAGCTCAGCCCACCAACATATATATACCCACATGAGCCACTTCCTAAAACAATGTTTCTCCCTTCCTTAGCACCTTGCCATAGCGGGCCATTTAAAGCTGATCAGCCACTTTTGTTTCCATTATCTCAAACCTGTACTGTCAAGATCTTATGGAAAATATACTCAGCTCAAGAAATTTAAGATGACCCCCCCTCCCAGTTGTAAGGCTATATAGCCCTAAGTAAAGCTTGCTGACTTTGCAGCAGATTATTATTTTATACCCCTTCCTAAAAAAAGTGTGAAATGATTCAGCCCAGTTTTGTTTATCATCTTAAATCATTTCCATGTCAGCTGCTGAAATAAGAGAAAATATGATTTTTTTAAAATGGGCATTTTGCATAGGTTCCTGGACAGAGTTTCTCTTTTTCTAACTGGACTAGCTGAGATCCTCCTCCTCTTGAAAGGGCTGTCAAGATGTGGGCAGTGCTGTCCCCAGGGCAGAGGCAAGAACAATAGAGGGTGGCAGAGAAGACAGCCTGGGAACCCAACACCGGGCACGCTAACCCCACCAGGCTGCTGTCAGCTCCCTCAGAGAAGAGCTGCTCACAGCCAGACGGGCACAGTTTTCTGAGAACGATGATTCAAACCGTCTCAGGAAATCATAGATGCAAAGCAGCGACTTCTGAGTAAAACCACAGCCGTTGACTCGATTCCAGAGAAATGCAAGAGAAACTGCCAGCCAAGCAAGGGCCCCAGGTGCCAGTTATGGCTACAGGTGCTACGAAAACACAGCCAGGGGCATGGAAAGCCTGTGTCTCAAAAGACAAGACTGATGTTTCAGAGTGGAAGAAAGAGGCAACTTGGAACTGGATGTGAACACATCAGCTTGCCCTGTTGAAAGAGGAAAATATTTTGTCTCACAAATCCTAACTTGAAAGAGTCCTTGGATCGAGTTTTTGTTCTTTTCTTTTTTTGAAAACCTCAATTAAAAAAAATATATATATTTTAATTTCTGTGGAATGAGATGCATTGCGATCTGCAGTCCATGCTACGGCATTTCCCCGGGCCAAGGGTTGTGTCCTCATTCTTTCTTTCCCGAGGTACTAAGTGGAGTATGCCTTGAATCAGACCTAAACCACACTGACATATGGATGTGTTTCTCCAGAAAGGCTCTTGTTTATTTTCTTAGTTATCCCAGGCTACCTTGAAAACGTGCAAAGATTTCCATTTTTGTAAAAAATCTGATACATAAAAATGTGCTAAATTAAGCAGCCCATAATGGTTTTGTCTACCGCATGCGCGCTATCTGTCACTGTGCATACACATACCTTTGGACACATTGGCTTGAAGTTCTCTCAGTCCTTGAGATAATGTTGTTGTGGTTTGGTTGTGGCTGTGGCTGTGAGGGGCCACCGAGTTGGCCCCGTCAGACTCCCCTGGAACAAAATGAGCCTCCACCTGGGGCTGCAGCTGCCTTCGAAAGGTCGCTGTGCAGGAGCCCGTCGGTGAAGCCACTGTGTTAGTCAGCTCACCGAGGACCTTCTCTTGGGATGTTTACCAAACATGACATCCTTCTCCTGGGTCTGCTCCCTCTTGATAACATTTCCAAATCCAGGTGATGCACACTAGAACAGTGTTGATATACTATATAAGGTATCATTTTGATATAGGGAGATGGTAACACTCGTAAGAATAAATGATAACAACGTGCCAGTGTGGAAGCTCTGGTGCTCAGCAAAAGTAAACGGTGGTAGGGGAGTGGGGAGGAGGTTCAATGAGTCACCTACATGTGTGACTAATTAATTATTTCGGCTAATGTAACGATGACGGTGATGATTGCTGTATGTGAGAAAGCTTCGATTTCAGACCCTAAATGGCAGAATGTCCCGGTAACTGAAGAAACAATGGCTTCTCGTCTAATCTCAATGATTTCCAAATGGACGTCATTGTTTCCAGTGCTGGGCTTTGGCTAGACACTGCTATCCCAGGCAGGCTGAGCTGCTGGCATTTGCTGTTCTCCCTAAGGACATGTGAGAATTCTAATGTATAAGAATATTAGATTTACAGCACGATACTGAGATTTCAGTAAGGTTTAAACAAAACATACCCAAACACAGTAATAGCTCTCCCCATCGCCCTCCAAAAAGCGAAGTCGTGTTTCTTCATCAACTTTTTGACAATTGGTTCACTGTGTCCCTCCAAGAATGTTTTTCGCATGCTCTTATAAGTGGGGGCACGTGCGTCCAGGATGCCTGAGGCTCACAGAGAAGCCCCGTCCGTGGTAGTTCATTGGGCTCTGAGTTGGGTTGCCAACTGCAAGGTCACTAGCTTGAGCTCACCAGCTTCCAAGAAAGAGATGAGGCTGGCAGCTCCCATAAAGATTTACTCATCCCAATCTACTCTGTTCTACAGGGTCCCGTGTGTTGGAATCAGCTCAGTGGCAGTTGGGTTTGATTTTTGGACGGGTTGTAGAAAGTAACCCTGGTGCTGCACAGGTAAGTGTTGGGACATTAACTGGAAGTCAGTGGTTCAAACGCACCAGGTGTTCCTCAGAAGCAAGATGAGGCTGTCTGCTCCTGTAAAGAATCACAGTCTCAGAAACCATAGAGAGGGTGGATCTCAGTTGCAATCTACCCCATGGCCGTGGATTTGGTTTTTGCTGTTGTTGCTAAGCGTTACAGATGGTGATAATATGGAATGACCTCACCATCCGATATGAAAAATTCAAAACTCAAACTCACTGCCACAGAGTCTAACTGCCCCTGTGAGTTTCTGGGACCATAAGTCTTTATGGGAGTAGGAAACCTCAGTTTCCCACACAGAGCAGCTGGTGGTCTTGAACTGCCAACCTTGAGGTGAACAGCACAACGTGTTACCACTAAGCCACCAGGGCTCCTAGGAAAGAGTCAGAACATGGTATTATAAGACCAAGGTCATGCTTGGGAAGAATTTATCATCGTCACCTTTCTGTGGCCATATTGACATTTAAATCTAAGAATCTGAATAGATAAAAAGCAAAGTGTTTACTACTTGCTGAGGAAGGCATCTCTTATGGTAAGTAAATAGGATATAAACTTCAACAAACTTAATCAAAATTCTTATTCTACATAGTCCTTCATCTGACTCAGACCAAGTTTCATCAAATGACTTAAAAACAGATGTGAGTCTGGTGAGAAGCGGGACCCACCAAACCACTACGCGCTCTTACCAAATGCCATGGTTTGTGACTTATAAGGGGTTGTGGGTGAGGACGGTATATAGTGGGGTATAGACAAGTGAAAGGCTAAAGCGATTTTGCAGAAGAAGAACGCCAGCTCTCATTTTAACCTGATTCTCATGTCAAGAACTAGAATACTTCTGATAAGGAATAAGGTTGTCTCATGTCGCCTCCTGCTGGAGATGCCGTGCACTGCAGACGAGAGACCTGGCTGAGCCCCTCAGCCCGCACCAGCTTCCACAGGAGCACAACCCTAAAAGGTTTCTGAGACTGTAAATCCTTCTGCAGTAGACAGCTTCATCTTTTTGTGGGGTGCAGCTGGTTGGAACCACGAACCTGTGGTTAGCCCCTCAAGCATCGCGCCCCCTGTGCCGTCAGCACTAGTGGGAAACATTTTAGGGAACTTGACATGACCTCATTGAATTCCAGAACCTTGGTTTGAAGAAAGTACAAAAATATCTATGGCACAGGATTGTTGCCTGGCGATGATTGCTCATATACATACAATACCAGGGACTTTCCTTTCTCCTCCTATTTCCTCTAGTCACAACTACTTAGCCCGCGGGCCACAGGCGGCCCGCCGAGGACATTTATCCTACCCGCCGTGTGTTTTTGCCCCATTTTGTTTTTTACTTCAAAATAAGATATGTGCAGTGTGCATAGGAATTTGTCCATAGTTTTTTTTAAACCTATAGTCCAGCCCTCCAACGGGTCTGAGGGACAGTGAACTGGCCCCCTGTTTAAAAAATTTGAGGACCCCTGACTTAGCCTCTTCTGCTTTGATGGTTCCACTGTCAGATGGATAATTAGGTTCCTGCACCCTCAGGGACTGGACACAGGAGGGTACCGCAAGCATTTGCTTTGGGTCCAATATTGACATGGCTGAGAGAATCCTTTTGGGATTTTTCATCATCCCTACTACATCATGAGCTACAGCATCTTCTGGTGTTCCTTCCTTACGATTGTGTGGATAGCCTTTGTTGGGTGTGAAAAGAGCAGCTCACAGAAAGTCTGTGTGCAAAGGGTCAGTCTGGATCAGAAATGACACAATTGCAACTAGCAGCAGCAGCAGCAACAATACTTCAGACGTCCTGGTAGTGCAAGGGTTAAACCATAGGCTGTTCATGGAAAGGTCAGAGATTCAAATCTACCAGCAGCTCCACGGGAGGACAGACCTGGTGGTCTGCTCCCCAAGACAACAGCCTAAGATGTCCGGTGGGCATTTCTGTTCTGTCCTCCAAGGTCACTCAGCAACGGCATGAGTCCAAATCCGTGAGGACTCACCACAGGCAACACCAATGGAGAGTTGCTTGGTAGCCTCAGGTGCAATGTGAAGACCCCTCTTTTCAGGACACATGTTCAAATACATCCGAGGAGAGAGATCTGCCGGGGATGCTCTCGATACAAGGCTGTGGACTAAAGCTATTCATGTCTGGAGTTGCTTAGAAAGTACCCAAGGAGGATGCTTGAGTCGGTTTGATTTCAGTCGTCCTAGACATTGAGAGACCACTCTCAAAGAGGTTCACTTGATCATTTGAGGATAATCCTGTAGGCAGCTTCTCTAAGAAAATCCTTCTGCGCTTCCTCCATCCTATTCTCCACTCCGTTGTGACACTTACCTTGTCAGAGGTTTGTGTATACTCCATTACTCAAAGCTCTTAATTAGGCTCAAATACCTTAGTGTATAATTTTTTACCCATGAGATCTTCAGCTTTCTTTCTATCACCAAGGCCTTGCTTTCCAACTCTTTTATCATTATTATTACTAATCGTTTTATTGGGGGACTCTTACAAATCTTATGACATTCCACCATTCAATTGTACTGAGAACACTTCTGCATCTGTTGCCATCAACATTTCCAAGAAATTTTCTTTCTACTTGAGCCCTTGGTGTCAGCTCCTCTTGTTTTCACTCTCCCTCCCCTACCACCCTTGTGCATCCTTGATCAACTATATATTGTTGTTGATATTTCCTGTCTTACACTGTCCATTGTCTCCCTTCACCCACATTTCTGTTATTCATGCCCCTGGGGGCGTATGCTATATATCCAAGCTTGTGATGGGTTTCCTCTTTCTCTTCCCACCTAGTGTATAATTTAACATCTTTTAGGATCTGTTTTCCACGAGCATTTTTACCCTTTCTTGTGGGCCGTTGCTACTTCTCCATGACTCTGTCCTATGGGGCTACTCACTGGTTTCCACACAGGCCATACACCAAATATGGCAGGCACCAGCTATGTTGCACAGCTTATAATTTCACCTCTATTTCAAGACTGACATGATTTGAAAGTCTTTATAGTTCCTGTAGTAAGCCTCATCCCCATTTCTCTCCTAACCAATATAATCTTTTCCCCCTTCCAGAAAGATTTCCCCAAATGCTTTCCCCACTTAAATTTCTCTCCTTGTTACTCACCACTTCATCATAGCACAAACTTAGTACCTATCACATTTACATAACTGTTATGTATTCACCCAACCTTAGAGGAAGGAACATGGTCCTAGTTTCAAATAGTTAACACATATGCTGATTAGGCCTGAATCAGAGACATGGTGGCATCAGTGGAATGCAGTCTTCTGGAGAGCAATGAATTAGCTCTGAGATGAAGTATGGTGAGCAATGCCTGAATATTGATCTGTATGGGACCTGACAGCAATTGCTCACTCATCGTAGATATTTAGGGAATACTTGTATTATCCAAGTTATTCTTCTAAGACTTTAAATTGGTTCCAAGTGCATTTCACCGCGTGCAAATGTGAGACAGACCGAGAGGCAAACTTGGAGAGAAATTGTACAATAGCAATAGTGTAGTGACGTGACCAGGAATAAACGAGCCAAAGTTAAATCAAAGCTAGGCCAACCAAGGTAGGGATGGAAGCAATCCGCACTTTTAAGAGCCAAGAAAAATCCTAAAAGACTTAAGGATGCTGATGAAATATATGCTGCTTGTGAATCATCGATAGTGAACTTCTATCAAACTATAGGCCCACTCTACAGCAAGGAGACATTCAGACCAAATTGAGTGAAAATGTCCCAATAAGATGTCAAATAGTAGCACTTACAAAGTAAATGAACCAAGACAACCTCCGTCATTTCTTCAGTTGGTTGGCTAGTCAGGAGAAAATGATTAGCCAGTATGGTTGGAGTTTTGAATGCTATTTTCCGTAACAGGTTGTCCGAGGGCTGGAAAAGTACAGTGGCCTCTTCTGAGCTATTCCCCAAGAAAGGGAAGCCAAATTTTAGGAAACATTTCTCCCATTAGGGAAAAAAGAAAAATCTACGGAATCCAAATAATTCAAGATCCTCCTAATGAGTTGGAGGTTTGTACTAGTTACGTGAAATGCCATTTGCACCCAGGTCACCACTTTCTGAAAACGAGGAAGTGCATCCTAAATGAAACAAGACGTGCAAAATGAACTGCCATTGGGGCCACTTTGATTCATGGTGGCCTCTCACCATCTTTTATCTGTAAAGTTCCAATAGTCGCAATCATCTCAAAATATCTGTACCACCAACTTGGCTTTGCTTTAGAAATGTATAGGTGTACATATCAGAACCAAGTAATCCAAATGTTCTACACGGCTTACCGATTAGTGCTATTAAATAAAAAAGACAAGACACGCTGCATCACAATTTAAATGTGCAAGGAAATTAGGATACTTATAATATTTATTTTCACATAACATTCCTTAGTTGTGAAAAACACAATATCCTAGTCACATTTACACATTACTTAAACTTTGCAATAAATTACAGTCAAGGTATTCATCAATTTTGACCAGGAATCTGAAGTCAGGAGTAAATATATATATAGCACTACATTTTTCTTATAATACTTTATGAGATTTCAAAAGATTAGGGCTAACATAGGAATAGCATTAAAATTCACACCAGGACCAAATAACTATAAAAATACTCAGAAATACAGAATCTCATTGGATATGATTGCTTATATTCAAATAGGTGATCAAGTGAGCTTTTCATTCACCATGATCATTTTTTAACAGAGCTGTTTTTTGTATAGTAAAACACTTGGAGGCTGCCTTGGGGACCGACCACATGTTCTGCAAACGGAATCAGCTAACCATGAAAATGCTTACAGCGTATCTGGTTTCTAAAACACACAAAGGCAAATCATTTGGCATGGGAAGTCTCTATATTTCACCTTGGTGTTTATAAATACAAACAGTTTATCGACACAAACTGTTCCCATATTTTTTTAGGCCCGTGTTCCTTTAAAAAAAAAACAACTGATTCCTGAAAAGATTGGGAGGAGGATTTTTTTCAGAGGGTATCAAAGTGTTGAATGTCATTGGAGACTTTTTCTCCTCCTTCGCCTTTTTCATTCCAGGATGATTTAATCCCTCTACTTTTCATGCAGGCCACCCTCAAAGTAAGCAACTAATTGTTTGGAAAGGTCACTTGGCCCTGAAGTATTATAAAATTGGACATCGAAGTATTATAAAAGTTGATGATCACGGCCTGTCCTTAGGAACAAGAGCACTATGAGCTTTAGTCTTGGCTATCTCCACATGCATCTAAAAAATTTAATGAAGTGGCACATTTTTAGGGGTCCTCAAAAAGTGTTGACTGTCCTTCCCAGTATAAGCCTAGTGAAGATGTATGACTTCATATGAACTGAAAAAGTTACAGAACCTTCTCAAACAGAGGCTGAAAAATTTCATTTATAGGATTATTTTTCCACAACATGCGTTTAATTAAAACGTGGAAAAGAGCTTTGCAGGACACACACACACACACACACACACACACACACACACCCCACAATTGGAGACCTGTCGGTCTAACGTGAGAACATGACTCAGAATAGCATGAAGCAGTGCATAATCATTCGCAGTGGGGTCCCTGTACGGCTGTGGAGTGTCGTGTAAATGATCACCATGTGGGAGTTCACCGATACATATACAATAGATTTATTGGAAAACATCTGTTGTCCATGGGAGATAAATGTCACAGCAAATTGCTGACAAAGGTTTGTATTGAAAATCCCGCAACACGGTGACAAAGTTTTCTTAAAGCAGTTCATACAAGCCTAGTATTGGATCACATAATCAACCTTGAATCTTACCCAAATCTACTTGGTACTTTTTGCATTGTTGTCTGTGATGCTTCCCAAGAAGTGGTGAGCATGTGTCTACATATATATATATATTTTTTTTCCCAAATGGCTAAGTTAACATTAAGTTTTAGTTTACATATAAAGTCATAAGTATTAAATGCTTCATATTAAATCAAGGGAAGGCATAAATACAGTCTTTTAAAAAAGCTTTCAAGCAAACTGTTTTGATTTGGGTTTTTTGAAATAAGTCACTAATGCTAAGCTATAAAGACTACAAACGAGTAAGACTACCTTTCAAAATTCTTCGGAATGAAATCATCAGGCATCTTCAGGTCACTAAGGTCTGAACGTACAAACTAGGGAAATATGACCTGTCTTTTTAAGAAAGCGATTGTTCTCGTGAAACTGATGAGGAGAATGCGTGTTGGCAAATGTCTAACAGAGAGCAAGGAACATGAAAGTTCTCACCATTGGCTACTGTATATGCTCACAAGGGTGACTCACTGCGCAGAAGTTTAAACACAGAAAATGAAACGAATATTGCACTACTTACAGTATGAAGGTGGATTTGAGATGAGAGACAGAATTTACAATATACGATCAAAGCAGTTTTATTAATAATTAATTGTGGCACTCTTCTTGTATATGTTAAAAAATAAATTGAAGATCAAGTCATAGACAAGTCTCCCTGTCAACACCTTTCCCTGAGTCAGCTTTCTTCTCTTTTCGGCTTTCATTGCTACGGAGGAAAAAGGAGACATTTGTTAATGTAACCCTGCCTGGCAACGGTGAGATCGGCTTGCTCAGACACCCACCCCTTCTGCCCCCAGCCACCCCCAGAGCCCTTGGCCATTGCTCTCTCATGCTGTGAAGCTCAGAATCAATAGCAACAATTAAAATCCTCTGCACTCGGTGGGATAGAAACCAAGAAGTACAGAGAGGGGGGAAATTAAAACAAACAAAACAGAAACAAGACTGAGACGTTGTTCAAGTTGTCCCCAGAGCATGCAAGATTCACACCACGGACCTTAGTTGAAAGCAAATGAACCCCTGATGAGGGTTGACAAGGCTGGTCATGCCCTGTCTTAAGGAAGCCCGGACAGTGGGCAATGGCACAAACAAGACGTCACAGTAGGCATTTCTGGGCTCTGCTGCACGTGGCTCCTCCTTCAGGGGCACACAGCCCCTCAGCTTTGGTGAATGATTGGGTCGTGGAGGCCACCGGTCTAGAGGCAGTGGGGAGGGGCAGGTGCTCCCCTGTGTCTGGACTCGTGGGCTAGCTGCTCACTGACAAGCCCTCGCTGTGTCAGAAGAACAAGGTTTCTCTTCAGACTTTCTCAAAGAAACTTTCCAAAGTGCCTTCCGTTCGGTCTCCTCCCCAGTTAAATTCACCCAGGGGACAGCTGTCATTCTCTTCCATATTCTTCCCCAGGCTCGCTCCCCATCCTCACAGAGGCCGTGTTGATGGGAAATTCACATGCTGGGAGTTCGCACGGAGTGCCCGCTTCCCGAGGGGCAGGGCTGCCCACTGCCCACTGCGGCCAGCACACTGCCCGGTCACGCTCCACTTTGGGCAGCCTCCTTGGGCACCTCCCTGCACATGGCAGGAAAGGGCACCAGCAGTCAACCTTTGAGGGCCTGGGCTGGGCAAACTCCCTACATTTCTCCTGCTAACTTTGGCCTCCCGTGGAAATTTATGAAATAATGGATGGCAGCAGACCCCTTAGTTTTATAACTTTTCCAAGGAATTCAGTGACAATTAAAAAACAAAACAAAACACCCTTTCTTTGTATGGGCCCCCAGTGCGGCTGGTTCCTCGGTGGTCAGTAACGTAAGACACATTCCAAAGAGTGTGCTTTTTAAATTGTTTTTCCTCCAATGCAAGCTAGAAACAGCCCTTCTCAGTTGTCACCACCACCCGGCACCATCAGGTAAGAAGTGCCGGAGCTTCTGCCATCGGAGGCACGCTGCCAGCGCCGCGAGCTGGTGTGAGTGAGTGTCTACGGCACTCGGGTTGGTGCCTGCCACACTGCTCAGCACATACCACTTACAGGTCAGAGCAAAGCCACTTCCCTTCCCTGTCTTTTCTCCTTCAGCACAAGGAGATGACAGTGCGCACATGATGTGTTGAGAGCCTTAACTCTGTATTTTTACCTCCTCTCTCTGCACGACTCGTTTGCTTCTACTGAAAGTTCCATTCATGTGACAAGCGACGGCGACTCCGCTTTCCAAACGAGCTTTGCTTTGGATCCCACCTGGCTGTCCGTCCGCTCGACAAAGCCAATGAAAGAGAGTGGCTTGGGGCTCCACAGGACCTCTGCGCTCAGGAGGAGAGGAGAGCGGCCCAAGGCCCAGAAGTGGAGTGGGAGTAAGCCAGAGGTCCTGGATTTGTGACGTCATCTCCCTGCCCTTGGTTTCCTCACCTGTGAAACTAGGTTTGGATTGGGTGGTATCTAGTTTGAATTCCGGAGTTCCACAGTTCTCATTCCTTGTTCCAATGGGCTCTTTTGAACGCTATGCCGAACAGATCAAGGCCTTTATCACCCTATCTGTAGGGCTTTGTGGGGACAGGGGCAAACTTGTGGCAACATGTGAACGGTTCCTACGTGGCCAATACTTGGGAGACTAGGAAGTACTGCATGACCTTTGGGTAAGTTAATGACTGCCCAATGGCACTATTTGTCACCAAGTGGTGAATGTTGCTTCCATCTGCAGATGTGCACACAGCCCCCCCCCCCACCTGCCACCACCCCTCTCTGTGTTCTGCTTTGGTCATATTGATTGGTTATGCAACTACCTCTGGGTAAATGTCTATATATTTCTTTTAAACTAATGGATTTGGTATCAGGTTAGACTTCAAAGAACTATGAAATGGAAATTATAGAGTAAGCTCAAAATTGCTATGAAACTGACTCATTGCTTCTTACCATGGCTACTATCCCCTTTCTTGTTACGTTCATGTTTCTGGATACCGAGGGACAACAAGCCCTCATTGTGTTTCTATCTTGTATCACTATAATAAAAAGATTGCATATTTATTGTGCACCAGGCATCCTTTAAGAACTAGGGCTACAAAATGGATAGGACAATGCTTCGGGCCTTAAGGAGTTAACATTTTAAATATACCTTCTCATTTATTGACTATCCCATTATCCAAACTGTCACAATGATGAATATAGTAAAAATATCTACTATCCAATTATTTTGCCCATTGCTGTCATGCGCCTGGCAGCAATGAACACCAAGGTGCCAGGTGAGAGTAATGCTGGTTGTGATCGTTCTATGTCAATGTGACAGGTCATGACTCTCGGTGGTTCTGTAATTATGCAATGATGTCATTGGCAGTTATATGATAATGTAGTAATAATGTCACTCTCCATTTATGATCTGATGTGGTCATTCCCCATTCTTGCATAATGCCAACGTTGCCTAAAAACCTGCCCTTTGGAACCTAATGGTGCTGATAACAGGAAAGATATAAAACGAAGTTAATCGGTCATGAGAGAGCAAGAGGCAATCAGGCTTTTTCATATTGCTAAGGGATTTATGATGGGGTTACATAACAAAACAGTTGCTATGAACAATATTGACCAAGAAGTTATGAAAAGTCTCAGATTCAGGTCATCAGAGAAAAGAAGAATCTAAGATAGGGGCCAGGGGGTGGGCTTGGGGTGGGGTGGGGGGTACACAGCTTCAGAGTTCAGCTTCTGCCACCAAGACAAAACTAATCAGCAACAGCTGCCCATCTCTTCCGATGCACTGTGTGTTTGTCTTCTAGCTATGTGATGATCTTTATCCTCTGCGAACTTAAAGTATCGAGGTAGACTTTGTGTTGCAAACACACTCCGCATAACATATACCAATTTAACGGTTTCTCCATGTACAGCTCAGTGACATTGATTACAATCTTCAAGGGTTGCAAGTATTCCTACCCTAGTTTTCCAAATTGCTCTTCCCCATTTACATAAACTCATTAGCCCCACTATGTTTCCAATGAGACCCAGTTCCACAGATCTGCTCAGTGAGTTGCAAAAGAAGCTGGTCACAGATAACTTGCTACGCTTGTGTAAACTAGGGTCAAAAGTAGACATTCTAGAGATGTGGTCGAGTTTGCAGTTAGCTCATAGAGCCTCCTCGTTGTTACACTAGGCAAAGTCTTTTATGACAAAGAAAAATGAATGAAATAACTGCGAACATACAACTGTCATTCCAAACTCTCTAAGCAAGAGGTAGCTAGCCTTCTCTGATAGGCACACCGGACTTATAGCAACGAGAAGTAGGTTGGCGAACAACAAGGTGAGCATCAAAGGCTACATGGAAGTCAAATTCAGTCTCAGTAGTCACAGACCCTGCTAACTTGGGCTTTGGGTCTTTTGGACCAGTAGATACTCCCACATAAAGTCGGATATTCATTATTGATGTCATACTTTATTACCTTGAACAGAAACCAAGCGGAAGTAGCAGTTACAGAAGGGAACTGCTGCCACTAGCTCTGGGAGCGCCAGGATTCCAAGGGCCCTCTTACTGTCCATGGCCAGTTTAGAGAAATTAACGACCTAGAGATATTTTTCACATGGAAAACCAAAGTGGTTGCTTTCTTTTCTTTTATTTTTTCATCACATTGTGAGGTAAGGAAAGCTGGGTAAAAATTTCCTCTGGGAATATTCTGGACCTCCCCTCAGTAGGAGCATATGTTCTAACCATAAGAAATGAATGGTTATAATGGTTCGACAATGGACTGCAATCCAAGAAGTCAGCAGTTCCAAACCACCAGCTCCTCCTTGGGAGGTAGATGAGGCTGTCTACTCCTGTAAACAGCTACAGTCTCAGAAACACACAGGGGCATGTCTATCCTGTCCTACAGGGTTGCTATGATGGCAATGAGTTATTTGAAATCGGACTTGATTAAAGTACCTTACAAACTGTCCACTAATATCAATCTACTGTCTGAAGACTAGAAACATATTTTTCATCCAGATACATGTTTTTAAAAACAACTAGGCTTGTGTGATGAAGGGCATTATTTAGGTTTTCTTTGGAATCCCCGCTAATCACAAGGCTGGCAGTTCAAAACCACCTGCTGTTCTGCAGCAGGAAGATGGGGCTGTCTACCTCTGTAGAGAATTGCAGTCTCAGAAACCCAGAGGCAGTTTCTACCCTGTCTTATAGGGCCACCATGAGTCAGTATTGACTCTCTAGCAGATGTTGTTAGTTTGGATATTTCTTGGGTTGGAGATGGCCTATAATATCATGTCATGGAAAGTTTTACTTGATCCAAAGAAAAACAAGAGAGAGCGTCCCTACTACAAATTCATGTAGTACAGGAAGAAGAGCAACCTACAATTCTCCCTGTCTCAGATTCCTCCCCCACTCACCCACCCACATTCCACACAGCCAGCCTTTGACTCCAGTCTTACACCAGTTGTCACATTTCCAAATATCAGAGAGCCATATTTTTTCATGTGAAAGGGTCCACAAGCACATATTTCATTGAACTGGAGGAATCCTCCTTCTTAACAGTGCTCTGCTTTTCTTTTAAGAATTCCAGCAAAACACAGAGTTATTGTGAGTTCCAGTCTATCCGACTGACATGGGCGTCTTTGGGGAAAAGGAGATCAAGCATCTTTTAGAATCCAGTGTCATTTCTGCTTGAGCCACGCAAGGAAATACCCGCAGACTTTAAAACCCCATTAAAAGAAAGCAAACATTAACCACTACCAGCCCGCCAAGACTTCAAGACAATCGATAGAGTCTCTTTTAGAGTAAGTGTTGGAAGGTGTTGAGAAAGAGACAGCAGAGACAGAGAGAGAACAGGAGCTAACCCCCAGCTTCTGACATGCAGACTCTCTGGACATCCACTGTTTGTCTTGTTGATGCTATTTGGGGTAGAGATGACACTGTAACAGCATGCTATTTTGGGGTGACAAAATACATGCTCCAAGTCTAATGCAGCCTCTTTCTATATCCACACAGATTTCCCAATATTTCCCATGAAGTCAGACAATGCTTGCAGATTTGGATGCATGAATGCAGGATGGTGCATAAATGGAAGCTCCCAGTTTCACAGTTGCTTCATTTAAGGAGTGAATTTTCTTTTTCCAATCTAGAAATTTGGTACCACTATTAAATACCATTCTGTGGGACTTGTTGATTTATGCATGGTGCATTTATATCAGTCTTGCAGGGGGAAATAACGGTTAACTTGAGTTACCAACTCTCTTCTTGAGTTGAGGAAGAATACCGGAACCCTCAGTGTGAGGTGGAGCTAAGTCTGTGATTCAGGACTCTCCAGGCCTGTTGCTTCCCCAGACACACAGAGGACATGGGCTGACCAGGTTTTTTAGAAGACACCATTTAACACAAGGGAAAGTAATCAGCAAAGAGGTTTGAGGGAGAAGGTCTTACCTTTGGGAAATCAGCTGCTAGAGTGATTAGGACGGGGAGCTTTATGACAAAAAAATGTGATATAAAAATCAAGTAGAAAATGTTAATTTAAGGCTATCAAAAGAAAAGAAAAAACCCTAAATATTCATAATAAACACTGTCCCAAATCCCTCAATCACTTTCTTAACAAAATGAAATTTTAGCATAACACAGGAATTCCTTTTTCCTCAAGACCAGTGTCTAAGAAAATTGGACAGGATAAGATCTTATTTTTAAATCATGGCAACCCTCTGATGACTGAACCCTTGAAGACAAACTTGTCCCCCACATGCATGTAAAGCTCTCACTGGCAATTTTGAGAGTTGTGTGTACGTGTGTGTACAGAGAAATAAGAACTGGCAGGACCTTTTGGAGTTAGGGATCAGGGCAGATTTTCCAGGGAGTTAAACTTGAGAACCTGAAGGTCATTAAAGGATCCCTTGTAGTGTTTTATAATAAAACGTAAATTAAAAAATATTTAAGAGTGAAGTAGAAGATAAACTTACAGTAATATAGGCTTTTAGTATTGTCCTTAGACAGACCTAGCATTAATGGGTGCCAATCTGTTCCTCACCTCTCTTTTATTTTGTCTCCTTCTAATGAGAATGTCCCCTAGGACACTTTTTGGTGTAACTATGGGTGGAATTTTCCAAAGGAACAGATCCAGCGGATCCTGAGGAAACCTAGACTGCTGACCATGAACAAGCCCAGGAAGATGAATGATTCTCAGCCTCAAGTCCAGCATCTCCTTCTGAAAGCGCTTGCTCCCCTTAATATAGAATAGATTAGGAGAGTCTCATAAAGGAAAAGTAGTAAGATTCTATGTGCCTGGCTGCTAACCACAAGGTCAATAGTTTGAAACCACCAGCTGCTCCAAGGGAGAAAGAGAGGCTTTCTAATCTCCTAAAGAGCCACAGTCTCAGAAACCCACAGTCACAGTTCTGCTCTGTCCTACAGGGTTGCTATGAGTTGGAATTTGACGGCAGTGAGCTTGGTTTGGGAAGGTATTGAATGTAAAACTGTCCAAGCTTGTGTCATATGATTTTTAAAAATGGTTGCAAATGTGGTCAGACATCTAGGAGGGCTAAACAATTAAATTTCATTTTAAAAGAGTAGAGGCCAAAATGAATATCAAAAATATCATATACTGGGGACTCATTTATAGCACCATTTCCCCCCTCCACCGCCATAGTAATTTGGAGTTCACTTTCAATTTGAAAGAGAGATATTAAAAAGCATTCAAACATTTGTGATAAATATTATTCTACCCACTTAAAAAAAATTTCTGAAATACTTTGATGGAAACCAGTACTTATTCTTTGGGGCTAAAGACTGCATGTCATAAAAGTGATTGGTCTTAGCATATAATCTCAGGATTTTAAAATTCAAACCTTTTGGAAGGAAAGCTTGACTCCTTATCTTTCGGGTTATCAGCAGTCATCAGAAGATTTCTCCACAAAGCAGTCTTTGACATTTCATCAGAAATATTGATCACAGATGGATCCTCTCTAGATAGTTTACCCAAAAATGAAATAACATTCAGTGAGTTAACAGCACCTGCCCTGTGATAGAAAGCCTAATATATACCTGTGTTGAGTGTTTTTACAGTCGTTTGTACCAACCCCCCCCCCGATAAATATTAAATAGCTCTCTGAAGTATAAACATCTCATGAAAAAATAAAAATCTGAAGGAAAAATTCTAGGCATATAAAAATTGATTTGGCCACAATTTCCAGCACACACTCCATATTAAAACGTGAATTCTACATGGTGGCTGCTCCATCCCCTGCCTCTACCACACTCACAGGAGCTGTCTTCTGAAACCTAGATCAGATCACACCAACCTTGGGCTCAGAAGCCTGCACTGGCTCTCAGCATCCCGAATAATAGCTGGCATCCTTCCAACGCCCCAGGAGCCTCTGGTGCCACCTCAGCCCTCTGGCCTTGTCTATGGCTGCTGTTGCTCACTCCTCTGGGGCCCCAGGCTGTGGTAGAACACAGCACTCTCTGCCACAATGTCCCTTCCAAGCCTTGCCTCCTGTGAGGGTGCAACTCTTCCCTTCTGTCATGTTCATTGTGTCTTCTTGTCAACACTCCCCCTCCCCGCCCCCAATCTGTGTCACCTTGGCTAGGCCATGATTTGCAGTATTACTTGATTATCCTCTATTTTATGACCAGACTAATTATCCGGTGGGTTGTAAAGCTTAACTTCCATGATGTTAATGAGTAGAATTAGAGGGAGTTATGTTAATGAGGCAAAATACAATCCATGGGATAGGGATGTATCTTGACTTAATCTCTTTTGAGATATAAAAGTGATTAAACTTCAAGCCCCCTAACCTAACCTGTGAGAGAAAACATTTATCCTTGTGAGAGGCAGACACTTCGAGTACTTCTGCTTAGATGCCGTCACTGGACACCGGACTCCTTCTCTCAGAGGTCTCTGACTATTGAAAATTGCAATTCCAGCCCCTCCTGGGACTCATCCATTTTCGTAACTCCCTCCCCCTATCTTTCACTTTTATTGCACTTTTGTCATCTGACATACCATAGATTTTGCTTGTTTGTCTGTGTAATGTTTTTCCCTCCCCACCCCATTCTATTAGAATACAACCCGAGGCCAGGGATGCTTGAAGACACCAGATCCTGGCACTTAGCACTCTCTCACTACACAGTGGTGGATAAATGAAAACAGGCTGTACTTCAGACAGAAGTTTTCCTAACTGGCTGGGGGACTCACAACACCAGGGTCTATCTGACATATTACACCAGGTGGATATTTTGTTTTGTTTTTAAAAGCACCAATTACAGATGACACTCAGAAGACTACAAAACACTGAGCTAGAAATACAGCCAAATGGCAGCAAGAATAAGTGAGAGCCTAAGTCAGAGACGGTGACAGTGAATGAGATAACAACATTCTTTTAGCAGAGGGAAGAAAGTCTGCTGTGAAAAGGAATCAGGGTCTACCCAGGTCCTAGGCTGACATCACATCTTCCTCAATGGCGAGTGTCCACAAAAGAGCAACAGATGAACCTTTAAGAAGAAAAGCCTCGGGCAGAGTCCTGGCCTGGACGTGTGGTCTTCACTTCTACCCATCCCTCCAGCTCCTGGTCTGCCTAGAAAGATCATTTGCCAGTAACTGAAGTCAATTCGTTTCCCAGAGTGCCATGGGGAAGACAAGTTTTTCATCATGTTCATGACAGTCTTGTTGTGAGCAAGAGTTTAGAAAAAGCTAAACTAAGCAAATTCATTTATTTATATTTTTTTACAATGCAGTAAGATTTTGAAGTCTTAACAAGCCAATGTGCACTGTGAATCTCCAAAATGGCATACAGCATGGGACCTTTCCCAACGTATGCAACCACAAGCCCTTTGGAGAATCTCACTGGTACCACATGAGACAGATTTTCTACAAAACGCAGCTGGGAAAATGCTGGCTTCAACTAAACGACCTACCGAATTGTTCAATTTAAATATTATGAAAAAAATTTTAAGTGCTCATCTTTTAGAGGTAGACAATGGTAACAATAACAAGAAATCTTAGGGTTACCCTTTTAGAGTCAGAGCCTCTTCTATTTTGAATCTTTCACACTTTGAAAAATTCCCCACTCAGAGAAAACTCTTCCGCTTGTATTGGCACGCCTGAAATTTCCTTACGCACTTTGAGACCATGAAATTGGGTACTAGCTGATGCACAAAACATAATTGGACAAGAAAAATATGGAACTTAAACTAAAAGCGATGTAATTTGGGATCAAATACTTGGAAAAGTTTATTCTTATTATTACTCTTATAACTTACAGGAGTTTGCTTTCTTCTGTGGTCTTTGCACACAAAGATGGCGCACATATATTGGAGAGTTGCATTAAGATGTTCTAAAACGATTGCTGTGATTGAATTCTGCAACTGAGGCATTATGTCTCTACTTTTTATTTACTTGAGCAACATTATTTCTCTATTTGTGTATTTCTCTATTTTTCTCCATTATTTCTCTAGTCGTGTATTTTCTTGAGCATATCCCAAGAGTTAAAACATTTACAGTTGCTCAACTGATTTATCCCAGAAGCGAATCTGACCCTTGTCTTCTGGGGTGCTACTTTCCTACAAACACATTATGACATGCGGAGAAAACACTGTGGGCCAGAGCTCCCTGCCACTCTTTATCTCACACAGAAAGAGTGGCCAATTTAGTCCCCAGCCTTGGGCAATCCAATTCCTAGCCTAGAGCTTTCTACTCTATCACAGTGTCAATAAATCACGATAGGAATCCACACAACAACAAATTCCTAAATAGGTTACATCACCACAAATCCCACTACTCAGAGTGGAGTACCTGGAAATGATTATCTCACCTATAATGCCCTTCCAGTGGGAGCTGCACTGTGCCCTCGTCTTCCATTGCCAGCATACTTTGTTCTTCCTGGAAAGACACATATAAAGTATGTCCAACTAGCCTGATGAGTCCCCATTTTTCATTCAAGAGGAAACACAGATTCATGTTTCATTATCTCATTAACCTCAGAACCTTCTACTTTGTTTGCATTTATTAATGCCAGCACAGGTCCTTTCAATAAATCATCAGCTACCAGGAACATAAGTAATTAATGAGAGACTTGTACCACAAAGTAATTTAAATGCTAACAACAATCTCCATCGTGTCACTCAATGCAAAGCATGGTTAATTTCCAGAGTTTAAAAAAATCATCTAAGTTTCATAAAGACAAAAGCACGAGGAAGGGACTCAGTGTCATTGTTACAAAGTGAAAGTACATTTTATCTACTTAGAGAGGGCGAGGGAAGTGTTCAGAACAGCAGTTCTTAAACTTTCATTGACTTCCCAATCATCTTGTGGGCTTGATAAAACCAAAGGGTGCTAAGTCCCGCCCCGAAGTTTCCCATTCAGTAGGTCTGAAGTAAGACACAAACATTTTTCATGTCCAACAAGTTACCAGGTGATGCAGATTCTGTTGGTCTGCGGACCACATTTTGATTACCACTGTGCAATAGTGAACTCATAGGCGTAAGATCAAAACACATGGGGTGGGAAATGGCAGAGTTGACTGAACTTGGACGCATCTTACGCTTGGGTTTCATGGCCCAGATTTCTTCCCATAATCCTTCCTGATATTATCCAGGTATTCATCTTTCCATACATAATAATTTTAAACTATACATTTGGAATAAAAATAATTTTAGAGCTATCATACTCACGTGCTCTGGTTTAACTTGTTTTGAGCACCAAAAAAGAATTTTAGTTACCTGTAATTAGAACTATTGAATTAATTTATTTTCATGTAGGTCAGTTAGAACAGCTTATGTTCAGAGAATGATTAAGGATCATGTAAGAGTATTAGAATTCCAACTTCAAAGCTGGGAATTAACAATACATCGAGATGAAACGCTGCATGACCTCCTTCCTAAATGTAAAGTGAACAAAGACGTTAGGAACGGATTTGTAGCCTCATCCCCTTCCGGCTTTCAGTGGTTTATCCAAGAGTTAGCTCGGCTGGCTTAACCCAGGTTGTCAAAGAGATAAGATCTTTGGTTGAGGTCATTATTTCTGGTATGCAAGAGTGCAGGCTTTGACCCTGAATTTGCTCATGCCATGGTTTGAAAAACCATTGACATACTTCTTGTTCCTAGGAAAAAACTAATCTTTAGCCCCTCTGAAACACACAAACACACACATGCGCGCGTGTGCATATGTATCAAAACGAACCTCACTGCCATTAACCCCATTCAGACTCATCAGTGACCCTCTGTACAGATGTAGAATGCCTCGTCTTTCTCTTGTGGTTTCAGACTGCTGATCACCCCATGTGCGTGCACACACACATGTTTGTGTAGGTATAAACATATATGCATATAGATGGGGCATTTTTATGTGTTTATATAGCTACGGGGCTTGGTTAAACCACAGGGGTGCTCCTGGTGCATTTTGTGATCAACTCGCCACTCCCCACGGCAGGCCCCTCCCTGTGTGGGTTTTGGCCATACTACTTGCCGAGCATCTATGCCCAGTCTATTTTGTGCAATACTGGAGAGCCCAGAGGACTGTTCAAGCTACTTCGTTGCTTATAAGCTTCCCCCCTTAAACCCTACATTATATTTATGTTCTATGGTGCTAATGGCATGAACCTGCTAACTGTTTACATGAGCAGAATGAATTTTCTTTTCATGCTCTGCTGTTCTTCAGGAGAAAGTCGTTACAAGCATTTTCAGATGTATTTTATTACCTTTGTAAGTAATACTTGTGTTGAAAGAACTTGATCGACAGCTTCTTTGCGTACTACTATGAGAACTGACTCAAGATGAGCAGGCAGTATGCCACTGAGTGGAGACCACCTGTAACCTTTTAAGTACCGAGCAAGGCTAACCTTCAGCCTAGAAGAAGGCACGCCTTTCGCAGGAGCCAGTCAGCATGTACAGATGCATCACAAAGCACACTAAACCGTCTGCATAGCCTGGAGCCATGGGCAGAGCAGACATATCCTTTCAGGTGGACCAAGGACCTTTCTGTAGGAGAAGTTCCCGAATGTAACTCAATGAAGACGTTTCTGTGTCCCCAAATACGATTTAAGTGAAACCAAGATAAAGCTTAACGTCATTCTTCCCTTCGCTGTCAACTGAATGGTATCGTGTTTTCTGGCCAACTCAGAATAAAATGCCAAGAAGCCAGATAGAGAGGTTGAATAAAACATGAAACCAAAGAAGACTGAGGCTCAAGAGGCAATCTACCAGCAAAAAAAAGAGAGAGAGAGAGACACTAAGGCTTTGTGAACAACTTTGTTTTTTCCTCAGACGATTTTCCACTTTTCTCTCAAATTGCTTTCAATAATTATTTTGCACTCTGTGGCTTGTTAGCATGTGTGGGCTTTATACTAGTCATAATTCGATCCAAACAAAAACTCATCACCTCTAAAGATAGCATTTCCAAGCCATGCTTATCTGAAGACGGCTGAGAGAGCAGCCGCTGCCTTCAGTGCCAGAAGGCAGCTGGGTGGGTCCCCGGCCCGGAGCTCGGGGACAGACGGCCTGCTGCACCCAGGCAGCTCTCTGAGGACCCCACCCACCGAGTGAGCCTTTCTGGGCAGGGCAGCATCAAACCCTGCGCTGGTGGGTACGACTAGCATGGCCTCGTCTATCTCAAACGACAGCAAGGCAAGTCTGAGGAAGTAAAGCGTAACGCACAGCCACCGCTTTATAAAGCGGAAACACCTTAAAATGCGTTCAGCTCACCTTTTCAGTTACAAAGGGGCCATTAAAAAATGTGCAGAGTTGCAGAGACTGGGGAAAGGAGCCAGGGTGGTGTAGTGGATTGAGGGTTGGGCTGAAAACTACAAGGCTGATAGTTCAAACCCACTAGCCTCTCTGAGGGAAAAAGAGCAAGCTGCTGCTTCAGTCCAGATTCACAGTCTCTGAAACCCTAAGGAGCAGCTCTACTCGGTCCCATAGGTCCCCGAGGAACTGGGTTAGCGCTGGGCCATGGCAGGGTGGATGTGTTATCGGGATGATTGTTGATACTCCACCGAGAACATCTGAGAGCCTTTGCCAACTTGACTAGAGCAACAACATCCGTGCCGCGATTGCGGTGGCCTGGTTTAATTAAGGTAGTCACAACATTGCCCTCCCAATACGAAATAAGTGAAGGACAGTTAACTTGAAGGCAGGTAACGTGAGGCTTAGAAAAACTATTCTACTTCAACAACAAACCCAACTGCTGTCGCGGTGGTATGTTTCCAGTACGGATATTTTTACTGAACGCATGCACCATGTGATCACGCTACAATGGACAGACCGAGAACGAGCGGGAGTCGGCCATTAATTCACTCAATAAATATGTATGATCATGGTATCTGATCGGTACCAGAGACACAGTGAGGAGAACGGGATACAGCGCATGCTCAGCAGCCAAGGATCACTGAGAAACGTTCAGGAGCCTGGAAGCGGCCTCAGAATTCTTCCGAATGGATTGGTTTGGTGGCAGAAAGGGAGGCATCTAGGACAGTGTGGAAAGGATGCACAACACGTGGTTGTGTGGCAATGAACAAGGAGGGGCGTGGCTGGAGCCCACAGATGGCACTGAGCAGAAGTGGAAAAATAAAAATTGGGGCCAAGGGTGGCCTGTTTTGATGAATAAGATGTTCCATATTACATGATATCAGTTAGAATTGTATTCTGAGATAACATAGAGAATACAATTCAGATCCCAGGATACTTAAACAATGCTCTATTTGACTGGGCAAAATCATCATCTGTTACTATGTCCATTTTTCAGGCCAATCTAGATCTAAATAGTAGTCCCCCCTGCAAACTCAAAGCACAAATTGACAACAGAGAGACTTAATGTTTATAAACTGCTTAAAGTATTACAGAAGGAAAAGTGATTTCTGAATTCATAAGAAATGAAAGAAGCATAATAAATGGAAGGGCCTCCTGGTGGAGATTGATCAAGGGCAATGTAACTGAGAGAAATTACTGAAATCCAAATGAAGGTGGAGTATGACAGTGGGACAAAAGGAAAGTAAAAGGAAACAGAGGAAAGAACTAGGAGACAAAAGGTATTTATAGAGTTCTAAATACAGCATGTACATATGTAATTATATTTACATAGGATGGTGGGGAAATTTATCCACGTGCATAAATTTATAGGTTTAGTATTAAGGCAGCAGATGGACATTGGATCTCCCCTAAAGTACTTACTCAATGCAAGAATGCTTTGTTCTATTAAATTGGCATTCCATGATGCACACCTTCCCGACACAGTCACTTCTAAGACAAATGTGTGCATAAGCAAATGTGGTGAAGAAAGCTGATGGTGCCTGGCTATCAACAGATATAGCGTCTGGGGTCTTAAAGGCTTGAAGGTAAACAAGTGGCCATCTAGCTCAGAAGTATCAAAGCCCACATGGAAGAAGTACACCAGCCTGTGTGACCACGAGGTGTCGAAAGGATCAGGTATCAGGCATCAAAGAACAAAAATCATATCATTGTAAATGAAGGTGAGTGCAGAGTGGAGACCCAAAGCCCATCTGTAGGCAACTAGATACTCCCTTACTGAAGGGTCACGGGTAGATGACAAGCCAGTCAGGTTGCAGGGTAGCAACGATGAAACATATAACTTTCCTCTAATTCTTAAATGCTTCCTCCCCCCCTACCATGATCCCTATTCTACCTTACAAATCTGGCTAAACTAGAGGATGTATATGGGTACAGATAGCAACTGGAAACAAAGGGAGTCCAGGACAGATGGTCCCTTCAGGACCAGTGGTGAGAGTGACGATACCTGGAGGGTGGAGGGAAGGTGGCGTGGAAAAGGGGAACCGATTACAAAGATCTATATATAACTTCCTCCCTGGGGGATAGACAGCAGAAAAGTGGGTGAAGGGAGACGTAGGACAGTGTAAGATATGACAAAATAATAATAATTTATAAATTATCAAGAGTTCAAGGGGGGAAGCGGGTAGGGAGGGGAAAAATGAGGAGCTGATATCAAAGGCTCAAGGAGAAAACAAATATTTTGAGAATGATGATGGCAACAAATGTACAAATGTGCTTGACACAATGTATGTATATATGGATTGTGATAAGAATTGTACAAGTCCCCAATAAAATGATTAATAAAAAGAAATGGAAGGGCTTCAAAATCCCTGTTCCACCCTTTTATATTCTGGAAGACAAAAATGAGGCCGACAGAAGACAAGACGCATCTCACTCTCCCCTTGCATGAGCAGTAACAAAATAGTTTTGTGGACACACACACGCAGGGACGTTGAGTCCATTACAAGCCTATGTGTGCAGAGAAACACTGCTCGCTAGGTTTGCAAGACTGTGGCCTCTGCTTCTGTTTTGTTTCCAAACACCATGTATTCCTACAGAACATCGTTCACGTTCTTCAAGCAATATTTATTGGGCACTAACAAGGTCCCAGGCACTGAGGTGAATTCCAGAGTTAAATAAGATTTGGTCCCTTCTCCCAGAAGGAGCCCACAGAATGTATCGGGGGAAATTGAGTTAATGGACAAGTGTAACACAGGGCTTTCTGGGTATCCTCTGATTTCAGCCCAGAGTCATCTGACAACAGCAATGATAGGCCGGTTGTCCCTCCTCTTCTGAATCCAGCTTGAATTTCTAGCAGCTCCTGGTTGAGGCACCACTCCGTCTGTGTTAATTCTCTTCAGTATAATTTAACTTGCATGAGATTTCAATGATATTGTTCATTAATTTCCATATTTTGTTTGATTACCTTTCTTGGTAATAGGCACAGATATGAATCTCTTCCAGTTAGCTGAGCAGGTGACCAGCTTCCAAGTTTCTTGGCATAAAAGAATGACGGTGTCCAGTGTTGCATCAGTTTGTTAAAATGATCAGACCTTTCTTCCGAGAGGTTTCTGAGTGTTTGGACTACCACCCTTTCAGACAGTATTGGAGCGCCTAACCCAGTGGTTCTCAAGCTTCCCAATAAAGCTCCTCATGTGGTGGGGACCCCCCAACCACAAAATTATTTTTGTTGCTACTTCATAACTGTAACTTTGCTACTGTTATGAATCGGACCATCTCTGTGAAAGGGTCGTTCAATCCCCAAAGGGGTCACGACCCACAGGTTGAGAACCATTGACCTAACTATTTATATTACACAGATTCCTTTACATACATGTGTGTGTGTGTACTTTACATATATACATATGTACATATATATTGAGTCAGCTAAGACTCATAGAGACCCTATAGGACGACTAGAATTGCCCCTGTGGGCTTCTGAAATTGCAGTTCTTCACGGGAGTAGACAGCCTCGTTTTTCTACCTCAGAGTAGTGGTAGTTTTGAACTGCTGACCTTGCGATTAGTAGCCCAACACGCACAGACATGCACGTGTGTGTGTGTGTTCCACAGCCATCGAATTGGTTCCAACTCATAGGATCCTAGAAGGTAGAGTAGAATTGTTCTCTGGGTTTCCAAGGATGGGAATCTTCGTGAGAGCAGAGGTTTCATCTTTGCCCTCCTGGAGTGGCTAGGGAGTTCAAACTGCTGATCTTGTAGTTAGCGGCTCAACCCATAACCTACTGAACCACAGGGCTCTCTCCATGTGTATAATGTTAAAAGTAATTTGAGAATCTTAAAATGCTATATTGTGTTTCTTATGAGTTCCAACAGATAGATGAGCTGATATATTATTAAACTACTTATTCAACGATAAGCGTTGAAAAGAAAAAAAAATGGGGAAACCATAAAAAAAAATCCATGTAACTAGATAGAAGCAACATGTTTTTCTCCAGGATATTTGATTCATTGTCTACAAGTGACTTATCCAAATTATTATAAAATATTAACATTCTAAGAGTAGCCTATTCAGATGGGATTCTGTGACTTTAGGGAAGGTCTTTTCTCAATGTCAGCATGCATCAGCGTCACCTAGCAGCCGAGTCAAACTCGTGAACTGCCCAAACCCATCACCAGATTTCCCTTCATTTGGCTCAGGGTGGGACGTGAGCATTTGCATTCCCAAGAAGCTGCTAGGCGGTAGCTGATGCAACAGACCTCACGGGACCGCAGGTTGACAGTGACTGCTTAGGAAGGAGAATCTGTTTGCCTCACCCTACGAGTCAGTTGCAAGGCCACTTGGCTTGTAAAATAATAAAGCCATGCTCTCTAACTCCACCAACATTTCTGATCTTTCTTCACAGCAAGACAGACTGCTATTTTTTCTTTGCACTTCCTCTTAGACTGATGTGGTGCTCTCTTGGTCTTTCTCACGATCATGCTTTAGACCGATCACAAGCCCCGCTTGCTTCCTTTCGCTTCTCACAGCGTGCATGTGCTGGGGGACCCTTCATAAAACAAGAGGGGCCACTATCATGGGCACTCCCGCAGAGTCGCAGTTCCAGAATTTCTCTAACACTGTCCCTTGTGCAGAAGCAAATATTTTGCTGGTGGTTTCTGTTGGAAGAGCAGCCCTTTTGTTCCATGTGTACGACGTCCCGTAGAAAAGGGGAGTCAGAAACCAGCACGTTGTTCCTCTGGGCACATTTGGGTCTCCAGAATGGATTCTCCAGTCTTCTCTCTACACAGAGCAGTGTGCAAAATACCAGGGTTCCAGTATTCATTTCTACCCTGATTATAATCCTTTCTTCCTAAAAACGGAAGCATATGCATATGCATATGCATGAAGTACATGAAAATTTGGAACAGAAGCTCCGCGACCTTGGACTGGCCTGTGTAGCTATTTATTCTGCTTAGCGCATTATTGAATTTTAAGGTCAAACTAATGTTTTCTCGATGCCATAAGACCAAAAGTGGGCTACTGATAGGAAAACCCTGGAGGATAAAGGTGCAAGATTGTAACTATCATCAAAAGGTCAAGCGGTGAGCCGAGTTTAAATTCAAGTGTCAGGGAGCTGAGACATTCCTGTTATTTAACATCTTGCCAGATCACGATCAAAGTTACTCAATTAATTTGAGCAATTCCAGAAATGCACCATTCCCGGGGAACGTATCTGTTTACAACCTTTGTGCACACTGCGCTGCAAGGCTGACTGGGTGCTGTTCTAAGATGCTACACGAATCCATTCCCTTCCCTGAAGTCCACACGTCTCAAGAAGATGGGACCCTGAGAGCTGGAAACCAAGGAGAAAAATCAACCAGGAATTTAAGTTTCAGCTTAATCTTTCTTCATCCCTCCTACTCTCGATACGAATCTAACTCTTTTAATACTGATTCCAAGAGAGAAAGTCAGCATTTGACAACTTATTTCTCTCTCTTCAGTTGTCAGAGGGAGGACTTGATTTCTTTGCACTGGTCAGGAAGGTATTTTAATGTTAAGGAGGAAGTATTTCTTCCCTGCATCTCTCTTTCTCTCTCTCTCCCCCTAAATCAGGAGGGGCAAATGACAGCTCTTGAGTCATAGGTGGCTCTTTCAGTATGTACACGTGACTGGAGTAAAAATTGAAAATGAAAATAAAGCTATCATCGTTTTGTTTATAAAATTTTATTCAGATAAGGGTGATTCCATTTGTTTGTAGGAATATCTGTATGGCTCTCAAATGATTTTTAAATTGCTGTGGAGAGCGAGGTTGGCTCTCCCATCTCAAAAGTTTGTCAACCCTGTCCTATACCAAAGATCCCATTGAGCATGTCATTCTATCAATGTTTGAGGTGTTCAGCCTCTGTGAGTGGGTCTGCTTCATTACAAGAAACCCCCCAACCATCCACGCACACCTTTTCACTTACACAGATTTGCAGGATGTAGCTGTAAAAGTGCCGCCAATAAATCTTTAAACTAATTTTGTATCCTTTCAGAAAGCTCGAGTGCTAGGAAATTTAACAATAGTTAGTTCTAAAACCTCCACCTCATGGTTAGAATAATTAATTGCTGGGGTAAAACACGATATTCATGGGTATGCATGGGCACACAATGCACAAAGGTAAGAAGCTCATTACATAGGATCTCTGCCCCTCTGCGATCAATAAATTCCCAAGAAGATACATGGCATATATATGGACGAGCACCAGACACAGGTATGTGAGTGGGCAATGGAAAAACAAATTCAAAGAGACCTGTATTTTTTAATAAACAAACTTGTTTTTTCCCTATTTCATAGAGCAATAAAAGGAGAATCTGAAATTGTCTCTGAATGACAGCAGAGAAAGAGCTACAATATATCTGTACTACACTCATATTGTTTTTCATTTGACAAAGTTCTATGGGCAAGATTGTTCCATAGTATGAGCGTGGTCGAGAGTCCTTGTGGAAGCAATGTTTACATGACGAGGGTGACTCGCTTTTTCCAACAGTTAGAATAAAGACAAAAATAAAGCACAAAAATTACATTTCAAGTTGCTGGCTTCCTATACTTTGCTGTTAGATGCCGTAGAGTCAGGTCTGACTCATCAGAACCCTGTGTACGACTGAACAAAGCACTGTGATCCTCACAACTGTTCTTGTGCCATCGAGGCACACACTGTAGCAACCCATCTCGCGGAAAGCTTTCCTCTTTTTCAATGGTCCACCAATTTAACAAGCAGGATGTCCTTCTCCAGGGACTGGTCTCTCGTGGCAACATATCTGAAGTACGTGTGATGAAGTCTCCCCATCCTTTGCCTCTCGGGAGCACTACAGCCATATGGGCCTCTTCGCAGACTGATTGTCCTTCGTCTACAGTCTTCCTTTATGTCCAACTTTCGAATGCTGAGGAGACCATGGAAAATACCATGACTTCAATTAGGAGCACCTTAGCCCTCAAAGTAGCACCCTTGCTTTACAACATCGGTGCAGGAAATTCCCCCAGGGCAATGTATCATTTTTGGTCTCTTGACTGCTACTTCCATGAATATTGATTGCGAATCCAATCAAGATGAAATCCTTAACAATTTCGATCTTGTCTCTGTTTATCACGATTTTACCTACTGGTGTAATTGTGAGGGATTTGGCCTTCTTTAAATGGAGCTGTACTTCACACTGAAGGCTACAATCAGGGATCCTCATTAGCAAGTGCTTCAAGTCCTCCTGGCTTTCAGTGAGCAACATTGAATTGTCTCCATCTCACAGGTTGTCCATAAGCCTTCCTCAAACCTTTTACTTCATGCAGTGCAGCACTTTGGTGACTTGCTCACACACCGACGGAATAAGTATGGTGAGAGGACACAAGCGTGATGCACACCTTTTCGGACTGGAAACCAGGCAGTACGCCCTTGGTCTTTTTGCTCAACTACTTCTTAATCGATGTACAGGTTCCTCATGAGCATAATGCAGTGTTCCGGGATTCCCGTTCTTCTCAAGGCTCCCCATAGTTTGTTATGGTCCACAGAGCCGAATTCCTGAGCACAGTCAATAAACCACAAGTATTCTCTCTGCTGCCAGCCAAGACCCATCTGACATCAGCAACGAATCTCTCCCTCCACATACTCTTCTGAATCTGGCCGGACCCCCTGGCAGCTCCCTGTCAATGGACTGCTGCAACCATTGTTGGATCTCCAGCAAAAATTTACATTCATGTGATACTAATAAGATTGTTCTATACTTGGAGAGTTCTGTTGTGTCACCTTTCTTTGAAGTGTGTACAAATATGGATCTCTTCCAGTCAGCTGGCCCAGTAGCTGTCTTCCAAATTTCCTGGCATAGATGAGTGCGTGCCTCCAGTGTTTCATCAGCTTTTACTATGCTCACTAGTGGCACAATTACCAAAGGATTGGGAGAACTATGGGCAATACGGTTGGCATCCCAAATTGTTTTCCTAGGAATTAAAAGTTTCTTGTAAATTGCTTTCTACTTGAACGATTTTTAATTACATTAAGAATGAATAAGTTAAGGCTTTGGAATACTATATTCTGGTCTATATAAAATTTTAATTGATTTTTGTGCCACATTCTATTATATTTCTCTCAAATAGTATCTTTGGATAAAAGCAAACATCTACTAAAATAAAGGGTCAAAAATAAGATGGGAACTATAGAAATAATCTAGTTAAAGCCTTAATAAAACACTCAAATATTTAATAAGAATCTTCGTATCAAGAATAGATCAAATTTTAGAAACAGATTATAATATGATATGACATTTTAAAGTTATTATAGTATTTTTAGAAATATGATGGTAAGCATGCCTCCTACATTATGTGGGAGAGTGGAAATATGCAGAGATTAAGCAGCATTTTCATGACAGGGCGCTACTCACGAGAAGCCATGGTCAGCGATGGCATCCCATGAAACTGAATGAAGGCACGGCCATCATTAGAATAGCTTCATGTGCAGAAATCTCACTAGACTGTGTGGATTCATCATTCTAACCTCACTGAATGACTGACCAAAGCCTAATCCCCCTGAAACTTTGTATCAATGGGTTCCCCGAAGGAGAACGAAACATACCCTTGGACTGTGCAAGTATCCGAACAGACGGAATGCAAATATAGTTGCTGACTACCTTGTATGAGAAGGAAAGATGGAAAAAATGATGCGCACTTACATCCAGATGCTTTCTTTTAGCTCCGTTTACGGTCACATTGATCTCTTTTTATATATATTTATAGTCCAGTAGTTTTTATATACTTGAAAAGCATTTTTAACAACTACCCTTAAAAACAGACCCAAACTTACACTTGAATTTTAATATTTTCATAAATCTTAAATTATTTTAATAGTTGACAAAAGAAAAAAATAAATTAGAGGTCTATAAAAGTGCTTAAATTCCAACAGTGGTTCAAACAATATTTACTTAGTAATAAATCACTTTGAAAGTAACTTAGATTGTATTTCTCCCTCTTAAGTATTTCATATATTCCAAGAATAGCACATTTTTAATTGAATCTTTTTATTAAAACTTTTCCCATAGAAAAATGCCAACATTTTTTCTTCATTTTCCTTTTTTTCTTCTCACATATTCAACCAAAATGCAGTCATAAATTTGGAAATAGTTGAACACCAGAAAGGTCTGTCATACACCAGGCACACATGAAAAATGAAATCCTAATGAGATATGCAAATACTTTATACTTAATTACCCTTCAAATAATCAGAAAAATAAACCTTACAATTCAAAGGATAATTAAATTGTACAGGTATTTCCATATTTGTTAGAGTTTGATATTCTCCTGTGAAATCATCACTCTTTTCCCTCTTGGTGAGAGTTCCAAAGATGTGCTTTTCAGCATTGCGTTTCCACTGAACTATCGAGCTCTGGTTGTTTGTAATCAGTAAGACTTTAAAGATAAAATACAGTAATTTGTTTTCTAACGAGGGATTACTGTACAAATATTCTTTTAAAAATATAAGACATCGATTTTGCTCTGACTTACTTCTTTTTCAGCATCTTCTAGTTTCTTTTTCTTACTCTCGGGCATCAAGTCATCCAACCAGCTAAGTTCCCGTTTGGTAAATAAAAAGTCCATCAACTTCCTCACAAATACCAGAGCTAACACCTAAAGCAAATAAGGAAAAAAATTTAAGACCTAGAAATACAGGAATGGGATACATAAGGTGTTTCATGTGCCGGGGTGGTGGTGGTGGTGAAATCAGTGTAGATCAGGGCTGAGAGTAAATACTGAAGTGCGCGCGCACAGCATCTGAACTTCAGTGCTTTAATTTCCTGTTCTAGTCATCTCCTCACAACAATAGCTCTGAACTGATGCAATGCAGAAATCATTTGAAGAAGCTTAAAATTATTTTAATCTATAAAATATGTTTGAATATTCCCTTAAAACATGTGGCTAACATTTTGTGTTATATTATTAGCCCATTCTTATCCATGCTGATAAATTTCCTTTGTAATAGTTTTAATAATTTATTAAATTATTAACGACCACATTTATGTAGTATTTAAAAAGAGATATTGAACAAATTTAATTGTAAAAATAATTCTAATGTTTCACCTTTTAGCATATCTTTAACGTTAAATCTCAAAAGTTTACACTTTTCCATCCAACTTTAATTAATTTAAACTACTACCAATATTCAGAATTCTAAAAACACAAAACCCACATGCAACAAGGAAATCACAGGAAATCTCAAGGCCCATCTTAGTCACTCGGTTTAGTCACCAAAATTTACACCAAGGTTTCCAATAATTGTTCAAAGGGACTCTATTGTTCCGATTCCAGGTTATGTCTTTCCAAAAGGTGCAGAACAATGCAGGGAAACCATTGGCTCAGAAGCTCCTACCATCATGGGAAAGACGATAGCGGCTCTGGACACTTTGATTATCCACAGCAGGCCGAGGCAGCTCATCTGGATAATTGTAAAGAGGTGCACTTTTCGCAGAGGTACATGCCGCAGGTATATAAAATCGGGCTGGTGTTTTGCAGGCATCCAAAAGAGCCTTATTCTGTCAAATAACTGCAAAATAACAGATGAAGTTATGGTTTTAGAGTAATACACATAGAAGCAGGAAAAGTCAAGGTCTATGGAGGTCCAAGATTTTTGGTTTACAGGACACATCTGAATCACACACTTCAGTTGGTATCTAGGCACTACAGTCTGCAATCAGATGGTTTTGGCTTGATAATACCCCACATGTTTTTGCATGGAGACATGATGTAATCTCGAAGAGTTTAAAATTATTAAAGTTAACGTTAACATTGCTACTTGAGAGAGTAGAGCCCCGAGAGACAACACATAATCATCATCTTCTTTTTGTCACCTTCTAATTGCATCCTTCAGGAACCCTCATGGCAGAGAGGTTATGAGTTGGGCCTCAGTCTGTATGCTTGGCAGTTCTAAACTACCAGCCACTCTGTGGGAGAAAAACTGAGCTTTCTAATCCATAAACAGTTAGTCTGGGAAACCCACAGGGGTCACTAGGAGTCAGCATCAACTCAATGGCACTGAGAGTGAGTGATCTCATCCCTTATCTGCTCCTTAAACATCAGGGCTTCCTAGCCTTCCAATTCTCTGTTTCTCTCCTGGCAAGTTCATCCACACCCGTGGCTTGAACTTCCCAGACCTAGTCGGATTTCTAGACCCTGCACTAGCTCTTGTGTAGGATGTTTGACCTCCTTATTTGAATTCTGTTGTTTTGACCTCGCCAGTTTGATGCTGACAGTTGTTGATACATACAGCCTTTACAAATGCAAGCATCTGAAACCATACAAATTTAACCTCGGTTCATTTTTGTTAAGAAAATAGTTTCCAGTGAAAATCTTGTCCAATCAATTTCTTAATTATTTGAATTGTAATGGCTATATGGTCAAATAATTTACATATTTTTCAATTGCATTTTGGTAGAATGCTTTAATCCAAATCAATGGTGTTTTTGTTTGAGTTTTACCATAAAGATATTTTAATTATTCTCATATGATATAATATTGCCATAGCTTTGGCTTTGAGAGCATTTTTACCTTGCAAATCAAATTATACAGATTAAATTAAGATTTTATATATTAATTTTTCACTGAAAGCTTTGCTTCTCCTGTTTATTACTTACTAACAAATCACACTGCATGGTAGCTTTATTTTAGATAGCTCATTTTGTCTAATTTTAGGCCAATTTTTATATTGTAAAGGTGATTTAGAAAAAGCTTATTTCAATAGTTGTAAGTTCTGTTTTGTGCTATTTCTAGAGTAATAACCATTATGTGTTGTCACAGGGGTAATTTTAGATCTTATTTCTTAGCTATCTATAATAAAACGGAGCAATTTCCATCCAATATTTCAAAATTACCCTCTAATGTAGAGCAGTCAAAATGCTCAAGGGAAAAACTCCTGTCATATGGTCACCTCCTTATATGTACAGGAGGAACCTCAAGCCCCAATAAACCCCTGTTCTTCTGTGTTCCTTGCCTGCAGACACGGCAGGGCCACCTTAACTCACGTCCACACTAGAGTCATATACATGTGAATTCATCTATGCTTTCGTGTCCATTCACATATTCTAACAGCACTCACTGATCACCTTGCACGCAGCACTGTCTTGTGCTTGTGATCCGTTCCAGGCCATCTTCAAAACCCAGACTCCCTGCTGTCCTGTCCATCTCGATGCACGTTAACCCCACAGGACAGAGCAGAACTGCCCCTGTGGCCTTCTGCACTGCAACTCTTTCTTGGGGGCAGAAAACCTCATTCTTCTCTCGTGGAGGAGCTAGTGGGTTTTTTTCTTTTTACATAATTTTACTGGGGGCTCAGGTAACTCTTATCACAATCCATCCATCCATCCATTGGATGCCAAGCACATTTGTACATTCATTGCCATCATCATTCTGAAAACATTTGCTCCACTTAAGCCCCTGGCATCAGCTCCTCATTCCCCCCCCTCCCACCCCGCTCCCCGCTTCCCTCAATTTATAAATTATTATTTTGTCATATCTTGCCCTGTCCAATGTCTCCCTTCACCCACTTTCCTGTTGTCTGTCCCCCAGGGAGGAGGTTATATGTAGATCCTTGTAATCGGTTTCCCCTTTCTACCCCATCCTCCCGTATAGCTACTCTCAGCATTGGTCCTGAAGGGATCATCTGCCCTGTATTCCCTGTGTTTCCGGTTCCAATCTGCACCAGCGTACATCCTCTGGTTAGCAAACTTGGGGTGAGCAGCCCAACATGAAACCGCCATCCATTCGTGCATTGTGACCCTGCACCCCAGAGTAGAACTTCCCGGCAGGTTTTCAAGTCTGCAGTGTTGATGGAAGCTGGTTGCCAGGGTAAATGTCCTAGGCACACATCTCTCCAGATCGCTCCTCTCTGCATCATTGAGTCTTCTCATTTCTGTATCTTAAATACTGTACGTCTTAAAATTAGAAGTTACTAAACAGGCCAAACAGAAACCCTCAACTAAACACACGCAGTGCAGGATGGAAGTCAAACTTGAGGGGAAAAATAACCCCCCAGGTTACAATGGCCTACTTCAGTTTCGAAAGCACCATGTTTCCCCGGACACCAGTCCTTCGTGTGCGGACTGATGTCATTGAAAAAGTGCACTTCCGTGTGTGGGTGCTCTGACTGTTGCTGGGTAAATGGCACACGTGCTTTACTTTAGCTTCCTAAGTGTTGGAGTGAACATAGCTAGGATTACATATCTGAATAAAGAAATCGCACTCGGGAGAACACTGTGATCTGGTTTTGTTTTGTTTTTATTGTTTTCCTTTCCTGGCTGTCTTTCACAGGAAGATGCCTGGATATTAAGTTGCTGGCGTGTTATTGTTGTTGCTTCATGCTTCCAAACAACCAGGTAACATAGAAATCCCTTTAACAGCGGGAGTTTCAAATTAGCGTGTTCTTCAAACTATTGCTTTCAGCACATTTACTTATTACTACTCAAGTAATACTAATCTTGACAAATGTACCGTAATCTGAATCTTGCATGTTTAATTTATTTTGTTCCACTATGAATATCCCATTTTCTCATCCAGCTAGCCACCATTCCAAGAAGAACTTTCAACTACTGCTTTTATCTTGGCTCACAGATTTCTCCGTGTGAGACCCTGACCTCCTCGTGCGATCCTGCTTCCTGTTTTATTTGTGCGTATTTAAACCTCATTATACGTATCTCCTGGGTCTTTGATAATGTTTTCTTCAATTTTCACTTGAAAGATTCACACCAAAAATAATTCCAAAACTTGACATTTTTTGTTTAATTCTAAACCTCATGGGTTTAAAATCATTTGAGTAGAATTAGAGGGGAAAATCTGTTGAAATCTATCAAAATGATATTAGTTTATTTCTTAAACTTCTGCTGCTGTATTTATGTCAGCCTGGGGCCTAATAATAAATACTTTTCACTTAGAGATGAAATTAGTACTCGTGGAACTTTTGCCAGTGGCAAAAAAACAAAAACACAAACCTCCTAAGAATAAGCAACACAGCAAAACAAATAAACAAAAGCTCGACAGCATTTGTTCTTATTTGCCTTACCACACAGATTTTATCAAGATATACTTTCATACCTGTAATTGTAAGTGAGAAAATTAAATATAAGTAAAATTGAAACACATAATACCTTCAAGCATTTTCCTATCTCAAGTTATTGTACCCTGTGAAAGGCTGAACAGCCGTCCTATGAGTTTGGGTGTTCAAAATTACTAAAGTCTTAATAATGACTCTATATTGAAGTCCTTCTGCAGCCTTGGGACCCTGTATTATCCTAAAGCCTAAGCTATTTTTCTCTCCTAAAAGCAGAGGCTGGATAGTTATTCTTTCAGGAAAGGGGGGCCTGTGTTACTTGACTCACAGTCAGGTGACTTCTTTTCTACGATTTTGTATAGCAATGGTCTAACTGTGGCATAGGAAAAGTGTGAGTCATAATCTCCTTTAGGTAAACAAACAAACTCTGCAATAACTAAGCTGCAAAATTGGTCTCTGACTCTAAACAAATTTTCAAAATCACGTAAAGATTATTCTGAGACCATAAGCCAAGGAAGGGTGTGTCCCGGTGCTCTGTAAACATGTAGAACACACTCGTGGTGGTTTTAAAATACGTCCACACATACTTTGATATGCCTTCTTCTGATTTCAAGACGAACTGAGTGACTCATTTCTAATAGTTAGTAAAAAATGTGTAGGTGATGGTGTATGATTTAGGGACTAGGCCAAAAGGCACTTCATTCTCTTGCTGTCTCTCTCAGATCACTCACTCCGGGGAGAGCTTGCTGCCCCGTGGTGAGCACGCTCAAGCATCCTGAGGCCTCATACCAATAGCCAGAGAGCAACTGGTCTTCCGTTCACAGCTTTGGGCGTGAGCCTTGGGTCTTTCAGCCCCAGGGAAGACTTCTGGTGATGGCAGCTCTTACAAACATTTTCAAGTCATGAGAATATTAAGCCGGAATCACCTGTCTAAGCTGTTCTCAAATTGCTCGCTGACAGATACAGCGATGTCATCCATGTTTCTTGCTTTTATCCACGGAGTTTCAGAAAAATGTGCTTTGCAGCAATAGAAAATGAACATAGTTCCTAGATTTATTTAACCAGGATTTATTTAAATCATGTGTAAGACATCTCTAAGAGTTTGCCAGCTGTAAAAGCTTTTCTTTTTAACTTTACAAATGATTCCATCGCTAATTGTAACACTAGAAAGAGAAACATGGGACAAAATTCGTCCAGGACATTATGAACGTCTCACTCCCAGGTAGCCACCTTCTCCTCTGTTACAGTCGGCACTCACGCGGTTGGTACTGTTAGGTTCTACTGTGCCGGTTCCGACCCTCAGTGAGTCATGTGCCCCAGAAAGAAGCGCCGCCTGGTCTTGTGCCATCCTCACAGTTGCTGTGTGCGAGCCCCTGCTTGCAGCCATTGTGCCGATCCAGCTTTCACAGGGTCTCTCTCTTGTTTGCTGCCCTCCCGGTTTTCCAAGTGCCAATACTCTTAACTGTATCAACTCCGGAAGCTACAACTTGTTCTGTGTTGCCTGACCCCCTTTATGTTATATCATGAGTATGTTTTCCATGTTACTTTTATTATAACAATTATCAGTATTCAGGGATGTAGCATAGATGCTAGCTACTGGATTTCGGGACTGATTCTAATATTTTTGTAGTATGTAGCCCAATGAATATTTTTCTGCCCAGAGCTTTTCTATTTTCATAAATAAATGTTCATCAACCTAATTACAGCATTAAAGAGAAATATTTCAATACCTGAGTATTTTCTTTCTGTTTCTAAGAAGGCTATAACACTCCATACTCATACAATTTTAATAACTATGGCAAAAAAGTGCCCTAAAATCTTGAATCATGAAAAATTAAAATCATAGATCTTATTTTTAAAGGGGACCCTGCTTCAAACTTTTAAATTTTTATCAGGTTACCCAGTTTGGAGAAATTTAATTGTTGTCTAAAATCTTCTCCCTTAGATGATGCAATTTACTTAGCTATATATGGCTTAAACCTTAAGATATGTCATCACAGGAGTGCCAATATGATCGGAACTTACCTGAATTCCCTTTAGAGAGGAAGCACCCATGTAGAGAAACACTCCGTACAGCACTGGCATGGGGATAAACTGTAAAAGAAGAAATATGGAAAAGTCATAAATTATCCTCACATGTAATGTTACCAGGTGTTTTTTCACTTACCTAAGTAAAAAGAGAAACAAGATTAATACATTTAAAAGCCAGTAGCAGAGCAGAGTCAAAAGACGTGCATGCAAATCCTAGCTCTAGGATTTTTTAACTGTGTACACTTATGCAAATTACTTAAATGCCGTCTTAGAGTCTCAGTCTCTAAGAATGGATGGTAATAAGTAGGTTATTATGAGTATTATACAGGTGAAAACCTATTTTTAAAACACCCACTATGTAATAAACAACAAATATTAACAATTAGTATTATTATACCACTTTTAAGACAATCTGAGTTTTGCTGCAAGATAGTAATACATTTTAAGTAAAGCTTAAAATGAAGCTAGCATTTAGATATTGTTCCCACATCATACCAGATATTTGCAAGCATGTGGAGTGTTGCATTTTTCACTCTCTATTGGAATAGCTCAACACCATCCTATCGCTGTCTGAAAATTAGTTATTTAATGTAGAAATTAAATCTTGAAAAGCACTGCTGATTAAATAGTTCAATTAGAGTTTTCAAGTTATGGACAAGTAAAATGAGTTATTTAAAATGTAATCCCCACACCTTGTAAATATCTGCCAAAACTACATGACAAAATAATTACACGTTAACACTCTTCAAAATGAGTTCAATTATTTCGAGTGTGACAAAATAAGTGTCTGCCATGGTATCATCCTTGCAAACTGCATCTATGACCATGGATATAACTGTTCCCAGCATGGTACCACTAGCTGACACTAAGTTATATTAATTTCAGATATGTCTGTCCACTGACACGAAAATGGAAACTTTATTTTGGGTAAGCCGGCCGTGAAGTCAGATCACAAGTCTGTCAGAAATAATGAATGACTTTTTCCCATAGCTTGATTGCAAATTCAAAATTATGATAATAATTTTACACATCTAAATTTTACTTTGTCAGGCTAAATCTTTATTTATATATATATATATATAAGGATGCTACAATATTAGACAGACCCCCACTTCTTAAATTTAAAAAAGGAGCCCTGGTGGTGCAGTGCTTAAGTACTCGGCCGCTAACCAAAAGGTTGTCCGTTCAAACCCACCAACAGCAGTCAGACTTCATAGAGATTAAAGCCTTGGAAACCCAATGGGGGCAGTTCTACCCTAAAGGGTTGCTATGAGTAGTGGGTTTGGTTTTGCATAAGTTAAAATGAATTATATAAGCATAGTAAAAAATCACATTCAGAATATGCCACATAATATTTACAAATCTATTGCTTGGGTGCAAATTAACTTCCATAAATCATAATAAATACATTTGATCCTCTTTGAGTTCATAAAGGCAAAGTTTGTTACCTTCAGAATACTGGTCATAAAAACCGATGAGCCCATAAGAACAAAAATCATAAGCCCGGTCACTCTTTGCTCTCGAATGCCGAGAAATTTGGGTTGTTCTCCTGGAGCTGAGCATTCTGATTCCAGTTTGAGGCTGTTGACATGTGTGATGGAGAGGACAGTGGCAGCCACAAACCAGGGTAGGCCCATGATGGAGCACACCCCAAGCATGACAGCCACCATCAGTAGGTCCAGATGGTATCCACAGCCTTTCTGTTCAGAGACAGAGAAAGGAGAGTCTCAGAGGAGCGCTTCCTGGAGCAGCAAGGATCGAAAGAGACCTTGCTCCAATTCAGAGAAAAACGTGTTAGGTTTTTAATGAATGGACAAGAGATATCGTCTTTAGTATTACACATTGTTTGCTAAAATGAAACATCAATGCAAAAAAGGTAACAGTCTCCAAATATATAATCTACTTGAAGAAAAGTTATTAGTACAGGTGTTACCATAACAATTGCATTATTATGCTTTTTATTTTCATTGTGTCTATTCCAACTCATAAATACTTGTATAGGTTCAGTGCATGCCTGAGTGTGTGACATTTGCTTTCATTCAATTTCCATTGGATATGACAAGAGGCAGGGGGCCTCCAAAAATCTCACATTGTCTTTTAATTCCATGGTCCCAGAAACCCTTTGAAGCCCCCTCTTGTCATCATTTCATTAGGTGGGCAGCTTAATTCACAACTGATTCGCCTATCCATTCATCCATTAATTCGTGCAATTTAGTAGTTAAGATAGATAGATAGATAGATAGATAGATAGATAGATAGATAGATAGATAGATAGAATTCAAAGGTAAAAGAGTAAGAGCCTGAGTTGGACAAAGTAGAAAAAATAATGTTTTCTGGGTAATAGTGGTCCCTCCCCCCTAAAATTAGAAAACCAGTTTTGAAAAATACAAATATATACTAATTTTTTAAAATGCCATTTCCCTCTGATTGTGTTTTTGCAACAATGGAGCATCTTGATTGAATGCAAATGAAGGAAAGGAAAGCATTCTGGCAATTTCACTAATTAATCAGCATTCTTCCTCTTGTCTCACATTTAAATGTCTTTTAAAACTTGGACTTTGTCACCAAGTTACTAGCTGGTATGCATGCCAGCCCAAGGGACGTGTCCCTTTGTCAGAGAGAGAACTCTGTACCTTCTAACATATTTTTTGTAGATTTTTTTTTTCTCAAATAAAGACAGAACCAGAGTTTCTCTTCTCACATCCATCCATGAAGCACGGAAAATGGACATATGGGGGGAAAAGAGAGCCTAGCAACAGGTGATACGACACCAGACCCCACTGAAACCAACATGCAGCAAGACAAGAGGCCAGCCAAGAGGACCATCTGATACCCAGATGCCAGTGCTGAAAAAAGTCGTTTCAGAGCTTGGCAGCAATTTCCTGCATCTGTCAAGTTAACCACATAAAAGACTATAGATTGACATGAAGAACCAGGCTGACAAAGAGGGCAACAAAGCACATATCAAATGCCATAATCATCGAGAGAAAGCGGTGCCAAACGAATGTTGCAAACGCATTCATTTACTCAAACGATCTGAGATTGTATTGCTGTTTATTAAAAACGATGTCAAAAGAAGCTTGAACTGTCTACAGAAACATGCAGAAAAGCCCATAGTTGTATTTTTAGAGAAACTTTTTTTCCCTCTAAAATAATCTCTCTTTCCCCCACCCTCTCTCCTCTCCCACTCCCTCTGTCTTCCCTCTTAGAGACTGCACTCGATAGAAACGATGTATGTGCTCATGGTTCCCAAAGGTTTAAGTTAGTCTATACCGATTCTATTTCTAAAGGGAACAAAACGTGGTCCAGTGAGAAAGGCCCTCCACAGGATGACACGGTGGCTGCGATCCAGGGCTGCACCAGCACAGAGGGTGAGCGTGGGGACGACCTGGCAGGTTTCCCTCTGCTGTACACTGGGTTTGTATGGGTTGGGACCAACTCGGGGACACCTTAAATATGCACGTCTATCAACATTTTTATCGATACCACCCCTTATATCTCTGATCTTTCCGTTCTCAGATCGCCTCATTTGAAACTTTCCTCCCTCTTGTAAGACCCAAAGGTCTAGGGCGGTACATCTAGCTGATTTTGAATTCTTGCATTCTGAACGGGAGCGCAGAAGTCACATAGCCACCGTATCTCAACACAGGTCATCGTGCAGGGAGCACATACTCATTAAACAATAAAACAGATCTTTTAATGGCATGAAGCATCCTCTAAACTGAAACCAATCAGAGGGGCTTCAAAGAATTTGTACAAGGAGCTCCGGTGGCGTAGTGGTTTCGCGTGGGCTGCTAACCTCAAAGTCAGCTGTTCGAAACCACCAGGGGCCCCGCGGAAGCTAGATGGTGCTGTCTACTCTCACAGAGTTCCAGTCTCAGAAACTCACCTGGGCAGTTCTACCCTGTCTTATAAAATGCAAGCGACTCGATGACAGTAAGTTTGTGGTTTACTGGAATTAAATGATAACGGAGCGTGTGACCCACTGCTCAACCTGCTTCCTGGGCCACGACCCGCTGTGTAGTGGGGGTAGGTTTGAACGTGATGGGGGCTCCTCCATGCATGACACCTTCCCACCCTACAGCCTGCAAGTGCGGAATTAGCCGGGCAAAGTCAAGCACAAATACAGCAGGGCTGGGTCTAGCTTCTGAGCAGGGTAGCAGGCATCCAGATTATCCTTCGCACAGGGGTAGCAAATCCAGGTTATCCACAGGGGCAGCAAATCGCAATTAAGGAGCAAGATGCCACCCACGAAGCCTCCCTTCAAGGGTATCCAGACCTTGGACTTCGTGTGGAAGCTTACAATTAAGCCAACACTGTGGATCATGCAGTTAACGCGCTCAGGTGCTACACACCAGTCAAAGCTTCAAGTACATCCAAGACAGCGTCCACTGAAAACCCCGGGAGTACAGTTCTATTCTATCACGGCATTATCAAGGAAGCTTGCCCAAAGAGCGAGCCAAGCGCAGGTTTACCTCAGCTTACTTAGGAATCTGCCATGTGCAAGTTGTGCTTATTTACTAACCTGTTCGCTAGAGATCGGTAGGTGATGCAAAATGCACATGTGTTCGCCTTGCTTACTAAGTGGGTGCTCCATCCTATCAGGAATTGTGTATTTGAAATAAGCCTTTATTCTAATGAAAGGCACTGTGTGGCTGAGAGAAAAACAGATGCTGGCCACTCCTAGAAGCAAATCATTGATATGGTTTAAAAATGAAATTGTTCATTACAGATTTAAAAACAAGCCCATGCTTACTTCACTTACGAAGTAACCTGGCACCGGGTCACCATGAGTCAAAAACAGCAAATGGTGTTTTGGTTTTTGGTTAAATCTAAGTCTCAAGAAGTTAAGGAGCAAAAAAGAAAGAAAGAAAGAAAGAAATTTTGGCTACATATTACTTAATTTATTTAATAAAAAGCCAACTAATACAGTCTTGAACTATTTTTATTTTTCATTGTTCTAGATGACAAATTTGCCAGTTCAACATTTCTTCAGGTGTACCTCAAATTACCATGTGACAAAAATACCAAATGGCTGAGTTCTGCATTTAATTCTCTAAATATAAGCCCTTGAAAGAACCATTTAAAGAATGATTTATTGCATTTTAGACATTCTGCACCATACATAAAAGGGGGAGATAGGGTATATTTGTACATAGTGTGTTTCCAAATTCCTCCTGTGGACGCATTGTGAAGACCAAAGGCCTAATGTAGGCTTATGAGGAATAAGAAGCAAGGACTATGTGGTCTACAAGGTTGAGAGACTTAGAAAGAACAAGAAGAAAGATTAGCCAAAAACTCTGTAATCACTCTCCTCGAATCTCCATTTATTTACAGATTGTGTTCAAATAAATATTAATCCATTAATACTGAGAAAATACACTGCTGAGTCCTTTTAACTGATAGTCTTCACATAGGCAATTTTTCAATCAGTGGCATTTCCGCCGAGTTCACAGGAGCCCTGGTGGGGCACAGTGGTTATGTATCGGGCTGCTAACTGCACGGTCAGCAATTCAAAACCACCAGCCTCTCCTCTGGAGAAGGATAGGACTTTACACTCCCATCAAGAGTTATAGTCTCAAAAACTCACTAGAGTTGAGAATGCAGGGGTTCAGAATAGAGACCCAAACCCACCTGTGGACAATAGGACATCCCCTCACAGAAGGGTCACAAGGAAGGGATGAGTCAAGCAGGGCACACTGTAGCACTGTTGAAACACACAATATTCCTCTGGTTCCTTGAGGCTTCCTCACCCCCACACTATCCTGCCTTTCAGTTCTGGCCAGACCAGAGCACGCACACAGGTACAGATAAGAGCTCATGGTACGCAGAAACCAGGTCAGATAAATCACTCAGGAACAGAAATGGGAGTAGCAATACCAGGTGGGTAGGGGAAGGTGGGGAGAACAGGGGAGGAAGGGGGAACCGAGTGCAATGATAGAAGCGTAACTACAGCACACCACACCACATCCCAGCAGAAACTATAGAGGAAGGAAGACAGCGATCTGTGTAAGATAAGCACATAATTATAACTTATCATTTATCAAGGGGTCACAAGGAGAAGAGGGGAGGAGGGAGGGCAAAAAGAGGAGCTGATACCAAGGGCTCAACTAGAAAGTGAATATTTAGAAAAATAATGCTGGCAACATATGTACACATATGCTTGATACAATGGATGTATGGGTTGTTATAAGACTTGCAAGAGCCTCAAATAAAATGATGGTTTTAAAAAAGAAGAAAAACAAACTCACAGGGGAAGTTCCATCTTGGCCCATGGGGTCACTATGAGTCAGCATCAACTCAACGTCAATACGTTGTGTTTTGTTTTGTTTTACAGACTTTTAAAAATCCCTTTAAAAAGTGAGCAATGGTTATATGGCTTACTTTCTTGCTTAAGCAGGAGTCATTTATTTAATTTTAAAATATGTGTCATGCACCATTAGTTAGGCATTGGGCTGTGTGTTAAAGTCTGGTTAGACTAGAGAAACAAATTCATAAACATGCATATGTGTGAAAGAAAGAGCTTTATATACAAGAGCAATTGAATATTGAGAAAACCTCCCAACCCAGTCCATGTCAAGTCCATAGATCCAATATTAGCCCCTATGTTCATTATCAGTCTATAAATTCTTCTTCAGGCTCACACAGCACATGCAATGATGCAGAAGGCAGAACGATCACAGGCCAGTGGGTGGAAAGTCTGTGTGTGTGGTGGAAGCGTCTCAGTGCTGCTGCGGATCTGCATGTGACTCCTCAGCTCCAGGGCTCTGGCTTCATTAGCCTCTCTCCGTGTGATTGTCAATAGCAATGTCTCCCAGGGAGTGAGTGTGTGTCCCGCCTCCAGTGAGCTACTTCTCTCCTTAGTGCCTCCAAATGAGGTCATCAAGCTGCGATCTGATTGACAGGCTAAACTCCACCCCTTCACTCTTAAATTTCCAATTGACACCAGATTATGTAACTACCATAGGCTGATCACCACAAGATCTGCAGTTCAAAAACACCAGTTGTTCCTTGGGGAAAAGATGGGGCAGTCTGCTCCTGTAAAGATTTAGTCTCAGAAACCCTAATAGGGTTCCTATTAGTTAAAATCTACTAGAGGGCATTGATTTGATTTTGTTAGTGTCATCGAATTAAATATATATATTCATTGAAAATTATAGTAAAGATCTATATGGTTGGTGTGGGATGATTGCCATGGTAGGTTTATTATGTAAAAAATACGGTAAGAATTATATGTAGTATAACATATTTACTTGGCATATATAAAATATTGTGTTATATCTAGATAATAAAATTATAATTATTTTTCACATTTCTCTTTTAACTATCATATATTAGTTTTAAATCTGAAATGTAGAGATGCTTTTAATTTGAAATATATAAACTGGCACCTAGGGCAAATATTTTCCTACTCTTTACAAAGGAGTAGAGTAATGCAGTCGTCAACAAAAGTATTTGAACTTGTTTTGTAGATACACCTAAATTAATAGGCAATTTTAATAATAATAAAAATTGTAAAGATTTTTATTTTGGGGGGAGCGGGGAGGGAGGAGGAGGGGAAAAAAAGGAAATCGAGCTGATTCCAGGAACCCAAGTGGAAAGCAAATTTTGAGAATGACGAGTGAGTGCTGAGAATGTATAAGGGTGCTTTGCTCAATTGATGTATGTATGGATTGTGATAAGAGTTGTATGAGCTCCAATAAAAAGATTTATTTAAATAAATAAATAAATCTTAAGGCAGTTAGCCATAAAAATTGTAAAGATATCTTAAAATCAAATAAGATTTGTAGATTATTAATATTAAATAACTTGGGCATCAGAATCCCTTGTTCTGAGATCTATAAAAAACACAACAACTCCACTCCAGAATGTTTTATTTCAGGAGTTTTCTGGACCTAACGATATTGACTTGTGAGAGCCAGTTGCCCATTTTTCCTTTTTTTTTTTCTTTCTACAAATTGATGTCCCATTGGTTGCATGATGCCAGCCATGCTGTGAGTGTTCACAGCACAGAAATTACAAACAATATAAACCACGGTCTTTTTCCTTCCCCTCAGAGAGCTGGTAAAACATTCACCAGCACTCCATTGATCTAGCTCCTATGACCCACGTGAGATTTTGGTAAAATACACCTGACTTTATGAGATATTTTTATAAAATATATCCTTATTCATTAACATTTTATTTGGCAAAACCCACATTTGAATTGAATGAACTTTCAAAATGGGTTTTTAACCAGTAAGTTTCTTTCTCCAAAGAAAATGAAGCATGTTCCAAGCGTTAAGATAAATACACACATACCTAGTATGTATACAGCATTTCTCCTAAGCAATATTTATTAAGATTTAAAATATTTTATGCGATATTCTGTTGATGATGACAGCTGAAATCTGTTGGTCCATAAAAATAATAAAGCATTTTGAAATTTATATCATTACAATATCCCATCAGATAATTTCATCACATAGTATTCAACCTTCCTAACACATTTACAATATTATAATGCATGATTTCCATGGGTTTAATCATTTCCCCCACTAGAGTTTAAACTTTATAATGCATGATATCTATGGCCCTCACCATTTTTTCCCTAGAGTTTGACGCTAGCTGACAATTCTCTCTGGTGGCACAGTGGTTATGCTTTGGGCTGCGAGCCACAAGGTCAGCAGTTTAAAACCACCAGCTTCTCCACGGAAGAAAGATGAGGCCTTCTACTCCTGTAAGTGGTTACAGTCTTGGAAAGGGACAGGGCCACTTCTACTCTGTCCTATAGGGCCACTCTGAGTCAGTGCTAACATGATGCTAACAGGACAAGTTTGGCTTGGTATTGAGTTATCAAGACAAAACAAGGAACAGTATATGTGATTAGAAGCTTTGGTCTAGATGCTTCTTAATCATTTTACTGAATTCTTTAGCATATCCCTAAGAGTACTAGTGTGCATATTACATAAGTTAGACAAACTGCACTAGAGGACACCATTGAAGTGCATAACCGCAAAATGGCAAAGTCAGAATATAAGATACAACAATATAAGTAAGATATAGTCTGATTTAGGTCTCATTTTGTGAAAAGAACAAGTCAATGGAATATGCGCTCAAACTCCTAAAACAGTGTCACTTGCAATCATTCACATTTGTGACTAGGCATTGATGTTATAGGTATTATAAGCAGAGGAATAGTTGAAGAAAATGGGGAACACTTGAAGAAGTGATTTGTTCCAAGAATGAAAGATCTCTAATAGACATACTTGAGTCGATTAAATAAAGGAATCTTGTTGATGAAAGACACATTTTTAAGGGTCTGGGTCACCAGAATATATCATCATTTCGTTAAAATATAAAAACATGCTAAAGAATGTTAGACTTTTGTCAATGCTTTTTATTTTATGCCTTACATATAAGGTCACAGACTTTGATGTCTTAAATGAAAGGGGTTGACTGAGCGGTACAAACAAAGAAATAAATTATTTTAAAGCACATTGTATAAAGCTATCTTGATTAGCTAATAGAAAGTATGAACCTAAAATATGATTTAATATTTCACAGTCTGAATACAGAATAGAGGCAAAAGTCAATGTGAATTGGAATCAGAATGATTTATATGACTATGGATGTTAAATATACCTTCAGTTTATGCTCCTTTCGGTTGATGATGACGGCTGTAATCTGTTGGTCCATAAAAATCAGAATAGTACAAAGCAAAGCTGGAATGATCGCAGCTAGTATTGTCCACCACGGGTTTGGACCTAGGGGTGTCACAAACCAGCCACGGTCATCTCTGGTGGGCTGTGCAAACAAAAGCATGTCCGTAGTGGTTAGCTGAATCGATGAATGCCCAATTACATGAAATCTTACGACGCGACGAGAAACTGCCGAGTGGGCTCTACGTATTAACTTAATACTCGAAAGCATTCATAACTGTTCCATGCGTCCCTCTAAGCCATTTAACCATTCTAATTAATTTCATCTTTATAACGTCTGAAAGAAAGTGATACAGGCGAGGCAGCTGAAGCTGGGAAAGGGTCTGTCAGTACCCAAGGTCACATACGTAGTTAGTGACGTGGTCAGAAGCCTGTTCCAAACCCGTTTACAGCTGTACTGTGTTTCCAGCTCTATTTACCATGTAGCACTGCCTCATGATGAAATGAAATCAATACAATGCAGTTCTCTCAGTTTCAACAGGCTCCCATGTCTTTCCGAAACATTGTCTATAGATATTCCAACTAGGAGGGGGGAGTTGACAAAAGATGTTTTCAAGCATTCTCTAGGTTTGCTTCTTTGGTTGTTATTTATTTTAAATATTAGGTCAAAATTTTAGGGGTCCATGGTCATTTTATTTACTACTTTGTTAATCTATAGTGCTCATATTTTCAAGGACTGGGATTACAGACATTGACAGTGGAGATTAGATTTTAGAGAGTTAGACAGTAGATGCTGTGGTAAGTTCACCTTGAAGACACTTGGTACTTGTAGTTTTGGAGACGGAATCCCAAGGGCATAGTCAATTAGAACCATACAAAGAATTGTCAGAAAGACAGCAAAGTCACTCACTATCGACCGAACCTGGAAATAATAAAAACACTTGTCACTTGGAGGAGCTATAAATAGTGATGAGTACTCAGGAACCTAATCTAGAGTCACACGTTATAAACACTTTCTGACATCACATCACAATATTATCTTTCATGCATACTATAATATTACCATTAGCTCTGTCAGAACCTGAATATATATTTATATATCCATGTCATTAAGACTGCTGCACACTCTAACTTTTCCAGAATGAAGCTGTAATGGTGATTGTGTTCTTTTAAGTGCGTTCTTTCAAGCACTGATTTAAAAATCTACGTATGTTGGGAAACTTTAGAACACAAGGAGGCCTGGTGGCATAGTTGTTATGCATTGGGCTGCCAACTGCAACGTCTATAGTTCGAAATCACCCACCCATCCACCAGAGAAAAACGAGGCTTTCTTCTCCCATAAAGAGTTCCAGCCTTGGAAACACACAAGGGCCGTTCTACCCTGCCCTACAGCATCTCTCTGTGTCAGAATGGACTTGGCGGCAGGGAGTTTGGTTTTTAGTTTAGAACACAGAAAAGTCCTACGGCTGAATTTTAGAGCTCTCTTCAATATACACCTATGTACTTGTAGTTGTTGTGCAGTTTATTACAGAACAGATGCACAGCAATAGGAACCAGAAGATTGTCATGTCATTAATATTTTAGCACAATAAACTCAAAGAACCATAAAATGCCATTACATATTTGTATTAAAGACGTAATGGTGACATTATTTTATATAACAACAGAGTGGGTAAATTCCAACATTATTCTGGGCAAGCCTGTTTTGAAAGGCATTTATCCATTATAGAGTCATCTTTGAGCAAATCTCCTTACACAGTTATCAACAAGATATGGTTTCTATTAGGATGCTTTTATCATACACACATAAACAATAACAATAATCATTTCAATTTACCAAAACCCCATAATTTTGTGTTAATCAAACTAAGGTTTCGGTCAAAAGAAATGAATCTTACACTTCGTCTGGGAAAAAGGTGAAACAAACAGAAACCCTTTGTGATAGAAACAGTTCTTAAAATATTCCCCCAGAGTGGGCAAAGGGAGCCAGCGAATGAGGATATGAAAATGATCATAATTTATCATTTATCAGGGCTCCATGAAGGTGGGAGGGTAGGGAAGGGAGGGCGGAAGGAGCTGATACCAAGGCCTCAAGCAGAAAGAAAATGTTTTGAAAATAATGATGGCAACATATGTACAAATGTGTTCTATACAATTGATGTATGGATTGCTATAAGAGATGTAAGAGCCCCCCCCCATAAAATGATTTATTCATTGAGGGGGAAAAGCCTCTAAAAAGGAGAAAACGGACATTTTCCCAGAGTGAAATGTTGATGATCATCTTTAGCTCATGCCTAAAGAGTTTGTTTCCTTGCTCCTCCCACCCCCGCTCAATGCAACGTTCTCGGGTTACTTTGCAGTGCTACATATTGAACTAAACTGTCTTTTCTGCTTCCTGTCCTTTCCAAATATGCAGCTGCAAATGGGACAGGTGAGGAGGGACCGACACTGAAAACCGGAAGTGAGTAGCGGTCCAAGGAGTGTCGTAGGGGCTTTCCCAGTTCGGAACGGCCTGTCAGCTGGACGAGTTCCCAGGCACCGGGTTCTGGGTAATCGGGAACGGCGTGTGCTTTCCGTTTCCAAGAAGCCTGCGTGTGAAGCTAAGAGCTTACCCTTGGGATTTGTAGTTACGAGAAGAACATACTTTGTATCCTGAGAGGTTTGCTCTTCCCTCCCCTCACTCTGTCCTCACCCCAAGCTCCCAAAACTTCCTGAGTGATGCCTTCGATCACCTGGTGACGTAGTGGTTACGACTTGGCCTGCTCACCTCAAGTCCTGCAGTTAGAAACTAGCTACCAGTGGCTCCACCTTAAGCAAGGCTTTCAACTCCCCGTTGGAGTTACAGCCTCAGAAACCCACAGGGACAATCCGGCCCTGTTCTAGAGAGTCGCTAGGAGTCAGAGTCGACCCCTTGGCGGTGAGCTTGGTTGTGTTTTCTATCACATCAGGGGACCCAGTGGTGCCGTGGTTTATATGGATGCTAACTGAAGGTCAAGCTCACCAGCCACTGCCAGGGAGAATATTTCTGCTCCATTAAAGATAGATACACAGCCTCAGAACCCCCCAGGGGCAGTTCTACTCTGTCCCCTGGGGTTGCTACGAATCATTATCGACACGATGGCAGTAGCTTGGTCTGAGGTTTTATTGATAATCACATCAACTGCGCTTTCTTCTGTCCTAAACCATGGTTTGCTTTATAGGTTTTTACTCTTTGACCAGGAAAGCTATGGGTACCTTTGTAGGAAAATATCTGCTGGTCTTGAACTGCTTCAGAGTAGCTGACATAGTGACCGTGGCAAAGAACAGGATCACCGACCAAAAGAGGACATCTGGCACATACGGGTGCTCGTGGCCACAGGCTCGTCCCACGTACTCTCCATGCAAAGATTTGCATTCCTGTCACCGGGAGTAAAACACAGGGTGATTTAGAAGAGGTCGAACAAACTGGACACATTTCTTGCAAAAAAAACATGAACAGCTTAAGGTCAACTGCCATTGAGCTAATGCGGCCTTTCATCAGTATCTCTCACAAGGATGTCAGGAACATTACATCATGCTTTACAAAGCCTATCTGCGTTGGCACCAGGTTATCAGGAAGAATGGCCTCTGAGCAGCCACCTCAGCGAGGTGTCAACTAGCCCCACATGGAAAAAGCACACAGCCTATGTGACCCAAGAATGGCAACAACAACAACAAAAATCCAAACCCCAAGGACAGTGTCAGAAACCCACAAGGGTAGTTCTATCTGCCCTATCGGGTCACTGTGAGTCCATATTGACCCGATGGCAGTAATTTGGCTTCTGGAGTTTATGAAGAAAGTGGAAACCCAAAATCCATTTCTAGGGGCATCACACAGATTAAACCTTCAATGAATCCCCACTGACCATAGTCCAGGGACAGAAAGTATTGTAAAATAGGTTATGGTAGATACAGTTAGGCTAAAATGTAACATTTTACCATTTAATCTCCCTTTTGATCCATTTTAAAGTAGTTTCTTTCCGCTTTTAGCATTTTCTGCTTTCTTTTCAATTAAGGTTTTTCCCTCTTTTGTTTTTTTAATTGATGTTATTTGTTTTGTGTGGTTTTCTATCTGTGAAATCCGGGATAAGTCAATCTACAGAAGCAGTAACTGGATGACTAATTAATTGTGAAGGTGGGACACGGAACAGGAAGATGAGAGAAGAATCGATGCATTTGAGTTGTGCTGCTGGAGAAGACTATTGAAAGAAGTGCCATGCACTGCTAACAGGACAAGCCAATCTGTCTTGGAAGAAGTAAGGCAGAGTGCTCCTTAGGGGCAAGGATGGCGAGACTGCATCTCACATGCTTTGGACATCGTCGGGAGAGACCAGTCAGTGCCTGCAGAAGGACGTCCTGTTCGGTAAAGTCGAGGGGCAGTGAAAAAGAGAAAAGCCCTCAGTGAGACAGAGACTCAGTGGCTGCAAGAATGGACAGAACAATTGTGGGGACGGCACAAGACTAGCAGTGTTTTGTTCTGCTGTACACGCGGTTACCAAGAGTCAGAACTGGCTGATGGCATGTGACATCAACAGCAACAGGGGCATGGCTGGGAAGGTTGAGGGAGCTAAAAACAATGTGTATGAGAAAGAAGAGCATGACCAGCATTGACTGGGTGATGATTGTACACCTCTTCTTAGTAGGAAGCATTATGTTTTATGATAGATATGTGAATTATATGCCAATGAAACTATTTTTAAAACCTATCTGGATCGGTCCTAGGAAAAATCAAAAGATCACATCTTACATAAAATTTAAACAGGAACTGTTTTTCTGTTTACTTCCTTTAAAAATGAAATAGAAATGTATAAAATAAATCTATTTACCCATCAAAGTCTGTTTTTAACCTCCTGTCTACTAAGTTGCTGACCCTCAGTTTGTTGAAAATACGGCCTAGTTGGCAGTAAGTGACTACTAGGACCAGAGGCTGTCAAGCCCTGTAAACAGATCATTTCAATGAACTTTCACCTAAACCGTATCAAATAGGTCCATGTTATTATTTTTATTTGAAGCCGGAGGAGACAGGAAACAGAGAGGTTAGATCATTTTCAATGGCGCTCGGGGCAGCAGAGCTGGGACACGAACGTGGAAGCTGTCCAGGGAGTATCATTGCACATGAGAGAAGAACAAGGGTTCGGCAGAATTTTCTCATTTGAAAGCTTCCCAGAAAGGTGAGAAAGACTCGAGAACTGGGATGCACAATTATGGAAATAAAATTGTGATCAAAGGTGGGGCTCTTGAATTCAGGCCAAAGAACAAGTGAGCAAAAGTGACTAGGTGAGCCCAGCCAAACTCACATTGGCGATGACTTCTCCATGTCTTTTTTATTTTTCATTTTTCTGATACTTTATGTATTTCTATAAGTCCCTGCAAGAGCCTGTTTAATTGCTGCCTTAGCCATAAGGTGGCAGCAAAGTCAAAATAATTTTCTTTCTGCTAGAAAAACAGATAATTTTAAACATTAAATATCTGATGGGGGTGGGGTGGGGTGGAGGCTCCTTTGAGCTCCTTTTAGTTTCTTATTTTATTGGAAAAAAATAATTGTATATAACTTAATTTTTATTTCAAAAGAAAAACAACACTTTAAAGACTCCAGTGACTTTATTAGTCCTTGAGGTATGCTGGCCCTGGGCTGAGACTGAACAGGGGTCATGGTACAGAGAGACCTCTACATTTCCTGGATTTGGAGCACGTCATCAAGAGGGACCAGTCTCCCGAAAATGGCATCCTGCTTGGTAAAGCAGAGCATCATTGAAAATGGAGAACCTCAATGAGAAGGATTGACACAGCCTCTGTAGTAATCGATGTACTCAAGCAAAGCCATTGTCAAGATGGTGCAAACTCCAAAACCAAACTCCCTGCTATTGAGTTGATGCCAAATCATAGCAACCCGGGGGACAGAGTAGAGCCGCCCCTGTGAGTTTTTCTGAGACTGTCAACGCTTTACAAGGTTAGAAAGCCCAGTCTCTCGCCTATGGAGTATGGCTGGTGGACCTTGGAGATGGTAGCCCACCTTGTCATAACCACTACACCCCAGGGACCCTCTGAAGACTGTGAGGACCAGGTAACATTTCGTTCTGTTATCCGTGGGTCTCGATGAGTCAGAACAGACTCAATGACATGGAACAGCAGCGAGAACAGTGAGACTTTAGTGGGGAATGTGCATGGGAAGATGATCAGAAGAAAGGGCACACAATGAATCTAGACCCAGGACCTGAACTCCATGAACAGCAGAAAATAATAACTTCAATAGATTCTACAGCAAATCACAAAAAGCTACATTATTGTCCGAGAGTACCGGTGGCTTTCCGAAACAATTCTGACCCCTTTGGTAATCTTGCTTCTGAATTCCAGTTATGCATGCCAAGCTTATGTAGAATGAAATATCTTAGCTAACTAAAAACAACAGAAAAAAAACTCAGAAAAAAATCCTGCAGGTCTTAATTATGTTTTAATTTTTTTCTCTCTCTCAACTGTGAAAATAAAGTGTCCAGGATGAGGTCTTTGCATCTGTTGCTTCTTCTCCTCGCTGTTCAGAGATGCTACTAGATCAGTGAGTAAGCACCATGAGTCAGCCATTGGGCTTCTAACCACAAGGGTGGTGGTTCAAATACAACAGATGCTCTTCAGGAGAAAGATGAAGCTTTCAGCCCAGATAACGATTCATAAATGGCCATGGGTTGGAATGGACTCAGTGGCAGAGGGTAAATAAGAAGCAAATAGAATTGCTAAATATAAAGTAGAGTTAAAAGTCCACACTATCTGCGCAGACCACACAGGAGCACACTAAGAAGGGAAGAGAAAGAGAGAGAGAGAGAGAGAGAGAGAGAGAGAATGAACAGCATCCTGGCCCACCAAGCTTGGACTGCAGGGCAGGGCTTGGCACTGCATCAGACCCCATCAGAAAACCTTCCTACAGGTATGCAGAAAGACCTGGAACTGCTCATAGGCTGTTTGTTGTTTTTCTTTCTTTTTTTTAATGTCGATCTATATAAGATTGGGGGGATAAACAATCCAGAGGGGAAAACAACTGGACCAACAGTCCGTGAAGAAGAGGAGGTAGGGGAAAGGGTAGCTAACAAACTCAAGGACACAGGAACCACAAGAGATCTATGTCCAAGAAGGCATAGAGTGCCTGGTGGGGTTCTATCAAGTGCAATGTAGCCGAGAGGAAATATAGAGAGCCAAATGAAGTCCAAACCTGCTAGTAGGACAGGAGGAAAGTAAAAAGAAATATAAGAAAGAACTAGGAGGCAAAAGACATTTATCGAGGTATAAGCATAGGCATGTACATGTGTAAATATATTAATATATAATTATAAGGATGTAGGTCTATGTATATATATTTATATGTTAAGTGTTAAGATAGCAGACAGACATTGGGCCTTTACTCAAATCCTCCCTCAACACAAGAACATTTTATTCTAAAAAACTTGGCATTCTGTGATGCTCACCTTTCTGACATATCACTGAAGACAAAATGGTTGCATAAGCAAATTCGGTGAAGAAAGCTGATGGTACCCAGCTATTAGAAGAAACAATGCCTTAAAACAGGCATCCTCAAACTATAGCCCATGGGACACATGCGGCCCACCGAGGACATTTATCCAGGCCGCCAGGTGTTTTTGCCCCATTTGCATTTTTACTTCAAAATAAGATAAGTGCAGTGTGCATAGGGATTTGTTCATAGATTAAAAAAAAACACTAAAGCCTGGCCCTCCAATGGGTCTGAGGGGCAGTGAACTGGCCCCCTATTTAAAAAGTTTGAGGACCGCTGTCTTAAAGGCTTGAAGTTAAACAAGCATCCATCTAGCAGGGAAGCAACAAAACCCACATTGAAGAAGCACACCAGCCTGTGTGATCATGAGGTATCAGACATCAGAAGACCTAAAAAAAAAAAAAACCCAGCCATTTCTATGTGAATGAAGGGGGTCTGAATGGAGACCCAAAGCCCATCTGTACACAACTAGCCATCCCCTCACAGACGGGTCACAAGGAAGGGATGAGCCAGCCAGGGTGCAGTATAGCATTGAGGACACACAAAACATCCCTCTAGTTCTTTAATGCTTCCCCCATTCCCACCATCATGACCCCAGTTCTACCTTACAAATCTGGCTAGACAAGAGCATATACACTGGTACTGATGCAGATAAGCGATCTCAGCACACAGAATCCAGGACAGATAAATCCCTCAGGAATTGTAATGGGAGTATCCACAACATGAGGGTAGGGGGAAGGTGAGCAGAGAACGGGAAGAAAGGGGGAACCGGCTGCAATGATCTACCTACAAACCCCCTGCCCCCCCCCCCCACCAACTAGGAGTATGAACAACAGAAACACGGGTGAAGGGAGACAGCTGATGGTGTAAAATTTATAAAAATAATTTATAAATTATCAATGGTTCACGAGGGTGGAAGGGAGGGGGAGGGATGGGTAAAAAGAGGAGCTGAGACCAAGGGATCAAGTAAAAAGAAAAATGTTTTGGAAATAGTGATGGCAACATATGAACATGTGTACAAATGTGCTTGATACAATTGATGTATATATTGTTATAAGAGCTGTAGGATCCCCAATAAAATGATTTATGAAAATAAAAATAAATGGAGAAAAAAGAAAAGAAGTCCATGATAATACCTATAGATTTATATGTAGTATACAATTCTTCTCAATATTCCTTAGGTTTGGCTAGGTTTCACTTTCAAGTTTTAAAAATGTAGGTGGCATCTAAAGGATCAATTTGCTCTTTTATAACTTATAATAAATTTCCAAATAGCATGCAGAGTTAATTTAATTCAAAGCAAATTAGAAAATCACATTCTTTTTTTATCCTGATTGAGCATCCAAACTAAACTCACTGTGGAGTCAAATTCTGACCCTATCACAGGACAGGTAGAACTGCCCCTGTGGGTTTCTGAGACTGTAATTCTTTCAGTGAGTAGAAAGCCCAGTCTTTCTCCTGAAGTTTCAAACTGCTGACCTTTTGGTTCATAACCCCAGGTGGTATGAGAAAAATGAGAACTCTTGACGTACTAGATTCTAAATCTTCAGATTTATACTAACTGTACCCTCCAATAGGCACTCACATACATATATACAAGAAGCCCTGGGATTTAGAATTGAAACTAATATGGTTTCATCTGCAATGAGAACTTTAAAATGTTTATGTATACTACAATAAAAATAATTGACAGCTCATAGGTGGACAAGCATGATGACAATAGATGAGAAAGAGAAAGGAACCCTATCGACATATAGGTATGACAGAGGCTATTCCTACATATGTATTTACCTGTACTGCAAATATACCCATGAGTATATAGAGCCTATAAGGGGGAAAGTTGTGAAAACTGCTTAGCTGTAACGAAACACTTTCAGAGAAAAAAGTCCCTGAGCCTAGGGCTTAGCACGATAGTCCAAGAGGACACAAAAGTCAATTGGCATAACACAGTTCACCAAGACAATGTGTTACATCTTACTTTGATGGACAGCAACTGGGGCCTTAAAAGCTTTTGAGCAGCTGTCTAAGGTGCATTTATCTGTCTCTTCCCACCCAGAACAAAGCAGAGTGAGAAAAATTAAAGTTACTTGAAAATAACTAAACTGATGGACTAATGGACCACAATTTCAAACCTTAATTTCTATAACTCTGAGATCAGAAGAGCTAGATAGTGCCCGGCTATCCCTACTGCCTCTAAAAGGGTACACATTTAGAAAGTCCTCCTTAAAGTGGGAGAAAAGTGTAGGGGAAAAATTTGAACCATAAAAAAAGACCAGATTTATAGGTTGGATGAAAACTATTGGACAGTCCCTCCCCTCCCCATATCCCCTTTCCACACACACACACACACACACACACCCAAGCACACAAGATTATGGCCTTTAGTCATCCTTCAAGTCAGGAAATGAACTCACCCTGAGACTCAATTTTAGCCAAATATAGACAAATCAGGTGAAAAACGATCCTACAGAAGTCCACACTCCTTAGAGTGATCAGTCATCTGAGTTCAAAGGGACAGCGTTTGCGCAAGGTCCACGTCCAGAGGCAGGAAAATTAGGAATGGAACACGGGAACAGGAGCCACAGGAAGGAAGCGGGATAAGCGATGTGATGTTGTGGAGCTTGCAAACAATGACGAAGCAAAATGGGCATAAATTGTTGAATGGAAAATTTCTTTATTCTTTAAACTTTCACCAGCTTGTAAATATTATGGTAGAAAGTTAAAAAATAAAACAAAACAAAAAATTTTATCAATAAGTTGATTTCTACTAAATATTATTCCAAAAGGGTTTAAGTTTAAACAATTTTGTAAGTTGGCAAAAACAAGCTTCATAAAATAACTAAGTAAAATTGGCAGTCATCTCCTGTCCCTTATAAACACAGAAGCTAAATGTGTAAGTCAGGCATGGAAATAATTCTAATCCATTGCTAGTTAACTGCTTGTGAATATTTTAAACATTGCCATATTGCTTAGGAATTCCTTATATGAGTAATGGTTGATTTTTGAGAAATTGCTAAAAATATACAAGGGAGCTTCAAAAAATTGTGGAGAAATGGAATAAAAAGATAAAAATATAAACTCTATTTTTCAAAATAAGCTCTATCAAGGTTTGCCAGTGACACCACCCAAACCAAACTCACTGCCAGTGATCTTATTGGACAGGGTAGAACTGCCCCTGTGGGTCAGGCATGGGCCGTTCTGAGGGTGGTTGTGGCTGTGGCCCTGGAGGGCTGCATCTTCGTTCTCCCACAGAACAGCTGGTGGGTCCAACCTTGTGGACTGCAGCCCAACTCCATGCCACCAGGGTTCCATGAAGCACATCCTTAAAGAACCGAAGACCCTGGATTTAATCCGGCGAGTGCAGTGATTTTTACATTATAAATAGAAGAAAATGTGTCACTTTTAACGATTTTTTTTAAAATTAGGAAACACAAAGAAGTCAGAAGAGTCAAATTAGGACTACCAAGTGGATGTCTAATGATTCCCTATGAAAAACAATTGCAAAAGTATCTTTGCTTGATGAAAAGAATGAACCGGAGTTTTGTCGTAGTGGAAGAGGACTCTGAGCGATAAAGCCTATTGCCCTTGCTAAATTAACAAGATAAAAATGACAATTCATGAGATAGGAAATAATTCGATACAATAATATAATACCTTCCAAATAAATAATACACATGTGAGGCCTATTTAACTAAACTAGTTATACTGGACATTGGCACAGTGCTTTAGTTAAAAATGTCTTTGATGACATTGGTAATTTTCCTAAGAAAAAACTTTAGAAAAATAATCTAGACAAAAATTATAGCTTTTTAAATAAACTATACTAATGATACAATCAATAGAATTATCTTAAGCCCCATGAGGATGATTGATGAGGTACCACCACAGAAGGATAAAAATGTCTCTAGAAGTGAACCAAGGACATATAGAAACTATCGTTGTATGCAGGGATTTTGAGCTCCCACTTAATTACAGGCCTAATATAAGAACAATTAGTTCTTGTGACACGACCCTGCCAGGTACTCACTCTCCTGAGATCACTGAAGATCTGGGTACCAAAGCAAAGTATGGTGACAAAATCAGATGGTGCTTAGCTATCAGAAGAAATATGTAGTACTTGTGGTCTCAAAGGTTCCTTTCAAAATAAACAATCATCTAATTGGGGAGTAAGCTAACATCACACAGAAGAAACACACCAGCAGGTGTGATCCAAGGATTAGAATCAATAAGACTCAAACCCCGAGGAGGAACCAATACCAATGCCTAATTTTTAAATACTTCATTGCAAAATGCTGTGGATAATAGCGGAAGTCCCAAATCCATTAGCAGGTCCTTCTGTGAATTGAGTCCCCAGTGAGTCCTCACTGCCACAGGCTAGGGATTTGAACAGCATGATAGCAGAGGTTTGTAGCACATTAGAAAGAGGTTCTTAGCAACTGTAATTAGGCTGGAATGCAGTTAGTCTTGCCATTAGATCTCCCTCTGAACCCACTATCAGTTTATTCTAAATTTTTGATATAGCTTGCTTTCTCTTAGATTGATGCCTTTCACTGTTTTATCTGATCATTGCTGGTCCTTCTTTTTTCCTTTCTGTTCTCTTTCCTTGTTCCATGTGTTTTTCTGTGTAGGGAAGCCAGGATTTATGAAAAAGTAACTGAAATAATAATTGCCTGTGGCACGAAAGGGGAGGGTGGAAAATGGGAAGTCAATATCAGTGGGTACAAGAAAGAAGAAAATGCTTCAAAGTTGATTACTGTGATGATTGTACAACCCTTCTTAATAAGATTTAATTATAAATTGTATGCTGTGTTACTTATAGCTAATTAAAACCAATTAAAAATTAAATTAAGTTTGATAAAACTTTTTATTGACATGCTATCATAAGAATAACACTTGGAGTTTGTAGAACAGATATAAAATCTTTGTTTCACTAGATTGTCTACCTACTAAAATATATAATATCAGTGTCTGATAAAATTAATTAGAATTTATTTAATATGTGCTAGTGATTGTTTTGGGATTTGAACTTAAGCAGGTAGTAAATTGGCAGAAGATTTGAATTTAAAGGGTTTAACTGGGAAGAGAAGAGAGGAAACCAAGAACTTTCATATTTTGATAATTTTAAAAAGAAGAATACATTTAGATTTTCAAAAGATATATTTGTCTGAAAAGAAGGAAATGATGCTAAAATAGAAATTCACAAACATTATACCAGATTAAGGATGACTGAGAAATGTGCTATGAGAAAAATTAAAATCACAAAGCAGAAAAAAGTCAAATAAAAGTAAACAAAGGCATAGGATTTAATGGTGCTAAATGAAAAATAAATTGCCATTTGATTTCTTGAGTGGAAAAAAGTAATTAAATGGGAGTAAGAAAGTCCTTGTTGAAAGGGGCACCAAAATTTTGTTAACACAAGTGACTTTTGTACCTCCCAAAGACCTTAATATTTACAATAAAATATTTCAAAATATTCTCTCATTCACTGGCACATTTTGAACAACTGAAGCAGAATTAATAGTAAACTGAAACCAGTAAGGGTTCGCTACACAGAAGGCAGACTTAATTCGGGATATGCATTTAGATCAATGTGCTTTCTATTAATCTGTTATATTTTTTGTATATGTATGCTTTGGAATAGTCCAGCCCTACTAACTATGAAAAAAACTTTAACTTAATAATGAAGGAAAACTCCTGTTTATGGATAAATATCAGAAACTGCTCAAATTCAAATGAAAACAAAACTCACTTTTATAAAACTATGCACTCAAAAATTGATCTTAGTGGCAATAATTGATTCAGCATGTCCGCAAACTCTTTAAAGCAATAAAACTTAAGATATGACTAATCTTTTAATGTTGCACTTACCGACACAGTTAAATTCTCCCAAATTATGTCAGAGGCAGAGATATTAGAGTCCCTCCATTCTTGCAAGGTGTCATTACTTGGATTATGGGGTTCCACGCAGTTACACCTGAAAAGGCAAAGTCGTTTCTTTGTGAATTAAGTAGTGCCATGCTACTGTTTCCCAAACAAGTGAGCAATGGGTCCTTCTCGCCCCATCAGAGCTTTTCTTCGCCTAAGCAACAAGCAGTTGAGCCATTCTAAACTGCTCTAGAACAGGCTGTTTCCAGAAATCACTAGTGATGTTCCACACGACTTCGTTTACTAGAAGGAAGCTTTAGGCTCCAGACAGAGAAATTATTGGAAAGTGCAGGTTAGCACACAGGTCACTGGGGAGCATTCAAATCTGAATGCTTTCTAGACTTCACACCTATCACACTTCCACTTAGAGTATAAAGTGGTAGATTATAAATACCCAGATACATGATTATTTTTTTATTTAATGTATTTTAATTCATACTGTATAGCCATATGTTATTTGATTTGAATGAGTTGATTCTTAATCTAAAGAGGACGTATAACCTTGTTATACAATTCTACATGGAATCTTCAGATGTACTATTCTTTGAGCTGAGCAATCATCCTTCTGAAAAATTTTAAAATTCTGATTGCTGGGTAGGGGCAGAAGCAGAAAGAAGAAGAAATAGTGGTGATTATGTGATATGTAATAGTCTCTAGACTTACATCATAACATTAAAATGCAGATAGGAGAACATGATATAAAGAAAGATAGCCAACAAAGTAATGGCCTTGGAAGTTAGATCGATTTATGAATGATTTGTTTTCCAAAAGTTTGTTCACAGACATTCTATTTGCCATTCAAGAAGTATTTTCCTACAAAAGTGGTTTTTTAAATGTAATAGGTTGGGCACCCATGTAACCCATAGACACTGCATCATTTGAAACAGTACTTAAATGATATTAATGTAAATGGAGAGCCAAGCTGCCATTTCCAACATTGTTTCTATGGAAACTGTACATTTATTACCTTGTACTTGATAAGTAACCTCTTTCTACTGTTTCCTACATCAGGAATTTAGTCTACTTCTCTTTCACATCCCGCATTGATTTCCCAGAGAGTTAACCATACATCTATCACTAAGAAGCATCTTTATTAGATTTGGGAATATGGGCAGCTCCAGGGACTGCTCTTACTAAGGAAGCGAAGGAGACTCATTGCATTTAGAACGGGTCTCCAGGAGGGAGATGGTTGCTGTTGGCTGCCATGCAGCCAGTTCCGACTCACAGTGGCCCCATATAAACGAATTGTTGGCCCTCTGTCCGTCATCACAATTGTTAGGTTTGAGTCCGTTGTTGGAGTCTCTGTGTCAGTCCATCTCGTTGAGGGTCTTCCTCTTTTTCACATAGTCTCTATCTTACTGAGCATGATGTCTGTTTCCAGAAAATGGTACCACCTGTCAACATGTTCCAAGTAGGTGAGACTAAGTTTCAGCATGTTTGCTTCTAAGAAGCATTCTAACTGTGCCTCCGCAAATCAGATCTGCATCTTCTTCTGGTAGAATGTGGCACTTTCAATCTTCTTCGTCCATACTATAATTCATCAGTGTCAATTCTTTTCCAGCCTCTCTTATTTCTTGTCCAGCTTTCACAGACATATGAGATGATGAAAACTCTCCTGGCCTAGGCCAGGGGAACCATAGTCCTTTGGCGATATCTTTGCTCTTTACACAAGATAGAGGTTTGGCCAGCAGATGTGCCCAATGCAATATGTCGTTAGATTTCTTGACAGCTGTTTCTGTGTTTGTGGACCCATTGATTGTGAGTTCAAATTAATTAAAATTAAGTCCCTGAAAACCTCAATCAATTCTGACTCATAGTAATACTACAGGATAGAGTAGGAGCTAATAAATATGTGCTTCCCTGTTTAACCCCACCATATAAATTTTTTTCAGCTGCATTGAATAAAATTTCTTAAAGATCTTACCAAATCCAGTACCAGTTACACATGATGATGGCAAACTAGATAACTTGCAGTGGAACCTCTAAGAGCAAGAACTTGACTGCTTTGTTTCACAGGTCTCTCAGGGATGGCCCAGGGACAAATCCTAACAGGAAGAGCCGGTCCATACTCAATGAAGACATCCAGGTCGAGGGACTGAGAGTTAATAGTAGAGCTCCTGGTAGCCATGTGTATAGTGTGAAATAAGATGGCTACTTATTGAAAAGATAGAAGACAAAGTATAGACATTACCCTAGATGCAGGTGTCTTCAAACTATAGCCTGCGGGCCACATGAGGCCCGCTGAGGACATTTATCCAGTCCCCAGGGTGTTTTGGCCTCGTTTTTGCTTTTTACTTCAAAATAAGATACATACAAGGTGCATAGGAATTTGTTCATAGTTTTGTTTTAAACTGTAGTCCAGCCCTCTAATGGGTCTGAGGGACAGTGAACTGGTCCCTTTTAAAAAGTTTGAGGACCCCTGCTAGAGTCTCCTGCATAAGGAGGCTTAGATATTACACATATGGTATTCTCCAAAACAGTATAAATTGGTTTTGTCCTGAATATCTTGCTACAACTTTAGAATTGTGCATGTTCCAATGGAAAGAGCAAGGATTATAGGTCTTAAAGTGAACCTTCAAACTTCTATCTGTAAACCTGTTCTCTAGCAAGCAGCGGTGCCTTCCCTTGATGGAGGAATCTCCCCACTTGATCTTACTAATACTTTTCCTAGGGAAAAGAAAGGACTCAACACTGTAGTGGCTTGATGGAAAAATACTTTCATACTCAGAAAATATGATAAAAATACATTAAAATGTAAAATAGAAAAATATATTAATTTTCTTGCAGGAGTTATATAAAAAGAGTTAGCATTGTAATAGTTGTATATATCAAATAATGTGTGCAAAGTACACATATATATTTATGTGTGCATATATATGCAAACACATATGTTTATAAATTCTATTTCCATCTTGTTTTTGTTGGCGGTGTTGTTTTAGTTTCTTTTAATAGATGAACTTACTTATTTGAGGCTCTTAGAAATCTGATTTTGAGTGGACTTGGACTTAGAGGAGGAAGCTCTGAGAGGACAGCCCCAGTCTTGGCTATCTGCTCCCAATGTTGTCCTTTGGCATCCTTCGTTCACTTGGCCCAGACTCGGTATCCTGGGCTGCCTCCTTCTTTCTCTTGGGCCCTGTGTCCTCCCAGAAATGTGCTGCCATTTGTACTGCCAGACACGAGGAGGCATAAAACGCTGAATCCTGGGGGCTTTCTCATCTTGGGTTTCTTGCCTTCTGTGTTCCAGTGCTTTCTTACGCCTGTCAGACATTGTCCTCTTTAGGAAAATGGAAGAGTCTGGATTCTGCTTGTTCTTTTGGGCCCTAGGCTGTGAGGTACAGTAATATCAGTCAGTCCTGGGATATGTCCATCCCCTCCCCGGCTTCCCTTTATTTATCATACTCAAGTTGAGAATGTTTGGATTGGCCTCAGCAATGCAATCCCAGGCAGATCTGTGCTTCATCTCTCCTGTTCCACTTGTTCTGTAACAGGAGTGCCCCTTACTCAGTAACAGGCAAGTGCAATCCTTGGTCAGGGCACCCTGCTACATGGAAAAACCTTGCTTGTAATTCCCACTACTGATGGAGACAACATAATGCTTCTTTTTTTTTCATTTTGTTGGGAACTCTTACAAATATTATAACAATCCTTAATTCAATTAGATCAAGCATAATTATCTGATTGCTGCTACCATAACCCTTCTCAGTGTGGTGGCAGTAACTTCTGTAGCCATTCCTGTTCATAAAAGTCTCACAGTTTGCATTCAAAATCCACTTCAATGAGTTCCAGAGAGCTCATGGCTGAGAAGGAGAGGTACAGCTTCTTGGAAGAGCAGCCAATCATTTCTGTGAAGCCATGGAAAAGAACTCCATCTTATTAAAGAACATTGTTGAAATCAGGATTGCATTATATCTATACATCATTTTAGGTGAAAACCAAACTCGCTGCCATTGAGTTCACCTCTGACTCAGCAACTCCATATAGGATTCCCAAGACTGTAAATCTTTACAGAGGCAGACAACTTCAATATTTCTCCCACTGAGCAGCTGGTGTGTCGAAACCTGTGCCCTGATGGTTAGTAGTCCAATATCTAACACACACTGCCACTGGGGCTCATTTGCTTTGTTACTGTTGACGTTTTCACAATGGTAAGTCTTCCAATCCATGAGCATAGCATGTTTTTCCATTCATGTGAGTCTCTTTGGCTCCCTTGCAGTAGTGTTCTGTAGTTTTTCGTTGTATAAATATTCTATATACTTAGTTAGAATTATCTAAAGTGTATTAATTTTTAGGGAGGTATTACAAAATACATATTTTCCTGATTTCCATCCCAAAGTTCTCTAAAAGTAGCAGAATTCTACTGAGTTTTGAACTCAGTAATATGTCACTGCTGAATCCTTCTATTAGTTTCACTAACTTTCTTGTGGATTATCAGGAATTTTCTATTTGTGGGACCCACAAATGGGATAGTTTCACTTCTGTCTTACATATTTGAAAGCCCTCTCTTTGTCTCTCTGTCTTATTGTTCTAGCTAATTATTTTCAGTACAATATTGAATAAGAATGGTGATAGAAGAAATCCTAGTCTGGTTCACATTCTTAAGGGGAATGATTTCTGTGTCTCTCTGCTGAGAATAAAGTCAACAAGTTAGTTTTGTATATAAGAGTAAGTCAATAAGTATTGTTATTAAGGTCCAGTTCACTTATACACAAGTTTATGTCAAACAAAATGTTTAAACACATCTTGGTGATCAGTGGATGGCTGCAGACACATTCTTGCAGTAATACACCTGCTTTAGCCTCATTAGGGTGACTTCAAAACTCAAAATGGTCTAACCAAAATAGCAGTTCCCAAAGAAATCTGCTGGGCCAGTTAAATTCAAAGCAGAAAAGTCAGTTCAGCAGGCCACTATGACATTTTGTTGTTGATTTTGAAATATTGAATATTGATAGATGTTTCTCAAATGACATGACAATCATAGAGATTCATTAGGAAGAAGTTTTAAGAAAATTGCATTAGTGAGAAAAAGGCAAAGAGAGTTGCACCAATTAATTTTTTCCCATCACAAAGCACCTGCTCATTTTTCAAAGTAGCAGGACTTGTCCTGCAAGAATATCACTTGGAAATCTAACCCCATTCACCCTATACCCTTCAGAAATTTTTGTTCCCTCAAACTCCAAAACATGTAAACAGATCCTGATCAGAGTCCCTTGAGGGTTCCAAAATTGTCATTTTGATGTGGTATAAATGGAAGAGTGTAGACTTCTTCTGGCAAGGGTTAGAGATGGCAACACTGCCTTCTGAAATGTATAGACCAACATGAAGGATATGTCAATAAACAATAGTTTCACATTTTGATATTTTTGTTTAATAAATGCTTTTGTAATTTGCAGCAATACTTTGTGACTTACCTTCATATATGCACTTAGCTATGTTGAGGTTGTGTCCTTCTACTCTTATTTAACTGAAAGTTTTTATTAAGGAAGCATCTTGAATTTTATCAGGTACCTTTTATGCATCAAGTGTGGTGATTCTTTTTTCATTTATGTGATTAATTATGTTAATTTATTTTAAAATATTAAACCATCTGTGTATACCTGGTATGAATCCTATTTGTCATGATATAGTATTATTTGACATGTGTTTTTGGTGGGTGTGTGTGTGCATGCACACATGTGTATACTTTATTGAATTCCATTGGCAGAAATTGTGTTGAGCATTTTTGCATCCATATTCATGAAAAAAATTAACCTATGTTTTCTTTTCTTACTATTGTCCAGTTTTATTATCAGGGTTATACTTGCTTCATAGTTTAATTTGGGAGTATTCCTTCCTCTTCTATGTTCTGGAATCATTTGAGTATAATTGGTATCACCTCTTTTCTGAATATCAGGTAGAATTCTCCAGTGAAGTCATGGCTTGATTTGTTGGGATATATTTTTATATGATGTTTTAAATTTATTTTTATGTTATGAGTCTGTTAAAATTTTGCACCTCAATTTGTGTTAGTTTAGATAGGCAGTGCATTTCTATACATCTCTCATTTTCTATGAGGTTTTAAAATGTATTAGAGAACATATCCCCATAATACATGTTAGGATTATTTTCCTCTAAGTAGGTTGTTGTGACAACCTTCTTTTTACTTATTTTTGAATATTTTAATCTCATCTGTTAATGATTTGGCCAGTGGGTTGTTATTTTATTGATCTTTTCAAAGAACTGATTTCTAGTATTGATTTTTCCTATTGTTTATTCTTTTGCTATTCTGTTATTCTCATTTGACTAGGAATTTTAAAAATTTCACTTTTCATTTCTAAAATTACACATTGGATTTAAAGTATAATAGCATTCGGTTTCCATTTATTTACTTTTTCCTTTGTTCTTCTTGTTATTGACTTCTAATTCTATAGACTGGTGATTAGAGAAGATACATTACATTACTTAGAAATTGCTGAGGCCTGTTTTGTGGCTTAATATATTGTTATTCTGGAGAAGGGTCCCTGTGCATTGCAAAAGAATGTACATTGTGCTAATGTTGGGTAGATTGTTCTGTAAAAGTGTGTGAGATGAAGTTGGTTGATTGTATTATTCAGATTTTCTTTATCATGCTGAATTTACTTTTAGATGTTCTGTCCATCATTAAACGTGGCATGCTAATGTCTCTCACTATTATTGTGGGACTATTTCATTTTTCAGTAGAGTTAGAGCTTGTTTTTGTGTATTTTGGAGTTCTGGCATAGGATAAGGAGACCTAGTGGCACCGGGATTAATGCAGTAGGTTGATAACCAAAAGGTCTGCAGTTGACACATCCTAGCTGCTCCATGGACAAAAGATGTAGGAGTCGACTTTTGCCGAGATTTATAGCCTTGGAATCCGTGTACTCTATGTTAATGGACAACTGTACTCTATGCTAACTCTATGATAACTGTACTCTATGCTAACTCTATGATAACTGTACTCTGTGCTAATGGACATCTGCATCCTATGCTAACAGACAACTATGAATTGGAATAGATTTGGTTTGGGTTTGGTTTTGTCTTTGAGGGCATAAATATTTGTTCAATATGTCATTTTGATAAATTGATCTCTTAATCACTATTTGTCTTCTGCTGTAAAATCTGCCTTAAACAATGTTTTCAGAGATGAGTATTGCCCCCTTTCTTGTTTTTAGTTACTGTTTTCTGTATTTTTCCTTCCTCTGATTTTTAGTTTGTTTATATATCTTTGTCTGAAACGTGTCTCTGGTAGACAACTAATTGATGTATTTTTGTTGCTGTTCATTCCATTCCATCACTCTATTTCTCTTGTGTGGTATATTTAATACGTTTGCATTCAGCATGATTATCAATCAACATAGATTTTTCTACTGTCATATTCCTATAATAACCTCCTTTTATCCTTTTTTGTGATGTTGGTGGTTTATTTCTTCCACCTAATTTCCTCAGTTGAATTCTTCATATTCCTGTAGTTTTATTTCTTTCATTGCTGTTAATTTTGTGTTTACTAAATCTCTCTTCTGGAGACTGTGGACTTCTTTTGTTGCTCACGTCTGTTTATTCAGGTTATAAGGTTCAGGCATTTATTTATTATGAGCTTCCTCTTTCTTTTCTTTTTGGGGGCATGATGGTTTACTTGTTCCACTTATTTTCTTTTCAATTCTGATGAATAGTCAGCTATCAGTGGTGGATAGTGGGCCAGGGGAGTGCAGATGAGAACTCTCTACCTGGCAGGGTGGGGTGTGCAGTGTGCTTGATACCTTCTCCTTAAGGTCATATTGACATAATTAGATTTGAGCGCAGGTCCTTTTGACCCCAACACTTTTGCTCTTACAGCTATAGTATATTTTTTTTAGATCAGGAGTGTCAAACTCAATTAAAACGTGGATCATTTGATGCAACGGGCAAGATTCACATGGGCCACATCAGACTTACAAATTTTGTTAAATTTATATTTTGAAAGGAGGATTCAGGAATATGTATAGGATAATTAAGACACTAGATAATTGCTTTTATTTAAACATTTATTTAATGTACTTATAAAACTAAAATTATTCTCTTTTACCCAAAACTTGCCAGCACTTTCCTCCTACTAGTTTTTGCCTCTTATGTTGTGACTGGAAAATATAACAAAGTAACTAATAAAAAAACACAAAATGTTGGAAAGCTGACAAACGTGATGCACAATGGTCATGGCTTCCCTCTAAAAATGTGAACTAGCGCTGCCGCTAGCTATGATTCGTAACAGCACAACCCAGAGTGCTCTTTTTAACCTTTTCGCTATTGGGATCTGTTTACATGACGACATGGAGAGCGGCAGACATGTCACTTTCAAACGTCACTGGAACTGAGCGCGTTTATACACGTCCACAGGCCCCGGGGATAGGCACTGGGCCACGTGTATACTCACTTTCAGTACTTAAAGGGTTAACGGGGAATTGTGTGTGCGGTATTGCCTCAATCTCCCCTAAGCGCTATTTTCTTCATAACAATTTTTAAATTTTTCGTTTTATTTCAGAGCATCGCGGGCCACAAACAATTACCCGGGGGGCCCGCGGGCCAGTAGTTGACTCCCCTGCTCTAGATGCCACTCAAGTAACCTGGGGGCGCAAAGGTAAAGTGCTAAGGTGCTACCCAGAAGGTTGCTATGCCCCAGCAGCTCTGCGGGAGGAAGGTCTGGCAATCACCTCCTGTAACGATTATAGCAAAGACCACACCTGAGGCAATTCTCCTCCACTATACAAGGTCACTGTGAGTGAAACGCTGGCTTAACGGTATCTCACAACAAAGCTTCCACGTTAAGGAAGCTGCTCGTGTGAAGTTTAAGTTCTAGTCTACTAACCAAATAGTTGGTCAGCTAGGGGTGACATTTTAGACTACTAACTACAAGGTACGCAGTTTGAAACCACTACTTGCTCTGTGAGAGAAAAATGAGACTTTCTACCCCAGTAAAAAATTAGTCTGAGCAACCTACAGGAGCAGTTCTGCCCTGTCCTGTGGGGTCGCTCTGAGTCGGAATCAGGGGGAAGGCAGAGGTGTTCTTTGCAGCGGCTCCACAGAGAAAGCCGTGGTGGTCTGCTCCTGCAGGGCAGTTCTACCGTGTCACCTGGGATTTTGTGAGTAGAGATCAACTTGATGGCACCTAGACACAACAGACGTCATTCAGTGCCATTTCTGTCAATATAGGCAGTAGGGTGAGAATGGGCAGAGATGACTCCAGACTAGATTAAGTGATTTAGCTGTGTATTTCCCCCCAGCTTTCCCTTTCAGCATCCTACTCTGATTAAGAAAATTTCCAGATTGCACTACTGCCCTGCTTTCCTATCATAACTACATCATCACACCTGTAATTTATCTGCTAAATTCTTACCTCCCATAGCCCTTTTTCCATTGGGAAGAAATATTGAAGTCAAAAAACTGAACAGAAAATTTCAAAGGAAAAACTCAAGAAGACAAAGTATTATAATGAAATGTGAAAAGACCTAGAGTTAGACAACCACAAAGGAATGACTTGCACAGCAAATCTGAAACTAACAGACCTGAAAAAAAAAATTCAACGCTCAATTGCAGCATTGAAAGATTCTAAGGGCAAAATATTGAATTAATCAGGAAGCACCGAAAGATGAGACTAAAACACAGTCATTCTACCGAAAAGAGTTAGTCAGCATTCACCCACTGTAAGAGGCAGCACAAGAGCAAGACTCAGTGGTACTGAAGGAAGAAATTCAAGCTGCACGGAAAGCATTAGCCACCAACAAGGCTTCTAGAATTGCCGTATACCAATTGAAATGCTTCAACAGCCTGGCAAAGCACCGAAACCCTCATTCACCTATGCCAATATATATGGATGATAGCTACCTGGCCAACTGACCAGAAGAGGTCCATATGTGGACCAATTCCAAAGAAAGTTGACCCAAGCAAAGATCAAATTATAGAACAATTCATTCATATCACATGCAAGTGAAATTCTGCTAAAGATCATCCAACGACAGTTGTAGCAGGGAGTTGACAGTCTCAGGACTGATTCAGAAAAGGACATGGAACAAGGAATATTATTGCTGACATCAGAAGGATTCTGGTTGAAAGCAGAGAATACCAGAAAAATGTTTATTTGGGTTTTATTGAATATGCTAAAGTGTTTGTGTAGATCATGACCTATAGATAGCCTTGAGAAGAATGAAAATTCCAGAAGACCTCACTGTATTCATGTGGAACCTGTATGCGGATCATTAGACAGTTGTGCAAGCATAACAGGGGAATGCTACCTGATTTAAAATCAGGAAAGGTGTGTGTCGGAGCTATCTTCTCTCACCATACTTACTGAATCTGTGTGCTGAGAAAATCATCAGAGAAGCTGGACTATATGAGGAAGAATGTTGCATCAGGCCTGGAGGAAGGCTTATTAACAGCCTTCGATATTCAGAAAACAAACCTTTGCTTGCTGAAAGGGAGAAGGGATTGAAGCACTTACTGATGAAGATCACTGACGTCACCATCAAAGTGAATTACAACTTAATGGAAAGAAAACAAGTGTCATCACGGCTGGACCAATGGGTAACATCAGGATGAAACAGAAAAGATCGAAGTTGTCAGTGATTTCATCTTTCTTGGGTCCACAATAAGTGCTTGTGGAAGCAGCAGTCAAGAGATCAAACAACACATTGCAGTGGTTAAATTTCTTCCACAAGATCTTGCTAAAGTGTTGAAAAGCAAGGACGTTACTTTGAGGACTAAGGTGCACCTGACCCAAGTCATGATATTTTATTTTTCTTTTTTATAAATAATTGTATTGGGGGCTCTTACAACTCTTAAAACAATCCATACATCAATTGTATCAAACACATTGGTACATACATTGCCATCATCATTTTCAAAACATTTTCTTTCTACTTGAACCCTTGGTTATCATCTCCTCTTTTTTACCTCCCTCCCCTCCCCTCCCACCCTCATGGCCCCTTGATAAATTATAAATTATTACTATTTTCATATCTTACACCATCCACTGTCTCCCTTACCCACGATTCTGTTGTTCATCTCCCCGGGATTGGGAAGTATATGTTGATCATTGTGATCAATTCCCCCTTTCTCTTCCTTCTCCCCTGCCCTCTTTCCCCTACCCTCATGGTCTCACTACTCCCATTATTGTTCCTCAGGTCTTTATCTGTCCCGAATTCCGTGTGTCAAGAGGTCTTATGTGTACCAGTGTGCAAGCTCAAATCTAGCGGAAGTTGTAAGGTAGACTGGGTCATGATAATGGGGGTGGGGGACATTAAAGAACTAGAGAAATGTTGTGTGTTTTGTTGGTGCTATACTGCACCCTGGATGACTTGTCCCTTCCTTGTGACCCTTCTGGAAGGGATATCCAGTTGTCTACAGGTGGACTTTGGGTCTCCACTCTGACCCCCCATGTTTGCATCAATATGATTGTTTTGGGTCTTCTGAGGCCTGACATCCGCTCCTGTGGACACCTTCTGATCACACAGGCTGGTGGGCTTCTTCCAAACCATGCTATTTTCAAGCACTATGCATACATGTAAAAGTGGGACATTGTGTACGGACGACGGCAGAAGAATCAATACATTTGAATTATGGTGCTGGTAAAGAATATTGAAAGTACCAAGAACTGTCATCATCATCATCATCATCATCATCATAAACAAAGGTGTCTTGGAAAAAGTACAGCCAGAATGCTCCTTAGAAGGAAGGATGCTGAGACTTAGTCTCACATATTTTGGATGCATTACCAAGACAGACCAGTCCCTGGAAAAGGAAATCATGCTTGCTAAAGTATCAGGGCACCAAACAAGAGGAAGGCCCTGAACAAAAGAGACTGACACAGTGGCTGCAGCAATGACTGCAACGCAAGAACAGCTTTCCAGGAAGGCGCGGGACGAGGCAGTGGTTCGTTCTGTTATCCATAGGGTCTAATGTACACATCATAACAATGACACCAAACCATAGCAACGTAGCCCTATCTAAACTTGGCTACTAAGGTGATCTTCCTTCTTTCCTTTACTGCTCCTTGTGAGCAGGGACATTTGCTTTCCAAAGACAATGTACTCCTAGCTAGCGCAATGGAATAAATGTGGTACCTGAATCCTTGGGAGTTATTTAGGTTCAGTGGGGCTCTTGAAAGCACTAAGGTAGAATTTGGGGAATAAACAGGACATACTTGAGAGGCTCTTTAAAAAAAAATCTGATCTTTCAGCAGGCTTTCAGCATGAGTGGTTTCTTGTGCAGTCAAACTCTAGCTAATAATATTGGTCAGCGGTAAACTGACACTAGAAGGATATATTTTTATCTCAAATATTTATTTTGTACATCACAGATATTATGTACAGCCAAGAAAAATCATCATTCTATGCTGAGTTCCTATCTCTGCGATTTGGGGCCTCAGCAGATAACTCTAAAAGACTTCATGTCTGCACTGGAAGTTTGGAGATAAACTCTGTACCAGCCCACAGTGACTCAAAGAAGGTGCTGGAGGACTTGAGGTGTTATGTTTTTAACTATCTTAAGAAGATATTATAAATAATTAGAAAAAGAAAGGAAAATGGAACACATTCCTTGTTTGCCCTGGTTCTGATGAACTTAGTCCAAATACGTTCAATGCCAAATTACAAGACCACAGAGAGAAAAGGGGAGAGGAGAAAGGAGGCGAGGCCAGGAGAAGAGAGGAAAGAGGAAGGAAAGCATGGAAGCTCTCCTGTGAAAGGGTGGATTATGGCTTTGAAAAACAAAAACGTAAGTATACGGTATAGTTTAATGCTCAGACTCTGAATTCTGGACCTGTGGTCTTACAGTGGGTGTGTGTGGGGGGGGGGGGCAGTGTTAGTGACACCGTGAGAGGGGTGACACCAAAATGATCATGGAAAGCGTTCGTGCTCTATAATTAGCAGAAATTCTATTATTTTTGTATAAATACATTTCAGGGTCTTGTAGCTCTTTTAACAATCCATACATCAATTGTATCAAGCACATTTGTACATATGTTGTCACCATCATTTCTAAAACATTTTCTTTCTACTTGAGCCCTTGGTATCAGCTCCTCTTTTTCCCCCTGCCTCCTCTACCCTCCCACCCTTGTGAACCCTTGATAAATTATAAATTATTATTTTCATATTTTACATCATCTGCTGTCTCCCTTCACCCACATTTCTGTTGTTCATCCCTCTGGGGAGGGATTATACATTGATGATTACAATCAGTTCCTCCTTTCTCCCCTTCTCCCCCCACCATCCCGTTACCCTCATGGTATCATTTCTCCCATTAATGTTCCTGAAGGGTTTATCTCTCCTGAGTTCCATGTTTCAAAAGCTCTTATCTCTATAGTGTCTGGGGTCTTAAAGGCTTGAAAGTAAACAAGCGTCCATCTAGCCCAGAAGCAACAAGCCCACATGGAAGCAGCACACAAACGTGTGATCATGAAGGGCGGAGGGAACCAGGTTTCAAGCACCAAAGGCGGGGTGGGGGTGAGGGGAATCATATCACTGTGAATGAGGAGAGCACGTGATGGGGACCCAATGCCCATCTGTAGACAATTGGCCATCCCTTGCAGAAGGATAGTGGGGAGGAGATGAGTCACTCAGGGGTCAGTGTAGCAACAATGAAACTCAGAACCTTCCTCTAGTTCTTAAACACTTCTTCCCTCCAACTATCATGATCCCAATTCTACCTTGCAAACCTGGATGTACAGTGGTACAGATGGGACTAGAAACACAGGGATTCTAGGACAGATGAACCCCTCAGGACCAACAGTGAGAGTGGCGATACCAGAAGGGAAGAGAGGGTAGAAAGGGGAAACCGATCACGGGGATCTACATATAAACTCCTCTCTGGGGGATGGGCAAGGGAAACGTGGGTGAAGGGAGATACCAGTCAGTGTAAGATAAGATAAAATAATAATTTATAAATTATTAAGGGTTCATGAGGGAGGGGAAACGGGGAGGGAGGGAGAGGGAAAAAAGGAAAATGAGGAGCTGATTCCAGGAACCCAGGCAGAAGGCAAATTTTGGGAATGATGAGGGCAATGAATATATAGGTGTGCTTTGCACACTTGATGTATGTATGGATTGTGATGAGTTGTATGAGCCCCAATAAAATGATTTTAAAAATAAAAGCTCTCATCTCTACTAGTGTACATGTTCTGGTCCAGCCAGATTTGCAAGATATAACTGGGGTCATGATAGTGGGGGGGGGAAGGTTGGTGGAAGCATTATAGAACTCGAGCAATGGTGTGTTCCATCAGTGCTATACTGCACCTGGCTGGCTCATCCCTTTCTTGTGACCCTTCTGTGAGGGGATGTCCAACTGTCTACAGATGGAGACTCTGACCTCCCTCATTCACATCAATATGATTGATTGTTTGAGGTCTTCTGATACCTGATACTGAATCCCATCAATACCTTGTGATCACATGGGCTAGTGTGCTTCTTTCCTGTGGTGAATAATTCTTATAACAGTTCCAGGTGGATATGTTTAGAGGTCCTAGGACAGTCCAGGGAAGCAGAACCAGCCCCCTTGAAGCTTTGGGCCAAGACTGGATATGACGGTGTGTGTATGTGTGTGTGTGTGTGTGTGTGTCCATAGAAAAGAAAGGCCTTATTCATCGTGTGGTAAGACCAGTTTATATTGGCATTGTTCTTAAAACCCAGGCTCCTCTGTATCCCTCCCTCTGCTTTCACTAACAGGTCTCCAGTCAGAGCCCTAAGCTAATCGCCCTGAAAGACCATAGTGGACTTACATGTTGCCAGCAGGAAACGTCCCTCTGTCCTAGCTCTACCTACAGGAGTCAAGTGCTTCTCCTCTCCCCCAGATGTGTTCGTATCTCAAAGACTAAATCACATGGGAGGCCTTTAACAAAGGAAGCCTCTAGGGTGGCAGACATTTACCCCCAATGGCAGACTCGTACTGGGAAAGCATGGAAATTGATCATTGCTGGTGTAGTGGTTTTGTATTGGGCTGCAATCCACAAGGTCAGCAGTTTGAAACCACCAGCTGCTCCTCAGGAGAAAGATGAGGCTTTCTACTGCCACAAAAAGTTATCATTTCAAAAACCCACAGGGGCAGTTCTACCCTGTCCTGTAGGGGTGCTATCAGTCAGAATGGGCACATGGCAGTGGATGTTTCTAATGTGTTCCAATCAGAACTGTCATTATAACTCAATATCAGTGACACTTTGACTCACGCAGTTCACCTGCAACCACTACAAGCCTATGCTGTTGTTTGTGTTGTCGTCAGTGTTGGTATAAAACCAGAACTTACAGTCACCCAGTCAATTCTGAATAGAGAGATCTGCCCCCATGGGTTTCCCAGACTGTAATTTTATGGGAGTAGGAAGCCATATCTTTCTCCACAGAGTGGTTGCTGGTTTTGAACTGCGGACCTTGCAGTTAGCAGCCCAACACATAACCCCACTAATGCCACCAGGGATCCTGCGTGTTTTTGTAGCCACAAATATTCGTTAAAATTTCAAGTATTTTAGGTACAATATTGTAGTAAACCTATATCAATAATGTTTTTGGAATGAAACAGTAATTAAAGCAGAATAATCAGAAAGGTTTCTGCTCAGTTACTGATATTTTAAAAACTAATAATGTAAGTTAATATAAGAAGATTTTACACAGTATATGCTGATGAGATTCCTATAATCTAAGAAATATTATAAGTAATCAATTTTTACCTATGTTTGTCACATATTATTCTATAATTAAAGTTCACAATATAAAGTAGTACGGATTCTTAAAACCTGATATGGGACGAGGTCCCTGGGGGAGGGGTTGACAGCAGGAGTTTCTGCACCGATGAAGCCAGCCCTGACGGCACCATTGTCCTGGATGCTCGGACACATCCTACGCTCCTTCAAGTTGAAGTCCAGCCGTTTAGTGGAGCCATACTGAAAATGCTATTTGAAGCAGTCTGTATCACAGCATCTTATCTGTAAAATGATGGCTGTGGTAGTAATCCACTGATAGGCTCATTATGAGAATCAAATGTGTTAATACGGGGATAGTCAACTCCAACGGGGCTTGGCATGTAGACAGGATGAACGTGGAGAGCACGATCATTTCTGTTAGCTGTCACTGTTGTCACTACGATAAGCTCGTGAGGCTGGAAAGTGGAAGAATGGGCGATGTGTGCCCTTCTCTGCATTGAAAAATACTGACAATAATTTGGATTTATTGTGCTTGGTTGTTTGGTTTTAAACACAGGCTTTGGCAGTCAGGATTTCTACTACCCTTTACAGTCCAATGAAAAGAATGTTATCTAAGCCATATTGTTTGTCTAAATGGCTGCAGAGTGATTAGATAAATAGTATAATTAAATGCCCTCTTCCCGAAGCCGTTGCTTTTGTTGCAAGGCCTAATGGAGGTGATCACTCTTTCCCACGGAAGAAGAGCCTCTGGCTGTCTCCTGGAAACCATAATTTGGTAGAACTCCATTCCACGTGATCACTGACTTCAGTCTCTGGGCTGCAGATGCTCTCCTTTTGTCTCGGTGGGTATTAATAGTCCTTTCCGATCTGCACAGAGCAGTGTTGCTTTGTGATTTTCTTTTCAAAGTCACTTTATTGACGCAATTAGCCTCCAGAGCGTTGTGTGACAAGTTACGTATTTATAACAAACAAAATATCAGAGAATCCGGATCCAGCAGAGGGCACCCATGTCTTACGCTCATTCTTTTTCTATTTCTCAAAACATTTGAATTCGAAAACCCATAAAAGCACATTGCAGAACATTTATAAATTTTTTTAAGTAACTGCCTTTCTACCACAGTTACTGTAATTTTGTTGGTGTATTTCATTTAGTAATATTATTTAAGCATATTTCTGCATAGTTTTATGCACATACATGTTTTGGTAGCAATGTGACACAAACATTCTCTGTTGCAACATTACTTTTTTATAACCATTAGCTATCATGGCTATAATATTTACTCATTCTTTGTTTATTAAACATTTAACTTTTTCTATAAAGATGACACTGATACAGATAGGAACTGGAAACATAGGGAATCCAGAGTGGATGATTCCTTCAGGAACAGAGGTGTGAGTGACAATACTGGGAGGATAGAGGGAGGGTGGGTTGGAGAGGAGGAATTGATTACAGGATCTACATGTGACCTCCTCCCTGGGGGATGGACAACAGAAAAGTGGGTGAAGGGAGACATCGGACAGGGAAAGATATGACAAAATAATAATTTATAAATTATCAAGGGTTCGTGATGGAGCGGGTAGCGGGGAGGGAGGGGAAAATGAGGAGCTGATGCCAGGGGCTTAAGTGGAGAGCAAATGTTTTGAGAATGATGAGGGCAATGAATGTATAAATGTGCTTTACATAATTGATGTATGTATGGATTGTGATAAGAGTTGTATGAGCCCCTAATAAAATGATTTAAAAAAGAATGTTCTGGTTCTGAAAATATAGAGACAGATAAGGATAGATAAATGTATTTTTATTTCATAGAACTGAATAATACCGGTATGTTGTCATTGGTTCGTATGGATGGATGTTAAATACTTGTTAGACCATAGAATTTTACACCTCGTCTTGTGAGTTTATATACCAAGGGTAAAAATAAGATGTATGCTTAAATCATTTTCTAAAATAATTCAGTAATTTATTTGTTAATTTTTTCATTTATTCATTTTAACGGAATGGGGAACAGTAGGGTGCCTGCCATTAGCAGGTTAAATTCTGGAAGAAGAAGAAAAGCAAAATATACAATAAAATAATTATGAAATATAAAAGCCTTGAAGTAACCAATAAAGGACTCAGAGAATTCTTAAAAATATAAAAAAGATGACAATCTACCCTTTACTGGGCACACACCCAGAAAAGGTAAGAAAGAGACCACGACCAATTGTCTGTGCTCCATTGTTTACTGTAGCACAATTCACAGCCATAGAGAATTGGAAACAACCTAAATTTCCATTGATAGACAAGTGGATTAGAAAACTCTGGCACATACACACAATGGAGAAACACATTGACGCCTGGGAAGAGTTGGAGGAAATCATGCTAAGCAAAGTTAGTCAATCACAAAATGATAAGTACAAAGTGGGTCCACTAAGAACAATCAGCACAATAGGTACAGAAGAAAAGCCCTGTAGCTCACATTACCTGGGTTGAGGTACAGGCAGTCGGGTGGGGGACAGGCCAAACCCAAGGATGTACATATCATCCCAACACAAAGAAGGGGAAAGGGGCTGGGGGAGAGAAAAGGGTGGGAGAGACAATGGCACTAGGAAAGCAGGGCACTAACCCACCCACGAGGAGGGTATTGTTTGTCTCCATAGAAATGGGCATGTGCATGCAGACCCCACCATGCCATGTGCCAAACCTTGAGGGCAACATAACCACATGGAGCAACTCATGAAAAGAGTGGGCTACAGGGCCAAACTGACCCTTCTCTAGAAATACGTGCTACAGAGGACCACGCTAAACCTACAGGTTAGGGAAAGGGGCCAGCCTGTCACACTCACATGGAAGGAACATCACGAAGGAACAAGAGAGAGTGAGGGTCTAGACCCCATATTGGCACACCAAGCCCTGAGGACATCCCTGCACAGACCTGCTAAGGCACAGAGAGGACCATACCTTGAGGCATGATGTCCGCTCACTGGAGCATACCTTGACAAACAGCAGGGAGTGAATCCGGTCTGAACCCCTCCACAGTGGGGCGAACAAAAAGGGAACTTAGCAGATCAGTAATGGAAGCAAAGCAAAGACACAATGCCCTCGAGGAGCCCCATAGTAGACTTCAGGCTCGGAGGGGCAGTTCGTGGAGCCTCCCAGGACCGGTAAGGAGACAGTCATAAAGGTCAGCAGACAGACCTGGAATCAAGTATGATTTTTTGCTCTTTTGTTCTCTTTTTATTCAATATGTTTTCTTTTTGTTTTATCTCTGCTCTTCTTGGTTTGCCTGCCTATAGAAGATAGGCATGGGAAGCAAGCCTGAGGAGAAAGCAATGGGACCGATGGTTCTGGAGAGACTCAGGGGGAAGAGGTGGTGGGAGAAGGGAGCAGTAAGCAAACAATGCCACAGACAGGGGAACAACTGGGGAATTAAAATCAACAAAAAGGAGGATGTAGACATCCTGGGAGTGTTAAGAGCAATAGCAATCTAGCTTAGAGGAATACCTAAGAGGTAGAAGAAGGGCAAGCGTGATGGTAGGACAGGAGGAAGGTAAAGGCAAATGGAGGAAAGATTTGGAAGCAAAGTTATGGATAGAGGTATAAACATGGGTGTGAACATATGTAAATACATTAATTCATTCAAATAGAGGTCTTGGCCTGTGTACATATATTTATCTAGCAAGGCATTAAGAAAGTGGATGGGCTTTGGGCCTCTGCTCAAGCCCTCCCTCAATGCAAGGACATTTTGCTCAAGTAGTGTGATTTCAGAACAGGCAACAACATTCCTGTTGGTTCCTAAAATTTATTTTAACCATCAAAAAGAAAATTCTATCATGGAGTGCTTCATTTTTGGAGACAATAAGTATTTTGGGAAGATATATCAGTAAATGCCTACATGCTAGCTAGGTGGCACAAGTGGTTATGCACAGGGGTACTTGTCAAAATGCTGGCAGTTAGAACCCGCCCAGTCCCTGGAGAAGGACATTGAACCTGGTAAAGCAGAGTGGCAGTGGACAAGAGGAAGGCCCTCCATGAGATGGGCTGACACAGGCGGTGCTCTGCTCTGTTATACCTCGCTGGCTGTGAGTACGAAGCTACTGAAAGGCACCCAACAACCGAAGTCCCTCCGAAGACTGGCCTGCTAATCTACCTCTCAGTCACAGCCTTGGCAGCCCTGTGGAACAGCTCCACTCTGCACACTTGGTGCTGCTCAATGTTCAAATCTACTCAATGGCAAATAACAACTGATGGTGGTATAGTGGTTTCACATCCACATGGTCAGCAGTTTGAAACCACCAGCAGCTCCTGGAGCTCCTGAGTTAGTCTCAGAAACCCACAGGGGGAAGGGGTTGGTTTGCTGTGAGTCAGCATTGACTCAATGGTGGTTAGTGTGGTTTGGGTTTAATCACCTTGAGAAGAAGTTCTTATAGACTAAAGGCATTTGTGACACGAAGGGATGGAGTGACGTGATGGTGGAAGTGGAAGCAGCTCAACTAGCCTAGGTAGTTCAGACGGGTAATGAACATCCACTTAAGAAACATGTACATAATATGTGAAACATTGTACATAATATGTGAAAAGTCTGAGGGAAGATATTTATTAAGATATATTTTTGAAAAAAAATCATAGCATTGGGAATGAGGGGGAGTGCAGAGTGGGGAACCAGGGCCCATCTGGGGGAAATTGGACATCCCCTTGCAGAAGGGCTGTGGGGAGGTAATGAACCAGTCAGAGTACAGTGTAGCAATGATGAAACACAATTTTCCTCTAGTTCTTAAATGCTTCCTCCCCCCCCCCACCCTATCATGATCCAAATTCCACCTTACATATCTGGCTAGACTGGAGGATGTACACTGGCACAGATAGGAACTGGAAATACAGGGAATCCAGGACAGATGAACCCCTCAGGATCAGTGGTGAGAGTGGTGATATTGGGAGGGTGGAGGGAATGTGAGGGAGAAAGGGGGAACTGATGACAAGATCTACATAAAACCTCCTCCCTGGGAGACGGACAGCAGAGAAGTGGGTGAGGGAGATGTTGGAAAGTGTGATATGATAAAATAATAATAATTTATAAATTATCAAGTGTTCAGGGGCAGGGGGGAGCAGGAAGGGAGGCGAAAAAAATGAGGAGCTGATACCAAGGGCTTAAGTGGAAAGCAGGTGTTTCGAGAATGATGATGGCAACATATGTATGAATGTGTTGGACACAAATGATGTATGTACAGATTGTGAAAAGAATTATATGAGCCCCTAATAAAATTATTTTTTTAAAGATATATTTTTTGGCTGATATACATGTTTTTTCCTACAACTAAGAGCTATAACCCTCAAATGTTTTTATAAAGTATCTTTCTTTTTTAGAGTTGGACATATACTTCCTAACTTGGTGCTTTCTTATTTGCTAAATAATGAATGCAATGCACATGAACGGAACGCCTTACATTTTCAAGAAGTGCATTTATAAATAGAAAAACATGCCAATCGAACTGAATTTCCTTAGTTCCATAAATATCTAGTAAGAATAGTGCTCAGAGCAATTAACATATTTTCATAGTTAAATTAGAATGTTTCTTCCCCTAGGAAAATTATTAATAATGTCTCTAAGAATTAATTTAGCATTGCTAATACTATAAAAGATGGGGCCTTGGTAAAACAAAAGTTAGATGATTGGCTGCTAATGGAAAAGTTGGTAGTTTTAGCTCACGAGTGGGCCACAAAGCAAGTCTCAATAAATTAAAAAGCACCAAAAACCATTCAAAACAACCTTAAATCACATCATTATTGAGCGAGCTTTAACAATTTCATGGGGAAAAAATGTATTTTTTCCCCGAGAATTTTTGAAGCCCTGAGTTAGTTAGTTTATGGTGCCAACCTGGCCAATAAACACATGTGGGGTTAATGGAAGGGCAGAGGGATAAATGGCTCGGTGAGACTCGCCTTTCTATTTCTCAGGTCTCTTGCTTTGTGATGGTTGGACCAGGGTGCAGCTGCCTTTGTGGTTCCCTACTTAAGTTGGCAAAGCTGACTTTCTACAAGATATCCCCAAAGAGAAGCTGCATGGACCTACCCCGATGCAGCCCTAGGTGCTGGAACAGCTGTGTGGAGACCCCTGCCAGCGCTGAGATGCTTACACATTCACTGACTCGGCTTTCCTCCTGCAGTCGGCATCATTGCGTCTGTTTTATGAGATGGAGGAGGACGTTGTGGATTGGTGTTGGGCATATGGGCTAATGGGTTAATGTTGGACTTGTGGGCTTGGGCAGCACTGGGATGGGATGCTTTCTTGATGAGCCTTTATATAAACTCTCTCTTATACATGAGCTTCTGTGGATCTGTTTCTCTAAAGTACCCAGACTAACACCAGCCCCCTCATAATCATAGAAAGCAATACAAAGAACAGGAGGGGAAATAAGATACATGGAAAATGCATTACACCCTCTCTAAAAAGTACTGGATAATAGAAGAAAAATTGTGTAATAAGTTTTCTAGACTCAAAGGAGAAAGCACAACATGCCAAAACAGTTGGCACACAACAAAACCAGTGTTCTAAGACTAATTTATGCACACACACTAATCTATATACACACACACACTCACACATACACAACCCCCAACCCGCTGAAGATCAACACCTTAACTTAACGCATTTAACAATTTGACAAAGGGCAGCCGGGGAGTCTGCAGTTTCCAGAAGAAAAGAAATAATAAATACTGAAACAAATCAATGAAACAATAAAACAATAAAAGGAATAAAAAGACAAGGGTCTCGCTCTTTGAAACGATTGTCCAAGCTGAGAAACCACTGGCAAAGTTCATAAAGAGAAGATGCAAACACCAGGAATAAGATAGTGTGATGTTATAACAGAACCTATTGAAATCAGATGGATGTTAAGAGACTACTGAGAGACAAAGCACCCTGATGACTTTAAAACACATCAACAAATAGATTTCAAGATGTGCATGAGCTGCATAAATTAGCGCACACTGGGGTAGAAAATTTGAATACCACAAGGAAAGAAGAAACGGAATACATTTTTATTTAAAACAAAAACAACAAAAACCTTGCAAGGGAAAAAGCGCTGCCTCAGACAACTTCACTGTGAATTCGACCAAACATGCAGATAAGAGGTGTCATCAGTTCTACCCACACTCTTCCCGAGCATGGAAAAGGATTGCTTACCCCCAAACCTATTTTACGGAACAAGGATAACTCTGACACCAAAGTCCCCCAAAGACTTCTCTACAAAAGAAAATTATGGATTGATATCCCTCATGAACATAGGTAGAAAATTTTCAACAAATCCCACCTTTTAACCCCAACACCACATACAAAAACAACATATATCCTGACCAAGAGGGATTCAGACCAGCTAGGCAAGGATGGTTCAATCGTAGAAAAACAACACAATCTACTATATTAAAAATGTAATTATTTTAATAATAATATTATTAGCCATAATAAGGCTTCAGGAATTAATACCTATGGAAATGTTTCAGAAAGCTGAAAAAGCACTCACTCATCTGTCCCCGGAAAGCTGGAAAATAGCTACTTGGCCAACTTTCCAGGAAGAGATCCATATTTGTTCCAAAGAAAGGAGACCCATGAGAATGCTCAATCTATGGAAGAATAACATTGATATTGCTCACAAATAACCTTTTGCCTAACATCCTCCCACAAGGATAGAGCAGTCCATGACCGGGAACTGCCACAAGTTCAGGCTGGATTCAAAGAGGACCTGGAACAAGGGATATCATTGCTGATGCCAGATGGAGCTTGGCTCAAAACCGAGACTATCAGAAAGATGTGCATTTGTGATTCATTGACTATGCAAAGGCATTTGTGTTTTGCATAATACACTGTGGGTAACTTTGAGAAGAACAGGAACAGGATTTCCGGGAACAGAAGAATAAGAATTTCAGGACTTTATTGTGCAAATTCAGAACTTGTACATGGACCGAGGGACGGTTGTGTAAACAGAACAAAGGAATACTGCATGGTTTACAACCAAGAAAGGTGTGTGCTAGGGTTGTATCCTCACGCCATATTTGTTCAATCTTTATGTTGAGCAAATCACCGGAGAAGCCGGATTACATGAAGAAGAGTGGGGCATCAAGATTGGAGGATGTCTTATAAACAACCTGTGGTATGCAGATGACACAAGCTTGATTGTTGAAAGTGAGGGGAAATTGAAGTACTTGTTGCTGAAGATCAAGGATTATAGCCTTTAGTATGGATGGAAATCAATGCGAGGAAGACCAAAGTCAAGTGGCAAAAAGTTTGAAGTTGTCAAGAACTTACTTGAATCCACAATCAATGCTCATGGAAACAGCAGTCAAAAGATCAGAAGACCCATTGCATTAGATAAATCTACTGCACAAGACCTCTTAAGAGTGTTGAAGAACAAAGACGTTACTATTTTGAAGACTAAAGTGCATCTCACCCAAGCTATGGCATTCTCCGTTGCCTCATATGCATGTGAAAGTTGGATATTTAATCAGAAAGACCATAGAAGAATTGATGCTTTTGAATTGTGGTGCTGGAGAAGAATATTGAAAGCACCTGGGACTGCTGGAAGGACAAATCTATTTGTATTGGAAGAAGTACGATCAGAGTGCTCCTGAGATGCAAGGATGGCAAGACTTCATCTTACAGACTTTGGACATACTGTGAGGAGGGACCAGTCCCTGGAGAAAGCTATCGTGTTTGGTAAAGGGGAAGGCTGGTGAAAAATAAATGTCCTCAGTGAGATGGGCAGACACAGTGGCTGTATCCATGGACACAAGACCTCTCATGAGGCTGGCACAGGACCTCACAGTGTTTTGTTCTGTTGTGCATAGGGTCACTATGGGTCAGAGCTGAATCCATGGCACTTAACAACAACTATATAAATGAAACAGAAAACCCACAAAATCATATCCGTTGATAGAGAAATGGTCCCTGATAAAATCAAACACCCATTCTTGATAAAACTGTCAGCAAAATAGGAATATAAGGAAAACTCCTCAATATAATTAAGGGCACATACATAAAAGCAACAGCAAACATTATTCTCAATGGTGTGGGTGTACTGAAGTATAAGGGAAATGTTGATTATATATATATATATATATATATATTAGATATAAGAATGGATTTGGGGCTGACACTCAACTGCAAGCCCAGGCCTAAAAACAATCGGTTCTTATGAGGTGGTCCTGCTCAATACTTCCCTCATGAAGCGATCACTGAGGATAACATAACGGAATGTGGTGAAGAAATCATATGCTACCCTGCTAACCGAGGGACTAGTGTCTGGGTTCTTAAAGGCTTGCTAAAACAAGCAGCCATATAAATGAGGTGATAACTAAACTCACAAGAAAGAAGCACATCAGCCTGTCTGATCCAAGGACTATAAATAACAAATGCAAGATTAGAGGAGGGAACCATATGAGAGCTTAAATTCTGAGCAGCCAGTGTGCAGAAGGCCATGGATGACAACGAAAGCCCGAAATCCATTCGCAAAAAACCAACAGGGACTAAGCCTCCATTGAATATCCTCGGACCATTGGCCAGGGACAGGGAAAGCCCTCCCCACAGACAGTTATAATTTATTTTCCTTTAAATCCATTTTTAATTTGTTCTAATTTTTTTTCATTATCCTCGGATTTCCCTTGGGTTGAAAGAAATGTAACCAATGTCACTGAACAACTTTGTACAGCAATTGTTAAATGAAAGCCTAATCTGCTGTGTAAACCATCACTGAAAACACAATAGAATTTTATTAACTGCATTCAGATAACAGAATTTTTGGAGAAATTTTTTGAAGCTCTGTAATATTTAATAAACAGAGTAAGAGTTTATAAACTTTTTAGTCTTATCTAAACACCACAAAGATGAGTCACTGGGCCCAGAGGAATGGAATCACTGGCCTAGAGGTTTACAACCATAGTTTCAAGAGTCACTAAGGTAAATTGGCATAACAGCTCACAAGGACACTGTTCTGCATCCTACTTTGCTGAGTAGTGACTGGTGTCTTAAAAGCTTTGGAGCAGCCACCTTAGGGGCAGCTACTGATCTCTTCTCATATGCAGCAAAGACTACTAAAGAAAATCAAAGATGTATGAGGATTTCTACTTTTGGAAAGACTTACAGTCTCAGAATCCCACAAGGACTGTTCTAGCCTGTTCCTTAGGGTCTCTGTGAGTTGGAATCACTGGATGGTCATGAGTTTTGAGTTGGAGATGGAAACAATTCGTCCACAATACTAATGGACCACTGAAATCTCAGCTTCCATGACCTGAGACCAGAAAAACTAGAAAGTGCCCAGTTACCATAATATCCTTAGGACAATCACTCACGTAAGATCAGGAAAACGCTTAGCAGGTAGAAAGAAATAGCAAAGGAAGATGAGTGGAAGTAGTACACACGAAAAAAAAAAGTCGAGAGAATTCTCTTACATCCATAACTGTAATCAACACGAGGAAATAAAATGGAAAACCAATTATGCAATCACAATAAAAAGTTAAGAGGGAAAACAAATCTTCAGTGGGGAATTCAGAGCATTGCTGAGAGCTCACCGAAAAAGAGTGTTAGTATTGATTTTTGTCTTCTTCAAGTGGGCACAGAACATAATGCAATATGCAGTGATTTTAAAATTGAAAGAGCCTTCCTAAACAAATATATTCTTCATACTGAATTTGTCTGAAGTTATCTGCTGACTGAAGAGATGTTTTGTTTGAAATAAATCCATGCATATATGAACAGGAATCCTGGTAGCAATTAACTTACTTACCTGTTTGGGTGTGTATGGGGGGGGTTGTTATTGGAGAGTAAAGGCAAAAATATCTGTCTTTTAACTAATTTTTTAAATGGTGAATTAGGTTGGGGGTTTACATTTCAGACCCCAATACTCTTATAACTGATCCCTCAGCTCACTGGGGTTCCAGCTCTCTGTTATTTTAGGTACTTTTACTTCATCTTGTATGAAAGATTCACTAATCTCACTAATGATAATGTATTTCTGGCATTCAGCAATAATGCTTCAGGAATAGATCTCCCTATGTTAATGCTAGCTGACCCCTGAAAGAGTATGAACTCCTGACTAGCACAACGACCCACACTTGGAACCTCACTGGCGGATTATATGACCACAGTGTCCACACTGAGCTATTTTGAAGTAAATTAAAGTACCGTCATGCTCCATTCCAAATTCTTGGAAGACATCTTTAAATCTAGGTCAAGTTAGGGAAGGAGTTGAAAGGAAGACATCATGTCAAAGGTCAGGAACTTTCTGCAAATGGGCAGGACATTTCAGGAGGTGAGCTATTGCGCCGGCTGCAGAGTGCCGCTTGTGGCCATTTGAGCGCCTTCCAGACAGAAGCCATCAGTGTCACTCACCATCGGACATCCATGTCAACGGCTCTCTTTTCAAGGTTGCTTGACAAGCGTGAAAAAATGATTCTATTCAAAGTCTTGCAAGCTCTCCTCAAATAGAACACGTGGTAGCTGACGGTGGATCTGAGGAGTAGGAAAAACACTCACCGCCATGGAGTCAGTGCTGACTCATCACGGCCCTGTGTGGGTTGCTGAGACTGTAAGTGTTTACAGGAGTAGAAAGCCCATTCCTTGTCCTGCGGAGATGCTGGGGGTTCAAACTGCTGACTGTGTGGATCATAGCGCACTGTTAGCCACTGCGCCACCAAGGTTCCTAACAATGGACTTCAAGTACACCTAGAGTACTACCTGGGCGCCTCAGGGGATAACACTGCAATGTGTTTCCTACTTGAAAGAAAATTTACATCTAGTCAGAGATGAGAAAGAGGATGTTCTCCTGGGAACACAATGTTAGTCAGAAAGTTTTTATTCAGAACAGATTGTGCTGGGGTGTACACAAAGACTCTGTACAGCAGAAAACAACCAAAAGATGTAAGACAAGGAAAACCAACAACACTACCATAACTCTCTACCTTGGTTAATTGTTAGATTTTATTTAACTCTTGCTATTAGATGATACAAGTCTATTCCAACTCAGAGCGACCCCAATGTGACAGAGTAGAACGATCCCATGGGGTTCTCTAGGGTGCGGTCTTTTCTTTTTTGTCACCTTTTATTGACTTGAGGAAGCCCACAAAGCAAACTGATTTTCCATTCAACAAGTTGCACACATTTTGTTTTGTAACACTGATTGCAATCTCCACACTGTAACAGTAAACTTTCCACTTCCTCTCTGTTTTGCCATCTCCATTGGTCCTTCTTGCCCATCCCTCTTTGCCTTCTGAACTTTGACCTGAGCAAAGGCTTGACAGGAGCAAATCATCAGATCCATTTTTTTTTCTTTTTTGGCTTGGTAGAGCTGCTAGGTGGGTACAAACTGTCAACCTTTCCGTTAGCAGCTAAGGATCTTTTATTTAACACTAGTTTTTTAATATTGGAAAAACAGAGTAATACTCAGGCCGTACTCTTTGCTTTGATCTAGCCGATGGCAGAGAATTAATAACCATACAACCCTAATCTTTCTTTAGCCAGCATTCTTTCAAGTTTTACATAATTACTATACATTGAAGGAACATTTCATCTGACACCAGCGGAATGCTTTACTCTATTTTTGCGATTTAAAAAAAATCAAAGTAACTGAAAAAGAAATATTCCCACAAACTCATTACTTATTGCTAACTTGACATATTCAGTTTGATCATCTGGTGCAATGAATATATTCTCAACGTTGAACTGATGATCTTGACTCTTGCTCTTGGCACAATACAAAACAGTTTTCTACTTCAAATGCAAAGTCTACATATTATTACATTAGCAGGCTTGAAAGCTAGAAGAACTAAGAGAGTCTAACCAGGCAAAGACATCTTGATATTTAGTTGGCGAAACTATGCAGGTAAGGCAGTCAGAATATGGGAAGGCCGAGTATAAAGCATTTCTGAAATAGAGATCACTAGTATGCCACCTTTCCCCTAAGGTCTTACATCAGAACAAATTGGGTGGCAGAAGAGGCTTATTTTATTTGAAAAGATAGCAATCTCAGATATAGTTGTAACATTTTCTAAGAACTTTTATCTTAAAAGTTCCATTGAAAGCATGTAACTAATGACAGCTGAACTGGAAGCATTTAGGTGGACATTATAAAGAGTGGCCTTTATAAATTGCTCGGTGTGAAAAGATCACAGTGGCAAGGACAAGAAGCCGCAAGTGCCAGGTGGACATAATGAGACAGAGTAAGCCCTCCATATCTCAAGGTTCCTTATCTATGGATTCAACCAGCTTCAGGTTGAACATATTATGTGTGGATTGTACAATTTTTCTTGATGTAATTGAACTGTATATGTGAATTACATGTTAAATAAAACTTTTAAAAATATTGGAGTTTGGGATAGAAATGAAAGGGTTAAATGAATTCCTCCGAAGTTCCCAGAGAATATCTCACTCAAACTCATGGCCATCAAATTGATTCAAGCATGGCGCCCCTCTCGGACGGGGTAGAACTGCCCCTGTGGGTTTCTGAGACCAACTCCTTATGGGAATAGACTGCCTCATCTTTCTCTAAATAGAGAACAGGGGGCTCTTTATATGACATTTACAAGGCACTAGAGATTATAAGTAGAGATAATTTACAGTCTATGGGAGGCTCTATGTAGGTTATTTTCAATACTACACCGTTTTCCATAAGAGATTTGATCCTCCACAGGTGATTCGATATCCACAGGCATGGTGGTACCAATGTCCTACAGATGTTGAAAGTCTGAGATTCTACAATGCATCAAAGAAGAAGTTCCTGTTCATAATAACACTGCTATGTTTCCATGCACATGGCTAATGCATGTTGGTAAATATATGTATTTTCCGTGTAGTAACAAAGATCAGATTTCTTTCTTCAAAAAGCAAGTAATAGCAGTACCTGATCAGAAATAAGTGGGACACAGAAAGCCTGAGAATCTGGGTACAAAACTGAAGAGAAAAACCAATGTCTAAAGCGTCTCTGGTCAGTACTATATTCCCTAGGGAGCCTTTCTCTGTTTCCGTTGCACACATTCCCAATATGAAACGACTCTAAAGCCTCATGGTGCAGAGTGATGTTCGGATGTTGAGCCAATCTTTCCATCCCTTCTACATGCCCCATGACGGACTGAGACAGACACGCAGGCAAGGGAATGTAGTGATTAGCACACATTTGTGCTCAGCCTTCAAATAATTAGGCTTCTGATACACTGCTATCAAAGCAATTACACTTGTGGTATCACTGTCTCAAAAGCAGAGTTCTAAATATTAAGGAAGCCTGGGCCTGTGCTGCTCTTGCTTCCCATGACAGGCTCTCAGATCATCCGCTGAACATCTGCCTGAGACGAGAAGGCCACTTAATTAACCCCCGTTTGTCTTGATCTCATCACTTTCTGGCTCCCGAGTGATTGCAATCCCAGGTTTACCTTCCCTGTCTTCCCGGCTCCAATCTCATTCAACACATACAGTTCCTTTCTGTCACAATTACCCCTCTGTGATCTCTTCAGCAGCCACCCCACTTCCTCACCGCTTTGACATGCTTTCAGCATTTCCTTACCAGTTATGTTTATGTAATTTGTCCCCTCTCCAACTGGCCTAGTCCTACCTCTCCTCCCCACTGAAAGCAATTCCGAATGTTAACTGTTATCTCTTTTTAAATTATTTTCCCGATTCGACTTGATCTCTAAGCCATTTTCCTTGCTAAAGAGTTCTTGATACATTTTTCTTTTGGGTCCCTTGACATCCACTTCTGCTGTCTCTTTTTCGGTTTTTAGCTATTGGTTTGTTGTGGTTTCTTCATTCTTCTACCTCAGACTGTGAGCATGATTCAGAGCTCAGTCACTGTTTCTCGGATCATTTGTCCCAAACTGGAGCAGGTCGAGTTGTAATCCTCACTCTGAGATGCCGAAGAAGCTACGACCAAAGGTGAGGAAGCTGCTGGAAGAATCAGCAATAGGTTCCTTTTCTGTCATTTCGTGTGTGTGTGTGTGTGTGTGTGTGTGTGTTACTTGTTCTACACCTTTTCTTTTGGAGAGCTTCTTTTTGTTCATTGGTGTAATGAAAATCATGTTAGCGACAAACAGCATCCGTTTGATTTCTTGTGTCACCAGTAACTTTCTATATCACTTTGAACAAACCTTTCAAACCGTGAGCTAGTCTCTTACATCTGTAACTTGGCCATTCCCTCGGTTTGAAACACCTCTTTCTATTCCTCAGCCTCTTCCTGATTTCTATTGATGTTTGGTGTTATATGTCACTTCCCTCCTCCCTCAGTCTGGTTAAACTTCTCTGCTCACCTGGGGCCTACTGAATGATCCTGACACCTGTAGTCATGCTCTTCATAATTTTGTTCACAACAACCTCTTCATTTATTTTATTGGGAAAGCTATTTTGTATTCCCATTTTTATTATTCTTGTCCCAAACACAAGAGTTCTCTTTAAAACCATCTCTAAAAGACACACACACACACACACATCAAAATACTAAAAACCATGTTATTTTAAACATCAATTCATAATCCTTCTTGACAAAACTATAGCACTACATTATTTTGACTTCAATAACTTTAATGTGTCCTTTTTCAGTTTTAACTCAGATATATCCCTATATTAAGGCTTAAAACAGGACAGAGAATGTCTTCCAATAGTAAATAAAGATGCAAACCTCCAAAGCACTTTTTTTTCACCTCCAAAGCCCTTAAGGTCATATTTCAGTAATTTAAGGAAAACGCTTTGGTGGTTGATGCAGAGATTATAACTGATTATTTTTTATCATTTTATTAGGTGCTCTTAAAGCTCTTATCACAATCCATACATACACCTATGTGTCAAGCACATTTGGATATATGTTGCCATCATTTTCAAAATATTTCTTTCTACTTGAGCCCTTGATATCAGCTTCTCATCACCCCCTCCCTCCCTCATGATCCCTTGATAATTCATTTAAAAAAATTCCATGTCCTACAAGGACCTCTGTCTCCCTTCACCCACTTCTCTGTTGTCCATCCCCCTGGGAAAGGGTTATATGTAGATCATTGTGATTGGTTTCTACTTTCTCCGCCGACCTCCCTCTTCCCCTCCTGGTATCTCTATTTTCATTATTGTACCTGTGGGCTTTATCTGTCCTGGATTCCCTGTGTTGCGAGCTCTTATCTGCACCAGGGTGCATACTATGGTCTAGGTGAATTAGTAAGGGAGAATTGAGGTCACAATAGTGGGTGGAGGAAGCATTAAAGAACTAGAGGAAAATTGTATGTTTCATCAGTGCTATACTGCACCCTGACTGACTCGTCTCTTTCTTGTGACCCTTTTGTAAAGGGATGTCCAATTGTCTACAGATGGGCTTTGAGTGGAGACCCATTCTGTGCTCTCCATCATTCACATCGATATGATTTTTTGTTCTGGGTCTTTGATGCCTGATAATTGATCCCATCCACACCTCATGATCACACAGGCTGATGTGCTTCTTCCATGTGGGCTTTGTTGCTTCTCAGCTAGATGGCCACTTGTTTATCTTCAAGCCTTTCAGACCCAAGATGCAAAAAAAAAAAAAAGACCCAAGATGCTTTATCTTTTGATAGCCGGGTACTATCAACTTTCTTCATCACATTTGCTTATGCACCCATTTTGTCTTCAGTGATTGTGTTGGGAGGTGAGGATCACAGAATGCTGGATTATTAGAACAAAGTGTTCTTGTGTTGAGGGAGTACTTGAGTTGAGGACCAATGTCCATTTGCTACCTTAATACTTAATATATAAATATATGTACATAGATCTATTTTCCTATTGTTATACGGTATGTAAATATATTTATATATGTGCGTGCCTGTATTTAGACCTATATAAATGTCCTTTGCCTCTTAGTTATTTCCTCTATTTCCTTTTAATTTCCTCTTGTCCCACTATCATGTATAACTGATTCTTTTCTTAAATCATTTTATTGGGGGGCTCGTACAATTCTTATTACAATCCATACATCCATCCATTGTGTCAAGCGCATTTGTACATTTGTTGCCATCATCATTCTCAAAACATTTGCTTTCTACTTGAGCCCATAATATCAGCTCCTAATTGCCCCCTCCCTCCCCAGTTCCCACTCCCTCATGAACCCCTGATAATTTATAAATTATTATCATTTTGTCATATCTTACAGTGCCCGAAGTCTCCCTTCACCCACTTTTCTGTTGTACAACCCCAAGGGAGGAGATTATATGTAGATCCTTGTAATCTGTTCCCCCCTTCTATCCCACCTTCCCTCCACTCTCCAGGTATCGCCACTCTTTCCACTGGTCTTGAAGGGGTCATCTGTCCTGGATTCCCTGTGTTTCCAGTTCCTATCTGTACAAGTCTACATCCTCTGGTCTAGCCAGATTTGTAAGGTAGAATTGGGATCATGATAGTGTGGGAAGGAAGCATTTAAGAAGTAGAGGAAAGTTGTATGTTTCATCATTGCTACCCTGCAAACTGACTGGCTTGGCTCCTCCCCATGACCCTTCAGTAAGGGGATGTCCAGTTGCCTACAGATGGGCTTTGGATCTCCACTCTGCATTCACCCTCATTTACAATGATATGATTTTTTTGCTCTTTGATGCCTGATACCTGATTCCTTCGACACCTCATGGTCACACAGGCTGGTGTGCTTCTTCCATGTTGACTTTTTTGTTTCTGAGCTAGATGGATGCTTGTTTACCTGCAAGCCTTTAAGACCCCAGACACTATATCTTTTGATAGCCGGGCACCATCAGCTTTCTTCACCACATTTGCTTATGCACACATTTGTCTTCAGTGATCGTGTCGGGAAGGTGTGCATCATGGAATGCCAATTCAATAGAACAAAGTGTTCTTGAATTGAGTAAGTACTTGAGTGGAGATCCAATGTCCATCTGCTGCCTTAATACTAAACCTATAAATTTATGCACGTAGAACTATTTCCCCACCATCCTATATAAATATATTTATATATCTACATTCCTATATTTAGACCTCTATAAATACCCTTTGTCTCCTAGTTATTTCCTCTATTTCCTTTTACTTTCCTCTTGTCCCATTATCATGCTCAGCCTTCATTTGGGTTTCAGTAATTTCCCTCGGTTACATTGCCTTTGCTGAATCCCTACCAGGCTTCTCACAACCTCCTTGCCAGTAATTTTGGACCACTTGTTGCTCCCTTGGTATAACTGATTCTTAAAGGACCTATTACTTTAAATATTTGCTCTCTCAAACTATATACATAAATGCAAAGAAGGTCAATAATTAGATCACAGAAAAGAATTATTTAATGGCTACAGATACTCTGTAGACATAGAGACATTTCAAATTCCTAGCTTATCAAACCTACATAGACCAACTAGTCTAATCAATCTATAATCCAAAACTTTTAATACCACCTTCAAAGAGTAATATCTGAGTACCTCCATCATAAATGTCCTAACTTCTAAAAGCAAGATGAAATGGAAATTCAATGATTTTATCCACATTGTAATCATATTTTCATAAATATGATTATAATTTCAAACCAGTGAAATTATGTTATCTAATTGCTCTCAATATGTAACGTTAACGTTTTACCACTACATCTGTTTGGATTTATTATAAATTGAAAAGGCCCTAAAGGAAAGGCATAATAATAAAAATGTTGGCCAAATAAAAACCCTGGACAGTAACGCTGGCCTTGTTCCCTATCTCCTGGTGTTGGTGAACACTCAGTAAATAGAATGTCGCAGAGATATTCTTGGCAGTGATGCTCTAATGAGAACTCAAGGAGCACATGAGTGGCTGATTCGATGACTTTTAAAATTCGACTCTGTGAGTCTGCGATTTAGGTCATGAATCAATTTAAGGTACTCTATCTGCTGAGTGAGCTCCTCATAGTTCTTATAACAACAGCCATGTTTATAAAAAGAAAAGCCCAGAAGCCAACGGGGTAGGTGGTACTTACGAGTATTGTGTCAGCAGATTCAAATCGTTATGCATGTTGATCGGATATGATTCGCTGAGTTCAAACAGCTTCTCCAGGGCCTCGTAAATGAAGATGATGCAGATGAGCGAAGCGAAGGCTTCTTCCGTGAACCGAGTGATGTAGCAGACAAGTGAGCTGGCGTCGGTGGCCACAAGTATGATACACAGCGTGGCCGTCCAAAGGCCAATGCTGGCCCTGAGAGACAGGTATGACAGCCCGTATTCTCTACGAAGAGGAACAGCAAGGACACACAGAGAGAGAAGGTCATTGAGCAGCCTCCCACCATTTTAAGTAAATGGAAACAAGCCTAATCTAGGAAGTAAAAAAATTTTTTAAAGCTTCATATTGCATGAGTCACAAAACTCAAGATGCTGTCTACAGGGGACATCTGAGAGAGGGGAAAAACAAGGAGTGTTTCAGCGCTTGGAACTGAATTTTATTTTGATAAACATTACGTAGCAGTACACATCAATACTTTACTTTCCCTCTATGTCAATGGAGAGGCAAAAATGGCCAACTAAATCACTGGAGGCGTCTTCTCCTCTCCCCAGAGAACTCAAAATGTGATGCCAGGAGAACGTAGACACAGTAAAGGGTATAGAAAGGGGCTAAGGGTCAAAGGTGGGTCACACTTACTTGCAAAACTTAAACAAAATCTTTTCGAACACCAACACTGGTCCTGTACTTCCTAAAATGGTCAGCGGCTGTCCACCGAAGAGAGAATAGGCTATCCCAGTCATGGACGCTCCAAAGAGAGATTCAATGGCACTCTGTACAGAGATATAAATGGTCCCGTTACTGACGCCGCACAGCCAATCACTGCAGCCAGCGAGGACCTGCATAAAATGCACGCATACGTGGCAAGCTTAGCAACTTCTGGTAGGACCTGAAGGGCGAGCATGATCAAATGAGTGAGAACAACAGGTAAACAATAAATGTCGAGCGTGGGGGTGTATCCTCTCCACCTTCCTTATTTCACCTTCCGGTTGCCATATTGAGAGCTTAAACATATTCAGGATACGTGCCTGGGCAGAGCCTGCTCTGTGTCTACGGGAAGCATCAGAGAATGTGCACAGAACCTTGTGCAAGACTCAAAACAATTTGTTCGGAGCTATTCTGCTCTCAGATTGCCAAGTTCACTAGCAGTCCTGGAAATGTCTATGGAAGTTTATCCGGCAGACCATACATCAAATCTCTCTTCATAGCAGAATCCAAACTGAAAGGTTCGCTTATCTGACTGTGGATCTCAAAAACTGGTTGCGTTTCGAAGTTCTGAGCAAAAGAGAATACATACTATACGACCTTCCGTTGCTTCTCCCAGCAGTCCTCCGAACGTGATGACCGGAGACATGCAGGCGCAGTAGAGGAACAGGAACGACGCTAAGCACTGCAGGCTGAAAGCATCTCGGAAGTCGCTCCAGAAGTATGGCGCTTTTCTTTTGATATCTAATATAAGTCCCCCAAAGATCCTGAGATGGGGAAAACACAATAATGAAACCCAGGTATACAAGGTACAGAATCAAAATGCTCACTTGCATGGTGGCCCAGTTCCAGAATAAGTTTCCCATCAGAAGAAGTAAGATCCATATTAACCCGTGGCATTGTATATCGTGACCGATAGGAGCAGCTTTGCATCATTGTGTTTCCTTAGTCCCTAACAAAATGCTGTGTCCATAACCAAAGACCCAGATTCTCTCAAGCAAGGCTTACTCAACTCTCCAAAACACAGACCCACCACCCTTTAATTGTTTATGTTCCATTTAGCATGACCAAAAAAAGGGGTGAGGGATAATAAGATACCTTTGTAGAAGCCAAGACCGACCATTATCCAAGAGAGAAACTCCCTCACTAACATCAATTTTGACTCACAGCGACCCGATAGGACAGAGCAGAACTGCCCGTGTGGGTGTGATGCTTTATGGGCATAGAAAGCTATGTCTTTCTCCTGTAAGGAGACTGGTTGGTGGTTTTGAACTGCTGATGTTGTGGTTGGCAGCTCACCTGGTAACCCCCTACACCACCAAATGGCAAGATTTTACCATGATTCCAGTTACCTACTCCCTCTACCTTTCTCAAAAGAAATATTCTCACCAGACTATCCCAGGCAGACATCTATATGGCTTTCTGGGTATAGGCAGGCAGATTCCAGGGACATTTTAATTTTTAGGGGAGCCATAAAAATACCCACTGTCAGTCAAGTTCCATTCAGACTGACCCTCCATAGGTTTCTGAGGCTGTAACTTTTTACAGGAGCAGAGAGATGGGATAGAAGTCCAAGGCCTAGTCCACAGCCCCACCAAGTCAGAATAGAATGGATGATTTGGGTTGAAGAGGGAGCCTTATAATAACCAACCTGAATAAATACAACTTTGATTCACTATTCTCTAAACATATTCCAATGTTGATCCTTAGCTAGAAAATAATGACCTTCCCCGAACTGAGTAGACTCCAACGCATTGTGCCCCTACAGCCCAGCGGTTCCAAGGCAATCATCATTAAGAAAGCAACCCGTACTTCTTTCTCTCTCAGAGCAGATGGTCCTTTCCCAGAGCAACCAATGTACCTTCCTCATGGCCTTCCCTCTTACCCACTGCTACTAAGTGAGTTCTGACTCAGAGACACCTGCAGGTCAGAATAGAACTGTCCCAGGGGTTCCAGGGCTGCAAATGTCTATACTCACAAGCACGCTGCCACATCTTTCTTCAGCAGAGCAGCTAGTGGATTCAAACCACTGACCTTCTGGTTAGCAACCAAGCATATCAATCACATTGCCACTAAACCCAAGAAATATCACTACGGTTAAGCCGATTTCAACTCAGCAGCCCTCCACAGGGTTTTTTGAGACTGTACATCTTTACGGGAGCAGATAACATCTCACTACAGAGGGGTGAGTCTGAACCACTAAAGCCTGACACCTCATTAATCACCTTACTTGGTATAAACTCACCTGTGCCAAAAGAGATCCAAAAACGCACACAGACATATTTGAAGGAGGATTGTTTGTCAGGCGAAGTAGGGGTGGGTGGGGAGTATTTAATCAGGAAATGCTGCTAACATTTTTAAGTCTAAAATGTTCTGAGAGTATGAGAGCATTAATAAACAGGTATTCTTATTCTTTGAGCATTTAATAACCATATGCAAATGTAGCACTTAGCTTCAGAAAATGCTATAGAACAAAAACGCTATTTAAAATGTGTGAGACTATGATTGAGTTCCTACATGAAGGCTAATGACAATGTGCTGACTATGCTTGGAGATACAAAAGCACTAAACTTTTGTTATTTTAACAATCTAGAAGTTTATTAATCACTCTAAAAATTATTGTTTTCTGCTTTTGATTGGCTATAAGAATGTTGGGACTATTCAATATAACTACAAGTTGTACCTATTGTTTGCTTAACTTAATCTCAGCATAATAAAAATCAACTCCCTGTGATCGGGTCACTTCTGTCTCATAGCAACCCTCTAAGACAGCATGGAGCTACTCCTTGGAGTTTCCAAGAATGTACATTGTTGTGGGGACAGGCAGCCTCAGCCCTTTCCTATGAATGGCTCATGAGTGTGAGTCACCACGGCTCCGCAGGTCTAAGAAACTCACAGCTATCAACTGATCCTGACTCACAGTGACCTGTAGGGCAGGGAAAATGGCTCCTCTGAGCTTCTGAGGTTGTAACTCTATGGGAGTAGAATGCTTCATCTTTCTCCCACAGAGGAACTGGTGGTTTTGAACTGCCGACCTTGCATTAGCAGCCCAAGAAGTAACTACTGCATGACCAGGGCTCTGTAGGCATAAGTGTAATATATAAATAACTATCGTACTATGATGTGAGTGACCAATCACTGCGTTCCTATTGGTTGCTTCCATCAGACTGATGAAGAATAGTAAAGTATTGAAAGAAACAAAATTATAATTGAAAAGCAGGAAATTTATAATGCAGAGTATCTGTAAAATTCACATACCCACAAAGACTAACTTATGTTCATCTATCTATTTTGATTAAAAAAAAGAGAAGCATATATTTACTTGGGAATCATTCTGAATGGCTTGTTAACTTAGTCAAAGTCACAATTCAAAGTCATTCTATTGGCTTACTTATCTTGTCAACTCTTTTCTTTATACCTCACCTAATCCCCAAAGCAATTTGAGAAGGTTATGAAGTATTAATTCATACTTAATACTTAGCATTAGATACCGCGTTATGCTCGACCCCTGCTTTCTAGTTATTTGCTTATTGGAGCATACATTAGTTTGAATCGCTGTTCCATTACTGTCTAACACAGGTGCTCTTAGCAGTAAGAACCTAAGTCCCGAAGGGAGTTCATTACAGAGAACAGTGCCAGAGCAGCCCAGATGTGCTCCAGCAACGCGGGAGGGCCAATGAGTAATGGCTAGTCAGGTCAAGTCAGCAGCAGGATCTGTGGAAAACTCTGAAGAAGCGAAGAGACTGGATATTGGTGACCTGGGAGGATTGAGGAAGCAGTAAGAAAACGCGAACTTTGGGAGAAAAGAAAAGAGGAATAAAAAGTTATGAGGGACAATTAACACCTGAAAAAGAAAGAGAGAACCGCCCAAGAAAAGGACAACATCTGAAACTATGGATGCAAACAAATGGATAATAAAATGTGCAGTGGAGGGTAAATGAAAAAACAGAAGAATTATTTCAAATTAGTTATGGAGCCTGGGGAAGATGGTAAAGGGCATTTCCTCAAGGCCAAAACAGAGATGGGGCGAGAACTCCGAATGAGCAAAATGCATAGCATTGTCAGGAATGGGAAAGCCAGCCTAGAGGCTGCAGGGCGCGCAGGACGCAGAGCAATGATGATAAATAACGATGACAACGGCCAGGGGAGGGACACGCCGGTCCTGCCGAGCTTCAGCATCTGCCTTCAGCTGCAATGGAGGCTGTGCACACGGAGTCCCTGAAGAGAGACCCACCCAGGAGTTCCTGATTTTCTGCTCACACATTGCTTGTAGAGAGACAAGCTGTCCAAAAAAACTCACCACGAAAAACCACTTTAAGAAATAAATTGAAGCTTTCATCTCTTCAAAAATGTGTGATTAGAAAAATAAATCATATAGCTCTTCCCAAATCACAGTCATATTAATAAAAATACCATTATATACATTGCTACTTGTATTTAAACAGATATGAGCTACAAGAGTTCTTGGTGTTTATTTTTGTTTCTATCTTATATTTAAATCTTTCAACAGGTATTATGGATGGGTCAGCTGACAGTTTTCTTATTCATTTTAATAATCTGTGAAAGCACTTTATACACAGCAGCATGAAAGACTCGGTGAAATAAAATATAATGGTGTGTCCACGAGGACAACAATCAGCAGTAATTCCAGAGCAGTCAAATGAAAAAGCATGTTCACTTCTGAAGTATAGATATTAGGGGAATCGATATTAGAAATACAAAATAAATTAGATCTCAGCACGGCACTTTTTCTGACATGTGAGAATAGTCATATACATTTGTTCTTTAAACTTCCTTAAAAATGGTTTCTGTATTTTTCCCCCACTAACCTTCCTGTTCGCTGGAGTTCAGGCCCGCTGTGGCCTCCGTGGGGCTCGGCATCCCCGTGAGCAGCGGTGCCGTTTGGCACAGCCGGAATCTTCCTCTTTTCCTGTGGGAAGTTCATTAGATTTCAAGTTCTAGTTCATTGCAAGCACCCAAAGCAATATCTTCTCCTTACTGTCATGCCCCGAGCGGCTAAGTTTTCCCCGTTTGATACATGACCTCTGCAATATTGCATAGCTTCCTATAAAGTTCCCTATTAACTCGAGAGAACAACAGTATCTATCTCATAATATAGTTGAAAGTTCAGTAAAGTGATGGACATTCATATATTCCTTTATTAGGTGCCCAATATGTGCCATTCATTGGTAGGGGTGTTTGAAATAGAAAGTGAAGTTCCAAAGGCATCTATCAGTGGAGACAGACAATAAACTGAGGAGGTCAAGTGGAGACAGGAGCCACGAAGAAAAATGCAGTCAGACAAGGGTACAGAGCGAAAACATGATGGGGATGAGGTGGCTTAGAAGGTGTCAGCTATGAGATGGTACAATTTAATTCGGAAAGTTTAGCTGCTGTCAGAATAGAGACATAACAGCTGGTCATAAGCTAATGAAGACAATGCAATACAGAATAAAGGGCTGATGACTGAGGATCCAGTGTACAAAAGAGAAAGTGATTTCAGATCATCAATAGGAATAAATGATAAGGTGGAGTATGTGAGGATGAGGTGCGGGCTGGTAGAAGTGGACGCTTCCTTTTGATCTTTGCCAATTTCTCAGGAGATGTAGGAAACAAGTCAGCATCAGAGAGTGAGGATCAGGAAGGATGTGCTGAAGGCTTGCGAGCAAAGGTCTGAAATAGACATCTAGAAAAAGAGGACTGGATGAAGGACGCATGGCCCACTTGAGCGATGTGGGCCTGATTCTATGTGGGCCAGTCCACGTGGTTATTTGAATGCTTCTCTCAGTGCCAGCATCGCAAGCACATCCACACAGGGTAGCGGATTGAGTGGCATCCACACAGGATAGCGGATTGAGTGGAATTCACACAGGGTAGTGGATTGAGTAGAATTCACACAGGGTAGTGGATTGGTGGAATTCACACAGGGTAGCAGATTGAGTGGCATCCACACAGGGTAGCGGATTGAGAAGTAAATGCACGGCAGGAAAGATGAGCAAAGACGTTGAGGCTGTAAGCACGGTGTGATCATGAGGAGTGCTGACATGAATGTGCTCAGGGTTTTTAATGAAGTAACAGATTATTCTTCCCTCAAAGGGAAATTATTTAAGATTGTGGGTGTGCAGCCTGTGTGATCATGAGATGTCAACAGGACCAGGTGTCAGGCATCAGGAGAACCGTCCCCCCCCCCCCAAAAAAAAAACAATCATCTTGATGCGAATGACAAGGTGTGGAGTGGAGACCCAAAGCCCATCTGTAAATAATTGAACATCCTCTCACAGAAGGGTCAAAACAAAGGGATAATCCAGCCAGTGTGCATTATAGCACCGACGAAACACAAAATTCTTCTAGTTCTTGAATGCTTACCACCACCACCCACTATCAGAATCCCAGTTCTACCTTACAAATACTGCGATACCAGAGCATGTCCACCGGTGCATATAAGAGCTCTCGACACACGGAATCCAGGACAGATAAACCCCTCAGGAATAGTAATGGGAGCAGCGATACCATGAGGGTAGGGGGAAGGTGGGGGGAGAAAAGGGGAACCGATTGCAATGATCGATGTCTCCCTCCTTCCCCCCGCAGGGTGACAAACAACATAAACATGGAAGAAGTGAGACAGCAGATGGTGGAAGAGATGAAGAAAATAATAATTTATAATTTATCAAGGGTTCATGAGGGTGGGAGGGGAGGAAGAATAAAAAGGAGGAGCTGATACCAAGGGCTCAAGTAAAAGGGAAATCTTTTGAAAAGAATGATGGCAAGACATGTACAAATATGTTTGACCCATGGATTTATGGGTTATTATAAGAGCTGTAAGAGCCCCCAATAAAATGATTTGAAATTAATAAATAAATCATCATCATGAAAAAAAAAGTCCAAAAAAAGAGATTATGGGTGTGTTGTATACATTCAGAAGACTAAACACCATAATTATCCCACAGAGAGAATGTTAGTTGCTTGAGTATGAATTCAGGGTGCTTAATATGCTTTAATTGATCCTATTCCATTTTTAAAAGAAAAACATTTTATAATACCTATAATGAAATAAGGCACTCATCATTTGGAGTATTAATATCTAAGGAAGCATAGAGAAAATATCTCATTTAAACTCCTCATAAAGAATTATGCTGTCTAGTGTGGAAGCTACCAAGTTCATGTTGCCACATAAATTAAAATGAACTCCATTAAGTGAAGTTGAAAATTCCGTTGGTTCATTGCACTGGCCACATTTTAAGGGCACAGTGGTGGTTTGGGTTATTAGACAGAGCCGACACAGGAAATTGCCATTGCTGAAGAACTTTCTCTTGGGCAGCTCTGGTATAAAGATTAGTACAGAGACATCAAGGCATCTATTGAAGATCATACAAAAATAGTGCCTGAACCCACATGTCTAGATTCTTCCTAGAATGCTACATTTACTTTAACATCCCAAAATGCAACCTCCAGTAATAAATTTTAATTTAAAAGGGGCTCATAAAAATATGAGAAAAAAATAGAGTTCCCATGCTTCAATTTGACCCCAAGACATAATTTCTGTTAGATAAAATATTATAAGAAATACTTGACTTTAGATGAATTCCATGTTAATAACATCGTAACAGTATTATGAAATTCGTTCTGACCTGACAGACAACCAGAAATCAATCCCAACGTATCTGTTTGCTCCAGCATATCAAGGAGCATAATAAAGAAAATAATATTTGAACTGATTGACAGCTGATTTTAAAGGTCTCTCGGTGTACTAATATGTTCACTGAATTTCTCTAATTACCAATAATTAATGATTGCTTATTATTTACCTTTTATAACATCAAAAGTAGAAAAAGGAATGCTATTATGAGGTGCTGCACGGTTGGTTCTGATTTACCCATATGCACAACAGAACAAAACCCCTCCTGCGCCTGCGCCATGCTCACAATCTTTGCTCAGGTTTGGGTCATGATTGCAGCTGCTGTGTCAATCTAGCACAGCATATTCAATATCCTTGTCGGCGCCACAATGCAAAGGCATCATGTTTTCTCCATCCACCCGGCTTATTCTCTAGCTTCCGCGTGCATGTAAGGCCATTAAAATGCCATGACTTCGTCAGCTTTGTTCTCAAACTGGTATCCATAAAGAGGCCGTTTGCTGATTTGAGCAACAAATCATTTGCCTTTGTCGGTGTTGATTGTAGATCCAAGCAAAAGAAAATCTTCGACTACTTCAGTCTTGCAGTTTGTCACGATATTGCTTATTCATGCAGTTGTGAATCAGATTCATCCAGATCTCTGTTTGATGCTGAGCTGTGATGCACACTGCAGGCTGTCGACTTTGATCTTCATCAGTGGTTTACGTTCTTTGCACTTTCAGCAAGCAAGGTTGTGTCATTTGCACATCACAAATTGTGAATAAGCCTTCCTCCTATCCTGATCCTGATCCTTCATGTAGTTCAACATCTCGGATTATTTGCTCAGCATATAGATTGAATTAATTTCGTAAAAGGATACAACCCTAACACACAACTCCCCTGAGTTTAATCTATCCAATATCCTCAGGCTCAAACAACTGTCTCCTGGTCTAGCTACAGGTGCCACACAAGGATGACTTCAGTGCTCGGAATTCCCATTCTTCTCAGTATTATCCATAATTTGTTACGATACACATAGTTGAATGCCTTTGCATGGGCGATAAAATACAGACTGCTTATTTCTGGTGTTCGCTATTTCAGTACAGAGGCACCTAATATTACCAGTGATATCCCTCATTCCACGTCTTCCTCTGAATCAGGCATGGATCCAGCACTCCCTATCTATGTACTGCTGTAAATGTTTTAAAATTATCTTCAGCAAAATTTCATTGTGTGTGACATTAATGATGTGGTTTGGTAATGCCTGCACTCTGTTGGATCACCCTTCTCTGGAATGGGCACAAATATGGATCTATCCTGGTCAGTGGCATATTTCTTTCAGGATGAGCACTTCCAGCATGGCGTTCATCCATTGAAACATTTCAGTTGGGATGCTATCAACTCCTGGAGCCTGTCTGCCCTAACGCCTTCAATGCAGCTTGTCCTTGTTCCTCCAGGATCATTGGTTCTGGGCCATATGCCATCTCCTAACATGATTATAAAATGATTTTAGTATCATGACTCTGTGTATTCTGTCATCTATTTCCTGTGCCACTCAATATTTTTCCATTCTTCAATATTAGAGCCAAAGCTTACTTTTGTTTCCCCTTTTGGATCTTTTGCTAAGGAGGTAAATAGCTCACTGAAGACAGGACAGAGGCTCACTCCCTGCAAGACATTCCTTCTGACAAGACACATGGGCTACACTAGAGCCCTGGGAGCTGGAGGAGCCACATGGAAAGACCTGCCAGCGCTGAGATACTTCTATCGCCACAGGATCCATAAACCTTTCCATCCACTGGCCTGTGATCTTCCTGCATTCGGCATCATTGCATGTGCTGCATGAGTCTGAAGAGGAATTTATGGACAAGGATTGGACATATGGACTAATATCAGACTTATGGACTTGATCTGGACTGGGCTGGGATGCTTTCTTAACGTTCAATTACTCTTTTATATAAAGCTCTTTATTACACATGAGTGCCTATGAATTTGTTTCTCTCGTCAACCCAGATTAATATACACACACTTCCAAGTCCAATGCTCAGTTGACTAAGGAATCTGTCATTTCAACTGAGGAACTGGAATCTAATGAATCTAGACTTCACAAGGGTACAGGCCAAAGGTAACGCTGAGTAAATAAAAGCAGAAACAGAATCAGTAGGAATTGTGGCATCAATCTAAAGAGTGGATCACAACCACATTTAATCACCCCTCTCACCAAAGTCACATTTCCATTGAGAAAATTCACCCAAACAGGAGCAACAATCTTTATTTCTTTTTTTGTTAAAATGCATACTGGATTACAGGCATATTTTTTTCTTTTTTCTACTATAGCCACATATAGGTAATAAAAATATAAAATTATAAATTCTTCCCAAGCATAATATGTTTGGCACTAATGATTTGCCAATTCTAAGTCATGCAAGACATCACACAAAGTGACAGGGGACAGTAGTGAACTTTATCTTGAGCCATATTATGTTTTTTTAATGAAAATTTTAATCTTTTCCCCGCCTGGTATAATTTTAGTTTGAGTTGAAAATCTTTCCAGACATGTAGGTTGTTTCACTATCCGTGATTCTAATAGTTCACCATCAAAATGTCAAATTGTTCACTGAGGTATGCAACATAGAATTAACGATATTATAACTTCAGACCCTTTCTTCTGAAGGTTATAATTTAAATCACTTGAATCTTTTTTTGTAGGTTATACTATTTTAGGATGCATATCTCAAAGAGAACAAGATGATGGGATTTTCAGAGGGTGTTCACATCGACATACCTGGGAAGGAACATTTTTGGGAGGCTCTATTCGGATGCTCGGGTCCCATTCTCCAGGAGGGAGAACAGTAACCTGATCTAGAAATTCATCAATTCCGGATACTAAGTCATTCCGATCCTTAGCTTTGTAAGCAACATCATGAAATACCTAAAGAAGGAAAAGAAATGGCATTTATTCACTGAACGCAGTTATAAAATCTTAATTTGTCCATTATCTGCACTTCCCACTTATCTCATGTGAGATTGTTATAAGGATCTGAAGAAATGGGCATGTCTGGCCCTCAGGAAGTACATGATATAAAATGCTATCATTTTAGTTATGTGTGGATGTTAAAATGGCTTAAGCCAAAAGTCAGGGGAAGGACAAAAGGGATGAGAAGCCATGGAGTTATAATACATGGCTCAGGCTAAGCGAGGATGAAAGGATGGCTAAATCAAGCTCTCTGAAGAAAGCATTTGCTTAAATGTAGAGATCAAACTTTATATTTTTTAAATTGTGTCATATTATTTAATCTAGGAATACCTATACTAATAAAAGAGGTTAATTGTGTTTTAATTTTGGAAATGATAATGCTCTATAAAATGTTCTGGATATATATTATGCCTCAATATGTGCAGAAAGCACATTGTCATTCAAAGTATGTTAGGTTTTAAACTTGCACATGCACATGTGCGCACACACACACACACACACACACACACACGCACACCTTGTGATAATCACTGGAGCTGTTGACAGGTATCCCAGAACTCCTTCTGGCCATATGGTATGATTGCTCTTCTCTGCCATTATTGAAATTGGGGGTGGCCTATTAAATGTACATATGCCACCTCCAAATGGAAGCTCTGAGGGCCAGTGTGTGACTTATTATGTTACCTTGTCTTCCATAGTGATTAAGAAAACAGAGGCCTGGGTGGAACTCTATTAGTCTGGGTGCCTGCCTAGGTGACTACAATGCTGAGCTCCTCTGCCAGCCCGTGAGGGAGGGATAAACAACACTTGCTTTGCTGATTTAAGTCACTGGGATTTTAGAAGCTTAGTCCGGCCACATAAACCAACCTCTCCTGGTTTACATACAGGGAAGTGAAATAGCCAGGGTAGACGGCGAAAAGAAAAGTAAAGAAAAACCGGAATAGTTAATTTACACTAAACGTAAAACCTTCGGATGATTTCTGTATTCCACATTATATGAAATGGGACAGGTAGCTATTTGAGGTTAGGCATTCCTACATTCTTCCTTCTGCCTGCCTGCATTACAGTGACTTCAGGAAAGTCCTGCTTTCAAACATTCCGTCCCGCTTTTAGACTATTGGTTTCAACTGCTGGTCTGATAGGCTAAGTTGCAGGAAAAAATTATAATTATTTTAAAAGACTTTTTTTGCCTTCTGTTTTAGACAGGGTTTTCTAGAGAGATAAAACCAGATTGCTGATAATTATATATATATTTATAAAGATAGATCAATAACACAAGAAATGAAGTGCTAAATTATATACAGATAGATATATAATACAAGAAATGAACAGTTAAATTATAAAGCAATACAAATGGCTCAGAGCAACTCACTCCCATGAGAGAGTTGTGGGATACTGGCAGTCCTTCAAGTCTCGAGGGCCGCCAAGTAGTCCTCTGTAGAGAGAGCTAGGCTATCCCAGCACAGGCAGCAAACAGCAAGGCAGGCCACCAACTGTCAGCCAGGTCACCAACTGTCAGTCCCAGCTCAAGAGATGTAAATTTCAATTATGTGGTCTTAAAAGGACCTCAACTTACAATAACACAGTCCACAGGCTAGACGTCCCACAGGTAGTGTAGCCTGTAAATTGAGGCACAGAACAAGCAAGGCAGATGCATACTGGTCTGATGATCAAAGAGCAAGAGCGAGAGACAAGAAAGGCGAGGCTCCCCGAGCCATTTACCTCTCCGCCCTTCAATTAATCCCACTTGTGTTTATCAGCCAGGCTGGCACAATAAAGTAACTATCTCAACTGAGACCATTTCACAGAAAAAATTGCTGTGATGAAAAAATTGCTATATTTTTAAGACATAAAAATATAGCAATAATTTAGTTGTATTTTGAGAAAGAAAATTTTAAAATATTGACAATACATATGCCCCTTCTTCAAGATTCTGATTTTATGGACTAGAATACCCTCTTCTAAAGATCTTTACCTGGCCATGAGGCATAAACTGAACATTTATCAATTATAAATGCCCTTAAATTCTGTAAGTGTTCAGTTACCTAACTCTTCCAATGAGTAGCAACTTTCTTGAAACTTATTTTGATTTCGCGTAATCAAAAACATTGAAAATATCACATAATCCTATATATTTCTTTTAGTAGATGAATGCCCAAATATACCATATATACTTGAGCATAAGCAAAGTTTTTTCAGCATATTTTAAGGCAGTTTTTGTGGTAAAATTAGGTGCTGCGGCTGATATTCGGTTCAGCTTATACTTGAGTATCTACAGTACTTAGGACAGCTGATTTCCATTGATTTAAAAAGTCCTCCAAGGTACACATATCACAATTGTTAATATTTTAATTATAAATTATATTTGCAATGGTTTTCCTATGACCAAGAACCACAATAGCTTAATGAGCCACTGACTTAAATTGCTCTTCTCCATTCTCTTTGAATGACTGACCCCAAATCTGATTTCAATGTATAGCTGATTTTTTCAATGAAGCTTCTTTAACCCCTTTCAAACAAGATTAGCACAGCCTCAAATAACAGTTGTAACAATCTCCTATCATTTTGCTTTTCCTTGTGATACAGCTCTTTCTGTAATTTTATTGATTGTGATCATCACTAGGTAATTGTACAATGAATTGTTAGATGTATTGCTATTGGTAGAATAGCTAAGACACTGGTCATTAATCATTTTTGAAAAGAATGTGTTGGACCCTGATTTAAGGCTAGACACTGTGCTAAATCTGAAAATAGCAAAAGAAAAGACAGTCTACCGATATGGAGTTCCCCAAACAGAGAGAAAACCAGCAAATGGAGCTCAGTTCAACAAACACTGTTCTGTGAGTCAGGAAAGTGATTTTACAAGGGCGCAAATATGAATATGATCTGGTCACTGCTCTCATGCAATTTGCAGTTTAGTAAGACAAGTCAATTCACTACCCTCTCAAACAAAATAAATGTATGAATAAACAATAAATTTATTGTTTTTTTCTTAAGTATGATTAACTATTCAATAACCTTCAAAGCAGTGAGATAAATGGAACAACTGCATCAGCTGTGCTTTGAGCAATACAAAATTGACCCTCTTAAAAAGTATCCAAACTTGATCTGACTTCATCCATGTCCATTGCAGGACCCCTATTTTCAAATCAGAGCACTCTGGTGGGGTTCAGTTTCTTTATCCCATTGCCCACAAAGAGTTACAAGATGCCCTAAAATTAAGTGACACATTTTCAACTATAAAACATGTGGACTTGAGCCGTCACATGGTTGGTGCATGTTGTAAAGTTAGATAGTTTTCAACTAATAAAGGACATTACTTCTCTACTTTGATTCACCATCTAAAATTTGTAGAGGGTGAGTGTTTCTCTGCTATCCTGTGCCAATGTGATGACTCACAAAAGATTTCGTGACATCTTTCTGTTGGAAAAAAAAAAACCCTTGACTTGTAGTTGTGGACGCAGGTGGTAGGGAATAGAGGTCATATACTTTGAATGTTTTAGCACCTCGTAACAGAATGTGCCCCCTTCACATTACAGCACACTCCGTGCTCCATAAATGTCTAGATGTAATGCCCTGTGGTCCAAGATGATGAAATATTTTGTGTCTAATACATGATATAACAGTAGACACGAATGAGCATGGAAACAACGACGATGTATCATTTATGAGGATACAGGATTAACCAGGATAGAGACCATAAAAGAAAGGAGGCTGTTAGTGCTTAGAGAGCTCTTTGGTCCTCAAGAGGCCTTTTAAAATTTAAGCTGATTCTTTTAGAAAACTGGTAAAACATGATGCACTTTGTTTAGCGTTTTGGTCTCCATGTGTGTATCAATAACCGATTGAACAAAAACATCATTTGAATAGATATAATAGATTTCATACACCAAGAAAAAGTAATTTAAAAATACGAATTGTATATTCCATTACTACTGCATTTTGAATGAATGCTTCTCCTGTCGAATGCATTAGCAAATTATTTATATTCGATTCCAGAAAATATCAATCCCATTTGATAATTTAATACTGAATTTTGTATTCATGCTTCTTCCGGAGGTTTGCTTTTTGCTTTTGTTTCTGGTTTTTTTGTGTTTTTTTTTTTACATCTGTTCCTTGCCTCCTAACCATCACAGCAACCTGTCTCCATTAAGTTTCTAGGAACATAAATCAAAAGTGCCGGTGATACTGCTATTCACATTCTGCTCTGCAGCATCTGACATTTCTGAAACATGAACTTCTTGGATGAAAGCTTGCCCTGCCCCCTCAAACATACATAGACATTTTTCAACATACAAAAGAGTTGAGAAGGAATCCCGTTCAAATAGGCTAGCATTACTTTCATTAGACATGAAAATGACGTTTTCTGAAACAAGCTTTACAATGATTTTAACAGGGACACTTGTAATAAAAGGGGAAAGGTAGCATCTGGATTCTAAATGTCACTAAACAAGGTTTTTTGGGGGGAGGGGTTTTTTAAATATATTCACCAATATGAATTCATAAGCTCTTTGGACTATATTTTTCCCCAAGGGAAATTTTATTGTGGAAACCTGGGGGAAATGTGATTTATCAGAGAAATCTAATTCACTGCAAAGTATCATGCATGCAGGATCTCTAAAAACTAGGTGTAACTAGCCGGGGAAAAGGTGCTCAATGGGCTCAAATCAATACCTCATCTGTCATGAGGGTTGCGATGGATCTGCCAATCTCATGGTACTGCTGGCCCTTCCCCAGAGGTCCCAGGAGAATGAACAAAAACCTGTAATTAAGAAGGAAAAGAGAGAAACGTTTCAAGGTAGAAAGTAAAGATAATCTTAGTACAGAATCATTCACACTCAAAGATATTATACTGGTCTGGGGATTTTAGCATGAAATACTTCCATGATTCTTTATGGTTTATTATTGGAATGCTTTTGCAATGATTGAGCCTTACATCTTTAGCTCCTTGAGCATGGGAATAGGGGTTACTTTGATCTCAGTGCTTCCTCATTCAGCGTTCCCCTACGGAGTCTACGCAGTTGTGGGACATCTCAGGGGTTTGGAAGAGCTTCACAGGGAAAATGGGGTAGCAATGACGGTGGGACACACAGCCTAATTAAACTCTCCTGAATAAAAAGGAAAGGAACTCACTCATATAAATGAAAAATCACTTGGACGAAAGGAAAAAAGGTAGTGTCGTAGCATTATAGAAAAATATGGCTGAATAAACAGTAGGGTGGAGAAAAATTATTGTCAAGAATTAAAGGGTCAGTAGGCAGAAAAAATAGGGAGTTAGTGATTTCTTAATTCCAAGGCTAGTGTCGTAAAATTACCAGCTGTGTGGTGATCCTCAGTCCAAGTGAGATGGACAGTCTGTCAAACTCATTGTCACAATGAACACGTGAAAAGAAATCAGTGTGCACTTTACCTTTGGGGACGCGGTAATGACCCTGCCTCTGAGAAGGTGACAGATGCAGCGAAAGTGTGAAAATTGAAGAACCTCCTCCCCACCCCGCCATGGAATCTGATGGTGTTCATCTGTTCAACTGTGTATGCACTTAAGAATGAAAATGGGTCGGACAACAGAAAGGTGGGTGAAGGGAGACATTGGACAGTGACTTGTAAATTATCAAGTGTTCATGAGGGAGGAGGGAATGGGGAGAAAGGGGAAAAAATGAGGAGCTGATGCCAGGGGCTCAAGTGGAAAACAGATGTTTTGAGAATGATGATGGCAACAAATGTGCAAATGTGCTTGACACAATGGATGTATGTGTGGATTGTGATAAGAGTTGTACGAGCCCCCAATAAAATAATTTAAAAAATAAAATAAATAAAAATTAAAAAAAGAATGAAAATGGGCGGCACTGCAAGAGGGCCTGAAATAAATACTTGAATTCTCCCCTTTATTTAATCAGAAACTTTAAAGATTAGACACGTTTTATAGACTGTTACTCTTTTGTGTGTGGGTGTAAATCTTAAATTTAAGTCAACTTCTACTACTTAGAAGGGTTCAGTATACATTTAAATCATATGCGATTTGATGTAGTGGAAGAGGCTTTACCAACCACAATTCTTTTAAGAAATTTCCATTCCGTGGGCTATTTGTACAATCCTAAAACATTATCTGCTGATGTTTTTGCTATGTGTTGTCATTGTAATCACCTCCTGGCTCTTTGTGCTCCTGAGAAAGTGTAATTAGGAACCCAATGAGCCTCCTCTATTCTGTTTGTCTACGCCTTTTCCAGTTTTCACCTTTCTTGACTAACTGGTCTAGTCTTTTGACTCGATCCACAAAGAGTGGCCGTTTGGCGTCCCCGGTTTTTTCTCCTGTGCTCTCTACACATACTTTGCTGTGGCCGTGTGAAATGAGGTCAACAATAAACCTGGCGTTTCCAAAGTGAGGGTGCACAACCTCAGTGTGGTTATTCTTTTCTTCTGGGGATTTTATTTTTCTCCCCTTTGAAAGAGAGCAACGTTCGTTGTCACTCTTAGCCACCATGGACTCAGAGGTCACAAATGGTGGGAAGAAAGGCACTGCTTAGAAGGGTGAAAAAGAATTTTTAAACTCTGCTAAAATAATAGTATACTTGGTGACAAGGGAAAAAATTTTAAAAACCAAAAGCTGCCCTGAGGATGCAGTGGTTAAGTGTTTGGCCAGTGGATCGACTCCCCCAGATGCTCTGGGTGAGAAAGATATGGTGGTCTACTCCCGTGAAGATTTAAAAGCAAAAACAAAACACAGCCATAGAGTCGTTTCTTACTCAGAAGGACCCTATAGGTCGGGGAGAGCTGTCCCTGTGCGTTTCCTAGACTGTCACCCTTTATGGGACTGGAAAGCCTCATCTTTTTTGAACTGCTGGCCTCGAGGTTTGCACCGCACCTCATAAACACTGCGCCACCTGGCACAGGGCTCTCACCGGATAAGATTACAGCCTGGGAAATTGTATGGGTGGTTCTATTCCACCCTATAGGGTCTTTGTGAGTCAGAATCAACCCAACCTTGAGGTCCTAAATCTGAACCCTAGGCTCAAGGAGCTCCCAGAGGTGTGCGTAGAATATATCCTACAGTCAGATATTATTTTAATGTGTGTAGCACATCCTTCTTTTAAAATGAAATCTGGTATGTATCAGAATTCTTCACAGCCCTCAAATGGGATACGCAGAAATTTCTTTCTATAAGATGAACTGTAATCAAATTTTCTGCCTCAAACCTCCATGTCTGGCAAAGGTAAAGAAGCCTGAATTCTATTCTAGCCACCTGAACCCTTATCATGTAAGGCCTCACACCCTGCTTCGTGATTATATATTTGTGAAGATTTGATGAGTGATCCAAGCAGGGAGTGATGTAACTAGCTGGCTTTCGGTTGACACCAATGGCTCCCTAGAGGAAATATGCTGCCTCGTTGCCGCAGTGCCCGAGTCGCTCCTCGTTTGAATATGACCGAGGCGTGCGGTTTTGGAAGAGGATGTCTATGAACGGCACCAGAGACGGCTTCCGTGTGGAGCAAAGGGCACCTGTCATGTCGGAAATAGGAAACTAGACAGACATGGCTGGTTGTGAAGAGTAAGAGCAGAGTGCAAGGCTGTCCATAAAGAAGATGAGGGAAAAGGGAAGAAAGTAAAGACTAAGCATAAGGTCAGCAGTTCGAAACCACCAGCCACTCAATGAGGGAAAGATAAGGCTTTCTACCACCGTAAAGTTACCGTCTTGGAAGCCCCCAGGGGCAGTTCTACCCGTCACTCTGAGTTACAATGGACTCAGTAGCAGTGAGGGATTAAATGGCTAGGGATGTAAAGTACTGAAGGCAACACTCGGGTTTTTTTTCTTTTCTTTTTTTTTCAGTTTTGCCCATGGATTGTCCTATATCTCTAAGATAGTAATAAATAACAAACAACACTATTTCTACATAATTTCTGTCATAATTTTTATGTATGGTTTGATTGAAGAAACTTCAGCTGGCCAAATTAAAATTGTACTTTTGATCCAGATTCTAGCAACATTACCAGGAGGAGGCAACTATCGGTGATAATTTCGACCTCATGTGAGGGAAGTGGATTGTGCTTTGAAGGGAAATACAGCACACATCTGATAGGACCGGGGCTTTCTTAATAAGGACACATATATGTAGTTTGCAGGACTATTCATTCAAGCATAAAACAATCCTTGAAAGCATAGATTTTTTTTCCAGTTTAACCATATGTGTAATATATACATATATGTATTTTCCACTCTTAAGCTTCCCATTTAATGCAATCTTTGAGAACACCCTAACATTTTTTCTAAATCTTTTTATTTGGGCTCATACAACTCTTATCACAATCCATACATACATCAATTGAGTAAAGCACCCTATACATTCGTTGCCCTCATCATTCTCAAAATTCGCTTCCACATGGGTTCCTGGAATCAGTTCATTTTCCTTTTTCCCCCTCCCCCTCCCTCCCCGCTCCCCACTCCCTCATGAACCCTTAATAATTTATAAATTATTATTTTATCTTATCATACACTGCCCAGCGTCTCCCTTCACCCACGTTCCTGTGGCCCACCCCCCAGAGAGGAGGTTACATGCAGATCCCCGAGATCAGTTCTCCTTTTCTGCACCCTCTTCCCTCCCGGTGTCACCACTCACACTGTCCCTTTCTCCCTTATCCCCAAACCAAGAAAACAGATAGCCTATGGCCTACTCTCACGACGAAAGGCTATTTGATTCCTTGTTTCTTCCTCACAGACACACACACACAGACACACACGCACGCACACACACACAGTTAGAGAGGCATGCGAAAGACACTCTTCTGGCTGTTACCTGGTGGGGATCGGGACCTCAGCCAGCCCTTGAAGCAACACGGCTGGAGACAACCTGACAAACGCAACTACAGTCCGATCCAAAAACTCGAGCTCTCCCACGAGGATGTTCGACGCTTCAGCACCTGGAGGAATCTTTTTCATAAAATGCAGGTCAACCTGAGAGCACCACAAAGTAAAATAAGACGATGTGATAAGGCAACAATATGCTCAATCATATGCTAGCACAGTACTTCACATAGGGTATAGTTTAAATAAATAGATATCATTTAAACAAATATGCATGGCTGTTATCGTTAAAGTACTCCTTAACATTAGCAGACAAAATTTTAGAGGAGGAAAAAGTCTACAGTCAATTAAATGGGTATTACCAGATAGATATCGTTTTCTACTAATTACCTTTATTTTGTACACATTATCATTAATATTTGAAACATGCCTATTTCAAAATGAATGCAATCATATTTGCTGTATAGCATGCATTATGACGTTAACATTCATATTATTGCAATTGTTTTTAATTCTTCGCATTCTATCCTTGACAGGATAATACTTCCGTTTTAGTTTTCAGCGGAGAATTTAAGAAAAAACAACAATAAAATTCGCAACACTTGGAGCTGCTGAAAAGCCATAGCTGAATTTGATATGAAATGATTCAAATGAATGCACACAAAAGGAAATGCAACTTTCTAAGCGAGAAGAAACGCTAGGTCAACAGGTGAGGTCTGAGAAGGGATGTAAAATATCAGCAACAACAAATATCCTTTCTATATTCAGGGCTTCAGTGGAAATCAAGCAGTGAGTTGAAAATCAACTTTATAAGGCCGACCTTGTTTTTAAAAATTCATTTGAGCCGCTTTTTATAAAAGTCTGTGGGTAAACAGAATGAGTTTATCCGCCTCAATGGTTGGATTTATGCTTCTACATTAATGAGATGGAGGCCAAACAGAGTGGGAATAGTCCAGAGAGAGAAAGAAGAGTTTGGACAAGTATGGTTAAGCCTGGGATTTTCATTTTTAGGCCAGATGATTCGTTTGTAGGCTTAATGATATGGGAATGCTTTTTCCCCAAATTTTAATTTAGAAATAAAACTATTTAATACTCTAAGGAGGAGTCTATTAGAGAGGCACAGGCACAGTATTGTGACTAGATTAATATGCTGCTTCCTAAAATCACAATCTCATTACTGCGATTTGGAAGTCTTATAACTAATTCCTTTTATATAAACAATAGACTCCACAAACTATAAAGCCCAGTGTAAGGCATAAGGATTATATACATTTGATCACAAAAATTGGATACACAAATAATCTGCAGTATCCCCTTGAAAATATCCCATAAAACCAATGTTCTTTTTACATTAAAAAGAAGCATGATTTAATAGAGTAAAATTGCCCTTAACCAAAAATACATGACAAATATTATAAATTACAAAGCTCTCAACCTGAGTTTAAAATAATTCATAAATCATATTCACTAGGATGATATATGATATATATTTCTGTTTTATAGAATCTAGTTTATTAATTAATAGAGGGAAAAGGTTAAATTTCATGCAATTTATTATGGTGTTTTTGCATTTTTCTACTTAGGAGAAATTTGTACATTACAGAGCCATTTAGATTAGTAATGCTTTACTACAATGCAAAACTTCCCAAAGGAAGATTAAATGACTGATCATGAATTATGAGGCTTTATGAGAAAAATGTATGAATTTCCATAAATCTTTAAGCATCTCAGAGTAAATAATTCAACCCCCCCCACTCCCATGTAGAGAATACCACAAAATGTTAATACCCTAGAGTAAAATTTAAAATGAGAAAATAGCTTTTGAAGCCAATCTATAATTGAGTGTTGTTTTGCGATGTATTGTAGCTGTGAGAAAAAGTTCAAGTTTCATCTGGAAAAGGTTCCAGACTTATGTGAGCTGCAGTCCTAACCACTGAACTCTGAGATTCCTTGGGAAAGTAGCAATTTGAGAAATAACTGCCTTTGGCAAAAATGTAACTAAACAAGGGATTATATCGTGTACTCAAATATTTTAATTTTATAAATGAAACATATCTTCTTATATATTATTTTTGTTCTATTATATAATGCCTAATACATCACTGATAATAGCTTTAGAAAAGGCATTAGATTATACAGAATTTAATTTTCAAAGTAGCAAGTTTATGTTTTGATTCTAAAATGTGATCAATTGTGTTATATAATACAATCTTGGTGAGACATTATATTTAATGCCATACCTGATTCCTGGGTTCTCCATATATTCGAGGCAATATATAGTATCTAGTTATACTGCTTGCTACACATTATGTATAATATATAATGTATTTCTACTTTTGTGTTAACATGTAATTTATCCAAAATGTGGGCTACAATCTAGCTATCATTTAATTAAATAGCAACAAAAATCATATTTAAGGACAACATAGCCACTTACACAATGACAACTAAGCTAACTCAGAGGAGCCCTGGTGGCATGTGGTTTCCTGGTGGGCTGCTAGCCACAGGTTGGCCATTTGAAACCGCCAGCCCCTCTGAGGGAGAGAGAGGGGCTTTGCACCCCACCCTTCAAAGGTTGCCGGCTCAGAACTCACAGGGGTAGCTCTGCCCTGTCCTATGGGATCACTGGGAGTCAGAATCGATTTGATGTCAGTGAGTTTGGAGGTTTGTAAGATAACTCCGCTGATGTAAGTTGATGTACATCTCTTAAATAATTTAAGGCCCATGAAATCAGCACTATTAGCTACCACTATATAACTCTCCAAAGAGAAGTAGTTCTAGCCATCACATTAGAGATGGATTAATTCACGGTTTGGCCAAATATAGTGGGTTATTATTTTAGTTGGTAATTTTGTGTGGCTCCTCAAAGGTGTTACACATATTCAAATGGCCCTTGGCAGAAAAAGATTCCCTACCTTGCCTTCAACGATCTTCAAGTGGGCAGAGACACTTGAAGGAAATAAAAAGAAAGACTGGACTTTTCTGGCCCTGGGAACAGGATCTTGACGTAATCAAGCTGCATCTCGTTACATATGGACTTACACTCATGCTTCTGGGATCTCTCTCTCTAACCTTTGTGCCAAGAGAGAACGGGTGCTTTTTGGGGGGAGATTTGGTATTTAGGGTGTTAGTGAGAAATAGTCACATCTTAGAGGGGTTGAGATAATCAGAAGATCTTGCTGCAAACGGAGTCATCTGGGTAAGCTATACGCGTTAATGCAGTACAGAAAATTCAGTTCGAACAATAGGAAGAAATTTTACATCTTCAGGCCATTATAGAAATAAAAATTCATGGCCGTCAAGTGGACTATGACTCATAGTGACCCTCTAGGGAAGAACAGAATTGCCCTGGTGAGTTTCCAAGAACTGTAACTCTTTCCAGAAACTGCAAACCTTGTCTTTCTTCAGTGGGATGGCTGGTGGTTTCATACTGCTAACCTTGCAGTTAGCAGGCCAGCACATAGTCAGCATGCCACAGGGGCTCCCGTTACAGAAAAAGGAGAAGGTTAAGAGGATTCCCAAAGGGAAATGGTTTGTGACACTAACCTAACCTTGAGCAGCTCTTTAACCTCTATGGGATTCAGCTTTCTCACTAATTAAAGGAGAATATGCCTAAGGTTTTTCATATATCTAAGAATTTGATAATCCAACTCTATGTTTCACACACTTAAGATTAATGCAAAAAGAAAATCATTTCTAAATAAAGAAGTGAAATGGTATTTGGATTATTTGGGATGACATGTGCCCCCAACATTTGGGAAGTACTAAAAATAGCATCTTCTATATGCCTGTTTATAAAACAAAGGGACATAAAATTTTTTGACATATCTGCTTTTTAAATGTATTATGGGAAGCTAAAACCTCACCACTCAGATTATATCCTAAAGTACTTCTTAAATTAACAAGTTTGATGGACCTACATTAAAATATGTAGGTAGGATATGAGAAGGACATGGGAACAAGTTGCATGAAATAATAAATGCCTATTAATTTTTTCATGACATGTCAAGGTGCTCCTGGGATATTGTCTCTAGATTTTGTCTGAAACTTACAATATTTAATGGGACAAAATAACTTGTAAACTTCCTAAACTTTGGTAAATTTACTGCCAAACAAATAAAGAAGCTAAAATATCTTAATTTATGTACCTGCACAAAATCTGACACTAATATGTGTTTCCATGGTGATCAATCATGACTGTTCACTTCAAGGCTCTGTTCCTCTGCCTTCCCAAGTTAAAAAGGAAGAAATTTTATCCAATGTTTTCTTATTTCTTCCAAAATTAAAGGCTTAAGTGTTATTAAATCTCACAAGATTCACTCAACAATCAGCGCCTCCGCATTCTTCGAGGAATTAGAGATCCAATAATAACAGTAACTTCTGCTCTCATATTAATTTGGACACTATGTTTTCCACTAGCATCCATAACAATAGTACTAATAACTACCTTTTATTGAGCACCTACAATGTGCTAGCATTCTGCTAGACTCTTCAAATTAGCTAGCTTAATGCTTACAATAAATATATAAATCACTATTGCTATTCTCATTTCACAAATGGAGACAAAACAGAAGACTGAAAGTTGGAAAAATTCTCCCAGACCAGATCTGCTCTTTGAGTGAGAATTCAAGACCTCATGCTTTTATTCAAAACTCTCCTTCTTTCCAGTGTGCTGTGCCACAGAGAAGAGACAACAGAGAATACTGTCACACGTCAAGAGCTCTAGGGTTCAAAGTGTCCATGAAAAGAGAGAATGGGCCAGTGAACGGGAATTAAATAGGAAAAAGGGGCGGGGATTTAAAGGAAACAAAGTGTTTTTCACTGTCCTCTAATTCTTCCTGTTTGGGTGGGCCAAAGATAAAGACGACGCTCTCCTGTTGGCCATCTTCATTTTGGTTCTAAATTGCTCTAGAAGTTTCAAAGAAAGGTCCCACAACTATATGAAAAATGACATGGTGGTATAAAGTTCAGTGTCAAAGGGTGAGCTATGTGGCTTACTATATTTGTTTTTGAGGATTTAAAAATGCTCTTATTACACGAGGGTAAGTTAAGAGTACAGTTAATAGGGTTCATATGGCCAAAGGTTTAAATGGTTGTCAGTGACTGGCTGCAGACAAGTTCTCTCAGGAATGCCTTCTTCTTAGTCCCTTTACAGCGTCTTCAACAACAACAACAAAGGCTCAATCACAACCGTGACTTCTGCAGGGACTGGCTGGGCAGTGAATTTCCAGATGGAGAGAACAGCTCAGAGGGCAGATGCATGTCTGTTGTGGTCCTGAAAGGATAATCTTGACAGATTGTATAGACTGGGGTGGTGGGGCAGGAAGGGGAGCGGCACAGGGGGCTTGTGTACTGTGAAATATTAAGAAATCTGAAAACTGCATCAGTGAGAAAAGGCAACAAAAGTTGTGGTGAGGAATGTGTTTTCTGTCAAGACAAGTCACTTGCTCATTTTCAGAGGCAAGCAAGAACTGTTCTGTAAGAATTTCATTGGGAAACTCCATCCCTCCCATCCTCGAGCCCTGATCTTACTCCTTCACACTGCTTTTTGTTCTCCAAACTGAAAAATCATTGAAAAGCACAATTTGTGCTCTCAAGGATGCTGAAACTACTTTTGGTGTGGTGTCAACCAAAGAGTACAGAATTCTTCAGGCGAAGAGTTGGATGAACACACCATCCTTGAAAAGTGTAGGCTCAATGGAGGATGAGTCAAGAAACAATAGCTTCCCATTTTGAGATCTGTGTTGACTACAGGTTTTCACTACTCTATTGCAAAACTTTTGGACTCGGCCCATGCTGTTAAAGCGTCCATAAATAAGTAAGCAGCTTCTTACATCATTGCTTTTAAGATCATGTTTCCAGTTGAGACCAGAAATTAAATATATGGTGGTTTGAGACAACAATGTTATTCCAAATTGCAGATGAATGAAGATGTAATGCTTTTAAAAGATACTTTTTTTTATTGGAGTGGCAGATGGAGCATGTTTAAACTGGCTTCGTATTTGAATTGCATGCCTCCACACAGTGCAAGAAGCTTTGAACCCTTGTAGAAACAGAGCCCACGGATGCCCTCACCTCTCTCTCTTGCTGGTGTGGAGGTCCTTTGTCATGCCTTGGTTTCATCCCACATGGACTAGTATGCCCCTTTGGTTGGCCTCCCTGGCCCTGCACGCATAAGTAACACACTTAAGCTGGTACACCACGCTCCCACGGAAATCCCACTGGGCACCAGGGGGAGAGCATGCCCGTCACCAGTCCCCACTCATCCGGGCATTGGCTGAGGGATTCTGAAACTGCCCCAAGGAGCTAAGGGATACTAATCTTTGCAGAACTTTGATTTAGGATACTTCCTCCCATTCCCACCTCCTCCCACTGTTACAATTATCGCCAGTGCTAACAGCTTCAATCTATCACTCTGAGTTACTAGGGGTTCAGCCACTCAGGTAAGAGGTTTGCTGCCAGTATTGGAACTCCTACTCTTTCCCATTTAATAGTTTGCCGGCAGCGGCATGTTATAGAATGTCAGAATTTGCTCATCACAATTGCATTATTGCGACAAAGTTTTATTTTCCTAACACGATCCACTCGTGTAAATGATTCCATCTTCAATTGTCTCCAATTAGACTTATAGCACTTAAACATATTCCTTAGTATGTTTTTATTCAAAACTCACCTATGTTCTCTAAGTGATTCCTTAAATCCCCTTTTCTAAATTGCAATGATAGTAGAATTTTATAGTGTATGATTTGCTTTTCTAAGCACATAGGAAAAGTGATTTTGAAAAAAAGGCAAACATTTAAACAAGAAATTAAACACTTGTGAAATTGTCCATAAAGCCAATCATTCTATTTTATTTGACTTGAGTTTTATATCAAACCAAGTGGCTGAAACCTGAGAAATGTGAATTGACTTCCACATTTGTTTTTTTAAATAAGCAAAACTTGACATGTGGAATTAAATACTAACATTATCCATAAAACATCAAGCTTTGGTTATAAGAATGGGCATGCAAAAATTTGTGCCAACCCCTCTTAGCAGTGGGTAGGGATTTCTAGGAGTCATTTAGCAGCTCACTTAGATGCAATGCTTACCTTGCTAAAATCGACAGTGCTGTTTTCTCTGCTCACATCATTTTTATTTTCAACACAGGCTGGAGCAGACTGAGGAGAAACAACCTGACCTGCTAAAAGAAATTATTATTACAGAATACAAACAATTATTAACATAATTCTAGACACATGGGATGGAACATAAATTTCAATTAAACTAGATTAACAGGTTTCTTAACAAGGTTATCATGTAAGCATGAAGGGTCAATATAAAATGGATCTATATCAATGCAAAAGTTCTTATTTATCAATTACAGATAGAAATGGGAGAATTTCTTCAAGAAAATGTAAACCAATTCTCAAATAAAACTCAAACGACAGGGTTATGCTCAGAAAGATCGTGTAGGAAAAAAATTTGAGCCTCATCATCATTTTGAAATATTATTTGTAAATTTCAACCAAAACTAATGGTATATTTTTAGAGATAAGAAGGAAATCTATTAAGATTGAAGCTCAGATTAAGGAATGTAAAATCTTTTTTTTAATTTAGGAAAAGTGTTTAATGTAACTCTTGTAATATTTGATTCTGATTAATGATCAAACTGACATATTTATGTGGCTTTTCAAGGGGTTTGCTTATGAGAATTACCATTAATTTTTAAGTACACATTTTAGCTCATTGATGGAAATTAAACATTTCAATGGAATTTACAAAATTATGTAAATTATGATGGAATCATGCACCATAATAAATGGCTAAAATATTTCAATATAAATCAATAAATAAAACAGGAGGTTGTGTTTTTTTAAGGGGTATGAATATTGATTCTGAAAGTTCACCACACATTTCTATCTTCTATTGTATCTAGAAAACAAACTAGGAGAAGAAAATTCTTTGACAGTAGGTTTTAGAGATTGCTATATGAAGTGTTCAAGGAGTCCCCGGGTGGCTCAAATGATAAAGCATTGTACTACTAGCCAAAAGGTTGTAGGTTCAACCCCACACAGTGGTGCCCTGACGGTAAGGCCTGATGACCTTCTTTCAAAAGTTGACAGCCTTATAGTCCACACACATAGGGCCATCATGAATCAAAATCAACGTGACCGAAACCAGACCACCAACATATGAGAGGTTGAGAGTCTCTCTCTGGGTGGCCCAAATGGTAAAGCGCTCCACTATTACCTGAAAGAGCAACACTTCAAGTGCACCCACACTTCAGGTGCCTCACAAGAAAGGATCTACTTGTGAAAAATCCGCCAGGGGAAATCCTCTGGAACCCATGGCATCACCATACAGCAGAATCACCTCGGCAACAGCTGTTTCCTTTTGTTTTAACCAGAGGTTTAGTTAGAAATATATTTACATCATACAGACCAAACACTGGGAATGTGATTCTTGTCTGTCATTCTTCAGTAGTGTCCAAACCCCACTGCTGTGGAGTCAATGCCGACTCACAGCGAGTGTGTAGGGCAGAGAAGAACTGCCCCTGTGGGTTTCAGAAGCTGGCTATTGACAGAAGTAGAAAGCCTCATCTGCCTCCCACAGAGGGATGGGCCGGAGCTGTCCAACTGCTGGCCCTGCAGTTAGCAAGCCAACGCAAAACCCACTATGCCACCAGGCTCCCTTTCCAATCGTCTAAGCATGCTTACATTGATCTGCCTGCACAAGAAAATATTGAGCTTGAATTGTAATCATTTTCTATTAATGCTAAACAGCAAGTTAATCATTCTGTAGCCTTTTTAATTTCCACTACAGAAAAGATCGTTGTGTTACTTAAGTCAGAGGACCGTAGAGTGGAAAATGAGGCAATAGCAAGTAAAGGTTAATGAAAAATCATCGTTCACTGATTCCAAATATTCTTTGCAGTAATAAGTCACCTGATGTCTGTTTGGACTTAATGTATATGTGATAAAAATGAATGGAATTTACTTAATTCCATATGTATCACTCTTCTTCTGTAACTTATTTTCCCCACTTGTTATTTTTGCTGTGAAACAAGCAACTGACAACCTAACTTTGCAGTCTTGGCCATATTTATGATCATAATGCATTGGCTTCAAAGTACTGCTCTTCTAATTGCTATCAGTCTTAGATAGCGAGAATACTCTCTTCTCTGTGCCTACCTCTTTTCTCTACGGACTCTGCAATATTTTCAAAATTCATCCTTTGCCTTAGCTCCAATACCTAGCTGTCTGTACCTACCAGGACATTTTAAAATTTGGAGTGTGGAAGCACATAAAGTTTTCTTTGAATTATTTACAGACGACCACTCTTTCTTTACTACCTAGAAAATCTAAGTATGATTAATAATTCTAATAAATCACTTTCAAATAGTACTGTAATTTTTATTTTTAGACTATTAAGGTCCCCAAACAGGGGTCAAGAATTAATAGGCACATTTTTTAATGCTTTAAAACTTTTACTGCCAGAAAATAATAGGTTTAAGGCTCTTGCAGAACTTAAATATTTCTCTCTTTAAGAAAAGTAAAATAGTACATTTGGGGAAGATAAAAATAAAATGATATTTTAAAGCAAATTCACCTCAAACCATGTACACAGTGTCTTATTTTAGTAATGCCCGGGAAGTACATAAGCTTCACAGAAATGTCAGACTGAAGCTGCATAAATTACTGTCATTCTCCCATTTCTCACTGCAGTGTGCAGCCACGCCCGAACTGTTCCTTAGCAGCCATTCAATTTACCATTCTCAACATAATAACTGTAATCTTAAAGAAAGAACCTTTCACATAATGCATTTGTGCTACTAACAGATGTCTTCAATCACCAGTTTCACATCCTTTCTCCATATTTCCATCAGTTAGAACATTAGATATATTTAAACCTAAATTTACTGAATGTTCTGTAATAATGAGGGGTGAAATTCAAGGCACAGGAAATCAAATAAATATATATTTGTTCTTTTCTAATCATTTAGTTCTTGTAGTATAAAATAACATGGAAGGACCCTGACTTAATTACATCTGTAAACACACACACACAAAAAGTCATTCCAAAGCAAAACACTCAACTGTGAATGTATTGAACTGGCCCGAAATTAGGTTGTAATTCAAAATTTTTAGAAATTGAAAGACATATTTTTTCATATGTGTACTTTAAGCAGAACATTTCATAAATTACCCTCCACTCCCCTAATATAATTAAAGCACTATTATTTGTGTTTCCTCCTGTCAGTATTAATATGTTTGAGATATATCTTCTAGGCTATTGTCATTTTAAGCTTGATAACAATTTTTAAAATGTTATATCACAACAAAAATGAATTTAGAAATTTTAACAAGTATTTTAATTGAAACTAATTATAACCACAATAACATTTAACCAGCAGAAGACATACTAAAACCAAAATCAACCCCCCTGCCAACAAGTTGATCCACTTTTAAACAAGAGTTTTGAGGCTGTAATTCTTTATGGGAGCAGACAGCCTTGTCTTCCTCTCAAGGAGCAGTGGATTTAAACCGCTGACCTTTCAGTTAGCAGTTCAATGCCTAACCCACAGTGCTACCAGACTCTTTAGGAGGTATCCTAGAAAACAGTAAAACTCATGCTTGTTATAAATTGGAGAATATATGTGCAAAGATTATATGCTAATGCAGGTTAAAAAGCAATTTAAAACACCAAAACTCTGATATAGACCTAAAAGACACAAATGTAGAGTTTTTTCTGTTTCTGAAATAGTAGTAAAGTATTAGAGATAAGTACTAGTGGTTAAATGTATTTAGTCACAATATGAAGTTCTGTAAGGTTTGAAGAACACTCCAAATCCATGTATTATTTTTAAATATGAACATTAATTTGTTAAAATAAACCCATACCTAGCTTCAATGCAGTATCTGAAAATTTGACCAGATACAGAAAAATGCATCAGGGCTCATATTTAAAAGTTAAACTAACATGTTTGTCTTGGGTCATTCTAAACAAGTGTGTTGTGAAGTCGATGCTGACTCATGGGAGCTGAGAGTTGGGTGGAATCAACTACGGCATTCAAATTCTGAGCTGGAATCATCGCAATGACAGCGGGTCTGGGCTTTATTGATAAGAAAAATCAGTGACGCTGGGTTTTGAAAAGGCATCTCTTGTGTTCTAGCCGGTCTCTAATCTAAAGTAATAATAAAACACAAAATGATACTTTTTAGGCACAGCAATTTGCTTTCAGAACAAAAATAGGTATGTTCCTAATAGGGAAAAAAAATTTCCCCTTCAGGAGAATATAATGTAAATTTAGGATTTAGCACTTGTATGTGTGTGGGAACTTTTTAAAAGGCTAATTGTTTATGGTTTCTACTCACTATACCACAATTCTTGTAAACATAATTGTTTGTCCATTTATTTATTTAACCTTCACTTTGTACACTAATCATTGTCCAGGTCAATATTGTCCATAAGTGAATATAATTGCTATATTTATATTATTATAATATAATAATTTAGAGACATGAAAAAGACAATTTAAAAATGGACAAAAAATTTTAAAGATATATGTTAACTTAGTAGTTTTATTATCTTTGGGGTAAATATTTAAAAACTGATAAATATTAGTATTAGTTGGTAAGTGTTCATGACTATTTAAATATAAATGTTAAATAAATCTATCATCATCTATTTGCCACAATTTATTTCCTAAACTGTTACGTTCAGAATTCTTCATCCAAAATCCAAAATTCTAATATTTACATATTATTCATCTTATCAATTAAGCTATACATTGTGCAGTATCCATAGAAGCATCTGTTTGAATTAATTTTCCTTTCAGCTATAAATTGTTCTTTTTCCCTAGATAACCATGTAGGGATCATATATCAATCAGATAAAAGGCAATTGTAGACCTCACATTTTTCTAGGACAAGTAATAAAAAACAACTGGGGTGACAATTAATCAGAAAAAAATAAACATATCTTTGCTGCTTGTGACCCCATGACTTTCTCAATAGGCAAAGTCACTTCAGCTCTCCTAATGTCAGGGTGAGGAATAGTAGATTATGCCAGACACTATTCCACAAACTTACATAATTACAAGAGTCTTTTAAAAGTAACTATGAAAGCATTTTATTACAGAAACACGACTGTAAATATGTTCTGAAAATGTCTGCTGTTTTAACTTATTTCTGTCTCTTTCTATAGTTCTTTTTCAAATTAAATTATGTACGCAAGTATCACAAAACAGCAGCTTTTAAATTTCTATGTAGCCAAATTCAAACCAATAGATAAATGATATATTGCTTAAGTGTATCATTATTTGACATAGAAAACCGTGTCTATTAGAAGGAAACTGGGTTGAAGACATGGCAGTACATCCCGAGGAACCTGGAAACCCAGCTGGTTTACACTACCTCAGGAACTTTCAACGCACTTAGAGTGCCCAAAGGGTAGGAGGTGAGGGAGGTACAGAGATGAGATGAGCCTGTTAGAGACAGACACAAGACAGAGCAAAATAAAGAAATATAAAGATGAATGACAAGGTTACATACATGAGCAACAATACATTTATTCATGGAAATAGAGAATATGAAGAAAGAAAGACTAAATACTTAGAAAATGTTGATTAGGTGACTTACACTTCAAAAACATGAAAAGAATTTACATAACTTGGAGGGGAAAAAGTCATACCTGAAAATAATTAATGCAATATAACAAATAAGCAATTTAAATACACCATACCAGAAATATTATTGTTGTTAAGAACTAGTCTGAAAGACACGAGCTTGACACTCAGAGGCACAGTAACACCAGTACATCTTCTCCATTTTCTGAATAGACCCATCCATTGAATCAACAAAGTCATCTTGATTTTTTTGACACATGAAAAATATTGTCTTTGTAACACAATGGTTTAATGCTGTTACCTACATGAATCTTTCAACAGGTCTTCTCTCAAGTTACTCTGAAAATTACTATTCTCACTATTTTTTCCTTTGAAGGAAAAATATTATAATTCTTAAACTCTTGGCATCATTTTTCTGAGACCACCATGCTTAACCACCCTATTCAAACACATGAAAACATTATCCACCTGAAAACAAAAGATGCAGCATTTGTGAAAGAAGTGCTGATGAAGACACACAATTGATTTCCAAAACCTAGAAATAAAAATCACCCCCAAATAAAGGTGCACATTGTTTTAAGGGCTGGAATTTACCCAGGTTTGAAAAGTCAAGTCATATCCCAACCCTTCAAATGAAATGTTTTCATGTAGCTTATGCCTTTGAGCAGTGAGTCAGAAATTGTCTGCTCTGTAATGCATTTGGAAGCGATAAGTAAAAATCAGCATACAGATTTAGAAGTATTCTGGTTAAAAGGGAAAAGGGATACATGGAGGAAAAAACATTAGAAATCACTAGTAAAGAGCAAAATGGCACAAAGACACTCTGTGCCTAAGGAAATTAAGAACCTTAAATTATTTTTATAAGTCATCATAAAGATAATTATGTTTTATAATAGTTTCATAATAAAAACATCTACAATAATATTGAAGGCATGACCAAAATTATAAACACATGTATCAATACAGCTTTCTTTCTAGATTGTTTCATGTAAAAGACTTGTTTTTATTGTCAGGAAATCTCTCTAATGTCACAGAAATTATTTGAATTTTTTTTAGCTATTTCTTTGGAATACTTTCTATCCATATCCTTTTCTGAGCCCTAATGTCAAAGTAGATATTATTTTTCTATTATTTTTGCTGTTGTTTTCCCAAATGTAACTGTCACTTTTTATTGAAACATCAGAATCAGGCATTTAATTCTCACAGTTTTGATGCTTAATGAAAAGTGAAAGTTAAACACAGCATGGAGGCATTAAAAATGCATGGTGAATCCATAGCATCCTGCAACACCAAATTCAAAAAAATACACAACAAGTAAAGTAAGTGTATTTGGAGGTGAGATTGACAAATTATCACAAATCACGAAAATGGTATAAACAAAGGAGTGTGGATTTGGGAAGGAGAGGAGCAAGTCAATACACTATGTTGTTGATCTAATCTGCAAATAATGCAGAGTCACACCGCAAATGCAGTCTCTGAATGCTGACCATTTGGAGGGACTTCCGAGGGAGCATGCGCAGGTGAATTAAGGAAGTGGAAATCTTACTCATCTGACTCATTCAGAGCTGTTTAGAGCACCAGTCCAATTTGGAGAGAAAGTCAATTGTTTTGCCTCGAAAGGAAAAGACCATTCCACTAGAGGAGGGAACTTATTTTTATGCTTGGAAGGGGAAAATTATTCAGTTTTCAAGTTTTTTTGGGGAAAATTTCTCATTCTGTTCACTCACTGTTCCATAATTTTAAAAGTCCATTGGCCCTCAAGGTCAAAGGACATTCCACTAGAGGAGGGAACTCATTTCTCTGCCTAGGCTTGGGAAGGAAAATGTATCTGGCTTTTGTTTTCTGGGAAATCCTCCTTCTGTTCACTCCCTGTCCTATATTCTTGGAAGAAAAAGTCAATTGTTTTGCATAAAATGCTCTGTTGATTATGTTTTTAATACTAGGGGCACTATTTTTCCTCTTTTGGAAGTCTTTCAATCCTTTTGGATCTCTCATTAGTACTGCACATAAAATGTATACTGCTATTGCATATTTATAAACAGAAAGTCAAATCTACATCTATGGCTATGAATTTTGATTTGTCTGTTTACCTAGAGTTTGTCAGATTTGGAAGTTCATACGTAAATTGCAAACTGTAGTAATAAAGGCCCTTCACACTTCTTTCGCTTACGAGTAGGAGATTTATTCCTAAATTAGTAAAAACCTATACATATTTTCAGAATTGTCAGCACACATAATTATGTAAAGCGTGCAAGGAGCAAAACAGAGTCACAAGGAGGTGTTATAAGCCTGGGCTTAGAAAACCATTTTTGACAGCATATTCTACAACAATACTTAATTGGAGATATGAATCTTATTAGAAATGTTTCCAAGTTTTTATTACTGTAACGTATGCCTCCAAGATTTATGTGTGTTCAGATAAAGGGTGATGGGACAGACGGTGACAGAATCTCTCAGAATCCAGTTTTCAGAAAAATCTAGGCGTTGCCTGAATATGACAACTAGGCCTGTAAAATATCTTGTGTTTATGTGAATCTATGTGCAGACTTGCGATTCATGACTGCAATTCTATCGTCTCATCTTATACTTAACAGAAGTTTATAGCAGTAACTAAAAATGTCTAGGACTACAACATGTCTATTATAAAACATCAAAGACAGCAAATCAACATTTGTTGAGCAAAATAGTCTCATCTTCCCTCCAAAAAACACAATACAGTAAAAAATTTTTGTCTAGTAATCAGTATCCCAAATAGAACTTCAGATATAAGAATAACTAATGGCTCATCTAAAATCTTTACTCTGCATAAACATATATTCTTACTATAGATATGTATTTTATTTCTCGCTACTAATGAAAGAATAACATTTTAGAAATGTTTTTGCATTACTTTAAAGGTGTGCTAAATGGTTATTGTAATGTTATACTTTATTAAGTTTTTCAACCTTCTAGACATAAGCCCATCATCAAAATAAGTATTTTTGTTTCTATAACATGACCATGTCAAATAAGTACAAAGTATTGTAAGCATGAGAGGCATGACACTTATAATGTCTCAGAATATAGAAGTTTCAAGTTTTAATTTTTATGCATCATATTTTTAAATAAATTTTCATTTAGAATATTAATACATTTTAAATGTATGATGTGTTTCAAAGTAAATTAGACAATAGTAAAAATTTCCATGTGATAACTAAGTACAAACTGGTACATGTCCTAAAGTACTTAGAGCAATCTCAATGAACCTCATATAGATGAACATATGTAGGTTGGCTGTTCTATATAACAGTGACTTGTATCCAAGCATTGCAAGGACTTTAAAAATCAAATGAATATTTCAAAAATATTTTTCACATTAACAACTTGCTCTATATTCTGATACAAAGTACAAGGGGATACCCCCTCCTCAAAACTGATGCCATTTATTGGTTTGTGTTGGTGTGAGAGGGATAGTACATTTGGAGTTCAATCCTCCAGGTCAGACTGTTATTCAAGCTTTCTATTTAGAGGTTCTGAAAAGATTGCATAACAGTGTGTGACAAAAAAGGCCTGATTTGTGGCTGATGGGGAACCGGTTTTGCCACTATGTCAATGCACCTGCTCATGCAGCCATCTCAGAGCACTAGTTTGGGGCAAAAATAAAAAACAAAAGCAGCATGCCTCTCTTGCCCCGTGCACCTTATTCACCTGACCTCACTCTGTGTGACTTCTTTTTGTTTCCATAAATGAAGAGGAACATGAAAGAACAGCAATTTGATGATGGAGAAAGAGGTGAAGAAAAAAAAAGGGGGGGTTGAAAAATGTTTCCAAGGATGGAATCACAGAATTGACAAACGTATTGAGTGTAATGGAGAGTATTTTTGAAGTGATAACATTGTTTTGTAAAATTAATTAAATAAATAGCTTTGAAAACAATTCTGTTTTGGGGGGTACCCCCTCATATATCTAAATTATCTTTATCTAGTAATTAGACTATTTCTTTTATATGTGTGTGCATTGGGTGAATAGTCGGAAAACTGGCAGAAATTCCCGAATAAAGCAAAGCGTATAGCAAACTCCAGCTGGTGCATTTGTGTGGAAGGCAGCGCTGACGCTTTTGAAAAGAGGCGTGAGATGATACGTGATACTCCATGTACTCGAGGCATGCATTTTTGGTCAGTGCTGAAATTCAGAATCTTTCTTTAAAAGCTTTGGACAAGACTGCTCGCTAATTTTTATCTTGTTGAGCAGGAGACTTTAATGGCTGATGGGAGCGAACACAGCACAACTGCATTTTCCTAAGTGGGACTAGAGAAGAGGAGAGGTAGTGACATATTTCTAATCAACAAGAGAATATTTACAAAGGCCGCGTGGATACCAGGAGAGTGTGCCAAAGCATAAACTAGTCTGTGCACCCCCATGGGGAGCTACTCATGACTTGGAAAGGGACGGTTGGCATGTGAAGTAGTGAGAAGGGCAGCTCCATGGGTGCTTAAGATGCCAACTACAAAAAGCAATGAACCCAGGCACTGAAAACCAAGCTGAATATCAGGGGACTTTAAGAAGTTTCTGGAAAAGTGGAATTAAAAGATAATAGAATTTTTCCATGCGCCTTTTAAAGCCCCCTCATATATGCAAGGCCTCAAGAAAGGCACTGGCTGGTTTATCTCTAAATGGAATTATCTGACTATGAGCAAACACAAGTCAATCTCCTTTACTTACAAAAGCTAAATGGTGAGCCTAATTCATGATAAGCAAAGTACACTCAGTACCATAAGTCAAATCACTGTATTTGAATTCCCAAGCTAAGGGAGTGAGACTCGGGCCTTGGTCAGGAGGCAATACATGATGAGCTCTTGGGCACCGTATATCCCCTTTGCGTTCATTCCCGAGCCTTTAAGGAAATTCAAATCTCTACAATGTGATGCCAAGAAATGAAAGTATACATGCATATAGAAACAAGCAATTCTACAACAAACACCTGAACTTCAATAAACCATTTCCAAGTAAAGACTGGTTAAAGGACTGAGAACCACGTTCCTATTTCAGTGATCTGTAATCGACGCAAAGAGCACAGTAATGAAACATTTACCATTTTTATCCATGGAATTTGGTTCTGACTGCTTTTTGCCAATATCAGCAAATGAACGAACAATGGGAATCCTGTTGGTGAGTTTTTTCTGATTCTGGTGATGATGCTGTTTCATCAGTGCCTCGTGGACTCTGTGGCGAACATCTTCATGGAGCTGTCCCGAGCTCACTTGTTGGTCAAGGACCATATCTGGAAGGAATACAGGAGGAAGATAAGCCTACATCTCCGGCCATGCATGTGTGCTGCTATGATCCAGATATGCGTGAATGATACTAGTATACCCAAGGGTATATTTTTCCTCTTAAAATGTTAATTAATTCTTTTAAGCTCTCCAAGTATTGACCTTATAAGCAGAAACCTATTTTCCTTTAGAGAAATGTAGCACAAGAACAAATTGGACAAACTCTCATTGCAAGGTTTAAATATATAATCATCATATGAAATATTAGTTTCTCAAATGGACATAGTTCTTTATAAAGTTATGGTAAAGATATAAGTACTTTATAGTCATCTTTATTCACACTACTAGGAGAAAACAGAAACAGAGATAAGAATAATATAAAAAATCAATGTTTGAAGTAGGAACATGGTTTCATATTTATATTTTAATATGATTTTACTCCCATTTTCTAGTAGAGAATAATTTCCTTGTGTCCTCTTTGATAGCAGTCCATCTGAATATCTGATGCCACCAAGCCCAGCAGTTTTCTGATTATGGAAAGGAAACAACTCTTTGACCTTGATACAAAGGAGTCTTTTCTCACGCCTCCCTTGAAAATGTATTTAGATATCAAGGTCCTCTCTAAGTAAAAACAAAGGATAAAAGCGAGATTTTTCTGAAGATTATAAAATTGCTATGAGTCAGAATCAACTTACTGGCAGTAAAGTTTGACTTTGCTTTTTATAGTTTTTTAAAATACTTCTTTCTACTACTTAAAGAAAAAAAATTGGATGAATTTGTAAAATGATGAGAAATGGGGAAAGCTTGCTGTTGTCGTGGTATTCGCCTTGCTTGGATCCACAATGGATGCTCCCAGAGCAGCCAAGAGATAAAACAGCACGCTGCATTTGGGTAAATCTGCTGAACAAAATCTCAACATGTTGAAAAGCAAGGATGTTACTTTGAGAATTAAAGTGTGCCTGACACAAGCCATGGTATTGACAAATACCTCATATGCGTGTGACAGCTAGACATTAACTAGGGAGACTAAAGAAGCATAGGGGTGTTTGAATTAAGGTACTAGAAAATGATATTGAAAGAAAGTACAGTACTGCCAAAAGAACAAACAAATCTGTCTTGGAAGAACAACCAGACAGCTCCATAGAAACAATTATGGTGAGACAAATCTCATGTACTTTGGACCTGTTAGCAGGAAAAACTGGTCCCTGGAAAAGAACACCAGGCTTGGTAAAGTAAAACCCCAAACCAAACTCAGTCCATGGAGTCAATGCTGACTCAAGTGACCCCTCTGGGTTTCCGCCATGGCTTACGCGAGTAGAAAGCCCAATCTTTGTCCTGCCGAGCTGCTGGTGGTTATGCACCATCAGCCATGTAGATCACAGCTCCACGTGTAACCATTGCACCACCAGGGCTAAGCAGCAGCAAAATAGAGGACCCTCGTGAGACAGACGGACACAGTGTGCACCAATGGGCTCAAACAAGAACAATGGTGAAGATGGTGCAGGGCCAGGCAGTGTTTCCTTCTGTTGTCCTCAGGGGCGCGCTGAGTCCGAACCTACTGAACAGCACCTAACTAACAGAAGCCAGACTGACAGTCACCATGTGTAAAGTGAGCAAATTGTCATTTATCGCCAACAAAACAGGTCGATGAGAGAAGGTATTTTACATTTCTTGTAATGTAAAAATTTGCTACCAAAAATGTCAGTGTAATTTCAGATCATAAAACATAACTCTGTTTGGTTTTTTTTTTCTTTTTTTCTTCCTTGTCCCGGCGCTTGAGGATAGAACCGGCAGATGGGCAGCCGCCGGCACCGAAGACATGACGCCGAGGGGACCGGAGTCCGTTCCCTCTGCCTCCGTACATAACGGGGACCGGGACTGCACGCCCGGCCCCCGCCAAGAAAAGGAGGGTCTGTTTGGTTTTTTAAAGGCATTAACTCATAGATCAAAGTAGATTGAAATAGATATATTTCTTCCATTTCTATAGTCACTAGAATTAACGTTTCAAAATTAGCAGACTCCTCTCTCATAAACAATGTTTTTATACGGTGTAAAGGGGAAAATAATTTGGGAGACAGAGCTGGGTCACTCTAGTACATTCTACTGTATTGTCTTGCAAACTTGAATAACCTCAGTTGTTCTTATTTGTAAAATGGTGTTAATAATATCTATCTCATGTTGTTGACAGGATTAATGATATCAGACACCTGACACGCTCCCTAGGAACATGTTTCTGAGTCTCAGATTTTCTTTGAAATTTCCACTAAATATATAATTGGTTCCTGGTTCAAAATTTTAACCTAGTCTAAATACATTTTCACCCCCCATATTTTACAATGACATTCAATTGGAGGAAAAGTTGGGTTTATCAATCACAGGAAAACCAACCCAAACTAGCTAAAGCTCTGTGTTTTGTTGGGATCTCTACAGAAAGACCAAGGTTAAATCTGGCTCTAATTCTAGATCTCACTGACTCTGCAGCTTCCCCTCCTCGATGTGCCTTCGGAAGAAACAGATTGTTTGGCTTTTCCTGAAAAATTCTTTTTACACTTACCCCGAAAATATTCTCTCAAACCATGTTGATACAGCCTCCCCCATCCCTAAACAAACACTGGCAAAGGAGGGAGGATTCCCAAGATTGGTTGAGACCCATTGGGCTTTTCCCCTGGGTCAGTTTTCTAAACCAAACGCGAACACACTTTCATTGTAAAGGTTCAGGTAATCAATTCTTCAGGTTTTGCAGGCCATGTGGTCTTTTTCATAAATGCCCCACTCTGTCTTTGTGGCATGAAAGCAGCTACAGAAAACATGTAAAAAAATGTGGCTGTGTTCCAATAAAACTTTATTTATAGACACTGAAACATGAATTTCACATACTTTTCACATGACACCAATTATTACTAGTTTCCCAACCATCTAAAAAGGGAAAATATATCTTAGCTATCAAACCTCACACAAACAGCCACAGGGACGTATTTAGGCCCCAGCAGGCAGTTTGCTTTTCACCACGGGACTCAGCCATAGTGCGCCCATAATCCTCTCCAGAGTCCCTTCCAACTCTAAACCCATGTGATCGGGTAGAAAAACACTTCAGTCTATGTGACAGCTGTTTTGGTGTTTAGCACTTAGGATATCCGTAGATTAATTTAAATGAAAGGAAATGATCAATTGTAAACATAGGTGGCATCACCCTGAAACCTTCCCCAAGTGGAAAAACTACATGAAGTAGGTTATTGAAACACCAATAGGATGCCACTGTAAGGCAGTTTCATCTACAAACCGTAGTGCGTTACCCCTGTTCTAATCATAATCCAAATCAATCATGATAAACCATGGAAATAACATGAATGCCTACCAAAGCACAATCTTTTCAGGCTTAAGCATGACAGAATCCATATCCCCTAGTTTAACGCTTCTCAGATATAGTCTTTCCTGGTAAGAATTACATAAGAGAATGTGATCATGAACTAAACTGTCCCTCACCTGGGGCAGGCAAGCATGGAAAGATGAAGCGATGGGCTAAAATGCAGATAGGCATTAGCTTGGGTGAAAGGGAGGAGGAAGGGCCATACGGAGGAGAAGAAATATCAGGGGAGGGGGGATGAGATAGATTGTGAGGGGGATGGTCAATGAGTAGTTTGAGCCGTTGAAAGCAGAATTCATGGTCTGAAATGTAAACCCCCAATGCATAAGTCAATTTTTAAAAAGTTCCTCCTTTGTTCATCAATCAACAGGCCTTTGAGGAGGAATGCACCAAATAATATCCTAAGGAACTGGAAACGTTAATCACCTTGCTTAAGAAGATCACTTATATCAAATTAACAGTTACGTCCCAAAGGGAATTTGAATGCATTAATATCTCACCGTTTTCTCCTCACCATTATAGTACATATGAATATTAACCTCGAAAGTAGGAAAGCACAATGAACCATCAAGATTTTGGGCCCGGGGGCAAGTCCTACCATCTCAACAAGCTTTGATGCCTAAATAATACATCGTAGCCTGCCAAAGCAAAATGCGAAGATTTGCATGATAGGAAAAGAGGCATGACTTAAAAGGACAAAGAGATGACAGCCCTCCCTAACCCTAACCAGACTGTAGGAAAAATGGCTACACTCTGTTGCTAGTCATTGGTTCAAACCCACCAGCCATCCTTTGGGGAAAAGGTGTGCAGTCTGACTCTAGGGGGCGGGGTGGAGGCATTTCTATTTGGTCCTGTAGGATCTGAATCGTTACCACAAGGAATATTTGTTTGACCAGGATTTCAGAAGATGCGAGACTGTTCTAATGCTAATCATGTAATTATTTTATCATCACCAATCCATCTTGACTACGGAGGCCCTGGGGGACCTCAGCTTCTGTATGGACAACCTTGGAAACACTTTAAAATCCCATTGTCTTAACTTTAAAAGATGCTGTGGGGGAAATTTGGACTCAGGAATCTAAATTCTGTACTTTAGTTGTTAGCATTGACAGGGCTGTGTGTGCTGTAAAAATGTAAATGGCCATAAGAATACGTACTTTGCAAGCCAGCAATTGAAAAAATATACCTGTTACATCTATATCTAATATACATATGGCTCTATTCATAACCTCAAATCTGCAGATTACAGTCAGTGGACCAAGCTGCATTTTTCCTTCAAGAAAATAGTTTCAACAGCAAGGTTTATTTTAATGAGTAGAGAGCTATGATTAATAATCTGTCCATGGTATTAACTTGCTTTGGTCTTAATTTCTTCTTAACTCTTACTGACAGAATTAGGTTAAAGTAGACACACTGCCGAGAGAATATTTTCATTATTAATCTTCATAATGCTGAACTTCAAAGAGATTAACAGAGGAATAAAATCGCTTATAGTTTATATGAATACAATTAAGAAGAATTTTTATTGCAATTAATTCCTGTATCAGAATAAATTATGATAAGAAAACATATCTGGAGGATTCTGGATTGGAAAAGATTGCTGTGTTGAAGGAAAAAGTTTAACTTTATTCTGAGTTCTCTAAAGCTTAGGAAAATGGATGTATTTTAAATTAACTTTATCCACAAGAAAATCTGACTTTAATTACACCTGAAATTCTTGACAGACCTTCTAGAAACAAATAAGATTTCCTGCTACTAAGTCTACAAAAATTCCTTAAGAGAATTATCTAAGAATCTGTTCAAAGAAAATCAGAACATTGATTTAGAAATACCTTGTCATTCTAGAACAAAATCTGGGTTATCTCCCTATAGCAATAAATGTCAAGAAAACATGAATATACAGAGTACATATATTCCCTAAATATTAGGATTTAGAATTCTTAAAGATAAACGGCTCAATCTAGCATTTGGGAAATTGAAACTAGTGATTAATATATGTATATGTTAATAACTGCCTAACATAGATGAAACTAATGACAAACTGGAGGTGGAAAAGAGAGGGAGAGGTTTCATGGTTAATCACTGTGGTTCAAGTATCCTGAAATAAAACAAAATAAAATGTAGGATTACAGGTTAGTTAAAAAAAGAAAAGGCTACCCCTGTAAATGCCACCATCAATATTTCACTTTCTGTGTAGCTGATTATAAACTGGAGCGATAACCCCATCCTCCTGTAATAAGGTCTTTGTGAAATTAATACTAATGGATTTGAAAACAGTTTGCAAAACATACTAATTTATTACACATTTGGTAATACTGCTAAATTGTCCTAAACTGAAAATCACAGTGGCAAAAAGGATGAAAATAATTATGAGCTATAGGGAGAAAATGTAATGAGATCTCTTTGAGGACAGAAATGTTTTTTCTGGATTGGATAAATCAAATTACAACTACTTGATGAAAGAAAATCTATTCTTATTAATTATTAACAAGAACTCTAAGGTAATAATTATCAGCACAAATGTTTATAAACATATGTTTCCACATGATTCTAGTTCTCACTTGCCCGCCTTTTACAGAGTGCTCCTCACTGAAAATGGCACATTCAAGTTGGGCTATTTCAGACTCAGAAAGATACAACTAATTAGAAGAGCAGAAAAAGATACTAATAGCTATTTAGGTTATGAAGACTTCCACTGAACTACTTTCATTTGTAATGAAAACACTAAGAGGTCTTGTGGAAATAAATGGCTTAACATAGCTAACAACCTTCGCATAAGCTACAAAATTAAACTTTGGAAAATAGGATAAAATTCAGGAATAGGAGCACTATTTTAGAGAATAAAAGCAATACAAAGAATGTTAGACAAATTTCTGGAAGAAAACAACTGGTAGAAACAACTGCTTTATGGAAGCATTAGAAATTACGTAACATAAAGTTAAGGCATGGCAAAATTATGAAAAGGAAATTCCTGAGTCGGGGTTCGTTTCACCAGGGTGAGGAAGTTGACAGCCTCATAATAGATAGCCAATTCTAACTTTTTTGGATCAATCCATTTTCAAAGGTTGATCACTGATTTTAGCAGCAGAAATAAACTACTTATATTGGACAAGACTGAGTCAAACTCTCAGTGAGGGTCAAGTCTGACTCACAGCCACCCTGTAGAACAGAGCAGAAGTGGTCCAGCGGGATTCCAAAGATATCTAGGCCATGACATTTTTAGTTCCTGATTTCTCGCTGAAAAAATGAGAATGACATCTACCCCACAGGCTGTTCTGAAGATAATTACATATACTGCTTTTCTCATGGGGTTCTAGTATATGGTGTCCTAACATTTCTGAATCTATAACATTTTCTTTGTAAGAATTAACTTACAAACTTCCTAAAAGTATGTCCTCATATTTATATGTTAAGAATTAAAGTTGCAGATGGACATTGGCCCTCGACTCAAGTACTCCCTCTCAACACAAGAACACTTTGTTCTAACAATGCGGCATTCTGTGATGCTCACCTTCCCGACACGATTGCCGAACACAAAATGAGTGCATAAGCAAATGTGGTGAAGAAAGCTGATGGTGCCCAGCCATCAAAATATATAGCATCTGGAGTCTTAAAGGCTTGAAGATAAACAAGTGGCCATCTAGCTAAGAAGCAACAAAGCCCACATGGAATAATCACACCAGCATGTGTGATCATGAGGTGTTGATGGGATCAGGTGTCAAACATCTAAGACCCAGAACAAAATCATACCCAAGGTGAATGGGGTCGAGGGTGGGTGAGCATGGAGTGGAGACACAATGCCCACCTGTAGACAATTGGATAGGCCCTCACAGAGGAGTCACATGGAAGAGATGAGCCAGTCAGGGTGCAGTGTAACACCGATGAAACACACAACTTTCCTCTAGTTCTTTGGTGCTTCCTTCACCCCACTATCATGACCTCAATTCTACTTTACAAATCAGATTAGACCAGAACATGCATACTGCTACAGATAAGAGCCCACAACACAGGGAATCCAGGATAGATAAACTCCTCAGGATCAACAAGGAGAGTAGAGCTACCAGGAGGATTAGGGGAGGGTAGGAGAGAGAGGGGGAATTCATCACAAGGATCAGCATATAACCATCTCTCAGGGGGATGAACAATAGAAAAGTGGATGAGGGGCGATAGAGAACAATGTAAGACATGAAAATAACATCTCTAACTTATCAAGGGTTCGTGAGGGAGGGCGGGCGGGCGGGACATGGAAGGGGAAGAAATGGGGAGCTGATATCAGGGACTCAAGTGGGAAGAGGATGCTTTGAAAATGATGATGGTGGCATATGTGCAAATGTGCTTGATACACTGGATGAATGCATGGATTGTGATAAGAGATGTAAAAGCCCCCAATAAAAGCATTTTCAAAAAAAAGCCACAAATAGGGGCCAGGGGTTGGTTAGTTGGTTTTTCTGTCTCTATAATATAATGAACATATTGAAATATGCCTGAAGTCCCTTATTCTCTGCTTCTCTAATAAATCCCATATGTGATTGCTTTTATTTTTCCCAAACTAATTTTTAAAATAATTTCACTGGGGGCAGTTACAGCTCTTATAACAATCTATACATCAATTGTACAGATCACATTTGTACATATCTTAAAACATCATTTTCTAAACATTTTCATTCTGTTTGAGCTCTTGGTATCAGCAACTCTTTTTTCCCTCTGTCCCTTACCCTCCCACCCTCATGAACCATTGATAAATTATAAACTATTGCTTTCATATCTTACACTGACTGCTGTCTCCCTTCACCCACATTTCTGTTAACTAATATTTTTAATGACCTGAGTCCTAGTTTAAACTTTTTTAAACCCTCGATTAATAATTTTATACATACACTTTCCAAGCTCATTCTTGTGAGTTTATTTTTGTGTTGTACTGTTTTATTTTTACCAAAATGTTTTTTTATCATACAGATCAAAAGATACAGCCTTACTATCAGTCAGAGACCACTGTAATCTTGATTGTGCTGAATCGAACTTGGCAAGTTGACCACCCTATAAATGTGACCTGAATTGGCTCTGGGCGTAAGTATCTCCTAATGGTTCCATGACAGAAATTTCTTCCCTGGTTTCTAAATTTTTGTGGGGGTCTTTTCCTTCTTACACATCCCTTGTATTTTTGTCTGTGTCCTCTTAGGTGTGACCCTTACCACCTTAGTGTGATTTTGTTTTCTATTGTGTTTCCCAGCTGTGAAGCAGGTGGAGTGGATGCATAACGATAATAATTGACACAATGGGATATAAGGAATACAGAAGTGGGGGTAGTGGATGATAGGGAGGGTGTGGTAGTTACATAATCTCTTGTCAACTTGAGATTTAAGAGTGAAGAGGTGGAGTTTAGCCTGTCAGTCAAGTTGTAGGTTGATTACCTCATTTGGAGGCACTAAGAAGATAAATAGCTTGCTAAAGGTGGGACACAGGCTCACTCCCTGGGAGACATCTGTGTTGACAAGACATATGGAGCTACACTAGAGCCCTGAAGCTGGAGGAGCCACTTGGAGACCCCTGCCAGTGTTGAGATATCTCCACTGCCACTGGATTTACAAGACTTTCCACCCATTGGTTTGTGATCTTCCTGCATTTGGCCTCATTGCATGTGTTCTGTGAGTCTGAAGCGTAACTTACAGACTGGTATTGGATGTATGGATTAATATCATACTTATGGACTTCATCTGGACTTGGCTGGGATGTTTCCTTTATATATAATTACTCTTTTATATAAGATTCTTTCTTATTGACATGAGTGTCGATGAATTTGTTTCTCTAGTCAACCCAGACTAACACATTATGGTCCCTTGTGAGTGGGGTACTAGAAAAACAAACAATGAAGATGGAGAGTGGATGCTTGTGTGACCTCTACCTCATGGGAGGTTTTCTCATTTGGCTAGCCAGAGGGCAGATAGGTCCATGAAACAGACTTGGTTGCTTTTTTGGAAAGAGCATGGGAAGCTGAAGTTTTGATTAATTTGTTTGGCTGTTGTTTTTGGTTATTCCTGTTTGAAAGGGGATTTTAGGAGTCTATCATCAAGACGGGAGTGGGCACTAGAACATATTGTGATGACATAACTCAGCTTAGTGGCAGTGTAACCACGGCAGTACTTGGAGGGGAGGGGGAGTTCTAAAATTGATGTGGGGGTGGTTGTACAATTCTCCGTGATATGACTGAATGATTGAACTATTAAATTATATGATGTATAATTTACTTGCCAATAAAACTGTTGGGGAAAACAGGATGCAGCTCTTTGATTCAATTGTGAAGAGTCACCCTTGTGCCAACCCAGGGGGCAGTTCTAGCCTGTCCTAGAGGGTCACTGTGGGTCAGAATGGATGGGAGGGCAGTGAGTTTGAGTTTCACTTCTTCGGGTTGGTAATATCTTATCGTTCTCAGTACTTGGTGAATATAATTGCTTATGTTTTATAGCCATAAAAAAATGCAAATCCAAATCATTCCAGGCTCCAGTCATGGTATTAGCTAACAAAACTAATCTCCGTTTTATCACGTGGCTTCCTCTGTTATCTAGGAGTTTTAACTAAGTATATATATATGTATATGTGTGTGTGTGTGTGTGTGTGTGTGTGTGTAATGGGCACTTTCCTACATCCACTTAGACCCACATTTTTCCTGTTTATTGACATTGTTTTCATTTGGTGATTCCATGTGAGACCCATTTGTTCTGTTCTTCTGCTTTAATTTTCTAATGGTGGCAGTGAAAAACAAGAAACAAGGAATACTGCTGGTGTTTGGTGCCGTCAGTAAGAATATCTAAATATTCAGGTTTTCTTCTGGACCTGCCTATCATCAGTTAGGAGAAATTTCTCTGAGATTCAGCTTCCTTGTACTTAAGGGCGATGCAAAATGATTCCAAGGCCTCCTGAGTCATCCTGCTTGGTGGTGGGGGTCTGCAAAACTGAAGTCAACGTGCAGGGAGGTTAATGGGCACCATAGGCACCACGATGGACTCGGGCATAACAAACGCTCACGGAGATGGCCCAGGACCAGGCAACGAGCTACAACAATACGGGACAGGTACCGTGAACGTTAATTGTCCACACTTCGCGCACTTGTAGACTTATAAGTAAAAGAGAATAACCCAAAGCAGCTCTACCTACAGGTGTAAAAGAGACTGGGGGGGGGGAGGGGAGATATACCTGCAATTTCTTCTAAAGTGTTGGCATGCATGTCCAGCAGAACAGTTCCATTCAGAATACAACTTCTTAATTCAAACAGGCTATGCAGTGAGAGAGTAGCTACATACGGCTTACTCCACCTCTCTCCTCCATCTTCCACGTCTTCTTCAAACTTCAACCACCTGTGTAAATGAATATCATTGTCAGCACATCAAATCTGATTCTACTGTAGCGGAAGGATCCTTTATGCCAGTGAGAAAAAGTGGAGACAGAAAGATCTTCGTCTTGCTTCTTGGTTTCATGGGTTTTAGAAATCAATAAAAGCTAGCCCAAGCCTCTTGGTCTATGTCATTTTAATTCCATTGCATGAACTTTTTTTAAAATAAAAAATAAATATTTAAAACAAACTAAAATTCATGTTATGTCTCTTCATTTTTCTTGTTCAGGAAAAAAAGGTTAATATCAAAATTTAATCAATAATAACCGTAAAACGGGGAAGTAACTGCAACAGTTGACGCATGGCCCTCCCAGCTCCCTCTCCCCGGGGGATGGACAACAGAGACATGGTGAAGGGAGGCAGTGGACAATCTAAGACATGAAAATAATAATAATCTCTAATTTATCACGGTGGGGGAGGGAGGGAAACAAGAGGAGCTGATATCAAGGGCTCAAGTAGAAAGAAAATGCTTTGAAACTGATGATGCAACATATGCACAAATGTGCTCGATACAAGTCATGTATGGATTGTTGTAAGAGCCCCAATAAAATGACTTATTAAACAATTTAAAAAATAATAACTGGACAGTTGTATATAATGAAAATAGAGTTTGTTTATGGAAACAATGATGCCTGAAATAGATGTGAGAAAACGTGAAAGAATTTGTTTTTTAAGGGGCAATCTTAAATCTGAATACTTCTGTTTCTTAATGATTTGCTGATTGAATTGTTAGGGAGGCTTGTATAATTTAGAGACATTACATAGGAAAATCCTTTTAAAAGAGTCTGGGTAAGAATCCAGTGATGGTACAGAACTCTGGTGTCATTGTGGTTACAATTTGGGCTGCTAACTTCGAGGTTAGTAGTTCAAAACCACCAGCTGCTCCTCTGGAGAAAGATGGGGCTTTCTACTCAGGAACCAGTTACAGCCTCAGACACTCACAGGGACAGTTCTACTCAGCCCAAAAGGGTGGTTATGGGTCAGCAACTCAATGGCAGTGAGTTTACTTTTTGGTTCCCAAGATGGTGGTCACTTCCTACTGATTAAATATCTGAGAATTTATTTCAGCCTGCATTTGGGGAGTATTCCTGCTCGGGATGAACGAGAGAAGAAAGCCTTAACACTGAGTGCCAGTAAGACACCACTGCTGGGGAGGAGAGATGCATCAGAGGAATGAGTCAGGATCAACTCAGTAACAAGAGCACCCAGTTTTGCTTCTGAATAAAACCGATGAAAAGCATAGAGAGAAACGATGGTTTTGCTGCGCCGACAAAAAGCACTCACTCTTCTCTCATTAGTAACCCCATGAAATGAATGACCCATTTAATTCCGGCATTTCTAACGACTCCGCTTAAATTGATTTTCTCACCCCTTCTATTCCTACTATACCCTCATTCCATTGCTCCTTAGTCAGTTTGGGCTAAATTTCCTCTCTCCATGCAACAATGCCCAGATTCTCTGTAGGACTATATATTTGTCGATTAGAGGACAAATATCTGAGAGCAACTCGTTAAGGAACTAGGGGGGTGGGGTCACCCAGAAAAATTTATAATAATTCATGTGCCCAAACCAAAACTCATTATCAGAGTCCATTCCAACTCGGAGCGACACTGATAGCGTAGGACTTCCTCCACAGGATTTCCAAGATGCATTTTTATGGGATTAGATGGCCCCATCTTTCTGCCATGGAGAGGCTACTGGGTTCAAAGCACCAGGATTGCTGTCAACAGTCAAGTGCTTTCCAGCAGAGCTCCTTGATCAATATGTCGAGTGGCAAGTAGATCTGTCCCCAGGGTCAGGCAGTGAAAAAGAAACCGGTAGTTTTCAAACAGGAATGAACTTACTGGCATTGAGTCCATTCTGGTTCATAGCGATCCTGGTGGGGTATTCAACCATTGGGCTACTAACTGCAAGGTCAGCAGTTCAAAACCTCTGCAAAGGAGAACGATGAGGTTTTGTGTTCCCGTAAAGATTGAAAGTCTCGGAAACTCACAGGGGCAGTTCTGCCTTGGCCTGTAGGGTCTCTATGAGCCAGAAAGCACAGCTGTGCTCATTACATGTTATAAAACACCTGTTGTTGCTGCTTTTGTTGGGTGCCAGTGAGACAGTTCCCAATCAGAGTGACCCTACGTGCAATGGGGAACAACCACAGTCCTGTCCCACGGTATCCTCTCAAGAGTTTACTCAAAGCATCCATCAATAGTGCAACCTGAGACTTGAATGGTAGCTCCAATTCTTTTAGCTTAAGATATGCCAGTCATGTTCTTCCCTTTTGGTTCTCCAATTCCAAATCTTTGCACAGGTCATTATAAGACACTATCTTTTCTTGCTGCACTTTGAAATGTTCTGTTCCGCTCTTCTGCGTCATCACTTCTTCCACTTGTTTGGCCTCCCTCATCGGTCACTTGGTTGTACTGTGATGGTTTGCACAGTGTTGTTATGTTGGAAGCTATGCCACCAGTATTTCAAACAGCAGCCGAGTCACTTAGACCCCATCAGAGCTTCGAGACGAGGAGCAGACTATGGAAAAGGAGTAAGTTCTCCATTTCTGAGGAATTAGTCCCTGAAAACAGGCAGAGAGGCTGGGGTTGTTAAGTGCTGCCAGGTGAGTTCTAACTGCTAGTGCCCGTGTACGACAGAATGCAAAACTGCTCAGTCCTGGACGGTCAGTGCAACTCATGGAGGGCTTTTTCTTTCTCTCTGTCCTGATGGCATTATCCAACGTCCGTGAGCCAACGTCTGCCATCTCGATTCTAAGGCGCATTCTGGCTGTACTTCTCCCAATACAGATTTGTTTCTTCTTCTGGCATTCCATGGTATTCCTTACTGGTACAATAATTCAGGGGGGGTCCTCAAATATTTTAAGCAGGGGGCTACTTCACTGTTCCTCAGACCCATTGGAGAGCCAGACTAGAGTTAAAAAAAAAACTATCAACAAATTCCTATGCCCACTGCACATATCTTATTTTGAAGTCAAAAACAAAGGGGGCAAAAACACCAGGCGGGCTGGATAAATGTCCTCCGCGGGCCGCATGTGGCCTGCGGGCCATAGTTTGAGGATGCCTGGTTAATTCAAAGGGATCCATATTCTTCTGTCTTCCTTCTTCCTTTTCCTGATTTCACGTGCATATGAGGTGATTACAAATACCATGCCTAGGGCCAAGTGCACCTATGTCTTCAAATTAATATCTTTGGTTTTTAAAAAATTTTGAAGAGCTCTTTTGGAGCAGACTTGCCCAGTGCAAAATATCCTTGGAGTGGATGACTGTCGCTTCCATGGGGTTTTGATTGTGATCCCAGGTAAAATAAAATATCTGATAACATTAATATTTCTTTCAATTTATCATGATGTTGCTTCATAGTCCAGGTGTAAGGATTTAGTTTTCTTTATTTTGAGATATAATCCATATTACAGTCTTTATCAATAAGAGCTTCAAGTTCTTTTTACCTTCACAAGCAAGTTTGTGTCATCTTATTATCACAGTGGTTAATGATGTGAGATAGTTAGGTTTTATTGTGCCAACCTGACCAATAAACACATGTGGGAGTAATTGAAGGGGGGGGGGGATAAATGGCTCAGTGAGCCTCACCCTTTTAGTTCTCAGGTCTCTTGCTTTGTGATGATGGTCACACCAGGGTGCAGCTGCCTTAGCCAGTTCCCTGCTTCAGCTGGCAAGGCTCACTTCCTGCAAGACACCCCTAAGGAGAAGCCACATGGACCTACCCCAGTGCAGCCCGGGGTGCTGGAGCAGCCGTATGGAGATACCTGCCAACACTGAGATACTTACACCTCACTGATTCAGCTTTCCTCCTGAAGTTGGCTCCATTGCATGTGTTTTCTGAGACGGAGGAAGACTTTGTAGATCAGTGTCGGACATATGGACTAGTGTTGGACTTATGGGCTTGGGCAGCATTGAGTGGGATGTTTCCTTAATGTATATTTACCCTTTATATAAAACTCTCGCTTATACATATGAGTAACCCTTGCAATCACTAATCTATTCCTCATCACCATTGTTTTGCCATATTTAGTCTGCCTCTGTAACGTCTTGGGAAGCTCATGGGGATAGTTCTATTTTGTTTTGTAGTGGCTTTGAGTCGGAATTGAGTTGGCGTATGGAGATGGAGGGATTCCATTGTATGGATATATCAGAATTAGTTTGAAGAATGTTGGATTGCTTAAGGATTTTACTGTTTCAAATGAAACTTTCATGCAAATTCATATAGAGATTTTTTTTTCATGAACTTAAGTTTTCATTTCTCTGGAAAAAATTACCCAAGAATGTGATGACTGGGTTTATATAGAAAATGCATTATTTAGTTTGGTTTTCTTAAATAATTTTATTGGGGGTTCATACAACTCTTATCACAATCCACACATACATCAATTGTATAAAGCACATTTTTACATTTATTACCCTCACCATTCTCAAAACATTTGCTCTCTACTTAAGCCCCTGGCATCAACTCCTCATTTTCCCCTCCCTCCCTGCTACCCCCTCCCTCAGGAACCCTTGGCAATTTATAAATTATTATTGTGTCATATATTTCCCTGTCCGATGTCTCCCTTCACCCACTTTTCTGTTGTCTATCCCCCAGGGAGGAGGTTATATGTAGATCCTTGTAATTGGTTCCCCCTTTCCACCCTCCCTCCACCTTCCCGGTATCACCACTCTCACCACTAGTCCTGAAGGGATCATCTGTCCTGGGTTCCCTGTATTTCCAGTTCCTAACTTTACCAGTGTACATCCTGGTCTAGCCAGATTTGTAAGGTAGAACTGGGATCATGATAGTGGGTGGGTGGGGGGAAGCATTTAGGAACTAGAGGAAAGTTGTATGTTTCATCATTGCTACATTGCACCTTAATGGCTTGTCTCCTCCCCGTGACCCTTTGTAAGGGGATGTCCAGTTGCCTACAGATGGGTTTGGGGTCCCCATTCCGCACTCCTCCTCATTCACAATATGATTTCTTTGTTCTTTAATGCCTGATACCTCATCACTTTGACACCTCATGATCACAAAGACTGGTTTGCTTCTTCCGTGTGGGCTTTGTTGCTTCTGAGCTAGATGGCTGCTTGTTTACCTTCAAGCCTTTAAGATGCCAGATGCTATATCTTTTGATAGCCGGGCACCACCAGCTTCACCACATTTGCTTATACACACATTTGTCTTCAGCGATCATATCTATATTCAGTTTCATAAGAAATTATTAAACTGTTTTACAGAATGATCTGCCATTTTACACTCCCTTAAGTAATGTATGAAAGATGAATTTTCTCCCCATTATTGTCCGCATTTTTAACTTTTTAAATTGTAGCTATCATTAGTTGTGCAGTGAAATCTCATGATGATTATAACCTGAACTTCCTAATGACTACTGGTGTTATAAAATTTTCCATTTGCTTTTCAGGTGGTATAGTTCTTTTTAAATGAAAATCTGTTCATGCTTTTTATCCATTTTCCAAATTTAATTGGTTTCATACTGTTGAGCTTTTAGAATTCTTTATCTATTCTATATTGTTTATACTGTTACTATTATCTGATTCGAGTTTTTAAATATTGTTATCTTAAAGTACAACTTATCAATATTTTGTTTTATGAACCATGTTTTTGTTATCACAACTAAAATGTTATCTTCTATTCCTGGGTCCCCAAGATTTCTTCTTTGTATTCTTCTAAAATTTTTATAGATTATGTTTTACATTAACATTCATAAATATATCTTGAACTAATATTATACACGTGAATATTTAGATCAAAGTGCATTTTTTGTTCTATAATATCCATATTTTTCCAGTGCTGTTTGTTGTAAACATTATTCATCCATGGAATTAGTTTTTTCTCCTTTGTCAAAAATCCTTTGCTCACACTTAAGTTGGCCTGTTTCTGGTTCTCTATTCTCTTTCATAGACATATGTGTGTATCTGAAAAAATATTTTGGAAACAAATTCAAGAAAATGGCATTCTTTAGAAGGAAAACTCCTGTGGTTGTGTGTCAACTTGCCTGGGTCATAAGTCCCTGGTTTGGCCACTAAGATGCGATTTGGCAGTTATGTAGTGATGTAGTCAGCACTGGTGTTGTAGGGGCCTTACTCTGGCCTTACTGCTAAGAGAGATCCATTTGTCCTTTGGGTAGTCCATGATACTTTCAATATTCTTCTCCAGAACTATAATTCAAATCCATCGATTCCTCTTTGCTCTTTCTTATTCAAGGTCCAACTTTCACATATGTATGGAGCATTTCAAAATACCATGGCTTGGGTCAGGCGCACCTTAATCCTCAAAGTAACACCCTTGTTTTTCAATACTCTAAAGAGGTCTTTCATGGCTGGTTGACCTAATGCCAGGCATTTTTTTGATCTTTTGACTGCTACTTCCATGAGCATTGATTGTGGATCCAAGCAAGACAAAATCCTTAACAATTTCAACCTTTTCTCCACTTAGGATGGTACCTAATGGTCCAGCTGTAATGACTTTGTTCTTCTTCACATTGAATTATAATCCATACTGAAGGCTGCAATCCTTGATCTTCAACAGCATGTTTTATGAAGCATATTGAATAAATCATGAACTGCCAGAAGAATAAACAAATCTGTATTGAAAGAAGTATAGCCAGAATGCTCCTTAGAAATTGAGGATGCCAAGACTTTGAACTAAATACTTGCAGAGAATTTGGACATGTTATCAGGAGGGGCCCATTCCTGGTGGAGAACATTATGCTTGGTAAATAAGGGGTAAGTGACTAAAAGGCGGACCTTCAACAAGAAGTCTTGGTACCATGGCCATTACAATGGGCACAGGCATAGTCAATGTAAGAATGGTGCATAACGAGGCATTGCTCTGTTATGTTTCATGTGGGTTCACTCTGAGTCATGAATCAGAGCATACACAGAGTTTCTAACAGTAATGGCAGTAAAATACACACACAGTGTATCTTTTTTCCCCATTCCATTTCTTACTTCATAGATAGAAAACAATAGGTCTGGGAGCACACTAAATTTTATTTCATGATCTGTAGTCAGTGAATATATTGTCAGTTGGAAGTTGTCTGATTACAGCTAATGACCTAAATGACGGCAATTTGTTCTGGTTTTCAAATAAACTCAGCTGACACTTATCTGAGCAGTAAATCAAAGCAAACCAGAGTTTCAAAGTCATGATGGAGATATGATGGACGATGAAAACAAATAAAGTCATAGCCAATTGTATGACACTTTGAGGAGGGGAAGATTTAAACTTTGAGTAGATTATTTTTTTTCCTTCTGAATGTCTGGATCTGTTTTTAAATCACAATTAGTACCTCACAATCTCTTTATGTTAAACAACATGACACAGGTGTTTCATCAATTTTTTGAGGGTTAAGTGGATGATAATCTCTTCTGAAATATACATATTAAAGCCTATAAAATAAAATTATTCTCTAAGTTTGAAGTAAATATTTTCTATAAAAGTTAACTCTTCTTGTTTGCACTATTCACACTATTATATCAAATCTCTGCTATAAAGTAATTTATAGCCTTGTGAAAATTCATGGCTTGGAGGAAGGTAATGAAATCCTCAAGAGAAGAAAAATGGTCCTTTGAGCTCTCTTTGGGTTAAGTCAGGGAGTTGGACAATGGGCTGGTGGCATGGGGTGGAAGCTAGAGAATGGCGTTTATAGTCATGCAATCCACTTTAAGAGGAAATTCAATATATCCAAGCTGATAGTCTGTACACATTCTCTATCCTTGAACCACATTATTTCTATAGCCCCCTGTCAATGGGAAAATCTCGATCTGTTGAATGACTGCTGACTTGGAATATCAAGTACCTTGATAGTCTCAATATCATTACCTTCACGCAATAACGCTCTTCCACACAACCGTGTGCGCATCCGAGCCTACCTACCATCCTGCTTCGGTTCCTCTGAGCCCAGTTGGGAAAAGCACTTTTAAAGGGTAACACAGTGAATCGAGCATGTTGTCTCCACAGTGGCACAGCTGTGATATCATTGTGCACTTTCCTATTAATAACATTATATGTTATTTATAAGCAGGACATTGCAAATATGTTGATTTCATTAGCCTTGTCATATGGCTTCTTTGGGGGGTTTTATAAGTGAACAGCTGGTTTTCACAAAAATTTATTAAGTTATCATGTTTAAAAAACTAACTTCAAAAATCTAAAAACTTCAGTTTTACTTGGCAATGAGAGTGGACATGAATTATTCAAGATGTGATATGTGACAGGTGCAATGTGCTGATAAAATATCCTTCTAATTTCTACACTTATTTTAGAAAATTATTAATCCCACCTGGAATCCTACCCAAAAGAAAGAAATGCTTCCAATGGTTATGCTAATGAGTTTATTAGAATGAAATTGTGCTTGAAAAATCAAAAGGAGTCGTGAATTAGTTTAAATTAACATTTTCAGATGCATGAGGGCAGCCAGAACAAAATTACTCCTGCCACTTTAAAACCTACTACATTTCTAAGCCCTCCACAAATACATTCTGTTCCGTCCCAAGGAATTGTACATCAGCCAAAATATATCTATCCTCCTCTTCAATGCCTGTTAGCACTTCATTACTCATCAAACGTCTCCTGGTCCCCAGAGAGCTGTGCCATGCATACGGTTTCAGAAGCCTGGCTAAGGACCCAGGTATCTTAGTTGTCTAATGCAGTTACCACAGAAATATGACAAGTAGATGACTTTAGGAAAAGAAATTTCTTATTTCCCGGTTTAGGAGACTAGATGTCCACATTCAGTCTCTGTGGTAGGAGAAGAACTTCTACTTGTCTTGCCTCTGAAGGAAGGTCCTTTGCTCCTGTAAGCATCTGTAGGCCCAGCAGTCCTTGAAGATCTCTTTGTGTCATGACATTGATCTTCCCCTGCACCTAGGGAGTTCTCACTGCCAAGAACACGAGTTAAAAGAATAGCTTCTACTCTTGGCTCTTCTTTTTTGTTGAAAAAGAGATCCTCCTCCTCTCTTCTTGCTTCTCTGTCCTTTTATTTCTTGTGACATAGAAGATGTAGCTCACAGAGGGTATGGCATAAGTAATGTTAAGGCTTAAAGAAGGCTGTTGACTTCAGTGCATTAAATCATCCAACCTTCTAAAACTATGACTCAAGATAAAACCCCCAATCACCCTGATTCATTAACATATTGAGGTTAGGATTTACAGGACATCACAAAATGAAGGATAGTTACATCACAAAAGAGCGAACAATTGGAAATCATAATCTAGCTAAGCTGACACATATTTTGGGAGTGGACATAATTCAGTCCATGGTTCAAGAAATTACTGGCTGAAAATATCAGATCATTGTGTGATCTGTGAAATGAAAACAATTTTAAGAATAAGAGAGTTAATCATACTGAAATATGCATTGCCATATGACTTTTCAGCTCTTTTTCTTGTATGAGAAATCTAAGGGAAATGTTTCCAAAAATTGCTCCTTATCAAAACATTAGAGAGACCCAAACCAGCCAGCCTCATCTAGTCATCAAAAACACAGGACCATCTTTGAAGTCATCCAGGAAGAACGCCTTTGCCTTATTGACCTCAAATGCTTCTGGCATTCAGGAGATGTGCACCTCAACTTCCTATTGACAGCCTAAGTTATACCACTGATACGTAATGCAGAGTAACATGTGTTTTTTCATTCTCCGGATAAAGAGGATCACTACATACATTATGCATTTCCAAAGTCCCAAGTGCTTAGTTGTTTTTTGTTTGTTTGCAACTAAATCAAAAAGTGCAACATAGAAGGTTCTTAATCTTAAAATGTACTGTGTCTTCAATTTAGTTTTATATGTAAAATATTATGTGTAGGGAGCACCACAGGGAAAATTGATTAATTAATGCAAATTTTCTTTTACAATGGGATTCACACAAAATACAAGCCAGCAAGCTAAAGTATTAAGAAGGAAATTAAAGTATGGCTTGAGATTAAAATGAATAAAATAAATGTTTCACAGGAAAAGAAAAGCATAAAGATTCTCAATTTCATTAATAATTAAAGAAACTCTAACACACTGAAATTTACTTTCTTATCTGCCAAATTAAAAAAAGGTTTTAAAACTCTGATGATTCAATGTGACAAGGATTTAGGGGAAGTCAGTACTCTCATATTGCTGGTTAGAAATGTATATTATCAAACATTTTATTTTAAAAAATTTTGCACTCTGTATTGGTAAAAAAATTCAGTTCTTACTGATGCATGAATTCCAGTCTTAAAAATTCACCTTGCATAAATGTTAATAAAAGAATGCCAATGTGTATAAATAATCATTGCAGCAATGTTTGTAGCAAAAATTCAAACAACTTGAATATCTCTTAAGACTTGCTAATAAGAGAACGCTTATCCATAGAGTTGAATGGAATGCAGTAATGTATGAGGTTGAATTCATTTGTATTGCTGATATGGAAAATGTTCCAAATATATTATTATGTGGGAACATAAGATATGAACACCACAGATATCATCTCTAGAGTATAAATAAAAAGGATATATATCTATATGAATATCTAGTTAATTTTTTCTGAAAAATGAACAAGGAACTGTTAGCAATGACTGCTCTGAAAAGAAAGGCTGTAAATAAGGGTGAAGGCACAATTTAACTTTTAACAATATCTCCCTCATTTTCTTAAATGTTAACTATTGGCAGTGATTAAAGGTTTTCTGTTCTGCTTTGTTTTAATTTTAGTAATGAGCTAGGTGACAGCAACTTTGTTTTTGTTTTGTTTTCTCTTTCCTTTTAGTATAAGAACTGCCTAACAATTAGAACTCTCTGACCATGGAAGGCATAAATCAATAGCCCTGGAGTTGATTTCAACTCATAGTGACCCAACACCTCCTCCCCATCGTGTTTCCAAACTTGTACATATTTACAGAAGAAGACTGCCGCACCTTCTCTCTTGAGAAGCAGCTGGGGGTTGACGTCCCTGATCTCCTGGTCAGCAACTGTGTACTTAACACTGCACCAGTGGGGATCCCAAATGGAAGGGGTAGCCCAGTAAGCAATCAAACCTGGGTCAGTGATGTGTTTAAGCACATCCTGCTCCCTGTGCCTGAAACACACCCCACTCTCCGCTTCCCTGGCTACCTAAGTCTTATTCAGGAATGCTTAAGTGGGCCAAACAGTTGACATGCTTGGCTCGGAACTCAAAGCCTGGAAGTGAACGTCTGCACTGAGGTTCCTGAGAAGAATGACCTGGAAATCTACTTTGAAAAATCTCCCGTTTGGAAACTGTATGGAACACTTCTACTCTGCTACAGAAGACGGCGTTGAGACAGAAGCAACTGAACAGCAACTGGTTAAGTCCTGTTCCGCCTTCCAGAGTGAGCTCAACCATCATCATTTCTAGGGAGACTCCAGATCCCCCCCCCCATGCACTCATTTCGTTTAGAAGTCGATCCCAAGTGGTGTGCTCAAGCAAAACGTATTGACTCTGAGGCTCTAGACCCAAGGCCTGTGGAATCCCATTTGCTTCATATGTACATTAAACGATCCCATTTGCTTCATATGTACATTAAAGTTTGGGACACAGAGGAGAGGTGATAATGTGTGGCCGCAGCTCCTACTGCACACATTCAGCATCATTTAGTCATTTACATTCATTAGACTGCGAATCGATAGCAGCATGATATTTTTGTTTTGTTCTGTATCCATTTCAACATGATAGATTCTCCATAAATGTTTATAAAATAAATGAGCAAAAAGGAATACAAGCTAAACCCAAAATCTAGTTCATCTTTATAACACTTCACCAATATATTGTCAGACTTAAATGGATAGCACCTAACATAGTGATATTAATTACAACATAGAAGTATTAATTACAAATGATAGATAAAAAAAGTAATTTGTAGGGGGAAAACATTTTTTAAAACACTGTGTGTAAGTATAAATATCCTAGAAATATAAAATAGTTTTACCCTCATTAAATAGCAAATAAAATTCAGTGACTCTAAGGATGCTTATCTTTGCTTTATAAAAGCCCCAAACTTGTTATGTATAATATCCCTGGTTGGGCATGAGCCAACAGCCTCAAAGATGGAAATAAATTACTCCAAAATTTCTATTGTTTTACGGATGAAACACACATTATGTTACTATTTATCTTTAAGACTGCAGCTGTTGCTGGCTCGGTGTCACTGTTTACTATAATTACTGCCTTCAGATTCCATTCTGACCCACTTACCATTCTAGGATATGCCCAGGCCAGAAAGCAGTAGCCCGCATGGATGTTTGCAAAGTGTTACATTAGGAATCTCTAAATAAAATGCAAGTTTTGTCCTAGATCTTAATTCAGACAAAAGCTCTCACCTGGCTGTTTCTCGCCACTCAGCATCCTCACCTTCACGCCAGCAAATCTCGTCGAGTTCTGTGAAAAGGTCATGAGGGATGTGCTCCTCATCCTCATCCTCAGTTCCAAGGAGAAACTGTACCCGCTGGGATGGGGTGTCTATGGCAAACCAGAGACATGAGCTTACTTCAAGCTTAAAACGTTCCAGTCAGTCCCTGCCTTCAAGACGACCCCTAGGCTCCCAGCTCCCCAGCCCCCACATCAGCTCTCATCCAGAGTACAGACGAAAATCAAAGTTAGCATTACTTTAAGTATAGCATCATTTAGGAGCACAATTTATAAAATGTATACATATAATCTATACGTATACTGTAAGATTACAAGAACTCTGATCACTAGTTTGGATGACTTTTATGTATTGTGTATATCCCTTCTATGTGGGTCACTCAGCATGACACACACACGTTTCTCTCATCATATATGCTATATTTTCCGGTAGCATATTCAGATTAAGTTAGGGTGAAATTCACCCATACCAAAACATGACAGGCTGAATATAACTTCATATATCACATTATTATATTTAAATCTTAAAGTAACTTGTCATTGACATTTGTGTGACATACGGTTTTGATACTTTAATGTGATGTATGGTTTTGACACATATATCAATCAATGTAACCAACATTACAATGAGGACACAGTTGTGTGATAGAACAATGTATGTGTGAACCATTCTATCACACATACACACGCGCACACACACACACAACAACCGATCTTTTGTGTGGGATTACACCCTTAGCACGTAAGCCATAAGCACTATGGCTAGGATCTTATTTCTCTCGTTTTGCCCTTTCCATAATATTAGATAAATGGAATTATGTGCGTCATACAGCCTTCAATGTTGACTTAGTTCACTTAGCACGAAACCATGGGGATGTTGAGATCGGAAGCTTTATCTGGGTTATGATCACTATTTACCTGTGAATGGTGTCAGTAATTCATTCCTCTTATTCCTGGGTAGTTCCCACTGTAGAAAAGTCCTGTAGTTCGCTTATTTATTCCTCTGTTGAAGAACCTCTCCTCCCCTCCTCCCCACCTCAAATACTGGCAATTAGGAAGAGAGCTACTGATAAGGGTTCTTATACAGGTTTTTTGTGGACATAAATTTTTACTTCCCTCTGGCAATTACCTAGCGTGGAATTACTAGGTGGTGGCGCTGTCAGGTAAACTCTGGGCAAGGTCAGCAATTCACATCCACCAGCTATTCCCCTGGAGCGAGATGAGGCTGTCTGTAATTGTAAAGTTTTATTCTTGCAAACCCTACACAGGGTCGGTGGGCGTGGAATCGACTCAATGGCAGTAACATATTTGTTACTGTGGAGTCAATTCTAACTATAGCAATCCAGGTATTACAGAGCAGAACTATTTCCCTAGAGTTTGCTTGGCCGTAACCTTTTTTTAAAATCATTTTATAGGGGGCTCATATAATTCTTATCACAATCCATACATCCATCCATTGTGTCAAGAATATATGTACATTTGTTGCCATCATCATTCTCAAAATGTTTGCCTTCTACTTGAGCCCTTAATATCTGCTGCTCATTTCCCCTTCCCTCCCCACCCCCCTACCTCATGAGCCCTTCATCATTCATATATTATTATTATTTTGTCATATATTACACTGTATGACATCTCCCTCTGCCTTCTTCTCTGCTGTCCCTCCCCCAGGAAGGAGGCTGTACGTAGATTCTTGTAATAAGTTCCCCCTTTCTACCCCACATTCTCTCCACCCTCCAGGCATCACCACTCTCACCACTGGTCCTGGAGGAGTCATCTGTCCTGGATTCCCTGTGTTTCCAGTTGCTATCTGTACCAATGTACATCCTCCGATCTAGCCAGATTTGCAAGGTAGAATTGGGATCATGATAGTGGCGGGGAAGTATTTAAGAACAAGAGGAAAGTTATATGTTCCTTCATTGCTACCCTGTTAGCCGTAATCTTTACGGAAGCATCTCACCAGGCTTTCTACTCTGGTGTCAACAAATGGGTTCTTATGACCAACCTTCTGGTGAGGAATCAAGGGCAATGTTTTGGCCACTCAAGGACATTGTTTTACCACCAGGGACCTTGGTCATATTTAAGTGTACATTTAACTTGGGAAGAGTTTGATAAATTGTTTTCGAGAGTGATTTTACTAGTCTGGGTGTCCGGAAGCAATGTAAGCCAGGGGTTGTTGCTCTGCCTCCTTGCCAGCACCTGGACCGATCAGTTGTTTTAAGCGATACTTTGGCATGATATCGCATTGTAGCATACCTCGTTACATTTCTCTATTGACCATTCTTGAACATATTTTTGTATATTTGTTGTTATCCAAATATGCATAAATAATTTTCCCATTTATAATTATGTTTTTTCCTATTGTTCTGATTTGAGAGTTCTTTATATATTCCAGATACAAATTTAGTATTACTGCTGTTAAATATGTGACTTGCAAATATTTCTCTTTCCTTCAAGTTTATATCATGTCTTTAAAGATAAGATTTCTTGAAAGGTGTGTTCTACTGAGAGAAGGTGTATTTGGTTTTAATGAGGCACAATGGTGCAATTTATCTTTCATTCTGTTAAAGATTATGCTTTTGGAGATATTCAGACACAGCTTAATTTCAGATTAAAGATAGTTTCTCATAATGTTTTCTTTTAAAAGTTTTGTAATTTTATATCAAGATCTATTTTGAGCTAATTTGGTATAAGATTTTGTTTGCCATTTATTTTTTTTAGATGCTCAATTGTCCTAACATCAGAAATACAGGAATGGATTTGGGGCTCATACTTATGTAATGTAAACCATTAGTAATTATGAGAAGGTATTGCTTGACAGAAAGCAGATGGTGCCCGGCTATCAGAAAGAACAGTGTCTGGAGCCTTAAAGGCTTGTCATAAGACAAGTGAGACATCTAATTGAGGCAACAACACTAGCATGTGTGATCCTAGGATTGCAAATAGTAAAGTACAAATCCAGAGGAGTGAACGGTATTAGAGCTTAAATCCTGGACACAAGCTTTGTAGAAGGCCATGGTGATATGAACAGTCCAAATCTATTTGCAGCGTCCTCACATGGAGTGAGCATCCATGAATTCCCTCTGCCTATGGACCAGGGATATGAATAGTCTTGTTATCAGACAGTGCACTGTGGGGTGAATGCCTGCAGACACAGATAGGCTAAATGTGACACCTTGTCATTTGATATCCTGTTGGACTGGCTTTATATTTGTTCCAGTGTGCACTATTTCCTTTCTTTTCAATTGAGGTTTTACTCTGTTTCATTTTGTCATTGTTGTTGGCTTTTTGGTTTTGCTTTATATACTTTTCTGTATACGAACTTCACTAAAGGTAAATCTACAGAGACAGTAACTGGGTTAATGGTTTCCTAAGGCCGTGGCAGGGAAGGTCAGGGGGAATTGGTAGCTAACAACAAAGAAAAATATGTCCTAAAACTCTGATGATGGTTGCATAACTCTTTAAAATATAATTAAATACCCCAAACACTATTCCAATTGATTGCCAGACACGATCTGCTTTCTTTACCACACTTTGCTGTAGCACTGTTATCGTCAGTGATCATTTCATGAAGGTGAGTATGGAGCAGGGCCATTATGTAAGAGCTGACTGCCCTTAGTTAGGGCTAGATTTTAGTGTGAGCCCCAAACCCATTCCTGGATTTTTGCCTTTATTTTATTCATTTAATTTTTAATTAATTTGCTGTGATATGGGAGCCAAAACATATGCCCATAAATCCAAGGTTCCATCATGCTGTGATAGCTAGGTTTATCGTGCCAACTAGACCAATAGGAACACATAGGCAGAGTTTAATCAGGTCAAAGCTTGATTGGAAGACGTCCGAAATAAAGACATCTGTCATCCCAACTCCCTCTTGCTCCCTGGTGATCAGACCAGAGTGCTGCTGCTTTAGCTAGTTCTCTGCCTCAACCTCTGAGCTACACTACCCGTAGGACAAGTCAACCTGTTGTCATGTTGCTAGAGCTGAAGGCTCCTTGGAGACCTGCTTCACCATGCTGTTGGTGTGTACATTGCTTGAGATTGAGGTTGGTAGATCATGTCACTGTGAGTTCCAGATGCCATCAGGGCCTGCTTCACTAAGCTCCTGAGCTACTGACTGACTATTGCTCACCCACCCTGTTGTCTGCTGCCTGCGGGCAGACTATGCCTGCCTTGCCTGAGGGAAGACTTCACTGTCTCCTTCCTTGAACTTGGACTCAGACGCCCACCTGAGTTGAAGGGCTTCAGTATATTAACTATTCCATGAAAGTGAGTGTATGTGTGTGTATGTGTGTGTGTGTGTGTGTAATCATAAGTTTACTGGTTTTGTTTATCTAGAGAACCCTACCTAACACACATGTCAAACATAATTGTACTTTTTTTGCATAATCATACATGTTTTCTGACTTAAGTCCTCAGATTACAAGTGTGTCTGGGATAGCGTCCAGTTCACCCAGTGGAGTTCTCATTTGGCTTCTTTTTGGCTCTCATAGATTTTTTCTAATTTTCTTCAGATTTAACCTGAATTTACATAGGAGCAATTGATGATCATGTCCACAGTCGGACCCTGGACTGGTTTTAGCTGCTGATATTGAACTTCTCCTTTGTTTCTTCCCAGAGATGTAGACAATCTGATTTCCGTGTATTGCATCTGGAGAACACCTTTTGTGTTGTTGGGAAAAAAAAGTATTTGCTATGAAAAAAGCATTTTCTATGAGCAAATAGGTTTATAAAATGCTATCATGCCCTCTCCAGTCCACTTCCATCACCAAGTGCATGTCTTCCAACGGCTGTTCATTCCTTGTTCCCAACGTTTGCCTTCCGATCTCAAATAATTACTAATGCTCTTGATTACATGTTCGATTGACTTCTGACTGAGTCTTTGGTAGAATTCTTTGATTTCTTAAGCAATCGCTTTGGGGTTGGTGCATAAATTTCAGTGATGGTTATACTGATTTGATCGCCATGAAGGCAGATAGACATAATCCTATTACGGACAGGACTGTACTTCATGGTTGATTTTGTAATGTCCTTTTCGACAGTGAATGCCAAACCGTTCCTCCTGCTTGTGCTATTCCCAGCATAGTAAATAATATAATTTTCTTATGCCAAGTGGCCAATACCAGTCCATTTCAACTCACTAAGACCTAGGTATAGATCCTTATGTGCTAAATTTCATTTTTGACCACTTCAAATTTCTCTAGGCTCCTCCTTTCCACGTTCCAAGTTCTGGCCATTAGATTTTTGCAGTCATGTCTTCCATCTCACCGCACCATGAGTCCTGTTCCCTCAGCAAATGACGATCCTGAAGGCGCCAGTCCCACAGGCTCAACCTGACTCATGTCGCCACGGTCAACTCCACTCCGAGAATGCAGCACCTCCTCAGTCACATTTCGAGTGCCCCTCGACCTGAGGAGCCCAGCCTCCACCACATCTCCAATGAAAAGCTGCTTCAATTCTTAGACCTTCAGTATCTGACAATGTATCAAGGTTAGGCATTCGGTTTTCCGCGGCTCCTTCCTGTGAAGTGGGAAGGTGAGTAGCTCTTTGTTGTCTATTCTTAATCTGGAAGCTCCTCTGAAACCTGCTTGCTTTGGATGACCCTCCTGGCTTCTGAAAAACCAGGGCTGTCTCCTCTAGCCTCACAGCATCATGCACACCACCAGTCACCACAGTATGACCGACTGACAGGCAAGGGGCTGTCCTTTCAAATGTACAGACAAAAATCTCCGATGGATAGAGCAGTATAACAGGGGACAAACTAGAGAAATCCCTATGCTAATTAGAAAAAGGTTACCAACTCTCTACAAATGGATTAAAAAACTCAACCTGTCTGAAGATCGAGGCACTTCCACTGAGCAAAGGCTCGGTGCTTTCGTGGGCAATGGGCCAACAGGGGCGGGCTGTTTCAAATATAAAGTTCACAGACAAGACTTGTCAAGGGTCATTTATATGTATGCCCTCCAGAATAGTAGCCACTTGACATATACGGTTATCAAGCACTTTAAATGTGACCAAGTCAAATTCTGTTGTGGTGTAAGTGTGAAATACACTATTATTGCACTCAAGGTGAACAGATTTATTATAATAAAACTTAATAGATCTCGTTAATATTTTTATATTGATTACATGTTGAAACGATAATGTTTTAGACATATTGAGGTAAATAAACTATACTCTAAAACGATTGTACATTTTTCATTTAACTTTCTAAAATGAGATTGCTAAAAATATTTGAATGGCAGCCATGGTGGAGCTGCGATCTGCAAGGTCAACAGTTCAAAACCACCATCTTCCTTCTGAGGGAGAAAGATGGAGCTTTCTCCTCCGAGTTCACCTCAGAAATCCACAGGACGGCGCTCCCCTGTCCTATAAGCTTGCTATGAGTCACCAGCGACTCAATGACAGTGAGTTTGAGATGCTTGGCTTAGATTTCTTTTAGGCAGTTCTGCTCTAGAAACTTACGTTTATATAAAATTGTCCCTAATAATTGTTTGTTGCCCTTTGCTTTAAAAATCTGCCATTCATCTATCAAGCTGCTGTACTGGGGTAGTTTGCATATTGCTGCCGGAAGCTAAGTCACTAGTATTTCAAATAATAGCACGGTTACCCATGGTGGATAATTTTCAGTGGCACTTCCATACTAAGACTGACTAGAAAGGGGGGAAAACGGCCACTGAAAACTGTTATCAACAACAAGGGAACGTTGTCTGATGTAATGCCAGAAGATGAGGCCCTCGGTTAGAATCACTGGGATCTGCCTGGGGAAAGAGCGACTTCCTCGAACAGAGCACAGTTTTGAGACCTTCATCTGATGATGTGACAGGACTCAAAATGAGAATAAATACTTGCAGACATCCACTAATAACCAGAACATGGTTTGACACAGTGTCTGCGAGAAAGGGCTCAAAGACAGCCATAATTGAAGGAATGGTGCAGAACTGGGCAGTGATTCTGTCTGTTTACTCTAGGTTAAAGGTGATGTGGTGGCACCAAATGACAATAAAGGTACAAACCATGGTGCTACAAAAGTAGCACAAGACACAGGCCCTGTCCTTTTGAAGTTTACAATATATTTGTAGATAAAGCTAGTACATAGAAAATGATGCTACAAATTAAATACAATTGCTTAGCAGGTGCAAGGTCTGCATTCATGTATAAAATATAATAATATTGACCAGACATTATTAATTCCAAAATAATATGTATTTCATAAATTAATTGTGATGATTACTTGACGAGTAAGAGAAAATACTTAGGCGATTTCTGACTATACAGTAAACACTCAAAGAATGTACACATTTATCAAAATAGAAAATTGCCTTAAATAAGTCACCATCAAATCAATTCTAGCTTATAGAGAATTGATTGCACAATGGAGAACTGCCCCATATGGCTTCCCATGGTGCAATCAGACGGAAGCAGACAATCACATCTGTCACCATGCAACAGTTAGTGGGGTCACACAAACAACTTTGGGATTAGCAGTATGCTACCTCACACATAGCAAATGCTACAAAAAATATATAGATTTGCTGTCCGGAAAAAGCAATATTGTACTCTCCATTTTTTATTGAATTAGAATTGAGGAGAATGTGAACTTATATTTCTCTTCCAGTGAGACAGAATTTTAACTCTATGATACCTAAATCCATAAACATCTTGTAATAAGAATCAAGCTATGGTTTAATATATTACTTGTATCTCAAGAATATTAGGCTAAATGAATCTAGTCCTCCCATCTGAATAAAATCAAAGTGTCTTCCTTTCACCCAACAATTTTACCTAGCATATTATTCTTCTGACTTTTTCTTCTGAGGCCCTGTGGTAGTTATATAGTTCATGTCAACTTGATAAATAGAGTGAAGGGGTGGAGTTTAGCCTGTCAATCAGGTCACAGACTGATTGATGCCTCCTGGTGGACGTGGCCTTCTTAGGAGGATTCTGGGAACGTCTTCTCTTTTTCCTTGGAGGCAGAGCACACATTCTCTGTGCTACACATTCCTCTTCACATTCCTGCTTCACGTTCCTCTTCATGGAGCTATGCCGATGGTAGCCAGAGCCCTGGAGATGTGTCCACTGACATTGGTTCCACAAGGATTTCCACCCACCGGCCAGTGATCTTCCTGCATTTGGCATCCTTGCATGGGTTGCATGAGTCTTAAGAAGAATTCATGAGCTAATATTGGACTTATGGCCTACTATCAAATGTATGGACTTGATCTGGACTGTCTGGGGCATTTTATTGATGCATAATTACTTCTTGATATAACGTTCTCTCACACACATCTCTGGAGTGTCTCTGGGTTTGTTCCTCTAGTCTACCCAGACTAACACATTATGGTATCAGGAGTGGGATACCAGATAAACAAATCATAAAGATGGAAAGCAGATGCTTGTTTGACCTCTGCCTCAAGTAGTTTTCTTCTTCGGCTAGCCAGAGGTCAGATATGGCCATGCAGCTTACTGGGTGGTTTTCTGGAAAGACTATGGGATGTTTAAGTTTTGATTGTTTTCCTTGGCTGTTACCTTTGGTTGTTCCTGTTTGAAATGGTGAAAATTAATATGATTAATGAATATTTTGAGCTCAGGGGGCAAAGGTGCCCCTGGGATTTCTCAGAGACCATGCTACTTAGTGGAAATAGCAGGCCCAGCCTTGGCTTGATGCACCCAGGGACCTAATGTCATGTTTTGTATCAATGGACTAGTTTAGATAAGGATTAAGATAAGATGAGGACACAACTGTTTTAAGAATTGAGTTTAGGATCTGGTGGCTAGGTTTATAGTGTTGTCTTCTGTCTATTGTTATTGATACAATGGTTGATGGAAATGATGATTGCAAAGTAAAAATAGAGAGTTTGTAAGCCTACCTGGGTTAGGACACCCCTGCAAAGAAGGCTCTGAGAAGATAAGCCCCACCCTTTGCTTTGGAATACTCAGGACATTCGCATTCAAAGAGACTTGCCTCGGGGACTTTTGACAGACTGGAGAAGAAAATAGAACCCCTTTGACATTTTGAACTTTGAACTAGTGCTTTGTGCCTGAAGCTGGAAAAATCAGGAGCCTTGAAGAAACTCTCTTATCTAGAACTGAACATTAAAGAGAGCCTGTGGGCAGCCTGAAATGCTTGCTAGGTGACCACCTGGATCCACTATGTTGAGTGGAAGTGGAACAATAAGGAGATGAGTTGAATCTGGCCAATGACACCTGTGAACCTGATACACAGGGACTAGAAGAGATTAGAGAGGGTTGGTTAGTCTGAAGTTCATACCCAGCCCAAGGCGGCTATGGTTGTTGAGAATTTGTGACAGGGGCCATGGTCAAAAGGCAAGACAGCCAATGGACATGCTGGTGAGGCTAAGTAAGGTGGCCCATGCAGAGTTGACCAAACCTGACCAGATAAAGATAAAATATTTAAACCTGTGAATTGGCATATATTGCTAGTGATTTTATGGATGTCCTATCCTAACTTGTTTATGGATGCAAACTCACAAGGTTCCAACTGGAATGAAGATTCTTCACATCAAAGAACATGCTTGACTTCTCAGAGCACTGGGTTGATAAAAGTGGACAGTATGGAAATTGGATACCCCAAATGGGGAGGATAAAGGTATGACGTGGCTAGCTTACAAACTTCCATGGGTGATATAACGTGTTGATAGGATTATAGGTTAACTACAATTGTTAGGTACAGAATATTTTTGTTTTGTTTATTTATAGAATATTATGTTTAAATGAACTGACACATTTTGAGTTATGTGTATTTTAGTTTTATCCTGTTCGGTACAGGTATAACTTCATTTTTGTTTGGTTTAAAAATTATGTATGGCTAAAGAATATGGTAAAATTGTCAAGTTGACAAGGGGTGGTCTGTGGTAGTTACATACTTTCCTGTCAACTTGATAAATGGAGTGAAAGGGTGGAGCTTAGCCTGTCAATCAGGCCGCAGCCTGCTGATGTCTCCTGGTGCCTTCTCATGAGGGTCCTTTTCCTTGTTTCTCTAGTCTTCCCGCACTCACCCAGTCACCAATATTAGACGCATGGAGTTCCTCAGGGCTCCAAGGGTGTCACTCTGTATTTCATTTTTGCTGATTTCATCTTTGCTCTTGGTTTTACATTCCATTTATATGCTTATGACACCTAAATCTAAGGATAATTGTCCTATAAAAATTGATTTCATTTTAAAATATTGATAGCATATGTAACTACTTTCATAGAACAAAAAATAAGGTAAGAAGCTTTATTTCTTGACATTTTTATTACATAAAATAATCAACAAAAATGTCACTTGCTGTAGTGAGACTTTTGACATCCATTTGGGATGTAGAAAGCTGGAAAGAGCTTGGTGCCCACTCTTATAAACACACACACAGAGAGAGAGAGAGAGAAAGAGAGAGAGAGAGAGAGAGAGAGAGAGCAACACAATTTGCAAACTCAAAACTTTTCTAAAACCATCTGAGATTCGAATTCACAAGATAACCAACTAACACATCACACTTGCTTTTCTGGAGCAGATGGCTCTGAACAATAGCTACAAGTGTCACATAAGACATCAAAGAAGGGCAACATTATAGAGAATTTCTCTAAGACACACACAAAAGGAATCTCTAAACCTGAGGAGAATGCCAATGTTGAGGAAAGAACTATGAAAAACAAACCCACATTCTAAACCCAGGATAATGCTAGAGGAACTTTAAGCCTGCGGTGCACTAAGGATAACTATAACCACAATAGAGAGAAATAGATAAATATACAAATTTATTTGGCAATGTCACACTTACCTATAAGTAATTAATGCAACATATACGAAATAATTAACACTAATATATAGGAAATAATGAACACTATAGAAAATATAGTGCCTGGTGATGCAGTGAGTTAACTAAGTGAAAGATCAGTAATCAGACTCATCAACTATTTCCGACGGGGAATGTCTTCTCAGGAAAGATTCATAGCTTCAGAATCCCTGGGGAGCAGTTCTACTTTGTCCTACCTCCTACCGGGTTGCTATCAGGTGGAATTAAGTAGATTAAGATAGGGACATTCTGTCCATCTACTTTTCCTATTTGCATACATAGAATAAGCTACACAAAGCAGTAGCATTTGTTCTCTGAAAATACATGGAAAAATTCCCAAAGCAAGTCATGTAGCAAATTTTGACACATTTCAAAGAACAGAAATTGTGCATGATTTATTCTCTTTCTAAAAGAAATATACTAGAAATCAGTAATGGAAAGATAATAGGAACTAGCCAAATATTTGCAGATTAAGCAACACATTTCTCAATAAACAGCCTGTGATTCAAAGAGGAAGTTAAAAGATAAAATTAAATGTACTTTGAAATAAATGAAAACACAACATATCAAAGTTTAAGGATGCAGCTAAAGCAGCACCCACAATTAAACGTATAGCCTGAAAAGAAGAAAGGTCTTAATTGAGCAACATAAGCTTATTTTTTTTCTCATAAGCTTCTTCTTAAGACATTAAAAAGAAAGAACAAATTAAAGTCAAAGCAAGCAGAAAGAAGTAATAAAGTTAAGAACAGTTGCTAATAAAGAAAAAGAACAGAATGAGAAAGCCAACAACTTTGAAAATGGTAATAAAATTAATAACGCTCTAGACGGACTAACCACAAAAAATAACAGAAGGAAAAATGTACACATTATCTATTCTGGGTTGAAATAGTGAGCATCATGCCAGCCCCCACAGATACTTAAAGCATTATCGGTGAATGTTACACATATGCAGTTGCCACAACTCTGTGCTGATTCAATAACAGCTAAAAACAGCATAAAACTCTATGTTCTTCCATTTGACAATTTGGACAAATTTCTTAAAATACATAAATCTCCAAATTTCACCCAAAGAGAAATCATCTAAATAGTACTATATCTATTAAATAAATTTCATTCATAGTCTAAAACTTTCTCCAAACCAAATATTAAAACCACAAATATTAACACTGGCAAATACTTAGGAAGGAGTAAGATCAATTCTACACAATTTCTTCCAGAAGGTAAAACGAGAGGAAGCAGTTGCTAAATGCTCCCAAGATACTACAAGAAAAGAAATCTACATACATTTTATGAATATAAATGCAAATAGTCTCAAGAAAATATTAACAACTCAAAATCAAGAACTATTTATATAAATATATGAAAGAGATAGGACAAGTCCAAGTGCTGTCTGTCTGAGAAATATTTATTAAAATTAGAAAATAACAAATCAATATAATTATTGACATATTTACAACCTAAGGGGGAATAACATATGATCATCTAGAAATATGATTTTTTAAATGACAAAATATAACAGGAATTCTTGATTTAAAACAAAACAATTTTATTGAACTAATAATAAAAGAAAATTCCTTAATCTAATAAAGAATTTTCCAAAATCCTACAACAAACATTATACTTATGAATGAAAGACTGAACACTTTCCCCCTGAGGTCATGCACAATGAAAGCAATGAAGCCCTTGTCAGTGCAATAAGGCAAGAAAAATAAATAAAAGATATATAATTAGAGACGAAGAAATAAAACAATTCCATTCAAAGATGATATGATGCTCTACCTAGCAAACCCCAACAAATTCATCAATCAGCTTTAGCACTAATGTTGAAGTTCAATAAAGTCACAAATATGCTAAAAAACCAAAACCAAACTCACTGTCATTGAGTCAGTGCTGACTCAGGACCATGGAAGGTAAGACTGCCCTTGTGAGTTGCTGAGGTTATAATTCTTTACAGAAGTGGAAGCGCTGTCTTTCTCCTGAAAAGCAGCTAGTTGTTTTGAATTACAGGCCTTGAAAATCGAAGCCAAGCACATAACCCCTACACCACCAGAGCAATTGACTCTATTGACTCTATGTCTATATATTGTAATTATTATGCATTGCTAGTGAAAATATGTAGTATAGACACTCTGAAAAATAGTGTACCTGTTTCTTTTATAAGAAATATTCACTTACTATGTGACCCAGTGATCATATTCTTGGTATCTACCCAAGAGAAATGAAAACTTATATATACTGGAAACCAGCATACTATTATAAATAGAAGTTCTATCCATATTACCCTTATATTACAAATAATTCTGGTCTTTCAACCAGTGAATGGATAAACAAATTTACTATGGAATGTTATTCATAACCACACAAAAGGAGCAAGATACTAATTAGCAAAAAACTTAGATGAAAATTTCATTTTGCTAAGTGAAAGCAACCAGATTCAAAAGGTAATGCACAGTATGATTCCCTTGATACCACATTAAAGTTAAAAATGTTTACATGTTACACATGTTTGTCTTCATTGATCATATCAGGCAGGTGGGCACCCATTGATATGATTTTTAGTTCTTTGATGTCTGATAACTGGTCCCTTCTATACCTTGTGGTCACACAGGCTGGTGTGTTTCATCCACGTGGGCTTTGGTGCTTCTCAGCTAGATGGCCGCTTCTTTATCTTCAAGCCTTTAATACCCCAGATGCTATATATTTTGATAGCCTGGCACCGTCAGCTTTCTTCACCACATTTGCTTATGCACACATTTTTCTTCAGTAATCGTATCGGGAAGGTGTGTATCCTGGAATGCCAATTTAATAGAACGTGTTCTTGCATTGTGTAAGTGCTTGAGTGGAGGCCCAATGTACAGTTTGCCAGGGGTTGGGAGAGGAGAGGATGACAGAGGCAAATGAAGAAATGCTGTACATTGTAGAAATACGTCATGACTCTGAAGGTAAGAATACCACATTGTGCATTTTAATAAATCATAAAAATGTTTAAGTAAAAATTAAACAGTTGATAAGTGCTATAAGTAATAATGATGGTTCACAGATAGACTCACTAATACTTTATTTCCTTTAAATCAATGCAGCAATCCTAAATATCCGAGGGAACAACCAAAAAGGCACCGCTTGTCTGTCAGGTTGCCATACTGTGGTGGCCTGTGTGTTGCTGTGATGATAGTCTGGAGGAGAAAACAACGGGGCCAATGGTTCCAGGGGGGGACATGGGGGAGGGACTGGAGGGGTTAAGGAGGTGGTGCTGACCAACCCAGGAACAGGGGAACAATAAGTGGTCCAAAATCAGTAGCAAGGAGGGTGTGAGAGGACTGGTAGGGATTCAGCAAGGGCAACGTACCGAATGAAATTACTGAAATCCAAATGAAGGCTGAGTATGATAGTGTGACAAGAAGAAAGTAAAAGGAAATAGAGGAAAGAACTAGGTGATAAAGTGTATTTATAGAGATCTAAAGACTGAAATGTACATATGTAAATATATTTATATAAGAGTGAGAAGAAACAGATCTATGTGCATATATTTATAGGCTTATTATTAAGGCAGCAGATGGACATTGGGCCTCCACTCAAGCACTTACACAATGCAAGAACACGTTCTATTAAATTGGCATTCCAGGATACACACCTTCCCGATACGATTACTGAAGAAAAATGTGTGCATAAGCAAATGTGGTGAAGAAAGCTGACGGTGCCAGGCTATCAAAATATATAGCATCTGGGGTATTAAAGGCTTGAAGATAAAGAAGCGGCCATCTAGCTGAGAAGCACCAAAGCCCACGTGGATGAAACACACCAGCCTGTGTGACCACAAGGTATAGAAGGGACCAGTTATCAGACATCAAAGAACTAAAAATCATATCAATGGGTGCCCACCTCCCTGATACGATCAATGAAGACAAGCATGTGTATAAGCAAATGTGGTGAGGAAAGCTGATGGTGCCCGGCTATCAAAAGATATAGCGTCTAGGGTCTTAAAGGCTCAAAGATAAACAAGTGGCCATCTAGTCCAGAAGCAATAAAGCCCACATGGAAGAAACACACCAGCCTGTATGACCACGAGCAGTCGAAGAGATCAGGTATCAAGCATCAAGGAATAAAAAATCATATCGTTGTAAATGTGGGTGAGTTCAGAGTGGAGACTCAATGCCCATTGGTAGCCAACCAGACACCCCCTTACTGAAGGGTTGTGGAGAGATGAGCCAGTCAGGGTGCAGGGTAGCAACGATGAAACATACAACTTTCCTCTAGTTCTTAAATGCTTCCTCCCCCTCACTATTACGATCCCAATTCTACCTTTCAAATCTGGCTAGACCAGAGGATGCACATAGGTACTAATAGCAACTGGAAACACAGGGAACCCAGGACAGATGACTCCTTCAGGACCAGTGGTGAAAGTGGCAATGCCTGGAGGGTGGAGAGAATGTGGGGTAGAAAGGGGGAACTGATTACAAGTTTCTACATATAGCCTCCTCCCTGAGGGATGGACAGCAGAGAAGAAGGTGGGGGGAGACATCGGACAGTGCAACATATGACAAAATAATAATAATTTATGAATGATGAAGGGTTAATGAGGTAGGGAGATTGGGGAGGGAAAGGGAAGATGAGCAGCAGATATTAAGGGCTCAAGTAGAAGGCAAATGTTTTTAGAATGATGATGGCAACAAATGTACATATGTTCTTGACACGATGGATGCATGTATGGATTGTGAGGAGAATTGTACGAACCCCCAATAAAATGATTTATTTTAAAAAGAAAGAAAAAGAAATCAGATTGACTACATCTATGAAAAACACGATGGAGAAGCTCAGTATCAGCAGCTAAAATCAGGTGAAGGGCTGACTGTGGAACAGAACATTAATTGCTCATATGTAAGTTCAGGATAAAGCTAAAGAAAATCAAAACAATTTCACAAGAGCCAAAATATAACCTTGAGTCTATCTCACCTGAATTTTGAGAACATCTCAAGAACATATTTGACTCATTGAATACTAATTACAGAAGTAGCAGGACATAAAGAACATTCTTCATGAAGAAAGAAAAAGTCATGAAAAAGACAGGAAAGAAGGAAAAGATAAGCATGGATATCAGAAAAGATGCTGAACCTTGCTCTTAATCACAGAATAGATAAAGTAAATTGAAGAAATGATGACATCATGGAGCTGAACAGAAAATTTCAAAGGAAAGTTTGATAATACTACCCCAAATCTTATAATGAAATGTGCAAGGACTTAGAATTAGAAAAACCAAAGGGTAGAACATACTCCACATATCTGAGACTGAAAGAAATACAGAAAAAGTCAAGTCTTGATTTGCAATCTTGAGAGATTCTGTAGGCAAAATATTGAATAATGCAGGAAGCAACAGAACAGGATGGAAAGAATACACAGAGTCGCTGTAGCAAAAAGTCAACAGCCCACCACTTCAGGAGGTAGCATATCAGCAAGAAACAATGGTTCTGAAGGAAGAAATTCAAACTGCATTGAATGAGTTAAACAAAACAAGGCTCCAGGAATTAATGAAATACTCATTGAAATGTTTCAGAAAGCAGAGGCAGTGCTGGAAGCATTTACTCGTCTATGCCAGGAAATTTGGCTGACAGCTACTTTGCCAACTGACTGCAAGAGATTCATATTTATGCCCATTCCAAAGAAAGCTGACTCAATGGACTACTCAACCCACAGAATGATATAATTGATACAGCACAGGTAACATTTTGCTTCAGATAATACAGCAATTGCAAAAGTGCATTGGCCTGGAAATGCCAGTTCAGGCTAGATTCAGATGAGGACGTGCAACAAGGGATTGCTGGTGTCGGATGGATCTTGGCTCCAGTCACAGAATACCAGGCAGATGTTTCCTTGTGTTTCATTGACTATTCAAAGACATCTGACCGTGTGAACCATAACAAACTATGGCTAACTTTGGGAAGAATGGGAATTCTAGAACACTTCATTGTGCTTATTCAGAACTTGTACTTGGGTCAAGAGGCAATTCTGCAAACAGAAAAGGGGAATACTACATGGTTTAGAATCAGGAAAGGTTTCCACCAGGATTGAATCCTCTCACCACACTTGTTCAATTTATACACTGAGCAAATCATTAGAGAAGCTGGATGATATGAAAAATGATGTTCCATAAGAATTATTAACAACCTGTAATATGCCCATGACAAAACCTTGCTTGCTGAAAGCGAGGCCCTGAATTGAAGCACTTGCTAATGAAGATCAAAGATTGTAGCCTTCCATATGGAGAACAACTCAGCGTAAGGAAGACCAACGCCTCACATCATGGTAAACGGGGAAAAGGTTGAACTTGTCATGAATTCTGTCTTGCTTGGATCCACAACGGATGCTCATGGAAACAGCAGGAAAGAGATCAAAAGATGTATTGAATTAGGTAAATCTGCTGTACAAGACTTCTTTAGAGTATTGAAAAGCAAGGATGTTACTTTGAGGACGAAGGTGCACCTGTCCCAAGCCATGGTTGTCTCCATTGCATCATATGCTTGTGAACATTGGACACGGAATCAAGAAGACTGTAGAAGAATCGGTGCATTTGAATCGTGGTGCTGGAGAAGAATATTGAAAGTACCACTGCTAAGAGGACTACTTCATCAGAGTGCTCCTTAGAGACAAGAATGGCAACCCTTCAAGTTACATACGTAGGACATATTGTCAGGAGAGACCAGTGCTTGGAGAAGGTCATGTTTGTAAAGTGGAAGGACGGCGAAAAAGAGGAAGGTCCTCAAAGAGGTGCACAGTGGCTGCATCAATGGGATCCGGCACGGGAGCAACGGTGAGGATGGCGCAGGACTGTGCAGAGTTTCATTCTGTTGTGCGGAGGGTTGCGATGGGTGAGAACTGGTTCGATGGCAGCTAACAACACCTGAAAAAATATGGCTACAAAGTCATAGAGGCTTTTATTAACCAAACATAACAAAATGTGAAGTTGCCGTTTCTCAACATATCTTCCGACAAGGTCTATTTTCTTCTGAAGTCAGTGTTTCCATCTCTCAAACCCTTAGTCCAAGAATGTGGTGCTCTTTCATGGTCATGACATCAAAACAGTAGTTTCGGTATGCTAGAGGGGGTCAAGTCGTGTTCCTTTTAAATGCTCTTTGAGTTTGGGTAACAAAAATGAGTCAGAAGGGACAAAACCAGGGCTGGCGGGTGGATGGGTATGGTTCCTAACTGAAATGTGACAGGATAGCCCTTGCTACCCTTGAAGAATAAGCAACTAAATGGTCATATGGGTAAAATCCCTCTGTGCCACTTTCCTGGTCTTTTTCTCACAGATGCAGTTTTCAAGTTTCTGAAAACTTCTTTTACTAAGTAAGCACCCAGCAGCATCCTGTATCCTTCAAAAATATATTGATTGCCCCCTCTGAGATATTTTAAAAACAGGATCCATTTCCTTCTGAACTGGCTGACCTCTCTGCCTTGAATTTAACTGGTCCAGCAAATCCACTCAGAAGCCACTGCGCCTTTTCTGCAAGTACCCTAAGAAGACCAAGCACACTGCTGGGTGAAGTTGTCTTCAGTCATGGCACCAATGGCAGAGACATATTTCAGCAAGTTTTGTTTGGCTTAAACCCATGCATGTCTAATGTGGAACCCAGTGACAATATTTTTTGACTTACCTTTGTCTAAACAAAAACTCGGTTTTGAAGTGATGTGGCATAGTGGGTTTTTATTATCCCAGTCCTGCATGGTAACGTGTGTCTGCTTCAAACGTGAGGTATATTCAGTATCTTCCTATGTGTTGCTTAGGATTCAATAGTTTATGGAAAGATAAGCTTTGCTAACAAACTATACATGAGTTCCTGAGATTAAGAACCTATTAATCAAATAGACACTGAATTACTTCTTAAATACATATAGAAAGGTGCACATGGATAGATGTTAAAGAAAAAATTTTAAGAAAAAAATTGTGTTCATCTATTTAAATACATCAAATGTGTCTTATATGAAAATACCCAAAATAAGGGAATGTAGATTTGCATATGTAAATATGCAAAATCTTCTCAGAATGTTGTTCTTTTCACCTCTCTAGTTCTTTACCAGTGAAGTGAAATTATTTTGATTCTAAGATATTTGGATCAAGTAACAAAGAAACATATTTTTCCCTTTAAAATGAACATGCTTTTTATTTGAAATTTCAATTAATTTGTTTTTTGATTTTAAGGTATATATCCAAATATTCAAATACCTTCTATGCAATGCTAAAGCCATTTTTATATTTAAAATTGTCTCTGAAAATTCAACACGGAGTATCAATTAAAATATAAGTGCAATTGTTTTAAGAAGCAAGGTTTTCTACAAATGGAGAAAGAATTGTTTTCTTAAGTTTATTAAAGACTTAAATATTAGGTTCAAGTAACATATTTATTCTATTATAACCTAAAAAGTCAAAACAATAGGATGTTATACAATACATAAATATTAAAATTATACTATAGAATCATTACTAAGCGTTATCACGATAAGTATGAAGAATTATAGGAACTTTCATTTGAACTAATTGAATTGTTATATGGAATTTAAAATTCTTTAAACTAATAAATATCTCCTTTAATAGTCACCGTGTATAGACACTTGCTACTAAGACATTCTTATCACAATAAAAATAATTTATTGAGGCATATTTTTGTTATTCCACATCTCACTAAAGATTGCATAGTAATTGTTAAACTCTTTACAACATAATTTTTTTACCCTCTCCAAATTCCCTAGTGGATAGAAAAATACTTCCTCTACTCGATATAAATCATTGTTATACTTAATACTAAAGATTCTAGGCCTTTAGAAATTCCTACTTCTAATGGGTGAAATCCAAATTCCCCAAATACTTAATTTAAAATTCAACCTAAATGAAGTTTATTGGTGAGTGTGAAAAGTTTTGTTTTGTTTTTAACATCACCATCACCACCACAATGTAGCCACAAATATGTGTGTATCTTTGATCTCACCTCGCAGTCACATGTATCTGTCTCATCTGGTGGTGAGACCCTGCCATTGCACACCACAGCCATTAGCATGATCTTTTGGCGCTATTGTTAAGACCTGTTCATTTTTTACCTAAAGGTTGCACGGCTTTGATCAGGTTTCTAGCAATGCTAATTTGTTAGATTAAGTCATATTGCAAAGTGGAATTCTATTAACATAGCTGTGACAGAATATTTTAAGAATAGGAAAACACAAACATTTTCACCAAAATACTTTTTGGTAAATCAATGCTTATTCCAGCAAAGTGGGTCCAGATTAATGCATGTCCTCACAGATCCAGATGCCAATTTACAACATAAAACCTTCAGGTTCTCAGCACATGGCTATCAGTTTCCTTACTTTCTCTTCGATCTTATACTTCTTTGTAAGCTGAATTTTGAATAATCGTAAGGTATCTTTAGAAATATTTTCACAAATTTCATTGAAATCTCTCCAAATAAAAGAAATATAAGTAACAAAAGTTTCTTTGAAGTCTTCAGGACAGAAATTTCATAAATATTCTCTAGGCAAAAATTCATACAGCCTGCTGCCATAGAGTCGATTCTGACTCACAGTGACCCTGTATGGTAGGGTAGAGCTGCCACTGCATGTTTCCAAGGCTATAAATCTCCATGGGAGAAGAAAGACTCATCTTTCTCCCTCAAGTGGCTGGTGGTTCTGAACTGTTGACCGTGCAGTTAGCAAGCCACCCTGACATGGTTTCAGTTTCAGCTTGTGACTGGGTGCTTGATGAACTGAACTGATGGTAGAATGGAAATAAAGACAGATAATTAGTCTTTGAACGTGGGGAGAGGGGAAACGAGGAAGTTCCGCTGCCCAGAGACCACCAGGGTGTCAAATATTTGTCCCTGGTAAAACAGATGTGGTGTGGTGGGGTTTCACATTGGGCTGCCATCCGCACGGTTCACAGTTCAAAACCACCAGTAGCTCCTTGAGAGAAAGACAGAGCTTTCTACTTCCATGGAGAATTGTGATCTTGGGAATCGCAGGGACCCTATGAGACAGCAGTGACTCCGTGGCAGTAAGTGTGGGTTTGGAGGTCTAAATATCAATAAAGGTTCTCAGATGGTCGGGGGAGGAACGAGGTAGGAAGCCATCCCAAAATAGTGACTAACACATCAGATGGAGAATCAGGGCCACCTGGCTTATTTTCAAATTTCACCAAATAAAACAACAAGAATTTTAAGATCCATGATTTTGTTCATAGCTGCACATTAAACTCCATGGGTATCAGTATCTAGGGAAACAAACTACACATACTTTTAAAGCAAAGCGTAACATATAACCCATGCCCAGAACCTTAGAGATTCTAATAACTGTAAGCAGATGGAAAAAATAAAGTGAAAAATATGAAACAATTCCCTTCTTTTACTACTCTGCTAGACTCTATATCGTGAAACAAAATTCACTTGAAAATGTGTGAGGCAGTATATCGTCTACGCTTAACCATTGACTGAGAGAAAACCATATTGGGCCTTTAATATCGGTAGATATAAATAATATTCATCTGAAAACTTCCAGAAGGAGCTGGGCATCCTCAATAGACTATAAAAATATAGAACTTATCAAATAGAAAAACAAAGGCTAATTAATACATAAAAGGACGAGGTCTGAAGAAAATAAAATTAGATAAGGATTTCAGCAAAAAATGAAAATCTACAATAAAGTACAGAAGTGATACATCAGAGGAGAAGCCACAGTCCCGGCAGCTGGGGCGCAGCGTGGAGCGACCGGGGAGCGCAGGGCACGGAAAAAAAAAAAAAAAAAGAAGTGATACATCAGATAATCAAATGAGAAATCTGAAAGATTAACTTGAAACTACAGAGGAAACATCACAGAGCTCAAAAACACAGGACGTAAACAATTAATATTCACAAAGAAGAGAACAAAATAAAGGGAACATGATAAAACATAACAGGAAAACTCTTCTGAGGAGGGAAATGCCAGTGTCTGCAGATTGGACAAGTGTTTAACATCCTCTATTAGAACTATCTTAGCAAATTCCCTTAACTAGGGGGAATTCAAATATGTGTAAAAGTACTGAAGCTTAAAGAGATGAATCTAAGTGTAAAACCTGTAACTTAATGATATTAGCTACCGAATTTAAAAAGTATTGATAGAGTTTTAATTATGACTCATACATAAAAATTTTGTAGGGTAATGAGTTGGGTATTGCTGTGATGATGAAAGTTATGCTACCAGTATTTCAAATAACAGCAGGGTCACTTGTGATAGTCAGGTTTCAGTGGAGGTTCAGGAATAAGAGGACTGGTCAATATTTGATCATTCCAATAGATAACATCTGATCAAAACTCAATGCGATTGAAGAAAGGAATCTAAGCTCCACTGAAAGTGTTAAAGAACAATACTGAGGCTCCAAGAATTAATGGGATATCAGTTGAGATGGTTCAATAAATAGATGAAACACAGGATCACTCACTGCTATATGCCAAGAAGTTTGGAAGCCGGCTACCTGACCAACTGAATGGAAAAGATTCACATCTGTGCCTATTCCACAGACAGATGATTCACTAGAATGCAGCAATTATCAAACAATAGCATTAGTAACACACAAGCACTTACTGATGAATATCACAGACTACAGCCGTCAGAATATACTATACTTCCACACCAAGAAAGCAGCAATGCTCACAACCAGATCAATAAAAACTTTGATAAATGGAGAAAACACTGAACTGATCAATTAGAGGACAAAGGTGTCCTTCATTCAAGCTATGGTGTTTTCGGTCACCTGAAATGAATGCAATAATTGGACAATGAATAAGAAATATCAAATAAGAAGTTATGCCTTTGAGTTACAGTGTTGGCAAAGAATATTAAATATAGCATAGATTAGTAGAATGAACAAATCTGTCTTGGGAAAATACAGACAAGAGTGCTCCCTGTAAATGAAGATAGAGAGGCTTAATCTCATGTACTTAGGCATGTCATCAGGATGGACCAAACCCTGAATAAAGACATCATGCTTGATACAGGATCTTTGAAAACTAGTAAGGCCCCCAATGAGATGATTTGACATGGTAAGTGCAACAATGGGCTAACACAGAACAATAATTGTGAAGATAATGCAGGAGCGAACAGCGCTTCATTCTGTTGTCACTAGGACTGAAACTAGGAACCAACTTGTGAGTTTCTAACTACAACAACATGGAGTTATAATGTAAATTTTGTAAAGTAATACTTTCAAATGAAAGCAATTTACTTCATGTCTGAATAACTGTTGTAGAATGTGGTCTTGAGGAAAGTTTGGACAGGAGTTTAAGATCAGAGAAATGCTTCGCACTTAAAAGATGATGAGAGGTATTAGAGGAACCCCCAATACTATTTCCCTGAGCAAGCCTTCCAACTTGAAATTGAGAGCACAGCCAAAGTCCACTTTTGAGCGAAGTATATATGACTCTAAAACTATGTGAGGAGTGTGCTCCTGATAGCAGCCAACTAATAGGGCAGGATTTGCTTAAAACCAAAATGAGAGAAGATGGGGATGGACAAAGGGAAATGAGGGGGCCAGGTAGAATTGCAGGGATCACACCAGCATGAAGCACGCTGTACTGTGAGGGACTGAATGGAAAAACTATTGTAATAGAAGCATTCTTTAAAGCACTATATAATGTTAAAAGAGGGAGAGGACAAGATGAGAATGATGTAATCGACAGAAGAAGTCAAACAGATTGTATACTGTGTAAATTTCTCAAGATCGTAGTGAAAAGAAATAGAAAATACAGAAGAATGAAAATAAAACCTCTCTGCATCTGAGGGACCAGCTCCAATCCCAACTATGTGGACAATCCCCCCACCTCTGCCCAGAAGAAGTTACTTCAGAGGTCAGTACTGAAGCTACAGCTCAGGGAGAGGGGCACGTCTGATTAGAGCACATGGGAGCAAATGAAGGGGGAGGAAGAGAGAGTGGAGCACATCCCGGCCCACCAAGCCTTGAGGATGATATCCCTGCTCAGAGCAGCCAATGCACAGAGAGGACCATAGGGCCGGCTCCACTATGAGAGACATGACCCATAGCCCTATGGGGGACAACACTATAGTCACAGTGCGGGAATTGCCTCCAATCTGACCCCACCACCCCTAGACAAAACACTGAGGGCATGCAACAGAACAGCAAGGAGATCAGAGCAAGGAAATCCCAATGGAATACCAAAAATAGACTTTGGTGCCAAGGCATGGCACCCCATCAGACTCGACCAGAAAACACTCCTAAAGGTCAACAAACAAACATTGAACTATTTACAGGCTTTTCTTATTTTTGTATTGGTTTTGTTGTTTTCTTTTTTTGTTGTTGCTCTGTTTGACTCTGTCTTGTTTTTTGCTCATATTATTATCTCTCAAGTCTATCTAGATAAGATAGATGGGATAAACAATCTGGAGGAGAAAATAAGGGGACTGATGGTTCCAGAGGGACATAGGAGACGTGGAGGCGGGGGAAAGGAAGTTGGTGTTAACATACCAAGGGACAAAGGAGGGAACAACAAGTGATCTAAAATCAGTGGCAAGGAGGATATAAGAGGCCTAGTAGGGCTTGTTCAATGGCAATGTAACCAAAAGAAATTACTGAAAACCAAATGAAGGCTGAGCATGATAGTGGGACAAAAGGAAATAGAGGAAAGAACCAGGAGGCAAAGGACATTTATAGAAGTCTAAATACAGGCATGTACATATGTAAATATATTTATATATGACAGGGAAATAGATCTATGTGCATACATTTATAGGTTTAGTATTAAGGTAGCAGATGGACATTGGGCCTCTACTCAAGTACTCCCTCAATGCAAGAACACTGTGTTCTATTAAACTGGCATTCCATGATGCTCACCTTCCCTACATGATCCCTGAAGACAAAGCAGGTGCATAAGCAAATGTGAAGAAGGATGATGGTGACTGGCTATCAAAAGATATAGCATCTGGGGTCTTAAAGGTTTGAAGATAAACAAGCAGCCATCTAGCTGAGAAGCAACAAAGTCCATATGGGAGAAGCACCCCAGCCTGTGTGATCATGAGATGTCGATGGGATCAGGTATCAGCCATCAAAGAACAAAAAGTCATATCATTGTGAATAAGGAGGAGTGCAGAGTGGGGACCCAAAGCCCATCTATAGGCAACTGGACATTCTCATGCAGAAGGGTAATGGGGAGGAAATGAGCCAGTCGGTGTGCAGTGTAGCAACAATGAAACATATAACTTTGCTCTAGTTCTTTAATTCTTCCCTCCCTGCCCTAACCCACTATCATGATCCCAATTCTACCTTACAAACAGAGCTAGACCAGAGGATGTACACTGGTACAGATAAGAACTGGAAACACAGGGAATCCAGGACAGATAAACAACCCCTCAGGACCATAATAAGAGTAGCAATACCAGGAGAGGAAGGAGAAGGTGGGGTAGAAAGGGGAAACTGATCACAAGAATCTACATATAAGTCCCTCCCTGCGGGACGGACAACAGAAAATTGGGTGAAGGGAGACACTGGACAGTGTAAAACATGGAAAAATAATAATTTATAAATTATCAAGGGTTCGTGAGGGAGGCTAGGTGGGAAGGGAGGGGGAAAATGAGGAGCTGATATCAAGGGTTTAAGTAGACAGAAAATATTTTGAGAATGATAATGGCAACACAGTACAGATGTGCTTGACACAATGGATGTTTAAATGGATTGTGATAAGAGTTTTATGTGCCCCAATAAAATGATTTTTAAAATAAAGAAATAAAACCTCTCTAAATGCTCATATGAATGAAATTTCAGGTTGAAGTTGAATTATAACAAGTCAATGACAACCAAAACACAACATTCAGTAAATCCCATATGAATTTAAAGACTCTCAAGAATAAATTTGACACAATGAACACTAATGTCAGAAGACCTGATGAACTGTGGGAAGACATCAAAAACAACACACATGATAAAAGTAAACAGTTATGAAAATATCAGGAAAAAAGAAAATACTACTGAAACTCTTGAGTGTAGAGTAGCTAAAACAAATTAAATAAACGATGAAATAAAAGTGATGAATAGAAAATTTCAAGAAGCTAAGTTATAGAGATAGAGATGAGAGAGAAGAGAGAATTACAATGAAATGTTCCAAGTCCTGGAATTATAAAGCCAAAAGGGAAGAATAAGCTCAGCATATCTCAAGCCTAAAGAACTAAAGAAAAACTGCAAGCACTGAATTGAAATGTTGCAGGATTCCGTTAGGAAAATAGTGAATGATTCAGTAACTATGAAAAGAAGTTAGAGGGAATGCATAGAGTCACTGTACCAAAAAGAATCAGTTGGTGTTAAACCATTTCAAGAGGCGGCTTATGATCAAGAGCTGATGGTATAGAAGACAGAAGTCCACCCTGCACTGAAAATATTAGGGAAAAAGCAAATCTCCAGGAATTGAAATGCTTCAACAATCTGATGAAGTTTCTGTGTCAAGAAATTTGGAAAACAGCTAACTGGCTAACCAATTGGAAGAAATTCAAGTGCATACCTTCCAAAGAAAGATGAACAGACAGAATGTGGAAATTATTGAGCAACAGAATTCATATTGCATGCAAGTAAAATTTTGCTGACGATCAGTCAAGAATGGTTGTAGCAGTACTTTGACAGGGAGCTGCGTGACACGCAAGCCAAATTCAGAAAAGGCATTTGACTGTGTGGGTCATAACAAACTATGTAGAACAATGAGAAGAATGGGAATTCCAGAACACTTTATTGTGCTCCTGAGGAACCTGTACATAGACCAGGAGGTACTCAATTGAAAGAAGAAGGGAATCCTATTCGGATGAAAATTAGGGAAGTTGTCGTGAGGACTGCATCCTTTCACCAGATTTATCTATCTGTTTACTGGGCAAATAATGCAAGAAGTTAGATTATATGAAGAAGAATGCAGCATCAGGATTGGAGAAAGGTTCATTAACAACTGACATATGCAGGTGACATAACCCTGCTTGTTGAATGTGAGCAGGACTTGAAGCACTTACTGATGAAGATCAAGAATTACATCCTTCAGTATGGGCTATAATTCATTGTAAAGAATTCCTCACAACTGGCCCAGTAAACAGTATTACGAGAAATTAAGAAAAAATTGAAGTTGTCAAGGAATTGATTTTGCTATAATATACAATCAATATTCATGGAAGTGGCAGTCAAGAAATCAAATGATGTACTAGACTGGGAAAATATGCGTCATCAAATCTATTTAGTGTTGAAGAGAAAAGATGTCACTTCGAGTACTAAGGTGCACCTGACCCAAACCATGGTCTACTGTTTTCAAACTCTTCATATGCATATGAAACCTGGAGAATCAAAAAGAGGAAGACCACAAAGGAATGCATGCATTTGAATTATGATTATGTTGGAAAATATTAAAAGTACAATGGACTTTCAGAAAAACAAACAGATCTGTCTTAGAAGAAATATACCTAAGACTCCTTAGAAGTAAGGATGTTGAGACTTTGTCTCCCATAATTTGGACATGTTATCAAGAAGGACCAGTGCTAGAAGAGGACATTATTGTGGTCAAGTTGAGAGTCAGTGAAAAATAGGACGTCCTCAATGAGATGTGTGTTACACAGGGTTCTCTAGAGAAACAAAACCAGGACACTTATGATTATAGGTAGGTAGGTAGAAGATTAGATAGATATAGATAGATAGATAGATAGATAGATAGATAGATAGATAGATAGATAGATAGATGATAGATAGATAGATAGTGTGAAGGAATATAAAGGCTCATTAGTCTACACAGCAGTACAGAGGGCTGAGTTCAACTCACTTCCATGGAACAGTTAATATACTGAAAGTCCTTCAATTCATGAGGGCTGCTGGGTTCAAAGTCAAGGAAGCAGACAGCTGAGACTTCCCTTGGGCAATGCAGGCAGCAAACAGCAGGGCAGGTCACAACAGTCAGAGATCAGGCGCTAGTAAAGCAGGCTGGGACAGGATATTGAACTCAAGCAATGCAAGATGACAAGATCCGACAGCCTCAGGCTCAAGCAATGTATACACCAGTTGCAAAGCAAGTTTTGAAGGAACCTCAAGCTCTAGCAACAAGATCCACGGGTTGGCTGCCCCACAGGTAGTGTAGCTCACAAGTTGAGGCAGAGAACTAGCTAAGCAGGTGCATACTGGTTCCATCACCAGAGAATAAGAGAAAAAGAGACAGGCTTTACTGATCCATTTAGCTCTGCCCGCCAAGCAAACTGTGACCTTATTAATCCCACATGTTCCTGTTGGCCAGGTTGGCACAATAAACCTACCTATCACAAGGTGGACCGACACAGTGGCTCAAACATAACAATAATTGTGATGACAGGGACAGTGTTCTGTTCTGTTGTACACAGGGTCACTATGAGTCAGAACTGAATCAATAGTGCCTAACACCAGCAGCAAGGATTAAGAGCCAAGACAATGAACACATATAGTAAAGTGTGTGGATGCTCCTATTTATTCTCCCAGCAACTAAATCACTAAACCATGGGTGGGGGACATTCAGTCCATGAACTATGTATGGCCCATGAAATCATCAATACCAGTGAATTTCAAGGTCAGTAGATTACAATCACCAGCCATTCTGTGGGAGAAAGACAAGGCTTTCTACTCCTGAAAACAGTTACAGTCTTGGAAACTCATAGGGGTAGTTCTACTCTGTTTTATAGGATGTCAGAATCAACTCCTTGGTAGTGAGTTTGGAGTTTGAGGGTTGGCATTTCCCATCCCCCAAATCCGCTTTTTTCACTTGTGTGTCCAATCGCCTCTATATTTAAGAGATTGACTGAAGATACCTAAAAACACAAACCCATGGCCAACAATCCAATTATCACTCATAGAAACTCTACAGGCAGGGTAGAACTTTCCTATAGGGCTTCCAGAGCTGAAAAATTTTGTGGAAACCTACTTCCACATATTTTTCTCATGAAGCAGCCCCTTTAAGATCTTGCTTAGAAACTCTATGAGTCTGATATTGAAGTTCATCACTCACAAGCCGAACTTTCACCACACTTAATACACTTCTTTGCCACCACATTAAAAGCATCATCCTGGCAACAAATGTACAGGTGTGCTTGACACAATGGATGGATGGATGGATTGTGATATGAGTTGTATGAGCCCCCAATAAAATTATTTATTTTTTTAAAAAGCATCATCCTTCCTTCGTGGTGCAATCATGAGTTCTTTTGGAGCCTGACATGAAGTAACTCTAATGTCCACATTTCTAGCAATATTCTGTTGCTGCCTGGGTATTCTCCTAGACAATAGAGTCGTTCTCTATAGTTCTTCTCACTTCTTCATAAGTCTTAACCAGACTTACCTGTGACATCTGTGTTATTCCAGTTTGACAAGAGACAAATCCAGAGACACTCATATGTGTGGAAGAAAGAGCTTTATATCAAAGAGCAATTGTATATCAAGAAAACATCCCAGCCCGATCCATATCAAGTCAATAAGTGCAATATTGGCCCATAGGTCCATACTAATCTACAAATTCCTCTTCAGACTCACACAGCACATACACTGACGCTGAATGCAGAAAGATCATAGGCCAGTGGGTGAAAAGTCTTGTGGATCAGTGGCAGGGGAAGTATCTCAGCACTGGCAAGGGTCTCCATATGGCTCCTCAACAGAAAGATGAAGCAGAGAGATTATGTGGCTCTCCTCCAGGGAGAAAAAGAGGAAGCTCCTAGAATCCTCATGAGAAGGTCGCACCCACCAGGTGGCATTATCAGGCTGTGACCTGACTAACAGGCTAAACTCCATCCATTTGCTCTATTTATCAAGTAATTATGTAACTACCACAACATCCATAAGTTCATGAGCAGTCTCATCACGGCAACCTAGGCTTTTACTATTGGGCACCTTAAAACTCTTCAGTCTCCATTCATTCCTCATTTCCAAAACCCCTTCCACATTGGAGGCATTTGCTAGCAGCCCCACCACTTACCCAAATCATTCTTAGTTACAGGGGGAAGCAGGCCGTAAAGAACCCAAACCACTGCCAGAGTCGCTGTGAGTTGGAAAAGACTCGATGTCTGTGGCTCTAGAACAAACGCGGACAAGACGCTTCTTCAGTGATTTAAAGCTGCACAAACAGCCAATTAAGGTGATTGAGATGACTTTGTTGCAGTAGGGTTAGTTCATTCACACAGCGGTTGACTCAAAGTGAGGGCTAATTTACCCCAAAAAGCAGGACTTCAAATACGGTGGCACCTCACTCCAAGAGGATGGCACTCAATTCATAAAATGGGGGTTAATGTATGATTGAATGTGCATGACTCTCCACAATGCTGCCAATAGTCTAATCGCACACATCAGGTGCCCGACAGTTCCCTACAGCACTTCCAAGCCTCCCGTCCCACAGCTTTGATCCATAATGTTTCCCATTCTATTTACTGTGATGACTCAACCAATTTACTTCATCAGCAATGACAGTACCAGTTAAAAACGCAAAAACCAAGCTCACTGCCATCGAGTCAATTAAACAAGTAGTTGTCCATAAGTCAGGTGTTCATAACCAGACGATTATCTTCTATAAAATACTCAACCCTGCATGAAAACTAAACACGTTCTTCTCCATTGCGCACGGAACATTTTCCAAAATAGACCATTCTGTTTCATTCTGTTGTGCACAGGATCTCTGAGAGTCAGAACCAACTAAATAGCATCTAACAGCAGCCACTCTACCAAGCATGATATCCTTCTTCAGGGACTGGTCTCTCCAAATTACATGTCCAAAGTACATGGGACAAAGTCCTACCATGCTCACTTCTAAGGAGCAATCTGGCTGTACTTCACCCAAGGCAGATACATTGATTTTCTAGAAGTCCATGGTATTTTCATTATTCTTCACTAACACCATGATTCAAAGGTGCCAATTCTCCATTCTTCCCTAGTCCTTGTTCAGCATATCAGGCGATTGAAAAAATTATGGGTTGAGTCAGGTACATCTGAGTCCTCAAAGTGACATTGTGCTCTTTTCAGTTTAAATACATCTTGTGCAGAAAATTTGCCTTGTGTGATTTGTCATTCGATTTCTTAATGCTTCCATGAGCTTTAATTGTGGATCAAAGTAAAATTAAATTCTTGACACCTTCAAGTTTCTTTCTGTTTATAATGCTGTCTGTTGGTCTGATTATGAGGATTTTTGTTTTCTTTACATTGAGATGCCGTCCATCCTGAATACTAGTCTTTGAACTTCATTCAGCAACTCAAATGGTATCATCTGCATATGGCAGATAGTTAAGGAGGCTTCTTCCAGTCCTGAGCTGTGTTCTTCTTCATATAGTTCAGTTTCTCAGAATGTTTTCTCAGCATACCAAGTGAACAAGTATGGTGAAAGGACACAACCCTCACACAAACTTCTCCTGATGCATACCTTTCTATCACACACACAAAAAATGAATATTGTAAGCAACTAATATAGTAAAAAGTCAAGAAAACATTTACATAGAAAGAAGTATTCTTTGAAGACTTCCAGGTGTGAGAGAGTGAGAGAGGATATAACAGTTAGAGTTTAGGTCAGCTTGCACTTATGTTGGGGTAGAGTCCAGGCTATCAATCAAGTCACAGCCTGATGCCCCCTAGGAAGTGGGGACAGTTATAAGAGTCACTGAGGACTTCACCCTTTCTGTCCCCTCACCTTACTGCTTCATGGGACACTTACCTGTCTCCAGGTGAGAGCTGTCTGTCCTGCTATGTTTCCACTGACCTTGGAGCCACATGATTCTGCACCCACTGGCCTTGATCTTCCTGCACCCCACTTCCCCCTTCTGCATCATCTGCCTGCAGCTCTGTGAGTCTGAGGAGGGCTCCAGCCAGCACCAGACCCATGGAATAAGTTGGACTGGGCTAGGAGGTCTTCTTGATATAAGACAACTTTTTGATAGAAAGTTCTTTCATAAACATACATGTGAGTCACTTGTTTTGTTTCTGTAGAAAACCCAGCCTAACACAGAGGGTAGATCACTAAGTAGGTGAGTGATGGAGGGGAAATACACTAAGGAGGAGCTCAGCACAAAATGATCATGGCAAAGGAAGACACTGGGAGGAGCACATTGTTAAAGGCAACAAGGGAAAACACTATTACTTACATCGCCCTGAAATAATAAAAGTGCTTTGCAAGTGGATACACAGCTAGCTACTCAAACTGAACAAGGGTGGGAAGACAAATAGATCACACTCAAGAATATATCCAGGCTTGACAGAGTATATTTCTACTTACGTATCTATCTATGCTGTAACTATATCCATACATACAGTAGGATATACGGAAAGCAGAGTTATGCAAACTTCTTATCAAAATCCAAACACCTGGAGGAAATGTGTTGCTGGACCTGGGGCTCACAGCTACGGTCTCAGAGGACACCAAAGTCAACATTGTCTGCAATGACAGTGTTTGACCTCCTACTTGGTGACTAGCCCCTGGGGTCCTAAAACTAGTGAGTGGCCATCTAAGATGCAATCATTGGTGTGTCCCTCTCTGGAACAAAGAAGAGTAAAAAAAAAACACAAAGATGCAAGGAAAAATCAGCCAAACGATTAACAGACCAGTGAATACCAGCCTCCATGACAGTGAGATCAGAAGAACTAGATGGAGCCTGGCTACCCCTTCTGACTGCACTGAAAGGGATAATAATAGGAGGTCCTGCACAGAATGGAAGAAAATGTAGAATCATACTCATCTATCAAATATGAATGATTGGATTGAGACTGGTGAAATCCCCATGACCAAGACCCTTAGGACTCCTTCAAACCTAGATTTGAACTTACCTCTGTGACTTGACTTTCATCCAAACATAGACAGGTTAGGCCTATAAATAATGGCAGTAGGGGGGTGCACCCTGCTTAGAACCACCAACCGCAGGAGATAAAAAAGGTGGCATTCCTGCTTGAAGCTCACCCTCATGAAAAGATCACTGATGATAGGGACGCTGTAGCGAAGTGTGTTAAGAGAATCAGATAGCGCCCAGCTGTGAGGAAAAAAATCGTGTCTGGGGTCTTAAAAGCAAGTCTTGAAACAGCAGTCATCTAAGTGAGGTGTCAACTGAGTTCACAGGGAAGAAACACACCAACTTTGGGGACCAAATGACTATAAATAATATAATCCAAATCCAAAGGAAGAAATGGTATCAGATCTTAAATGGTGAACACGTGGTTTGCAGAAGGCTATGCATGACAGTGTAGGATTCACACCAGGATTGAACTCTGGTGGATTCCCTCTGATCATAGTGGAGAGGCGTGAATGTCCTTGGTATCGGACACAGAGCATTATAAAGTCAATTGTGGCAGACGTGGTAAAATTTAATATCTGGTCATTTGTCTCCCCTTTGACCCATATTAAAATTGCTTCAGTTTTAAAAGTTCAGAGAAAATACATGCGGATTAAGCCTCGAGTAGACCCCTCTGAGCATGGATGGGCACGTGAACTGCCTTACTATCATGCAGATTGCACTGGCAAGTGGATATACTGCAGATGCAGTTAGGTTCACATTGAGCACCTGATCATTTGATCACTCTTGTAATCCATTTTAAATTTGTCCTCATTTTTAATATTTTCTGCTTTCTTTACAATTGTGGTTTTTATCTGTTTTTACTTTGTTGATAGTTTTTGTTGTGTAATGTTTTTCTGTATATGAAATCCAAGATAAATAAGTACAACTATAGAGAAAGTAACTGTATTAATGGATCCTTGGGGGTATGACAGGGCAGGCTGTAGGGAACTGGGGACCTTATAATGAATATAAAAATACAAAAAATGTCTGAAACTCCTCTTGGTGTGATAGAACTACTGAATTGTATGATACGTGAATTATATTCCAACAACTGCTTTAAAAGTACCAAGTGAGATGGTAAAAATGCAGAAAGAGTCCAGACATTAAATTAAATTTTAAAATGCCTAAACTTTCTGTGTTTTTTATGAGCATTAAATGGAATAATAGATGTAAAGTACTTAGGACCCAATGCTTGGAACATGGCTAAGTATTTAATAAATGGTAGTCATTAGTAAGGCTGTTAATTTTATTATTCCTATTGAATAAGGTACAATCGAAATGCCAATAAGTTGAATCAAATCAAATTCAGCCCCCCACCCCACTTCCACACGCCACCTAAAAAATAAAAATAAAGCAGCATTTTCCCAGGGAGAAAGCTCTGAGGCAGGAAAGGCTGGGGAAGGAAATGAAGGCAAATGGTAAACACAGGAAGGAAGTGAGAAAACTGTTGTGACATTGTGGGGATTGCAAAACAGCTACAAAACAAAATGTGTATGAATTAGGAAAAGAAAAATCAATTTGCTCAGTAAACTTTCACCTTAATCACAATGAAAAGTTACAAAGGAAGGGAAGCCGTGAAGGAGAAGCAAGAAAGAAAGTGACAGTTTAAAAATTGGAAAATAAAGCAGTCGGGTCAATTGACGGAAGATTTTGACAAGGTAGAAAAAGAAATCACCCTTGGGATAATTGCACAAGCAAGAAGGAAGCAGTGATCTGACAGCGTGGTGCTTAAATCACTGACTAGAGGTGGAGCAACTATGGATAAGTGTGCGATTGAGGCTCAGTGGAGATCTTAGACAACAAGGATGTCAAGGAACTGAAAGCCGAGTTCTTAGTCATGTCGTACAAGTAGGCTTTCATGGAATTCTGGAATGTTTAACACTACTATGACAATATATTTGCATATTTGGATATCCTGGTTACAATTCGAAATGAACAATATTAAAAATAGTAGTGTTCACAAACATTTCCAAAACAAATATCCAAGAGGGAAATGCATATCACGTTTTCTCTCTACTGCTTCTTAACAATGCCCAGCATCTTTCATTAAGGTGTAAACAGCATTGTGAGTATGAGGAATCCAGTTATAAATGTATACAAGCTAGGATAGTCCTTTCACAATAATGAATCCAATAAAAACAAGGAAAACAGTTCTTACCAAAGGACGGTGACTCCCTTCCATCCTCTAAACCCGAGTCTCTCTCTCGGTCTCTTTTTCTGTGCTTGTGACCACGGTGCCTGTGGCGTCGATGGCTCTTTCGTCCTCCCAGGGGCACATGCACACCAATAAACAGAGTCCGGTGACCTGTTGTAGAGAATAAACACACAAAATTCAACTCAAAAGTAGTCCAAGGCATCAAAGATGACGATGATGATATGTTAATGGAAGCACTAATTAGTTTAATTTAGCAAAGAGTTCTTGAGACTGAATCTACCCCACAAAAACAGTATGCAACTATTTATTTGGTTTTCTATTTTGCAATCATCACTAATTATTTTAATCCCTTTTGGCCCGTATCTTACATGCCTTTCATTTTAAGAAATCTATTCTACCTTCCCTCATCTCTCAACTGTCTTAATTTACCCATTTCCTCTGTAATCGTTAACTTTGTGAAGCATTAGTCTACCTCCATTATCTCTAATGAAATGGATTTCATGAAGATCCCTAGTGACGCCAACTATGCCAGGCTTTTCAAAATTCTACTGTTTATTTCTGGTACTTGTTCTTGTTGGCCACTCTCTTTTTTTCTGACGCAATTATCTCTCGGTCTTCTTTGTTCGCTTTATTTTCTTTTGCTGAATTTTCTTCTGTTTACTTCTTCGAGGTTGGAAAATCATTGAATTTTATCTCTGACCTAGACTCTTCTTAGTTTTGTGGCTTCAGATCGGGCGGGCTTGTGTGTGTGCGTGCGTGTGTATGTACGTGCATGCGTGCGTGTGATATTGCAGTATATAAGACATACATCCACATTTCTCTCGCTTGAACTCCAAACCTAGGTGTCTATCCATATTCACCTGTACATCCCTCTCACAGGCACGTCAAATTCAACCTGTCATGTAACTCGTGCTTTTCTTCGTCCTGCAAGTATCAAACCTCTTTTACCTCGCTTAGTAAATGCATCATCATCTCTCCTGTCTTCCCAAAGTCCATTCAGTGTATCACCATGACTTCTTAGCGTATCTTGATTCTGCTTCTTCTTCATCATCGTTACTTCTATTCTCTTTGCTCGGGATCTTACCGTCTCTTACCAAGGCTGTAGTAGCATTGTCCTCCTTGAGATTCTTTTTTTGTGAAAAACCTTGAACTTGACTTTTTTTCTTGCATAACAATAGTCTCATACATTATTTGTCCTTTTGTGATTAACTAACGTCACTCAGCATAACGCTCCCAATCCATCCATGTTGTAAGTTGTCCCACAGCTCCATTGTTATCATTTAACAATGCATGCTCCTCCATTGTTTCGGGTACCAAAGTTCATGTATCCATCCTTCTACTGAGGGCATGTGGGTTGCTCCATTTTCTTGCTATTGTGCTAAGGGCTTCGATAGACATAAGTGTCTATCATTTTTTGTAACTACAATATTTTTCTACTTTCTATTCATTTTGAGGTTGATACCATTTGTTTTGCTTTCTCAAAAATGTGAATCAGACAATACTTCCCCTGCTTTAAACCAATTGATATATCTCCCTAAAATCTTTAGGATAAAGTGTTTAGTACTCTATAAGGCCAAACAAAATCTGACATCTGCTGATCGCTCAAGCCTGGTCTCTAAACACACGCTGAGTCACAGACAAAAAAAGCCACGAAGTGCTCCCTTATCCCCGGGGAGCCAGAGGTTCGCAAGTCTCTCTGCCTTTACTTAGTGCTGCTCTTCTTGTTCCAGCTGCATAGAGTTACTTCCTTCTGCTATCGGATAATTGATCTCTCCAGTCTCAGTTAAAAGATATTAGCTAAGCAATGTTCTACATATTCTTATTCTAAATGTAGTCGATCACTATTATTCTTAAGACCAATTATAATTATTTATTTATAGGTAGGCTTTTAAGTAATTTTCTCTAAAAATAGGGGGCATGCATTTTTCACTGCATATCTGTCACCTGACATAGTGCCTGGCATATAACAAGTGCCTATCAACTGTTTACTGAAATGTTGGAAATATATTTCTTAAACAGCACTAGCCATAGAGAAAATCATTGATGTTTTATTACATTAAAATTAGGAAATTCTCTATATTCAAAGACTGAAAAAAGGACCAACAACAAACAGTAAAATGTATTTGTAAAACATGTAACTGTCAAGGGTCCAATAAACAGTATACAGAGATGTTCCACATAGCTTAAGAGAATGATTGTAGCCCAATAAGAAAATCAAGAAAAAATAAATAGGCATTTATTAAAAGGGAAAGCCATATGGTTAATAAACCTATTAAAAGGTTCTTGACTCCATTCATTGTCAGGGAAATGTGATTTTAAATAATAAACTGAAATGTCTGAATTCCATGTCTTGGTGTGATGTAGACCAATTTATCATATAGTATGAGTGGTAGTATTACTTTGAAATGGTTTTGCATTTTCTATACAATTTGAAAATACCCAGCAATTTCCCGGAGCTCTAGAGAAATGTGAAGATATACACATGTGTAAGAGATATCTGTAGGAATGCCTATAGCAGTCCTGTTTATGAAGAGTAAAAAATGGAAACAAGCCAACCCCAATAGCAAATTTTATAAGTGAACTTGGTTGCATTCACACAATGGAATATGCTTTCGTCAGGTGACATCGAGTCAGTTCCGACTCATATCGACCCTGTACAATAGCCTGAAACACTGCCCATGCTGGGACATCCTCCAAAATGTTATTACATTTGATACCATTATTGCAGCCACTGGGTCAATCCATCTTGTCAAAGGTCTTCCTCTTTTTAAAGCATGTCATTTTTACCAAGTATGAAGTCCTTCTCCAGGGACTAGTCTGTCTTGACAACATGTCCAAACTATGTGAGATAAATCTCGACACACTTGCCTCTAAAGAGCTTTCTGACTGTACTTCTAAGACAGATGAGTTTATTCTTTTGGCAGTCTGTGTTAATTTCAATATTCTTCACCACTGCTTTAGTTCAAACACATTGATATTTCTTCAGTCTCCCTTATTCAATGTCTAACATTCATAGGCATATGCGGTATTGAAAATACCAAGGCTGAGCCAGGAACACATTAGTCCTCAAAGTAACATACTGGATTTTCAACTTTAAAGAGGTCTTGTGCAGTATATTTACCCAATGTCAACAATGAACAAACAATTGGTATATACAGCATGGATAAATTTCATAAGGATGATGTTGAGCCAAAAAAAATGAAACAAAAAAAATCCATTATAATCTCCATTACAAAAAACGTCAAACAACAGAGATCAAATATATTACTGAAGGATGCATAATAACATACTGTCCTCAAGTTGATTTAGATCTAAGTGGCCCTATGCAGTAGATTAGAATCGCTCTAGAGGGCTTCTGCGACAAAACATCTTTATGGGAGAAGAAAGTCTCATCTGTCCCCGATAAAGCAACTAGTGTGTCTGAACCATACACATAGATGGGAAAGGTCACTAAAATGATCAGAATCATTGTTAAGTCCGGTCAAAAGAAAGGGAGGGATGGCAATGGAAGAGAACATGACGAGCTCCCACGGTGCTGGCAATGTTCTGTTCTTTGACACAGTATCTGCATCGGAATTAATTATTAAACTTTATATATTTGTATTCTGCTTTTGTGTTGTATGTATGCTCCATCTCTCAACAAGATAGAAACCAAAGGGAGCGAGAATTCCAAGGAAGAAGTTAACCATTTATATGCTTTAGAAGAGTCAAGAAGAATAAATAATGAACGTGAGCCATTACTTTTGGAAACTAAATGTTTATTTGCAACTTTTTTCAAAGTATTTTCAGTGTTGCAGAAATGAGTTTGAATGGACTGCATGTGGTGGGTGAATAGTGACCATTGATGCAAAGTCTTTACAGTGGTGGCACTCGAGCTAAGTCTTCAAGGTGACAAAGGTTTCTAAGAAACAACGATGAACACAATCATTTTTAGATGGGCAAAAGTGAGACGCAGCCTTGGTTTGGCTGACAAGTCCAGAGGGCCTGCCTGGGCCTCGTGAAAGGGAACTTATTGCCAGAAGTAACATCCTAAGGGGTTGCCAAGTTAAGGACAAATAAATAATCTGAAACTATATCCACATATGAGCAGATAAAAAGAAGAGGCCAAGACACACAACTGAGCTGGCGACTTGAGGACATTAAACTTGGATAGAGGGAAAATCAGGCTAAAAGAATTTCCTGTGGCAGAATGTCACAGGGCTGGTTAATTTTTTTTCCTAAATAGTTGTGGGAAAAGAGTATTTTATGAAGAAGCAAAAGTTAAAGCAAAGTATCAGGTATTGGGGGTAGCAAGTAACTTGTTGCCAAATTGTAGATTGCACATAACAGTGTACTCTATTGTGGGTAATTCCTAAAAATGCATTAGATGTATATGAGGGGTTTGGGTTTTTTAATTAAATATTTTATTGGGGGTTCTTACATCTCTTATCACAAGCCATACATTCATCCAGTGTGTCAAATACATTTGCACGTATGCTGCCATCATCATTTTCAAAGCATTTTCTACTTGAGCCCTTGATATCAACTCCTCATTTTACCCCACCCACCTTCCCTCATGAACCCTTGATAAGTTATAGATTATTATTTTCATATCTTACATCATCCTCTGTCATCTTTCACCCACTTTTTCATTGTTCATCTCCATGGGAGGGGGTTATATGTTGATGCTTGTGATCGATTCCCCCTTTCTCCCAACACCTTCCCCTAAGCCTCCTGGTATCTCTACTCTCCTTGTTGGCCCTGAGGGGGTTTATCTATCCTGGATTCCCTGTGTTGCCGGCTCTTATCTGTAGCAGGGTGCATGTTCTGGCCTAATCCGATTTGCAAGGTAAAATTGAGGTCATGATACTGTGGGGGAAGGAAGCAGTAAAGAACTAGAGGAAAGTTGGGTGTTTCATAGGTGCTATACTACACCCTGACTGGCTGATCTCTTCCTTGTGACCCTTCTGTGAGGGGATTTCCAGTTGTCTACAGATGGGCTTTGGGTCTTCACCCCACACCGTCCACCACCCTCCCCATTCACATTGGGTATGATTTTCTTCTGTATCTTAGATGCTTGATACCTGATCCCATTGACACCTCATGATCACACAGGCTGTTGTGCTTCGTCCATGTGGACTTTGTTGCTTCTTAGTTAGATGGCCTCTTGTTTATCTGCAAGTCTTTAAGACCCCAGATGCTATCTTTTAATAAGTGGGCATCATCAGCTTTCTTCACCACATTTGCTTATGCACCCATTTTGTACTTCAGCAATCGTTTCAGGAAGGTGAGCATCACAGAATTCCGGGTTATTAGAACAAAGTGTTCCTGTGTTGAGGGCATACTTGGTACATTGAGGTTCAATGTCTATCTGCAACCTTAATTTTTAAAATCATTTTATTGGGGGCTTGTACAACTCTTATCACAATCTATGCATACATGCATTGTGTCAAGTACATTTGTTGCCCTCATCATTCTAAGAGTTAAAAAAAAAAACCTTACTTTCTCAAATGTCAAACAATACAAAAATCAATCATGACCAGGAGGCCTACACCAAAACCCTTACAGCTGTACCAAGTTTCAGAAAAGATGCAGCACTTCCAAAAGGTGGAGTGCATATCATTTAGCTGATGGTGCTACTTTAAAAGGGATAGTTAAATTTTACAAAAACCCATATGCTTGTTTTGGTGGCTATATTTGTATTTAAGTTATATATTTTTTTGCTTTATGGAAAAACAAAATTTATTTATTTAGCTAAAGCTGCAATACTTCCAAATTTCAGCAGGATTGAATGTGAGTGGGTAGAAACCTATGTCTGGAAGTAGATTCCTCTATTTCTGGATAATGAACTGATATTATAGATATTTAATAGGGGGGTTAATATTCTTGAGTAATGATTGTAAATGTATTGCAGGCTGAAGAATCTTTTGTATATTTAGGTGATTATCCCATGTATGTGTCCATGCAGAACAGTGGAAAATATGAACTGGTCCAGTGTATTGATGATGCTGCTGTTAGGTGTGGTTTTGACTCATAGCAACCTTATGTAAACAGAATGAAGCACCATCCTCACAGGTGTTACACTTAACCCCATCATTGCAGTCACAGGTGATTGACAATTAGAATGCACAGTGAGCTCTTCAACAATTCAGATGGGCTTAATTTTGATACAGGTGTCAAAATGATATGTGTGTCTGGCTCTACTATAACTTTAACACATTATCAAGTTACATTATGTGGGAAACACTATAGAGTAGGATTTAAAAGCCTGATGTCTGAAGTTGAATCAAATGCTCAAATTCAAAATTGGTCTCCAACATGAAGTAGCTTTAAAATCTTGGGGGGAAATCATTTTATCTTTCTAACCCTGTTACTTCATCTATTATATGAAGACATTATTCCTATATTTTTCAGATAATGTGCTATTTTATAATATATATAAATTAATAATCCATATATACAATTGCTATAATTTATATAGTATACATTATATATTTTTATATATGATTGGTATAAAATTTCTTATAATTTAAGACAAAAGATACAAGAGGTTATTTCAAGTCCCACAATTAACAAACAAATCTATTTACAGTCTTTAGAGTTTAAGCACATGGAGTTTGTGGAAGTGACAAGCTGCTAACTAAAGGGTACCAAAATAAAGTGTGGAAAGTATAAGTGTCAAGGTGAGCATCAGTTAAAGAATACTATCCTCCTTCATCTCGGAAATGCGGCACAAGTGCTGACCCTAATAAAATCCCTTTCCAGTTGAACCTTTGTCAGCAGTAGATAAACTGTCTTTCAAAATAGAGAGTAGAAAGATTTATGGAAATAAGAAAATCAGCACAGGACGTAGAGTGATATCATGGTCACAGAAGAATCCCTTGCCTCTTTTATCAGATAAAGCAAAAGAAAAGGCAATGAAGTTTGTTATTTTTAAGACAATTGGCCAATAAGAATGATCTATGCTCTCCTCTTACCCGTCCACTCGCTCCCCCTTCTTTAATGGAACTCAAGCCCCACTTCCTCCTGACAGTGGGGAGAGGAGTGGACTAAGGGAACTGGTGTCCTTTGCTCCATTCTACTACTTTCATATCATTTCCCCTCATCCTCCTGCCAAGCCCTCAAATTAAAATCTGATGTTAGACTTTCATGATTACCGCACGCCTCTCTTCATTTTTATTGCTATTTACCAAAATCAGATAATCTCCAAACTGTAGTAAAAAGTTTTCTAAAAAGGTAAACCTTTAGAATAAGATTTTAATTAATGAAAATGATCAGCATAATTTGTCATGTTACACACCTAAAAGTTAGCCAAAATACAGAGTCATTTTGATATGAATATGTTTTTAAAACACCAGTGAGGACGGGGTCATGCTAGTAAAAGAAAATATTATTGTTCGGCTATGTTCATAACATTAGGATCTATTCTGAATTTACCTGTCATTGAAATTATTTCACATCTCAGGCACAAAGCTAAAAATGAAACAATTCCTTTCTTTTTTCCCTACACCCTCAATAATTCCTTTCTTTTGATGTATAACATCTTATCTTCTTTTAAAAAGCTTGTCTTCTTCAATTTACTTTTTGAGCCAGTAAACAAGACGTCTTTAAGGAGAGCCACAATTAGAGAAAAAAAACTCTGGAATCCAGAATCTAGTAGATAATTCATAATGAAGTCTGAGAAAATAAAATGTAGTTAATATGCAGTATGGGCAGGAAAAAGTCAAAGGTGGTTTTTCTCTCTTTTGATTGTAGTGAAAAGAATGAATATTATCAGTTGAGCAAAAATACAGTTGCCCTATAAAGAAAAACAGGGTTTCATTTTCTTTCTGAGCTCAAACCTTGGTAAAAATCATGGATTCAAATTATGTAGACATTATATTGATAAACAGGTTCAGAATTGTCCAAATATTTTAGTTATACAACTGGCTACAATATTGAAAGAACTCTTAAAGTAGTTGTGGTCATGGTATAGTGAATGCTTACAAATTGCAGGGAGGAGAGGGATGCACATGGGAATGGAAAGAAATCTTAGTATGATTAATAATAATAGTAATAAACTACTCTCCTTTATTTAGCTGGCAAGGAGGGGGGTCCAGCTTTCTACTCTTGAAGAGAACTATGTGTTTTTTTCCTGTGAAATGAATATAACACAGCTGGTGCATAATTACTGAGTTGCTATAGTCATTTAGATATGTCAATCACAGAAAAGGTCAAGTACATTAAGCCAAATAAGTATGTGATCTCTAATTCCATGGAGACTCGAGCAAAGTCAGAAAACACAACAGGCATCATTTGTCATAATATATCAAAGAACTTTCAATCGAACAGAAATGATCTGCTAAAAGATAGCAAGTGGGAAAGAGATCAAGAGGGTGAGGGTGAGAGAGAGAGAGAGAGAGAGAGAGAGAGAGAGAGAGAGAGAGAGAGAGAGGCAAAGAGATACATTTAGGCTGTTATACTCTGTGGGTTGTTTTTGTTGAAAGAAAGATCATTGTTACCTAAACCTAAAACTACACAACCACCTGGCCCTGGTCTACACTGGCAGTTACGACAAAAACCTGAGGCTCAGGATGGTGGCTGTTGTGTAGATAAAGTAGAAATTTTATAAAGCTGAAGTTGTTTCTCAAAGACTCATTGTCTCAGATTTACTAGTTCTGAAGAGGCTGGGTATTCTTTAAAATATCATATCTTATGTATCACAATACTGCCTTAAAGCAAATCTAAACTGCTTTGAATCTTGAGATAGGTGTTTTTTTTTCATTCTGGAACATAGTAAGCACTCAATATTTCTTAAATCAATGTATGAATCCTAATATCCATCTCTTAAGGAAAAAAATTATATTGCCATTTTGTATATCTGCTGCACAAGACTTATTTACAATGTTATAGAGCAGACATCACTTGGAGGGCTAAGGTGATGACAAACTTTGTGTCTTTACTCTGTCTACATGCATGTGAAAGCTAGGCAACAAATAAGACAGATCTCAGAAGGATTGATGCATTTATATTATGGTCTTGGCAAAGAATATTCAGACTGCCATGGACTGCCAGAAGAACAAATAAATCTGTCTTGAACGAAGTACAGCAAGAACGATCCTTAGAAGAGAGACTGACAAGACTTGACTCTCCTCTATCCTGGACATGTTATCAGAAGACCATTCCTTGGAAAAGGATAGCATGCTTAGTAAAGTAGAGGGTCATCAAAAAACCCAGGAAGACTATCAAGGAGATAGATGGACGCAATCGTTGCCACCAGGAGCTCAAACACAGCGATTGTTAGGAAAGTGCAGGAGTAGGCAGTGAAGTTTCCCTCCTTTGTGTGGAGGGATGCTGTGAACCAGAACAGGAGAAAGAATGGGGCGTTCCCAATTCTGATAAAGTCTAGAACAGCTTTATGTTGGATGTTTGCAGCGCTCAATGGGAGGCTGGCGCTGAAATCAATTAAGTTATAGGTATGATCTGTGAACTTGGAAAAACAAATTCAGTTGTTGAGGAATCAAGTGCAACCAACAAATAGCAGTCAACTCTATAAATCAGGATTCATGAAAGAGTAGTAATCAATCCCAATCTGTGTTCAAATGCATGATCTTGTGTGACACCAGACATTAAATGTCGTAGAAGTTACTAATAGAGAAATCAAGGGCAAGCCAAGCATTCAGGTAAAACCTCACAGAGTATTTGGAGCTTGAATTGGGTTTTATTAAATAGGATTTAGACTAGCAAAAGAGGGGACGTTTAGAAAAAGCAGGTAACATGGGCGAAAACAGAGGAGAAATTTAAAGGATAATGTGAAATACATTTTTGGACTTGGAGGAAAAAATAAGAAGGCATAGAGTATGTTTTGATAATCACAAAAACATACAATTTCACTATTGTTTTCAAATATTTGTCCTTTTTATTTTTCAAGGAAGCAGGAGAAAGTTGATGAGTATATTTTCTGAGATACTTAGAAACATGAATATAAAAAGGTGGTGTTCCGCATCATGCCCCATTTTAAATTTTATGATTTATGAATAGCCCTGCCTTTGTATCAGGGAAATAGGTTAATAAATTAACCAAAGCATTAAACTGTAATAATCCTTGCATCATCGATGCTTTTTTCAGATTTAATTTTGCTTATTTAATTAAAAATAAACGTGAACTAAAACCAAAAGGTACACAAGTAAACACTGGCTCATTCTGGGGTTTAAAGTAATTAAAAAATTTTCCTGGAAAGTATAAGGAGTTGTTAAGAGAGACAGCAGATTTCTACAGGAGAGCATAGATGAAATTCACCTGAGAAATTTAAGCGATTAAATAGATTAAAAAAAAACACCTGAAAGCAAAGGGAAAGAGGGCTGGCATTGCCTTCCTGTTATTGTCATTGTTAGGTGTTATCTAACTGGTTCCAACTCACGGTGACCCTGTTCACAACAAAACAAAACACTACACGGCACGTGCCATCCTCCCAAGTGTTGCTATGTTTGAGCCCTGGTTGAAACCATTGTCAATCCACCCCACTGAGGAACTTCCTGCCTTTACTGGTACCCTACTAAGTATGATGTCCCTCTCCCAAATTGCAGAAGATGATGTCTCACCATTCTTGCTTCCGAGGAACATTCTGCCTGTGCTTCTGTTGTGGATTGAATTGTGCATCCCCAAAATATATATCATGATTCTCAATATTATATAATTACCCTTAATTTTATGATCTTATGATTATCCCCATTTTTTATCAGAAGCAATTATCCTAGGTGTTGCATATCCTAACCTCTGTGATGTCAATGAGGCAGACAGAATTAGAGGTTGATATGTTAGTGAGGAATAAGTATGGCCAGAGTGCTCCTTAGAGGGAAAGACTTCTTACAGACTTCGGACCTGTCAGGAGAGACCAGTGCCTGCAGAAGGACATCTTGTTCGGTAAAGTAAGGAGAGACCAGTGCCTGCAGAAGGACATCTTGTTCGGTAAAGTAAGGAGAGACCAGTGCCTGCAGAAGGACATCAAGTTCGGTAAAGTAAGGAGAGACCAGTGCCTGCAGAAGGACATCATGTTCGGTAAAGTAAGGAGAGACCAGTGCCTGCAGAAGGACATCAAGTTCGGTAAAGTAGAGGGGCAATGGACACGAGGAAGGCCCTCAACAAGCGGATTGACACAGCGGCTGCAACAATGGGCTCAAACATAGAAACAACTGTGAGGATGGCACTGTTTCGTTCCATGTGCATAGGAGTTGCCGTGGGTCAGAACTGACTCGGTGGCACCCAACGACAACAGTGTTAATGAGGAAGGTTACAATCAACAGGATTAGGTTGTATATTAAGTCCTATAAGCTGAGATACAGGAGATTCAACTAGTGAGCAGAGATCAGGGAACATCAATACCAAGAGAAAAGGACCTGAATTGGGGCTGAGAATCTTCTAGATACAGGAGACAAAAGGCTGTAAATGCTAGAAACAGTGCAAAATGGACAAAGGAAGCACCAGAGAACCAAAGCAGCAGAATCAGAAGACTGGCAGGACAGAAGCCGTGTATGTGCTTGCTGATTAACAGAGTGAGAGATCTGAGCAACTTCAGGATGTATTAGATTTGGACAGCAGGAGAACATTTTGCCATTCATAATCAATCTCTCCACGCAATAAGCATGGCTCTCATTTTCATAATTAATATTGGTATTAACTAGATTGGTGTTGCTGACACTATGGATTTGTATTACTCACTGGGTGCAATAAAATGTTCTATATTTTCATTTAGTTACTCATGGCACTTTACATTGTGAGAAATACTGAGTTATTCAATGGAGAAAACACAGGACAATGCAGTTGGAAATTGGAACTCATTTTACTAATAAGACTGTAATATTTTTGTGTGGTTTCATACCTATCACTTAAAGGATGCCCAATGAATGACAACCGAGCCCAACACCTATTTTCTGTCTTACCCTCTCTTTATTAGTGACATATGTTAGTCTACCAGGCATTGTTCTGCCTTCATAAATGAGTGTTACTGAACTTATTGCCATATCTCCAACCCTGACGACCAGTGTAACCAGTGTCCCATCACCAAAGATATGAGGATGGGCAAGTTAACAATTCATGTATTGGAATCTAATAAGATGTCCTACATATGCTTAAAATTCTTTGCAGAACAGTGTTTTACTATTGACTATAATAATTGTTACTATCAATAGAGTTACCTTAAGTCCTATGGTGATGATCTATGATGTGCTACAATAAAATAATAAAGATATCTCCAAAAGTGAACAAAGGACATTACAAAGACCATAGTCATATGAATGGATTTTGAGTGCTCACTTGATCATAGCCCTAATATAAGAACAATTAGTTCTTAATTGTGACATGGCTCTGCCTGGTACTTGCCCTCCTGAGATCACTGAAGATGTGCGTGCCATAGCAACGTGTGGTGAAGAAATCAAATGGTGCCAGGTAAAATAGCATTTGGTCTTAAAAACTTCTCTCAAAATAAGCAGCCATCAAATTAAGGGGTCAGCTAAGTCTACACAGAGAAGCACACCATAATAATGTGATCCAAGCACTGGGTCTCTACTCAGGTACTCTCTCAATACAAGAAAGCTTCATTGTATTAACCTGGCATTCCATGAGACTCACCTTCCCAACATGATCGCTGAAGATAAAAAGGGTGCATAAGTAAATGTGGTAAAGAAAACTGATGGTGCCTGGCTATCAAAAGATATAGCATCTGGGTCTTAAGGCATGAAGATAAACAAGTGGCCATCTAGCTGAGAAGCAACAAAGCCCACATGGAAGAAGCACACAGGCTTGTGTGATCATGAGGTATTGATGGGATCAGATATCAGACATTGAAGACCCAAACAAAAAATTATATCACTGTGAAAGAGGGGGAGTGCAGAGTGGAGACCCGAAGCCCATCTGCAGACAATTGGATACCTTTAAAGATATGTCACAAGGAAGAGATGAGTCCGTGAGAGTGCAATATAGCACCGATGAAATATACAACTTTCCTCTAGGTCTTTAATGCTTCCTCACCCACCCACCCACTATCATCAACCCAATTCTACCTTACAAATCTGACTAGACCAGATCATATACACTGGTACAGATAAGAGCTGGAAACACAGGGAATCCAGGACAGATAAATAACCCCTCAGGAGCAATTATGAGAGTAGCAATACTAGGAGGGTATGGGAAGGGTGGAGGGAGAAATGGGGGGAAATTATCACAATTATCTACATATAAGCCCCTCCCAGGGGGTGAACAACAGAAAAGTGGGTGAAAGGAAACATCATTCAGTGTAAGACATGAAAAAGTAATAATAATTTATAAGTTATCAAGAGTTCATGAGCTGATACCAAGGTTTCAAGTAGTAAGAAAATGTTTTTAAAATGGTGATGAAAACATATGTACAAATGTGCTTGACACAATGGATATGTATGGATTGTGGTAAGAGCTGTACGAGCCCCCAAAAAATGATTTTTTAAGGTATGATCCAACATTTGTAATTCTCAACACCTGGTTTATAGAATGCTTTGGATGACAGCAGAAGCCCAAAATCCGTCTATTGGGTCTCTACGTCGTTTGAGTGTCCAGTGATTCCCCACTGTTCATGTGCTAGGAAAGCGAACAGCCCTAAATGTCAGACAAAGAGCCTTACAAAGTGGTTCTCAGCAGCTGGACTTAGGCTAGAATATAAAACCTTACCATTAGACCCACTTTCAAGTTATTCTAAATTGTTGATATTCTCTGTTTTTCATTAGATTGGAGACTTTCTCTGTTTTATATGCTCATTGTTGCTGGGTTGTTGGTTTGGGGTTGTTTTGTTTGTTTGTTTGTTTGTTTTTGTCCTTGTTTGGTATGTTTCTCTCTGCAGGGAAGGCAGGATGAGTATGGATTTATGGATGCAGTGACTGAATTAATAATTTCCTGGGAGCATGGAAGGAGAGAGTGACAAATGGGGATGCACCACCAAGGGGCACAAGGAATAAAATGTTACACAGTAGATTGCGGTGATTATTGCACAATGTTTCTCAATATGACTGAACTATTGAATTGTAAGATGCATTAATTATAGCTCAATAAAATAATTTTAAAGAAGGACTGTAATACTTTTATTACAACTCCACCTGGGGTAACTTTAAAACCATTTTTGAAGAGCCAAACAGAACGTTCACAATCTCTTCACCCAGAGACCTTAATACAAAGCTGATTTTATTGGTAGAAAATTAAATTTTTGCTTTCCTCTAATTATGACTTCAATTGGTTTCCTTTATTGTCTCCCCACCTGAAGCTCATTAAGGGTAGAAATGGAAAAGAAAGGAAATAAATAGAATTAAAATTTCCCATTGGGTCTTCAAGCAGTTATGACACACCAGGGGAGGTAGGAATGAGTTTGTGGACAGGAAAGAGTGAAGACAGGATGGGGATTAAGCAAGGTCACTGACAGAGATTTGGAAAAGGACACTCAGAACAAGCAACCTCAGAACACCCCACAGTGGAATTAATTATATTCTAGTTTTAGTGACCTATTGATGAAGCCATGTGGTTATATTATCCAAAATATCAATAGCATAATCTCTTTCTAGTGTTTTCTAACACTGCTCATTTTCATCATCTTTATCAACTGATATTTTAAGTGTATACAATCACGGGCAAGGTAGCCACAGAAATTTATTCTCCAAACAGGAGCTAGACCTCAAGGGACGTCCCGCTTGACAGTACCGCTACATGAGCATCCCTGGATAACTCAGAACATAAGCGAGAATCTTGGTTCTGACTCATAATGACTCTTCAGGCTACTGTCTCAATCCATCTCTTTTGGGGCCTTTGCCTTATTTGCCGATCCTCTGTTTTATCAAGCATGATGCCCCTCTCCAGGGACTAGACCCTCCGATAACACGTGTGAAATATTTGAAACCAAGTCTCACCTTACTTGATTCTAAGAAACCGTTTGGTTGGACTTCTTCCAACACAATGTGTTCATTCTTCTGGCAGACCAGGGCATATTCAATATTCTTTGCCAACACCATGACGCAAAGACATGGAATTGTCGAGAGTTTGCATGTGTAGGAGAACACTGAAATACCATGGCTTGGATTGGGAAACTATTAGTATTGAACTTTAGTGAATGATGATAACTGGAGAGATTCCCTAATTGCCTACACCCTGCGTCCTTAGGTGGCAGGGGATCCTGTTTCAGAATCACAGACATTTGAGGATCTATAAACTAGGGTAGGCCTATTGCAAAAAATCAGCAGCTAAAATACAGATTTAAAAATTTAATCAAGTCGACTTAAGTTGATCGCCTTCACCATGTCACCACCACATTCAATCCCCATATTATTGTTCAGTATAACTAAGACAATAAAAACACTGAAGTCACACATGCCTGGAAAATGTAAATCAAGGATAGAGGAGTGGGGAGAGGGGAGGGATAGATTATTGAGGCGAGGGGGAAAATAACCACATATCCAGAGGGTTTAACAGGATATTGCTGTGAATTTCATTTTTTGAGATGGGCTCTGTAAATATTTGCAGTGTGCTTTTAAAAATATCCCTCCAGATTTCTTATCCCTCAACACTAAATAGTGGTCTGAGTGGCTTTAAAAAAGGGAGGGGGGTGTAAAATGGAAATGGACTTGAACATTTTAGTGACAAACAAGCTCATCTCCAGGAATAAAGAAAGAAAGAAAAAAAGAGAAAAAAAGAAAGAAAGAACGAAAACGCAATACAAAAATATATTATTAGTATAAGCCAATGTAGTAAATCTTAAGGTATTTTTCAAGAAAAATACTCAGCAGTTCAAACTTAGCAGCCACTTCATAGGTGAAAGAAGAGGCTTTCTGTTTATAAAGATTTACAACCTTGCACACTCAAATGGGCAGTGCTATTCTGCCCTATAGGGACATTATGAGTCAGAATTGACTCAATAGCTGAAGTTTTGAATTACTATCAGTGGACCAAATAGAATTGCCTCATCAATTAACATTAAGTCTTTAGGAAATATATTAATTATCCAAAGTTAATCAACCAATAATAGCAGTGGGGGGAAGCAGCAAACATTTGGAACAGTATCAAACAAAAGCCATCCAGTTGATCCAGAATCACAATGACCTAGAGGACAGAGTAGAACTGTCCCAGAGGCTTACAAGGCTGTAAAATGTCCCAGAAACAGACAGCCTCATCATTCTCCTGCAGAGCAAACGATGGGCTCAAATCCCCGACTGTTCAGTTAGCAGCCCAATACTTAATCCATTGCACCACCAGGGAAGTAATAAGATTATTCATTTTGTGGTGTCAAAGAAAAGGAATTCAAATAGGCAACCATAAAGGTGCACTTATATATTATACCTTTATTATATAAGAGAATAATAAAGTTGTCTATGTTGGGTAGAGTTGGCTTTCGTTTTTATGGAAATCAGAGGCTAATGAGAATGTGCTAACTATAAAATTTTTGCAAAATCATTTGGCTTGCACAAGACTACTAACTACAAGGTTGGAGGTTCAAACACCTAGCAATGCTGCAGAAGACAGGCCTGTAAAAGGTCTGCTTTTACACGGATCACAGCCAAGAAAAGCATATCCAGCAATTCCCCTCTGTAACACCTGGGGTCCCTGTAATTCAGAATGAACTCCACAGCTTCACTTACCTGAGATCATTGGACTTTAGCTCGAGAATCCATTCTTCTTGTTGTTACTTAAGTGAATTCTGACTCATGGTTACCTCTATGAGCAAAGGTGGCTGACCCCAAAGAAAATAAGCTAGTAAGGCAATTTTTTTCTCAGATGGAATGAACAGAAGAAGGTAAGGCACAATATTTCCATTAAATCCTTGACCAAAAATGTTTTTGATAGGTGATAAAAACAAGGCTTGGAGTTAATTTTAAAAATTTAATTTGTTTGCCAAGGGTCATTGATTAGTTTAACTTTTCAAATTACGGATTCCTGTATAACACTATATTACGCTGAAGTGTAAGAGGATTAATTTATCTTAATATAGTATAGCATAAGTAGAGATGCTTGTATTTGCATGTAAATATTTGAAAAGTAATTAAGCATTTGATTATCATTGTGCACCTAAGTGCATTATATAAAATCAATGACGAATTACATAAATTCAACAAAGCACTCTTCTTTAGTGTCTATCTTCTTTAAGAAAAGGTGCTGGGTATCATAGGAGAATGAAACAATCTGTCCTTCAATCCCCCTTTTGGCAAGCAAGATTGTGTCATCTGTAAATCAAAGGTTGTTAATTTTTCCTCAGAGAACCCAGCTTCTCTGAGTATTTGTTCAGCATACAAGTTGGATAAGTATGGACAAATAACCCAGATGCACACCTTTCCTGATTTCAAATCATGTAGTGTTCCCTTGTCCTGTTCACACATTGTCTCTCAATCCATGTACAAGAGTTCCATATCAGCACAGCAATGTTTTCTGGATTCCCATTTTTCTCCTTGCTATCCATCCTTTGTGATGTAGTGCCATTGAATGAAGGCCTCAACTCAGAAGCTGAGAAACCTGGGCTTCCCCAAACGAAAGCAAGAGAACTGGGCCTTTGCATTCCTTTATTGACTGTTCATTGAATTCAGGATGCCAGAGAAGGCAGTTCCTTCTGGCAAAGGAGCCTCCTCCTGCAGAGGAAGAACTCCCTCAGGTCAGGGCTGTCAGGTAGTCACACTCTTCAGTTAGGGAAATAAGTGGTTCATTTTTTAAGGGAAAGTTTTAGGTGCTTATCAAAACATCTACTGCTAGGATTAAGACTAAGCAAATAAAAAACAGTGAGAGAACATTCCATGGAGGACCCTGCTACCAAAAAAGGAGGCTGGATTGTGGGGAAGTACACAGCACGATACACAGAAGGGGAAGGAACTCCCGGAGTAGCAGTGGGAACGGGAAGAGAAAGCTGAGAAGAGATCAAACTAAAGCATTTATACGGAAAAATAGGAAGCAAAGAGCAGCCGCTCACACACCTATGTTCTCGATGTTCGGTAGCAGGAAGAGGAGAAAACAAGATAACTCGTACAAAAATAGGTTTGAAATGTGGCATCGCTCATCAGAATGCATAATGTAAGTAAGGAAATGTATAATGTATATCTATAATGTAAGCAAGGCCTGGTTGTATCATGTATCATGTAAGTAAGAATGTGTAATCTGAGGAAGGCCTAGTTGTATCATGTATAATGTAAGTAAGAATGTATAATCTGAGGAAGGCCTGGTTGTATCATGTATCATGTAAGTAAGAATGTATAATCTGAGCAAGGCCTGGTTGTATCATGTATAATGTAATAAGAATGTATAATCTGAGCAAGGCCTGGTTGTGGCCGTATGGGGGGCATCGTGCCTCCTCTGGCTGCATAGTGGAGAAAGAACACCCAACCCCAGCCCCAGGCTACCCCCTACCCCCAATCCTTCTTTACACTCTTCTGACCTCAGCATCCTGCCGGTAGCATTCTACTTCTCTGTTGGTTTGATGATACATTGAAATGAGCACCCAGAACTCACAGACAATACTCACAATTAGGGGTTATTAGGAAAGCTAATAGGTTACAAATATTTAAGACACGGTTCCTTTGTCGGCAATGCCTCTTCTCTGTGCTAGTCAGCGTGCCTCTCTCTGGTCCTCAGTAGCTCAGCCATGTGCTCTCTTGGTCTCTGCCTTATTCAACTTGAGGTTTTTAAGAATAAAGGGGTGGGGTCTAGCCTGTCGTTCAGGTCACAGCCTGATGACCCACAAGACTTTTCATTCACTAGCCATGATCTTCCTGCATTTGGCATCATTGTGAGCGGTTATATGCGTCTGAGGAGGATTTTATGTACTAGTATCGGTAATATGAGTGAATATCAGATAATGGACTTGATCGGGCTAGGCTAAGATGTTTTCTTGATATACAATTGCTCTTCCATATAAAGTTCTCTCCTATAAATATGAGTGTCTCTGGATTTGTTTCTCTAATCAACCCGATCTAACATGCTGTGCCTCATATTCTTGGTGTTTCTCTACCCTGTCTCATGGTCTCATGCTGTGACCTCTTGTGCTTCTGCTGCCATCCTGACTTCGGAGGAGGATCTCACAGATGCTTCGATGTTGTTTCTTTCTTTGTGGTCACATGATCCTCTCTCTTCCAGCTCTCTGAGACGGCTCACTTGCAGACAAAGTGTCATGACAACACTGACACGTCTCCTCTCTCAGTAGTTCACACAATGTACCTACATGGCCCCACCAAGTCATGTGATGAAGCTGCAAAGACGTAGACCAAGTCATTTCACTTCACCACAGTAGGTCAATGAATTAATATACCGCACCAGGCAGTTGTTATTGGGAAGGCTATCATTCCCCATGTATATATCTCCCATTGATACTTACAGGCAATTTTAACCTGCTGTACTCCGCATTTCTACAAGCTGTACTCAGCAGGAAAAATTATACTAGTAATTCCATTAGCTAAGGATACACACATTAATTCTGAGAAATAAATTTCAGATTTAAAACCTTAATTGAAAACATTTGCAAAACGTGTGCTTGCTTACAAAGGCAATTCCACTTTCTACGTTATTTAAATTATGTATTTATTGATCTATTTTATTTATATTATGAAATAAGATGGCCTTCCCAGGTAGAGTTTAGGCCTCTTCCTATAATGACAGAAAAGAAGAAACAACCATTGCCATTCACCTCAGTGGTGCGAGTTTTCCAACTAGTCTTCTCCCATTTATTCACTCTATATTATGCTGTCAGTTGATTATCTCTGAGGCATGACACCCATCAGAGAACACCTACATTGTTTTCTAAGAGAGGTCAATGATACTGGAACTGGCACATGAATCTATCTATTCTTTGAGTGCTCCACAACGAAATCCTCCAGAACATCCTGAGATGCCTGAATGATGAATTATTTATGATGGGTTATAAAAGCTCACAGCGACCCCCCAGGACAGCGGAGAAGTGCCTCTGCACATTTCTGGGACTGCAGAGTAGAAAGCCCCATATTTCTCCCTACTGTGGGTTAGGGACAGAACACATATTTATGAAGTAATTATAAATAAGATCTGGGGATTTTTTTGTTATTTGTTTCTATTTCCTTCAAAATTCTAAGTTTCAATTTTACCATTGAAATTTAATGTTGATAGCAATCACTTATGACTTATCCAAAATTATTAGCTTTGGGAATTAAAAGTATGAACTGTAGGTATCTGAAAACAGAGCAAAGATTGGATTATCTACTAATCAGATTTTTGTTTAATGGTGTAGCGTGTGAAGCATCAGCCGCTAACCACAAGGTCAGCATTCAAACCCAGCAGTTATTCTGTGAGAGAAAGATGAAGCTTCCTACTTCTATGCTGGCAGCCTCGGAAACCCCAGGGAGCAGTTTTAATCTGCCTTATGGGATCATTCTGAGTAGGAATGGACTTGCATTCAGTTCCCCAGGTACAGATCGATGGTTTGAAGCTACTTAGCAGAGCCTCAAAAGTCAGACTTGGTGGTCTGTTTCTATAAAGATTTCTACAAAGAAAACCTTCTGGAGATAAGCACTACTAAGAACCGAAACCAGAATCAAGCAACTGACAACAACTTTGGTTCTGCTACTACATCCCCTCTATAACCTAGCCCTAAGCAGGCCTATTTTGTTTGATTTTCTCCCTTTAGGCAGGAAGGATGTTCAATATGTGTTAACTATTTTAGTATAATAATTTCTTTTAAGTGAAAAACTATTACATCAACTTCCAACTATCTATGTATGGCTATTCTGTAAAGAATTTTAACAATTGTACTACCAGGGGTCCTTCTAGAAAAGATTAGAAGCCAGTGGTTGTAGAAGGTTATTAGTTGGGCTACTAACTACAAGGTAAGCAGTTCAAGGTCCTCCAGAGGAAAAAGGTGAGCCTTTCTGCTCACATAAATATTTATAGCTTCCAAAACCCACAGATGGCAGATGGACCTTGTTCTATAGTGGCATCAGAGTTAGAATTAACTTGATGGCAGTGAAATTGGTCTTTTGTTGGTTTGGTATTCTAGGGACATTTTACTCTTATACTTAGACAAGGTCAGATCATGCCTTTCCTGTAAACATCCTATGCTAAGTGCTCTCTGTGCAGTTGATATGCGGATTTGTCTTTGAGGTAGTTAGTTTATTGTGCCAACCTGGCCAATAAACACAATTGGGGTTAATTGAAGGGCAGAGAAATAAATGGCTCAGCTACCCTCACCTTTTTTGTCTCTTGCTCTTTGATCATCGGACCACTGTGTGTGACTGCCTTGCTTGTTCTTTGCCTCCATTTGCAAGCTACACTACCTGTGGAAGACCTAACCCATGGACTGTGTCTCTGTAACTTGAGGTTTCTTCAAGACCTGCTTTGCCACACCATTGGAATTTACATCTCTTGAGCTGGGGACTGTCGGACCCTGTCATCTGTCTGACTGTTGGTGACCTGCCTTGCTGTTTGCTGCCTGTGCCCGGATAGCCTGAATTGCTCTACAGAGGATTGTCTGGTGGCCCTCAATTCTTGAAGAACTGCCAGTGTCTCACAACTGTCTCACGGAGTAAGTTGCACTGAGCTATTTGGATTGTTTTATAATTTAATTAACTGTTTATTTCTTATGTTATACCCCTATCTAGCTGTATAAATATATATAAATTTATTAGCATTCTGGTTTTGTTTCTCTAGAGAACCCTGTCTAACAGTCTTCAATGGTTTACTTTCATTTCTCAGTTGATTGTAATTTCTTAAAGTAAGAGTTATTAAAATACTAATTCACAGAATAGTGCCTGATGAATAGATAAATATTTCTATTTATTTGCAGGTCTGCCTATTGGAATTCCCAATTAACCAAAGCTACAATATCTCCCTCTTTTCCACTCTCTATTACTCTGATTCCAACACTTGGAATACTCAACAAGACAAGCTTCATAGTTCTCTTTGAAATAATTCAGAAACAAAAAGCAAACCAAGAGCTATTTCAAGAAGGAAAATGTTTACCTTCTAAGTCCTCTTTCTCAAAGTGTGTTTTGAGAATAGAACGAGTTCCACCACGATCCACAACTGCTTCTTCATCATTTCTCTGTAGAATTAGGAGGAAAAAAGATTAACTATAGCGCATAGAATCTCAAATGATCAGAAAATTAGTTTTAATAAAATGAAAGATTTTAGGCTTTTAATTCATTCAAGTCTACATGTAAATGGCATCTATTTGATTACCAAGAGTTGGTTTAAAATTGAGAAGATTAAAATTAATTTCACAACAAATCAAGAGAAGAAATTTCCTTTGATTTTGCATAAACTTGATGGCCTTCTATCATGCCAGTGAGTATCATTTGTTAGTGAGATGAAAATCAGAAAAGTTATTCATTTAATTTAGTGCCATTCCTTTTTCTCTGATAATGAATGCTTCTTTACAAAATGATATTTTGAACTATGCAAGGAAAATGAATTAATATTTGCATTAGCAATACTAAATCATTAGTATTAACATCCTTAAAAGTAGGGTAAAGTGAAATAATTCTACTGTTATTAAAAATAGTGTTGGAGGATCTAATACCTTGAAAGAAATTAGGAGCAAATACAAAGCAAATTACAATCATAATTGCTTTACTTCAATATAATTCATTTTCTTCAATGGATACAATGTAAATTACAATCATGTGCATTAAGCTTCAATTTGGCTTAGAGTGGCTGGCAATGGGCTTTAGACACTGTAAACGACATTCAAAATAATGCATTCTCTCATTTGGTGCTCAATTAGTGGGGGAAAGCATATGATCCAATCGATCATAAAGGAATGGACAAATCACAAAATACTGAATGAAATAGACTACAAACTACTTCCAACATTCATATGGTTATGAACACTGAGTACAAAGGAAGAAATGAAAAAATAAACTACAGATAAACAAAGTTTCTAAAATGTATTTTCAATCATTCTAAAATGTAGCTATTAGAAAATATTTTTTTCTTTGAAACCCAAAGGAGTGTACTAAAGAAGAGAAATGCGTGTGATCTTTTAATGTTTCACTGTCATAAGTAATACTCAACAAGAGTATGGAAATCTACAATTAGATCCGTGTTCATTTAGAAGGATTGACCTGACTTTTTCCTCAGGGGTTGCATAGACTTTTCAAGTTGGAGAAGTAACAAATATAGAAATGTATGTAGTTAGTGAACTAGAGAAGATATAAAATTCAAAAACCAAATCCACTGTCCTCAGGTTGATTCTCACTCACAATGACCCGACAAGGCTGCCTGCAACGGCTCCTGTGGGGTTCTGAGGCTGTAAGCCTTCAAGTGAGGAGAAACTTCACCTTTCTCCCAAGGAGGGAATGGTGGTTTTGAACTGCTGGCCTGGCAGTTTGCAGCCCAACTAGTAAGTCCCTTTGCCACCAGAGTGCCTTAGAAGATTAGACAAGCTGAATTCAAGAGTTTGATAGGAATAGACTCAGGAATGAAATCATGACGTTTTCCAAAGAAAAAGGCTGAGAGTGTGTTCTGTAAAAGATAAACAAAGAGGTACTATTGTCCACATTAAAGTGGTAGATTATAATGACAGAGAAAAATAAATGACAATAGTAGCACTATATTCATTGGACAAGATTATAATGCAAAGTTGTTAAGGCTAGATGTCCAAGAGCATGAAGCTATCACTGGAAGAAGTAAGCAAGGTAGTAAGAAGTTAGTTTAGTGATCTGAAGCAAACAGTTGCATTTTGTATTCGTAGTAAAGACTACTTGAAACGAGAGTAAGATTTACAAGTGGAAATTCACAGCAAACAACAGGCGGTGCAGAATTAGAGGACAAATGAGAGGTGGGAGTTGGAGATGTGGATTTAAGTCTCAGACAATAAGATTGTGAAGGTTAAATTCGGCCTTAAATATCATCTCGTATACCAACTCGTAAAGTTTAAACCCAGTGTATAATTTTCCTTTCAATGAGCTGTCCAGACTATACTTAAGTTCTCAGCAAAGGAGGAACCCTCTATCTCAGAATAAAGCTCATTGCATTTTACATGGATCTGTCTTGTAGTTTCCTTTATGGTGAGATAAAATGTATTTTCTTAGGATTTCTACCCACCAGTGCTAACTCTGCTCTTTTAGTCATATTAAATATCTTCCTCCCTATCACTTAAGGCAATCTTTCAAATAACCAAAGGCAATAATCATGCCTTGTTCTTTTATCCCACCCCTATTTTCCTTTTGGAAAAAAATTCCCAATAAGTTATTCTGTTTCTTACATAAAATATTAGTATGTTATGCAATAATTTATGTAAATGAGTTGTCTGAGGACAAAGTAGAAAATGAAAATAAATTGTTTTTTAAAGTTTAGAAAATTCTTGTAAATAAGATACATGGGGACTAAAGTAAAAAGAGAAATAAAAGAATAATAGATGACATCAACCACATATACTAGGTATATGAAACAATGCATAGCTCTTTTCTTAAGCTGTCGGACCAGAACCACATCATTAATGATACCTTTGAGCGGAGGCACCTGTGAGGAAAATGCCAGAGAAACCCCATCAAGAGGAACTGCAGTGAGGAGTTAGGAAAAGTTGATGAGGAGCCTCCAATTAAGAAGATAAATTACAAAACAAAAAACAAAAAAAATAGAAATAATTAAAGGAAGGTGGGAAATTGAAACCCAATATTATCTCTCTTTGCAAGTCAGCTAGATCTTTGCAAATCTGAAAGTGAAAAGGTCGGGGTCAATACAGCTGGGCAAGTCGCTAGAAGGTGCCCACCGGAAGCCAGAGAGACTATGATGCTGGAGGATGCTACCAGCCTTAGAGATGGGACCTTTCTTCTAAAAATCAAAGAAGCTATTATATAAATCAAAGATATGCGGATGAATAAAGAAAATGGTCAATAAAAAGCTTCTGTTGGATAATATTGATATTTTAGAGAAAGTCAGAGGTGATATAATCTGCCAGCAGTACCAGGTACACATACTAAGGAATAGAACCATGTATATTAATGCTAATTTCAAATCGCTGCTAAATGTGATATTTTAGTTGACACTCTACCTTTTAAGGATAATCCAATAGAAGCGACCCCAATTATACCTGTGCAGTTTCAGATGGCCAAGGCAAAAGATGCTAAGGATAAAAACAATGACAATACATTCTAATTCCCTCAACTAGGCATCAAGGACAGTTAAAACGAAAAGAAGTAGACTTTGAAGGCTATGGAAAAATGGAGAGGGCAGGGGGAGGCAGGGAAGAGGTGGAGAGAGGAGAAAAAAGTAGTTAAAATCACTGTAAGAGCAAGACTAAAAAATTGCACTGTCCCAGGTGATTTACACCTTCCTTCAAATGAGTTTCTTTTAAATGTCTTCAGAGAATTAGATGAAAACCCAAACTACACCCATTGCTGTGAAGTTGATTCCAGCACAGTGATTCCGTAGGATGGAGTAGAACTTCCCCCTGGGGCTTCCGTAGGATGGAGTAGAACTTCCCCCTGGGGCTTCCGTAGGATGGAGTAGAACTTCCCCATGGGGCTTCCGTAGGATGGAGTAGAACTTCTCCATGGGGTTTCCAAGGCAGTAATCTATTTTTTTAGTGACTCACTATTTTTATTTTATTTTATTTATTTTTTATTAAAAGATCATTTTTTTGAGGGCTCTTCAACTCATAGCATTTCATACATCAATCGTATCAGGCACATTTGTACTTATATCACCATTGTTCTTTTCTAGATATTCACTTTCTATTGAGCCCTTGGTATCAGCTCCTCTTTTTTCCCCTCCCTCCCCCCACCCTCATGGCCCCTTGATAGATTATAAATTAATATTATTTTCATATCTCACACCGACCACTGTCTCCCTTCCCCCTGGTTTCTGTCATTCCTTTCCCTGGAGGTGAGTATATGGTTATGTGCCAATCATTGCGCTCGGTTCCCTGTTCTTCCCCTTCTCTCCCCTCCTGTCCCCACCCTTTTGGTATCGCTATTCACCATTTCTGTTCCTGGACTCCATGTGCCATGAGCTTTATCTCTTATCTGTACCTGTGCACCTGCTCTGGTCCAGTCCAGAGTGGGAACCAGCACTGGGAGGTGAGGAAGCCTCAGAGAACAAGAGGAATATTTGTTGTGTGAACCATCGGTGCTCTCCTGCACCCTGGTTGACTCATCCCTTCCCTGCCACCCCTCTGTGGGGGGATGTTCCATTGTCTACAGATGGGCTTTGGGTCTTTGCTCCCACTTCCCTCATTCTCACCACCATGTTTCTGTTTGTTTGTTGTTTGTTTGTTATGTGTCCTCTGATGCCCCAGGCAGCAATCTTTACAGAAGCAAACTAGCACATCTCTCTCCCACAGAGCAGTTGGGAAGTTCATACAACTGTTTGGGTACTTTAACCACCATGTGGTCAAAGGCTTGAGAATGAGCCACTGGACTAGAAAAGAAGGTGGGAGTTATAGGGTTAAATGCTAGCCCAACTCTTTTGAAAAGGAAGTCAGAGAGTGCTACACAGTTATGACGTATTCCAGTCAGCTGCCCAAGGTGTTCCTGTCACACATTCTGCTTTTTACTAAATAAAGTAAAAGGAAAAAGGAATTCTGTTTTGGTGTGAAAATAGCCAAGGTACATATACATGCCCTTTATAATCCTGAACACATAATCTTGTTAAAATTTGGTCTACATGATTCTTAGAGGGATGCTTTGAGTTAAGATTATAGGCAGATTTCAGCATACAGAATTCCTATGTAGTTCACATTCAAGAAAATGCCCAGTGGAAGGGCTTCTTTTATAGTCTGATCCTGTGTCTTCCTGTTGACAGGTTGCTGAGTTAAAAGAGATATGCCCTATTAGGGAGAATAAGACAAAAATAAAGATGGGATTCAGCGCTCCTTGCTCTTCTGGGCAAAGATTCAAATATTTTCTCAGTTGATTTGAGAAATAATGGCAACAGACAAAACTGAGGAGTCACTCTAGTAACCTTGAGCCGAATCTGACTCATTCCTGAACCAGACAAATGCCAGTTTCATTCTATGTCGAATTCACTCTTGAGGCATGTGTAAACCAAATGCATTCTCTGTGTAAGACGTGTCCCAATATATGTCACATTGGAATACCTCTCTTCTCTCCGTGTATCCATGTTCAAAGGTCAAAAAGAGCACTCTTCGACCACATCTCACAATGGCAGTCTCTTAGAACAAGTAATTACAAAATGGGAAGCTTTATATGTAAGCTAAGAAAATGGCTTCCCTGCATAATAATATAATTTTAATTTCAAGGAGCTAAATCAATGTCTTAATTTACACAAAAAGTATTTGTCTTTATTTATATAAAACATGTGGATGCTGTCCTCATACAAAATATAATGGCATTGAGGTGATAATGTACAATATAACCGATATTTAAACAATAGGAAAAAATGGAAACAAAAATCTTGAGACAAAGTGAAATTTTACCCCACTAAAAGTGGAATCCTAAAATAAAGTTTTCTAGTTACTATCCAAGTTGTCAAATGAAATTACCTAATTTTAATATTTGTATTAAGAAAAAAGAGGACTAGTGGCCAAACTATGAAGGGGACTCAATGTCCACGCCTCATTGTGAAGCTTCCTTTCCATCATCCACTTCACATACCCCGGAAGTCACGGGAACGTCACATGCACAATCTTTTAGGCTGAAAACTTCCAAGAAACAAGTTAGTACTATGTACACAGGAAGCGCTCATTTCCATTACATTTCAAGGATTATTTGCATATTGCTCAAGGCTTTGATAAAGCATTCCCCTTCCCCTTTGCTGCCAAGAGCTGACAAACATGGGCATGATAAAGGAAGTCCTTTTGCCTACGTGGGAGAGTCCCAACGCTAGATGCCAGACATGGCTATTGCAAATATACCTACAAGCTAAAGCTTGATTTCATGTTATACTGAGTTACACTCTTTAGATTTGTTGAGCATCAAACCCTATTAGTGGGTCCTCTTTTTTTATTAATCATTTTATTGGAGGTTCATACAACTCTCATCACAATCCATACATCCATCCATTGTGTCAAGCACATTTGTACATTTGGTGCCATCATCATTCTCAAAATATTTGCTTTCTACTTGAGCCCTTGGTATCAGCTCCTCATTTTTTTCCTCTCCCTCCCCGCCTCCTCCCTCACAAACCCATGATAATTTATAAATTATTATTATCTTGTCATGTCTTACACTATCCAACGTCTCCCTTCATTCACTTTTCTGTTGTCAGTCCCCCAGGGAGGGGGTTATGTATACATCCTTGTCATCGGTTCCCTCTTAATACCCCATCTTCCCTCCACCCTCCCGGTATCGCCACTCTCTCTACTGGTCCTGAAGGGATCATCTGTCCTGAATTCCCTGTGTTTCCAGTTCCGATCTGTACCAGTGTACATACTCTGGTCTAACTGTATTTGTAAGGTAGAATTGGGATCATGATGGGGGGGGAGTGCATTTAAGAACTAGAGGAAAGTTGTGTTTCCCATTGCTACACTGCACCCTGACTGGCTCGTCTCCTCCCCACAACCCTTCTGTAAGGAGATGTCCAGTTGCCTACAGATGAGCTTTGGGTCCCCACTCCACACTCCTCATTCACAATGATGTTATTTTTTGTTCTTTGATGCCTGATCCCTGATCCCTTCAACACCTCATGATCACACAGGCTGGTGTGCTTTGTCCATGTGGGCTTTGTTGCTTCTCAGCTAGATGGCTGCTTGTTTATCTTTAAGCTTTTAAGACCCCAGATGCTATATCTTTTGATAACTAGGTACCATCATCTTTCTTCACCACATTTGCTTATGCACCTGCTTTGTCTTCAGTGATCATGTCGGAAAGGTGAGCATCATGGGATGCCAGTTTAATAGAACAGTGTTCTTGCATTGAGGGAGTACTTGAGTGGAGGTCCAATGTCCATCTGCTACCTTAATACTAAACCTATAAATATATGCACATAGATCTTTTTCCCCATCATAATATGTATACTTATATATGTACATGCCTGTATTTAGACCTCTATAAATGCCCATTGCCTCCTAGTTTTTTCCTCTATTTCCTTTTACTTTCCTCTTGTCCCATTATCATGCTCAGCCTGCATTTGGGTTTCAGTAATTCCTCTTGGTTACATTACCTGTGATCAAGCCCTACCAGGCCTCTTACATCCTCCTTACCACCGATTTGGGATCATGTGGTTTGTTAGTACCATTTCCTTTCCCCCACCTCCCCCTCTTCCATGTTCCTCTAGAACCGTTGGTCCCATTGTTTTCTCCTCCAGATTGCTTATCCCACCTATCTTATCCAGATAGACCTGAGAGATAATAATATGCACAAAAACAAGACAGAGCAAAACAAAGCAACAAGAGAAAACAAAACAACAACAAACCAATGACAAAAATAAGAAAAGCCTGTAACTAGTTCAAGGTCTATTTGTTGACCTTAAGGAGTGTTTTCTAGTCGAGTCTGGTGGGGTGCCAAGCCCTGGCCCCAAAGTTGATTTTTGGTATTCCCTCACGACTTCCTTGCTCTGCTCCCCTTGCTGTTCTGTTAGTGCGCCTACCTTTGCACAAGCATTTAGCATGCTAGAAACAAATTTCAATAATATATGTGTATATGTATAAATACATATATAGAGAGATAGAGAGAGAGAGCAGATGATTTCATTGCATTATCCCTCAAGCGCAATGTATCTGGACTACGTCATTGACTACATATTTACAGACATACTGCGGAGATATTTGGAATTCAGTTTTAGGCCACTATAGTAACAACAATGGTACAATACAGTGACTTGTTTGTTTGTTTGTTTCCCAGTGCACGTAGAAACTTGGGCTACGCTGTACTCCAGTCTGTGGTCAGCAAACTGTGGCTCTGGAGCCTTATGTAGTGTACTGGTATGTATCGGTGACTCTGAAGTCAATGTGAAAATGAGAATAAAACTTTTAAAGGATATTATTCAGATAATGGTGACTTCATTTTTAATACATATATACATATATAATTCTGGAATTAATTTTAAATTGTTGTCAGGGACAGGTTTGGCTCTTCCATGTCAGAAGTTTGCCAACCTAACCTCTAGTCTATGAAGTGTGAAATAAATAGCATTTTAGACAAGTTGGAAATAGTATGAAAATCACCAAAATGTGACACAGACACACTAAGTGAGCACATGATGAGGAAAAAATAACATCAACACGCTTGCTGAACACAGGGTCGCCACACCGCTTCAATTAGTCAGACAGAAAACAAAATGCTCTGTCTGCAAAGCACAACAAAATGGGGTATGTGTTAACTGATGGGCTCTCGTATATAGTATAGGTCACTATGTAAAATAAAGAATTTGGATATGATCCACAATGAAAATATATTTTAAACCACCACATAGTCACATACTTATATATACGTGTGTAATAAAAACAAAAGTTTCACCTACTAAACTGCCATTAATACACACTATATACTCTGATGTTTCCTAGTTTAGGTTATTATATGTCATTTTTAAATAGCATTCAGAATCCATTAAATTTACTTAAGGATCTAATAATGGGTTGTGACCTATTATTTGAAAAATACTCATTATAGGCTGTGGTCTGGGATCCCGTTTAGTTAGTTGTTATCTGGTTGACTTCCAGGGGATTCCAAATCCTAGGAACTGTCCAAGACTCCATAGAGTCTTTACAGAGTCCGAGGGCCATGTCTGTCCCCATAGAATGTCTGCTAGGTTCAAACAGCCAACATTTGGATTTCCACCGAGCTTTAACCTCTGTGCCAACAGTGCCACTTAATCTGTAATTTGCTGCTTCTCAAATTGTTTTTCCCAATTTGTGTATTTTCAGGCAGGAGCCCTGGTGGTATAATGGGTTATTCTTTGGGCTGCTAACCTCTAAGTCAGTAGTTCAAAACCACCAGCTGCTTCACCTGAGAAATATGAGGCTTTCTACTTGCATAAACACTTAGACTCTCAAAACCCATAGGGGCAGTTCTACCATGTCCTAGTGGGTCACAATGGGTCGGAATCGGCTGGAAGGCAGTGAGGATGGTTTGTTCTCAGCATTTTTAGGCTTTCTGTTTATGTACACATGTACACATTGCTGACATTGCATGAATCATAGATTTTTTTAATAACTATTTTGCCTTCTTTTCCCTCCTTCCTCTAGGAGAGTAGCAGTTTCTTTTCCTAGATCCCCTGAAGTACATTTCCCTGATGTTTCCCAAAGGAAAAATCCACAGTTCCAGGTAAACCCTGTCCACTACGGAGTGGAATTTATACTCATCTATTTTAAGGCAAATTTCATGTAATTGGTGACTCAAACATTTTCCATGGTGCTCTGTAATTTGATTCTTTCTAAACACTGAGATATTTTTTATTTCTTTGCATGGGTTTGGATCTAGATGCAGACAATGGTACAATGGGAATATAGTTGGCCTTTTTTTTTCCCTAGGGGAACAATATCCCTTATTTTATTGCACCGATATTAGATAGCAATACAGAAAGAAGAGCTTGCTAGTTTACCCTGGTGTTAGTGTTAAATAGTCAGATAAAATTATCCATAATTTCCTCTACAATTGTTTGTGACTATCATTAAACTGCAGGAGCCCTGGTGGTAGAGGGAATTATGTGTTGGTCTGCTAATTGCAAGGTCAGCCGTTCAAAGCCAGTGGCCTCTCCACAGGAGAAAGGTGAGGCTTTCTCCTACTGTTAAGATCTCCAATCCTAGAAACCCAAAAGAAGCTGCTGTGTTACCTGTACCAGTGGGTCACTGTGAGCTGGAACCAACTGAGATGTGGCGAGTTTGGTTGGAGTTGGGTGATTACGCTTTCTATACACAGGCTTCTAAGAAGTATTGTGCTAGTTAAGTGCAACTCTTATCTAGTGTCTTTGATGAAATATATGTTCTCTAGTTTTACAAATCCTGACAGTAATCATATAGGCAGGAAACTTCGATGTTTTCATGTCCACTACATAATATTTCTTTCTAATCCTCGTCATATTCTGGAATAGAGTAATAAAGGAGAAAGTCGATTTTCAATCCAAATGTTTTCCTCCAGAATTGTTTATCCTATCAGTTTATAAAAAGGAACAACCTTGTCTGCTTTTCTTTTTTTTTTAGGTGTTAGGATTAATATGATCACTGTGCATATTCCCCCAACCCGTAAGAATCTACCTTCCACTCTTCACCATGCTCTGTCTTGATGGACTGTGTACTAAGTTCCCCTGTCCTCTAGCTTCTCGTCGAGTTTAGTTATTAAGAGATAATGGGAAGGTTGGAGAGAGAACAGAGAAATGGACCCTTTGAATCCATAGCTTGCCAATGATTACATGCTTCTGTCAAAGACCACGGGTGTTGAAAGGTGGCTCTCTTACACAATCATAGCTCTTACCAAGTTGTACGCTCTGCTCCACAAGTCATAAGGGCAGTCAAAGCTTCCTGGGAGCCCTCGCTGTACAGTAGTTAGGCATTGAGCTGCTAGCTGCAAGGTCAGCAGTTAGAAACCACAAACAACTCCACAGAAGAAAGAACTTTCTACTCCCATAGAGAGGTACCATTTTTGGAAACTCCAAGGGGCAGTTCTACCCACTCCTACAGGGTCATTATGAGCTGGTATTGATGCAATGACAGTGCTGAGAGCTGGATCCATTGGGGCCAGAGAGGAGGTATACCTCTAGGCTTTCATGACTGCAAGTTGATTTCCCTTTCTCGTGTCCACACATTTGAAAATAGTTCCTTCATTAAACTCTTTAAGCCCATCTTTGAACCACCTGTCTCGCAATGTGATGGGGACATATATCTGTGTTACATTTATTTTAATGACTAAAACTCCATTACATCAACTTTTCAAAATAATAGATTTACACATATGACTTTGACTTAAAATAAACCAAAACCAAAGTTGCTGTCATCAAGTCAGAGCTGACTCACAGGGACCTCTGTGGGCTAACCGGGACTGTAACTGTTTACTGCAATAGAAGGCCCAGTTTTCACCCCTTGGAGCTTTCTGCGTAGGATCTGCCCATGCAGGATTCAGCCCAACACTTAACCACTTGCCACTAGACCTCCCGAAAGACAATCACTGTGAAACTGTACTAGAAAATGGAGAGTAACCAAAATCAGATCAAACTCACGGTCACTGAGTATATTCCAACTCACAGAAACCCTATAGGACAGGGTAGAGCTGACCCTGAGACTATAAGTCTTTACAGGAGTAGAAAGCCTCATCTTCTTTCCATCGAGCACCTGGTGGCTTCAAACTGGTGACCTTTTAGCTTGCAGCCCAATGCATAACCACTATGCCACTAGAGCTTCCAGGAGACTATTGCTGTCAAACTCTGACTGTGGTGGTAGTCCCATTTTGGAGTGAGCTCTCTAGTAGGGTTGTAACAAGGTAGGATCATGGTAAGGTGGATCTTGAGTCATCAGACTTGCCCCAGTCATCACCCTTCACTGCCCTGCTGAATGAAAACCATTTCTTGAGTCACACCTTTATCTTTAAGAGAGAAAAAGAGAGGGAAGTGAGTCGAAGAGGGGACACCTGACTACCGAGAAGAAACAGAAGCAGAGGACACCCTTTGGAAGGAGGATCCTGCTCTAGAAACCGCCTAGATCCAGGAGACAGAGCTACAAGACTAGAGATGGCAAGCAGCAATGGTAGAAAGCCAGTGGCATCGGCGGGAGCTGAACCAAGAGACCAGCATAAGACAGAGCAATGGCCTTTCTGGCCCATGGAATCCATGGACCCAGAAAGATGCTTGCCTTTGGGCAGGAGGCTTGCTGGCTACGTGGGATATCTCTGAGCACTTATTGGCAAAGCCAAAAGCGCTTTGTAACACTTGCCTGGATAGGGCAAGAGCTAAGAGTCCACACGTTCTGAGAGATCAAGAGACAGAGAGGTGGGGCGGGGAGCACGCCTGAGAAGAGGCTGTTCTGACTCACGGAGTGTATCCTGAGTCATTTCTGATCCCGAATTTTAGTCTCTTCCTTCCCTAACAAACCCCATAATCATAAGCACTGCCTATTAATTCTGTGTGGCCATTGCAATATATTATGGAAATGAGAGAAATGGAGTGCTGGAGGTATGATTGATGCTAGAATTTATATATATATATATATATATATATATCTGACATCAACCTCATATGAATCAGCCTTGGATGGCTGCTGCTGGTGATCTTGATTCTCCTTCCCCCTCCTTGTGAAGGGGGATAGGGTCAGATTCCACTCATGCCACAGTTATAACCCAGGAGTGACAGAGAATAAAAGGACCTAATTATGAGATGCTTTTACGAATGTCTTATAACCTATGGAATGTATCTCTACTCATGAGGCTCCATGCATAAATTATATTTAAACAGAGTTTACTGGGTACCTTTTAAACTATGGATAAGTATCTTGGTTAAATTTGGATAAACTATTTTCTAATAGTGATTAAATAGAAGTTGACACATGTGATTTGTAAACATGACGTGAGGAGTAGTTTTAAGACATGTTTACTTCTTCCAAGGCTCCAACTGTTGTCAATTCTCATTATGTCAGTACTCATTCATGTTAAAACACTGGCAGAAAACTAAGGTTGATCTTATCATTCACTGATGTTAAAACATGTATTTTTGAAATACTTACACTCTTCTTTTTAATGTGTTGGTATTTTCATTAAATAAAACTTATACTGATTTATCTTCACAGTATTTTGCTCATGCTCTCTTTATCTTTCATTTTTAATTATGAAATTAAGAAAATTGACTCAACATTTGGACTCTATATTATACTCATTGTAAATATCTATTATATACTCTAGAGCAGTTCCAATTCTTTAATTAAGTTAAAGCATAATGAAAAAAACTCAATTGTTTACTAATTGCATGAAGTCATATTAAATAGGACAATTAGGTAAAAGCATGAGGTCAGACATACCTGAAACCTTCAATAAATACCAGCTGAACTGGAAGCTAAACATATCAAGCCTATCTTTTGCTTAACTGAACATATTACCATAAAATAAATGAATCTATATCTTTTACCAGTATATTACTTTTAAGTCAAGTATTTAAAATATGGTATCTGTTCTGTGATAAAACATATAGCACCAAATAGATAATATGAATTCTCTATCTTATACACTATATTAAATCAATCACATACATTTTTTTCTCTAATTCAGTAATTTACTCTTTCTCCATCCCGGAATTTTACTGAAGAAGCATAAAAGTACCTAATTGGAAATGTGGCATACCGACAAAATTAGGTTCACTTACTTATGCAGAGTAAATGTGTTATTTCATCTTTACACATACAAGAGAAAATAGAACTGGGAATAAGAATTAGAGAGTAAAATCCTCTGTTGTAGGATTAATGTTAAGAAAGCATGAACAAAATCATTATGTAAAAATGTCTAGAGTTTCATATATATATATATATATATATATATATATATATAATCTCTGCCCAATTCAAACTTAAAGACTTGTTAAAGGAGCACACCGTTAGGCCAAGAAAGCTCATTTGTTGATCTGAAATGGTCCAGAGTCCGGTTCAAAGTTGAAAGATTTGAGAATAAGGGTTTCCAATACTGGAGCTATATCTGGCTCAGGATTTACATGATCACAACATGAGTATTGTATCCTCTGCTGCCAATAAAGAATACTGTTTCTGCTAGTGGGCATCACATCTCACAGTACTGATAGTACGCAGATAGAAATGCTTTGAGAAATTAACAGTAGTTTCCATTTGCAAAAATTATTCCAAAGGCTGCAAAATTAAGTTCCTGCCTTATAGGCTATGAAAATTCAAAAAACCAAACTCACTACCATCAAGACATTTCTGGCCCTACAGGCCAGAGTAGAACTGCCCCTGCAGGTTTCTGAGTTTGTAACTCTTTACAGGAGTAGAAAGCCAAGTCTTTCTCCTGTGGAGCAGTTGGTGAGTTCAAACCGCTGACCTTGCAGTTAGCAGCTCAATGTATGACTTCTGTGCCATCAGGGTTCCTGAAGGAGCCATGAAAGAGTCCTGAAAAATCTCGATTCTTGGCATAATGAGTTCTGCCAAAGTAAGTCCAACTCCATCTTCATTGTTCTTTTGGAGTTTACTCTCAAATCAGTTCGCCAGAATGCTTCCGGAAGCCTGGAGGTGTCTCTTTGTCCTCCTGCTTCCTCTGAAAGCATGCTCCAAGGACGAGTGCCTGCCCGGGACAGCCTCCGCAGATCCACAGATTAACAATGCGACTCAACCATCGTGACAAAACAGTGCTTCAGATCTCGCCAGTGACAGCTAAAACGTGGTTTTGTAAAGGTCAACCAAGCAGAATTTTTCCTTGAAAGTTCCTGAATTTTCTGGACTTCAACTTTGTGAGACATCCCTCTCACCAACTGCTTCCCAATTCACATTGTTGTATTTATTCCAAAATTTTTAAATTTTAACACAGACTCTAGTTTTCTCTGTGACATATTTTATAGTCAGCAATTGAGAGCTATGGAGGTGCGTTTCCCACAGTGGCCCCTGAGGACTTGACGATCAGATCTAGTACCAAGCGGGGCTGTTTGGGCTCATTTCCATGAACTTCTCAGGCATCACCATCAGATAAGTAATCTCTAGAATTTCAAGTTTTATCTCTTTGTGAAGAGCTCTTCAAGGGTTTCTCTAAAGAGTTGGATTACTTTTGTCACCATCTGTTTCAGGTTTTTCTTGTCTGGTTTTCTTCTGGTCGTTCAAGAATTAGCCTCTGCTAGCAGCAGGAATGGAAATTCTGGATTTTTACAAAACCGTGTACTGGAAGAGTCTGAGTTTGTAGACTCTCTGGTTCCAAAAACCTACCACCATTGGGTCTATTCCAATTCAGAGTGATGCTTTGTAGGGTTTTCAAGGTTTAGATTTTTACAGGAACAAGACAGCCTCATCTTTATCCTGCAGAGCAGCTGTTGGGTTTAAACTGCTAACCTTGTAGAGAGCAAGCCAATACTTTCCCAATAGTACCATTAGGGTTCTTGGACTCCATAAGCAGCAAGAATACAAAGGCATGGTTTTACTAGCTACAAGCAGTGAGAGCAATTGCTATTCACATAAAAGTAGTAAAAGCTTCCCATGATGTGATAAGCCAGAGCATTAACCAGCCTGCCAGCCACAAGACAGTGCCACCACTAGTCTCCGGTACAGTGGTTAAAGTAATATACTGTCCACACTCCTTCTGCTCCCCAGGAGTCTTAAATGTTAAACTTAAAGCTTCTTTGAAAATAGAAAATGCCATAGCGAGGGACACAATATAATCTCTGTCTGGGACTTCTGCCCATCATATATTGTAGACACACTATGACTTGGCCACCTCCTCATATCTACTGTATTAGCATTCCTTTACCAAGGACAGTCTGAAAAACATATGGTTAATTTGTTTACTCTTTTGAAAATTCTAAATTGAAAATTCTGTATAAAACATTAAAATTAAAAGGCTCCTGAATTAAGCAGAACCAATGGGGTGCATTTTTGTAATTGGTATTTTAAAGTTTCCAGAAGACATTAAGAGGAAATATGCTTCCTATGAGATAACCTTTCTAAGTTAACCAAACAAAATACAGAGTTACAATATCAGATTTATGTCCCAACTACCTACCTACATTGTCCCAGAACCATCTGTTCCTTTGCTGGCTTCTCTTAGTAGCCTCAACTGCCTCCTTACTCCTTTGATCCTCCTAAAGATGCCTCTAACCCACAGTCATACAGGATCACAAAAATCAGGCTCTCGCTGGATCTGGTTTGAGGTTTTAAGCTAAATCTTTAAGAAAGCAGACTGCCACACCTGTCTCCCACAGAGTGGCGAGAAAGTTTGAACCAATGTTCTTTCCATTAATGGCCACCGACGTTCCATGTTTTTCTCTCTCTAGCCAATCACACTCAGAGTATACAGTTACTTGCTTTTAATCTTCTAGTTTTTAATTTTGGTTCTTACACGTGCTCACCATATTCTGTTCAGTTTCTCTTTGCGTAGTATAGAAATTGTATTCTACAGTTCCCACACTCTTACAGAGAAGAGTGTGGGCCAACGGGTAGAGGTGTAACTGACTGTGCACCGCAGATGGACTCAGTCTCACCTCTGACCTGCAAGCAAGAAATAAACTTTCATTGTATTAGGCAACTAATACTTTGGGAGGTGTTGATAGATAGGTAGATAGATAGATAGATAGATAGATAGATAGATAGATAGATAGATAGATAGATAAAGAGATAGATAGAATTGCATCATAATATAGCCAAATCTTAAGAAAATAAACATGTTGTTTCATACTTCTCAAAATCTTGCGTTCTAATACTATATATTATTTCAACAAGGTGATGTCCTAGCTCTCTTCCTTTACTAAGTCATTTAGAGTTTTACCTAATTTCTCGTGAATACAAGTAATTGCATAATGAACATGATTGCAGGGGTTAAATGCTGGGAATGTTGAAAGAAACACATAGAAGCTAAAACACATCACTATATTTGGTGTCTAGTGCATCTAAACACTGGACACAATGCGACGGTTTGGGTTTTTTAATGATGCTTGGATTAAATGAAAAGCTCTGAGTCCAAGTTAAAGAGAAAGGGAAGGTGTCATATGTAATATTATGAAAAGTCTTACAGCAAGGTAGGTATTAGACAATTGAAAATAAAGAAGGCATTGCTTGGTGTAAGGAATAAAGATATTGGAGCTGTGAGAAAAACAAATAAAAGATGTCTGAAGGGACAGGGCCAATATTATACAAGAAAGAAGGAATTATTTAAAACCAACATGCAGCTACTCCCCATAGATATTTCTGTGCATGAGAGGAAAGAAGGCGAAACTGGATAGATAAGAAAAATTGCTCTATCATAGACTTAATGTATGGCTGTTGGAAGAACCCTCATAAATTGCCTAATCTATGAACCTTATTTTAAGATGAGTTAATGCAAGTCCTCCAAAAGTTCAACCAAGATCTCAGACACATACAACACGGCTTTTGTTTCTTCTCTATTTCAGATCCGCACCCCTCCCCCCTCCATCTTTTGCAGTTAGTGAAAGAAATCAAAGGTTGGAATACCTACTCACATACTAAATCAGAAACTAAACTGATGTAGCATTGAAGCAAAACTTTACTTATTTTAGGCCCATAATCAGCTTTCAGAAGGTCCTGATGGCAATGCACATAAAACATCACAAGGCTGAAAAGAGAATGAGTGGGGGACTGTACTCTGATTAAACAAAATCCCTTATGGCAACAGTTGTGTCCAATAACTCTGATGCATAATTTAGTTCCTTATATATGTAAGTTCTTTGTTTTAAAATTAGAATTCCAAACTAAAAAGAATCATCTACTCAGAAAACACGATAGCATTATCAGTGATATTATTTTTTATGACTGTGCTCAAGTTTTGCCTGTGCTTAACAAGGCTGAATTGCCTTCTCCTACCTACTAAATTCCTTAACAGTGAGTGTGTAATACTTGTATTTGTCATTTTTAATAGGCAACATTTAAAAACAAATTTAGCTAATTATAAACTGATATAAGGCCAAAGAATAAAAGAACTTTTAATAGTTGAACTGTGGTTAAAAGAGGAGCCTTCAATCAGTTATCAAGCATCAAAGAAGAAAAATCATCTCATTGTAAGCTCACCTTCCCAGTACAATTGCTGAAGACCAATGGGTATATAAGCAAATGTGGTGAAAAAAGCTGATGGTGCCCAGCTATCAAAAGATACAGCGTCTGCGGTTTTAAAAACTTGAAGGTAACAAGCAGTCTTTTACCTCAGAAGCAATAAAACCCACATGGAAGAAGCACACTAGCCTGTGTGATCACAAGTTGTCGAAGAATCAGTTATGAGTCATCAACTGGACATCCCCTTACAGAAGAGTCGCAGGGAAGAAATGAGCCAGTCAGGTTGCCGTATTGCAATAATGAAACATGCAACTTTTCTCTAGTTCCTAAATGCTTCCTCCCCCCACTCTCCCTCACTTTCATGAGCCCAATTCTACATTACAAATTGGGCTAGACCAGAGCATGTACACTGGTACAGATAGGAACTGAAAACACAGGGAATCCACAACAGATGATCCCTTCAGGACCAGGGCTGAGAGTGGCAATACCGGGAGGGTGGAGGGAAGGGGGTGTGGAAAGGGCAAACCAATTACAAGGATCTACATATAACCTCCTCCCTAGAGGGTGGACAACAGAAAAGTGGGTGAAGGAAAACATTGGCCAGTATAAGATGTGACAAAATAAAAATAACATAAATTATCAAGGGTTCATGAGAGAGTGGGGAGTGGGGAGAGAGGGGGAAAATGAGAAGCTGATACCAAGGTACCAAGGGCTCAAGTAGAAAGCAAACGTTTTGATAATGATGATGACAACAAATGTACAAGTGTGCTTGACACAATGGATGTATGTACGGATTGTGATAAGAGTTGTATGAGCCCCCAATAAAATGATTTTTTAAAAAGAGGAGCCTTCAATCATTTGTAGGAAAATGACACTAAATAATAATAGTATTTTCCCACTAACTTTTTGAAGCCCCCTCATATATCAAAATATACATGAGAATATGTCTATTTTCTTACATAATAGTAACTTGTAAAATAAATCATTAAAGTTTATTTCATATGTATTCCCCCTATACCTATTAATTTTGAAAGGAAGAAGATGAAGAAAAAAGAGAGACACATGACTACAAATTCTCCAGAAATATTACATGCCTATGACATAGTCATTCATGTGATTGGCATGAAGCCAAATCCAATTAGCTTTCACTGTCCTAACAAGAAGCTGTAGAGAAATAAGACATTCTAAGGCAAAAATCCAATATTTGGATATGAAATTATGTCTTATAGACATATATTTAGTGTTGCTTCCAAGACTCTTAACCCTAGCTTAATTTTACATGCACTCAGGTTTTGACTTTGTCACAGAGCTGTGTTTTAGAATGACTTCAATTTTCTAATTTAAAAAAAGTATGCTCGGCATCACAGAAATTCAAAACTGCTTACAGGTCTGTATCATAGTTCCTGATATTTAACCCAAAGGATCAAAACTTAAGAGAAAATAATATAAGTCAAGAGGTCAGTGAAGTGAGCAGGCTTTAAAACGCTAGCGTACCTTCCTTAGACTTTCGCGATATGGAAAATTTTGTAGTTAGCTTGAGAGTTTTATGAAAAGAGTCCATCTCTGTCTGTAATTTATAGATTTATGTCATTTGTAAGAAAAAAGTGAAATAACCTTTAAAATTCAATAATTCCTTCATCAAGAGTGTGTTCATATTAGGGTTTATCTCCGATGTATTATGTCATTGGAGGTCACCCTCTTGAATTTGTGTTACATGGTTTTTCTGTTTTTCAGTATTTGAAACCCAGGATTGATGTATCTTCTATAGAGACAGCAAGTACAATAAGGGCTTCTCTGGAGCACAGTGAGGGGGGGGGGGTGTCAGTAAAAGCGAGATGATGTCAAGGAATCCAAGAAGGAAAAGATTGTTTGGAAACTGATTGAGGTAGCAATTGTACAATGCTGCTGGATGTGATTGAATTATGGAATCATACATGCATTCATTTCCAAATTTTAAAAAAATCATAAAAGAAAAAAGTTGACATACATATTACTAATATTAATAATAACCATATCAATGTTGGGTGTTTTTCCAATCCATCTCACTAAATTCTAACATTATCTCTACTTTAAAAGTAGAGGGGTGGGATCAGAGAAGGTAAGTATTCTATTTTATTTTAAATCTACTTTTTGATATTTCTATCCCTTAGCTGTTTTGTATTTCTCATAGTAAAAACAATAATTAAAAATAGCAGAAAGGCTATCAAATTACCAGAAACATTGTTAGGATTTTACATAAATTTCTTTAAAAGTTCTCACCAAGGTAAATGTTGTGAATCTTAAAGGGGATAAGAAACTTTCCCAAGGCACTCGGCACCCACAAGGTTGGCCATCTTACAAGAAATAATAGAAGGAGTTCTTTGGACAGAGAACCAACAACAGCAGAGAACAACTTGAGATGAATAAACAGGACAATGCCCCCCTAAAGTCAACCCGAATGCAGATGTCTCCAACGTAAAACAAACCGACAAGACTCAAAATCGGGAACCCCTGATCTGAATTTGTAATGAAGACAGTTTCAAAGTAAAAAGAGGAAATAGTATCATTAGAGAACTTCTAAACGGAGAAGTCAAGCAAGTTTCAGGAGTTTGGTTAAGACAATGAACAATAAGAGGGAAGTTAATGAAATATAGTGGCGCTAGAAGAAACACTGAGAGGAACGGAAGATGAAAAGCAATAGGGTAAACGGTGTTATATACACGGTCATACAATATTGGCGATCTACAAATAGATGGACCCGCAGGCTGAACTGGTGTAAAAAGGGAAAGTATCTATGTTATGGGCTACAAAAAACATGGAATTTTTCTCCCATAAGTTGTATATTCACATTTTTTAAAATAAAATAACCTTATCACCTTCAAAGCGCTCTCCATTACACTTAATACATTTGTCAAATCTGTGATTCCATTCTTGGAAACATTTTTCAAATTCATGTGTTGGATGGCTGACACCTCCCTTGTTTTTGCTGCACCTCTTCTATGTCATCAAATCACTGTCCTTTCATGTCTCTCTCCTTTCGTGGAAACAAAAAGAGGTCACACAGAGTGAGGTCAGATGAGTAAGGGGTGTGGGGCAAGAGAGGCATGGTGCTTTTTGCCAAAAGCTGGTGCAATGAGATGGCTGCGTGAGCAGGTGCGCTGCTGTGGTGGCAAAACGGGTCCTCCAACTGCCACAAATCAGGCCTTTTTTGTCACACACTGTTACACATCTTCTCAGAATCTCCAAACAGAAAACTGGATTAACAGTCTGACTTGGTGGAACGACCTCCAGATGCCCTACAAGTTGACATTCCCATCCATGTGAGAGGTTGGCGGATGTCTAGAAGGTGGTTTGTCATCGATTAACATTTCACCTTTTTTGAAACCAGAAAACACCACTCGAATGCTTGAGTTTTTCCCATAATGCTGTCCTTGTGAGCTGTGTTCAACATCAAAACAGTTTTTCTGTGGCATTTTCCCAGAGCAGGACACAAAATTTCATGACAACATGCTGTTCTCTTAAATCGGACATCACAAGAAAATGAGGTTCAAGCGAAACTGCTTGTACAGAAAAATTCACTGTGACCCTAGAGAACCTTCCCAGGGGATGGCCCTGGGTTCTTTAACTCACAGCGCGTTGTTCTATGCTTGCCCTGCAGGAAAAGTGTGGACTGCAAAAGCTCTGTTCTCCCCAGTGCAATGCCGGGGTTGTTTTTTGGTGTTTTTTTGTAACACACACCAACACACACACACACATAGAGAATATTTGTACATGGCTCCTTCCCTTTGCTTCAATTATATCCATATAGATGGAAGTTTTTTGAAAACTTCTTAGCCATCATTAAACACCTTGAGGGGATGAGTCCCTAGGCCTAGGGGCTCAGGACCACAGTCTTGAGGGACACCAAGACAAATTGGCACGGTAGTCTACACAATGCCCATCTTAGTTTGGTCAGGGATGACGGGGCCTTAAGTATCTGTAAAAGGCCATTAAGTGCAAGTATCGGCCTCTTTCTGTCTGGAGGAAAAAGAGGGATAAAAACCGAATATACATCAAACCAATTAGTCCAATGATCTAATGGACCACATAAACATCAATTGCCATGACCCTGATGGTCCTGGATGGAGTGGGAGAAAAGTGGAACACTCAAACCCAGCTGGTGGGGCTGGAAGGCCAGACGGCACTTCTGTAAAAAGTTGGAAATAAAAATATCATATGATCCAGCGCCTACCATCAGTTGCATATCCTGGGGACATAAGGAAATGGGCCACAACACTAATAGATATATGCATATTCATATTCATCAACGCATTTTCCACAATAGCATAAAAAGGGAAACAACCTAAATGCTCATCAAGGTAAGAATGGAGAAATACCCTATGGTAAATACACACTATGCAATACTTTGCAACATTAAAGAATAATGATTAATATGCAGAGCGCCTCACAATATGGATGAACCTGAAGGACATTGTGTTAAGGGAAATAAATCAACCACAGATAACAAATATTGTTTGGGACCATTATTATTAAGAGTCAAGAAAAACAATTTACACAAAAGGAAGCATTCTCTTGTGGTTATCAAGGGCAGGGGTGGTGGGGAAGGTGGAATTACCAACTAGAGGGTAACCACATATTAACTTCGTCGAAAGGGAAGGCAATATACAATAATAGCAAAGTTAATAAAAACTTATGAAATCAAAGATACTGGGAGGAGTACAAGGGTCAAAGGCAACAAATGTGAATGGTATTATATATGCAATCCTGCAATAACAATAATGTATGAGTGGATGCATAGATACAAAATCTAAATAGGTGTAAGAAAGAAAATGGTGATTTTATATATATACATATCTATATGTTTGAAAGATTATTTATCTACATATGTATTTACCTAGTTGCAAATAAAACCATAAATTGCAAATAAAACCATAAATACAGCAGAACCTACAGGGGAAAAAGTTATGGACATTTTTTAGACATAACCAAACACCTTAAAAGACTAAGTTACTGAGTGATTTAGTTAGTTTATTGTGCCAACCTGGCCAATAAACACATGTGGGGTTAATTGAAGGGCAGCGGGATAAATAGCTCAGTAAGCCTCGCCTTTCGAGTTCTCGGGTCTCTTGCTTTCTGATGGTCGGACCAGGGTGCAGCTGCCTTCGCCAGTTCCCTGTTTCAGCTGGCAAGGCTCACTTCCTGCAAGACTTCCCTGAGGAGAAGCCACATGGACCTACCCTGCTACAGCCCTGGGTGCTGGAGCACCGGATGGAGACCCCTGCCAGCACTAAAAAATGTTTACACGTTCACTGATTCAGCTTTCCTTCTACAGTCAGCGTCATTGCGTCGGTTTTTTGAGATTGAGAAGGACTTTGTGGATTGGTGTTGGACGTATGGGTTACTGTTGGACTTGTGGGTTTGGGAAGTACTGGGTTAGGATGTTTTCTTGATGTGCACTTACCCTTTATATATTAAAAAAAACTCTCTCTTATACATGAGTTTCTGTGGATTTGTTTCTCTAATGTACCCAGACTAACACAGGGGCTCAGGACCATACTCCCAGCAGACACCAAGGTCGATCAGAATAACAGCTTCTACAAATATGCTGTCCTCCTTCCTCCTTTGGTGAGTAGGGGTATTAAAGGCTCCTGAGCAACATCTACATATGATACACATCATCTTGTATGATACTATTGGTCTAGTCTTGCCTAAAGGAAAGGAGAATAAAGAAAAGCAAAGATATAAGGAAGCAATTACTCCAAAGGACTAATGGACCATGTGAGACCAACTGCCATGCCCCTGAGGCCAGCAAAACCGCATGGTGCCCGTCTATCACTTCTGACTGCACAGAGAGGAGCTGTAACAGAAAGTCCCTGACGAGTGGAAAAATATATATATATATAGGGGAAAAAATCAAAATCATTTAAAAATCCAGTTTTACTTCTCTGATAAAGACTGGTGGAACCTCTAAGACTACAGATAACTCTTAGACACTCTTCAAGCCTGCAACTGAGCTCATCTTTGTGAGTCGGCTTTAAGTCAAACAATAAACAGGCCTATACGGTAAACAGTAATACCAGGGAGGTATGCAGTCCCTAAAAGCATCAACCATGTGGTACTAAATGGGCTGTGTTTTCCCAGGGATAAAGCTCAGAAAGCAGGTCTGGGTAGGAAAGAAGGACAATGGGAAGCAGAAAGTGCCGAGTGCTGCTTACATGAAAGGATTGCCAATAAGATCACAAATCAAATGGATAAATTGTCCACTGCACCATCAGCTTGTTTTGTAAACTCTCATTCAAGTATCAATAAAAAGTTGTTGTTTTTAAGATCTATTGCTCTTGTTTGTACTCTACAATATTCTTTGGTGTAGTCAGCAGGACTTGAAGAACATTACCTTGAGTATTTCCTGGAAATCATGACCTTGGCTGTGCTGAGTCCCTTGTGCTCAAACCAGCTCCTGAAATCTCAGGGACTACTTAAGGTAAGCACTCTCAAATCTTGGGTATCCTCTGTGTGGCAAAGATGACTCTTTGAGAGATACATGGTCTATCTTTTCATTGTATTTTTGGATTCTGCTCACTTTCCAAGTAGCATTATGTATTCATTGTCAAATTAAGGCTGGCAAGCCTATTGGACAGCCTGATTATTGAACTCTTTTTCCCAGTACACTGTAACATTTTGGCATGCTTAAGGTTTTAAATGCTTGCAAGTTTCTTAGAAAAATAGGGATTGCCTTCTTCAAGATTCACTTAGGGACTTCTACTGTGTACATAATTAGACATTACAGGCCCAAATCAGTCTTGTACATTGTCCACTGATATACCTTTACTAAGGAGAATGTAAAAGATCAAAGCCATTTTAGAGATCATTTCATCTAAAAATGTTGAATTTTCTAAGTAGTGCATTAGAACAGAAAGTGTCCTAAATTAAGAAGTATTTAAGAGATGAAAAGAAAGCTGAACAGTTTCACTGCAGAACAATCCACTGTCATTTAACAGATTCTAATGATGGTGACTCTATAGTATAGAGAAAATAGGGCTCCTTTAAGTTATCAAGACTAAATCTTTACAGCAGCAGTAAACCTCAACTTTCTCCCATGTAGTGGCCGGTGGGTTTCAACTGCTGATCTTGCTGTCCAATATTTAATCTACTATGCCATTAGGGCTCCTTCACTACAGGCCACAGTATACAAAATAATACAATCAACTAGGTGCTACAATATCTATGACCTGCTCTCCTCTGCTCCTTTAAATCAGAGGGTACTTTCTAATTAGAAAAACTATATGTTTAAATCAAGAGACTAAGTATATAGCTGGTAAGATGAACTCCGTTCAAAAGAACGCTCAATCCATCTCGTGTACTATTGTATACGCCTGTGGCATGGGTCATCAAGTGCTCATATGCAAGTTCAACTTGAAGCTGAAGAAAATTATTAAAACAAACCCATGAAAGCCGAAGCATGACCTTGAGCATATCCCACCTGAATTTCAAAAACAGCTCACTAACAGTGTTGACTCACTGGATACTAATAACCAGAGACTCGATGAGCTGTGGGCTGACATTAAGGACAGAGCGCATGAAGAATCAAAGGGTCGTTAAAGACACAGGGAAGACAAAGGATCAATCTGGAATCAGCGGGGACTGACCCTCGCCCTTGAGCTGAAAGCAAATGAAAGAAATCATGAAACAAAAAGAGCTGAACAGAAAATTGCAAGGGGCAGCTCAAGAAGATAGTGTATTATAATGATCTGCCCTGTTCAGTAGTTAGAAAGACACACTCAGGAAGAATACACTCAGTGTATCTCCCTCTGAAAGAAGTGGAGGGAAAAAAAATCAATCCTTGAGCTGAAATATTGAAGAAATCCATTGGCAAAATATTAACAATGCAGAAAACATCAAGATGGAAGAAATAGAGTGTCACTGTACTGAAAAAGAAGCCAACATGCAATCGTTTCAAGAGGTAGCATATACTCAAGGACCAGTGGTTTTGATGGAAGAGATCCAAGCTGCCTCCGAAGACTTTAGTGAAGAACAAGGTTCCAGAAAGTGGTAGGATGCCAATTAAAATGTGTCCCCAAGTTGATGAAACACTAGAGGCATGTATGATCGCTCACCTATGATAAGCAACGTGGAAGACAGCTTCCTAAGTGGCTGCAAGAGTGCCGTGGTAGCAGCGGTTTCCATTCCCAAGACAACTGACCCAAAGATGCCGAAATTATCAAACAATAGCATTAATCTCTTATGCCAGTCAAGTTCTCCCAGTGAGATTTCAAAAGCAGCTGGAGTACTACCTTGACAGGGAACTTCAAGAAACTCAAACCGAATTCAGAAGAGAGCTTGGAATGGGAATACTGTTGGTGTCAGAGGCCTCTTGGCTGAAAGCAGAGTGCCAGGAAGAGGTTTGCTTGTGCTTTACTGACTGTGCAAGAGCATTTGATTGTGTGGGTCATGCCAAGCCACAGCTAACAGTGAAAATAATGGAAGGCACAGAGCGCCTCCTGGTGCTTACGCAGCAAGAGGCCGTCATGTGAAATAACCAGGGGACTAGGGACCATATGAAAAACTCAGCTTCAGGCTAGGAGAAAGGCGAATATGCAGATGACACAGTCCTGCTTGTTGAAACCGAGGGCTACACAAACCTTCACCAGCCTTCGGTATGGATTGTAACTCCATTCCAATTTAAAGGAATTTCAAGGAAAAAAATGAAATTTAAAGAAAATGAAAATCCTCACTACAGGATCAGTGGACAACTTGAAGAAGACACTTAACTTGTCAAGGATCTCATTTCGCTTAGGTCACAGTAAATGCTCATGGAAGCAGCAGTCAAGAAATTAAATTTATTGCATTGGATAACTCTGCTGCACAAGACGAGTTTAAAGTATTGAAGACAAAGATGTCACTGTGAGGAGTGGGTTGTCCCTGAGCTTAGCCAAGGTATTTCCAATCCCTTTATGTGCATAAGAAATCTGGACAATAAGAATGGTGGAAGAAGGACTGATGTTGTTTGCATTATATCATTGGTGAAGAATATTCAAAGTACCACAGACTGCCAGAAGCACAAACAAATCCACCTTGGAAAAAAACACAGCTAGAATGCTCTTTAGAAGGGATGGTGGTGAGACTTTGTCTGGAAAAAAGAGGCCCAGTGAAAATGAGGAAGGTCCTAAGTGAGATGGATTGACACAGTGGCTGCATCAATGGTCTAAAGCACAGCTGTGGTGAGGATGGAGCAAGACTGAGCCATGTTTCCTTTTGTGTGCACAGGGCCATTATGAATCAGAGCTGGCGCAGTGACACCTGGCCACCATGAAGCATATGGTCAAATCAGGAAAAGTACCAAATTTTCCTTGAATTAATATTTATATGTAAGGTTTGCCTGATACTGGACAACAAGCACTCAAATTCAAGCTCATTATCAAACTCATTGCCAGCGAGTCAATTGGACCTGGTGGTGACCCTTTAAGGCAGAGACGAACTGGCCCTGTGGGTTTATAAGACTGAAAGTCTGTATGGGAGTAGAGTGCCTCATCTATGTCCAGAGGAGAACAAAAGCAGCTGGTGACCTTACGGTTGGCAGAAAAACAAGTAACCCCTATGCCACCAGCAGTCCTCGGGCATATAATAGTATGTCATAATTTTCTTATCCAAATTGTTAACTCGGTTACATTTATGTTTTCTTTGAAACATGGCATTATCAAAGTCAATGGTTTTAACTGGAGAACTCATTTACCCATAGAGTTATCATTAATATCACACAGAAGTACAGTTATGCTGAAGATAATTTTAAATGATTGCAGCATTACAGAATAGGGACTGCAAGGCAAAGAGAAATGCAGATTATTTTCACTCCTTTAAAGACTGAAAATCTACCTCACTGGGTGTGCAATTGTCCCCGAGGTTGAGATACAGTTGTCGAAGATGGCTCTCAGGTCATCATAATAGGAAAGAGAAGCTGTTTTGAGGAGAAAATGGTAACTTTAATTTTGAATGTAAGAAGCTTGAGATGTTTTTCAGACAAATGAATCAAGATGTCTACAGAATGCCATGTCTAGGAGACAGAACAGAGCTGTGCTTTAGATTTGAAGTCATCCCCATATAAAGTTGCATTTCCAAATTGTGACTTCCATAACGTTTGCCTAGAAATATCTTTTAAAATATGAAGGGAGGTGCTCTATCTTCAGAGGCTTTATTTAGTAATTCTAAGACACACGTGGGCCTATATGTTATGAAAAATCTGGTACCAAGTCACAATGTAGGTGCAGTGATGGGTAATTTAAGGAGCACGTCGGTGCTTTTTAAACAGCAGCCGGCAGCCCACTCCTGGAGAGTAAAGAGAAATGATCAGAGAGATGATGAGCTAATACCCACTGTGGCTCACTGAACACCGAGGTAAGAACAATGCTAGTATTTCTAGGGGAAGGGAAAACCACAACAGACATGGTACACGTCATACCCCTTCCAAGACGTTTTCCACGGTAATTTCCATTTATATGGATGTGTCATTGACATTTCAACTTAAACACTTCCATCAAATCGTTACAACTACAGAGCTGGGTAAAACCACCCATGAGTTTCCAAGGTTGTGCACTGTATAGGAGTAGAAAACCTCATTTTTCCCTCAAGGAGCAGCCAGTGGTTTTTATAAAAGCAGTCATTACAAGTAAGAGCTTTAGAGAGAGGCTTCCATGTTTGAACACCATTCTGTCTTATTCTTTGCTGCCAAGTTTGATTTTACACAAGTACTGCACATACCTATTGTGTAGCATGTCTTATAAACCTGTGTGAAATGTGTATCTACGTATATACATATGTGTGCATTCTATGTATATACCACCTATGTTATGTGTGTTGGAGATCCGGTGACTCCTGTTATTAAGAGCTTAGCTGCTGACAAACAGGTCAAGGGCTGCAGGTCACCAGCGGCTCCCCTGGAGAAAGATATGGCAGGCTGCTTCTGTAAGCGTTACAGCCTTGACGACCCTACAGGGAAGTTCAACTCGTCCCTTGATGGCTGATTCCTGCTCTATTCCTAGATTCGTATTTTTGAAAGGCACCGGGTGAGAACTAGATCATTTTTCTCTAAATGTCTTTGAGTAAGAAGACAAACATTTGTAAGGGTTTTTTGTTTTTCTTTAACAGTTTATTGGCATACGATTCACGTGCCATGCAATTAAAATAGTTCAATCATACCAAGAAGAGTTGTACAATCCTCACCACAATCAATTCCAGAACGTTTTCTTCTGTCTTCCACTCATTGTTATTATCTCCTCACTTTCCCCCAACCTCCCTTGCCATGCCCCCAAGAAACCATTAATCCTGCTACTGTCTCTAACGATTCGCCCATTGTGGGTTTCATATACAGCACACACCAAACAACTAACAATAACAAAGTAAAATAGAGAAAACGCTCAATCAAAAAGAAAGCAGGAAATATTAAAAACAACAAATTTACAATAGCCAAAAGGGAGATCAAATGATAAGGTGTTTCATTTTAACCTAATTTTGCCTGCATTGATTCACTTTCGAATGCATTCCACCACACAGCAAAGCTTTTACATCCCTAGTCTATGATCAGAGGGAATTTACTGGAGTAAATATTGCTATAGAAGATCAAACGGATAAACCTGATTTGAATGGTTACAGCTGTGTCTTCTGATCCACCCTGTGATGCACCTTAGACTTGATCTGGTTTTCAACATGTGCTGAATTTTTTTGGTTTTTGTCTGTTCATATCGGGGTTTATCTCAGATATGTTATGTCTTTAGGAGTCAACCTCCTGAATTTGTGTTATATGCTTTCAGTACAAGAAACCCAGGATTGATGAACTTATAGGGACAGCAAATAGAATCAGGGTTTGGGGGATTTGAGGGAGTACCGAGGGGGGCTAAGGAGGTAAAAGGGCGATGGTGTCAAGGAATCCAGGAAGGAAAAGATTGTTTGGAAACTGATTAAGGTAGCAATTGTACAACCTTGCTTGATGTGGTTAAACTATGGAACAACATGTGGGTTAACTCCCAATGCGGGAAATACATGTGGAATAAGCCTTCAGTGAGGGAAATAAAAGTTCTAAAGTGACTCAAGAGCCAGTGTCCTCGAGGTTTCTCACAGCAAAGGGTCCTTGATTCTAAAACAAGTGCTGATAATACATGGAATTTCTATAACGTATCAACAGGTATGGCACTTTGCCAGGCCATGTCTGGTCACAGTGATTTATAATACGCTAATGAGAACTTCTAGAACATAGGCTTTCAAATAATTGCAGACATTTACAGGAAAAAGCAGGCTGTCCTCAGTCACATGGGTCTTCTAGTGCTCTGAAATTAGAGTCAGAAGTGTATCTGCGTCTGCTTCAATTTCACATTCCCCCGTGGAGCTCCATGAGCTCTGCTTCTGACATACTCGATAGGGATGATGTCCTATTTGAGAGCACTAGGTTTCTCTCTCTGTCTCTCTCTCTCTCTCTCTCTCTCTCTCTCTCTCTCTCTCTCTCTCTCTCTCTCTCTCTCTCTTTCTCTCTCTCTCTCTCTTTCCTATGCACACATGACATCTTCCTGGATTTGATGCCAAAAGTCACCTCCCAGCTGTCATATCGAAAGGAAATCTGTGCTTGGATGGTACCCAATTTGTCCACTAATTCCAAGCAATACCAAAATGGCTCTCTTCTAGTGCACAGGGGAAAAGACTTAAAGGTGATGCTAAAAAGATTAGCAATGGCCACTTACTTTATCATTTCTAAACGACCAAAAGCAAGCTAAATTAACCATGTAACTTCATATGCTTAGAAACAGCCATTTCCCTTTCCCATTTTCTCTAAGGTCAAGTCCTTTTTATCCAAAATTTCACCACAGGGACAGGAGTATTCGTTGCATTAGACTGATCCCACTAGCTTGTCCTCTGTCTATGAAATGTCAAAAGCAAAAGCAGATTACCAGCAAATAAAGCACATTTACATCAAGGGACAGGCAGGAGGTCTCTTAGGATCTGAAATCTGGGACGTCCAGTGGCTGTGGAGAGGCTGAAAAATGTCCTCACATGCAACTTCACTAGAGAATTTTATTAAAATCCTTCCTTTTGTTTCTACCCCCTACTCTGTCTGCTAACTACTAAATCTACTCAGGAATTTAATTTTCATTTCCAAAGTCTCAAGAGGGTTAGAGCTTTCAAAATGACTTCAAGATATGACATTGCTCTTTTGTTTGTTGTTTTAATTTTCCACAGGAATAAGTAGAAATATTCCAGTTCAGGCATCATAATCTAGCATGTAAGACTTTATCTGGATCCCACAACCCTTTCCGGGCATAGTCGGAATTACTCGATGAGACTGTTTCTCACCCTACATTTATTCCTGTTGTTTCCTCCACCTGAAATGGCCTGTCCTCATCTGGCAGTCTGCAGGCTCTACTTCAGGTGTGACCTTTTCCATCTTTCCCATTGTGCCTGCCCTCAACTCTCCCACTTCAGCTTGACGTATTCTCTCCATGAAGCTTCAACAAAACAATTGTACTTCTTTCACCTCTTTTTACAATCTGTTCTGCATACTTACATTGAGTGTTGATGACTCGCTAGTTGCAATCTTCTGAAGGCAAAACCCTACAGTGGTCTTCTTCTCATTGTCCGGTACTCTTAGGAGCACATTGTAGGTACACATATAGTTCTAATGAATTGCATTACCCTGAAGGTCAATTGCTCCTGTGCCAATATGAGTAGAAAAGCTTCAGGTTGCGAAAATGGCTCAAAAGGAGAGAAAAATGTGTGCATAAGCAAATGCAGTGAAGAAAGCTGATGGTGCCTGGCTACCAAAAGAAATAGCGTCTGGGGTCTTAAAGGCTTGAAGATAAACAAGTGGCCATCTAGCTGAGAAGCATCAAAGCCCACATGGAAGAAGCAAATGAGCCTGTCTGACCACAAGGTGCAGAAGGGACCAGTTATCAGACATCAAAGAGCTAAAAACCTTATCAGTGGGTGCCCACCTCCCTGATACGATCAATGAAGCCAAGCATGTGCATAAGCAAATGTGATGAAGAAAGCAGATGTGCCCAGTTATCAAAAGATATAGCGTCTGGGGTCTTAAAGGCTCCAAGATAAACAAGTGGCCATATAGCTCAGAAGCAACAAAGCCCACATGGAAGAAACACACCAGCCGGTGTGACCATGAGCTATCGAAGGGATTAGGTATCACGCATCAAGGAACAAAAAATCATATCATTGAAAATGTGGGTGAGTGCAGAGTGGAGACTCAAAGCCCAATGGTAGCCAACCGGACACCCCTTGCTGAGGGGTTGTGGGGAGGAGATGAACCAGGCAGGGTTCAGGGTAGCAACGATGAAACATATAACTTTCCTCTAGTTCTTAAATACTTCCTCTCCCCCCTCCCCCCACTCTCATGATCCCAATTCTACCTTGAAAATCTGGCTAGACCAGAGGATGTACATTGGTACAGATAGCAACTGGAAACACAGAGAATCCAGTATAGATGACTCCTCCAGAACCAGTGATGAGAGTGGCGATGCCTGGAGGGTAAAGAGAATGTGAGGTAGAAAGGGGGGACTGATTACAGGAATCTACATATAGCCTCCTCCCTGGGGGAGGGACAGCAGAGAAGAGGGTAGGGGGAGACATCAGACAGTGTAATATATGACAAAATAATAATAATATATGAATGATGAAGGGTTCATGTGGTAGGGGGCATTGGGGAGGGAGGGGGAAAATTAGCAGCAGATATTAAGGGCTCAAGTAGAAGGCAAATGTTTTGAGAATGATGATGGCAACAAATGTACATATGTTCTTGACACAATGGATGGATGTATGGATTGTGATAAGAATTGTACGAACCCCCAATAAAATGATTTTTTAAAAAAAAAGAAGAGAACTGGGACTCGGCCTCATGACAGAAGGCTGCACTTCAGCATTTACATTTCATCCAAATCTCAAATAACTCATTTTCACCTAGGAATTTATTGACTGCTAAGGAGATAGGCTTTTTACCATTTTAATCACCAAGAATTCAACATATCATATCCTACCAAATAGGAACTTGAATTATTCTAGTCATCTATCAAGTATTGCTTGGTAACCTATTTAGTATTAGTCTTTCATTTAGAGTTGAATTACTCAATAAAAATGCAATTCATTTTTAAAAAGTCATTAGTGAAAAATAAATTTGTTTAACTTTCAGTGAAATATATTTGGTCCTGGGCATTGTGATAAAAAAACTAAATAAGTAAGAATATTCCATCTAAACTATGTAATTTGTATCTATTATTTTCTTCAAACCTTGATTCCTTGCCCTTTACGTTTAATCATCAAACATAATGAGCAAAAGCTTCACACAGTTGTAAAGCCTGTGCAGGTTCTGAGAAGCTTTCCAGCATGGAGGCAATAGCTTGTATAATACAGGAAGGGTGTGTGTCAGGAAGCTAAGGACCTATCCGCAGAGCAGAAACAAAAGTTTGAATCAGCCACATTTGCAGACGCAAAAGAAAAACAAGCCTTTCAATACAAAATGTTCTCATCAAGCTTCAATTCCTATTGTCAAAAATTTTAGAATTTAATTCGAAGGTAATATGGTTTTCTTCATTTGCATTTTTATCACCTACTTTATTTCTATGTACTAAATCTATGCTTTGGCTGAATCTCTTATTTTGATATAAGAGAAATGAGAAAGAGGTGCAAGACTAAACTGCATGACTGCCCTTCCTATAAATTCTGGGTATCATTGCCATCCCAGCTCTGAGAGCGTGTACGATAATGTCTGCCGATAAACACAGTGCTTTCTAGATGCTGCTGCTGTTGTTCAGCACCATCGAGTCGGTTCTGACTCACAGCGACCCGCTGCACAACAGACAGCAGCAGCGCATGGCCCTGGGTTCGGTGCCGGAGTGCGTTGCTGCGGTCACAGTGCGCGGCCTTCTCAGCAAGGGCCTTCCTCGTCTTTACTTCCCCTCCACTGTCCTGGTCTCTCCTGACAATCCGAAGCATATAAGACATTCTGCACCTATATGCTAGGTGCACCCATGTGCTATATGCTAAGTGCTCTTATAAATGTTTTATAAGAGCTTACAACTCTTTAAGGTAGATAGAGTTGTGATCCTATGAGAACAAGGAAAATGAAAGCTAAGTAATTTTCCCACGATCATATAGCTAGTAAATAGCACAGCGAAGATTTGAACTCAATCAATATGGCTCCAGAGTTCGTACACCTAATGACCATACTGTAAATCTCTTAGGTCAGCCGAACCAGAAGTAAATCAGAAGAAACCACCTTTGCATGACTCTAATCAGCTACCAGGCACTTTGGAGGATCTTTGGGGGAGTATCCCCCAGGTTGGGATTCTGAGGAAGCAGGGCTTGGCGTCCACTCTACCCATCCCCCGGTAGCTTTCCGCCTCTACACTGAAGTGAAAATGGGGGTTAGAGTGGTCTGACGCTCCAGCGCCTGCTAGCTAAGGTTCTTTCCATGATCACTGCTCCGAGCCCTCCCCCCTTTTATTTTCCAGTGCTTGAGGTGAACCCTATTTCTGTCATTGTGTTCAAAGGGCTCTCCAAAATGACCTCGTTAGCATCAGACAATCACACACTTGCTACCCTTGATTTCCAAAATGTCATTTATGTGGTCCAACTGCCCTCCCCCAACCCTGGCTTCTCCAGCTTGCTGTGAGTGGGAGTGCCCTGGACTGCAGCCAACAGAGCTGTGTGGTCCCTAGTCTGTCCTCTGATAGTGGACAGACTCTCCTCCACTCTCAAAATAAACTCACGTATCTGCTTATGAAATATGCAAAGCTATATTACGGATTCATAATTTATAATACCTTGGCACAGCACATTGGGCATTCTAAAAGAATGTAATGCAATTGTAATAAAATTCTGAAATTTTATAATATCGCTTGCTATGACCTCATCCTAGGCTGGAACATCAGTTAAACTGCTTGTAGCATACCACCTTGGGAAGTCCATTCCAACGTGAGCATCCCTCATTGTGTACATTTGATCAGAAGCTTAAGAGCATGAAATATCCTTTTCTGTACTCTTCACAATACCATTTGCAGTCTCTTGTAAATGGTCACCTTTCATGTAATTTTTATTTAATGGCAGAATAACTCAAGTCCTTTCTTAAGGATGGCTTCATCTTTAGGAACATCTATGATACATACCGGGTTACATGTTAGTTTCATTATGCATCACAAGCCCAGGTCAATGGGTTTGTGATACATAATGGAATACTGATATAAAATAATACAGACAGAGGCAAACATTGAAAAAAAACATGACCAACCATTATGGCCAGTTTCGCTATCCAAAAGGCCACGACCACCTCACAACACAAGAAGTGCTTACATCCATTTACTTGTCTGCTACATTCCAAACCACCTTCACCTTTTTAATGCAGTGTATTTTGACATGGCAACAAATGAGAATTTCTCTCCAATTTGTAGAAGAAATGACAATGCCCAGATCTGGTCTGTTTTTTTCACCTTACAAAAATTCTTACGATGTCTTCGTTTGGGGGTACTGAAAAGTTAATCAATAATCCTTATGGTTTATTTTTTTCTTTGGAAAAAGCTATGAATACAGTCAACAACAAAAAAATCTAACAAAATGCTGTGAAACCAATACCTAGAAGAATCCCAAAGCAATGCCAAGAAACAGAATGTACTCATAGTGACTAATACATGCAAGTACTGGAAATAAATTCTAACAGATTAAATAGGTTTTGTAGCAACTGAGAGGTATATTCAATCCATTCCAGAACTAATCAAGCTTAAGAATATGGCAATCTTCCTTCCTAATAAGAACATAAGCTGCCTAAATAGCCTGAATAGCATATAAATTATAGTCAATATCCGTAGGTGGAAGTCTTTCAGCATGATTTTAATTAAAAAGGAGAGCTGCCTTCTTAACTGAACCAATTCACTGTTGCAGACTTCTACTCCAGCTTTTTGTTAGGCATATTAATTTTTAATACCATATCATTTCACCCTGATGAGGTATTAAATCCTAATCATACTATGAAATCCTAAAGAACAAACTATCTTTCTGTTAAGAAAGGCTGAAACACTTCAGCTCATTTAATATAAAGTATCTGACAAGTTGTCCAAAAATAAGGTAGAAATACATGGAACATGAAAAATAAAATGTATTTCCTTCAAAACAAGAATGTCAAACACAGATAGTTTCCAACCAAACTATTACTTCTGAAGAGATGCTACATCAACAAAGTTAGAAGTCTCACAATTTGATGGGTAAAAATGCTTTAAAATAAGGAGCAGAGTTTCAGGAGAAAATGGTGATCGGCATTTAAAACCTTTGCTGAGCTGATTCCTTACTCTGTGTATTGAGCATGTTTAACAGAGGCAAGTCTTTTCCGTTTGAACATGAAAGTAAACAAATGTTGGATCTCTCCGGGTCAAGCATCTAACACAGCTTAAGTAGCATACATTCTCTTTGTGCAAAACAGATTTATAGTCTGCATTCATTATAAGCAATGCCTCAGCAAATATCTACATTTAAAGCCCAAAGCATCAGTACTTCAACATATCTGAGGAAGCACTGGCAGCAGTGTCTTTCAAAACAATTCAGGTACTGCGAATATATATTTCAGCAAATTAGCTTATATCCCAGATGCTAGTAAACATTCTACTTTAAAAACTTTCATGGCTATTTTATTGTAGACTACAAAGGAGGCAGCACCTATATCCATGCAAAAGAAATTGCATACCAAAAAAAAAAGGGTTGTAATATGTCACTGTCTATATAGAAACAGCTAGTTAGGTTATATCCTTATCAGTGTGATCATTGTGTTCTATTTTTATCATTCTGAATAAGAGATGCAGTTTGTGTTTACTGAGGCTTAAGCCAGAAAAATCTGTAGTGCCCCAAACCTTCCTTTTAATTATATACAAATGATTTCTTTCCTTACTCTCCACTTCGCCAAAAACAAAGCCACACATACACACACACACACACACAGATTTCCAAAATTCATATTGTTTGACTAGTGCTCATTATTTGTTCACATTACTTGTTCAAATATACTAAGGAAAATCTGATAATAAACAATTGCACTGATTAACATATTCTAACTAAAAAACAGCAATAACCCTGATTCTCATAATACCATCATAATTCATGAGGTCATACCTGATGACTGAGAGATTGGAAAGGCTCCCAGACTCCAGACTGCATGGCCACTTTCTTTCCAGAAACCCCCAAAGATTGCATGTCCTGTTTTAAAGGAGATAAACACAGCCACCTCTCTCTCTCAGCATCTTCAGGACTAGTGAAGAAAACATCAAACAGCAGATCTGTCCATCAACATCTCTTTAAGCCATCATCAAGATGTCAGATCACGTCTATTGTTTATCGTTTCCCCCGTGCAGTTTCAAAGCCCCCATATGATGGGAGGCTGGCACAGTTGTATTTGCTGATGCAGCCGATGCCGTCTGAAAACAGTCAGCTTACAGCTTGGAGCAATTCTGCATCATCCAGACAGTAGGTTCCCCACTTCTGCTACTATAGAGATTCCCACTTGCCAAAATGAGACTTGGTTGTGCCGAGGTTAGGAGTGGGGTGGTGAGGGGGTAGTCTTTAAATGTAAGTAATGTTCTATTTAATTAAATACCCAATGTGTCTGTTACAAGGCCCATTAAAAGGTCAGTCTTAATTATTAGGCAGTTTTCTCTGTGCATGACTAAGCTTTAGTACAATAATCTAGCCAGCAAATTGTGTTCTTTTTAAAAATGGATCTGTCTTCCAAACCATCATTACTCATCCAAACCACTAAATTAAAAGTCCCCCCAAATAAGATAGTTTTATTCTGGCAGTTACTGTAATAATATATGGGCACATAACCACTTTTTTAACTTTCAGGAACTGAACTTTTATTTCATATACTTCAGACCAACCTGATTGAAGTAGTTGGTTTATTGTACCAACCTGGCCAAAAAACACATGTGGGATTAATTGAAGGGTGGAGAGATAAATGGCTCGGTGAGCCTTGCTTTTTTTTTCTCTTGCTCTTTGACCATTGGACCAGCGTGTGACTGCCTTGCTTGTTCTGTGCCTCCATTTGCAAACTACACTACCTGTGGGACACCTAACCTATGGACTGTGTCGCTGTAATTTGAGGTTCCTTCAAGACCTGCTTTGCTACACCATTGGAATTTACATTTCTTGAGCTGGGGACTGTCGGACCCTGTCATCTGGCTGACTGTTGGTGACCTGCCTTGCTGTTTACTGCCTGTGCCCGGATAGCCTGAACTGTCTACAAAGGACTACCTTGGGGCCCTCAAGACTTGAAAGACTGCCAGGGTCTCACAACTGTCTCACGGGAGTGAGTTGCACTGAGCCATTTGTACTGCTTTATAACTTAATTAACTGTTTATTTCTTATGTTATATATATCTATAAATATATATATGTATATATATAATTATTAGCATTCTGGTTTTCTCTAGAGAACTCTGTCTAACACACTGATCCAAATCAAAATGCCTTTTTAATGTTTATTTAATAGCTTTTAAAAGTGCTTAACATGCAAAAGACAGTATGTCATTATCAAATATGACTACTGCTTGATTAAATATAAGAATGAGATTTTGTAAGTCATTGTCATTTTATTATGAATTTTATTTTGTCTTTGATGTTCATCACAATTCTCGTGATGTTGTTTGTTTTCCACAACACAGCAGCTATTTTTTAATTAATAAAGAAATCATATAATAGAGTCCCAGTAGTAAAGTGAAATTATCTACATATGGCCCTTTGATCCATGTCTGTAATTCCCCCCAAATTATTGGGTGTATCCACATGCAAATAGAATGTGTGAAACAGTAATAGCGGGATTCTTCAGTTTTGCTATTCCTCTGCATATGAAAGAGCAATCTCAGAAGCAGCGAGGAAATAATCACGTGACCATCAAAAACCATAGAGCCCCCAGTAGAACATGAGCAGAATCCCTGTTTAAGGTGGCAGAGGTACCAGAGACTGCAGCAGCACTGAGACCAGGAAGCAGTGCTGAGGAGCAGCATTGACACCATGAGACAAAACACAGAAGCTGTAAAGGAGGCCGAGCTGTGGGTGAGACCAAAGGACTAGGAGGCAGAGAGGTGGAGGACCAGAGCTACATGCCTGCCAGCAAGGCTAGGACATGGTGTGGACAAAAGGATGATAGCCTCACCATTGCGTGAGCCCCTGCCACTTCCTCAGAACCAATAGCTTCAAAAAGTATAACTGGAAATGCTTTCTCTTTGCTCTGTGACAAAAGTTTGTATTTTAGAAATGAAACAAAATGACAAAAATTTTAGTTAATTTAACTCAATTTGAAATTAGGACAGGAAGTACAACATGTCACCCTAAAACAGCTATCACATTAGCTACGTCCTAAATTAATGATGCTATGAACACTTTATTTATATACCTGTGAAATAAACTAATTGAGATTTAATGATAGCTAAAGTGCTGTGCAGAAAATGTTTTAGATAAATGTAGCCTACTAATAAATCAGTGTAATTCCCATTCTCCCACGCACAAAATTTGATGAGCCTAATATGTATCTTTATGGAAACAAGCCAAAAGGAGTCTTAAGACATTAGCATTTTTAATAGCCTGAGATGCACTATCTCTTTAGAGAAGTTTCTAGCTGTCCCTCCACAAGTGCAGACATGGTTGTTACTGTTATTAGGTGCCATTCAACTGGTGCGGACTCACAACAATTCTATGAGAGCACTGTCAGGCCTGTGCGAGCCTCGCAATTGTCCCTACGTTTAATTCCATTTTTGCAAGTATTAATCCATCTCCATGAGGGTCCTCCTCTTCTTTGCTGGCCCTATACTTTACCAAGCATGATGTCATTCTGCAGAGACTGGTCCCTTCTGATAACATGATCAAAGTGCATGATATAAAGTATCGCCATCCTGACATTGAAGTTGCTTTACTGCTTCAAACACAGATTTACCCCTTCGTTGGGCAATGCATGGTATATTGAATATTCTTCACCAACACCATAATTCAAAGGCATTACTTCTTCTTTTGTCTTCCTTATTTGTTGTTTGGCTTTAACATATATATGATGCAATTGAAAATATGATGACATGAGTTGGGCACACATAGTCCTCAAGGTGACAGCGCTTTGACTTTTTTCTGAGCCTGACTCATTTGTAGACATTTAGTAACTTAATTTTTTTTTTCAAATATGGCATATGTATCCTCCACCACTTCCACTTAGCTTTTTAACACTTTCAAGAAGTTTTGTGCAGCCAATTTGGCCAACACAATACATCGTCTGATTTCTTCTAAACTGCTGCTTCCAGGAGCATTGGTTCAGCTGTTATTGTTTGCATGTTAAGTCAGACCTAGAGTTTAGTATTTGGACTGTGTCTACACAACGGCTTCTACCTGAATGAAAGCTCATATGTAGACAAATATGATTCATCCATGCAGTATTTACCCTCTTACTGTAATCTAAACAGGTGCTCATCCTTTAAGACCCATCTGCTCAGTAAGACCTTCCTAAACTCATCAAAGAAGCTGTGCTGGCCAAGTGCATTCCATCTTGGCCTGCTAACCACATGGTCAGCATGGTCAGTTAGAAACCACCAGCTTCTCCAGGGAGAAAGGGGAGGTTTTCTATTCCTATGAAGATTTACAGTCTCTGAAACCCCCAGGGGCAGTGCTAATCTGTCCTACCGGTTTCACTGCATGTTCAGAGCACTCTGGGTAGTATTGACATTTCACAATAGTACGTATTCCTTTCCATACATATGGTATGTTTTGCCCTTGAGGTGGGGCCCTTGATTTCTAGCAGGAAGATTTTGTAGTTTTCTTTGTATAAGCCGTTGTACCTCTGGTTACTTTTATTCCTATGTATTTTATTTTTCTGATTACTATTATAAATGGTCTTATTTTCTTTATTTCCTCTTCTGAGTTCACTCAGTTGGTGTTTATGAATCTGAATAATTATTTTTATATTGACCTTTTGCACTGCCACTTTTCTGAATCTTTTGATTAATTCTACTAGGTTTCTTTTTTTTTTTTAAAGAAATGTTTAGCTTTATTTTATGTTCATCTCTTAGGGAAATGTGATCCAATGTCTTTATTTAATAGATGAAGTCATTGAACCATAAAACGGGTAAGTAACTTGCTCAAGATTAACTAAGAGCAAAGTGCAGAATTAAAAATTTTCATAGTTTCAAATTTTGGCATCATATAAACACATCACTTTCAATTTCATTTTTGTAATATACTTTATCTTCAATAACAAAAATTACTTCCATTTTTGATATTGTTTCCTATATTTTTGTTAGGTTCCGAAGCATAATAGATGAACATTGAAGATAATGCATTAAGAATTACTAGGTTTTTATATTAAAGTATTCTATCATAAATTATTTTACTTAAAAGTGACATTTGAGAGAATATCTCTAAAAAGTTATGTAAAGCAAAAGTTAAGTAAATTAATTTTGTTTCATATATTACTGATAGAAATGTAAATTAGTTCCATTTCAAAACAATTTAGTCAAATGTTAATGTTGTTGTAAAGGGCCATCGAGTGAATTCCAACTCATAGAACCCTTTGCGCATTGGGGGAAACACCCCCCAGTCGTGAGCCATCCTCAAGATTATTCTTATGCTTGTGTTCCTTTGTCAACCCATAGAAAAATGTATTAAGTTACCAAAATACTTAATTCTTTATCTCAATATTTCTAGCTTGGAGAAGTGTCAAAAGAAAATCATCTAAAATGAAGAGTAATGTTTATGCAAAAATAAATGCTAAACTGTTTAGAAGAGAAAAACCAGGAGAAGCAATTATGGAAATTTTTATTAAATTATGAATAAAAATCCTCACTTCCACCAAATCAAGAACAACTCATAGAGTAGAGGTTAAAACTACTCTGTGGGTTTCCAAGACTATAACTCTGTATGGGAGTAGAAAGCCTCATCGTTCTCCTGTGGAGTAGCTGGTGGTTTCAAACTACGGACGTTGCAGATAGCAGCCTAAGACATAACCACACCACAACCAGGACTCCTTATTAAATCATGCTGTTGTTGTTGTTAAGTGTCATCAAGTCAGTTGCAACCCTATGCACAACAGAGCAAAACACTACACAGTCCTGCACCATCCTTACAACTGTGTATATGCCTGAGCCCCTTACTGCAGCCGCTGTGTCAACTCATCTCCTTTTCGCTGCCCCTCCACTTTACTGAAGATGACGTCCTTCTCCAGGGACTGGTCTCCTTTGACCATATGTCCAAAGTATGTAAAACTGAGTCTTGCCATCTTTGCCTCTAAGGAGCACTCTGACCTTTTTTTTTAACAGTTATATTGGCCCTTTATCCACATGTTATACAATTCAATGATTCACTCATATCAGGAAGAGTTTGTACAATCATCCCCACAATCAATTCTAAAATATCTTCTTCCTTGTAATCGTATTCATGTAATTATTTTTTAAATTGTGACAAAAGTATGCACAACAAAGCACTCTCCAATTCAACAATTTCCACATGTATAAATCTATGCTATTGATTATATTCTTCATGCCATGTAACCATTATTGATAAATTTTCCCAAATTATTCCACCACCCTTAACATAAAGTTAATGCCTCCCCAGCCTTACTTCTTCCAAGACAGATGTGTTTGTTCCTTTAGCGATGCGTAATACTTTCAGGATTCTTCTCCAGCTCCACATTTCAAATTCATGGAGTCTTCTTCAGTGGTCTTTATTCAATGGCCAACCTACACATGCAAATGAGGTCATGGAACATGACTTGTGTCATGGAACATGGCTTGGGTCAAGCGAATCTTAGGCCTCCAAGTACCATCCTTCCTCTACAATATTCTAAAGTGGTCTTGTGCTCTTGACTTTGCTCCCATGAATATTGATTGTGGATCCAAGTAAGATGACATCCTTGACAAAGTCAACATTTTCACCATTTATGATAAAAGTGAGGATTTTGGTCTTCTTTACATTAAGATGTCACCCATACTGAAGGTGTCAATCTTTGATCTTCATCAGCAAGTGCTTCAAGTTCTTCTTACTTTCAGCAAGCATCTGCACACTGCAGGTTGTCATCTGCACACTGCGGGTTGTTAATGAGACTCCTCTAATTCTGGTGTCACATTCTTCTTCGTATAATCCGGTGTGTCTGGTGATTTGCTCAACATATAAATCAAACAAGTGTGGTGAGAGGACACAACCTGATGAACACCTCTCCTGATTTTAAACCAAAAACCATGCAATATTCCCTTGTTCTGTTTGCACAACTGCCTCTTGATCCATGGACAAGTTCCACGTGAGCATAATGAAGTGTTCTGGAATTCCCATTTTTCTTAAGCTTTTTCATAGTTTATTGCATAGTCAATAAAACACAGACAAACATATTTAGGGTATTCTCTGCTTTGATCCAAAATCCATCTGATATCAGCAATGAGATACCTTGTTGTACTTCCTCTTCTAAATCTGGCCTGAACTTCTGGTAGCTCCCTGTCAATGTACTACCCCAACTGCTGTTGGATGATCTTCAGCAACATTTTACCTGCATGTGATATCAATGACATTGTTCTGTGGTTTAAGCATTTTGTTGGGTCACCCTTCATTGGAATGGACACACAAATGGATCACTTGCAGTTAGTTTGCAGTTAGTTCAATTTATATTCCATAAACCTGGAGCACTGTTTTTGGCTAAAGCACTTGGTGGAGCATGGACTCTTTCCTTCAGCACCCTTGGTTCTTGTTAATATGCTACCTCTTGAATTGGTGAAATATCTGCTGGTTCTTTTTGGTACAGTGACTCTGTATTCTTTTCTTCTCCTTTGGATACTTCCGGTGTCATTCAATGCTTTTCCTACAGAGTATTTCAAGATTGCAACTCAAGGCTTGAGTGCTCTCAATTTAAGATATGTTGAGCATGTTCTTCCTGTTTGGTCTTCTAATTCCAGGTCTTTGCACACTTCACTGAGATATCTGGCATTGTCTTCTCTAGCTGCCCCCTTGAAATGTTCTATTTAGCTCCTTGACTTCATCCTTGCTTCCATTTGCTTTACCTACTCAAAGATTAAGAGGAATTTTCAGTCTCTGCTGATATCCACTTTGCTATCAGAAGATAGCCACTTTTTTTCATTCCTGTGTCTTTAATGATCTTTTGCTTTCTTCATGAATGATGGCCTTGATGTCCTCCCATGATGCTTTGCTTTTTTCATGATGATGGCCTCATCAGTTCTTCTGCCATTGGTGTTCAATGTTTTAAACCTGTTCTTGAGATTTTCTTGAAATTCAGTTGGGATAGACTCGGGGTCAGTTTTGGCTCTCATGGACTTGTTTTAATTCTCGTCAGCTTTATCCTAAACTTACATATGAGCAGTTGATGGTCTGCCTGTTCCACAGTCAGTCACTGGTCTGACTTTATCTACTGATATTGAGTTTTCCAGTGTCTCCTCCCACAGATATAATCAAAATTATTTCTGTGTATTACATATGAGAAGTATATGTGTATAGTTACCATTTGTGTTATTGAAAAAAGATATACTTTTGCTGTCTTTTTGTTTTGTTTTTTCTTCTTTTAAATTTTGTATGTCAGTGGCTTTTTTGTTTTTGTTTATTAGCATGTCGGTGTTGCTGCTGTTGGCACCATGTTCTTATGTGCCACTTTAGTGCTGTCAAAGCCATCCACATTTTTATGCACATTTTACTATAGCTGTAGGTCCACCTAGATAAGCTAGGCTGGACAAACAATGTGAGAAGAAAATAACAGGACCAATGGTCCTGGAGGGACATGAGAGTGTGGTAGGTAGGGGAAGAGAGGAGGTGTGGGCCAACCCAGGGACAAGGGAACAACGAGTGGTTCAAAACCAGTGGAAGGAGGGGATGGGAGGACTGGTTTGGAGAGACAAAGGGCAATGTAACCAAGAGGAATTACTGAAACCAGAATGAAGGCTGAACAGGTAGTGGGACAGGAGGAAAGTGTAAGGAAATAAAGGAAAGGAGTAGGAGGGAAAGGGCATACATAGAAGCCTAAATACAGACATATACATATGTAAATATATTTATTATTATGAGGGAAATAGACCTATGTGCATATATTTATAGGTTCAGTAGTAGGGTAGCAGGTGGACATTGGGCCTCCTTGTGCACACTCCCTCAATACAATAGCACCTTGCTCAGCTAAATGGTCATTCCATGATACCCACCTTCCCCATATGATCGCTGAAGAGAGACGTGTGCATAAGCTAACGTAGTGAAGAAAGCTGATGGTGCCCAGCTATCAAAAAGATATAGCATTTGTGGTCTTAAAGGCTTGAAGACAAACTAGCGGCCATCTAGTTTGGAAGCAACAAAGCCCACATAGAAGAAGCATACAAGCCTAAGTAAACACGAGGTGTTGAAGGGATCAGGTAGCAGACACCAAAGAACAAAAACCATCAATGTGTGATCACCTTCCCACATAAACGCTGAAGATGAATGTGTGCATAAGTAAGTGTGGTGAAGAAGGCTGATGGTGCCCGACTATTGAGAGATATAGCGTCTGGGGACTTAAAGGCTTGAAAGTAAGCATGCGGCCATCTAGCCCAGAAGCAACAAAGCCTACATGGAAGCAGCACACCAACATGTGTGACCATGAAGGGCCGAGGGGACCAGGTTTCAAGCAACAAAGGCAGGGGGGGAAAACATATCATCATGAATGAGGGAAGTGCATGATGGGGACCCAATGCCCATCTGTACACAACAGGACATCCCTTGCATAGGGGTAGTGGACAACTAACTGGACATCCCTTGCAGAGGGGTAGTGGGGAGGAGATGAGTCACTCAGGGTTCAGTGTAGCAATAATGAAACTCACAACCTTCCTCTAGTTCTTAAACACTTCCTCCCCCCCCCCCCCCCCAACTATCATGATCCCAATTCTACCTTGCAAACCTGGTTAGACCAGAGGATGCACAGCGGTACAGTTGGGATCTGGAAACACAGGGAATTTAGGACAGATGAACCCCTCAGGACCAACAGTGAGAGTGGCGATACCAGGAGGGAAGGGGGGTAAAAAGGGGGAACCAATCTCGGGGATCTACATATAACCTCCTTTCTGGGGGATGGGCAACTGGAAAGTGGGTGAAGGGAGATACCAGGCAGTGTAAGATAAGATAAAATAATAACTTATAAATTATTAATGGTTCATGAGGGAGGGGGGAGCAGAGGGAGGGGTGAGAATAAAAATGAGCTGATTCCAGGAACCCAAGCAGAAGGCGAATTTTGAGAATGATGACAGCAATGAATGTGTAAGGGTGCTTTACTCAATTGATGTATGTATGGATTATGATAAGAGTTGTATGAGCTCCAATAAAATGATTTTTTAAAGAAAAATATATTTGCATGAACAATTCGTGGATTTTTCAAAATTCCATCATGTAACCTCCAGCTTAATTTCTATCAGCAAATCCAAACTTTCCAACTATGGTTCCTTCCTCTTTGTCTCCAATCTTTCCTTTCATTGCCAACAGTTATTGATGCATCTTGATTACATGTTTGATCAATTAAGACTGAAGTCATTGAGAGATTTCTTTAATTTCTTCCTCACTAGCTTTTGTGCTTGGTGCATAAATATGAAAGGAGACATATATAACCCCATCACAAACAGCATTGTACTTCATGATATTCAAGATCCTTTCTGACATTAAATGCCTCACGATTCCTTTGATTGTGTTATTCCCAGCATAGTAAATTCTATGACTTTCTGATTCAAAATGACCAATACGAAGTCCATTTCCACTCACACATGCCTGGGACATCAATCTTCGTTCATTCCATTTCATTTTTGACCACTTCCAATTTTCCTAGATTCATACTTCGCACTTTTCAAATTCTAATCTTTAGCAGATTTTTGAAGCTTGAGCTTGAGTTGTATCCCATCAGCAAATTGATATCGTGAAGGCCCCTCCCCCACAGGTTTACCTGACTCACATCACCATGAGGCCAAGAAAGCAGCTCCTCCTCAGTCGCATTTCTAGTGGTCTCTGACCGGAGGGGCCCATCCTCCTGCACCATCTCTGACAATGGTCTGCTTCCATTAATTTGGTCTTCAATCTATCACAATGAGTCAAAGCTACACAGAAGAGTCTCAGTGGGGTGTGGAGTCCTTCTTTGTTGTCTGTTTGGAGTCTGGAAGCTCAGCTAGAGCCTCTTCAATTTGGGTGACCATGCTGGTATTTGAAATAACAGTGGCCTAGCTTCCAGCATCACAGGCACACGCACGACACTATAACTGATAGGCAAGTGGTGGTGTTAAATTACAGTACTCAAAAAAATGGAAAGCCAAGTAACCCTAGAATAATATAAGTAAGAACAAGACAGCTCTGCTATGACTCATCTTAACAACATATATTTACAGATTCACTTTTTCTTATAAAAATAAGAAAAAGTTTCTAGGGAGTATTTTAACATTTGGATACATTCTTGTTTCTTGTGCGCCTGCTGTTTTTAATAAAACTTATGCTTCAAATTTCAATTTTTTAAAAGTTTCCCCATAGTTTTGCTCTAATTTCATTTTTTAAATTACCGGTAAATCTACTTCTGTGAGAAAATTCTTTTTAAAAATTGCTTTTCAAGTGCCTATCATAGCATTTATTCTATGTGTGTGATTGTTTTCACACTTTATTTATATTGAGGTAAAGCTGATTCAATGAGCCCTAGAAAGGTAATATACTAACTAAGTACTGGGCTGCTAACCCAAGGTTGGATGTTCAAATCCAACAGCCACTCCTCATGAGTAAGGTGAGGCTGTCTGCTCCTGTAAAAATTTACAATCTTGGGATCATTCTACTCTATCAAAAATGATAACTATGAGATGGAATTACCTCAAAGGCAGGGTGTTTCTGAAGCTAATACAGACTGTTTTGGCAAATTAGCCCTCACACTACTTTTGATGTCAGATGAGGAAGAAAGAAAGAAAGGAGGGAAGGAAGAATTTATGTAGGATGACATTGTGGCACTGACTATATAACTCAAAGCTTCAAAGGTTTTGACATTGTGGTTTGGTCTGAAGTAATATTTATAGCCAGACTATGGGAAGGATGTAGAGATCTGTAGACTACCTATTCCTGTTGCTATTGTTGTTCGTGTCTAAGACATATTCAGACTGACTTATTCCTCAGCTTATACAGACGTGGTTCAATTGCAGGGCACAGATAGCCAACTCTGTGTTGTGCACAGTCTAAAACATCAGGGAACACAATCTTATAAACAGCAAGGAAACTAGCCATGCTCACTGAAATTCTGACTCTTATGGCCAATACTCAATATTGCCTGATCGGTTCAAATGAAGTTTTGTATGTTTTAAGAAAGAAAAATAAAATCAGTTTATTGTCTACCTAAATGAATAAAGAGATGGTAAGTTTTCAGTAAAAGAATGGCAAAGAAAGCCCAATAATATTTATCATATCTTTTTTTAAACTTCAAGTTAGTAACAAATTTTACTTTTCTCTAATTTCATTAGTACTTTATTAGCTATCCTAGTAAAACTGTAAAGTGGAGCATGAAACAAATGTGAATAAGAGCTGTAACAAATTACTAAATAATTTTTATTTTTAAAAACCATTTTGGATCCTAGGAAACACTCTAGGAAACCATTTAAAAGAAACCCAGTCCAAAACAATGGTGATATTGGTCATAAAATTTCATTGTCCACAGATAACCATTATCATTTACTTCTGGTATTTTAATTAATATACTCAACACAAATTCCAAACTCCCAAATGATTTATCCTTGCCAAGGAGCACTGGTGGTGTAGTGGTTACACAATGGGCTTCAATCTACATGGTCATCAGTTCAAAACCACTAGCAGCTCTCAGAACAAAGACTAGGCTATGTGATGATCACACAGTGCTTTTTAATGTATTTAAACCACTGAATTGTATAATATGTGAATTAATTGTCAGTAAAAGTGTCAAACTTTTAAAAAGCTATTGGCATAGGGTCACAATGAGTCTACATGAAAATGGGAGTCCTCTTTGAGCACACTCCAGTGCTAAGCAAATTGTGGAGGAGAGAAATCCATAAATACAAATTCAGAATGACTTTAATCTTCCTAATGCTCATGCTATAAAAGAAATAAAACGTTGTTCTTTTGAATGAAATTTTCTGATAGATTTAACCATCATTAAAATGCAATCTTGACAATACACAAATATGTACTTAACATGACAGTGAGAGAAAATTGAAGGCAGATTTGGCAACTTTAATTTTAATGTAGCCTGGGTCACAGATAATAAATGAATAAAATGTCTAAAGAAAAAAATACTAAAACTTAAAATACCTCACAGCCCACATTGCATCAATTAGTCAAAACAATTCATTGGTCTGGAGCTCACAGCATGAAGATAAGGCGACAGACTACTGAACTCCTGGCTTTGTTACTTGGGATGTCTGTATGGTCTTTCTACTTCCATTTCCTCACATATGATGATAATTCAAGCATTGTTGTAATTGCTTAGTAAATGTTTGCTATTGTGTATCCACTCCTCACTCAATTTTGGCTTTGTTATAGCATTTTTAAAAGAAGAAAGGAAAAGAAGAGAAACATAGAAAAATCAACTGCATAAAATAAGGTTATTAAACAATCATAAGCATGTACATGTGTGAAAGGATATTTCCAAAATCTGAAGCTGGCAAAATGGTTATATTTAAAAGTCAAAGTTGTAACAAAAGTTACACTATAGTGGCATACATGAACCTAGGTTAAATCTTGAGTTTACCATGAGAAAGTCGTTCAAGCTGCTAAATTCTGTTTTCTCAATTGTTATCTGTCTCGGAAGTTAGTTATCTACCTTTTAAAGTTCTTTTGACGTTAAATATATTTGAAAGTTAACAGAGTCTAGCTCATATAAAGACAAAAATTATCATTATTTTTAGCTCCCATATTAACGGAAGAATCAATGGGTCATTTAAAAGGCTGATAAACTAAAAGTAGATGGTAAAGTTCACATTGGAAGACTGCCCCCTTTCCCCCCTTGCTAAAGAGAAGGGCAGCATTCCGTGCCCACCAGGGACTCCTCAGTACAAAGGTGGAGCTGCCTGCCCCCTAAAGATTAAAAACTCTCAGAAAACCAGTGGTCCATGACTCTGTGCTGCCACGGGGTCGCAGGACTGAGAATCAGCTGATTCTGAATCAGCAGTGGATGGGGTTAGATTGCATTTCTCTGAGCATGCCCAGTGGTGATTTCTTTGCCCTGGTTAGTTTCAACTTTGTCAGCCCGTGCCTCACACTCTGCCACAGAATAAGTACACTTGCTGACTAGGTTTTTAATCTGAAAAATTCTCAGGGGTGCCTCCATTGGCCTGGGCCCCAGGCAGGGCTGTCGTAGCCAGGCTAAAGTGACACAGAACATGGTGGGATGGTTTGTAGAAAATAAGTCTCTAAGACGGGTTGGTAATATGGCAAATGTCAGCTACCCATGTAATTGCTTTCACCTAACTATTTTTCTATTTAATTCTTGTTCTTTTTTGGTACTTATGATAATAGCATGAGGAATTTGACTATGAAGAAGCTCATACATTTAAGAGAAGATTGTTTCTTATGGCTAATTGTCAATTGAGCTATAACTTGATTTAACCATTGGGAATGTCATACATAAAAAGATCCCAACGGGCAACACCATGGAGATAAAAATGCAATGATGTTCCTTGGGGAACATATTTATAGAGTGAGACGTTGGAAAAACCTTTACTGGTAAATCAGTCAATGGATCTCGCGTTAAATAGGCAGATTTAAAAGGCTTCAAGGAATCATATTAAATGCCAGCAGTTGTTAACAAAGGAATTTTAGACTGGTTGAGTAGCCGAGGAAGATCTGTCCCCAAACTGTACCTCCCAAAGGATGACAATGAAACTAGTACAGGACAGAAAGGAAATCAAACTTTAAAAATCATCAGCTCTACTATTTGTGTCTCCCAAGACTCTCTGTTGGATGTAGAAGCACACATTAAGTGATATAAAAGAAACCTCCGCAAGGGCATGTGATTTTCTGTTCATAACATTTGAAAGAAAGGCTAAGTGTGGTGTGCTGAGGATCAGCTTCAGGGAGCGGCACAGGTCAGAAGCTTCAGGAAGAGAAGCAAGGGATGGAGGAACAGCCATCGCCTCGCTATTCAAATTACCATCGTATTATTCATGTCTCTGTATCTGAAAGTTATAATATTTATTCAGTCTCCATTTTATTGAATTTCAGGGATCTTACTGTTATTGCTTTGAGGGGAAGAATGTCATTCTTACATTATATTCACATACACAAATATTGTTGCATAGTTACGGTTTCACATTCTGTCTCTTTTTTATATAAATCCACAAAGAATAAAATGGGTTAGTGAGCTTTTGCTTAAAGAACTAGTCTTTGACTATAGAACACAGAGATAAAAGAAATTATTTGATGTTGACAGATGAATTTTTTAAAATAATCAATCTCAATGTCATTTACTGCAGTCGGTAATTTGAAGCTAAAATAGCTATCTATATCAGGAGCATAAATTACTGACAGATGGGATGTGTTAATAGTCTTTCCAAAGAAAATGATACATGATTTATTTTCTGTTGACTAATGGTTACCTTTCATATTTTATATTGGGTTATGGAGGTTTTAAGATTGTCAGTTAAGTCCAACTCAAGCATACTTCACAGAACATGAATTAGTCTGGTTATTAGGCATAAGTACAACACTTTGTTAATCATCCAAGTTTCTCCACTATATACAAAAACTTAAGGGCTCTATTCCTTTCATTAAGTAAAAAATGACATGCTATACACAATTTCATTCACTGAACAATGTTCTATGATTCTAATTTATCATGGGGAAGTCTACATAAAGTAGAATTCTGTATCAAACCTCAAGGAGCTTGAATTGTGTGTGGATAAATAAGGCATGTGCATAAACAGGTATAGCACAAACACCATGGAAGTTGTGCATACAAATCCTATGGCAAATTAGGGGTCTGAACCTTGCAGAGGTCTCCCGGGGTTAATTCCTAAACTTCAGTAATGTGTGCCCCTAGATTTGTTTACACTACACACCTATGATATCAGGTAATATGACATAAATGATATGTCTCAAAGTCACAGGTGTCCCAAACTAATTATTGGTGAGGTAGGTAAAGTGACCAATGAAACAAAAGAGTCTGTGGCCCAGAAAAGCCAGCTGCATCTCACGACTCTTCAAAGACTGGCAGTACTTTAGTGAATGTGCCAACTTTTGAGTATTTCTTTAAACTTGTACCCTAGAAACCATAAATCTTACAGTTCACCAATATATATCCGTGTATAGTACATAACTGCTGAGGCTACGGTCTCCTCTCCTGAACACCACCATGCCACTCAAATCTTACGTAGAAGTTTACTTAGTGCGTGTTGCATCAAACCTGAATGAGTTAGTATTAAGAGTCAAGTATTTTGTTGTATTGAACATACAATCTAATATATATATATATATATATATATATATATATATATATATATATATATATATATATATATATATATATATATATTCTCTCCTGAAGCTACTGGTGGTTTCGAACTGTGGGCCCTCAGGTTAGCAGCCTCACCCATAATCACTGTGTCCCCCCGGCTCCAAGCTGTCTGTGATCATTTTTATATCAACTTGTCTGGGTCAGGATTCTCCTAGGATGTGATCTAGCGTAATGTGATCAACTCCATGGTGGGATCTTCTAAGAAGCAGCAAGCAATCATGGGAACAACAGAATAGCACCACCTCCTTAATCTGGTCACAGCCTTGATACCATTGAGAGGAGGTTTCGTTCAGGATAGGTTGACACTGTGGGGGAAGCTAGCTCATGTCTTCTGCTAGACCTGGATCCTACATCTGGTTCATCAACTTCTTATCAAATCCCTGGCCAATCCCAGCAGCCATCAGTGGACTGCCAACTTTGGATGGACTCAGCTCTGCATCCACCAACCTGTGGTCTTCCTGCTTCACCTTCCTGATTTCTCGGCCTCTGCAGCCAGATGGGTCGAAAGGCTTCCAGTTTACTAGCTGACCCACAGATTTGAACCAGACTGAACTTACCGCCTTTTACAAGTTTGTCAACCAATTCTTGATCTAAATCTATTCGTATAAGCAAACACTTCTAGGCATCATTGGATTTGCTTCTCTAAAGAGCCCAGCCTAGCACACCATTTATATCTAGACAGCTCAGTAGAGGGAATACCGCATGGATACTGGGTTGACTCCTACTCATGGTGGCCTTGTTAAGGCTTCTGAGACTGGAAGTCTTTACAGGAGTAGACTTGCCTCATGGTGGCGATAGAAGAGAGCCATGTTCAATTTCCTACCCTGGACTTGTTCAGATTTGGATGTTTCCATTGCCTCCTGCCCTTCCTTTGCCCCTGCTCTCTTGACTGCCAATTAGCCACCTTTTCCGTTTAAATAGGCTTTCTTCTCTTTCACTGCTAGCCAGTCAATTCTAATTCACAACGACACTATAGGACAGAGCAGAACTGCTTCTCTTGGTTTCTGAGTCTAACTTTATAGGAGTAGAAAGTCTCATCTCTCTCCCATGGAGGCCCTGGTGGTTTCAAATTGTTGACCTTATAGTTAGCAGCCCAGAGCATAACAGCTACACCACCAGGGCTCCAGTCTTTCTTCAGCAATGTAACATTTAAATGGTTTCAGTAAATCATTGTAGGTTTGGAAGTCTTTCACTTTGAGTAATATTTTTTTATCTTTAAGCCATTGAGTAATAGTTTAAAAGGTTAATTCTTATAAGTTACTCTATCTTATTTTCAAATATGTGACAAAATTCCAATAGAATTCTAAATAGGAAATATTTTCCTCACAAGGAAATGAGTCACATATGTTGCACATTCAAACTCTTAGTCCATGGGAAAAGGTACCACAATATTTATTTTCCTTGAATATTTTATATTTCTACATATCTACCTAAAATGTTCAAACCTCTCTAAAAATACTAATGGTAAAAAGTCATAATACAAATATTGTCGAAGACCTACTATGATAAGGATAAACACCAAGACAAAGGCAGGCATGTGTTTTCAGCTCATGAGAGCTTCTCACCTGGTTTCCCAAGCAATGAAGGGTATGCCTCCCTCATAGTCATGATCCATATCTCACTCCCTATTTGTACATCTTGATAACCATTTGTCCAGAGCAGGCTTCACCTCAGCTATGGCCAATTCCTCAAGCTGGCAGGAGAAGTAGAAGACCAATCAATTCCTGCCTTAAAACATCCTACAGGTATCTGAAATCAACAGAAAGTTCCACAAGGGTGCTCAGTTAACTTGATAGAATTTCAAGTCTGTGTGGAGAAACTAATTTCACTTCTTTTGGTAGATAAATGAGGTGAAACAACTTGCCATTGGGAAAAACATTTACCATTGCTTGTATAGACGCCCAAGGACAGGATATGCCTGGTATTATGTTCTTAATTGGGCACTTTTGACCTACTTTGTTTCCAGCCCTTAGTGAAGCAGGCCACATGCAATAGACAACCTGGACGTTAGACTCTGTCCTTTAAGGTGCATAATGTCCTACACAGGCCACATCAGAGGGATACGATTTGGAATTCCCACTATGTGAAGTGGACGTTACCTTAAAATTAACTGAAGCACTTTTAAGAAACTGAAATACTCCCTTGGACTTATGGATGAAATGCCCTATTGTGAGAAGAAGCAGATGATTACTATCCCACGTATATGAAATCAGTGGTCATTGGACTTTGGTCACATCTCTAGTTTTGAGAGGGCTCAAAGAATGGTAGCAGGGACTACCACATTTTTACTATTTTCATGCTCTCTTTTTATGACATGTGTCAGTCTAGCAAGCAGGGTTATGCCTTTGGGAATGATTTTTATTGAATGTTTTGCCCTAGCTCCAACTTCATAGTATCCAGTCACACTTCTAATCTGCACAAGTGAATAATTCATATATTGCCGTCTAAAAATCTGGCCTATTGACATATACTTTCCTTTTTCAAAGGCATTTTAAATTCTACACCATTGGCTAAATTAATGATACTATCAGTAGAGCATATATATATTCTTATGGAAATCAAATTAATATCTATATTATAGATCACCTCTTTCAAATACTTGTCTAAGAAAATGCACTAAATAGTGTTGCTTCCAGACCTATTTAGCACCCAACTGGTACCTGCCATTGCACAAAAGGACAAGAACGAGAGTTGTATACAAATGGCCTTGGGAACAGAGCAGATGGACCAGCAGGTTCACATGCTGTGATATGAGAAGACACAGAACAAATGCCAGTGTTGCCTGGAATTTTCAGTATCAGCGGTCATGCCTCAAGGGCCTGGTATTATTTTACTGGATTCAGAAATTATGTCACATAAATGAAATTTTTAATTGATTTTGAAGATTAGTATATTCCATAAATTCAATACAATTTGTTGAAGAACAAAAAAGTTTTTTAAAATTGGTGAGCACATGAAACCCGTCATTTCATGGGAAGAGTTGGAGGAAATTATGCTAAGTGAAGTCAGCCAATCACAAAAGGACAAGTGCAGCATGGGTCCCCTGAGGTAAGTATAATCAGCACAGCAGGTAAAGAAGAAAAGCCATTTATTTCACAATGTACCGGTTGAGGTACAGGTAGTTAGGTGGAAGTCAGACCAAACCCAAGGAGGTACATGTCAATCCAACACACAGAAGGGGAAAGGGGGGAGGGAGAAAAAGGGAGGGGAGAAACTGAGATGATAGCATGGGGGTGGCGCAAGGCACTAACCCACCCAGGGGGAGAGTATTGGTTATGCCTCCACAGAATTGGGAGAGTGCATCCAGACCCCACCACGGTGCACCAAACCAGGAGGGCAACGTAACCACATGAGCAGATGCATGGACCAGAGCCAATCTGACCCCCTCCCAGAAGTATGTATGACAGAGAACAACACTAAACCTTCAGGTTGGAGAAAGGCTGACATGTCATGCCCACATGGAAGCAAACCAAGAAGGAAAAAGAGAGAGGGACAGTCAGTCTAGCCCCCTATTGGCACAGCAAGGGTGATGTCCCTGCACGGAGCTGCTAAGGCACACAGAGGACTGTAGAGCTGAAACCAGTTCGTGACATGCTGTTCCCTTACTGGAGCATACTGCGACGGAGAACAGTAATGTGGACACATGGTGGGGTAGCGGGGTCTGAACCCCCGCAGCCGGCAAACCAAGAAGGGAACATAACAGATCAGCAAGTGGAGCAAAGCCAAGCCACAGAGCCCCTAAAGAGCCCCAAAATAGACTTCAAGCTAGGAGAGGCAGCTCCCGGAATCCCCCAGGACCACAGGAGAGATAGTCATAAAGGTCAGCAAACAAAACTGTAATTATGTATGTTTTTTCTTTCCTTTCTTTTCTTTTCTTTTTTCAACCTTTTGTTTTCTTATTGTTTGGTCTATGTCATGGTTTGCTTGCCTACTTATATGTAGGGCAGGCATGGGAAGCAAGCTCAGGGAGAAAGCAATGGGGCCGATGGTCCCAGAGGATCTTGGGAAGAGAAAATGGCACAATCGCACACCCAGAGCCATCACTGAAGACAAAGTGGGTGCATAAGCAAATGTGGTGAAGAAAGCAGATGGTGCCCAGCTATTAAAGGATATAACATCTGAGGTCTTAAAGGCTTGAAGGCAAACAAGCAGCCATCAGCACTGAAGTACCAGCCCACATGCAGAAGCACAGCAGCTGGTGCGATCATGAGGTGTCATCGGGACCAGGTGTTACCTCTTCTGAGGTAATAGGCCTCAGAAGATCCATAACAAACAAACAAAATCATATTGTTGAGAACAAAGGGGGTCAGAGCGGAGACCCAACGTCCATCTGTAGACAATGGAACATCTGGAACAGAGGAGTCTCAGGGAAGGGATGAGTCAACCGGGGTGCAGTAAAGCACCGATGGAACACACAATATTTCTCTGGTTCCTTGAGGCATCTTCATCCCCACTATCATGGCCCCAGTGTTGCTTCTCTCTCTGGACTGGACCAGAGCATGTACACAGGTATGGATAAGAGATAAACGCTCACGACACATGGGATCCAGGAACAGCAATGGGAATAGTGATATCAGAAGAGTAGGGGGAAAGGGGAGAGGAGTGGGGAGGAAGGGGAACCAATCGCAATGACCGACACAGAACCACACAGACTCCTCCAGGGGGAAGAACAACAGAAACCATGGGGGAAGGGAGACAGCAGTCAGTGTGAGATATGAAAATTATAAAAATTTATAATCTATCAAGGGACCACGAGGGTGGGGGTGGAAGAGGAGCTGATCCCAAGGGCTCAATAGAACAGAACTGTCTAGAAAAGAACGATTGGCATCAAATGTACAAATATGCCTGATACAATTGCTGCATGGATTGTAATAAGAGTTGTAAGAGCCCCAATAAAATGATCTTTTAATTTAAAAAATTAGTGAGCAGGGGATGCTCATGGTAAAGCAGGCCGAAAAGGATCTGAACAGAAATGCACCAAAAGAAAAGGTTCAAAGATAGGTCACAATTTTGCCACGAGCCTATGTACAAACTTATTACATGTAGTGATAGATTCTAATGGATTTTTAAATACAAAATTAGTCTCATAGATCATTTATAAAGTCCCATAGATCATTTATGAAAGTGAAGATCAACTAAAGTTATAAAACCTTCTTTATATGACATTTCCTGGAGACTCTGCTGTCGCCCAGTTAAATTCACCCAGGAAATATAAAACAAATAATCCCCAAACACTTGCCGTGGGATTCCGTCTTCCACAGATTATTTGGCGGCACTTTGTGTTTACAAAATACAAGTTGGGAAAATGGACAGAGTTATATTAAGGTTTTAAAAAAGGAAAAGGCATGATTATTCATAAGAATTATTTTTGCATATTTATAGTAATAACATAATTTTTAAATAAAACAATAGAGAAACCAGATGCATGTACTCAGAGTGGTGATGGAGACAGGTGCACAATATGAAGCCTCACGTGTAACACAAATAGCATGCAACTGTCATAGTTCATGTCGGCGTGGCTTCATGATTTTTTCTCTCAACTAAGTGTTCTCAGAACACTGTTTCATTTCCCTAGGTCTGCCCAACAAAGCATCACAAAGTGGGGAGAACAAGCAAAAGACATGCATTCGCTCCCCGTTCTGGGGAGCTATGTTGCTTTAGATAAGTAATTTACTATTTCTGGCCTCATCTCCAAAATCAATATTATCTATGTGATCCTTTCTGGTTCTGTGCGCCTCTAATTTTAGGTGGATGAATGCGCACGCTGATTAAATTTTAACAGTGCAGGGTTGAAATGGAAGGATGACAGTGAGGAGCTGTATGCGTCATAAAGATGAATGTTGGCAGCCAACTCCAGGAGAGGAATACTGTGAATCCATTATGTTCTCTATGATAGATATAAATGAATGCGAGTAATGACATCTACTTCATCCAATATAAAGAAGAGAGCTATCTCCAATATGATATTCTGTAGGTAAAACTGGGCAAACCATTATCTCTAGCTTCTTCCTGAACTGAAGAGAGTTGAAGAAAATGAGGACATATCCAAAGGTGGGATTCAAATAATTTAACATCTGGTTTGCTGCCTAATGACCGCTTAAGTATGAAAAAAGGAGATACCAAAAGATAGAGTACTTCATGTTGATATGTAAATTAAACAATAAAAGAGGTACATAGAACTAGGTCAATTACTGCTTAAGTATGAAAAAAAGAGATACCAAAAGATAGTTTATTATTTCATGCTGATATGTAAATTAAACAATAAAAGAGGTAAAACTAGGTCAATTACAAGAGTTTTTAAATGTTGATGAAAAATATTTAACAATACCTGACCCAAAAAAGCATTGAAACCCTTATTTAAGATATTTCCATATTGCTTCTTCATTGACATCCTCACTTGCAATATTCTTTGCTTTTATCTGAGCCTCATCGGCTGTGTGATTTATCCTTAACCATATGTCGCAGTAAGACATATGCATGTCCCATTGTTTTAGAGGAAGGCCAATTAGACCACAGTCCTGGTATTTCATGTACTAGAAACAGGTGACTTCGCTTCTCTGAACATATTTGAAAAAACTCTTTTAGCTTCTGCTGGACTTTCATCAATGGTTCTGACAACATTTTTAGCTCTCTGAACACCTTCGGGAATTGCATAATTCACTCATAATATCTCATGTGAATTTGGGGTGTAACTCAAAATTGAAATAGATGACACCATGTCCCTCTCTGGTTGTTTGGCACTTTTTCTCTTTATATTATATATTTGTTTACTGAACTAACAAATGCAAGGGAATGAAAATGTAGTATTTCACTCAAAGGGTAATGAATTTCATGAAATTCATGAATAAATATTCCAAGCATGGGTCCGTCGAGTTTTGTATACCTATGGACACAATCAATGACCATTGCTACAGTCACTTAGAATATGCGGTTGTACACATGAATGTTAAAAGGGAGAAAGGGGTGTACATTTGTGATTGCCACATTGGCCAGCTGCCCAGGCGCCTACCTTAGGGAGCACCCTCACTACTAGGGCCAATTTAACAACTGGTTCAACGAACACAACAAACAAATTAGGTCTTGGTTCTTCGGAACCAGCTGAATCCCACCACTGGGTATACCCCATCCTGCTGCGAAGTAATATTAATTTGTCCTTTACTGTATTGACTTGTATCGGCCTCTCCCTCTCAGTCCCAACTGCCTTACTCTTCTCTCAGCTCTCATCACCTCAGGTGTTCACCAACACCTTCTATTGTATTTTACTGCCTCTAATCTCCAGCGGGGCAAGGATTAAGCACTCAATATTAAATGAAGGCTTGGAGACTCTGTTCCAACCCACTGGGCCCCCACCGGGCAAAGAGGACAGCCAGGAAATCCTGTGGGCGGCTCCACTCTGTCCTTCAGGGCGGCTGAGGGAAGATGAACTTGACCGCACACCGCAGCAACTTCTCCCCGAAAATTCCACTCTCCCTGCTGCTATTAAAATAAAGCTTGTGTTCCTCGTATTATTTCGTTAAGCAAAACCCCATAATGACTCTCCCTTGCCATCCATATCTAGCCCAACTCTCTAGGATTTTAAAATCCCATCACGCTCTGACCCTATTCTACCTCTTGTGTCTTCAATTCCGTGTCCTTTAACATCACCCTCCCGGACAGGTACTTCCAACATACGTTGAAACCTCCCTTCTCCCATATTTAGACTCAGTGTATTTCAGTGTGGTTCTTTTTAAAACTTAAATGTTTGAAACTCTAGAACAAACAAATGAATTTACTGTATTGGTCCTAAAGTGTGTTTCTTAGCTAGCAAAGGTACCAAATACCAGAGGTGGAAAGTAGGGGTTCGGGAGGGGGGGAAGTATATGAAAAGATTACACACAAGCACCAACAGAATAATCCCAAAGGTAAGAGCTAACTATTTTAATTGCCACTCAGTAGTTAATTCCACGGCCCATGACAGAGCAACATACACAGAAAGGACAGGACAGTCATTCTCCTCCACGCTGGTCCCTTGGTTTTATTATAAAGGGTGTCAAGAATCTTCTGAAATAATAGCTTTGTCCTGATATAACATGCATTAATTGCTAAATTTTGAGAGGATTATAGGCTCTAAGGATCATTTTGGTACTCCTTCGGAGGCAGCCATCTGTCCTTTCGGCTGTCTATAGTACCTTTCCTGTTCTTCACCTGCATCATCAGTCAAAGGCATCGATTCTTCTTCAGTCTTCCTTATTCAATGTCCAACTTTCACACGCACATGTGGTGACTGGAAATACTAAGGGGTGGGTCAGGCATGGATCAGGCATCCCTTCTGCCTCAGTGGGGCAAACTTGAGGGCCTTAATTTATGCCGTAAATAGATGATGAAACATAATAAAAATGTATAAATAGCAGAAGATAAACTAGATAACAGGGACTTCCAAGAATAAAATATGCATATGCATCAAAAGACTTCTTCAAAAGGGAATTGATAGGTTAGGAAAAAAATGTTTGGAAACAATATATGCAACCAAAAACAATTTTATGAATTTTATGGAAACTTTTTAACAGCACAAGCACAAACAAGACAGGGAATCAATCTTTTAAATGAGCAGACAACAGGAACGGACACTTCACCAAAGAATTTCATATCTGTTTGTGCTGTAATTATATCCATGAAGATAGCAGGCATCATGTTCGGTAAAGTAGAAGGGCAACTAAAAGGGGGATGGATCCTCCCCGAGACAGTGGTCGCAGTAATCGGCTCAAACCTAAGGATGTGAGGACAGCTTGTTTCCTTCCCTTGCACTCAGCGCCTCTGTGCAAGTGAGCTAACTGTGAGCACCCACCAACAGCAGCACGGAGCAGCTCCAACACAAGGCTGAGGGATACCAACTTTTTAGCTGTAACCAAACACCTGGAGAGAATACACTATCTGCCCTGAGGGCTCAAGATCATGGTGTGGGTAGAGGGAGCATCCAGGTCAATAGGCAAAGTCTACAAAGACAAATGCTCTATATTCTACTTGGTGAGTAACAAGTCAGATCTGATAAGCTTGAAAGTGACCACTGGAACTGTCGGGTTTGGTGTCTGCCTCTCTAAAGCAAAACAGAATGAAGAAAATCAAAGACGTGTGGAAACAACTGGCCCAACGAACTAATGGTCCCAAACTTCCCCTCTATGACCCTAGGCCAGAACTAAACGGTACCTCCGTTACCACTACAAACCACCTTGAATAGGATGGCAATGGGAGGTCATATGGAACAGGAGGAAAAAAGATATTAAATAAAACAAAATCCTTTTTTTAAAAGACCAGAATTATCAATGTGGCAGAGTCTGAAGACCCTCAGGCACTCTTCAGACTTGGGATTGGACTCAGTCCAATGGCTCAAGGACAGATGGGCCTACACGGTGAACAGCAACACCAGAGAAGTATGCATTCTTCAGAACAGTCAACAATAAGGGAATAGGACAGTATGTTCCAAGGGACACATGTCAGGGGTCAGGGGTGGATAGGAAGGGTGAAAGAAGGAAAGCAGTAAACACAGGGAGGCGGTGGAACGAGTGCTGTGAGACTGCAGGAACAGCAACCAGTGTCACACAACAAAACCTGTACACATTGTTGGACTTTCTGTCAACTTTCACTCGTCACAATGAAAGATTTTAAAAAGAAAAGGGCTACCAAGATCAAGGTGCAGGTCCTGGGGAACCTTGGGTGTCATTTCTATACACTCTGAGCTCTGGTGGTATAGTGGTTACAAGTTGTACTGTGGTCTGCAAGGTCCTAGGTTCAAAATCACCAGCGTCTCAGTGGGAGAAAACTGTACGTTCTACTCCAGACTCTCAGAAGCAGTTCTACCCTGTCCTATATGAGTCACATCAACTGATAGCAGTGAGTTTGGTTTGGTTTTTTTGGTTTTGATACCTAGACAGCCCAAACTGGACAGACCATGTGAGCAGGCTTCAGGCCCAGCCTCCATCCATGAGAAATAAAATCATCACAGTGAAGGTCACCTTAGTATATGGGAAGGGGAATGAAATGCTATAAAAATAGTGTCCTGTGAAAGGTTGCAAGAAGTCTTCAGTGGCAAATGCTGTTTCCTCCTCACCTAAGGTTTGGCTGTACCGGCCACTGTCGCACAAAATGAATTACAGCTACGCTGAGCTGATCCAATGCAACTTCACAATCCTAATCTTGAAATGGATTTCATTTTCTTAAGATCAGTCAAGTGGGATAGACCGGCTATGTTAAGAACTTTTTATTAAAAGTCCATTAAGCTGCTGTAACTTGGAAGGAGAAACGAGTGCTAGATGCTTGCCCATTTTGAGAAAGCTCATGCTTAAGAATTAGGGGGTTGATTTTTGTTTTGTTGCTTAAGTTTGGAAAAATTTAACAAACTTAGATCCCTTACTTCTTCATGTGTGTGCTTTTCTCTCTAAAAAGTAGGCTTTTTGATAGTTTCTATTTTATTCACAGCTATATCCCCCAGACACAGTATAGTGGCTTCATCAAGTAAATGCTCAATATAAGTATTAGTATATTTGTGGAACAGAGAAAGGGAATGAGGGAGAAAGGAAGAAAAATTATTTTTTTCCAAATTGAGATATACATTAATAGGTTGTGTATATTCAATCTTCTCGGGACCCTAATGCCATTTCTAACCATATTATGGAAATAAAAACATCTTGTGATAAAATGTGATGGCCAGCCAGATCAAATGTCTCATTTGTTCCCATTAGAGCAGTGCTTTCTTTTTTTCTTTTTCTCTTTTTTAGCATTTTATTAACCATTCTTACAGATATTATTACAATGCATAGTTCCATTAGATCAAGCATAATTGTAAAATTGCTGCCATCATCATTTTCAATACATTTTCCCTCTTCTTGAAAACCTTGATATCAGTTCCCCTTTATCCCCTCCCTCCCCCCTAAGTAACTATATAACTTACACCATGCCATGTATCCATTCACCTACAACCCTGATGTTCATTCACCTCCAGTGGGGTTTGCAGTCATCATTGCTATCAGCTCCCCCTCCCCCTCCCCTTCCTGCATCCTCAGGGAGTCATTACTCCCCCTACTCTCTGGGGGGTTTATCTATCTTGAATTTCATCCATTGAAAGATCTTGATTGTACCTATATACATATGCAGGCTTAGCTAAGATTAGTAAGGTACAACGAAGGTCATCATAGTGGGATGAAGAAACTTTAAAGAACTAGATGATCGTTTACATTTTTATTCTCAATTACTAACAAAATAGAATCAACAACAGCATCAGTAGTAGTAATAATAGTAATAGATATTATAATAATAGCTTTCTTCCATTAAATATCTGCTATATACATCATTCATTGAATACCTATCAGGTCCCAGGTACTTTAAACACACTATCGGTAATCTTCACAATTCTATAAAAGAGGAATTTTTGCCTCAGGTTATAGAAGGAAACAAGACATTAGTGTTCAGAGATATTAAGACATTTTCCTGAAGGCACACATGCAAGAGAAAGATATTTGGAATTCACAATCAGACATGCTTTAATTAACTAGAATAAAGTTAAATGATTTCACATCATTTCCTTATACAATGCTCCCTATCTTTTGTTTGAAAATGCACTGCTACCTAAATGCTTGACACACAAGATCCATGTTTCAAAACCACAGTTCAAGATCCATGTCTCAAGATACCCTCTTTAAATTTTTATGTGACATTTTCATGAATTAGAGGAGCAGGATGGGTTGTTGTTTGTTTAACTCACTCACTGTCATCAAGACAATCCCTACTCACAGTGACCCTGGAGTACTGGGTGGAACTGCCCCGGCGATTTCCTGGACTGGAACTCTGCAGAAGTAGAAAGCCTAGTCTTTCTCCCCCATGGCAGCTGGTGGTTTCAAACTGATAACCTGTGGTCAGCTGCCCAGCATGTAACGACTGTGCCATCTGAGCTCCTGTTGTCAAACTAGATCATATTTATTGCTACAATGAAATTTTTATCAGATTGTACCAGGATGTACCTTTTGTGGAACTTTGGAAAGCATTTCTCTCACTCCTCCTCTGCCCCACCCAGCCATTTATTAAAAAAAATAACACTGTCTCCTTTTAAAAGAACTACCAACATTGAGCAGAGTGATTACAACTTCACCAAGACATTTAGCAAATATGTCAAAATATACTTTACTGAGGAAACAACCGTCCCAAGAAATCTATCATCAACTGGACTCAAGGAAATACGCTCTATGCCCTATCTATTTTAAAGTCAGAGAAGCTAAATTCTCAGTGTCACAGAGTGAGTATCACGGAGTCAGAAATCAACTTGGGGGCACCAATTAACAGCCGGGTGAGCTAGAGAAAGAATCTATTCATAATCATGCCACCATTTCATCAAAAGGGTTAGCGGGATGTTTGGTGTGTCATTTACTACGCTATGCATTCCATGCTCCACACCCAAGCCATTCCCCCATCTAATAACACGTACTCGCCTATTCTAATGGCATGAGCCTTGATCTGAGACTCAGAAAGCTCCAGAATGGTTTGACCTTGATAGAAGAACCTAAAATAACTGTCCTCGTTTCCAGAATTGAACCATCTCAAAATATTTTTCCTTTACTTGTATTCCTGGACTTATCTGTCAAAAACAATCAAAATGACTATAATTAAATGGAAAATAGTCAAATATATGCATATAGTATAAGTAAAAGAAATACAAAATTAAATGTTCACTTTAATATAATTTTAAATAATGTATCCCTAGTTCACTTTAGTATAATTTAACCCTAGAATTGAATACTGGCAAGTAAATCAATCATTTGTTGCTTAATTGTGAATTGCTCATTTACAGATAAACCTGAAAACTTGTATATTACTTGATTATATACAAAAAGCCAAGTAATGCAGCATAAGATGTTTCTATGTTCTTAAAACCCCTTAAGGGCAATGCAGGAAATCAGTAAGACAAATGAGCTCAATGTCAATCAATAAGACTGCTGACTCTAATTTGGAGAGGGGGCAAAGATACTTTTCTCTTCTTAAAATAAAGTTTTAGTTATTTTTTACAGCATTAAAATTTGAAAGGCATTAGTTAGCTATTTGTCAACCTTTCAAATATTCATAAGAAAAAAACATAAAGTTTAAGTTTCCTTCGATTCAATCAAATCTCAATCTCTAAAGAGGCCTCGAGGGTCGTCATGTTCAAACCGAATCTGGACCATTACTTCACTTCTCAAAAGCCCTTAATTAGCCTTTAATCTGACTTTAATTAGCAGCCCAAGCTCCTTTCTCAACCTGCCTTCTAATGCATCCCACCATGTTCCCTACCTTTCCATTGTAGCCCCTTACCTGTATTCCCAACCGCTTTCTACAAAATTCCTCTACAAGGGTCAAAGTGCAGCTCAGATGTCAGTTTCTTATTAAAACATTCTCATATACACTCAATAAAAATTAGATAACCCTTTCACTGCACCCTCAAACGCATTGCCTGCTATTATTTAACAGCGTGTTTCCTTTGTCTCCAGTGACGCTTTTCACCTCTTTCTGAACTGCAAGGGTGCTGAGATCAGAGTCCATTGTTAGTTAGCTTCCGATCTTCCTCTTCCCGATTCCTGACATCTAGACTCCCATTTAAAGGCAAAGTCGGACGGCAGTGAGCGACGCTGTGCCTCCGCATGAAATGAAACATAATTCAACATGGGCTGAGCAGCCAAGAGGCAAAACGTCATCATCGGCAATCTTTGTGCAAACTTGCCAGGAGGAACACCAGACACCCCGGATGTCTCGTCCATTACTTAGTTTCCTAAGAAGTGCCCAGAGACGTGGAAGGCCACGTCTGCTCCAGAGAAGAGGGACGTGATGACGTGGCTAAGGTGGGCAAGGCCCCTTGTGAAAGAGAAGTTAAAACTTAAATCCACCCGAAAGGGGAGAGAAAAAGTTCAAGCATCCCAACGCACCGAAGAGGCTTCTTTCGGCCTTTTTATGGTTTTGTTCTGAGTATCGCCTCCAGATCAAAGGATAACACACCGGACTGTCCTTCATGGAAATTGCGAAGGAGCTGGGAAAGATGTGGAATCACACTTCTGCTAATGACAAGCAGCCCTAGGAGACAGACGCCAAGCTGAAGTGGAAATATGGAAAGGAGATTGTTAAGTACAGGGCTACAGGGAAGTCTAATGCCGCCATAAGGGGGGGGGGGTCATCAAAGTCGAGAAAAGCGAAGAAAGAAGAAAGCGAAACTAAAGAAAAAGATGATGATGAATAAGTTGATTCTAACACGGGCGTTTTTGTGTATAAAGCATGTTACACAACTCACTCCTTTTAGAGGGAAAAAAATAAATGTTAGGCTGTGTACAATATGTCTAACTGTACAGTATCTTTGTTTTGTATAATTAATACAATGTGTCTTTCTATAGCCCTGTCCTTGTGGTCTTTTCAATAGCCACTGACCTTTCCTGGTACCTTATGAGGTTGTAAATTGACATTGGAAAGTTAAAGCCAGTCCTTGTTGGTGCACAGCACAAATTAGTTATATGTGGGGATGATAGCTTGGTTTTGCTTTTCCTTTTTCAGTTGTCTCTGATGAAACCTATATGAAATAATTGTTCTCTTAACTGAATACCAATCTGTAATTGCCAAGAAAAAATGTTGTAACTGTTTTGTTGACCTTCTGAATGCTTCTAAGTAAATACAAATTTTTCTTAGTTTAAAAAAAAGGACTCTAAAAGCTTTAAATTCTGAAATGTTTGTGTAAAGAGCTGACTAAGTTGAGTTCTTTTCCATCTTTAACTTACACTTAACACTAAGATCTAAATATCTATTATTGTTGTTGTTGTTGCTGCTGATGTTGTATCTTTTCAGGACTAAATGTTGGCAGGAACAAACAATGAAACTATAATATCAACATTGAAGGCTTGCACCTCCCACCCGAACAACAGAGAGGTCTATAATGTGAACAATAACATCTTTAAAGAACATACCCAACAGAACAATTAACCACTTGAGACCAAAAGAGCAACATTTGCCCCAAAACAACACTGAACAAACAGGTAGCAGTTGAGAAGGATGCATGGAGCCATCAAGTGTGGGAAGAGCGCTGCCAGGGAACTGCAACTCACTGTGAAACAGGACATGTATGTACAACAAAAGACGTCTTCAGAAGAGTCAACAGAGAGCCCACAGATTGGGGGGAAATATTCAGTAACAATACATCAGAAAGGGGGCTATTTTTTAAAATCTATTGAACACTACAACATCTTACCAAGAAAAATACAATGCAGGGACTATCTCAACCCAGACCATTTCCCAAGTGAAACTAGTAGGCATACACCCTTACAGACCACTGGGAGCCCTGCACTGGAGCTCACCGTGGCCTGCCCAACAGAGCTGTCCTTGTTATACGTAAACAGGATTCCCTCTCTCCCCTTCTTATACGCTGTCCTTGTTATACGTAAACAGGATTCCCTCTCTCCCCTTCTTATAAAGACGCAGCTCTAATGGCCACCAGAAAAGAAAACTCCCAGCTAACTTAAAAGGAATCCTGCCCCAGTAGGCAAGTACACAAATTGAAACTGCTTGGGGCTACAAGAGTACTCTGTAATGGCTTTTTACCTATTTTCTGTTAAGGAAGAAAACCACAAAATTCCTTTTCTGGCCAGTTACCATAACCCAGTATTTCCTTGTTTCTCAGCATCTCCCCCTTCCCCTATCTAGGTGTCTGGTGGACAAAGGAACTCAGGTCAGATTCAGCTCCACCTCCTGGTTGGAAGCCCCCTCCCCACCACATTTGGTGCCCACTCCCATAGCCTATTTCCACTCTAGGACCACATGCAAAAAGTGCATAGTACTGAGTCGAGCAGAAATGTACAATAAAAGGGCTTTCTGTTATCAAAACAGTTACAAAAGGGCTGCACTCTCCCTAGATAATATACAGGGTCAATAAGTGACTGGTAAATTTCTTAATATCCCCTCACCTACCCCAGCCACCATTGCTTCAAGACCCTGCTTCTTCCACCTCAGTAACACACATTCTCTTATAACCTACCAACTAACAACACATCTCTTACACCCCTCTTCTTCAGCTCATCAGTCTTAACCTGTGGGTGTGACCCCTTTGGAGTTCGAAAGACCTTTTCACAGGGGTCACCCGATTCATAACAGTAACAAAATTACAGTGATGAAGTAGCAATGAAAATAATTTTATGGTTGGGGGGGGGGGTCACCACAACATGAGGAACTGTATTAAAGGGTCGTGGCATGAGGAAGGTTGAGAACCACTGCCTTAACAGGAAGGCTCCCTATGATTAATACCACCACTTAAAGCCTACTCCTAAGCACCTATATCCTACTCCTCCTACGAACCCAACTATCACTCTCTCCTCATCTACACACAATACAGTTTCCAGCATTTATATAATTAACCCCTAACCTAAAGAGCCACCCCCCCCCCTCCCACACACACACACACAGCCCAGAAACCTACGCATCACATACAGCCCAGCCACTATGCGGCACAAACAACAGTCTTTAGCAGCTACTACAAAAAATAAATCAAGAGAAACAAAATTCAGCAACTGAAGATTAACAAACCCAATGGAAGACACAGAAGAGGCAGGCCTGGCATTGACAGATAGGGAGTAGAAGAGAAGGGTGCTGAGGGCCATGCGAGAGAACAGGAGATCAATCCGGAGAGCAGAGGGCAAAACGGAGCTCCTGGAAACCTTACACCCAAAGGAAACTCAGCGCTAAGGAAGGATGTAGCAGAAATAAAAAACAACGTACAAGATCTGACCAATAGAATGGAACGAATGAAAATTAAAGTACCAAACTTGAAGATAACCAAGCAGAATTTAGCAAAGAGAGTAACAAACAAAAGAGCAAAAGAATCAGAAGAAAGCCAGAGGATGATGTGGGATACCATAAACGACATAATATTCGAATTATTGGGATGCCTGAGCAGGAAGAAGCAAATAAGTCTGCAGTTAAAATAGTAAGGGAATTCTTGGAAGAAAATTTCCCCAATATCACAAAGGAGGAGACAATAACCACCCAGGAAGCAGGGAAAACACCAAATAGATTAAACCTCCTGAAAAACCATTAACCTACCTTCTGTGTCTATGGATTTGCCTGTTCTGAATATTTTGTATAATTAGAAGCATATATGTGTTCTTTTGCTTGTTTTACTTCACATAATTTTTTTATTTTAGCTTTTTAACAGCTTATTGGGACATAATCCACATAACATACAAGTCAATAGTTAAATCATATCAAGAAGAGTTGTGCAATCATGACCACAATCAAATTTAAAATATTTTCTTCTTTCTTATAGTTCTTGTTATTAGATCCCCTTCCCTCCCCACCACCCAAACTCCCCTGCCATACCACCAATAAATCACTACTCCAGTTACTATATCTACTGATTCACCCATCCTGGATTTCTAACAACATATCAAAAAATAATAATACATCATGATCAAGTAAGATTCATACCAGGGATACAAGGATGATTTAACATTCAATAAACAACATAATCCATCACATCAACAAGAAAAAGATAAGAACCATATGATCATGTCAATTGCAGGAGAAGCATTTAACAATATCCAACAGCCATTATTAATAAAAGCTCTCAAGAAGATGGGGTTAGAAGGGGAGATCCGCAATACAATAAAGGCCATATGTGAAAAGGCAATAGCCAATATTACACTCAGTGGAGAAAAGCTAAAAACATTTCCACTGAATGAGGGAACCAACAGGATGTCCCTTATCACCACTTTTATCCAGCATTTGGGGAGAAAATTGAAACTCTTCTCTATTGCAGACGACATGCTTTCGTACACTGAGAATCCTACGGTGTTCACAATAGGATTGCTGGAAAAAATACAGGAGTTTAGTGGAGTAGAGGACCTTAGTAGAGTAGCAGGATATAAAGTGAACAAGCAGAAATCAGTTGAATTCCTATATACCAGCGATGGGAATACCAAATATATATATATGTATTGTTTCCTTGATATATGTATATATATACATATATCAAGGGAACAATACCATTCACCATAACCACACAAAAACTGAAATACCTAGGAATCAACCTAAGGAAAACAAAAACCTGTACAAAGAAAACTACAGAACATTAATTCACGAAAACAAAAGGGCTCTACACAAATGTAAGAATGTCCCATGTTTGTGAATCAAAAGACCCAATATTGTGAAAATGTCAATAAAGCAACCCACAAATTCAATACAATTCTGATCCATATACCAGCATCATTTTTTAAAGAAATGGACAAACTAATTACCAACTTCATATGGAGAGGGAAGAAGCCCAGGACAGGCAAGAACTCAAAAAGAGAAAATTAGGTGGTCTACACTACCTGACCTCAAAACCTACTATACAGACACAGTTGTCAAAACAGCCTGGTACTGGTATGATAGACACATGGAACAATGGATCAGGACAGAAACCCAGAAATAAAAACATCCACATACACACAACTGATTTTTAACAAAAGCGCAAAAAAAAAAACATTAAATGTGAACCAGATGCCCTCTTCAAAAAATAGTGCTGGAAAAATGGATATCCACCTGCAGAAGAATGAAACAAGACCCATATCTCACCCCATGCACAAAAGCAAACTCAAGGTAGATCAAAGCCTTAAATGTAAAACTCAAAGCTACCAGAATTATCTATGAGAAAATTTGGACAAATCTAAGTGCCTTAGTGCAGGGAATACATGGGCTAGCAGAGATATCAAAGGAAATACACTAGGCAAAGAGATGAGTGGGACCTATTGGAAATAAAACCCTTAAGTACATCGGAAGACTTCGTTGAAAGAGTAAAGAGAGAGTCCACAGACTGGGAACAGATAGTTAGTAATGACATAACAAAGAACTAATAACTAAAATCTACAGAATTTACAGACCAACAACCAGGAAAAAACTAACAACCTTCTAAGAAGGTGAGCAAAGGACTGAAACACATGATCCACGAAGGATGACACTTGAAAGGCTGATAAACACATGAGGAAATGCTCCTGTTCATGAGTCAAAACAGCCAAGAGATACCATCTAACACCCATAACTGTAACCCAAGTTTTAAGAACTGTGAACAGCAAATGCTGGTAGGACGTGGTGACACTGGAACACTTATCCACTGCTGGTGGGCTGATAACTACGCACTGTGGAAGGTGATACAGTGATACCTAAAACAGAGAGCAATTGAAATACTATATGACCCAGCTCGACCATTACTGGGCATATACCCAAAAGAAGTAAGAAGCAGATCATGAACAGATGTAGGCTCCCTCAAATTCCTTGCAGCACTGTTCACAATAGCAAGAAGCTGGAAACAGCCCAAATTCCCATCAGTAGAAGATCAGAAGCAAAGCCTCTGGTATGTACACACAAGGGAACGCTATGCATCTATAAAAACCAGGGATGCAACGGTGAAGCCCCTCACGAGGTGGAGGGATCTGGAGGACGTTATACTGAGTGAAGTGAGTCAATCACAAAAAGACAAATACTGTGTGAGTCCACCGCTGTAGGAACACGCAGCAGAACGGGAATCAGCTCAGGCCTGTAGGGCATCCAGTCTGCTGGCTGGCTGGAGAGTCAGACCGTTTGGTAGAGAGCCTGACAGTTTGGTCCAGGGCCAATGAACCAGACACCATCTGCTCTAGGTAAGTATTTCAGAGGTCACTCTGTCGGCGCCTCACATCATCTGGGATCAAATGGTCAAGGGAGGGGAAGTTGGTTACTGAGTGGCTGCCATGTAAGTCTATGTTGAGTTCACCTGGGACAGGTAGCCCTATAGAGGGATGAGGGATACTGATAGGAGAGAAAAAAATCAGGAGTGGAGAAAGGGAGTAAACACGTCTGGGGGAACACAAATGCATGTCTGTTGGTAAGGAAAGAGGGAGGACCGACCTCCAGTTAGGGAGAAGAATGACTGAAAAGGCTTTTAGGGAGACTAGTGGAATATGAACTAGTGGGTACACTCTGGTGATGATGTCAAGGAATCCAGGAAGAAAAGAATATGAGGAAACGAGTAGCAAGTGCACAATTCTGCTAGACTCAATTGAACTGTGGAATGGTATGTGTGTTGAATCCAAATTAATCTCAAATTACTTTAAAATAAATACAAATTAAAATAGCAAATGCTGGAGAGGATGTCAAGAGAGGAATACTTCTACACTGCAGGTCAGGCTGTAGAACTGTAAAAGCATTATGGAAATCAGGATGACACCTCTTTAAACAAATTCAAACCCAAATACCTATGATACAGCAATCTCTCTATTGGGTATAACCCTAAAGAAATTAAGAATATAACACAAATATATATATGTATATCTTTGTTTATTACAGTAATTTTCACAATAGCAAAACCAAAAACCCCAACTATAGAGGAATGGATACACAAGCTCTGGTACATTCATTTTTTGACATTTTATCCATCCATCAAAAACAATGAGAACTCTCTTAAACACCACATACATGGACAAAAATAAAGAAAATTATGCTTGGGAAACTCAGCCAGTCTTACAAAATTAATATTTAATACCACCATTGCTATAAACCAAAACAAAAAGAAGAAATGTGGTTTATACATCAAGAGACATGGTTTGATGACCACTAGAAGGCCACAGAGGGGGGTGGACTAAGGGAGAGGGGAGGGATAGGAATGGGGGGGTCTAAAAAAATTGAGGGTTTAACAGGAAATAAAATAAAAATTTCTCCATAAAAATTAAAACGTTAAACCCTCCAGATTCCTTACTCTTCAGCTGTAAACATTGGCCTGAGTGGTTCAAAATGAAGGAAGGTATCAGAACCCTGATAGCAAGGGCTCAAATAGAAAGGAAATGTTTAGAAAACGATGATGGCAACATAGGGACAAATATGCTTGACACCATGGATGCATGGAATGTGATAAGAGCTGTAAAAGGCCCCAATAAAATTATCTTTTCAAAAGAAGAAGAAAGGAAAGTAAAACTGAAGTGGATTTGGAGTCTTCAGTGACCAATAAGATCACTTCAAACAATACACAGATTGATAATGTATTACTGTGTGCCAGGCATTGTTCAAACACTTTACATACATGTATCTATTCATTTAATTCTCATTGCAATACAAGGAGTAGGTACAATTAGTATATCAAATCTATAGAAATGAACAATGGGGCTCAACTGCACAGGAAGGTCACACAGATAGTAAGTGAAGAACTATTTCCCTTCAGATTCTGCATTTGTAGTCCTAAAAAAGGAAGCCACGCTTTTCCTTCGCCTTTTCAATTAATCACACCATAGCTGAATCTATCAAAACACGACTTCAGAAGCAGTGCAGCCGGTTGCGTTGAGTCACCCTGTAGGAGCTCCACATTAGTAATCTACATTATGACTCACTGGACCACTCTTTACAGAGTGGCAGCAACAAGGGCTTCTTTTGCCTCATCTCTAAAATAAAATAATATGCATTGCCCTGTCAGCTCTACATTAATAGTAAGCTTTAATCATATCTTTAAATATCAACTCTGCCCTGTGTTTATATATCACATGACATTCTTATTACTAATTTAATACTACAAAAGTCTGTCTTTAACTGTAAAATTATTTTAAATCCAAATGTTATGGACATTACTCATGTTAGCATTGCATAGAACAATACTTCCATGCCAAATTAATTGACCCCAAAGTAACCAGGATATATTTCATTACCAAATTAATCTGCTTAGATTTGAGAAGAGGCAATCCAAGAAAAAGACTAATCTGGGTTTCTTTGTTTTCAATAATTATCTTTAAATAAATGAAACAGACCCTATGACTTTTTACTGAGATCCATCCTTCAGTGTTCCTGAATAAAGAGTGTTTTTCCACAAATAATTTCATAATCTCAATTTGGGAGCAAAGAGATTTAATTTAGTTTGTTTCTCCACAAAAATCAAAGACACGAAACCAAGGGTTTTTCGTGAGCCCAAAACAAATTGTTTCATCTCATATAGTCGAAATTGCTTTATAGTCACATAGCTTGGTTCTAGCATTTCCAAGACTATCCAGCAGCACGAATACTGACAGGAAGACATGCTACAACATGAGGGAAATGCAAATTAATTCATTTAAAAGGGGGGAAGACCTTCTACACTAAATCCTTAGCATAAGAGCACAAAAAGCTAGAACTTGATAGACGTGACACGACGCTCACTTAATAATGAAAGATGACATCTGTGGGCCATTCACAGTGAGATAAATTGAAAACTGAAAATGAAGTCTCAATGCTGAGCAAAGGTAGCCTTTTGTTGAACACAGTAGAATCAGAAATAAGGATAAATCAATTCAATTGAAAGCCTTTTTCAAAAGATTCCGGACACTAAAAGAGAAAAATTGTACAATCCAAATTCTCTGGTAATATAAAAGTAATGTGCTTCTAAAACATTATAGTACAACTGTAGTCCAAGATATGAACATTGAAATACATGCACAGAGAGTTACAGAGTCCCTGATGCAGTAAAATCTATTTTGAAAGAAAAATCTTCACCTGTCATTGAATCATGGGATTGATGGAACATAATCATCTAGTCTTCTAATTCCCCTCTCAGTATAAGAACAGGGGCCACGTGGTCTGTGCATTCTCTAGTAATTCACTCAAGGACAGCTGGTGGTGCCAATACTGATGAAGAACTCACTTCTTTGAGAATGCCTGCTCCAATCAGGGATAAACTGCTCCTTTGTCTTATCCCTTTTCTCTCTCTCTCTCTCTCTCTCTCTCTCTCTCTCTCTCTCTCTCTCTCTCTCTCTCTCTCTCGGTCGCTCGCTCGCTCGCTCGCTCTCCACTCTTCATTGTGAATTAGGTGGATTTACAGAGCAGATCATCAGTTTTACCTTCAACAATTCATATAATTTTCACTTTAACTTTTCCCTCAATGTACCATCACATATCCCATTTCATCCTTCTGAAATTTGCCCTTGAGGTAAATGTGGCCTTTTTACTTCTCAAATGGTTGATTATTGTAGCACCAGTTCTAGACCTGAACTGTGACCAAGAGCCACAGTGTTAGGGTACCACCAGTCCCTAGCTGACCTGTAAGTCTAATCTCTTTGGCCCCTCTCATCACTAGAGTCTAATGTGATCCTTTTCTCAGTAGTTGGTAGTGGCAGCTGGGTACCATCTAGTACTTCACATCTCAGGGCTTTTGAAACTGATGTTTTTGTATGTTCCAGTAACCCATTAGAAAAATTGTTTTCATGTGTATTTAAATTTTCATCACTCTTCATTCTCTCTGTTGATGAGAGAGAGACCTGAATTTTAAAAAGAAAAAAAGAATAGGTGAAGGAATCAAGAACTGTAACCCGGAGATGATAAAATCCAGGGAAGATATTGATTCAATCAAACTCACTGCCACTGAGTCAATATGGACTCGTAGCGACCCTTTAAGCCAGCGTAAAACTGCCCGTGAGGCTTTCTGAGCTGCGACTTTGAGAGCTGATAGCTTCATATTTCTCCTGCAGAAGGGCCGGCAAATTCAAACTGCTGACCGTGTGGTTAACAGCCCAACGTGTGTCCCACCACGCCATCAGGGCTTAGTGAGGATATTGATAATTGTTTGAAATGATCGGAAGGACTTCCTTGCAGATGATTACATTGCACCTGTCACATAAAGGAAACATTCTTTGATGACGATCAGGAGTGAGAGGGGAGGGGAGGAAGGGCAAGTCGAGGGTTGGAGGGTAGACCCGGTGAACTTGGGTGAATGAGAAGGCCTTGTGCATGGCCAGGGAGGGCAGGACAAAATGAGGGATGCAGAGAGAGGCACTGGGAGGTTTCGAGAGTGAGAGGTAACAGGCAAATACTGTTATGCACAGTCTGCAATAGTGATGATCTATGAGCACATGCTTGGATAGACATGCAGGTGTGGGGGGGGGGCAGTGGAAGCATATCTAGGAAGAGATATAAATTTGAAGGTATTTTTACTTATGGATTCACCGTTGCTGCAAATATGTCCATGAATGTGGTGGAGCAGAGAGGGGGCAAAGCTAGGAACACTTTTTAGACATAAAAAGTCTTTGGGCCTGGGGCTCAGGACCATAGTCTTGGGGGCTACTAAGGTGAATTGGTATAACATGGTTGACAAAGGTAGTATGCTACATCCTGCCTTGGGATATAGCCCCTGGGGTCTGAAAGGTTCACGAGCAACCTCTAAAGTGCAGCTATTGTTCTCTCTCTATTCAACAGAGAGAATGAAGAGTGGTGAAATTTTTAATACACATGTAAACAATTTGTCTAATTGATTAATGGAACATAAAAAAAACATGGGATAAAAAATCTAGAGGAGAAAGCCACGGGGACCTATGGTTCTTGGGTGACATGGGAGAGGGGAAGGCAGGGGAAAAGAAGTGGGTGTTAACAAACCCAGGGACAAGGGAACAACAAGTGATCCAAAATCGATGGCAAGGAGGATGGAAGAGGTCTGGTAGGACTTGATAATTCACCCATTCTTCAGGAAGCACTTTCTTTCACAGTCCATCCCTGCCACCTGAGATCCCCTGCCACACACAGGTCCCCGGCCACACACAGGTCCCCGGCCACACACAGGTCCCTGCCACACACAGGTCCCCTGCCATACACAGGTCCCCAGCCACACACAGGTCCCTGCCACACACAGGTCCCTGCCTCACACAGGTCCCTGCCACACACAGGTCCCTGCCACACACAGGTCCCCGGCCACACACAGGTCCCCGGCCACACACAGGTCCCTGCCTCACACAGGTCCCTGCCTCACACATGTCCCTGCCACAAACAGGTCCCTGCCTCACACAGGTCCCTGCCTCACACATGTCCCTGCCACAAACAGGTCCCTGCCTCACACAGGGCCCTGCCGCACACAGGTCCCTGCCGCACACAGGTCCCTGCCACACACAGGTCCCTGCCTCACACAGGGCCCTGCCACACACAGGTCCCTGCCACACACAGGTCCCTGCCACACACAGGTCCCTGCCTCACACAGGTCCCCTGCCTCACACAGGGCCCTGCCACACACAGGTCCCTGCCTCACACAGGTCCCTGCCACACACAGGTCCCTGCCTCACACAGGTCCCTGCCTCACACAGGGCCCTGCCTCACACAGGACCCTGCCACACACAGGTCCCTGCCTCACACAGGTCCCCTGCCTCACACAGGTCCCCTGCCTCACACAGGTCCCTGCCACACACAGGTCCCTGCCTCACACAGGTCCCCTGCCTCACACAGGTCCCTGCCTCACACAGGTCCCTGCTCCAAAAGGGACTACTCCAGGTAGATAACCAGACAAAGACAGAACTCAAGCAATTCTGGAATCAAAGTTGCAGCTATAATAATCCTGAAACAAGCACATATCTACATTACTATCAGTGTTCAATTTTTTGGTGATTGTTTTAAAACTGCCTTCCGAGTCAGTTCCTGAGTACAGAAGAAAATTAGATTCATAGCTTCATGGTGACAATCTTGTTTGATTGTTACATCTGTCTTTATTCTTCTCTTTTTACTCACAGAATAATGTTGCCCTCTTACTCAAGCACCACATTAGCCATATTTGGTTTTGGATAGGTTCTGGGCCTTTTAAAAGCTAAATCCAGCTCCCAAAGCACGAAAAGTTAAGTTGAAGATTTTTCATATTTTTGAAAACATATCCAAAAGAGGAACTGACAGATACTTGAATGATGGCTGCATTGCTTGAATGAATACAGATCTGCATATGTACGTTAGACATATCATTACACAGGGATACATAAAATTATGCTACGGAATGATAAAAACACTTATTAAGCAAAAAATATTAAAAAGTGAAGTTCTTGTTTCTTAATCTACCTTCCATGTCTACACTTCTGTGTTCATTTCGCTAACCATCCCTGAAAAGTTCTGCACCCTCATTTACCTCCCTTCAAAGGAGGGGTTTCGGCAAATGTGGGCTCTCACATGATGTTCTTTACCCCTGCTCTTTGCTTTGGGAACTGCAGTCTGAAGAACTACGTTGGTTTCCTGATGAAATTTGCCTCAGTCCTTGCATTTTTGAAGAACAAACAATGTCCAATGGAAACAAATGCCTCAACAGAACTCGTTCCCCCTTTGTTCATCAGTGCAGTTTTCAGTTTTCATTAAACTTCTTAATAAGTCCCCACGATCACTTTATGTCCTAGAAAAATCTGTAAGACTACCCTCTGGGAATCCAAAATGCAGAAACAGTCACCATAACCTCTGAGCTGATCTCTCTGCCTCAAATTTAACTGGACCAGAATATCCCTTGGGAAACCACTGTTTTGATTAGACTCTTTTTAACAGTTTTTTTAAAATAATTCACATATCATATAATTCGAAAATTGAATCACGTCAAGAATTGTACAGCCATCATCACAATCAGTTTTAGAACATTTTCTTCATTCTTGAACTCATCGCTATTAGCTCCCCATTTTCCCCAACCTTCCTTTCTATATCCTCAAGGAACCATTAATCCAGTTACTGTCTCTATTGATTTACCTATCATGAGTATCATATACAGAAAAATATTTTTTAACTAACAACAATAACAAAGTAAAACAGATTAAAAACCTCAGTTGAGAAGAAAACAGAAAATATGAGAAACTAGAGCAAATTGAAAATGAACCATATGGGAGATCAAATAATAAGGTACTAACGTTTAACCTAGCTACATTTGCAATAATAGATATTTTCTGAAGGCCCCCTACTGAGACTAAGACAAGTGGATTACTGAGAGACTGGTCTACAGTCACCAGTGCACTGGTCACAGAGACAGGTTTAAACACGTTTCCTTTGGAATAAAGTGTACATGTGTGAACTGCAAACCTAGTAGCGTCCCTTGGGAATTTCTCAAGGAAACTGAAACAACTCATGGTGATATGTTGAAAACCTCTGAACACCAGTCTGAAATGATAGGTTAGAGTCTTACGATGTCTCTTGACTGAATCTTGTGCAATGTCAAACTAAAGCCTACTTGTTGCACAATCACAAATGATTAAATGAACTTGACAACTTCTTTCCTCCATCTTGATACACTGTATTGCAATTATTAGTTAACGTGTCTTCCCTATAAAGTCTATGTCCGTAAGGGCAAAGATGTTGGTTTTCCTAACTGTTTCATAATTTGCTGAAATAATGTAAAGAAATTAGATTTATTCCTATTATCTGCACCCTTTTTTTGAAAGGTAAAGACAATAGAGGAAAATTAGATCCTAACACTTAGACATTGCTCTGAGACACAGTGTTTAAAATTCTAAGATCTGTTATAAACAAACATAAAACCAAATCTCCTACTGGCAAGTCTATTATGACTCGCAGATATATATCCCCAACATTATAGGAAATGCAACAAATGTGAACACATGAACTATATGTATACACACGCACCATAAAGTTTTGTATAGATATGATCAATATCATTATGAATTCCAATTTCCAAACTCCATAATGTCTGGGGATTTTTTCCCTCCCATGGAAAAAATATTTACTACCCACATCATAGACCTAGGGGAGCTGGTAAGGTAGTGGTTATACATTCGGCAGCTAACCACAAGGCCAGCAGTTCAAAACCAGAGGCGCTCCTTGGGAAACCCACAGAGGCAATGCTACTCTGTCCTCTATGGTCACTACAAGTCAGAATTGGCTCACTGGCCACGAGCTTGGTTTTGGGTTTGTCAGGCACCTACCTGAAAAAAGATTTTGCATACCCACTCAACATAACATAGTACCAAAATAAAAAGGCTTATTTACATAATACAGCTTGTAAGCTCTCTGTTAAGTGGTTCACTGCATTTGAAAACGATTAACCGGACCAGAAGGAGGCCTGGTGTTGCAGCGATTAACGCTTCAGGCTGCTAACTTCAAGATCAGTATTTTGAACTCACCACGTGCTCCAAGGGAGAATGATGTGTGGTCTGCTTCCACAGGGGATTTAGAGCCCTGGAAACTTTATAGAGAAGCTCTACTCTGTTCTATAGGGTTGAATGGTGTCAGAATCCACTCCACAGCAGTGGGTTGAGAAAGAATAGAAATATAGCATACTTACATAAAATGACACTGCTTCTTTCAAGCCACTAATAACCTTGTTTTTGACATTCTATTGAAATTCTATCCACAAATCTTTTAAAACTTCAATATTCTATTTTCATACTCTTTATTATTTGTTATATGAGAAATACTAGCTCATGAATTATTCATAGTATCTAGTCAGATCTGTTACATCAGGTGTCAGATTAATCTAGGAGGTAAAAAGTGCTGAGTTTTACATGAAGTATTCATTAAACTTGGTGAACTCATTAAAGTATGTTAATTAGGTAATAGACAAAGGCACTTGGTATTTGGTAGAGACTGGGCACTGTTAATACCTTGCTTTGCACTAATACCTTGACTGCAGGGTTTTTTCCCCCCTTAATGAGCACAGAGAAAAGCTGATTATTCCAAAGGCAGAAGGGGAAAAAATATCACATGTGTTCCGTGTTGGAAAAATTGCCCCAGGTGACAAAGGAAAGGCATCCCAGAGGAAGAGGTGCTTTAACAAAGAGCGCATCCTTCCAAAGCTCCGGAAAGTTCTTTGGTGTAATATTCTGTCATGAGAAAACCACATGTTAATTTTGATATTAGAAGAACATTCCACTGTTGCTAATTATGACTAACATGGTTTTTTATTTCAGTTCAGATCTGCTTATATCACAAGTGCATGATGCTTGTCATGTTCTATTATGTTGTTACATTTTTTACACGAAAATTCTAAATGCCCAAGAGCGTTCACGTTCATTTGTAAACAAGGCAAAAGAAATCAGAGTAGTTTTGCTTTAATAAAAATGTCCTATCAAATGGAAGTTTTGCGAAGGCTGTATGACATTTCCCACAGAAAGATCAGAGTATTCGAACAGAGAAAGAGCAAGCGTTTTGGATCCTCTTGATACAACCACACACAAGTAATGCCAAAAAGATGGCCTCGGGGCTCTTTCTGACCTGATCCTGTTACCTCGAAGAGAGCAATTTAAGTGGCACACACCTATCTATATGGCTCAACGTAATGCCCATGATGGTTTACTTGTGCGAAATTCTTAATTGTTATATGAAATAAAATTCATTCCTAAAAACAAAAATAAACGGTTCCTTCTCTCTGATAAATGCCTGAGCATTTGTCTCCCCTTTGAAAAGTCAGTCGTCCCAAGCACCCACTGCTATACATTCAGCCTTTCATTCAAACCCCAAAGTCTGACCTACATCGTAAACTGATATTTAAACATGCTATCTATTTCATAAGACTCTGCCTATCTTATTTTCTATTATTTATTCTTCTGCATATAAAAATAATTGTTACTTCACATGCAAAATCTAACAATGTAAACAAAATGATTTAACCAAGATGAGATAATGCATGTCATATTTAGTTAGCAAACAGCTGGTTCTGTGAAAAACCCGACTCCATCTGTGCCGTGGGCCAGGCTCACCTAGTCATTGTCTGCCTTTCTTTCTCCTCGTTCTGCAGCACAACCTCTCAGATGTGCACATGCCCCTGAAAACGCAAAGGAAATTACCTCTTTTGAAAAGAGTAATTTTTTATTTAGCAATTCCAAGTGGAAAATGTTCTCACTCTAACGACAATAATATTTCTCAAAAGCTGCTACAAATGTTAGATTGTGCCTACCCAACAAAGGGTGATTTCTTTTAATAATCCAACAAAGGTTACCTAAAACAAAAATTCAAACATATGTCTGAAATTCTCTTTATAAAAATGCATTTCTTCAATTTCTAAACTAATTCACCTATTAGGTGTCTACCAAGATTTTTTAAGCCTGTATTTCTACATGTAATTGTATCTTTAATTAAAAGATATAAAAACCAAAATAGTACCATAAATAGAATGTTTTGAGTATTGCTGCTGTTTCTTAGGCTTTTCTCGAACTATACAAAAAATGCACCAAAAATGTGTCACTGTGGAAACCAAGCATATATGGAAATAGAATATATAAAATTTGGGCAAGTTTTAAAGAACTAATTTTTCCTAAAAAGCAACTAACCCAAACTAAAGTTAATCCACTGCCATCAAGTCAACTCTGACTCAGAGCAATGGTATATAGGGGTTTTGAGACCATAAATCTTTACAAAGACAGACAGCATCGTCTTTTCCCCACAGCCACTACTGCTGCACTGAACTGCAGACTTCTCAGCACCCTGCACTTAACCATATTCCACCAGCACTTCTTCTAACTGTACTCCAATGCCTTCAAACGAATTCAGACTCACACTGTTTTTAGGTGCAGTAGAGCTGGTTCCTTCTCACAGGGACCCTAAAGCAACAGAATGAAAGGTCTTACTTATACCTTCCTCAATAACAATTCCTTAGTAACAATTGTTATTAAGTTTGAACCCCTGATGGTAGTCGCTATGATAATTCATCTTACGGGTCTTGCTCTTTTTTGCTGCCTCTCTCCTTTACCAAGTATAATGGATAACCCTCTCCCCGAGGACTGGTCCCTCCTGCTAACATGTCCAAAGTACATGAGACTCAGTCTTGCCCTTTTCTGCTTCTAATGAGCACTCTGTGCTTCCACAAAAACAGCCACCTTTGGTTCTTCTGGCTGTCCACAGGACGTTCAGTGTCCCAGACAGCACTTTAATTCAACGGCTCCCTCCCACTCAGTGTCTGGGTTTCTCATGCAAATGAGGCGATAAAGGATGTCCGCATCTGTTTTTTTCTCAATTTGAGTCAAGCCCCTTCAGCAAAAGGAGTGCCTGAAAGCATTGCTCATTGGGATCATTAAAGCCGACTGTAAGTTAAAGAATTCACTCTTCCCCAGAAGAGTTGTGAGTATCTTCCAACTGGAGGGCTCATCTTCCAGCACTATATCAATGTTCCGCTGCTGATCTAAGGCTTTCCTTCTAATAGCCTGGAAGTGGACTACTAGTTCTTCTTCCTAGCATGTTCTTAGTGACTATGGTGGCGTAGTGATGACTGTTAGGCTACTAACCACAAGTTCAGCAGTTCAAAACTATCAGCAGCTGAACAAGAGAAAGATGAGGCTTTAAACACATATATTGGAAACCCACAGTAGCCGTCCTATAGGGTCACTATGAGTTGGCATGACTCCATACAGTGAGTTTGTGTTTTTTCTTGAACCTTTCTGTTAGCAGCCCAGCATGAAGCCCACCACCCGCTAGGGCTCCCCTAAATATACTTGGGGGAGTTGGTTGACAAGCCGGTACTGCAATGGAATCCACAATGACCACCCTGGTTACCCATTCTGAAAATTCTTTCTCGTTGAGCCAACTGCCACCCAGTTGATTCTGGCTCAGAGCAGCCCTGTACATCTTTATGGGGACAGAAAACCTCATCTTCCTCCCCAGAAGCCACTGGTGGGTTCAAATTGCCGCCTAATTCTTAACAACAAGCACTGCCATTGAGTTCATGCTGACTCACAGCCACCCTATAGGGTAGGGTACAACTGCTCCTATGAGTTTCCAAGACTGAGAACTCTATAGTGCAGGAGAAAGCTTCTTCATTATCCCACAGAGCGACCTGTGGTTTCAAACTGCTGACCTTGCAGTTAGCAGTCCAACACATCATCACTAGGGCTCAGCTGATGGATCCAACCTACCGACTTTTCAGCTATCAGGTCAGCAGTTCGAAACCACCAGCCCTTTGGCGGGGAGACAGGTTTCTGTATTCTCATAAAGAGTTAGTCTCGGGAAACCACAGGGCAGTCCTACTTTGACCCATAAGGTCAATGAGAGTTGGAATCGACTCCGTGGCTTAGTTTCGTTTGGAACATTGGTTACAAGTTAGGTTGCTACCTGCAACGTCAGCAGTTTGAACCCACCAGCAACTTCTGATATTCATCTTTACATCCCTGAAAATTCTGCAATTTACCAAGGTCTAAACTCAAATGCTATTGCGGTTATCTGCTAATTAGAATGGCTTTTAGCTATAACGAACGATAGCACTGCACAAAAGAACAACCAATGTGTCCACTGCTCCATATTGTAACACCTTAACTCCTGCTCATAGATATGGCTGATACGCCTAGGCATCTTTGTAAGAAAATAATATTACTCGCCACAATCAAGAAGAAATAATTGGAGTTGAAATCTCAGAGCTTCTTGTACCTAGTTTTTCTATATCCAAGAAACACTTAAAACTCAAAGCAAATTCACTGCCATTGACTGGAACACAACTCATAGTGACCCTGAAAACATTTACCAAATGAAACGGAACCTTTCCCTAGTCCAATGACATAGATTCACCTAGAAACACTCTTTGAGCTTATGTTCCTTTGCCTCAGAAAATATCGCAATGTGTAGAAACAAATTTTGCACATATCTGTAAGCAAATAATTTATTCAAAATGAAGTATACAGCCTCTATTTCTACATAAATGTCAAAGTAGATCTGCAGCTGTTTAAAATTAATATGTTTCACATTGTAGAATAGCATTAATTTAACAAGACTTTGTTGTGTTATCAACATCTCTGGAAACAAACTGAAACATGAAGTGTGGAAATAAAACAAACTATTATTACTGTTCCAACTTTGCCATACCCTCCGTCACAGATAGATAGTGCGTCATGCCTCAAAGAGCATTTCCTGCTTTTCTTTCCCCGTCTACACGCTACCGCCACAGTTTCCTGGCCTCTGACTCCTTTAAGTGATTTTATATGTCTTTTTTTCTTCAGTTGGTTATACATGTCTGCTTTTCTTTTTTTTCCTTTAGTTGGTTTATGTCGTTGTTTTCCAATGTATGTCTTTTTTTTTCTTTAGTTGGCTATAAATAAGTCTATATTTGACTGTGTTTAGTGAGATTTGGGGCTATTACTACACTATAATGGGGTTCGCTAATCACAGTATCATATTACAATGCAACATATGATCTTTAAGAGATAAAGCACGAACCAGAAAGGAAAAACAGTGTGGGCAATCACTGCCACTGAGTGGAAGGTGACTCACAGCGACCCTATAGGACAGGGTAGAACTGCCCCATGGGTTTAGGGAGTAGAAAGCCGCATCTTTCTCCCGCGATGGTTTCAAACTGCTGGCGTTGCGGTTAGCAGCCCAACATGTAACCACTACACAGCCAGGGCTCCACCGCGTGGGACATAGTCACCTATATAAGAGAGCGAATATAGATATCTAACAACATAGATATCTAACACCAATGACGATACTAAGGACAAACTAAGCAAAGAGAAACTTTGCATTCATTCTTCAGGGATTTTTGGTACCCTTGTTTCCTGGAGAAGGGTCTCTGATTGTGTGATGGTGCTGTAGAGTGAGCAGTGTGCTGTTAACTGCAAGGTCCACCACCCACTCTGGGAGAAACATGAGCCTAGCGAGCCTCTTCAAGAGTTATAGCCTGGTTGTGCATTGGAATTGACTCAATAGCAGCATTTTGAGTTTGGATATTTCTCTGAAATTTATTTTCTCAAAGGCTGTTTTTCTCTGAAAAACTTAGTTTCAGTTTTTTCAGAAGTGAGACGGATATGAGTCGTTCAAATAAACTGTTATAAAAAATGATTGTTAGAAATTTTCTAAAACACCCAAATCTTATTTGACATGGAAAACTGGCACACTCACTAAGCAGAACCCCAAAGCAATTGCATTAACGAAGGGAGCCCCAAAAGGGCGCTCGGCTGGGCAGAGGGATCAGCGCACTCACTACCAAACAGCTGGCTTCAGACCAATACTTCTACCCAATTGGAAGTTACAGGCAAATGTGTTGACAACCTAATAATCATCTCTTCAATCATCACTCTTTTATTAGTACCCACTTCAAAATACAATAGATGCTTCTAAGAGGCTTTATATAACACTTGCACAAATAGCAATGAATTGATAACTTAAAAATAATAGGCAACGATTGCTGCTTCAGTTCCTAAAGGCATACTTGCTGGTTTAATTCCTGGGTAGAACAACTCTGGCCTGGAAAATGGATCTATTAATGCCTAGAGATAGATTTTAAAACATGCACATGGATTTGAAACACCACATTGTGACCAAGGATGAAAAAACCTGGTTTCAATTTAGATTCTAAAAGTATATTCACCTCATCTGCAAGTCAGATGGCAATCTAATTTTCCATGAGCCAAGATGCATGCGGGGAACCCCACAATGCATGGATACAACAAAGAGATTAGAAAACAAGTGGGAAATAATTGGTTTTTATTATCTATACTATTTTATTTATTATTTATACTATTTGTGTTTGCAATGCAGTCTACCTGTTTGACAGGAAACATTTCTTGTCCCAGAGATTAGTGCCAGATGCTGATAAAGTGAAGTAAGCGTGGAGGCGCTCCGTAAAGAAGTTTGTGAACTACAAGCATACACGTGTGAGGGCGGCGCCATGGTTCGGTCGGTGGTAGTGGGTCCCTGCAAACTGGAGCCAACTCGACACTGAGGAACCATGACAATAAATTACAGCTTTAACAAAGAACCATTCTGTATTTGTCACCGAAAACAAGTAATAAGGAGGTTTGATTACTTTGGATACTTTTAATTGAACACCTCGGCGATGCATTTTCTGCTATAGAAAGAACAAGGTAAAATCTCACCCAGACATAAGGAAAGAGCCTAGACCACCTCTTAGGGTGTCTTTAGCAATCACCTATGTTATCAAGAATGTATATAAAAAACAAAACCATAGCCCAAGGACTTAAGGCCAAAGCCACATGGTGTGTGAAGGAGCAGAAACAGCTATCCCAACAACATTGAATGATTGGTGGGCAAACTAAGTTACTTACTACTTTAATGTCCTACGTACTGCATTAAGATGTGTGCTATTCTGCCAGGCCTGTATCTGACAATGTCAGTGAATGTTATTGTAAATGTTGCCTGGCCACCAACTCCCATTGTTTGTGTGCGTAGCCTCCAGTCACATAAGGATTTATGCTGTACACATCAATAATCCACATATTATGATTTGTAGCCAGCCTACGTTTGTTCAATCTCCCTTTCTCAATAGTGTTCTAAAATCATTACCATGAGCCAATCAGTGGCACTATAAAGAGAAGGTCCTTATGCTCCAGGGAGATGATTGGGAGATTCTCTACCATTAAATAACAAGGCTGTCTCTAAGGTGAACGATGGGCAGATAAAAAACAGATTTGGGGATGGATTTGGGGCTAGCACTTAAGCCTAGCTCCAATCTAAAATGATTAGTTCTTATGACATGGCCCAGCTCAATATTCACCCTCATGAAGAAAACACGACATGGGTGCTACAGCAAAGTATGATGAAGAAATTAGATGGTGCCTAAATTCAAACAAGCGGCCATATAAATGAGAAGTCAATTAAGACCACAGGGGAAAAGCACACCAATACCCATGATCCAAGGACTGTACATTATATAATCTATTAAATCCAAAGGGGGAATAGCTACAGAGCTTCAAATGTGAGATTCTAGTGTGCAGAAGGCTAACGGTGACAGTGGAAGCCCAAAATACATTTGCAGGATCTCCACAGGGAATACGCCTCCGGTGATTTCCCTCTGACTACACGTGAGGGATGGAAATGACGTGGTTACCGGAGTGCTGCAGGGATGACGACGGCAGAGTAAAACGGTAAATCTGACTCCGGTGACTAAAATCCTGTCGTTGGAGCACCCTTTTGATACGCTTTGTCTTTGATCTGATTGTTAGTATTTTCTGTGGGGTTATTTTAATATTGGAGTTTATCTCTGTGGTAGTTTATCATTGTTGGCAGTCTTCTTGACTCTCTGTTATGTATTTTTATATGCTTCTCAGTATATGAAAGTCAGGATGGGTGAATCTCTGGACCCAATAACTGCAATTAGAGTTCCTGGGGGTCTGGTAGGGGAGGTAGGGGAGTAAGGGAAGCTGACATCAAGGAATATAAAAAATAAGGAAATGTTTTGAAACTGATTGTGGTAGCAATTGTATAACATGGCTGGATATAATTGAACTATGGAATGGTACAATGTCTGGATTTGGTCCTAATAAATGATTTGCAAGAAACAAAAACAAAGACCACTGCCATCAAGTCAATTCCGACCCATCGAGAACCTGTAGGACAGGACAGATTGCCTCTGTGGGTTTCTGAGTGTAATTCTTTACAGGGGTACAAGGCAGCCTCTTTCTTCCAGTGTGACTGGTAGTTTTGAATTCTAGAACTTTCAGTTAGCAGTGCAATGAATAATCACTGCCACTCACATTTGGTCAAAGTTTTATACATAAATATAAAAGTCTATAGAATCAGGGTGTGATCCATTAAAAACAAGTATTTAGCAGTAGAATTTCTCCATAGGACATAGTTCTTAAAACAACTGGTTTTACACTTAAAGAGTATAAGATATGAGGTCTCCTTTTCTAGTTTATGAATATTATCAGTTTAACTAAAATTAAATTGCCTGAAACTATGTACTAAAATATTTATTTATAGAAAGACCACAATTTATTGCTCAAAGCATAACTTTCAACACTTCTACCACCTGCTTGGTCTTGGACAGATAATGTTGACTATGTGTAATTCATTCTGCAAAATGAAAATGAAGCTAGCAAACAAAACATCTAAAAGTACTAATTCCTCAGAGATCCATAAACAATCAATGATAAAAGGCAGAATGGTACACTTTACAAATCATTCTAAGAAAGTCTCACAGTAAAATTTCATTGTTTTCAAACAGAAGAAATTACCAGACTGTTGAGATTTCTACTCTGAATCTAAGAAGACGTCCACCCAGGCTAGTTCATCAAAACTGTGAAAAATATTTCAATTTGCCTTTCTAGAATGTCAGCACTGAACTAGAAGAGAAACAAATTGAAAGATTCCAGTGAGCAACAGTGATAAAAACATTTGTTTTCAATTTAGGGTAAAACTTTTTACCACATGTAGCCTGGGAGCTCCTAAGATCTTATTCGTACGATCGGAGTGTGTATCTAAATTTAACGCCATAGAAACAGATCGAAGTACTGAGTGCGCCCACCAATTGGACTTTTGGCCTTACATTCATTCATAATAATTGTATACTGTTTGGGCCAGACATGATTGACGTCCAGAACAACAATAATGCTTGCACATACTTCCACTGACTCTTACTGGAAATGCCAAACAAAACAGTGTCATTTAGTCCTGCCTTTAGGGCAGAGTAGAACTGCCTCTGTGGATTTCTGGGATGATAACTGTTTATGGACATAGAAAGCCTCATCTTTCGCACACTTTAAATTTATCAGTACGAAATAGCATTCTTCATTTTAGATATTCTTACCTTAGCCAATAACATGCCACATAATAAAATGCTCAAAATAAAATTATGAGATATAAAGAGAGTTATAAATAATGTGGTTGAAGGGTATTGTCAATTGGTTCATATGCCTATGAAAGTTGGACCTTGAATAAGGAAGACTGAAGGAGAAGTGTTGCATTTGAATTGCAATGCAATGCTGGGGGGAAATATTGGAAGTACTGTAAACTGCCCAAAATACAAACAAAACAAAAAAACAGACATCTTGGATGACAAAGGGCCTGAGTGCTCCTTTTAGAAGCAAGGATGGTGCGCCATCTCATGAACTTTGGACATGCTGTCCAGAGAGACCAGTCCCTCTCCTGGAAGGACATCCTGCTAGGTAAAGGTGAGGGGCAGTGACAAAGCGGAAGGCCCTCAGTGAGGTGGACTGACACCGTGACTGCCGCAATGGGCTCCGGCACAGAGCAATTCTGAGGATGGGACATGACCGTAATTCTTTTGTGTTCAGGGCTGCTATATGGCTCAGAACCATAGCACAATGGCACCTAGGAACAACAGACTGGCATGTGAGTTCCTATCTATATCTATATGTACTTCATAATCACATACTGTATCATCCACCATTTTTTTATCATCCACCATTTTAAATAGGCAATCCAATAGTCGTTCACGTGCTCACAGAGTTTCTTGTCACCACAATTAACTTGAGAACATTTTTTATCACCTCAAAGAGAAACACTGTACCCATTAGCAGGCATTCCCCTTCCCCCACCCTCTTTCCCTCATCAATCCCAGGCAACAGCCTGATGCAACATTTCCTATAGAAGGAAGCACACAATATGTTCCTTTGGGGGTCTGCCTTCCTTTATTCAGTATGTTTTCAAGGTTCGTCCATGTGGCATGTAGTCATTCTTTTTTGATTGCCAAACAACATGGCATGATATAGAATAGATCTTACATTTTATATATCTAACCCTTAATAAGGATTTATTGAATCCTATATTATTTTCTGCATTCTCCTCTTTGAATAAGGATTCTTCTATAGACTCATGAATTAAAGTATCTAATAGTAGTGTGTGTGGTAGTTACATAATCTGTTGTCAATTTGAATTACACGCATGAAGGGGTGGAGTTTACCTGTCAATCAGGTCACAGCTTGATGACCTCATTTGGAGGTGTTAAGGAGATAAAGAGCTCGGTGGAGGTGAGACACTCACTCACTCCCTGCGAGACATTTCTGACGAGAAGTCACATGAAGCTTCCCTGATGCATCCAGAGCCCTGGGAGTTGGATGAGCCACAGGGAGACCTTCTGCCAGTGTTGAGATGCTTACAATGCCACTGGATCCACAAGACTTCCCACCCACTGGCCTGTGATCCTGCATTCAGCACTATTGCATGTGTTTCGTGAGTCTGAAGAGGAATTTATAGATTGGTATTGGACATATGGACTAATATCATGCTTATGGACATGATCTGGACTGAATGGGATGTTTTCTCAATATTCAATTGCTCTTTTAGATAAAGCTCTTTCTTATACACATATGAGTGTCTATGAATTTGTTTCTCTAGTCTACCCAGACTGACACAAGTAGAAACCAGGTTTCAAGCAGTTCTTCTGGTCTCATGGCAAAAATTTCATAGTTGTTCATAGAGGCAATTAGCCATGTATTACAATTGCTCCTCTTTCTAATGTTCCTTCTGTTACCCCATGGAAATAGAGACCAATGAAGAACAGAATTTCAAATTCCAATGGAATCCAAACTTTCTGGAGCCACTGAGGCTGAAGGAACCTCTGAACCAAGTACTCTGAAATAAACATTACCCCTTAAACCTTAAATTGAAGATGTCTCCTGATGTCTTATTTTTACCAAAAAAATACCCCATAAAAAAAAAACCTAAACCCACTGCCATCAAGTTGTTTCTGGCTCATAGTGAACTTTATCTAGACTTTCCAGGGCTTTGTAAATCTTTATAGGAGCAGATAGCTTCAACTTTTGCCCTCAGTACGGCCAGTGGATTTAAACCACCAACCTTGCAGCTAGCACCTCACTTCCACAACTATCTTTTAAGAACTGTCTATATGGGATCAAGTTGATAACAGAAAATTGGGGATCTGGTATGAAACTTAGGGGTCGGTGAGTTTATGTTAATGTGGGGACAATGTAGGTGAGCAGTGCGCGAATGGCTGCACATGTAGTTGAACGTGCAGTCATTGTTGGATTGTTGTTCTGCTGTGTGTATGTTCAACAATAAAGTAACTTTTAAAAAGTAATTTGCTACGTGATTTAATCATGTATGACGGAAGAAAAGTGGTGTAAGTGTTGGGCTGCAATGCGCATGTGAGCAGTTCAAAACCACCGGCAGTTCCTCGGGAGACAGACTGGGCTTTCTAGTCCCATCAACAGTTACAGTTGCAAAAACCCACGGGGGCTCGCTGTGGGTCAGCACTGACTCGATGGCAGTCAGAGCACAAGTCTCAGTCCCACGACATACCAACACATACCCCTTCTCCCAGAAGGACAGATCGGAGTAATGTCACAAACACGCCTACCTGAGGGCTCACAGAATACATTGCTTCCATGCAGCTGCACAAGGACAAAATCAAAAAATAGCTTCATAACTAAATTCCTAAGCAACCATGAATTCTGTTGTTGACTTCCCCACAGGCACCCCCGTAGCATGGCAATGCCATGGAGAAAGGAATCAGATCATCAGGCTCCATAGGGTTTTCATTGATTGATTTTCAATATATTGCCAGGCCTTTCTTGCTAGTCTGTCTTAGTCTGGAAACGCCACTAAAATCTGTCAGGCATCCTGGGCATACTCAAGCCTGCACTGATGGATGGAGACTGTGTCTGAGATGTATTGGTTGGGAATTCAATCAGAATCTCTTGCATGAAGGCAAATGATCAACACTGAACCACGTTTGCCTCCCCAAACCAAGCATTATGCAACATAGATGGAATTATTCTTCAAATCAAACTGAGGTCAGCGCCCCACAGAGAAGCTTCCTTCAGAACATAATTGGAGACTCTTCCATGAGCGTGATCATTTACTGCTAAACTGCCTATGAAAATAGGGTGACAATGACACAGTGTGCAAGAGGCTTCCTATCCCCCAGCAGGGTGCCATTGACTGACACAGAGAGATTTAAAGATACTCCCTCTCACCCCGTGCTCCAAGATGTGAATGCAACATGCCGGCATGGGGTAGGGAACCAGCGGAAAGGTCTGACAGCCAGCCCCAATCCCAACTACGTGGACACCTGCCCCTCCCCCCAGAAGGATTAATTTCAGAGGACAGCACTGAAGCTGCAGCTCAGGGAGAGGGGCATGTCTGATCAGAGCACATGGGAACAAATGGAAGAGGAGGAGAGAGTGGAGCACATCCTGACCCTCCAGGCCTGGAGGACAATTTTCCCACTCAGAGCAGTCAATCCACAGAGAAGACCATATGGCAGGCCGCACTGTGAGACACAACATCCCTCACTGACCCATAGCCCTACAGGGGACAGCACTAGAGACACAGTGTGGGAATTGTGCTCAATATAATCCCACCATACCGAGGCAAAACACTAAGGGTGTACAACAGAACAGCAAGGGGAACGGAGCAATGAAGTCCCCAGGGAATACCAAAAATAGACTTTGGGGCCAGGGCTTGGCACCCCATCAGATTCCACTGGAAAACACTCCTAAAGGCCAACAAATAGTCCTTGAACTAACTAAAAGCTTTTATTTTTTATTGTAGTTGTGTTGTGCATTTTTTGTTTTGTTTTATCATTGGCTTTTTGTTACTATTGTTTTTTTTTCTTTTGAAGCATGGTTTTGCTCTGTCTTGTTTTTGTGCATGTTATTATCTCCGCAGGTCTATCTAAATAAGATAGGCTGAATAAACTATCTGGAAGAGAAAACAATAGGACCGACAGTTCCAGCGGGGCATGGGAGAAGGAGAGGTTGGGAAAAAGGAAGTGGTGTTAACAAACCCAGGGACAAGGGAACAACAAGTGATGGATCCAAATGGGTGGGGAAGAGGGTGTAGGAGACCTGGTAGGGTGTGATCAAGGGCAATGTAACCACGAGGAATTACTGAAACCCATATGAAGGTTGAGCATGATAGTGGGAGAAAAGGAAAGTAAAAGGAAAGAGAGGAAAGAGCTAAGAAACAAATGGAATTTATAGAGGTCTAAATAAAGACATGTACATATGTAAATATATTTTTATATGAAGATGGAGAAATAGATGTATGTGCATATATTTATGGTTTTAGTATTAAAGTAGCAGATGGACATTAAGCCTCCACTCAAGTACTCCCTCAACACAAGAATACTTTGTTCTATTAAACTGCACTCCATGATGCTCACTTTCCCGACACGATGGCTGAAGACAAAGCAGGTGCATAAGCAAATGTGGTGAAGAAAGCTGATGGATCCTGGCTATCAAAAGATACAGCATCTGGGGTCTTAAATATTTGAAGGTAAACAAGTGGCCATCTAGCTCAGAAGCAACAAAGCCCACATGAAAGAAGCACACCAGCCTATTATATCACAAGGTGTTGAAGGGACCGGGTTTCAGGCATCAAAGAACAAAAAAAAAAATCATATCATTGTGCAGAGTTGGGGATCCAAAGCCCATCTGTAGGCAACTGGACATCCCTTACAGAAGGGCCACAGGGAGTCAGGGTGCAGTGTAGCAATGATGAAACATACAACTTTCCTGTAGTTCCTAAATGCTTCCTCCTCCCCCTCCCCCTCCCCACTATCATGACCCCAATTCTACCTTACTAACCTGGCTAGACCATAGGATGTACACTGGTACAGATAGGAACTGGAAACACAGGGAATCCAGGACAGATACTCCCTTCAGGACCAGTGGTGAGAGTAGCGAGGCCAAAGGGTGAGAAGGAAGGTGGGGTAGAAAGGGAGAACCGAATATAAGGATCTACATATAACCTCCTGCCTGGGGGAACAGACAAGAGAAAAGTGGGTGAAGGGAGATGTCAGACGTCAGTGTAAGACATGACAAAATAATAATTTATAAATTATCAGTGGCTCATGAGGGAGGGGAGGTGAGAAGGGAGGGGGAAATGAGGACATGATGCCAGTGGAGAGCAAATATTTTGAGAATGATGAGGGCAACGAATGTACAGATGTGCTTTACACAATTGATGTATGTATAGATGTGATAAGAGTTGTATGAGCCCCCAATAAAATGATTTTTTAAAATAACAACAGAAGAAGACCCTCAGGAAAAGAATTGCCAGAGGCAGAATAGTATGAATATATTTTCAGCAAGTAACTATAAAACCATAAAAATATGATATGTGACATTGCATATTTATAAACTAACCACCTAGACACATAGAACTAAAACCTATCATAGCCAAAATTAAGACTGTAATAAATATGAGATACTTCAAAAGCAATTATATATAAATAAACATGCAGAAGCAGCTATGGAAAATACAGGAGAGTGAGCAAAAGATATGATGAAGATAACCTAACTTACGTTATAGTCCCAACAGGATGCTTAATTGTTAAGTGGCATGGAGACAGTTTAATTTATAGCAACCCCATACACTACACAACAGAATATTTTCCAGACGTGCACCATCCCAACAATCATTGCTATGTCTGGGTCCATCCTTGTAGCCATCATTTCAATCCATCCCATGAGATGATCAATCAGTGTGGTCCCTCTAGTCATGGCTCCTTATGTGATATATTATAGTTCTGGATTTTATTCACCTGGAGCTAAATTGTCCATCATTTTGGAGGACATTCTCTCCTATGCTGATGAACAGGAGTGGGGTGGGATGGTGACCTAGTGGAGGGTATGGGCTTCAACACATCCTTTGCTTCATCGGTGACAGCCTCAAGGCCCCACCTGAGTAGTGGATGTGAACAAGGCCCCACCTTTTGTTTTCTTTAGATCTACAATGGAGCCACGGTACAGTTATACACATATTGCCTCACCTGCAAAGGCATTTCCCTATTTTCCTGGTTCAGCTTTGGAAGAAGCAAGAAGACCCACTGTGGTTTGGAGTCATTTAGGGCTCCTGGCTCTATATTCTGAATCTGGTTCACCTCTCCATGGCTCTGAACATCACCCACCACCACATGTGGCATTTCATAAGTTTCTGCAAGACATTGCAGTGAATTAAGAGCGCAGGGGTGTAAGGAAATATACTCAAGGGAAGAATGGGGTACAGAGAGGAAATGGGGCAGAGCAGCATCTAGGAAGAGTTGGACAGTTCGGCCATCTTCAATCTCCAACTCTTTCATACTAGTTTGCTATTCATTCTTGCACAAGAAAGTATTGCCACAAGGATCTTCCTATTTTTCATTAACCATCTACTTAACCAAGCAAGATGTGCTTTTCCAGGAACTAGACCCTTCTGATAAGATGCCCAAGGTACTTGAAACCAAGTTTAACCATCCTCACTTCTAAGACGCATTCTGATGGTGCTTCCTCCAAGATAAAGCAATGCACCAAATACTAATGAATGAAGACAAGGCAGGTTAGGGGACGACATCACAAAGAAAGCAAAAGATCGTCAAAGAGGCGAGAAAGAACGACAAAACGAATGTCATAAGAGACTCTGCAACATGTCCTTGAATGTAGAACAGCTAGAGGTGAAAGATTGGTGCACAGGATTTCACAGGGTGACTGGAGAAGACAAAATATTAAAATGAAATATATGAAGACTTGGCGTTAGACACCCTAAAAGGATGATGTTCAGCATTTCTCAGGCTGAAAGAACTTAAGAAAAAACGTGTCAAATTGCAAGTTTGAACCGGGCTTTCTGCTCCATAAAGGGTTACAGTCTCAGAAACCCCTAGACAGTTCTACCACGCCCTATGGGGTTACTATGAGTCAGAATTGACTCAATAGCAATAGCTTGGATTCAGATGGGCAAAATATTGAATTATACAGAAATAATCTGAAGAAGATGAAAACAATACACAGAGTCACTGTACCAAAAGAAGAAGTCGACAATCAGCCACTTCAGGAGATAGTATAAATCAAAAATCGATGCAGTGATAGAAGATGTCCAACCTATACTAAAGTCATAGGTGAAACACGTGGCTTCAGACTTTGACAGAAGACAATTTCAGGTGCCTCAACAAATGGAAGCATCCAAGACATCTGGAAAACAGAAACCTGCCCCACACCCTAGAAGAGTCCCTTAAGTGGGCCTGTTCCAAAGAAAGGTGACCCCAGGGAGAGCAGAAGGCATCCAGCAGCTTTGTTGGTGCCGCATCCAAGCAGAGCACGAGGACGCTGGTCTATGCAGCATAAAATCCAGAGGGAACTGCCAGAAATTCAAGCTCCGTCCAGAAGAGGTTATGGACTGAAGAATCTCATTACTGATATATATGGATTTTAAGTGAAAGCAAAGAGTCGTAAAAGACATTTGTCCGTGTTTTATTGACAATATAAAACATTTGTCTGTGTGGATCCTAACTATTTAAAAAATCAAAAAGAATGGGGATTCTAGAACACTTCATTGTTCTTATGGGGAACCTGTCCATAGACTAAAAGACAGTAGTAGGTCAAACAGAACAAGGGGACACTGCATGGTTTAAAATCAGGAAAGGTGTCCATCGGTTGTGCCCTTTCACCTTACTTATTCAATCTGTATGCTGAGCAAATAATCGCATAAGCCAGACCATATAAAGAAAAGCATGACATCAGAAGGTCTCGCTAACAGCTTATGCTATGCAGGTGAAACAGCCTTCCAGGCTGAAAGTGAAGAAGACTTGAGGCATTTATTGATGAGATCAGACATCAGTAGGAATTGCACCTCATCATACAGAAAATACTGAAGTTGTCTAGAATCTTGTGTTACTTGAAGCAACAATCCTGTGCCCATAAAAGTAGCCATCAACAAATCAAAAAGCATATTGCCTTGGTCAAATCTGCTGCAAAAGACTTCTTTATAGTCTCAAGAATCAAACACGTCACTTGGGAGACTAAGGGGTGTCTGAACCCAACCTTCATCATTTCAATCACCTCCTGCATATTTAAAAGCTGGACCCCAAATAAAGGAGGTCAAAAGGAAGATGCCCTTGGGGGAATATTAACAGTCCCATGCACTGCCAGAAGAGCAAACAAATCTTTGTCGCAAGACATTCAACCAGAAAGGGCCTCGCTTGGAAGCGAGGAGGGAGAGGCTTTGCCTCGTGTACTTGGACATGTTATCGAGGAGGATCCGAAAAAGACCCGCAACAAGGTGGATTGAAATAGTGGCTACAACAATGGGTTCGAACAAAGCAGTGATCGTGAGGATTGGGCTAGACCAGTCTGTTCAACATGGGGTCACGGGGAGTCAGCACCCACGGGACAGCACCTAACAACAATGGCAACAACCACTTTGAACTTAATTTCAAATCCTGGGGTTGTCCATACCATGTTAAAAATACCAGTTGTTTTGTATTAGATATTCTAAAACATTGACCAAATGTATCATTTTTTAAATCTGTTGTCATTAACTGAATCCTTAAATACTGACACACTAGACATTGACTTGGACATAACATTTTGATCGTGGTTGATATTTCAAATTCTTGATTAAATCACTTCCTCTAATTTGAACGTGGTAATAAGAATTTTCCTTGACAATTACCCTGACAGATATTGAAATACTTAACATTAGCCTGTTTAACTATTTGACGAATTGTACTATTAAACATGATAGGCATGTCGAAGTTGCAAACTTCATTGTGTGATTTTTTTCATGAGCCTTTGAGGACTTTCAAAGTTAAATCAGGGTAATTAATACCTCTAAACCATAAAATAACCAAAACTGATTTGGGTAGCTGTCTTCAATAAAGAAGATTCTCTATAATACTCCAGAAAAAGAAAATACTGATTTTAATAGCCTACCTTAAAATCACTGAGAATAAAAGATATGAGAAAAAAAGAAAAATTATAATGGCAAAAAATTAAATATGTATGATCCCTCCCTGCCATGTTCTCTACTGGAATAGCACTTATTTTAGAATTATGAAGAAATGAAGGTAAGGTTAGAAATTATGCTGTCATGCCCTTGCCATCTAAGACAATGAAAACCCCGGAAACAATGCATACCAAATGTCGGCCAAAGGGAAGAATTGAGCAAATGTGAGATGCTTTTACTCCCATATGTAGCTAGGCTTTCCACAAACTTCTGGAAATTTATCAAGTATAAAAGTATATGTGAAAGTGGTTATGAATCATTTTGAAGCGACTAATTTAACTTAAAATTTAGAACTCACCTGCTCGTTAAAATTGTACAGCATTATCAGCAGCACTGATTATAAGTACATATATTATCTTATATTTATTTAGACTTTTGAAAGCATGACGTAAGTCCCTTGATTTGCCCGTAAGACTTGCAGACCATCTAATGGACTGTCCCCTATGCAAGGATGGATTTGAGCTCTAATGTACAGCCATAGAGACTTCCACGCTACTTGGAAATAATCATTTGAAAATAATTAATTTAGTTGATACTTTCTGCTTCCCAACATCAAACTACTTTCTATCTATTTGTGATGCATAATTCAAACTGATAAAAAATGTGTTGGAGTAAAAATGTTTGCAATGTGTTACCAAGCACTCCAAATATCCACCTGACTTAAAGGCATGGTCAAGCAAGTCTGAACTGTTCAAGCTAAACATAAGCCCCCCCAAAATATGTCTAGTCGTTCACAATTTCAGCCAAGTCGTCCAAATAGAAGGCACCCAATTTTCCTTATAACCCATAGCTATTCTTTTATGCATCTCTAACTTTATTCTAATTTTATCCTTAAAAAATCTAGTCCATTTATCTGCTTACTTACTTATAACTAGATCACAAAATAACATAGACTTTCCAAAAGAGCTACTAGCTCTAGAAGCTATCAGTCTCTGCCGCAACTGCTAAAATATGCACATAGCTCGCGCTAAACTTCGATGAATATTTTATCTTCTGTGAAACTCTTTTTAAAACGTGTTTCAATTTGCAGCACAGTCATTTGGATTAATAGACGTTATCTATGTTAGATTACTAACTGACCATCTTTAACTCAGGTTGTTTCCTTTCCCCCATCCCTGAGTAGAATACTTACTAATTGCCAAAAGGGTACTGTGTACAAGTTCACGAAAAGTGATCAAGAATTGAGATGAAGTTTCCAAGCAAATGTTTCACATGTGATCAACATTCATCGCTCTGTGTTTTGACTGGCGCTCATGGTTACGTAAAACTACTTGACTTGGTTTATCATTCAAATGTTCAGCCAAAACTAGATTCTTTGGGGTTATTATATTTTTTTAATAATAGCTTCTTAAAAATATCATCAAAACCAAACACTGTAGTCTATCTTCTTGTTCCGGCTGGATCCAAAATAACCAAGGATGAACTCTTGTGTCTTTATTCACATAATATCAAATCACTGCAGTGGCTTATAAAAAATACAGTAGAAAATTCAGAACAGCATGAACTCATCACTAATTCAAATAAAGAAGGGTGAAAGAGAAAATCAGGGTGAGATTAGTGAGAATTACATGTTGCCTTTCCTGTGCATTTGTCTTTACTGGTTTCCATGTACATATGCAGGTATATTATACTAACTATGAGAAAATATTATTACAAATGGTTGTGCAGTGTGAGAAATACTGCTTCTGTGCAGGCCTGCCTCAGAGATACTGTGAACTCATTCCTAGACCACCACAATATTATAAAATATTACGACAAAGCAAGTCTCTTCTTTCTTGTCTATTATAACTTAGTTGCTTTAAGATTTTAATCCAAAAAGTCTTGAAAAAGTGTTAGCCAAATTTGTTTTGCTTCATTTCATATCATGTGTGTATGTTTCTCACCTTTTCTTTGAAGATTAGTGGCTAGGGAAAGAAATTTCTATGGAATTTTTGACTAAAAGCAAAAATGTACGCATATCGATCAGACAGCCCCAGAACAAAGAGTAAAGTCATCAATACTGTTGTAAAGGCTATTAACATCTCAGTTCAAGTAAAGCAAAGATTCATGACTGGTAAGGGTCCCAAAACCGTCATCTTGAAGGAACCTGACTGTCACACCTTTCGCACTCTAAGCAGCTGATGAATTCAAACTGCCCATCTTTCGGTTAGCTGTCAACCGCTTAACCAATCAATGTACCACCAGGGCTGTTTTTAAGACCAGACTACAAAACAAGAATTATATAAAATCAAGTGTTTTCATTTATTCACATCATTAATGGAATCAATTTAAAATAGCATAATTTTCTTAAAATAAATAAGACTTGAGAGATTTAATATCATTTCAATTCATTAATGTATTAGTTGCTCTTTTCTGTAGCCTTTGAGGTATTTTGCAGTTCTGTGATTCTATAAGCTCTTGCAATATTTCACTCACTACATATGCCACAAGTAGATGTATGACAAGTGGTGACCGTAAAAAGGAGACTGCGGTGACTGACCCTCAGAAGGAAAGGAGCGACTGTGTTTGGACAGCATGCATAACCCCGGACCGAAAAGAATGGTCTGCAGACAGGTAAGACGTGCTTCTGCGGCCACCATAGACACAAAGGATACTCCCTGAAGTCTTCCAATACATTCGGTCCAAAAGCAGATATTCCACTAGAATCAATTCACTTTACAATGAATAAAATTGCTAAGCTAACCAAACTCACTGCCTTCGAGGCAATTGGGAGCCCTGGTGGGACAGGTGCACTGGGCTGCGAACCACTGTGTCAAGCAGTTCGAAACCACCAGCTGCTCCACAGGAGAAAGACAAGCCTTTCTACTCCCATAAAGAGTTACAGTCTCAGAAACCCATGGAGGCAGTTCGACCCTATCCTACAGGGTCATGACGAGTTATTATAGGGCAACAAAAATATATATGAGTCGGGCAGATGATGAAAACGTAATCCAGTGTCTTGCCGCATGCAGACCATATGCATCACAAGCACAAGCACCCAAAGTCATTACAGCTAGTCTCTTACCAGCTTCAATTTACCAGGTCAACTAACAACTGTTTTATTTCATAGGAAACAACTAGATGTTTTATTAAAGAAGATATGTTATAAATAGTTTGCATACTATTTCAATGTATGAAGTGTCTTTATTGTAGTCAGTTTTAATTTTTTTTAATTTTGTGCTGGGTGCGAGTCTACAGAACAAATTATTTCTCCACCCAGCAGTTCACACTCACAGTCTGTTTCACGACATTGGTGACAAGTTCTTCAATGAGAGCGGAGAGGATGAGGGGCGGGGAGGAGAGGTGAAAGAGGGGGAATGGATCACAAGAATCGATTTATAACCCCCCTCCCAGGGGGACTTATAACGGAAAAGTGGGTGAGGGGCGATGAAGGACAATGTAAGATATGAAAACAGTAATCTATAACTTATCAAGGGTTCGTGAGGGAGGGCGGCTGGGGGAGGGCGAGGGAAGAGACTGTAACTGTGCACCGTCAAGAGGCATAACACTAGGTTTTCTACTCCTGTGAACGGTAGCAGTGCGCATGTTCTGTTCTAATCCGATTTTTATGGCAGAACTGATGTCATGATAGTGGGGGGAAGGACGCACCAAAGAGCTAGAGGAAAGTTGTGCGTTTTATCGGTGCTATATTGCACCTTGACTGACACATCTATTCCCTGTGACCCCTCTGTAAGGGGATGTCCAATTGTCTACAGATGGGCACTGGATCTCCACTCCAATCTCCCCCAGCCCCCCATTCACATTGGGTATGATTTTTTTCTGGGTTTTAGATGTTTGATACCTGATTCCATCGACACCTCATGATCACACCGGTTGGTGTGTTTTTTCTATGTCAGCTTTGTTGCTTCTGAGCTAGATGGCCATTTGTTTATCTTCAAGCCTTTAAGACCCCAGATAGCTGGGCACCATCAACTATATTCACCACATTTGCTTATGCATCCATTTTGTCTTCAGCAGTCGTGTCAGGAGGGTGAGCATCACAGAATACCAGACTGTTAGAACAAAGAGTTCTTGTGTTGAGGGAGTATTTGAGTCAAGGCCCAATATCCACCTGAAGCCTTAATTATTTTTTTTAAATCATTTTATTAGGGGCTCATAAAACTCTTATCGCAATCCATACATCAATTGTGTCAAGCACATTTGTACATATATTGCCATCATCATTCTCAAAATGAGTTTTGTTGTCAAAGGTTTCAATGTAGCCATGAAAGCTACATAGTAGAATTCTTTCTGAAATATGTGATCCATTCGAAATCAAGAGCACTATTGACATAACTGTCTATCATTAAGATATGTCACTCTCCTGGGGGAACAAAACTATGAGATAAGTAGACTTGTTTATCCTAATGCAAACTTAATACATCTATCTCCAAAAATGGGGAGAGATGTGTTTAGTTAAGACAAGAAAGAGAAAAATTACTGAATTAAATTCTAAGAGAAAAACCCAAAGCTACTGCCATCAAGCTGATTCTAATTCCTAACAATGCCATAGGACAGAGCCGAGCCCTCTCGTTGGGTATTTGAAATGTAAACCTTTACAGGAACAGACACCTACCTTTCTCCTGTGGTCCAGCTGGTGGGTTTGAACTGATAACCTTGCCGGTAACCCACTATGCACCAGGACATTAGGCTGCTCTATGATACCAACTAAGATAACAACCAACTACCACCGATGAGTTAATTCTGACTCATAGTGACCCTATATAGGTTTCATGAATCTTTGTGTGAGCAGAAAGCCTCATCTTTCTTCCACGGAACATCTGGTGGATTTGAACAACAGACCTTGACGTTAGTAGTCAACACGTACTTGACAGTGCCACAAGGGCTCCGTCTAAAATAAACCAAAACCAAACGTACTGCAAGCTCACTGTCATCGAGTTAATCCTGACTCACAGAGATCCTGTAAGTCAGAGCAGAACTGCCTCTGCGGGGTTCAAGGCGGTAGCTCTTAACCGGTGTAGGAAGCCTCCGCTTTCTTCCGTGGAGCAGTTGGTGGTTTGCAACTGCTGAGGGCGCACTTAGCATCAACACGTGACCACTACACCACCCGAGCTCCTTTCTAAGATCACTCGCTGCCAACGAGTCAAGGCTGACTCGCGGCCACCCTATCGTGCAGGTAGAACAGTCCCTGTGAGTTTCCAAGCCTGAAACTCTACAAGAGTAGAACACCTCATATTTCTCCCGCAGAGCCGGCTGGTGGTTTCCAACTGCTGACCTGAGGTTGGCAGTCCCATGAATAACCAGTGCATGGGCAGAGCTCCTTCTAAAACAGTGAGGATTAAATATGTAGAAGGGGGCGGAATAATGTTTTTAAATCATAAAAAGGAAACAGATGAAAAAATATAAGCTGCTAAAAGTAATTGTGTGAAAGACTGATCTTTTTAAAGCTGGGTTCAAGGCTGGGTCAATATGTTTTTAAAGAAGATACTAAAGTTAGAATTTTCTAAATTATGAGGCAGCTCTGTGGATTGTTTTAATGGATAAAGTTTTCATGAAGTTAGTCATTTCTGTAATTTTGCTTCCATGAAAATTTGGCAAATATCCTATCATCTTGCATTAGAGAAATGACCTGTATTGGAGGCTACAACTCCCTTTATTAGATTGACACAACTGTCTAAGCAGCTTCTGGTGTCAGGCTAAAAAGATTCATGTTTCAGAATCATTTCATTTTTATGGTAACCATTCAATATCGATATTTATGTAAAAACCCTAAATAGAAAATATTCTCATATTTTCAAAACATGAATGTTTTAATGAATAGTGTGCTATTCAGAAGCATAACAACTATTACTGAAATATTTCATTTAAAATACATAACTCTTAACTCCATGGCAAGAAAACTTCTATTTTACTCAAACAATATAAAGATAAAAAGCAGAATCACTAAATCAGAGAATTATGAGCAGACTCTACATCATCATGTTTGACTTAAGCAACAACAGAGAAAGAGGTCTAGCAATTTTGCTGTCATCAAGTTTGTCATCCATGAGAATCTTCAGGTACTTCGTTAACATGGTGTGAGTTAATGACTGTTACTGGGTAGTTCAAATAAGAAAGCCAGCCTCTTCCTACAAACTCGGATAAACCAGAGAATTGTATCGTATAAGAATCATGGTAAACCCGGGGGAGAGTATCGGTTGTGTCCCCACAGATCTGGAACATGCATACGGACCCCAACATGACACACCAAACAAGGAGGGCAACGCAAAGTACAGAGGTCTACACAAAGAGGCTGGACGACAAGCCGGCCCAAACCAGAATTAGGCCGACCCCCACACTCGAAGGAATACCACAGAAAACAAAAATAGATCGTCTGGAGTGGGAAAGGAACTGACCCACCACACCACATCCAGAAGGAAGCTGAAACAAAAGAAGGAGAAAGGACGTAGTGGAGTACACCTGGGTCCACCAAGCCCAAAGTCGATAGACCAGCTAGAAGGGCCCGTCATACAGAGAGGACCATTCAGCTGACCACACTACAAGATATGACATCCTGCACCAACACATGGCCCTACACGGGACAGCACCTGAGACATAATGGGGGATGGGCGACTGAGCTGACCCCGCCACACTGAGGCAAACACTGGGGGCGTGCAATGGAGCAGCGGAGGAAGCAGAGCAGAGGGAGCCCGAGGGAGTAGAAAGGATGGTCTACAGGCCAACGAAAGGACCTTGAACTACTAGCAATTTTTTCTTTTAATATTTGCTATCTTTTTGCTTAGTCTTTTTTAATTTGTTTTGTTTTTTACCTTGTAAATTTTGTATGTTAGTGGCTTTTCTGCTTATCAGCATGTCGATGTTGCTTCTGTCAAAGCCATGTTCTTATGGGCCACTTGGGTACAGTCAAAGTCATATCCATTTGTATGCACATATTACTATGTCAGCAGGTCCACCTAGACAAGATAGGCTGGACAAATAATGAGAGAAGAAAACAACAGGACCAACGGTCCTGGAGGGACATGAGAGCGTGGGAGGTAGGGGAAGGGAGGAGGTGTCGCCCAACGCAGAAACAAGGGAACAGCGAATGGTTCTAAACCAGAGGAGGGAGGGGAGGGGAGGACTGGAAGGGAGTGACCAAGAGCAAGGTAACTGAGAGGAACTACTGAATCCAGAATGAAGGCCAAACATGGTAATGGGTCGGGAGGAAAGCGAAAGGAAATAGAGGAAAGGAGTAGGAGGCAAAGTGCATACAGAGAAGCCTAAATACAGACATGTACATATGTAAATATATTTATGTTTATGGGGGCAATAGATTTATACGCATATATTTATAGGTTCAGTAGTAGGGTAGCAGATGGACATTGGGCCTCCTCATGCATAATCCCCCAATACAATAGCACCTCGCCCTGCTAAGCAGCCATTGCAGGATACCCATCTTCCCGACATGATCACTGAAGACAGCCGTGTGTGTAAGCAAATGTGGTGAAGAAAGCTGATGGTGCCCGGCTATCAAAAAAAGATATAGCGTCTGGGGTCTTAAAGGCTTGAAGGCAAATAAGCGGCCATCTAGCTCAGAAGCAACAAAGCCCACAGAGAAGAAGCACACGGCCTAAGCGAACACAAGGTGTTGAATGGACCATGTAGCAGATACAAAGGAACAAAAACAATCATTGTGTGATCACCTTCCTCACATAATGGCTGAAGACGAAAGTGTGCATAAGCAAGTGTGGTAAAGAAGGCTGATGGTGCCCGGCTACTGAGAGATATAGCGTCTGGGGACTTAAAGGCTTAAAAGCAAACAAGCGGCCATCTAGCCCAGAAGCAACCGAGCCCACACGGAAGCAGCACACCAACATAGGTGACCATGAAGGACAGAGGAGACCAGGTCTCCAACATCAAAGGTGGGGTGGTGCTGAGAATCACATCACCGTGAAAGAGGGGGAGTGCATGATGGGGACCCAATGCCCACCTGTAGAGAGCTGAACACCCCTTCCAGAGGGGTAGTGAGGAGGAGATGGGCCACATAGGGTTCAGTGTAACAACAATGAAACTCAAAACCTTCCTCTAGTTCCTGAACGCTTCCTCCCCTCCCAATCATCATGACCCCAATCCTACCTTGCCTTGCGGACCTGGTTGTACCAGAGGATGTACAGCAGTGCAGTGGGGATCTGGAGGCACAGGGAATCTAGGACAGACGAACCCTTCAACACCAGCAGTGGGAGAGGCGACACCAGGAGGGAAGAGCATGTAGAAAGGGAGAACCGATCTCGGAGATCTATGTGTAACCTCCTCTCTGGGAGATTGGCAAGGGGGAGGCGGGTGAGGGGAGACACCGGGGAGTGTAAGATAAGATATAATAATTATTTATAAACTATCAAGGGACCAGGGGTGGGATCGGGGAGGGAGGGGGATGGGGGAAAAAAAAGGGAAACCGAGCTGATCCCAGGAACCCAAGTAGAAGGTGAATTATGAGAGTGACGAGTGCAACGAATGTATAAGGGTGCTTTGCTCATTTGATGTATGCACAGATTGTGATAAGAGCCTTATGAGCCCCAATAAAAAGATTTAAAAAAAAGAAAGAAAGAAAATGATTAGGGCAAAGAATGTACGGATGTGCTTTATACAATTGATGTATGTATATGTATATGTATGGATTGTGATAAGAGTTGTATGAGCCCCTAATAAAATGTAAAAAAAAAAGAATCATGGTCATGTAAGATGAACATTACAAACAAATCTTGTCTATCATTCATTTAATGAACAGTAAGAATGAGGAAAATAATAAGACACTAGAACATATTAATGGGACTATTTATCTTTACTGAGCTTTTTGTTTTGTTTTGTATCAATTTGATCTACATATGCAGGTATAGTACCATTTCATTCTTCATTCAGAAAAGATGGACAATTCTCACAGGCAAAATGGTATAACCATATCTAGGGAGGGTCTGAATGGTGAAGTTGGACGTTCAGAACTTCACTGTACAAAGGAGGCCCTCATAAAAGTGGTAACTTAGTAACTGTCCTCGTTTTAGCAAAACCTTCAGCAAGGTGAACTACGAAATTTTCCAAAGAGGTACTATAGTTTAAAGTTTCTTCTGAACTGTGATGAAAAACAACAACAACAAAACACTCCTACTTCAGAAAGGCAGATTATTTGGTAGCAAACATAGAGGGTAGAACTGTCCCTGTGCATCTCGAAGACTACCCGTCTTCACAGTAGAAAGTCCTATGTGTCTCAAGTCCTGTGTCTCTCCCACGGAGCGGCTGGGGACTTGCACCCCTGACTGAATATCGCAGCTCAACACATAAACACCAGGGGTGCTCTGCTGAAAGCCAGGCGACTTGGAAAGGTGTAGCATATCAGGGAAGCGTCTTATGAAGTGGAAACTCAAAGCCAATCTTTCTGATAGAAATTTTGGCAACAGTTCTAAGTATAACTCAAAAATTAACCTAGCAGTTCCTTGAAAGAGTGGTTGATTCCAAGACTAAAGGAAAGAAACTACAAGATGAGTCTGTTTGGGAAGCAGTGGGATGAAAGATAACAGGGAAATGCTTTAAAAAGAACGGGCGTCACCCCTGGTACTTAAGCCTAGAATCTAGCATAAAGCCCAGAACTTGATTCTGATGTATGTGATCCTTGAATTTAAGATTTGTAATCATTCTTTTCTTTAGGAAAAAAATGTACCAGGGGTTCTGTCAATTATATAATTCCAGGTGCATTTAACAAACATTTATATTGTAATCAAGTTATATGTTAATGAAACATTAAGTGCATAGTAAACATGCAATCAAATTATATGAGGGTGAACCAGAAATATTGCTACCAAGGTCCAGTTCATACATGCAATGGATTGGGTTTATTCCAAACAGAACACGTTTAGCGCACTGTTTTAGTCTCACTAGGTTGCTTTCCAAAATAAAAAAGATCCAATTAGAACAGTGGATTCTCAAGGGACATGCTGAGCCAGATAAATTCAAAGCAGAGAAGTCAGCTAAGAAAGTTACAGTGGAACTAAGTGAACCGGGCTTTGCCTCAAACTGACCTGAGCAGACTTAGGGAATTAATATATGCCTTGGATTTCAGGTTAAAATGCCATAGTTTGAAATAAAAAAGTAGATTCCTGCTATGGTAATATTTAGAATTCGTGGTCATTGGACATTGGTTCGGATTTCGTACTCTGAGGGTGACCAATGAATGGTGACCCAGGGCTACCATATATACATACACTCTATTTCCATGCTTCCCTTGCTTTTTGTGGCATGTATTAGTCTGGTAAAGATGGTTCTGCCTTTGTGAATGAGTGTTATTGAAAGTTTTGCCCTATCACCAACCCCCATTGTTCATGTAGATAGTGTCTAATCGTTTGAGTTCAATCTGTCCAAATCAATCATTCATGTATGGTAGCCTGAAAAGCCAGCCTATACTTGTATAATTTCCTTTTCTCAACATTGTTTCAAGTTCTATACCATTGGTTACATTAATGACACTATCAATAAAATTAGCTTATGCCCCAGAGGGGATTGAGTTGTAATGTTCTCTATAATAAAATGATGATGGTATTTCTAAAGTGAACCAGAGACATATTTAAACCAGAGGGATATGAATGGATTTGGGGCTCACACTTAATTCTAACCCCAATCTAAGAACATTCTTATGACATGGCCCTACTCAATACGTGCTTTCCTGAAGAGATCACTGAAGATATGGGTGCTGTAGCAAAGTAAAGTAAAGGAACCAGATGGTGGTGCCAGGCTATCAGAAAGAATAGTGTCTGGGGTCTGAAAGACTAGTTTTAAGGACCCATCTAAGTGAGGCAAAAGTCCACTCAGAAGCACCCCAACCTGTGAGATCCCAGAAGCATACCTGCTGTGTAATTAATTAAACCCAAATCCAAAAGAGGGAACAGTATCAAAGCTGAAATTCTGAACACCCAGTTTGCAGAAGGCTATGCATGAGACTGAAAACCCCAAATTCATCTGCAGGGTCCCCACATGGAATACAGCTCCTGTGAATCACCTCTGACCATAGTCCAAGGATGGGTATAGCCCTGCTATCAGAGGGGACTTAATTGTAAAGTCAAGTATGGCATATGTCGTGAAAATATAGCACTGTATCATTTGATCTCACTTTCGATCCATTTTAAAGTGGTTTCAGTGTTTAATATTTTCTGCTTTGTTTTCAATTTAGGTTTTTGTCTTTGTTTTGTTTTGTCATTGCTGTTAGGGGTTTGTTTTCTTTTATGAAATCCAGGATAGGTCAAACAATAGCAACAATAACTGAATGAGTAATTACCTCGGAGCATTGCAGGGAGGTTGGCTGGGAAGGGGAGCTAACAACAATTATGAGAAGAAAATGTTCTGGAATTGATTGTTATGATGATTACACGCTTTTTTATAAATCATTTTATTGGGGGCTCATACAACTCTTATCACAATCCATACATTCATCCATTGTGTCAAGCACATTCATACATTTGTTGCCATCATCATTTTCAAAACATTTTCTTTCCACTTGAGTCCTTGATATCAGCTCCTCATTTTTCCCCTCCCTCCTTCACAAGCCCTTGATAATTTATTTTTTTTCATGTCTTAGACTGACTGATGTCTCCCTTTACCCAGTTTTCTGTTGCCCAACCCCTGGGAAGGGGCTATAGGAAAATCATTGTGATCAGTTTCCCCTTTCTCCCCCACCTTCCCCTTCCCCTCCTGGTATGGCTACTCTCATTATTGGTCGCGAAGGGGTTTATCTGTCCAGGATTCCCTGTGTTTCAAGCTCTTACCTGTACCCAGATTTCACAACTCTTCCTAATATGATTGAATGATTAAATTGTATGGTATGTGAAATATATGCCAATAAAATTCTTAAAATAAAACAAAATGAAAAAAACAATTTAAAAAGAAAGTTATGGTGACTGCTTTCTGTGACTCCAAAGGGGGAAGTTGATAGATTTTCTTAAGCACACAGGACAATCACAGGGGCTTATTATGAAGAAGAGTCCCAGAGAAACCTGAAAACTACATTGGTGATAAAAAGGCCAGGAGGGTCTGCCAGACCACATGGGAGCAAACAAAGAGAGAGAGAGAGAGAGAGAGAGAGAGAGAGAGAGAGAGAGAGAGAGAGAGAGAGAGAGAGAACCATATCCTGGCCCACCAAACCCCAAAGATGATCCTCCTACTGGGAACAGCAAGGCACAGAGAGGACCATAGGGAAACCCCAGCAGGAGATGCTATGTGCCTTCAAACCCACAGCACTGCAAAGAACAGCACTGGAGACATGGTGCGGGGAATTGTGCCTGGTCTGACCCCCACCTTCACCCAAGGGCAAAACAAGAGGGGAGCACAACAGAGCAGCAAGGGAAGCAAAGCAATGAAGTCCACAAGGAATCCCCCAAATAGATTTCAGACTCGGAAGGGAGGGCTTGACACTTCATCAGACTCAATGGAAAACATACGTAAGGGTCAGCAGACAGACCTGAAACTATTCATAGGCACTTTTTCTCCTTCTCCATTTTCATGTCTATCTATATAAGATAAGCAAGATAAACAATCCCAAGGAGAAAACAGCGGGAACAGTAGAGAGGAAGAGGTGAGGGAAAGAGGCGGGAACCAACAAACCCAGGGACAAGGGGACAAAAAGAGAACTGAAATTGATGGCAAGGAGGGTTATAGAACGCCTGATGGGGTTTGATCAAGTGCAACGTAGCCTAAAGGAATTACTGAGTGCCAAATAAAGGTCACACATGATAGTGGGAAAGGAGGAAAGTAAAAGGAAATAGAGGAAAGAAGTAGGAGGCAAAAGACATTTATATAAGTATAAATATGGGCATGTATATATGTATATTAATTTATTAGTCTGGATAGACTAGAGAAACAATTTTATAGACACTCATATGTGTATAAGGAAAAGCTTTATATAAAAGAGCAATTGAATACTGAGAAAACTTCCCAACCCAGTCCAGATCAAGTTCATAAGTCCAATATTAGACCATATGTCCGATACCAATCTGTAAATTCCTCTTCAAACTCATAACACATGCAATGATTCTGAATGCAGAAGCTCACAGGCCAGTGGGTGGAAAGTCTTGTGGATCCAGTGGCAGTGGAAGCATCTCAGCACTGGCAGGGGTCTCCATGTGGCCCTTTCAGCTCCTGGGCTTTAAGCATAGCTCCATATGTCTTGTCTGCAGGAATGTCTCACAGAGAATGAGCGTGTGTCCCGCCTCCAGTGAGTTATTTATCTCCTTAGCACCTCCAAATGAGGTCATCAAGCTGCAACCTGATTGGCAGTTTAAACTCCACCCCTTCACTCTTAGGTCTCAAATTGACAACAGATTATGTAACTATCACAATTAATATATAACAATAGGGATGTAGGTCTATGTACATATATTTATATGTTAAGCATCAAGGTAGACATTGGGCCTCTACTCAAGTCCTCCCTCAACACAAGAACTCTTTGTTCTAATAATCTGGCATTCTGTGATGCTCACCTTCCCAACATGATCACTGAAATCAAGATGGGTGCATAAGCAAATGTGGTAAAGGAAGCTGATAGTGCCTGGCTACCAGAAGATATGGCATCTGGTTCTGGGATCTTGAAGACTTGAAATTAAACAAGCAGCCAACTAGCAGGGAAGCAACAAGCCCACATGGAAGAAGCACACCAGCCTGTGTGACCACAAGGTGTGTTCAAGATCAGGTATCAGATATCAGAAGACCCAAAACAAACAATCATATCCATGTGAACAAGTGGGGGAGTGGAGACCCAAAACCCATCTGTAGACAATTGGACATCCCCTCACAGAAGGGTCACAAGAAAGGGACATGCCAGCCAGGGTGTAGTATAGCACCAATAAAACCCACATCATTTGTCTAGTTCCTTAATGATCCCCCCCCCACTATCATGACCCCAATTCTACCTTAAAAATCCAGCTAGACCTGAGAATGTATACTAGTACAGATAAGAGCTCTTGACACATGGAATCCAGGACAGATAAACCCCTCAGGAATAGTAATGGGAGTAGCAATACCATGAGGAGAAGGGGAAGGTAGGAGGAGAAGGGGGAGAAAAAGGGAACCGATCTAAGTAATCAATATCACCTCCCTCCAATGAACAGCAGAAATGTAAGTGAAGGGAGACAGTTGACAGTGTTAGATATGAAAATAATAATATTTATTAATGGTTCACAAGAGTGGTAGGGTGTGTGGGGAAGGGAGGGAAAAAAGAGGAGTTGATACCAAGGACTCAAGTAGAAATAAAATATTTTGAAAATAGTGATGGCAACATATATACAAATGTGCTTGATACAATTGATGTGTTGATTATTATAAGACTGGAAGAGCCCCAAATAAGTCAGGAATTTGCACTGGGGATGTTTCACCAACATGAAAATACACTGGTTCACAATACACAAGGGGCGCTCCTTGGGAAACCTTACGCCGGCCACCTCATAGCTCTTGTTCTTAGACTTCAAGCTTCTTTTGTTTCCTCAAACTCAAAGAACAAGGTGGAGGAACTCTATGTGAATCCCATGAAGATGCCAAGTCTTCCCTTTTGAGCACAGAATTCTCTGAGGGGGATTAGTGAGCAGGAAGCATCATCTTCAGTGGTGTGGAAACCCCAATGGAGGATATGTTAGGAAACAACTCCACGTGTCTATATTTTTGTTTAATAAAGCTTTTTATTATTTTTGGCAATAGTTTTTGTCTTACCCTGTATATTAGGGCTATGCCTGGCTGACTAAAACATTTTTTCTCCAGTTGATAATCACATTTTTCTTTCTGATCACTGTGCATATAACACTTCAGAGGAGTTTGAATAAGCTATTCCCAGAGTAGCTTAAATATCACCAGAAGTTCAACCCGTTATTCAGAAAAGAAGAAGTAGTTAGACTCTCGCGACAATAATGAAATATACTTCATAATTAGAGTACATTTTGATCCCATGCAGTAGTTGTTATACACCTATTGTTATTGCATTTGCTTTCTGAAATTTCACGAGGTCAACATCTTTCATATCAACACCTCATTAGTAAAAAAAAAAAGAGAAAGAGGGAAAAGGTGATTGAGAAAGAACTAACCTTCTCCAAATAATTTTGGATCCTCAGAATTAGCAAGAACAAGTAGAGTTACAAATAAATGTTGGAGGCAATCCAGCAACCTAACACATTAAATATGCAATGGGAAAATTCTCCTTAATAAAACTTCCTGAGAGCATAATTTTCATGATGAATGAGCAGCTCGTGCTGATACTGGCCCCGGGGACTTTATCACTAAACCGAAAGCATACCACAGGGTCCTGATTTCCACACATGCTCACTCCATGCCCCTGAGTCTGTAGACCAATCTCAATTTTCATCCTCTGTGAAGACCTTTAGAGTTGTGGGTTACCTGAATATACCTAAACTTAATGTAGGAGCTGCTAAACAAATAGCATTCCACAAATTCTTGCATTCTTTCTGAGTGTTGCAAAGAAGTCTTTGTGGAAACAAACAAAACTAAAAAGCGTTGCCAAGAGAAGAGAAAGAAAACCTGAACAAATGGACAGGCCTCGCAGGTTCATTATTTTGGAGTCACAATATTGTCTAGGTGGGAACAGCCCCAAACTGATCTATAAATGTAAAGCAATCTCTATCAAGATTCCAGAAGATTTTAATAGAAACTAACAAGCGGTTCCTAACATCTATATAAAAATTAAAGACTTAGATTTGACAACACCATAATCTTTCAATGAAAATAAAACCTGATAAATGGAACTTAATCAAGTTTAAAACATTTGTGCTCCAAGAGGCATCACCAGGGGACATGAATGAATAGCCCTGTTATGTGAATGAAGAGACAGAGAGCATTGTAAAGTCGATTAGGGAAGATTATGGTAGTTAGGTCAGAATGCAATATGTTATCATTTGATCTCCCTTTTGACCCACTTTAAAGCTGGTTCCATTTTTTTGTCTTTTTAAATCCAGCATCTTAATACCTTAGAGGAAACAATAAAATAAATATCAAATGGTTAGTTTTTACATGATTCCTTCCTTGGAGTTTGAATTTACTGTACAATAAAATAAGATATAACTTATGTGGTCTAGGCTCCTAGTGATCAGACACTAACATGCTGGTAACAATAATGTGAGGTTTGAAGGGAACAACAACAAAAATAAAACCTCTGAAAACTGTGCTTGTCTTGGATATTGCTGATGACGGTACAACACGATTGATGTGATTGATCTCATGGAAAGAGCAAGTCTTTAAGCTGCGAGAAGAATCTATTAGAGATTCAACTTACATGTATTTCAACTCAAAATGAAGACTAATGTTAAAATTAGAGTAATTAATAATGATTATATAAATTGACAGTGTTGGGGGTTACAAAAAGCCAAGCAATCAAGTGTCATGTAGTCTATGTGATGGGAGAAGAGAGAAGTTTCTCTGCACAGAAAGGCTGAGAGCAGTGCCTACATGTCTCATTCACTTACAGCATGTCGCATGCATTATATTGTACGTGAGCATACTTTACACTTCTAAAGCAAGCATTATTCCAAAGTGAGAAGCAAACACCTCAGAAGTGTGATTATATTTTTGCTCTGTGCTCCCTGACGCTCAGTTTGGGCCCTCTGCTCAGATACTTGCTGTCTATCATTTCCCAATCGGACCTCAATTCTTATTAGAACCTTACTGGCTGTGGGAGCCCAGGGGGGTTTTGAGTTGGACTTTACCCACAGGATCAGAAGTGCAAATCCAGAAGCCGCTTTCTGGGAGAAAGATGAAGCTTTCTACACCCATAGAGATTTACAGTCTCAGAAACCCTTGTGTTTAGGGGGAGGGAAATTGCGGGGGGGGGGGGAGTTCTACTCTGTCCTGTAAACTCACTACGAGTCAGTGAGGGAGGGAGGGAGTCATAGATTTTGTTCATTGGGTCACTCATCATCATAGAGTATCAATTCAAGTCATCAGAGCGGAAATGAGAATTGATATATTCAGTTTTGTTTCCTATGCACTATCATGTATAGGGATTATGCTTTCTTTAACTTTAGCCATATTGTAGTTTAAATTACAGTTGAAGTAAGATAGAAATATCAATAGTACTTGGTCACCTTGTGAGTTCTTTTTGCTATTTTGACATTTCAGTGCCTTTTTTCCTTCCCTAATTAATTATATAGAGAATTTTTCAAAACTTTTCTTCCCTGTAAACAAAAATAATCCAATACATGGTGGGCCATTTGGAAATAGAAAAAAAAAAGATTCTAACTTCTACCATCTGCTCTATATTATCAAAGTACTTTCTAAAGTAATGACCTTTCTTTACCTGGTGACACACCCCAGGAGAGTTTATGAATAAATGCAACTTAAAATAAATTCTTGCTAAAGCAGTCGTTATTCCAAAGTTAGAAACTTACCTTTATGTTCTAGAACATAAGAATCATGGAAGGAATCCAAAGTATACCATTCAAGGTTAAATGCCATAAACCCTCTTCCATTAAGTCAATTCCAGCTCTTAGAAACTCTATGTAGTTTTTCTGAGACTGAATATCTTCAGGGGAGCAGTCAATCTCATCTTTCTACCATGAAAGAGCAGGTGAGTTTGAGCCAATGACTTTGTGGTTAGCAGCATAGATTAGAAATAGTCATAATAAAGACATTCTCCTGGATGGCTCTTCCATGACCTACTAATTTTAAACGTGTCAAGTTACTCCAGGTAATAAGTTCAATAGGAGAGCTGTTAAATATCAGTAGAAAAATTTAAGTCGTGACGTAATTGCTTTATAATTTTAAAAGATAAATTTCAGACTTCCTGAAGTGACATCACCATCATTACTGTCATATAGATGCATCTTAAACAGTGATTGAGGAAAAGGCAGAAAACATTTTAAAAATATCTAATTAAGCCCTATCTGTAGACTAGTTAAATTCTGAGTTCCACATAGACAGGGTTCTTATTACTCTTGTAACGAAAGAATCAACAGAGAGACTCAAAAGCCAATCAGTAGATTTTAAGTAAGTGAGTCTATCCTCTGAACGTAAGTTCAAACATAACCATCAGTGTTCTCAGCCAGCCTCCGATAATAGCTGCTACATATTTTTTGAACACTTACTAAATGCCAGATAGTTCACGTAGGTTATTTTGTTTATTCATCATAACAATCCAGAAGATATTTTTCTGTTTCTGTTTTTCAGTTGAACTAATTAAAGCTTAAACTTTCCCAAGATCACAAAAGTAAACAGTAGTGTGGGGACCCACTGAACTGTGTTCTTAAACAACATGTTTTCATGTCTCCTGTGTAATTATTTGGGAAACCATCTGATGAAGTGTTTAAAACCGAGTCCAAGTCGATGCAACCATCTCTTTCATGTATAAAAACTTCAGTGCAAGATCTGATCATGTGCAGCCTAGTAAATAGTGAATGTAAAAAATAATAATAAATTCTGAGTTCTTTTTCCTTTTTTTATAGTAGTTCTAAACTAGTGTTTAGAAGACCTGTGCTGTTGCCTTGGCTTGGTCACAATGTGACCTTAAACATGCTATTCAGATCATCTTCTAGGTCTCACCTTTGAGGACTGGGGCGACCTTGACCCAAGTCATGATGTTTTCCATTGTCTCGTATGTATGCAAAATCTTTACAAGGAGTAAGGAAGATCAAAGAAGAATTGATGCCCTTAAACTGTGGTGTTGGTAAAGAATATTGACTATATCCTGAACTGCCAGAGGGTCCAACAAATCTGTCTTGCAAGGACAGTCAGGATGAGCACTAGAAGCAAGGAGAGAGACTTTGTGTCATGTACTTTGGACATGTTTTCAAGAACAGCCAGTCCCTGGGAAAGGACATCATGGTTGGTAAAATAAAGAGTCCGCTAAAAAGAAGACTTTCAATTAGAAGGATGAACACGGTGACTGTGTTAATAATGTCCTCAGACAGAGCAACAATTGTAAGGATGGCCTGAGATGGAGCCGTGCTTCATTCTGTTGTGCAGAATTAGAATTAGAATTGACTTGGTGGCACCTAGCAACACTAATGCTCAATTTCACATCTTTAAAATGAAGATCTAAAAATGTGCAGTCATCCGGGAAGTTGAATGCGTACCCTACACAGGTGTCAAAGTGGGCCAGTAATTCCACCTCCTTTGGGGGCTCAGAGACTTACTAGGCTTAGAGGGAACTGCCCACATGACCGTCCCTGGCCACTGACTGCTATAACTCTTTTGCCCTGACCATCATCTACCTGAAATGCAGACTTCTGACTCTGGGTCTTTGAAATGTCCCCTTGGACTTGAAAGGAGACCTTCTTTTCTATTCAAACTTACTTTTTAAACCATGACTTTTCAGTCCTGCAAGGCGTCTAAATTCCTCCAGTTAATCCTTATTTGGTACTAAACTCTTCAACCCTCCCCACAGGTGACCATTCATATGCAACTTAAACTGACTTCAGCCTGCTTCTTTCCGGAGGGTCCAACCCCACTCCCTGGGGGGAGGGAGGCAGTATTTTGTTGCCCCAAACCTTAAACTCCCTAAATCCCCATCTGCCAGTTTCTGTGTATAGGAACAATGGCTCCCCGGCATCCTTCACATCACAAAGCAATCAGAAAGTCCTAATGTATGAATCTGGTCAAGTTTGGGAATGTGAACAGACCTAATATTCTCATTTATGTACAATAACTCTTCTGTGATTACACACACAAACACACACACATCGCTACACTTAAGTAGCAGGCAGATTTTCCAGTTTCCTGCCCTTTCCTGGGGCGCTATTCTCGAGGGTGCCTCCTGCATCCTCCCCATCTCTGACTCCCTCCCTGCCCCAACCTGGTGGCCAAAGGAGAACTGGGCATGCTCAGTAGCGACAACCGATTTCGGGCTGCGAGCTGAGTTTCTGCAGCTTTGGAACCCAGGGGGAGAAGTCGGGCTCAGAAAATGCCCTGGCCTAGAATTTGCCCACTTCTCCTGAGGTGCTGTGTAATGGAAAGGTGTCCTCGAACCTGGAAAGGGAATCGGAAACAGAAGGCATGCCGCGAGTCTCTATTCTGCAAGGGGGGACACGAACCAGAGTTACAGAGAAGTGACCACACAGCCTCCATCTGGTTTGGGCAGATATTTTTGCTGTTCTGAGCTATGACAGCGCTTGATGGATGGCTGGGAGCTAGCGTTTGACATCTCTGTTGCGTCAAAAAAAAATACTGGATTGTTTTATTTTCCCCCTGCACACAGCTACATCAGCTGCCGCTGGAGAGAGATGATGCTGCCTAGCAAATCTGCCTGAAAGAGGATGGAGAAGATCAGTAAACCACTGCTTCCCCGATAATTAAATCTGGAGAGGCAGCTCAAGGACCCAGGAATAAACCGGTTTCTAAAGGAAGACAAGACAGGAATCATTCAGAGAGTCAGACCAGAATTGTCTGCATGATAATCCCACCCCCCAAAATGCCCAGCTCTTTGTATGTCAACCAGGACATAGTTCCACTTGAGAATGAAATGAACACACACACACACACACACACACACACACACACAATCCTTCTCTTCTTCCCCCCTGGTTTCTGCTGAGACGAAATCTAAGCAGCAGCAGAATCCCTCACCTCACTGTCCTGAGGATGAAGCAAAGGAGGGAATTTATTAAGGATGGGGGATGATAAAGGGGGGCTTCTTTGAAGGGGCTTGAGCCACTGCTGCACAGCCTAAGAAACAGATTGGCAGTAACGGGCACGAGGGAGAGAGAGAGAGAGAGAGAGAGGGAGAGAGAGAGAGAGAGATGCACAGCTGCCCCTGCTGCTAAAACCTAGCCATTTCTTCCAAGAGCAGCAAACATGAGACATTTCATCACCGTGGTGCATCCATATTGAGAAGGGGGGGAGAAAATCATGTGCTTTATGCATCTCAGTCACCCGCGATGGGAGGAGACCCCTGTCCATATGTCGGGGGAGCTATCCACCACCCCAAAAGTGCACTCTCGCTGCACCTAGCCAGCAGCCTGCTTGCCTGACAGGTTTTGACACAATCGCGCGCCCCGTTTAGAGAGGTGACAGCAGGTTGTCTCTTACCGTGGGCAGCAGCGGCTCCATTTGGGCTCCCTGATCTTTAATCTCCATGTTTTTCAATGCCTCTGGAATAAGCACCTTTTCTCTGCAGTGTCTTCGGTGTCTTCCACCCAGCCCGGCACTCGCTCTGCTTAGTATTCGGATCAGGTAGCTCTGAAGCAGGAGGCAATTGCACACTCCAACTCACCAGAGTCACATGGCTCCTACTCACTCGGGCTGCTGGCCAGGTTCTGCACTGCATGCCTTGGCTCTCTGGGCCAGTCCACCAAATCCCCCAGGCCCTTTCTCACTAGCCACACCTGGCTACTGGGATCAAATACCACTGGCAATGCTACCATGGAAACCACATGGGCACTGGATATCTAAGGTAAGATGCCACCTCCTTCTATAGGCTCCTCCAAGCCAGTCTACAACCCGCCCAGCCTAGATTCTGGCACTTGAAACAACTCACTGCATTCCCAGGACTCAAGAGGAGACATCAGCCAAGCAAGTTATATTAATAAAGTTAATGGGTGCTCTGCTTGTGATACCTGGGTTCTTTTAAAATAAATATGATGGACTTGAGGTTGGTACATCTTCATGAGACTGAACTAGTCACCAATAAAGCATGGCAGCATTCTAAGTCATTATTGAATTATTAATCATTAAGCAATTGTGCAAACAGAAGCATTCAGCACTTAAATTTTTAGAGACAGGTAAGTCACATGCTATTTTGTGTGTGGGGGGGGGGGGGAATGTAAGTGTCCTTTCCCCCTACAAATTCTCAACAAAAATGACAGGTAAACAAAATTTTGGGGTAGAATCAAGCAACAAGATACTCAAGATCTGCCCCTTTGTCTTAAAATGCTCCACAGAAGAGGGGTAGGAGATTCTCTACAAAATCCACTGAAAACAAGTACCTAAACTCTTCTGCAGAGAAGAGTCATTCACAAGGATGGCTAAGTGATGACATCTTTTTTTTCTAAAATTGATTATGAATTCACAGTATTTTCAGTAATGGAGTCCATGCCTCTTTGGACCCCAGAGTGAGGCGGGAGGTCATAAATGATGAGGAGGAAAAAGCTTGCAGGGGCTAACCAGAGATGGCTGAAAATGATTAAAGTTGTTTATCATAAGCGAGCAAGTGTTCACCAGATTTCAGAATCCTTTAATTATCAGAAGTGACTATTAAACTGTCTTCAGCAATATGCCAATATTGTTAGCAACGCTCCCCTTAGGTGAAATGGTGGTTAACTTTCATCTTTTTCTCCTTCTCAATGCAATGTGCTGCACTACTTCTCCTATTTTTATAATAGGAAACAGTCGCTTTGTAAAAATTATGATTACCATATTTGAGTGGCAACTTTGTGAACAGCACGTGAGAAGGATACTGAGAGCTTAAATACGAAGATGCTTAACTAGGAATTTACTAATTTTAGGCTCGATGTGACTGACTCCCACAGACTGATGAAGAAAAACTCCCTTTCCATTTAAACAACAGTGTTGGGTAATCACAAACAATTTATGAGAAAGAGAATGAGAATTTCTCTTTAGAAAGATTATTTCTACCCCACTGTGAAACCCAAAATCATTCATTGTTTCCTTCTTCAAGGTGAATTTCAATATAATTAGGTAAAATCTCTCCGTTCCAAAGAGTCAAAGTAAAACTTGGCTCCTATTTGAAATTCCCTTTCATCCATATTTTCCTATAATGTATATGGTTAAAATCATGCAGGTAGTCCGCTGCAACAACTGTTTCTTGGCTGCTTACTATATGCCAGAGTTCCTCTTTCTAAGTGTAGGACTCAGTTAGAATTTTATAGCAGAAATTCTATTTCTAAGATCAAGAAAGTTCATATCTCTAAAGTTCCCTTACCCAAGATGTTGAATTTTAGAAGGTGAAGAATGAGAAATTGCTCTTTCTTTAATAAATCACCTATATTGTATACCTCTGATGCCTGTGGAATGCGGGTCTATAATCTGGGACAATAATATATCCACATACTAAATAAGTCCCCGTGAGGACGAAATTATAGAATTACCAACATCCTCAGAGACACATAGAGCACGAGGCAGTGGCAAAGTCATAGATTTTTACAATGAGACCCTTGGAGGCCAAATACTCGAGTCATTTTCAAGTTCAGGAAGCAAAAGGCAAGGAAAGCTGGGGAAGAGAAACTATACTTTTGCTCGCAGCCCTTCTCAACTACATATGATCTGTCTGGAGAGTGATTTGTCCTGTGTAGAAGCATACAGAATAAGCAACAGGTAAATTACCTTTGGAAACGAGCCCGTTATATTTTTATATTTCTGCCTGTCCAGAGCGCTTTCCACTACAGTCAGCTCGCCTGAGCTCCTAGATGATTTCAAAGTGCCTCGTATTTAACCTGCTCTTCTCTAGAACTCCAAAATTACATTAGTATCATTTTAGCAGCACGAATGTCGCACAGCCCATTGAGTTCTGCAAGACTGACTCACCCCAAGGAAGGGAATGTTCCAGATCCCCTAGTGGAATGAGACAATGGTCTGATTTCCAGTCAGTCAGCCAGTCCTACGGTGTGTGAGGCACTGCGCTACCAATGGCACTTCCTGTCACGTTGAGCAGCACCAAAGTGGAATTTTCCTTTCTGAAGAATGAAATAAAAGTAGGCATCGGCCACATGCCAAACATACCCAGACAAAGAAGTACAGAAAGCGCAGAAGTGCCACCATCCTCTTCGGCTGTGCAAGCCAGGGCCAGTAGGAAAGGAGCCTAGACAGCGGGGCACTTCCTTCCTTGACCCTTGCTGCAGCCTGGGACTCTTGCTGACCTCAATTTTTACTAGTCCCTCAAGTCCACTAGTCAGCATGGATCCAAGGTACGCTCAGTTCTGACCTCTTTTTGCTGTTTTAAGCCCTGGGGGTTACACTATGCATGCTGATAGAATGTTTATCTCCGAGGGGAGACCATCTAATAGTGATTGTATCTGAAGAAGAGACTGTACCCTATAGGTCATTGCCAACGTGGATATTTGAAGAAAACACGTTTCAGTCCCCGTAGTACTGGGTTTCAGGCTTATATCTCAAAGACCCTTTTTAATATAAATTAGTTGAATTTTGAGTAAGCACTGAGTTCAGAACTATATGCTGAAGTTTTACAACGTAGCAATGACACCTGGAGAGCGAAGGTGCATCTGACTCCACCCACTGTTGTTTTCAACAGCTCCCTTTGCCTGGCAGAGCAGGCCAAAAATGAAGGAAGACCAAAGAGGAGCCAGGGCCTGTGACTTTGGAGACGTTGACTTAGGACTTAGGACTTTGGGGAGGAATCTTAACTATTCCAAGGCCTATCAGAAGAATGTACACATCAATCTTGGAAGAATAGTCAAATTCTCCTAACTAAAGATGGCAAGATTTTGTTTCACACACCTTGGAAATGTCACTAGGAAGATCCCATCTCAGAAGTAGGACATCACCTTTGGGAAATAGCAGGTCAAACGAAAGAGCAGGGTCTTCGTGACAAAGACAGAGACTGTGGCTGCAACTTTGAACTGTGAGGGAAGCACAGGACTGGGCTCTGTGTAGAGGTGCTTTACATTGACAGAACAACAGCAAGAGCGTGACTGCTTCAGATTGCTATTTCAAAATATTTCTTTCCTCACACATGAACAGATATCCTAACACTCTTTACATCATTTACTTCTGTTTCATCCCTTTGTGTCTCGTTCCCTTGGGACTTATCCAAATGTTCTGAACACGCTAGAGCATATTGTCTAGAATTGCAAGATATCTAAGACCAAAAGGGCTTTGCTGCATTTAGCCAATTCAAGAGATATCAAAATGATCTTTCTTGACAGATTTTTTAAAATGACATTTTCACTGCTAAGGGGAAGGGGGAGCAGGTCTACTCCGAGAGCTAGCATAGAATGAGGTACCCACTCTATGCACATGATGTCTGAATTTAAAGGCGATTGTAATTCCCACTGAAAGAGTGGCAGCACTATGAAAATGTGCAGTGCTTGTGGCCCACCAAGGACAGTGAATAGCTTGCTAAGAATGTACAGAAGACGGCGCCCTTACGGGGGTGGGATCATGCAAATAAGACATATGGAACACTGGTGAGGAAATGATGGGTTTTGTCATGCTGCTAGGTTTAAAATGAGCCCTCTCAGAGGCAAAAAGGAAGAATCTTACTACCATCAAAAAAGGAGAGTCGGGAGTCTAACACATCATTTAGGCCTGAGAGCCCTGCACCGAACCTCCTTGATTCAGGAGCCAGAGGGCTGTCACCCCAGGGAAGAGAAGAAAAGGCAACAGAGAAGCAGCAGAGGCAGTAGAACCAGCAGGAAACAGTGGGCTTCCCAGCCCACAAAGGGAGGACGCTGAGCACCTACAGGCAGGAGGTGGAACTGCTGGTCTCTGAGCAATGAAATGGGCTGAGCTAAGTTTGCCGACCCACAGAGCTAGAGCTGAGCGAGCACCTTGGGCAAAGACTTGATGGCAGAGTTGGGTGCCTTTGGACATGTATCAGCAAAGCTAAAAGAGCTTTGCAGCACTGGCCACAAAGGGTAAAAGCCAAGGGGCTCCACGGCCAAGGGGAAGGCAAGGGGGTTGTGGGGTCAAGAGGCCAGGCAGAGCTGTCCCTTGGGCAGGAGAAGCTACTACTGTCATGGAGCAACTGTGTCCTGAGCATCTCTGACCCTGAACTGCAACCAATGGCTCCCTTAGCAAGCCTCTAAGAGTGAGGCTGCTAGGGAATTCTGTGTGCTTACTGCAGTGAATGATTTCACTCAGCAGAGAGGACGAGATTGTCAAAAAAAGGATGGTTGGTTGTCAGAATTGGTTTTATTAAAAAAAAAAAAAGAAGCTGCAGGGTGAAGGCATGTCTGACGTCTGCTATGGATTGAGTCTCCCACCCCTTTGAAGTTAGAGTGAGTCAGTGCCAACTACGCTCCTTGTTACCAGCCTTCTGGGCCCCCAATTTGAGAGGCCCTGATTTTTAGCCACTTTCTATTCTGTCCACAAAAAAAAAAAAAGGAAAATGTGAATGAAAACATAATTATGGGCCCCATTAAAAATTGGATGGACGAAGGTCCAAGTTTAAAAGACCCAATACGTCTCTCTTCCTTCAGTTCTTAACCTAAAAATTTCCAAGTGTAAAAACGGAAAGATTTGATGTTGTACTCTTTCCTTCAGATCTATGTGAGTTCTGCTCTTTAACACAAAGTGTCGCGAGCACCAACTTAATGCAATTCAACTCGATGCAAAGGCATTTGATGTGTACTATTTGCTAGAAACTACACAGAAACAAGTAGGCCATGAACCCTGTACTCAACTATCATTGCTTAGAAGAGGAGATATATAGAAGAAAATAATAAGATTTGACAAATGCTTGAGTTAAAATAGGCACAAAACACAGAGGCAGAGAAGACAGCAAATGATTCGCTTTTAATAGAATCACTCACCATTACCGTAGACATATAAATTCCCCAGGGTATTTCCTTCTGAAAAGAAAACTCTAATTTTATTTTACTTGTTATGTAAACAACAAGTAAAGAAGTATACGCATGCCGCAACTTATTACTTCTCCAATTATCAGCCTTTAAGCCTAATTATCACTGTCTTTGTTAAATGGTCTTGAATGTATCATTTCTATTCCTAACTTGAAAATAATCAATATCACACCTATTACAGAATTAATCTTGCGGCTAAATAATCTTTCATTTGTCTTTTTCCCCATACAAATTATGAAGAATTATTCTAAAACAATCATGATTTAATATTCCATGTGTGAATTTTGCTATACATTCTAACATGAGGACAAATGAGAAAAATATCTCTTTGTTTACTAGCAGGTTTACACTCTAGCAACTAAATGGGGAAAGAAGGGAAATGGAAGGAAAAATTCTTGTCTTCGAGCAATTTCTCAAGTTCATCATAAGCATCCAAAAAAATTTTTTAACATCCAAAAATTTGTGAACAGAGATATTTAGGAACATTTTATACAGTACTGAGAATCAATGACATGGTCATAATTACATTATCTTAAAAAAACATAATTTTGGTTCTAATTTCATGGTAATTTTCAGACTTATGAGAATCATGTGTCTTTCCATGTCAAGTATGAACATGGTTTTTTTCTAATGGAAATAAAATCTTATGAAAACTGTGATTTGGGCAAGTCAGAGCACACTTTATGTTGACTTTTTTCTTCAATTTAACAGATATTTACTTACTAAGCATCGATGTTGTGCTACCTGTGAGTTCAGAGAGAAGTAATCTATGACCTGCCTTTCTAGGAGAAGACTTCCGTGGTCTTTTTCCTATACAGTGTTGATAAGGCAGCGGGAGCTTCCAGAACATGGAATAAGGATACGCTCAAAAGCTGAGGCGTTTCCAAAGTGGCCCGTGAACGCTGAGCTAAAAATGAGTTGAGCCAGAAAAAACAAAGCGAAAGAGCCAGTCCTTCGTGAACTTTGTTCAAAATTCAGAAGATTATAAAGAAGAGAATGACAGTCATTCACTCCCTTGCCACCCTGAGATAATTGTTGTAAATATTTTGGCATATTTTCCTGGTAGACTTCCTTTGAAAGGGTACTGTGAAGAGGGAGCTAGCAGTTACTGCTTTACTCTTCTTTCCATCACACGAAAACAATGGGATCCTCTTTTATAAATGGCACGGGAGTGTCGAGTACAAAAACATAATACCCAAGTTAATGTTTTAATTTGACTCTCATCGTTACCAAAATGCAAGAGGGCTTCAAAACCTTCTTGGGGGAAGGGAGATCCATTATTTTCCAATTCTGCTTATCCACGAAATCTTTGAATGACACCTCCTCTGGCCCCGTACCCACAACTCTCCTACTTGTCCCAAGCTATTCTCAGAATGAAGGGAATTTGGTGGTCTTGTCTCCAAATTTGAAGGTCTTGGCTGAAGGTCTTTACCTTCAAATTCCACAAACCTATCCGAATTAGCTGCCATTTCTCTCCCTTCTCAACCCCAAACTAGTGTTCAAGTAAGGGAGGAAGGGGGCAGGACTCTCCAGCGCAAGGGCCAGCGATGCTCCACCTCTCCCGGTCTCCACTCCAGAGACTCTTGCTGTAAGCAGGCTAGCTCTGGGTCTCTTTTCGGTGCTTTGATTTGGCACGTGTGTCTCTCTGGGCTTAGGCTTCTGAAAGGTCAACCCTGCTTTTCTACCGTATCGTCCATTCCTGGCACATTAAAATGGAGCAATCCAGATGCTTAAGCAAATGTAGGAGGAAAACTTGGTGAATATAGGAAACTATTCTCATGTCAAGATAGGCAAAAGCAGAAGTGGGTAGTGCCCTCTTATTTCTGGAGAGAATATTAAATTTGATTTAAGAGTTCAAACGTACGGCCACACTTCAGGAACGCACTCACCTCCAATATCATCTCAAGTGGTTCCTAGCTGCCACCTAGTCAATTCCCACTCATAAATCCTCTGTAAAACAGAACAAAACACTGCCTGGTCCTGTGTCATCCTCGCAATCACTGCTATGGTGGAGTCCATTGTTACAGCCACTGCCAACCCGGCTCACGGGGAGCCCAGCCCGTGTTCCTGCTACAGCTCCTTCCTGCTGACGCGTGAACAGCCACCACCCTCGCTTTTTACGATGGACGTCACTGTTTTCGTTATGTAGAGACATCCAGAGAGCAGAAATGGCTGAGCACTGGAATCGTCGAGGATCTCATCTAACTTGGATCCCCAATGCTATGGACGCAGCAGTCGAAGAAAGGAAACAACTTGTGGCAATGGGCTGATCTGCTGTAAAAGATCTCCTTTAAAAAGGAAAGAAGGCCTCACTTTGAGGACGCAGATGTGCCTCCCCTAAGCTAGAGCATCTTCAGTCTCCTCATACGGCCAGCGAAGACGAATGGACGCCGCCACACAATAGTGTTGGAGAAGAAGACTGGATGTGCCATGGACTGATGGAAGAATGAAAACATCCGTGTTGGAATAGGCACCGCTCGGGCGGCCTTAGCAGTGAGCACAGTGAAACCTTGCCTCCCATCCTGTGGGCTTGTTCTCTGAAGGTACTACGTCCTGGGGAAGGACATCATGCTTGGTAAAGCAGAGTCCTAAGAAAGAGACTGGCTCTCAGCAAGATGGATTGACACAGTGGCTGCAACAGTGGGCTGAAATATCTCAAACCAATGCGTGCGTGCAGCATTACTGGGCAGCGTTTCATTCTGCTGAACATAAGCTCGCTGGGAACCAGAACCAACGCACCGGTGTCAGGCATGTCAACCACATATGACCTTGAAACCCCTATTCCTTGAGATACTCGCCGATTAAGAAATTTACCGATTTCTTCAGCAATGTGAAGGGCTAAAATTCAGCAGAAATAACTTCAAACAAGAATAGAATCTTTGAATCTGTAGAAAAATGAATGCTTTCTAAATAACGCGTGTTTCAAAGTGTTTCTAAGAGGAGCTTGCAGAGAAGGGCGTGGATGACAGTGGAGGGCGAAGCCTATGTGCAGTGTCCCCGGTAGAGTAGGTCTCCAGTGAACCCCCGACCACAGCCCAGGGGTGTGAATAGCTTTGTCCTCAGAGCCTGCGATCAAGTGGCAGAGTGCAGATTAGTTAGGTTAAAATGTAACACCTTACCATTCAATCTCCCAGTCGACACATTTTAAATTTGGTCCAGCTTTTAATATATTCTGCTTTCTTTTCTATGGAGGTTTTTCTGTTTTGTTTTTGTCGTTGTTGTTGGGGATTTTTGATTTTGCTTTTGTTTTGCACATTTGCATGTATAGGAAATGCAGACTAGGTGAATCTATAGAGACCGTAACTGGTTAATAATTTCCTAGGGGCCTGGCAGTGTATGTTGGGGAAAATGGAGAGCTAACCGCAATGAGTACAAAAAGAAGGAAATGTTCTAAAATTGATTGTGGTGACTGCGCAAGTCCTCTTAATGATTCGATTATTAAGTTGAATGATATTGTGAGTTCTGTGTCAATAAAACTATTTTTAAAGAGCTATTTTCATCAAAATAAACTTGGATGCTTCTAAAAACTTTTGATTCCTACATCCCATCTCCAAAGATGCTAATCCAGTACATTGAGAATAAGACAAGAATAAAAGTATTTGTAACAAGAGATTCAGGATGCAGTCTATGCATCAGATGCATCTGTGAATCACCTAAGCCATATTTGATTTCCATACTTTGTGTTAATCTTCTCATAGCTACCTTTCTTGAAAGAAAATCCTCTTGTCTTAAGTATCTGCACTTTTTTGGCAGACCGAGTATAGCAACATATCAGGCAATATCTTGAACTAGGATGCCATCATTGTTATAAATCTAAACTAGTTAGTGCTTACCAGACATCAGGCACCATGCTAAGAACTTTACACAGTTATTGACAATTGACTCCACATCTACTCTGAAGTGTATGTGTTTAATTCCCTTTCATACATGAGAAAACGGAAGCTGAGAGAGATTACTTTCTGTGATGCACTCGGTTCTAAAGGGTCAGCAGTAGAATTCCCTGGCCCCTGCCTCCAGAGAATTTACTTTTCATTATACTCTAAGTGATTTCTAATTTATCCAGGTTGCCAAATAAAATGTTTGCTCTGATTCTAATTACCTCAGAAGACAGGAACACCAGATCCAAACTCAAACTTGGTGCTATGGTCAGAAAGTTTTAAAAGAATGAAACTGGTCAAGCCAAAAATGTCCTTCTCATCCTACTATTAGGGATCATGGAAATTGATGCTTCCTGTTCTGCTTTCTTCAAGTTCATTCACAAAAGAATAATCAGGAAGCATGTGATCTTATAGCTTAACAGGAAAGGAGTAGGGTGACAACTGCTGGGTCAGGGTGAGAAATCCTGAAATGGCAATGCCCTGAGCCAGGATGTCTACCACTTCCACTGGCCAAATAGTGCTTGTGCCTACTTCCTGCATGCTTTCTACTCTGTCTCTTCTTTAGCACGAGATGATTCACTCATTCCCCATGAACTAGAGGTCAACTTCAAAAGTGAAATATTTATCCTGTTGTTGCTTTTTCTAAAACTGCATTCATTTGTAAAATACACTGGGGTACCCCCACCCCCAAAAAAGAAAAATAATCTCTGCTGGGTGGAGCTTTGGTAGTACTGTATTTTCCCCTGAGTGAGTGCATCCAGTGGCATCCACTAGGAAGGTTCTCTCTGGTCACAGTGAAATTTTTCATAAAAGCTGTTTCACTCTAACCTTGCTTTTTGTGATGGTTGATTTAAGTAAATAGCATGTGAAATTTTGTTTCCTAATAGGGAACAATGACACAGAAATTGTTGTGATGTTGAACACAGCTTACAAGGATAGTGCTAGGGGAAAAACTCAAGTGTACAACTGGTTTTCTCCTTTCAAAAAAGGTGATATGTTGATTGATTGAAAACCTCGTAATGGATGTCTGTCAACTTTCCAAAGGGACAAAAATGTTGACTTGCAGTGCATTTGGAGTTTGTTCTACCAAGTCTGGAAATCAAGCTTTCTATTTAGAAGTTCTGAAAAGATTGTGTAAAGTGTGCGACACAAAAGGGCTCATTCTGGCAGACTGGGCACTGGTTTTTCTACCATGACAATGCACCTGTTCATGCGCCATATCAGCGTGCCACTTTGGAGCACAAAACAGCATGCATCTCTTGCCCCATGCACCTCCCTCACCTAACCTCACTCTGCAACTTCTTTTTGGTTGCATGGATGAAGGGGATCATGGTAGGACAGCAATTTGATGATGTAGAAGAGATGAAGGAAAAAAATGAGAGCGGTGCTGTCAGCCATCCAAACAGATGAATTGGAAAAATGGTTCTAAGAATGGAATCACAGATTTGACAAATGTATTAAGTGTAACGGAGAGTACTTCAAAGATGATAAGGTTGTTTTGTTAAAAAAAAATTTTAATAAATAGCTTGCGGGGAAAACTTCCAGTTTGCGGGGGATAGCCCTGCATATATATATTCAATGCTTCTCACATGCCAGATCCCATGCTATACTAGCTCTTTGCTTTTAATTTGATCTTTATTCTGAAAAAACTCACAACCTAGAGGGGCATATGGGCATGAAAATAAATGGCAATATAGAGTGACAAGTTCTACAGGGTGGACAACACACAGTGAAGACACAGCAGCTGAGAAAGAACTACTACTGTACTTTTCAAAACATGATGAGTTGGTCACTCAGTAGAACCAGTGTGGCGCTTCCTGCCTTTGGAAGGATATAGTTTTGCTTGTTTGTTGTTTGTTTCTTTTTATGGTGGTTCCTTCCTCATTAACATAAACCCACTGATAGGGTGTAGTCTTACCACTTTTCTGTTAGTGGGAAATATTCTAATGTTTCTTCTCCAGCAGTTCTCCATCTTATCCATTCTCCTGCTTTTACAATTTCAAAGGGATTTACATAATCTACATGACTGCCTGTTATATTAACTTATTGAGCCTTCACATTAGCCCTTTGGTAGATAGGTGTTGTTTGTTGCTGTCAATTCCAACTCATGGTGACCCCATGTGTACACAGTAGAACTATTCTATTTGGGTTTTCTTAGTCAATAACCGGAGTAGCTTCCTAGGCCTTTTCTTCCACAGTAGTGTTGGAGGTGGGGGTTGGGGGTGGTGGTGAAGTTCAAACCTCCAAAGGAGTTCAAACTTTTTCCCTTTTACAGATAAGAAAACTAATTTCACCAAATCACAGTTAGCAAGTGGCGGGACTAGGATTCAAGTCCAGACAGGTTGACTTCATGATGGCTTCTTGACCACCCACCATGCTCTCCTGCTATGCACAGTGAAAAATACAGGATTGTACATTTCTGCCACTAAGTAGCTCTTGAATCATGGACAGATTATTCACTTTGAGCCCTTGCTTCTTATACTGGTTAAGTGAGAAAATGGACTAAGTCTTGTATATTCTTGACCCACAGCAATATTCTTTTTATAAAATTTCTAAAACTCACTTCCACCAAGTTGATTCCAATTTATAGTGACTTTACAGTACAGTATAAAACTAGTGACTTTACAGGACAGTATAAAACTAAGACTATATCTATATAAATTCATAAAAATAGAGCCATTAGCCTAAGTACATATATTTATATGGCAATACACTGAGGTAGTGAACAGACTTTGGACCTCTGCTCAAACCTCCCTCAATACAAAAACACTTTGTTCTGTGATATTCACCCTCCCTGCACTATCGCTGAAGACAAAATGGGTGCATAAGCAAATGTGGTGAAGAAAGCTGATGGTGCTGGGATATCAAAAGATATAGTATCTGGGGTCTTAAAGACGTGAAGTTAAACAAGCGGCCATCTAGCTGAAAAGCAACAAAGTCTACATGGAAGAAAAACACCAGCCTGTGCGATCACAAGGTATTAACAGGATCAGGTAACAGGCATCAGAAGACCCAAAACAAACAAACAAAAGCATATTGTTGAGAATAAGGGAGGTCAGAGCAGAGACCCAAAGCCTATCTGAAGACAATTCCCTCACAGAAGGGTCACAAGGAAGGGAAGAGTCAACCCAGGTGCAGTATAGCACCGATGAAATAGTCTTCCTCTGGTTCCTTAGGGCTTCCTCACCCCACCCATCCCCACTATCATAACCCCAGTCCTGTCTTTCACTGCAAGCTACAGAGGATCATGTACACAGGTACAGATCAGACATAAGAGCTTCCAACACATGGAATCTAGGAACAGGAATGGGAGTAGTGATACCAGGAAGGTGGGGAGAGGAGGAGAGAAAAGGGGCACCAATCTCAATGATGGACACATAACCACACACCACACCCCAGGGGGACAAACAACAAAAACCATGGGGGAAGGAAGACAGTGGTCATTGTATGATATGAAAATAATAATAATTTATAATTTGTCATGGGGTCATGAGGGTGTGAGTGGGGAGGGATGGAAAAACGAGGAGCTGGTACCAAGGGCTCAAATAGAAGGCAAATGTTTAGAAAATAATGATGGCAGCATATGTACAAATATGTTGATACAATTGATGTACAGATTGTTATAAGAGCTGTAAGAGCCACCAATAAAATGATCTTGTAATTTAAAAGAGAGAAGGAGAGAAAATAAAAATATGCCTCTGGGTTTCCAAGGCTATGAATGTATACAGAGGCAAAAGTTCCATCTCTTGCCCTCAAAATGACTGATGGATTTAAACTAGTGCCCTGATGGAGTCCAAAGTATAACCCCCTACACTGCTTCACAGAATATTAGAATGGGTAACATTGAGGGCACTGGCTCTGATTTAAATCCTGAAACTAATTGGTTGAAACTTGAACAAGCCAGTCAACCAGCCCAAGCCTTGGCATCTAAACTATTCTGCACGTTATCACTAAATAAAAGTCTCAGGTTTCTAAATATGAAATACACATATCATGAAGAAAACGCTTCCTATCCCATGCCTCTGTATCAACCAATTCAACCAAATATAGGTAGCTGTCTCTCCTACTTTCCTCAACTTTCTGGTCTTTGAAGAGTGTACCTCCACTGACAAAATCAACTGTGAAACTACAGTTGTAGACTCAATCCATCCATCCATTGATTCAGTGCTTACAAGTTATTAGGTATATTATATATGCTAAGCAACTGAGAATACAAAGATAAAACATAAGCCCTCAGGGAATTACTGTGTACTTGTACATAAGTGGGAAATGGTAAACATTTAAAATCCGATGTAACAATTGTTATAATAAAGGACTACTCTATTTTTTATTACACACCTTTAAAAGAGGACTACTATATTATAGGTTCAGGTGTCCTGGATGTGCTGTCAGCTAAGCATTGGACTGCTAACTCCAAGATTGGTGGACTCCCAGCTACTCCTCAGGTGAAAAGTGAAGCTATCTCTCCCTGCGAAGATTTGCAGTTTCAGAAACCCGCTACATGACGCTGTGAGTCAGAATCTACTGGATGATAGTATGGGGATATAACAAGTTCCGTGGTGATATAGTGGGTTACATGTTGGGCTGCTAACTACAAGGTTAGCCGTTTGAGAAACCACCCATCGCTCCAGGGACAAACATGAGGCTTTCAACCCTCACAAATAGTTACCGTCTCAGAAACCCACAGGGGCAGTTCCACCCACTCCTGAAGGGTCACTCTGACTCAGAAATGACTTGGTGGCAGTGGATTTGAGAGACAGAGGGGAAGTATTGTAGACAAGAAGAGTAAATAGCATGTGTTCAAGAGCTCTAGGAAGTTCATTTTGGGTGAAACATTGGATAATGTTTTTAAGTGACAAAAAGAGTATGAAAATATAGATAGAGACCAGATTAACACAATTCCTGAAGACAAAATGGTGCATAAGCAAATATGGTAAAGAAGGCTGAAGGTGTTTGGCTATCAAAAGATAAAGCACCTGAGGTTTTAAAGGCTTGAAGAAAAACCAGCAGCCATCTAGCTGAAAAGCAACCAAGACACGTGGAAGAAGCATACCAGCCTGTGTGACCACGAGGTGTCAATGGGATCAGGTATCAGGCATCAAAGACCTAGAACAAAAAAATCATATCAATGTGAATGAGGCGGGGTGTGGAGTGGAGACCCAAAGCCCATCTGTAGAGAACTGGACATCCCCTTACAGAAGGGTCACAAGAAGAGATGAGCCATTCAGGGAGCAGTACAGCACCAATGAAACATACAGTTTTCCACTAGTTCTTTAATGCTTCCTCCTCCCCCCTCTCCCTCCTTCCCACTATCATGACCCCAGTTTTACCTTACAAATCCAGCTAAACCAGAGCATGTACACTGATATAGATAACAGCTCACAACACAGGGAATCCGGGACAGATAAACCTCTCAGCACCAATAATGAGAGTCGCAAGGAGGGAAAGGAAAAGGTGTGGGGAGAAAGGGGGAACCGATCACAACCAATCCCCCCAGGTAACCAACAACACAAAAGTCGATAAAGGGAGACAGCGGTCAGCATAAGACATGAAAACATAATAAGTTATAAATTGTCAAGGGTTCCTGAGGGAGGGCGGTTGGGGGGAAGTGAGCTGATGCCAAGAGCTTAAGTAGAAATAAAATATTTTGAAAATGATGCTGGCAACATATGTCCAAATGTGCTTGACTCAATGGATAGATGGACGGATTGTGCTCAGGGCTGTACAAACCCCAGATAAAATAATTTTTAAGGTTTTGTCTGTTATACTAAGGATGCTGGACTTTAGGTGGTAAGAAGTACTTTAATGGAAAATGTTAGTGTCACATTGGAAGCAGAGAAACTAGTTAGTAAACCAAGAGCTTATACGATCTATGCTAACTGCTGCAGTGAAAGGAACAGATTGCAAGAGATTTATGGGGGAAAATAGGCATGACTGGTTAGATCCAAGGAGACTTCTTAGCATAAGATACCAAAGCTTCCTTGGGCACTACAGTGGTTCTTTGCAGGGCTGAAACAAGGCAATCACAAAGATGGGGTCATTGTCCTCTAAAAAACTTGCTCCAGTCTTCAACAAGAGCAACAATGAGAATGATGAAACAGGACAGGGGAACACTTGGGCTTAACAAGGAAGACACCACTTCACTCAACCCCAGGCCTGCTGAGGGCTTTGTGAGGCCAGGAGCTTGATCCGTGCTGTGTCATTCCAAAACAAGCCTCCCATGAATAAAAGGAAGCTTTTAAAATGAACCATATTCTAGTCCAACTCCAAGTAAGTGAAAATCCCATAAAATAAGCCAAGATGCTTGCGAAATTAGTTAGGTATTGTGTTACTTGGTAGTTTGGCGGGTTTTGTTGTGTGTTTTTTTTTAAGCACAGCTGAGTACAAAAGCATGCTAGTCTCCTCATGAGTTAACCAAATCTATAGAAAACAAGCCCATTCAGACATGAAATCCATGTCACTGACCCAATGGAGAACACTTCTAATTATAGACAAAATGCCTTTTCAACAAATTAATATTTGAGCACTTTATCTTCCAGATACATTCTAGTCACTGGTTTCAGAGCTGGGACGATAATAGGGAAATACAACTTTCAAAATTACCTGTGTTCATGACATTTACTGTACTGGCTAGTAGCAAGGAGCCCTGGTAACTTGGGGAATTACAGATGGAGCTGTGAATCCCAAAATCAGCAGTTAGAATCCGTTAGATGCTGCAAGGGAAAAGATGAGCTGTCTGCTCCAGGAAAGAGGTGAAGTTTCTTGGAAACTCAAAGGGGCAGTTCTACTCTGTCTTTTAGGGTCACAATGACTTAGATTCAATTTGGTGGCAGTGGATTTAGGAACAGTTAGTGGGAGAAGAATGAGAAAGGCAAAGAATCATTATTTCTATGAATTAAACATAGAGGCAAGGGTGCCGGCGCCAGCAAATGACCTCCAAGTCCCATGGCTGATTCCCACAAGGCAGCCTTCTACGAAGCTAAGATCAAGCTTGCCTCCGCCCTCCAACCTTCCTTCCCAATTCTGACTCCAAGTGCTCTTTCCACAACCCTCTCTGTTTTTCACCTGGGTCCTAGAATTCATTGAAATGACCTCACAGAAGATGCTCTAATGTTGGGGTTTATTTGGGAAGTTGACAGCTACCATTCAGGTGGGAAATACTCAGTAACACAATTGCTCTGATAGGACAGTTTGCTCCCACTGTGCCCCCGGGCAGGCATTTCTCTGACCCTCAAACTCTTGGTGTGGCCTCTGCCCTGTCCAGGCAATGTGACAAAGCTCATTTAGTGTTGCCAATAAATGCCCAAGGGCATGCCATGCTGCTGTAGGCCTCAGCCTGAAGGCACTCAGCTCCAACTCGGTGAGTCAGCAAACCTAGCTCTCGTAATTAGGTACCCTGAGAGCACCACTCTCACACCACCTCTCTCAATGAAGCTTTTAGGGTGCGTCCATTTGCCAGCAGAGTGAGCTGGATGGAAAGAAAGGAAGGAAGGAAGAAAAGAAGCAGGGCAAGCAGATAAGAGGCACTGCAGAATCCAAGCAGGGATAATCATGACTTGCACCAGGCATGAAATGGAGAATTTCTGGTTTTGCTTCCGGAATTAGAGCCCCGGTATCCGCTGAAGCAGGGCATGTGCGGTACAAAAGAAAGAGTGGAGTCAGAATCACCACAGGATCTTTCCCTGACAAAGCAGAAGGATGGCATTCCATTCTATCAAAATAGTTGAGGATTGAGAATTGCACTTAGTTTTAGCAGCAAGAAAATCATTGAAGACTTTCATAAGGACAGTCCGATGGGGTGGTAGACAGAGGCTTTTTAAGACAATGGAATTGGTGTGTAGACAACTCTCCTCCCGAAGGTTGGAAAGAAGAACAAAGACTTAAGACAGTAGCCAGAGGGAGAAATGAGCTCAAAACCACAGAAATTAGTTATAATTTACTGGCCAAACTACACCACTAAGGTGAAGATAAGTCCCCCATCATGTCTGTCCAAATTATTTCCCCAGACCGCATTGAAGCTTCTTTGTGATCTCCTTCCAGTGAGTAAAAAATAGGTAACATAAGGAAATAATCAGACATGCAAATCAAATGACAATAGTGGAGCAATAAGAATGCAAACAAACTGGTTTTAGGAACATGTATACAATAAAACAGCAGCAATTTTTAAAATTAGGAATGAGGGAGGTTGAAACATTCTGTGAGAAAAGAGCTTATGAATTTGATCAGCAATAAATAAGAGTTATTTCCTTTATTAAATTCCCTGATTATATAAGAAACGGGCACAAATATTTTCAAACTGTTTCATGGTATCAGTTGTCTCACCAGAAACCTTAGTTCCTGTGGCCCAGTAGACATGCATCTGCTGGAGACAGGAAGCAAAGAAGGCCATTCAGCTAAATGAATGAATGAATCATTAAGTTAAGCTAAATATAATTTCCAGAGTCAGGTCAGGACAACAGGGATAACAACAATGCTGCTTTCTTCCTAAGGCCATGGAAGTTTTCTTGTTTTGTTTTGTTTTTATCACTAAGAATGAAAAAAGAATATTGATTTGAGGCTTCATTCAGAAGATTCCATTAGAATGTACATTCCGTGATATTATAGATAGTTTGTTTCTCATTGTTTTCTCAGGGGAGAAATGTTTCCCCATGGTTACTATGCGCTCAAAGCATGAAAGAAATTCAATATTTTTAAATAAAAGAGAATGATTGAAAGCATGCGAGAATTCATTTAACAAATAAATGACTGGACGTTTTCACTACACAACTATATTAGCCAATTTTAAAAAAACAATGAATCAAAAGTTACAACCCTATAAAACTATCCTGGACAGTGAAGGGAGACATCAGACAGTGTAAGACATGACAAAATAATAATAATTTATGAATTATGAAGGGTTCTTGAGGGAGGGGGAAATGGGGAGGAAAAGGGGAAAAATTAGGAGCTGATCCCAAAGGCTCAAGCAGAAAGCAAATGTTTTGAGAATGACGATGGCAACAAATGGACAAATGTGCTTGACACAATAGCTGTATGTATGGATTATGATAATAATTGTGCGAGCCCCCCAATAAAATGATTTTTTTAAGGAAAAAATATCACATAGTAAAAAAATTACTACACTGGACAATGAAGCAAAAGATAAAGGACTTTTAAAGCCTAGAATTTGCTTCTCTATATGGTATATGTTATATATTTCAGATACTCATACAGAGTATTAATTATTACTCACTTAACTTGGGTGGCCAGTGAAGAAAAACTTAATTTGGCAAAATTAACATTAGGCAGTTTCCAGCAGTTGTTATTCTTCAGGGTAACTTTATTTTGAGAGAAGCAACAACATAAACCATAAATAAAATCACAGTAAACGTGAAAGGTAGGGTTGAAGAGCGATTAGAATCTGTGCTGCTTAAAAAATGAAAATTGGATTAACCTTTACCTGACTGTGTCTCCTTAAAACAAGAGGAAAACCTCCTCCCTCTGTTTTAATGTCTCATGCAATATTCTTTAAGACCCGATAGCACAGCCTTCCAGACTTACTCATACTGTTCAATATTTTGATTTTCTTGTCTCTGCCTGGAGGTTAGACCACATGTGTGGGTGGAGTTGAGAATTTCCTTACAAAAAAACAGATGATGCCTCCTGTCATTTACCTGTGGAAAGACGTTAAGCGGGACGTGAAAAGGGGCTTCTTTGAACTAAGAATTAGAAACTTACTAACATAAATCTAGGATCCCTATAGATTTCTTGTTGGTGAAAGCTGAGCTTACCCAACCAAGTGTTACCATGTGGATTGCAAACTGAGAGAAGAAGATACAGCTGGGTCATTGTTAAGCTGCCTTTAATCATCAGTACATCTTGAGAACAACAATGGCTCAAAGTGGGGCAATTGCTAGGGAAGAAAAAGAACCAACAAAACATTTTGTGGAGTACTTAAAAATCCCTTTCTAATCCTAGTTGTTAATAGGGTAAATGAAACTAAGAAAAAATGTAACTACCAAGTCTACATGAATAATTTCTTTTAGAAGGATCAGTGCAAAGCTAGTTCCTATGAGGCAGAACTTTAATAAGTCCCAAGTTTCCAACTTTTCCAAACTGCCAGCCTACTCTATCATCTCTAATACAAATGGTTCCCCCAGAACCTCCCCAACCCCCCCACCCCCGGCTCCTCAGTACTCTCCCTCCTGTGTGTGTGTTTCATGGAACCCTCTGCAACGACACACAGAACTAAAATTCTTGACCCATCAAGGAAATGGCTCGTTTGGTTGTGGCAACTGGCAAGTCCCAAATCCTGGGGTCAGGAGTCAGGATAGAGGTTTCTCCTGACCCACATGGTTGCAGGAGTTGAATCCAAATAAGCAGATGAGATAGCAAATCCGGTCTGACGTTGAGTGGCTGGCTCAGAGCCCTAGAACTGGAGGGCAGATGATGATAAAGCAGACTCAGGATCCAGAGTGTGAGTGAGCACTTAGGCAGAGAGGTCACGTGGATTCCTGCAGACCATGACCTCAAGGAACTCCCCTTGACCGTGAAAGAGTTTGAAAGGTACTGAGATAAGTGTGGTTACTTGAGTTACACCCTTGAGTAAGGCAGTGGCTTAAAAATATATCACACCCACACTTACGAATGTAATAAACAACTCCCTCCCAAGGGGAACCATACCCACAGCCATAGAGGAACAGCACAAAGTGGAGGATATTTAATCATTCTATAACTGCCAAATTTTATCATTACAAAAATGGCAATCACTGAAAACAATGGTCCAGTCAACTTGAAACATCCTTAACCATACTAACACCTTATTTGCTTTAGCAGCAAGCTGTCCAATTGCCATGGTGGAACACAAACACCTTATTTGCATAGTCCCACCCAATTATCTTCCCAAAGAAAGGTGACCCAACAAAAGCTCAAATTATAAAACAATATCATGAATATCGCATGCAAATAAAATGTTCCTGAAGATCATCCAATAATGACGGCAGCAGTATACTGACATGGAGCTGCGAGAGGTCCTGGCCAGATTCAGAATAGAACCTGGAACAAGGAGCGATCTCGTTGCTGATGGCTAATAGACCTTGGCTGAAAGCAGAGAGTACCAGAACGGTGTTTACTTGTGTTCTGTTGGCTATGCTAGTGCACCTGGCTATGTGGGCCATGGCAAACTATAGATAGCCTTGAGAAGAATGGGAATTCCTGAACACTTCATTGTGCTCTGGAGGAGCCTGTACGTGGATCAAGGGGCAGGTATGCTAACAGAGCAAGGGAATGCTGCAAGGGTTAAAATTTCAAAAGGTGGTGTATCCTCTAACCATATTTATTCAATCTGTATGCTGAGCCAATGATGAGAGAACCTGGACTAGATGAAGAAGAACACAACATCAGGATTGCAGGAAGGTGTATTAGCTACCTGTGATATGCACCACCTTGCTTGCTGAGAATAAAGAGAATTTGAGGCCTTCCTAATAAAGATCAAGGATTGCAGCCTATAATATGAATTACATTTAAATGTAAAGCAAACCAAAATGCTCATAACTGAACCAATAAGTCTGCATGATAAACAGATTTTTATAAATCAAAATTACCCAGATTTTGCCTTAATTAGATCCACAATCAATGGTCATGGAAGCAGCAGTCAAGAGATCAAATGATGTGTGGCATTCGATAATCTGCTGCACAAGACTTTGAGGACTAAGGTATGCCTGACCCAAGCCAAAGTATGTTCAGTCACCTCATATACAAGGGATAGTTGGACATTGAGCAAGGAAGAGAGAAGGAAATGGACGCATTTGAATCATGGTGCTGGTGAAGAATATTGAAAGTACTATGGACTGTCAAAAGAACAAACAAATTTGTCTTGGAAAATGGACAGCCAGAATGCTGTCCTTAGAAGCAGAGATAGTGAGACTTTGTCTCACATACTTTAGACGTGTTATCCCAGAGACCAGTCCCTGGAGAAAGACATCGTGCTTGGAAAAGTAGAGGGGGACAAAGAAAGAGGAAGCTCCTGGGCAGATAGATTGACACAGTGACTGAATCAGCGGGCTCAAACATAAGAAAAATCGTGAAGATGGCACAGACCAGGTGGTTTCCATCCTACTGCACCTTCTATGAGTCAGCACGGACTCCACGGCCCCTTCACAACAACAACGCTCCATCAGGGTGTAGGAGTCACTTCTGTAGGAATCCACCGCCCCACACTATCGAGAGAATGAAGCAGTCACGGGCATGGTGTTCGGATATTATATTAGGAATCGGTTTTGTTTGCTTTGTGTTGCTGTCACAACAAGCGTTCCTCTACTTCTTGTGAAAAACATTCATTCTAATCACTTAGTGTGATAGAAGAATTATACATCATGACCAAATTGTTTTGATCCCAGGAACGCACACATGGTTCCCAGGTAAAAATCAATCAACCCAGTACATCATATTAACAGATGTAAGGTTAAAACACACACACATGTACATCTCATTTGATGCAGAAAAGCATTCAATAAAATCCAACACTCTTTCATCATTGAAGCACTCAGTCAAAGGAAGAGAAGAAAGTTTCCTCAGCAGGAGAGAAGACCTTAAAAATGGTGTTCAATGGCACAAGAGTTTTCCCCAAGGTCAGGAACAAAGTTAGAATGCCAACTTCCAACAACTTTCACCATTGTTCTGGGATGTCTGACAGGGGCAATTAGGTAAGAAAAATAAATGATTCAAACTTGAAAAAAAATAAGTAACAATATCTCTTTTAGGAAATGGCTCCATCTTATGTTTAGAAAACCCATAAAAATCCACAAGAAGTACACTAACACTAATAATGAATTCAGAAAATTGGCAGACTAGACCAATACACAAAAATCGGTTGTTTCAGTATGCTGATAATGAACAATCTGAAAAGGAAATAAAGTAATCCCATTTATAATAACATCTAAAAATTTTAAATATGTATAAATAAATTTAAACAGAAAAATACAAGAGAGTTGAACACTGATTAAATAAATTCAAACTCAAGTCAAACTTGGAATTCTAACTCATTGCAACCCTCGATCGCAGGGTAGAACTGTCCCATGGGCTTCCAAATGGTAACTATTGACATAAGAAGAAAGCCTCATCTTTCTCCCTCCAAGAGTCTGGTGGTTTCAAACTGCTAACCTGTGTTTAGCGGGCCAACACCTAACAACTTCACCACCAGGGTTCCTCAAGGAGACACAAATCAATGGGCAGGCATTCCATGCTCCGAAATCAAAAGGCTTAAGATTCATGACAATACTACCTAAAGGGATCTGCAAAGTCAGCACAATATCTATTAAAATCTCAATAGCCATTTTTTGCAGAAATAGAAAAAAATGGTCCTCAAGTGTATGTAGAATCCCAAGGTACTCAGAAGAATGAAAACAATCTTGAGGAAAAATATCAAAGTTGAGAGACTCATATTTATGAATCTCAAAACTTACCGTATATACTCGAATATAAGCTGACTGGAGTACAAGTTTTGTGCTGAAAAACTCGGCTTTTACACGAGTATCTACGGTAGTTGTGAACCTAGTCAATAGAGAAATAATAATCCCTTTGGCAAACTGGGCTGAGGGAACTGCTATCTCCCAGGCAAAGGCATGACGTGGGATGCTCCTACCTCATCCAAGGCCACTGCCATGGAGTGATTTTGAATCATAGTTACCCATATGGGGCTCCTGAGATGTTATGAATTGTTATGAGAGCAGGCAGTCTCACCTTTCTCCTGAGAAGCAACTCGGGGGGGTGTTTGAACGGCCTACCTAGTAGTTAGTAGTCCAATCGAAGCATAGTCTTCAGCTTGGTAAAGGACAATATGATGATGCTGTTTAAGGAGGTTGAGGTTACTTCCCCCCCAAAGTCACAAACAAAACAAAGATGCCAACAATACAGCCAGGACTCCTTTACCATATAAAAAAATTAACTCAAAGTATATCATCAACCAAGTTTTTAAAACCTAAAACCATAAAATTCTCTGAAAATATGCTGGTAAATTTTCAGAACCTAGTATTTAGAAGTGGATTCTTAGGTTGTGGTCAGGTGTTGTCCGGTTGCTTCCAGCTCACGGCAACCCTACGTGCAAGCAGAACAAAATACTTCTTGATTCTGTGACATCCTCACAAGTGCTGTTACGTCTGAGCCCACTGCTGCAACCATTGTGTCAGTCCCTCTTGTTTAGAGTCTCCCTCTTTTCACGGACTCTCTGCTTCACCAAGCATGATATCCTTTCCTAGGAACTGCTCTGGAAAATATGTCCAAACTACATACGTGGAAATCATTCTGTTTCCATCCAAGGAGCATTCTGACTTTACTTCTTTAAGACAGATTTGTTGGTTCTTTCAGCAGTCCACGGTTCTGCAACACTGGTTTTCCTTTTACAAGCCCAGCTTCCACATTGATATGAGAAAATGGAAAATACCATGGCTTGACTTAGGCATATTATATCATCAACATGAGACTCTTTAAGGCTTTAAAGATGTCTTGGGCAACAGATTTGCCCAGCGCAATATATTGTTGGAGTTCATGATGACTGCTTCCGTGAGCATTGGTTGTGACCCAGGTAAAATGAACTCCAAACTTTTCTCCATTTATCATGCTGTTGGTTATTGATCAAGTTGTGAGGTACTTCTGAGTACCTTGTAATTCCATATGCATTTGAGGGCCATTTTTTCTATTTCTGCTAAAAAGGGATACTGGGATTTTAACAGAATTGTGTTGAATTTGTAGATCACTTTACATGGTTTGGGTTTTTTTTTTTTAATCATTTTGTTGGGGGCTCGTACAATTCTTATCACAACCCATACATACATCCATTGTGTCAAGCACATTTGTACATTTGTTGCCATACACATTCTCAAAACATTTGCTCTCCACTTGAACCCCTGGTATCAGCTCCTCATTTTCCCCCTCCCTCCCCATTCCCTCCTCCCTCATGAACCCTTGATAATTTATAAATTATTATTATTTTGACATATCTTCACTGTCTGACGTCTCCCTTCACCCACTTTTCTGTTGTCCATCCCCCCAGGGAGGAGGTTATATGTAGATCCTTGTAATCCATTCCCCCTTTCTACCCCACCTTCTCTCCACCCTCCCTGTATCACGACTCTCACCACTGGTCCTAAATGGATGATCTGTCCTGGGTTCCCTGTGTTTCCAGTTGCTGTCTGTACCAGTGTACATCCTCTGGTCTAGTCAGATTTGTAAGTAGAATTAGGATCATGACAGTGGGGTAAGGGGGAGGAAGCATTTAAGAACTAGAGGAAAGTTGTATGTTTCATTGGTGCTACACTGCACCCTGACTGGCTTGTCTCCTCCCCGCGACCCTTCTGTAAGGAGATATTCAGTTGCCTACAGATGGGCCTTGAGTTCCCAATCTGCACTCCCCATCATTCACGATGATATGATTTTTTGTTCTTTGATGCCTTATACCTGATCCCTTCCACACCTAGTGGTCACACAGGATGGTATGCTTCTTCCATGTGGGCTTTGTTGCTTCTCAGCTAGATGGCTGCTTATTTATCTTCAAGCCTTTAAGACCCCAGACACTATATCTTTTGATAGCCAGGCACCATCAGCTTTCTTCACCACATTTGCTTATGCACCCATTTGTCTTCAGCGATTGTGTCGGGAAGGTGAGCATCATGGAATGCCAGTTGAATAGGGAGGTATTGGAGAGATGGAAATGCCACTCTCAGAAGTATTCAGACTTTGATGGAGGATATGTCATGAAACATTAGCTTCACGTTTTGATATTCTTATTTAATAAAGTTTTAGACAATTTTGTAGAACTCTTTGATGGTTTTTATAATGATCTACTCCAACTCAGCTCAAAAAACAACCCCACTAAAAATTAAGCAAATAATTTGAACTTACATACAAGTGGTCAATAAGTGCATGATAAGATATCTGATACCATAAGTCATCAGAGAAATTCAATTGAAACACACAACGAGACACTAGTCCATGCTCACTTGGATTTAACAACAATTTTGAAAGGAAAATAGCAAGTGTTGGTGAGGATAAACCCTTATACATGGGTTGTAAGAATGGAAAGAGGTACAATCACTATGGAAAACTATTTTACAGTTCCTGAAAAGTTACGCATAAGATGACCTTACGACAAAAGAACTGACAGCCGAGATTCAAACAGATAGTGGTACACTCCTGTCCAGAGCAGAATTATTCACTATAGCCAAAAGGTAGAAACAGCCTGGATATTTGTTTACACATCAGTAGAGAGATGGATGAAATGTGATATTTACATACAATGTTCTGTTATTCGGCAATAAAGAGAAACGGAGTTCTGATGCATGCTCCCGCATGGATAAGTCTTGGAAACATTATGCTAACTGAAATAAGCCAGGCAAAAGGCCCATAAATTTTGTGATTTCATTTACATGAATCATCTGGAATAAGAAACTGAAAAAGAGATAGAAAGTAGATTAGTTAGCAGAGGCTGAGGCCAGGAGAAAATCACAAGTTATTGCTTAATAAGTACAGAATTCCTATATGGGTTGATGAAAAAGTTTTAGAAATAAACAGCAGTAGTGGTTGTATAACATTGTGAATATTGTTAATCTCACTGAATTAATTATACATGTAAAAATGGCCTGAGATACATTTTCTGTTATGTATATTTTACCTCAGAGCAGCCCTGGTGGTGTGTAGTGTTTATGCATTGGACTGTGATCCTCGGGTCAGCAGTTCGAAACAACCAGTGGCTCTGCAGAAAAAGACCAGGCTTTCTACTCCTGTGAAGTTACAGTCGTGGAAACCCAATGGAGCAGTTCTACCTACAGAAGCCCCATGGGTTAGACTGGACCCCATAGCAGTAAGTCTATCTGGTTTTTGGTTTGTATATTTTACCTCAAAATAAATATGTCACTTAATTTTACTGTCACAGACTAGCAAGACCTAGAAATACTCCACTTACTTTTTTTTACTCTTACATTTTGATTAGAAATTCAGAGATGCTAAATGACTTGCCATGGTTGGAAAAGGCTGTAAATAGCCATGCTTGAGTTTAAATCAAATATTCTGATTCCAAAACCAGGGTCTAATAATAAAACCACTGCCTTATGCTGAACTACTGTTCCCACCTTGATATGATATATATATATATATATACATACACACACACACACACACACAATACTCAAAAGACCACTACTAGTAGGTAGGCAAAGGATCAGGAACCCTGGTGGCATAGGGGTTACATACTGGGCTGATCCCAAAGTTCCATAGTTCAAAACCACAGGAGAAAGACTGGGCTTTCCACTCCGGTAAACAGCTACAATCTGGAAAAGTCTCCAGGGCAGTTCTAGCCTGTACTATGCGGTCCTTATGGATTCAAAGGCACTGAGTGAGTAGGCAGAAGAGGCAAGTTCTATGCTGGGGAACAGTTCAAAAACAACAGCCACCACTCGCCACCCTGTGGGGAGAAGAGGAGACGTTCTGCCCCTGTAAATAGTCACAGTCTACTCTCATCTGTATGGTCACACTCGTCAGAGTAACTCGATGGCAGGGAGCAGCAGGCTAAGAGTCGGCAACACCACTTTGCCTCGGAAGACTTGGTCTCATCCAGCTAGTTGCGTTCATTCATGACACCATCGTGGTGCACATTATGCCTGATCTAAAAGTTGATAATTCAGTCCGCACAGCTGTAGCGTGCAAAGTCTACAAATAAAAGGTACTACCCAGTGCTCTGTGCATCTGAGAATCACTCGAGAACCTGGTGAAAATCAAATTCTGGTTAGTTGATCCTTGGCGGCCCTTGAGAGGCTGCACTTCTCACAAGGTAAGTACATTTTGAGCAGCCAAGTGCTAGAAACGCTAGGAGCTGAAACAATGAATACATGCCAACTATCCTTGAGAAGCTTTTAGTCTAGAATGGAATAAATCATGGCAAATTATATATTGAAAGGAGCACATCTTTCATTGTGGCCTAAGATCCAATTTTTATAAGAGAGATTTTGTGCAACATATATTTTACCCATCTCTGAACCTAGCAAAACTTAATTATAAATTAATGTTCAGTAATAAGATAAGGAATGGTTATGGGTCAGAAAATACATGAAAGCACGGTGTGGTAGTGACAAAAGTCCTGGTTTCACACATTATTTAAATTATGTTAAAATTGTTCACAATATATGTACAACAAAATTCCACCTTTAGTTAGTCATATCAAATCCCCGCTTCTAAAGAAAGACAGGCAAACAAAAATATAATACAAAATTTCAATTCAAATATTTACTAATTTTCTACTCTCTACTAGATATGAAGGCCCTATAGTAGGTATTAAGGATACAGAAAACAAAATAGATAAAATAAACAAACATCCCAGAATGCAATCCAAAAACATATAGTCATTGCCCTTGAATTGATGCCGAAGGATAGTGTCCCTGTCTGACAAGGGGGAGCTGCCCCTGTGAGTTGGCGAGACTGAAGTGCTTGATAGGAGCAGAAAGCCTCATTGTTCTCCTGAAGAGCAGCTGGTGGCTTCCAACTGCTGGCCTTGTGGCTCACAGCCCAGTGTGTAACCACGATGGCACGGGCACTCCAGAACAGAATAAGTTCCAAAATCATAGTTACGTTTTTAGGATTCAAGGGACAAGCACCAAAAATAAAGTGTGAGCGGAATTGAAGGGAAAGTGCTATGATCGGTTCTGACTAGGTTATCAAGGACAACTTCATAAAGGAGACAGAAACTAGAAGTGGAACAAGATTCCCAGAAGTAGAAATAGGAGGCTAGAGGAATTGCATGTGAGGAGAAAGAACGGAAGCATAAATAGCAGATTGACAGGAGCTTAGATGGGCTGAATAATAGAGTGATAATGGAGTGACTACAAATAACGGACATTGAAGGGTAGGTTTGCGTCAAATCATTATCCCACTTTGGGTTTTTGCATTAGCCCAATTTTCCCCTGTGCCAGAATTCCCTTCCCAAAGAGATTTTCCTGGCTTGCTCCTCCTTATTATTAAGGTCTCAAGCTGAAAGTAACATGTTCAGAGAGATCTTCGCCAAACAACCTCTCTAAAGAACCCATATCCAATTTCTATTAAACGTCTTTTTGTTAATTCATTGACTACATTTCCTCAGACCACTTTGAAGAAGAATAAGGCCCAGATGAACCCTCCTGCCTGGAATCACATGAAACCTAGACAAAATACCTGAAACAGTGGCTTTGAAACATTTCACACCAGGCAGTGCAGAACAGGGATCCAAGAGAGGAAAGCAAAGGGAGTCCTCGTTTTGTCCCTCTTTCCTGCCTGGAGATTCACTGCAGGAAGAGGAAAGCCGATGCTCAGTGCTGTCTTTGAACTGAAGAGATGGAATGAAAGATGGACGGGCCAAGGTGGCTAGCGCTGGAAAGGAAGACACTCACGGAAGAGCGATGTGCTGAGAGAGCTCTAGAGATGTGGCTCGGGCCCCTGTCTTCATCTGCACGGTGGTTTACAACCAAACTCACTGCCATTGAGTCAATCCTGACTCATAACAACCCGCCGTGGGTTTCCAAGGCAGGAATAGAAAGTCCAGTTGTTCTCCCACGGAGCTGCTGGTGGTTTCAAACTGCCGATCATGCAGATCACACTCCAACTCGTAACCACTTGGTGGGAAGAAACTACCAGAAGCTCAGGAAAGAACTGCCTAGAAGGGACTAATCGTCCAAACTCCCTCAGAGCCAGAGTACTCTTGTGTTCTTACTTAGCCGGGTAGACAACTTTGTAAGCCATAGGGCAGTGAACAGAATGGTCAGAAATGTATTTCGTCACAAGTGGAGCACAATTAACCCTGCTTTAAATGCTGCTCTGTCCCTGAAAACCAGGATTGGTCAAGCTGAAAACCAGGATTTCAAAGGATCAAACTACTTCCAAGTAACTGTGCTCTTAAAAAATAAAAATAAGAATATAGTATTAAGTAACATACAGGATCCAACATGGTAAAATTCACAAAATGTGATATCGAATAAAATATTATCAGGGGAAAAGGAGAAAAATGAGGATAAAAATAAAAATACTCAGAAATAAAACATAACTAGAATTAGTAGGCAAGGATATTTAGACTATTATTACAAAACTAAGGGTGCTTAATTATTTTTTAGGTAGAGAGATGAGCTTTATTATTGTCCTATAAATTTAAGAACTCATGAGGGAGTACTGTGGCTAACTATATGTCAATATAAGAGATAAGATAAAATGGAAAATCCGGGGAACTCAGGAAAATTGACTCAAAAAGAAATAGAAAGGTTTTATTTGTTTGATTGTTTGTTTTTATCTAAAACAGAATTAGTACTTTAACTTTTTCCCACAAAGAAAAACCTTACCTAGTGAATTCTACCAAAGAATGTATGCTACACTTCACCAGATCTTCCAGGAAATAAAAAGGTTGGGAACACTTTGAAATGCCTGCTAGGAAACTAGAATAATAGCCTTTATGAATAAAGATGAAAATATCCTCAATTAAATATCATCAAACCAAAATGTGCAGCACATAAAAGAGTAAATACACTACAGGTTCCGCAATGACGAGGATGGGATTGGGAGGTGGCTGGAAATGGGCACAAGGTTTCTTTAGGATCAAGATAAAGATTAAAAATATAGAATGTCGTAATGGCTATAAAAGTCTATAAATATACTAAAAATATTGATGACTGTTATATGTAAATGTGAAGTATACTTCAATAAAGTCAACATTTTCTGTGCTTGTTTGTCATATTGGGGTTTATCTCTGATGTATTTTGTCATTGTGGGCAGCCTCGTGAATTTTTGTTACATGTTTTTCTGTTTTTCAGTGTATGAAACTCCGGCTTGATGAACCTACAGAGACAGCAAGTAGAATGGGGGCTCCTGGGGGTCCTGGGGGGGAGGGGCATTAAGGGGAACGGATGTCATGGAGTTCAAGAACAATAACATTCTGACTCCCATGTGGCCTCTGTTCACTTAACTGACAACATCTTCCATGAGTCTATCTATCCACGAAGGTCAGATTCTAAGGTGTCAGGGGTTTGGACTTCGGCATAGCTCTTTAAGGGACATAGCTAAGTCCTACACCATGATCTCAGATTCTGCACCCCTTGAAATAGTAGAGTTATGACTTTTCCTTAGGGCTCTGAAGCCAGATTAGCTGAGGTGTAAGTACCTTCACCAATCTTTCCCTTTAGACAGATTATTTCAACTCTGTCTCAAATTCCTTAAACAATAAATTAAGAGCATGAAAATAAATGAGTAAAATTAGTTTGCAATGAATTAATTAAACTCATACAGTTTTGAAAAGATATCAAATATAAACACTTAGAAATTTCCTGGGACCTGAGAAAAAAGTAAATTATAAATGTAATCTGCTATTATTTTTATGTCAAGAAATTAGATTCTTCCTCCAGCATAAATGACTTTCAAATATCAATAATAAAATTCATTAAATTGGTATACCTCTACTGTCTGGTATGAAAACATAACAATAAATTTCTCACCATTAAACAATTTCAATTATCTGACAACATTCATTATGGCTCAAAATCTCCCAGCCATGGAGTCAGTCCCAGCTCACCATGACCCCAGGAACAGAGGAGACATGCATCGTTGGTTTCTGAGACTTCATGAGTATGGTTCATAAAATCTTTATGAAATAAAGATTTATATAAATAGATCATTCTAATTATTTTATTTACATAAATAAAACATAAAATGTTATGGTTTCATAAAATCTTTATGAGCATAAATAACCTCATCTTTGTTGTGCACCAAGGCTAGTAGGGTCGAACCATTGGCATGGTGGTTAGCAGCCCAATGTGTAACCAACTACTCCCCGGACATCTGTCCTCATTATGTCTAGTTTCTACTACAGCAAATATCAAGGAAATATTTTGAAGGAACAAACCTACAGACATTTCATAAATTAAGAAGAAAAATTCATAACTGAAGATAGGTAAGTTCACAAATTAGGTAAAGAGAAAAAGGAATTATGCTCCTAATGGAGGCTGAAAGATACTCTACCCCACCTATTTAAAACTTTTAAGTGGCTAGATTTACAAACTCTTAACTAAATTAAAAATACATAAAATTGTTGTTAGCATGCACTAACAAAAATGTTGCTGTCTAAATTTCACTAAGAAAATGAAAACCAAGTCACAAGGAAGAAACTAGTTTACTGGGTTAATAACCTATAAGAGTCAAGACCTCATCTACCCTGAGACCAGAAGAGCTACATGGTGCCCAACAGCTGGGACAGTAGATGCAGCTGAATGGAACAGGAGCAAATGTGGAACAGAACACAAATTCTTAAAAAGCCGCCACTTGCTGAGCCAGAGGAAACTAGAGGACTCCCAGAGAGCAACACTCTTTACGCTTTGAATCAAAACTGCCTCTCAGGTCATCTTCCTAGTTTAATAACAGTTGGCACATAAAATTTTTTTAAATGGCAATGCTTGATTTTAAAAAAATCTACGTGACACAATTATTCCACAGCAAAGGTGAAAAGCTAAGGAGACAAGGAAATTAGAGCCTTGGAGATGGAACAACCAGAACACACTTAAAGGGCACATTGCCGTGCGTGCTTCCACAAACACAATAACGTGCTGTTTTACGAAGATGCAAACCATACTGAAGGTGAATGTGATAGACACGTACTTCGTTCCTTGATCCTTCTGAATGCACTCTGACATGTGTTGTCATCGCCAGGTTTTTCCATGGGTAAGTTACAAAAATCGCTATCAGAAAGTGGAATCAACTCGCAATTGCACAGTGGCGGCTGCTCAGTTTAGATTTACAAGTTAACAATTTGTCAAAATGGTCATGCATACACAGCTGCATAAAATATTAAAACATCAGTGATGGCTGTTCAAAGTATTTCTAACCTCAAGAAGACAAATTTGGATGTTTCTCCTTGGCTCAGCCACTATGGAAAGCCACTAGACGAGAGGTTTGTGATTGTGCTTCCATGCACATTACAGCCTTGGAAATCAGCAGTTCTAAGCTGTCCTATAGGTCACTGTGAGTTGGGGTCAATTCAACAGCAATGGCCCCAGCCATGGGCATTGAAAGGAATAATTATCAAATAAGAGAACAAACAATGAGTATCTTTGGTTGAAATCATGTTACTTTTATCATCACAGACTTATACATTATATTGTTATTTCACATATTTTTTTAAAATGAAGATTCACTTCTATTACACTTATATGCACCACCACCACCACCACCCCACCCCCCAGCAAGAAAAAACGGTTACATCAAATCAACTTCAACTCATCATGACCCTGGAGGGCAGGGTAAAACTGCTACTGCTAAGTTTCAGAGGCTATAACTCTTCACAGGAGTAGAAAGCCCTGTCTTTGTCCCTGGAGCGTGCACTGGGAGTTTCAAACTGCTAACCTTGTGCGTTGCAGCCCAACATGCAACCACTACATCACCAGGACTCCTACACTCACCTGTTACCCCACTAATAAATACTGCCAAAGGGCAAGATACAACATAATTCCTGGACTATTTAGGGAGAAAAAGAAAGTCTGGGCTTGATTTTTTTTTTTTGCTTTCTATAATAATCACCTTTCTTAAATTTGTCAATACAAAAATTAAAGACTGGGGAAAGTATGGAAGTAAGATAAATAGTGCTTGATTCATAGTGGAATGGGGGGGGGGGGGGCTTTTTCATTTTTCCTAAGTTTCCTTAATGGATTATTACTGTTAGTCGCTGTTTAGTTGATTCTGGCTCATACCTATGGACAACATCTGAGTTGGAAGGCAGCTGGTCCCATCACCAGAGAACAAGAGAGAGGCAGGGTTTTCTGATCCATTTATCTCTTTGCCCCCCAATCAAACTGTGACCTTACTAATCCCACATATTTTTATTGGCTAGGTTGGCACAATAAACCTACCTATCACAACATCTGTACAGAGTAAAACTATGCAACAGAGTCTTCAAGGTTGTGATCATATAAAGCCAGGCTGCCTTTCAAGATACCTCTAGGTGGTATCATATCATTCATACAATCAATATTTTTTAGTACTCAAATGTTTAAGTGTTTGTGCTACTCACATACTCCTCTTTAATGGAAACATTTTTTATCATTTGAAAGGTTTTCTAAATTTTTAACTATATTTGATTATAAGTAGTAGTTCATATGTGAACTTCAAAAGTTCGGTAATTATCTAGAAATGGTGTTTCTAGATGTAAATTCTACATGTATCTGTACTGTGCTTTTGCAAGAAAATAAACTTCATGTTTTAAACATTACTTATCATTTGTTTTGCTTATGAAACATTTATTATGTCAAGTAAGTGGGTAATTTTAGTGAATATCTGTTTCTAACCCAAATTTTGAAGGAGATGGAATTTCAAATAATGTCCATAAATTCTCCCATGTACTCACATTTAACTTTAAACAACATGGCCATCTGGAAAAGCACATTCAGGGCAGGGGCCAGATAAAATCCAGAGATACATATGGTAGTCAACTAAAAAGGAGGGGGGAAGAAAAAAAAGAAAAGAAATGGATAGTGGGGGAACAGGGCACTAACCCGCCCAAGGGGACGGTATTATTTATATCTCCACGGGGGAAAATGGACCAGACTTCAAAACAGTGCTCCACATGTGAATGCAACACACTGGCATGAATCAGGGCACCAGTAGAGAGGTCTGAGGGGCCATCCCCAATCCCAACTACATGTAGAGCCGCCCCACCCCCAGATGAATTTATTTCAGAGGACAACACTGAAGTTACAGCTCACAGAGAGGAACATATCTGATCAGAGCACACAGGAGCAAATGAAGGGGGAGGAAGAGAGAGTGGAGCACATTCTGGCCCAAGCCTTGAGGATGATATCCCTGCTCAGAGTAGCCAATGCACACATGGCACAGAGGACCCCACTACAAGACACGGCATCCCTCACTGACACATAGACCTACAGGGGACAACACTGAAGATATAATGTGGGAATTACACCTGATCTGACCCCACCACACCGAGGAAAACACGAAGGGTGTGCAACAGAACAGCAAGGGGAGCAGAGCAAAGAAGTCCCCAGGGAGTACCAAAAATAGACTTTGAGGCCAGAGTATAGCATCCCATCAGACTCAACCAGAAAACACTCCTAAAGGTAAAGAAACAGACCTTGGACTATTTACAGGCTTTTCTTTTTTGCCATTGTTCTTTTGTTGTTGTTGTTTGTTTTTTTTATTTGTTTTGCTCTGTCTTGTTTTTGTGCATATTATTATCTCTGCAGGTCTATCTAGATAAGATAGGCAGCATAAACAATCTGGAGGAGAAAATAACAGGTCCAACGGTTCTGGGGGGACATGGGAGAGAGGGAAGTAAGGGAAAGGAAATGGTGTTAACCAGCCCAGGGACAAGGGAACAAGTGATCCAAAATCAGTGGCAAGGAGGGTGCAAGAGACCTGGAAGGGTTTGATCAAGGGTAATGTAACTGAGTGGAATTACTAAAACCCAAATGAAGGCTGAACATGATAGTGGGGCAAGAGGAAAGTAAAAGAAAATAGAGGAAAGAACTAGGAGGCAAAGGGCATTTGTAGATGTCTAAATACAGGCATGTATATATGTAAATATATTTATATATGATGATGGGGATATGGAGCTATTTGCATATATTTATAGGTTTAGTATTAAGGTCGCAGATGAACATTGGGTCTCCCTCAATGCAAGAATACTTTGTTCTCTTACATTGGCATTCCATGATGTTCACCTTCCCAACAGAACCGCTGAAGACAAAGTGGATACATAAGCAAATGTGGTGAAGAAAGGTGAGGGTGCCCAGATATCAAAAAGTATAGCCTCTGGGATCTTAAAGGGTTGAAGGTAAACAAGCAGCCATCCAGCTCAGAAGCAACAAAGCCCTCATGGAAGAAACACACCAGCCTGTGTGACCACTAGGTGTCACCAGGATCAGGTATCAGGCATGAAAGGAATAAAATTCAAATCATTGAGAATGAGGGGCAGTGTGGAGTGGGGACCCAAAGCTCATCTGTAGACAATTGGACATCCCTTACAAAAGGGTCGCAGGGAGGAGACAAGCCAGTCAGGGTGCAGTGTAGCACCGATGAAACATACAACTTTCCTCTAGTTCTTAAATGCTTCCTCTCCCCCCACCCCCGCACCCCCTGCTGCCACTATCATGATCCCAATTCTACTTAGAAATCTCACTAGGCCAGAGGATGTATACTGATACAGATAGTAACTGGAATTATGTCAGTGGTTCTCAACCTTCCCAATGTCGTGACCCTTTAATACAGTTCCTCATGTGGTGGGGACCCCCAATCATAAAATCATTTTCATTGCTACTTCATAACTATAATTTTGCTGCTGTTATGAATCGGGTGACCCCTGTGAAAGTGTCATTTGACCCCCACAGGGGTTGCAACCCACAGGTTGAGAACTGCTGCATTAAGTCACAGGGACTAAGTCAGTGCCTCTACTCAAGAACACTTTGTTCTAATAGTCCGGTATTCTGAGATGCTCACCTTCCTGACACGATCTTTGAAGACAAATAGGTTCATAAGCAGATGCGGTGAAGAAAGCTGATGGTGCCCAGCTATCAAAATATATAGCATCTTGGGTCTTAAAGGCTTGAAGATAAACAAGCGGCCATCTAGCTGAGACGCAACAAAATCCACATGGAAGAAGCGCACCAGCCTGTGTGATCATGCAGTGTTAACAGGATCAGGCATCAAATATCCAGAACAAAAAAACATGTCAATGTGAATGGGGGTGGGGGGGACAGAGTGGAAGCCCAAAGCCAACCTGTAGCAATTGGACATCCCCTTACATAAGGATCACCAGGAGAAGAAGGGCCAGCCAGGGTGCAGTAGCGCACTGATGAATCATACAGCTTTCATCTATCTGCATTGCGACTCATGGCATTAAAGGCTCATTCTTGACCCCACCATCTATACACACCTTTGGGAAAGTAACCTTGTCCTGCTCACTCAGTCTCTGAACTTAACCTTTGGCTTGCTGTGACCAATGAGAGGTTGGTAAAAGTTTAGAAAACACTTTTATAAGACATGCACTCTTGCCTTGTGTCATTTCCATAAGAAGGACATGAGTAAGCTGGTCTGGTGAAAGATAAAAGATGGAACTGAGTTACTTAGGTAAGGCTACTCTAGAATAGCTTTCCCCTGGCCTGTCCCAAACAGGGCAGAATAGCTTATCAAAATTTGGTCATATACACCTAAGGTAACATAATGGAGGGCTGTTGGACCCCTATAGGAACAAGCTACCCAGGCATACCCTAAAATATTTAGTGATTTTTATATGGCCCCCAAATTTTGTAGATATATTTTTTGCAACATTGTGTGGCAAAACCCAAGTGAATCATCATGAAAATCATTAAAACATTTAACTACTGTCTCATGGAGAGAGGGGGGACGGGAAGGAGGACAACGGAAAAGGGAAACAGGGGAGGAGAGGGAGGTGAGGAGAGAGGGGGGAGAGACCAGCGAGAAAGGGGGCTCTCTTGCTAACTAACCCAGGTCAATATACCTTTGGAAACTACTGTCTCAAAAGTTGTGATGATTAAATGATGTAATGCATTAAAAGCAGAAAAAGAAAAAGAGCTTTCTTCTGGTTCTTTAATGCTTCCTCCCTCCCACTATCATGACCCCAATTCTATCTTACAAATCTGTAAGGTAGAACATGTACATGGGTACAGATAAGATCGGGAAACACAGGGAGTTCAAGAGAGCTGAATATCCATACCCAGTGGGTGGGGGGCAGACTAGCAGATTCTCCACTGGCATACCACGCTACAGCCCGAGCTAGAGCAGCTCTGCCCACAGTGGAGGGCACTCTCCGTCAGCAATGGGCTGGGTGAAAGGTGGGGTAGCCTCTGGTTGCCCCACTTTCTAGTGAACAGAATGAGACTGCCCTCTCACACACGGGAGCAGGTAGGCCCCCTTGCTCGATCCCAGCTCCACAGCACACATTGTAAAAGGAGGGACGGAGCAGGCAAAAGCAAACTGCCATGGGGCATGGCGTTGAGAAAAGCATCATACAAGTGCACACCTGGCAGCTGATGCAGAAGGAGAGAGGCCACCCCACACTCTCTAGTAAACCAGAAGGGGCCACCCCACATGTAAAGTTCAAGCAGTGACTGCACCCCCACCTTCCCTACAACCCAACTTCCAAAGGTGGCAGAACAAGCTGAGAGAAAATCACATGGTTAAGGCCTTAATTAACCACAGTGCCGAAGCCAGCCAGGTGATGATATAAAAGCCATGAGATCTTTCCCAGTACCTGACCCTCTGGTGACCTGGGAGTAGCAGACACCACCCAACAGAGGTCGCACTCCCACTGCCTGAGCTAGGGCTATAGAGTGAAAACAGGTCGAATGAGCCTTCAGAAACTGCCTGTTAAAGAGCAAGGCTTGGTACGTGCACACCTGTGGCTGACAAAGAGATGACACGTGGTTGTTCATGCTGGAATAGGGCATTTGGGATGGGGGTCGTGTGTGTGTGTGTGTGTGTGTGTGTGTGTGTGTGTGTGTTTTCCTTCTGTTGGTGTCTATGGGTGGGTATTTTCTATCTGTTTTTGTTTGTTTCTGTATGTGCTGTGTGTCTATTTGCTTGTTCTGTTTTGCTTTGCTTTGTGTTGTGTTGCGTTGAGTTGAGTTGTGTTGTGCTATTTCCCCTCTTTCCAGCTCCAACTGACTGAAGACAAATGTCCCTAGATAACCCAGCCACTGTCATTCCTCCAACAGCTATACCAGTGGTCAAGGACCACCACTCACTCTAGTACCACTGGATCGTCAGACAGACACAAAGACAACAACACCATAATGTCTTGAAGACAACAAATAACTTCAGTTCTCATCACATGACAGAACGGCACAAGCAAGTGAACAATAGCCAGGACCAAAAGACCTTCCCGAGGGAGCAAAAGCATGAGCACTATGGAAAATAAATTCAGAAAAAGAATTCTTAGGTACTTCCAACAGATGCAAATAAAAAATTGAGAAACTTACAGAAATAAACTTAACAATAATTCAGGAAAACACTGAAAATTCAGACAAAATAAATGAAAAAACTAGAAGCTTATTAGAAGTCACACAAAAACAGTATATCGGTCTAGAAGATTAATATTACATTTTTAGAAATAATGATGCTATGAATGAGCAAAACTGTAGACTTGAAACCATGGAAGGTCATATTAGTGATCTTGAAGATAAACTTTTCAGTATCAATCTACTATGAGAACAATTCCAAAAAAGGTGGGGGGGAAATCCAAATAAAGCCCAAGAATTATGTGGTACACTATCAAGAGAAATAACCTACATTATGTTCAGAATTCCAGAATACTAAGAAAGAAAGAAAAAAATCTCAGACAAAATAAGCCAAAAACTTTCTTCTCTGGAAGAAAACATCCGAACACCATAAAAAAAGAGAAAACAATTATTCAAAAAACTGAAAGAACTCCAAATAGGATGGACCTAACAAGAAAATCACTACAGTATATAATCAACCTTTCCAACAGCAAACACAAGGAAAGAATCCTGAGAGCAGCTTAGAAGAAATTAAAAAAATAGCTACCTACAAAGGATAGCTAGTAAGTTCGGATTTCTCCTCAGGTACCATGCGGGTAAGATGGCACGTATATGACACTCTAAAACTAAATAAATTGTCAACCAAGAATCTATCCCCAGCAAAACTGTCCCTCAAATATGAGGGTGAAATAAAGGCCTTTCCAGATAAAGAGAAATTAAAGGAATTTCTAAAAGCAAGATGAAGCTTCCAAAAATATTAAGAGGAGTACTCTCTGGACAGAGAATCAGCAATCGCAGACATCAACCTGAGATCAGTAAACATGACAACAAAACCCAGAAGTCAGGCCATTCATAGAAGTAGCCAAAGTAAAACAGGTTATGAGTACTTCCAACAGGGAACCAGTGAGGCCGATCTGCCATGAAGACACTGACAAAGTACATAGAGGGAGTAGTGCAGCTAAAAAACATTCCAACAAAGAGGTCAAGGAGATTTCAAAGTAGAACAGACTGCTTTAAATTGGGGAAGGTGATAATAAACAGCAAGAAAACCTCAAAAAATTAGATAAATCTTGTAAAAAGAATAGAAAAACACCAGGCCTTAGTAAAGACCGAAGTAGCAGCAAAGAAGAAAATTACAAGAAAACTCACAAACAAAATTAACTCAGTATGAAAAATTATGAGGAGCAAAGACACTAACAGTACCACACACACACACAAACACACAGAATGACAGCAAGAAAATCATACTATCAATGATGACATGGAAAGTAAATGGATTATGAACCAATCAAGAACAGAGTAGCAGAATGGATGGCAAAGTAGGACCCATCAATAACCTGCTTATAGGAAACACACCTTAAACACAAAGACAAAAACAGACTGGAAATCAAAGGATGGAAAACATAGATCAAACTAAGTGAATCCAAAGAGAATAGGGGTGGCAATATTAATATCTGATCCAAATAGACTTCAGGGCAAAATTCAAGATGAGAGACAAAAAAGGCACTGTATAATGATTAAAAGTCAATTGATCAACAACAAAAAGCATAATAAATATCTATGCACCCAACAAAAGGCCTTCAAAGTACATTAACCAAAATCTTGTAGAGTTGAAGACAGAAATAGACAACTCTGTAAGAATACAGACTTTGATACACCGTTCTTAATAAAGAGCAGAGTAAGAAATTCAACAAAGATATACAAAGCTTAGCAACACAAGTAACTACCTTGAAACATAACACTCCACCCAACAACAGCACACTATTTCCCAGCACACGTGGAAAATGCTCCAGAAAAGATAATATGCTAAGCCACAAAGCAAACATTAATATATTTTAAAACATCAAGAGATTCCAAATCACGTTCTCAGATAGCAACACTATAAAATTCGAAACTACCAATAGGAAGATCAAGGAGGAAATTATAAATACGTGGAAATGGAATGACCTGCTACTTGAAAACTACTGAGTAATTGAAGAAATAAAGAATACTTTTTTTAATTACTTGATACGACTAAGAATGAAGATACAACTTTTGGAACACAGCAAAAGCAGCACTCAAAAAGCATTTTATAGAATGCATGCACACTTTTAAAAAGAAAGAACTAAAATCATAACTTTAACAGCATCTCCAACAATTATAAAAAGAGCAGCAAGATAAGTCTAGCTACCAGAAGAAAAGAAATAATAAAGATTAGAGTGTAAACAAATTAACCAGGAAACAGGAAAACAATAGGAAGAATCAACAAAACAAGAAGTTGGTTCTCTGAAGAATTAGCAAAATTGACAAACCACTAGCAAATCTAAGTACAGAAAAGAAAAGGTGATACAAACATCACAAATAAGAAACAAAATACAATACAACAGTCAACTGAAATTAAAAGAATAATATAAATTTGAAAAATTTAGAAGAAATTAGCAGATTTTTAAAAACATACTACCTAATACATACTAAACTAATACAGACTGATATAGAAAACCTGAGTCATAACAAAAGAAGAAATTGATTGGGTTATTTTTTTTAATTCCCCAACAGACACAAGTATGAATCTGAGAAGGTAATAACATTACTGTTGGTGGGTAAACCAGGAAGAGCAACATCCCATCGAGGGGGAAAAACTCTTAAATACTTAAAATAGAACCCAAAGGGAGAAATGCCTGGTACTTTGCTCCTAAATAGACACCTGTTTCTATCCAGCTGTAGTACCCCAGACCTATAGACTACTGGGAGTTTAGAGTCTCTCCTTTCAAACTGCTCAGCATCCTTCATGGGCCACACCAGGGTCCAACCTCAAACTCACCTGTAACAGAGTTTTGAAAATTACATACTCCCTTGGACTTAAGGCCAAAATGCCCCCAGTTTAAGATGAACAGATGACTGCTATCCCAAGGTTATGGAATTGGCATCCATTGAACTTTGGTTCAGATCCTGTGATTTGAGGATGTTCAAGGAATGGTGGCCTGGGACTACCATATATTTACTATTTTAATGACACCCTTGCTATTTTATCACATGTATTAATCTTGTAGGCATGATTCTGCCATTGTTGAGTGTTAGTGAAAGTTTCACCCTATCAGCAGCCCCCATTGTTCATGTAAATAATGTCCAATCACTTAAGAGTTTAATCTGTACAAGTCAATAATTCATGTTTTATACTCTGAAACCAGCCTATATTTGTTTATTTTCCTTTTCTTAACATTCTTTTAAATTCTAAGCCACTGGCTACATTAATGACGCCAGCAACAGAATTACTTTCTACTTCAGCCTGAATGATTTATAATGTTCTGTGTCATAAAATTATAATAATGTCTCTAAAATGAGTCAGAGACGTATATAATACACAGACATATGAATGGATTTTTGGTTCACATTGAATTCTAGGCCCAATCTAAGAACTGTTCATTCTTATTGCATGGCCCTGCCCAGTGTTCACCCTCATGAAGAGATAGCTAAAGATGTGCTTGCTATAGCAAAGTGTAGTGAAGAAAGCACTTGATGTCAGGCTATCAGAAAGAATAGCATCTAGAGTTGTAAAGACCTGTCTTCAAACAAGCTTTGTTCAGTGTGAAAGCAGCACACAAGCCTGTGTGATCCAAGGACTGAGATATAGTTAAAGTTTATTGTGGCAACCTGGCTGATAAACACATGTGGGGTTAATTGAAGAGCGGAGAGCTAAATGGCTCGGTGAGCCTCGCCTTTCTAGTTCTCCAGTCTCTTGCTTTGTGATGGTCGGACCAGGGCGCAGATGCCTTAGCCAGTTCTCTGCTTCAGTTGGCAAGGCTCACTTCCTGTAAGACATCCCCAAGGAAAAGCCACATGGAAATACCCCGATGCAGCCCTGGGTGCTGGAGCAGTCATGTGGAGACCCCTGCCAGTGCTGAGATGCTTACACATACACTGACTTGGCCTTCCTCCTGCAGTCGGCATCACTGTGTGTTTTGTGCGATGGAGGAGGACTTTGTAGATTGGTGTCGGACATATCGGTTAATGGTGGACTTGTGGACTTGGGCAGCACTAGGTTGGGATGTTTTCTTGATGTGCACTTAACCTTTATATAAAACTCTCTCTTATACATACATGAGTTTCTGTGGATTAGTTTCTCTAATGCACCCAGATTGTAATTAATAAAACCCAAATCTGAAGGAGAGATTAATATCCGAGCTTAAATTGCGAATACCCAGTTTGCAAAAAGCTATGAATGACAGAGGAAGCTCAAAATGCATTTGTGGGGTCCCCACAAGGAGTAAGCCCCTGATAAGCCCTCTGACCACAGTCCAGGGATACGGGTAGACTTGCAATCAGAGAGCTCGGGAAAGTTGACTATGGCAGATGCACTTTGATTAAAATGCAGTACCTTGTCATTTGATCTCCCTTTTGACCTATTTTAAAGCTCTTTGCGTTTTTAATAGTTTCTACTTTCTCTTTGAGGTTTTCTACATTTTGTCTAGTCATTGTTGTTGGGATTTTTTTCCTCATTTATTTGCTTTGTGTGATTGTGTTTTGTTTTGTATGATTTCTTGTGTATGAAATCTAAGAGGATTCTGACTCATAGTCACCCTACAGGAAAGGGTAAAATTGTCCTTGGGGGTTTCCAAAACTGTAACTCTCTATGGAGTAGAAAGCTTTTTTTTTTCCTAAAGGGCAGATGGTGGTTTCAAACTACTGACCTTGTGGCTAGCAACCAAATGCATAAGCATGATAGCATAAGGACCAATAGGTAACACCACAATAAACTGAGAAAAAATTTAAGTTGTCAAGCATTTCATCTTACTTGAATCCACAATGAATGTTCATGATGCAAAACTCAAGAAATCCAATGAGATGTTGTCTTGGGTAAATCTGCTGCACACAACCTTTTTAAAGGAGCTGGAGGCACCGGGAATCCAGGGTGGATGATACCTTTAGGATCAGGGGTGTGAGGGGCGATACTGGGAGGGTAGAGGGTGAGTGGGTTAGAAAGGGTGAACCGATTACAAGGATCTACATGTGACCTCCTCCCTGGGGGACGGACAAAAGAAAAGGGGGGTGAAGGGAGATGCCAAATAGGGCAAGATATGACAAAATAACAATGTATAAATTATCAAGGGCTCATGAGGGAGGGGGGAGTGGGGAAGGAGGAGAAAAAAGAGGACTTGATGCAAAGGGCTTAAGTGGACAGCAAATGCTTTGAAAATGATTTGGGCAAAGAATGTACAGATGTGCTTTATACAATTGATGTATGTATATGTATGCATTGTGATAAGAGTTGTATGAGTCCCTAATAAAATGTTTTTTAAAAATTATGGAAGAACAAGGAATCATTTTGAAAACGGAGATGCACCTGACCCAAGCCATGGTATTTTCAGTCACCTCATATGCCTGTGAAAGTTAGACAGTGAATAAGGATAAGGGGGAAAGAGCAGGGAAGAATCGATGCATTAGACTTATGGTGCGGATAAATAATGTTCAAAGGACCATGCACTGACAAAAGCACACACCAAAAAATCGATCTTAGAACAAGTACCATCAGAATGCTCCTTCGAAGCGAGAATGGCGAGAATTCATTTCACCTACTTTGGACATGTTCTTAGCAGAGGCCAGTTCCTGGAGAAGGACATCATGTTGCTAAAATGGAAGGGTGGCGAAAAAGAGCAAAACCCTCAAGGAGATTGACTGGCACAGTGGCTCCAATAATGAGTTCAAAAGAAATAGCGATTGTGAGGATGACACAGGACTGAACACTGTTTCATTCTATTGAGTCAGAACAACTCAACGGCACCTGACAACTATAGGTATGAGGTTACAACAAATGGGAGCCACATTTACAGATGATCACAACATGTACAGGTCATACTTCATAACATTTAGCCAGAATACATAGCAATCGGAACCAGTTACAAGTATTGTTTTTAAAGACACTGAGTGATTCGGAAAATACAGCAACATTTGGGAACCACAGAATAATCAACAATAAACTAAAAGACAACCTGGGGTATGCATGATGAGATAAGTTCACCTCCGTTTTCTTACATACACAAGGCAACTAGTTGGGCCATTTCCACTGTGATAAAGTATGAGAGTTCTTTCAACAAAAATGATGATCTGTCCAACTGGTGGGGAAAGAAGGAGAGGGAACTCCTAGCATGTGCATTAAAATTGGAGGGAAAAGCACATTTGAAAATTTGGATCACTCTAAATAATCAAACCATTTGGGAGGGCGTACTTCAAAGACCTTCAAAGGAAGGCGCCTTTTCCAGAGTGGGATAGGGGAAGATCCTTGGTTTCCCTATACAGTGTTTCTCAACCTTCCTAGTGCCGTGACCCTTTAATACAGTCCCTCATGCTGTGGTGGCCCCAAAATATAAAATCATTTTTGTTGCTCCTTCATAACTGTAATTTTGCTTCTGTTATGAATCAGGCAACCCTTGTGACAAAGTTGTTTGACCCCCAAAGTGGTCTAGACCCACATAAATCTAGTAACTGTCTCTATAGACTAACTACCCTGGATTTCTTATGCAGAGGAACATTTAAAAACAAACAACATATGCAAAAATATTAATATATGAGGATGGGGAAATAGATCTATGTGCCTATATTTATAGGTTTAGTATTAAGGTAGTAGAAAGACATTGGGTCTCCACTCAAGTACTCCCTCAATACAAGAATATTTTCTTCTATTAAATTGGCATTCTATGATGCTCACATTCCTGACAGAACCACTGAAGACAAAGCGGGTGCATAAGCAAATGTGGTGAAGAAAACTGATGATGTCTGACTGTCGAAAGATATAGCATCTGGGGTCTTAAAAGCTTGAGGGTAAACAAGTGGCCATTTAGCTCAGAAGCAACAAAGCCCACATGGAAGAACACACCAGCCTGTGTGATCACAAGTTGTCGAAGGGATCAGTTCTCAGGCATCAAAGAACAAAAAATCATATAATTGGGTGTACACCTCTATGATACGATTGCTGAAGACAATTGGGTGCATAAGCAAATGTGGAGAAGAAAGCTGACAGTGCCCGGCTATGAAGAGGTATAGTGTCTTTTGTCTTAAAGGACTGAAGGTAGACAAGCGGCCATCTAGCTCAGAAACAACAAAGCCCACATGGAAGAAGCACACCAGCCTGTGCGATCACAAGGTGTTGAAGGGATCAGGTAAAAGGCATCATCATAACAAAAAAAAATCTTACCATAGTGAATGAGGTGGGGGAGTGCAGAGTGGAGACCCACAGCCCATTTGTCGGCCACTGGAGATCCCCTTGCAGAAGGGTCTCAGGGAGGAGATGAGCAAGTCAAGGTGCGATGTAGCAATGATGAAAAATACAACTTTCCTCTAGTTCCTAACTTCTTCTCCCCCCATCCCGTCCCCCCCACCCCCCGCTATCATGATCTGAATTCTACCTTGCAAGTCTGGCTAGACCAGAGGATGTACACTGATACAGATAGGAACTGGAAACACAGGGAATCCAGGGTAAATGATCCTCCAGGACCAGTGGTGTGAGTGGCGATACTGGGAGGTTAGTGAGAGAGTGGGTTGGAAAGAAGGAACCAATTACTAGGATCTACATGTGACCTCCTCCTTGGGGGACAGACAGCAGAAAAGTGGGTGAAGGGACATGTTGGACAGGACAAGATATGACAAAATAATAATTTATAAATTATCAAGGACCCATGAGGGAGTGGGGAGCAAGGAGGGAGGGGGAAAAATGAGGACCTGATGCCAAGGGAGAGCAAATGCTTTGAGAATGATGTACAGTGAAAGTACAGATGTGCTTTACACAATTGATGTATGTACGGATTGTGATGAGTTGTATGAGTCCCTAATAAAATTATTAAAAATGAAAAAAACAAATGCTGACAAGAATAACAAAGTAGGCCGCTGCGGCCGCGCCCTGCGCGCCCGTGTGGGCCGCCTGCGCCCTCAGCTCCCAGACGGCCACCGTCATCCTTCTCCTAAGCCCGACCCCGGCGCTGCCCGCAGCGGGGCGGAGGGACGCCTCCCCCGAAGGCCGGTCCGAAGGCCGCCCCCTCCGCCCGCCCGGCCCCCGAGGACGAGGGCTGACCCTGTGTGACCCACAGAACAAGTTGGAAGCAACAGTGCACGACAAAGCTCAAGGCCAGGCCTTCAGCCAGGCTGCAGCACCTGGCTTGGTGTCTCGGTTCTAGGATACTCAAGCAGCAACCCAGCGTCTTCACACGATGACCAGCAGCCAGCAACCAATTTGCCAGCCCCGCCCCGGGAGTCACTTTGAAAGTGGCCGCTTCCGGCCACAGTCAAGCCTTCCGATGATTGTAGTCCCAGCTGATAGGTGACTGCAACTACATCCAAGTCAGAACTACCCAGCTGAGCCTGCCTAAATCCCTGACTAGCAGGACCTGTGCGAGAAAATAAATGCTTACTCCTTAAATTAAAAAAAAATAAATAAAATAAATAAAAATTTAAAAAGAATAACAAAGTAAAACAGATAAAAACGTCAATTGAAAAGAAAGCAGAAAATATTAAAAACTCAAACAAATTTAAATGGATCATAAGGCTGCTAAATGTTAACCTAACTGCATCTGCAACAACCCACTTTCCAATGTGCTCTGCAGATTAGCGAGGCTGTTCACACCCCTGGTTCATGATCAGAGGGGGTTCACCCGGGGCTTCATCCACGTGTATTTCCCTTTCATTTTTAAATTGAAAAAGCTTTAAATGTCTTTTTAATGAAACTGTACCCAGTCTAGTAGACCACGTGATTGTCTGATTCAAAGTGGATAATACATTTCAGCTCATTGATGCCTACGGTACATTCCTTTTCTTTATTTCTTTTGGTGATATACGAACTTCCTAGATTCATAGGTCATGCATTCCACATTCCGATTATGAATGACCGGTTGCAACTGCTTCTGATCCTTTAAGTCGGCCCACATCAGCAAATGCAGGTCCTAGAAGCGTTGCTGCATCCTCATCATGAAGCTCAACTCTATTTTGAACATCTTCCAACCTGAGGGGCTCGTCTTCTGGCACTATAGTTGACAATGTTTTTGCTGCTTTTCATAAAGTTTTCAGTGCTTTATCCCTATTTCTGTTCTTAGTCTAGAAGCTCCACTGAGACCTAGTCTCCGTGAGTGATCCTGCAGGCATTCGAAATCCCAGTGACATAACTTCCAGCAGCACAGCAGCATGACAAACTGACAGACAAGGGGCGGAAATCTCAATTTTGATTTTAGAAATGAAGTCTGTCAGCACTACATAGAGTTAACTAAAGATCTTAAATGCTGTAAATAAAATGGCATAATGCTAAATACAAAATAAAATGAAAACTAATGTGGCCTATAGCTCTGATATTGAGTAGGTATAGGAAATTTAAAATTTGTTCATATTTTAAATAAGTATGAACACTTACTAACTGCTAAAAAAGATTATTTCAGCTCCTCTCCCAATAATTGTACTCTTTTACAAATAGTAGTATCATAAAGGACCTAGCCTGGATAAATTCTAATTGAAAAATTCAATGTCATATGTTGTACAAAAACATCCCATTATAATTTAATAACTATGAATTTTTAAATATTCTTTTATACCAAGAGACGATTTTACTGTGGTACAAATTTTAGAACTATACACCAGAGCATAGTAAAGTAAATATAATTTTAAAATGTTTACAAGGAAACCTCACTAATATTTTATTTCATTCATAAAGTTAAATATACCAGTTAATGTATGCCAGACACCATATCTGTTACAACTATGAATAAGACAGGTAGGAAAAAGTCCTGCTGTACAGATAGACATATACTTTATATTAAAAAGCAATCAATCTTATATCAAGAAGGCATCCAGCCCAACTCAAGTGCATAAGTCGATGCTAGCTGGAGACTTCATCAGACTCACGTATCTGCAGGTTTACGATGCAGAAAGGTGAAGCAGGGTGCAGGAGGTTCATAAGCAGGAGGCTGCAGAGTTTCATGGATCCAAAGTCAGAGGAAACATGGCAGGGCGCCAACACCCCTCAGAGCTGAGGGCAAGGACAGAGTCCCAGCAAGCAGGAAGGTGAATGGTTAGGAGAAATGGAATAGGTCCCCAGTACCTTTCTTATAAAAAGGCCACACGTCCCAGGAGGCATCATCAGGCTGTGAACTGATGCACAGGTTAGACACCACTCTGACGTAAGTGCAAAGTGACCATAAATCTAACGGTCACAACAACTAACTCTCTAAAGTTTACAATAAGCGAATTCCAATAAAAACATAGAATGAACATGACTCTTACTGAAAAGAAGTGATCTGTGAGCTAGCCCTTGAAGGTTGAATAAGAATTTGACTATCAGAGAAAAAGGAATTGCATCCCACCCACTGAAAACAACAAGTAAAAACACAGAGAACTGGAAATGTGTGCTTTGGTAACATGAAACTGAATGTTTGGAGTTGTTGTTGCTTAGTACAGAATGCATGGGTTTGATACAGGACTAAGTACAGGTAGAAGAATGACATGCCTGGAACACAGGCTAGAATTATATTAAGAATGCCTTGACAAACTAGAAGGAGCGTGAACTTCTTTCTCTAGTTAATAAGAACCACTAGAGATTTATAAGTATGATATAGGACTTCTACCCTATGACAAAATAAACTCCATAGAGTAAAATACACTCTTCAGAAGAGCATAAAGAATCATAACAAAATTTCAGAATGTCCACATATTAAACCAAATTTATTCAAAAAGCTTAGAATGAATAGGCGGAAGATGGCGACGGAGTAACACATACCAGAGGGACTCCACAGAATCCAGCCCAGGAGAGTTGCTCAGGGGGAAATTCAACGCCACTGGATTGCAGGAGGCACATCATAAAGATAAGTAGGCTCAGATCCACGGGATTTTGAGGGGCTGGGGGCTTTTGGCTTACCTCAGTGGAAGCCAGCTGGGGCTCGACCCTAGCCTAGCCGCTGTGTCTGCCCAAGCCGGAACCATTTGGAGCCTGTAGCAGGGCTTGGCCTCGGTGCAGCCACAGTTTTCCCCTGCCTGCCTCAGGGCAGGGACAGGGCCCTTGAGGCTCCACCAGCAGGGATTGGTGTTCAGCTGCATTGTTGCTTCTGTTTGCGTCTCTGCTCTATATTCCCACGCAGCCTTGGAGGGCTGCGCAGGGGCTTTTTCGGGGCACAGCCACAGCTTGCTGCGCCGCGTGGGCTGAGCAGGGACTGAACCCAAACCCCCACAGCTCCATAGGCAGGGATCAAGCTTCAGCTACACTGTGGTGCCGGTTAACATCTCTGCTCTCTGTACCCCCACTTCTCTGGGGGCTGCTCAGCAGCTTTCTTGTGACTCTTCTTGGAGCTCAGCTGCAGATTGCCGCTGGGGCTTGGGGCAGGGAGTGGGCCCTTGCAGATCCACAGGCAGGGAGTGGGACTCAGCTGCATAGTTGCTTTTCCTTCCCTCACTTCCCTGTACCCCGGCACAGTCCGGTCTCACTGCTTAATTTTGCTCCCCCCTCTTGTTCCTGAACTGCTCTCTCACACTCCATTGCAGATTTATGGGACACTCCCATTGCCCTAGGGCATTTGCGCCTGGGCCACACCCAGCTAGGTGAGCTCCACCCTGCATAGATAGCCCAAGGCTAGGGAAAGGCCTGCTTTCTCTCCAGGGGATACTCCTCTGACTCCTCACCAGGGAGTTCCTGCCTGTGTACCTGGGGACATAAGGCAGCTCAGCCAACACTTATCAATATTCAAACCAATAGCAGGAACTTCAGCCCAGCCCCTGAAACACTGGGGCAGGCAGCTGACCTGCCATCTGGGGCACTCCCCTGATAGGGAAGCCACAGGAAGATAAAGTGGTAGGTTAATAACCTAGCAAAATCAGCTGTAGGCAGTTCGAAGAAGCATTCCTATAAGTCTTCCAGAGAGAGACTAGAAAATGGCACCTGGTCCCTCAAAAACAATTCAACGCAAACAGCCATCAGCCCCAACGACCTCAACGAAAAAACAGGAGAAACAAAAGACAAAGGCAGAAGATGTGCTGAACATAGCAACATACATAGAAGAAGCAGACATTGAGAAGCCATACAAAGAAACTCTCAGAATGCTGCTTGGAGTCATGCAGGATATGAAGGAAACAATACAGAAAAAGGATGAAACGATAGAGGAGATAAAAGCCATACACCAAAGGGAAATACAGGAGCTTAGGGAGGAAATAACGAAAAACAATAGCAAAATCATGTTCCTTGAGAATCGACTGGAGGAATCAGAACCGCATCATTGTCTTGGAGGACAACCAAGCAGACTTTAATAAACGTGAACAAAAATCTAATAAGAGCATCAGAGAAGCTGAAGAAAACCTAAGAGCTATGTCTGATGCTATGAAGAGGAACAATATTAGAATTATTGGCCTACCGGAGGAAGACACAACAAAGAAGTCATCTGCAACAGTAGCGAGAGAATTCTTGGAGGAAAACTTCCCCAGCCTAATGAATGAAAACCAAGCAACCATCCAGGAGGCTGAAAGAACACCAGCACGATGGGACCCCAAGAAGAAATCACCAAGGCACATCATAGTTAAACTATCCAACTTTGAGGAAAAGGAGAAAATCATGAGAGCAGCTAGGGCAAAAAAAGCAATCACTTATAAAGGTCACCACATAAGGATATGTTCAAACCTATCAGCAGAAACTATGAAAAAAAGGAGAGAGTGGAGTAACATATTCCAAAAGTTGAAGGAAAACAATGCAAATCCAAGAATACTCTACCCAGCCAAATTATCGATCAAGATCGATGGAGAAGTAAAAGTCTTCCCAGACAAGGAAAAACTCAAAAAATACGTTACAACAAACCCAGCCTTACAAAAGATCCTCTCCGACTCAGTATGGGCAGAAGAACAACACTCACCAAGCACAAATAAGAGACCAACACATAGAACAACTTCACCCAGACCACAACAAAGAGAAAACAGACCCCAAAATAGCAATGGCTTAAGGATGGAAAGAAGTCAAGAATGAAACACACACAAAACACATACTAATGATAAAAGAAAGTAGGAAAACTCCCAACACAAAAGGTATAAAATGGCATCACAGAGTCCGCACATTGAGATAATAACCCTGAATATCAATGGCCTGAACTCAGGCATTAAAAGACTGAGACTAGCAGAATGGCTTAGAAAACACAACCCATCAATTTGCTGCCTACAGGAGACACATCTCAAGGCTACAGACAAAAATAGGCTGAGAATCAAAGGCTGGAGAAGGACCTACCAAGCAAACAGCAATACAAAAAAAGCAGGGGTTGCAACCCTTATCTCGGATAAAATTGACCTCAAAGTGCAAACCATAAAAAGAGATAAGGAGGGACATTATATAATGCTCAAGGGAATCATAGACAATGAACCACTAAGCATTGTAAACATATATTCCCCAAATGAGAGACCAGCTCAATACGTCAACCAAACACTCCAAAAGATTAAGAAAGAAATCACAGACTCGACAATTATAGTGGGCGACTTCAACACACCACTCACTGAGAAAGATAGATCACAGGGAAAGAAACTCAACAAGGAGACTAGGGAGCTAATCTCCACAATTAGACAATTTGACCTAATAGATATTTACAGAGCTTTTCATCAAAAAAAAATTTTTTTCTCATTCTTTTCAAGTCCCCATGGCACATATTCAAAGATAGACCACATGCTGGGGCATAAGGCAAATCTACATAAATTTAAGCACATTGAAATAATACAGACCTCTCTCTCTGACCACTGTGCCATAAGACTGGAAATCAACAAAAAGAAGACAAAGAAAATAAGAGCAAATAATTGGAGAATGAATAACTCTCTACTGCAAAAGGAGTGCATACTGGTGCAGATCAGAGATGAAATCAGGAAATTTCTAGACACCAATGAAAATGAGCACACGACGTACCAAAACGTATGGGACACAGCAAAGGCAGTCATCAGAGGAAGGTTCATAGCAACACAAGCACACCTAAGAAAGGAAGAGAGAATCATGATGGATACGCTGACACAAAATTTACAAAAACTAGAGCAGAGTCAGCAGGACAACCCTACTAATAGCAAAAGAAAAGAAATTATAAAAAATCAGGGCTGAGATTCAGGAGAGGGAAAATAAAAAAACTATGGAAAAAAATTAATATCGCTAAAAGTTGGTTCTTTGAAAGGATAAACAGGATCGATAGACCATTGGCAAACCTAACCAAAGAAAGGAGGGAACAAATCTCAATAGCAAGAATAAGGGATGAAAGAGGGGTCATTACAACAGACCCTAATGAAATCAAAAGGATAGTTACACAGTACTATGAAGGATTGTACTCCAATGAATTCAACAATTTGGAAGACATGGAAAAATTCCTGGAAAAACAATCGCTCCCTAGACTATCCTCGGCGGACATCAAGAATCTCAACAGACCCATAGCAATAGAAGAAATAGAAAAGGTTATCAAGGGATTACCAACAAAAAAATCCACTGGACCAGATGGCTACACTGGAGAATTCTACCAAGCATTCAGGGAAGAACTAATACCAATCCTACACAAACTTTTCCAGAACATAGAAAAAGATGGCAAACTCCCAAACTCCTTCTATGAAGCTAGTATAACTCTGATACCCAAACCGGGCAAGAATCCCACAAGAATCGAGAGCTACAGACCAATATCCCTAATGAACATTGATGCAAAAATCCTTAACAAAATACTAGCCAACAGAATACAAAAGTATATAAAACAAATAATTCACCATGACCAAGTGAGATTCATACCAGGGATGCAGGGATGGTTCAACATACGAAAGACCATTAGTATTATTCGTCACATTGACATGAAAAAGTATAAGAATCACATGATTATATCAATAGATGCAGAAAAAGCATTCGACAACATCCAACACCAATTCCTGTTTAAGACACTAGCGAAGATAGGAATGGAAGGAAAGTTCCTCAAGACAATACAAGCTATATATGAAAAACCAACAGCCAAAGTGGTAGTCAATGGAGAAATGACTAACACAATCCCACTGAAAAAGGGGACCAGACAAGGATGCCCCTTGTCCCCACTCCTATTTAATATCATGCTGGAGGTTTTAGCTAACAGCATAAGGCAAAGAAGTGACATCAAAGGTATATGTCTGGGGAAGGAAGAGGTGAAACTATCGTTATTTGCAGATGATATGATTCTATATATGGAAAATCCCAAAAGTTCCACAAGGGCAGTACTGGAAGCAATAGAGGAGTTTGGCAGAGTGGCAGGATACAAGATCAACAAACAGAAGTCCATTGGACTGTTATACACATCAGATAAGACCACAGAAGAAGAGATCAAAAAGGTGGTACCCTTCACAATAGCCAAACACAAATTGAAATATCTAGGGATACACCTGACTAAAAAATCAAAAAATCTATATAGGGAAAACTATAAAACACTATTACAAGAACCCAAGAGCGACCTCAACAAATGGAAGAATATTCCATGCTCTTGGATTGGGAGACTTAATATAGATAAGATGTCAGTTCTTCCAAAAGCACTATATAAGTTTAATGCCATCCCGATACAATTACCATCATCTTTCTTCAAAGAAATGGAAAAACTGATTACCAACTTCATATGGAGAGGGAAGAAACCCAGAATTAGCAGAGAACTCCTCAAGAAGAAGGACACCGTGGGAGGGCTTGCTTTACCTGACTTTGGCACATACTATGCAGCCACAGTTCTCAAAACTGCATGGTATTGGTACAATGACAGATACTCAGACCAATGGAAGAGAACTGAAAATCCAGAAATAAAAGCATCAGCATACACACAGCTGATCTTTGATAAGGGCCCCAAATATATCAAATGGGAAGCCAATGCCCTCTTTAACAAGTGATGCTGGAAAAAATGGATATCCACATGCAGAAAAATGAAGCAAGACCCTTATCTCACTCCATGCACAAGAATAAACTCAAGGTGGATCACAGACCTTGAAGTTAAACCCCAAACTATTAGGGCCATCAATGAGGGAATTGTGACCAACTTGAGAACTTTGGCGCAGGGAATACACAGGCTATCAGAAATAGGGAAGGACACAAACACAGAGAAGGCACAAATCGACAAATGGGATATACTGAAGATAAAACACATGTGTGCATCTAAAGAATTCACCAAGAGAGTAATAAGAGATTCCACAGACTGGGAAAACATCTTTAGCAATAACACATCAGACAAAGGTCTTATTACTAAAATCTACAATACTCTGCAAGCTTCCAAAAAGAAAAAAACCAATAGCCCACTTGAAAGGTGGGCAAAGGACTTGAACAGAAATTTTACAGGGACAGAAATCCGAATGGCCAACAAACATATGAGAAAATGTTCCCGATCTTTAGCCATAAGAGAAATGCAAATTAAAACAACAATGAGGTACCACCTGACACCCTCAAAGGTAGCCCAATTCAAAAAATCAGAAAGCAACAGGTGTTGGAGGGGCTGTGGGGAGACAGGAACTCTCATCCACTGCTGGTGGGCCTGTAAGTATGTACAGCCACTATGGAAATCAATCTGGCGATACCTAAAACAGATGGAAATAGAGTTACCATATGACCCAGCAATTCCCCTACTGGGCATATACCCAGAAGAGGCAAGGAACAAACCAAGACCAGACATCTGTGCTCCAATGTTCATTGCGGCACAGTTCACAATTGCAAGGAGTTGGAAGCAACCCAAATTTCCATCAACTGACGATTGGATTAAAAAACTGTGGTATATACATACAATGGAGTACTACACATCACTAAAAAGCAATGATGAACGTATGCGGCACATAGTGGCATGGGAAGAACTGGAGGAAATCATGCTAAGCGAAGTAAGTCAGACACAAAAGGACAAGTACAACATGAGCCCGCTGAGGTAAGTATTAAAAAAATTTTTTAATGGTGCCCGGCTATCAAAAGAGATAGTGACTGGGGTCTTAAAGGCTTGAAGATAAACAAGCGGCCATCTAGCTCAGAAGCAACAAAGTCCACATGGAAGAACACACCAGCCTGAGTGAGCGAGTGGTCCCAAAGGGATCAGTTACCAGGCATCAAAGAACAAAAAATCATATCATTGACTGCACACCTCCATGATAGGATCGCTGAAGACAAATGGGTGCATAAGCAAATGTGGTGAAGAAAGCTGATGGTGCCCGGCTATCAAAAGAGATAGTGTCTGGGGTCTTAAAGGCTTGAAGGTGAACAAGCGGCCATCTAGCTCAGAAGCAAATAAGCCCACATGGAAGAAGCACACCGGCCAGTGCGATCACGAGGTGCCCAAGGGACCAGGTATAAGGCATCATGCAAAAAAAAAAAAAAGATATAAGTGTGTGTATGCATGTGTATATATGTGTATATGTATATATGTATATATATATATGTATATATATATCATATTAAATGAAGGGGGAAGTGCAGAGTGGAGACCCAAGGCCCAAGTGTCGACCAATGGAGATCCCCTCATAGAGGGGTGTAGGAGAGGAGATGGGTTAATTAGGGTGTGAGGTAGTATCGATGAAGAACACAGCTTTCCCCCGGATCCTGGATGCTTCCTCCCCCCAACTACCATGATCCGAATTCTACCTTGCAGGGCTGGATAGGACAGAGGCTGTACACTGGTGCATATGAGGGTTGGAGGTACAGGGAATCCAGGGTGGATGATACCTTCAGGACCAAGGGTGTGAGGGACAATGCTGGGAGAGTGGAGGGTGAGTGGGTTGGAAAGGGGGAACTGATTACAAGGATCCACATGTGACCTCTTCCCTGGGAGAGGGACAGCAGAGAAGGGGGGAAGGGAGACTCTGGATAGGGCAAGATATGACAAAACAACGATGTATAAATTACCAAGGACATATGAGGGAGGGGGGAATGGGGAGGGAGGAGGGGGAAAAAAAGAGGACCTGATGCAAGGGGCTTAAGTGGAGAGCAAATGCCTTGAGAATGATTGGGGCAGGGAATGTATGGATGTGCTTTATACAATTGATGTATGTATATGTATGGATTGTGGTAAGAGTTGTATTAGTTCCTAACAAAATGTAAAAGAAGAAAAGAGAAAAAAATGATTAGGGCAAAGACTGTACAGATGTGCTTTATACAATTGATGTATGTATATATATGAACTGTGAAAAGAATTGTATGAGCCCCAATAAATTGTTAAAATTTTAAAAAAAAAATTTTTAATTTTTTTAATGCAAAAGTGCCATAGGGGAAAAAGCTACTGTATACAAACATTTCTGGGGTGAAGACTGTCTAGTATGGCAGAGACCAGATCAAAACCAGGGATGCACATGGTAGACAACAGTGTAGGAGGTGGGGAAAGGAAAAGAAAAGGATGAATATAAGGAAGTGGGGGCATGCTGGATGCTTCCTCCCCCCAACTACCATGATCCGAATTCTACCTTGCAGGCCTGGATAGGACAGAGGCTGTACACTGGTACATATGAGGGCTGGAGGCACAGGGAATCCAGGGTGGATGATACCTTCAGGACCAAGGGTGTGAGGGACGATGCTGGGAGAGTGGAGGGTGAGTGGGTTGGAAAGGGGGAACTGATTACAGGGATCCACATGTGACCTCTTCCCTGGGAGAGGGACAGCAGAGAAGGGGGGAAGGGAGACTCCGGATAGGGCAAGATATGACAAAATAACGATGTATAAATTACCAAGGGCACATGAGGGAGGGGGGAAAGGGGAGGGAGGGGAAAAAAAAAAAGAGGACCTGATGCAAGGGGCTTAAGTGGAGAGCAAATGCCTTGAGAATGATTGGGGCAGGGAATGTATGGATGTGCTTTATACAATTGATGTATGTATATGTATGGATGGTGATAAGAGTTGTATGAGTCCCTAATAAAATTTAAAAAAAGAAAAGAGGAGAAAAAAATGATTAGCGCAAAGACTGTACAGATGTGCTTTATACAATTGATGTATGTATATGTGTGAACTGTGATAAGAATTGTATGAGCCCCAATAAATTGTTTAACAAAAAAAGTAACAACTTTATGTACAAGAACAATTAAATATTGAGAAAACATCCCAGCCCCATCCAGATCAAGTCCATAAATCCAATATTATCCCATATGTCTGATACCAATTTATAAATTCCTCTTTAGACTCACAAAACACATGCAATGATGCCAAATCCAGGAAGATAACAGGCCAGTGGGTCTAAAGTCTTATGGGTCTAGTGGCAGTAGAGGCATCTCAGTGCTGGCATGGGTATCCACGTAGCTCCTGCTTCAGGGCTCTAGCTTAGCTCCATGTGTCTTGTCAGCTGGCATGTCTCCCAGGGAGTGAGTCATTGTCCCGCCTGACTCCTTAGCATCTCCAAATGAGGTCATCAAGTTGCAACCTGATTGACAGGGTAAACTCCACCCCTTTACTCCTACATCTCAAATTGACAACAGATTATGTAACTACCACAAGGCAACGATTATAATTATGCTTAAATGGGTAAACAATAAAGAGAAAGCTGTGAAATCTCAGAAAAATAGAACTTGTACAGCAATATAAACTTCTTGAAACTCCCACCATTTGCAGGTGATTTCATATTATATGTAGGAAAACCCAAAGACTCATCAAAAGGTTACTGGAAACGGAAACAGTTGGAAGACTGGGCAATGTGGCAGAACACAAGATTAACAAGCAGACATCAATAGGATTTCCATAAGACATCAAGAAAACAATACCATTTACAATACTCATACAAAAGATGAAATATTTTAACAGTTTTATTGGCACATAATTTACACAGCATACATTTTAATAGTTCAATCATTCAAACACATCAAGGAGAAATGTAAAATCATGACCAAATCAATTTTAGAAACCGCCCACCCCCACCATGGGTAAATCACCTTTAAAATGAGTTGTGTAATCACAGTTGGTTCTAGTATTCACTGTCCCCTCCCATCTTCATTTCCCACTCCCCAAATCCCCCTTCCCTCCCTATCATCCAATCCCACCCCTGCATCCCCTATGAACCCCTGTATCCATTATTATCATTATGCATCCACTCCTCATATGGGTCACAAACTGGGAAACCCAACAGAAAACAATAAAAACCAAACTCAAAATAAGGTGGTAAGGATAAACAATAATTATGTCACAACCGAAATACAAATAATGAGTAATAAAGAACAGGCTCTTATCAACACCCCAAAAGGCAGGAAAGAAATTTCTGTTATGGAACAAGTAACCAACTCAAGTCGAATCTATAGGGATGTCATCTGGCCAAGTATCAAGTTCACTTCAGCATAGTCAAGATTACAATTTCTCAACCTGACAGCAAGGCTGTTTGAGATGCGTGCCTGTGGCTGGAACAGTTCTGACAGAGGCTCAGTCTGGCCAGATGCTTTGCAGATGGGTTTGGGGCCCCCACTCTCCTTTGTAGCCTTCTACAAATTGGGTGTTCATCATTTTAGCTCTGATACTTTTCCCTTCACCATATTTGAATTTTGAAATTGTCATCTTTGTATCACACAAGCTGGTGTGCTTCCTCCATGAGGACTTAAGCTGACTCCTCACTTAAATAGCTGCTTGTTTGACTACAAGCCTTTAAGAGCCCAGACACTGTTCCAATAGATAGCGGGGCACCATCTATTTTATTCACCACACTTTGCTGCAGTACCTTATCTTCAGTGATCCTTTCATGAAGGTGAGTTATTAAGCATGTCATCAGAACTAAGTGTTCTTAAATTGGGACTAGAGTTAAGGAGCAGTCCAGAATGCAAACAAAGATGAAATGCTTAGGAATAAACCTAACCACAAAAGAGCTGTTCATGGCTTTGGGATGAGCGCATTTCCATCCTCAAAGTAACATCCTTACTTTTGGTCTCTCGACTGCTGCTTCCATGAGGATTGTAGATCCAAGCAAGATAAAATTCTTGACAATTTCAACCTTTTTTCCATTTATCATAATGTTCCCTGTTGGTCCATCCAGTTGAAAAAATTTTGATCTTCTTCAACTTGGATCATAATCCACACTGAAGGCTGCAATCCTTGATCTTCCAACAGTAAGTCCTTCAAGTCCTCCTTGCTTTCAGTAAGCAAGGTTGGGTCACATGCATATCACAATTCGTTAATAAGTCTTTTTTTCCAATCCTGATACCACATTTTTCTTTATATAACCCAGCTCCTCTGATGATTTGCTCAACATACAGATTGAAAAAGCATGGTGGAGGGTGCAAGCTTGGCTCACACCTCTCCTGATTTTAAACCATGCAGTATTTGCTTACTCTAAACTGGGGACAGTTTAGAGGCACAGCTGTCTCTTGACCCAGGTATGAGTTCCCCATAAGCACAATAAAGTGTTCTAAATTTCCCATTCTTCCCCTAAAAATATATGGTTATCCATAGCTTGTTTATGACCCACAGAGTCAAATGCTTTTGCATAGTCAATAAAACACAAACATCTTTCTGGTATTCTCTGCTTTCAACCAAGATCCATCTGACATCAGCAATGATATGCTTTATTCCATATCCTCTTCTGAATTCTGCCTAAACCTATAGCTTCTCATTGTCAATATACTACTGCAACAGTTGCTGGATGATCTGTAGCAAAAATTTACTTGCATGTGATATCAATGACATTGTACTATAGTTTGGTCATTCTGTTGGGTCATCTTTCTTTGGAATGGGCACAAATATGGGTCTCTTCCAATCACTTGGCCAAGTACCAGTCTTCCAAATTCCCTGGCATAGCCGAGTGAATGCTTCCAGTGCTCCATGAGCTTGTTGAAACATTTCAAATGGCATTCCATCAATTCCTGGAGCCTTGTGTTTGGCTAATGCTTTCCGTGCAACTTGAACTTCCTTCAGTACCATTGGTTCTTGTGTATATGCTCCCTCTGAAATGGTGGCATGTCAACTAGTTCTTTTGGGCACAGTGATTGTATATTCTTGTCATCCTCTCTTGATGCTTTCTGCATCATTCAATATTTTGCTCAGAGAATCTTTCAATATCGCAACTCAAGGTTTAATTTTTCTTCCGTTTTTCCAGTGTAAGCTGTGCTGGGCATGTTCTTCCTTTTTCATTTTCTAACTCTGGGTATGTGCCCATTTCATTACAGCATGTTATTTTGTGTCCTCAAGCTCCCTTTGAAATTTCCAATTCAGCTCTTTGACACCACCCTTTCTTCCATTGGCGTTAACTACTCTGACTAAGAACAAGTTGCATTCTCTTCTGAAATCCGTGCTGAGTTTTTCTCTCTTTCCTGTTTACTTAATGACTTTTTCTTTTCACCATTTCTCTTGATGTCCTCCCACAGCTCATCGGGTCTTCTGTCATTAGTGTTCAGTTCATCAAATCTGTTCTTGAGATGTTCTTGAAATTCAAGTGAGATAGATTCAAGGTCATATTTTGGCTCCTGTGGGCTTGCTTCAATTTTCTTCAGGTTTAACCTAAACTTTTTTTTTTTCAGAAAAGCTTTAATAGGCATAACCGTCTTAAAATAAGGGAGATATAAGATGAATATTTAAATTGTTTCATAGAATGGAAATATTTTAAATATATAAGAAAAAGCAGCAGTTAGATATACATTTAGGTTCAAGTCAGTTAATGAACAGATCTGAGGTGATAAAATGGGGTATTTTATCTGGAAATAAATCTTTCGAGGTGGTGGCATTGAGAAGAAAATTTAATACTCAGATTGTGGAGAATTTAGTGATAGAGATAATATGACTCACTCTCTTATAGTGAAGAGGTCACTTGTATACACAGCTATATGATAAAGCTGACTGGGAAAAGTCGATAAAGTTACAAGGTGAGAAGGTTTTTGAGAAAATTTTAAGGAAAATATAATTTTACTCATTAGTGGTGAAAAGGGTTAGAAGTGCCTACCATCCTAATGTTGAGGCTGCTTTTATCAGCTTTTAGAAACGAAAAGTGTTGCTATTTCCTCAATCAGAAGCATATGCATTTTGTATCTGTTGCTATGTTTTTTTATATATGGCTTTCCTAAATTGCAAGGCATGTTATAGAAGTGTACTTATAGAAGACTACAGACTATGTTTTATTAAGATACAGATATATATACACATATACACATACACACATATATTTTATCAGGCAATATCAACAAATGTTACTTTTGACATATGCCTAGCACCAGTGAATATTGTAAAATCAAGAGATTTAGAGCTAAAAGAAATGCTAATACAATGCATGGCCAGCTTAAAGACATCTCAGCAATAGGCAGTCAAAATATCTAACATTAAATCTAGACTGACAAGCACTAAAAGATTTTTTAATCATTTTATTGGGGCTCATACAACTCTTATCACAATCCATACATACATCAATTGAGTAAAACACCCTTACACATTCGTTGCCCTCATCATTCTCAAAATTCACCTTCCACTTGGATTCCTGCAATCACCTCATTTTCCTTTTTTCGATCCCCCCTCCCTCCCCGCTCCTCACTCCCTCATGAACCCTTAATAATTTATAAATTATTATTTTATCTTATTTTACACTGCCTGGTGTCTCCCTTCACCTACTTTCCTGTTGCCCATCCCCCAGAGAGGAGGTTACACATAGAACCCCAAGATCGGTTCCCCCTTTCTACACCCCTTCCTTCCCAGTGTCGCCACTCTCACACCGTTGGTCCTGAGGGGTTCATCTGTCCTAGATTCCCTGTGTTTCTAGATCCCAACTGTACCGCTGTGCATCCTCTGGTCCAACCAGGTTTGCAAGGTAGAATTGGGATCATTAACCTAAACTTATATACGAGCAATTATTTGTTCTACAGTCAGCTCCTGGTCTGGTTTTAGCTGCTACTATTGAGCTCTAGAATATCTTCCCACAGATACAGTCAATGTGATTTCTTTGTTTTCCATATGGAGAAGTCCATGTATATAGGTTGTCTTGTGTTGTTGAAAAGGGCATTTGCTATGAACAAGTCATTGGTCTTGCAAAATTCTATTATACAATCTCCAACTTTGTATCTATCACCAAGGCCAAATTTTCCAACTACTGTTCCTTCCTCTTTTTTTCCAACTTTTGCATTCCAATCACCAATAACTATCAATGTATCTTGTTTGTATGTTAGATCAATTTTGGACTGTAAATATTGATAGACAGCTTTAACTTCATCAGCACTAACTTAGTAGTTGGTGGATAACTTTGAATAATATTTGTACTGATTGGATTTCCTTGTAAGTGGCTAGATATAATCCTACCACAGACAGCATTGTACTTCAAGACTGTTTTGCAATGTTCTTTTTGACCATGAATGCCATATCATGCCATCTTGATTGTGCTCTTTCTGGTGGAGTAAATCTTGTGATTTTTCTGATTTGAAATGGCCAATACCAGTCCATTTCAGCTCACTAATGCCTAGGATATGAACTGATCTTTATGCATTCCATTTCATTTTTGACAACTTCCAATTTTCCTAGATTCATACTTCGCACATTCCAAGTTCCAAGCATTAGTAGATTTTTGCAGCTGTGTCTCTTTACCTTGAGTAGTGCCCCCATCAGCAAATGGAGATCCCAAAGGTATCTCCCTCACAGGTTACCTGATTCAAGTCACCATGGTTGGCCCCACTTTAAGAAATCATCTCTTTCAGAGTCACATTTCGAGTGCCCTCCTACCTGAGGTGCCCATCCTCCAACACTATCTGCGACAATGTTCTCCTTCCATTCATTAGGTCTTCCCTATCTGACAATGTTTCAAAGCTATGCAGTGTGTGCTGTGAAGTAAAATCATTTGGTGTGGCTCTTCTATCTATAATCTTTGTAACAGCCACCAAGTGACTGGGTGGTGTATACAAATAAGATGGAAAATACTCATGAATAGGATTGGGCCATTTCACCACGCCTCTGGGTATAAGTAAGCCATCTCAAAAGCAGAATGAGAGAGAACCTCACAACCAGCGGAAAGAAGAGCCATGCTTACCTGGGATGCCTTTGTGGAGAGGTGGCTAGGGGAGAGACCATGAAAACGAAACTGCAGCGGCAGCAGGGATCATGAGACGTAGCAACTGGCTGCCAGCTCACTGAGCCACTAAAGTCTTTGAGCAGATTGGAGTGTCTTTTGGACATTTATCCGTGCGAACGGAACTTTGTAACATTTGCTCAAGCAAGGCAGGGACCAAGGGACCACATGGTTGCGAGGCTGAGGACCTGAACCACAGGCCTGCTGGCACAGAGGGGAAACGTGAAAGTGACAAGAAGTGCTGTGGACAAAAGCTATGGTCTGTATCCTTAATTTTTTTAAATCTGACTTGTGACCTGTTAACTTCCCTAATAAACTCCCTGTGGCAGTTACATAGTCTCCTGTCAACTTTTAATGGGGCAGACCGTACCCTGTCAATCAAATCACAGCTTGATGACCTCATTTGGAGGCACCACAGAGATAAAAAGCTCACTGGAGACCAGACCCACCTTCTGCCTTCCCTTTCCTGCTGTTGAGACACTCAAAGAGCTGGAGGAGGCACGTGGAGACCTGTACCAGCGTTGAGATGCTTCCACTGCCCCTGGATCCATAATACCTACCCACTGGCCTATGATCTTTCTGCATTTGGCATCATTGCATGTGCTACATGAGTCTAAAGAGGAATTTATGAACTAGTATCAAACATATGAGCTAATATCAGACTTATAGACTTGATCTGGACTGGGCTGGGTTGTTTTCTCAATATTCAATTGCTCTTTTACATAGAGCTCGTTCTTATACACATATGTGTGCCTTAGACTTTGTTTCTCTAGTCAACCCAGGCTCGCACACCCCCATGATCAGGAGTATTGTCTGTGAGGTCTCTGTGGCCCTTGCAATGGATTATGGAACCCAGCAGAGAAGTAGAGGCAGGGGGGGATGATGGCTGTCAGAAGAGGACAAAGAAGGTTCGAGGGCGGAGGCACGTTTGAGCTCTGCTGCTGCACAGGAGTCGTTCTTGAGGTAGCTGTGGGACTGGATTCCTCTCTAGGCTCCTGAAACTGGAAGAGGTCAGATGTGGGCCCGGCCCCATTTCCTCAGCATGTAAGTTAGTAGGAGTAGCCAGTTAAATGACAGAAAATCAAAGATGACTTTACAGCTTCTTGTTTTAGTGAATAAGCCAACTTGCTATGACCCGTGCAAAGTAGTCTATACAGGAAAAAGAGCACTTGAGGAATGCAGAAATAAATTCCATTTTTGTACATCCAATCCGAGAAGCCTAGGCAGTTAGCTATCTACATGTATGTCTCAAAATAGAATGCAAAAAAATTATAGATAAATTTGAGATTCAGTCCTCAGAAGAACATGCTAAAGATAGGAATGCCTTTTCTCAGGAAAGAGTTTAGAACAATAACCATAGCTGTCAAGATGATTCTGACTGACCGTGACCTTATGGGATAGAGTAGCACGTGATCAGAGAACTTCGGTGCCAACCAAAAGGTTGGCAGTTTGAACCCATCTGCTGCTCTGCTCTGCGGAGAGAGAAGTGGCAATGTACTGGCATAAAAATGCACAAGCTTGGAAACCTGGTGGGGTGATTCGACTGCGCTACAGAGTCCCTCAGAGTGGAAATTAACCCTCAGTGGGTTTGCTTTGGGATTAAACATTACAGAAGCTAGACTGTCTCCACTTGCCCCTATACAATTGCTGGTGATTGCTCCCATTAACCTGGCAGGTGAGTGCTTCCAGCGGGGCTCCTCGGGGAGAATATTCCAGTAGAACATTAGCAGAGAAAAAAATCATTGTGACGTTCAGGGAAGTAACCAGCTATTAGAATTACTTTACTCTTCTTTCTAAAATAACTATTTTTTTCTAAGTTTGAATGAAACTGACATGTACCAAATTCAGTCACATGTCTAAACATATTTATATGTACAACTAATCTCTGAAGGATGTTTAGGTTCAGAAGGAATATTACCTTATGTGTTGTCAATGATAGGTGTAGGATCAATGTGCCTTTGGGTGTTGTCTCTCTGCAAGTCTTCTTCAAAGTACAGATCCCAAGGCTCCCTGAAAAGAGAAAGGGGAAATTTTAAGATTAGATTGTTCCACTCAAAACAACCAAGCAGAACTGCCCCACAGCTTTCCTAGGCTGTTAACGCAAGCAAAGCCGATCGCCAGCACTTGCTGCTGCCAGCTTTTCAAGGGCAGCGAGGTTACTCATCGCTTGTTCTTTTAACAGCAGTGTCGTCCTTGCTTTCAAATCATTTGCAAGCAAAAGCAGTCAAGTTTGGTTAAATTTCCAGTTCCCAAAATTAACTCTTCCTCAAACTAGGTCTTCTTTCATTCTTCCTTTTTTTTGCTTCGCACATATTTTACTGATCCTTTTGCACTTACCCGAAATCACGCACCCATCACTAAACCCCTGATGGCTGACTCTGAATCAGCAATATTTTATCTGTGACCTAGGCTTTAGTGCCACTCAGTGTTCACATTATGGAATTGCAGCATATCAAACCACGGAATCTGTCATCGTTTGAAAGTCTATTTTGGCCACCAAAAAATTCCTTCATGATTTTAAGAAACTAATTCAAGGTCTCTGATTCCGGCCTTCTTTACTGATAAAGAGGAGTAATATGGAAAACTAAGCATGCACTAAATACATATTGCAACTTTGAGCGGGGAAAATGGCGACTGAGTGCCAGAGATCTTTCTCTGTTCTTTCTGCGCTTGGATCATCTCCTGGTGTTCTGAGTCTCCAAATCTAAATTAACATAGCAACATCAGCAGGGAGAAGATCATTTGTCAGGAAAGACAAGTCCCAGTCATTCAGAGAGAAGACCTAAATAAGGCATACACATTGATTGAAACTAAAAAGCACTGGTTGACATTTATAAACAAAACACTTCAAGTAAATCACCAATTATTGAGGAGGTTGTTGTTGAATAATAATGCTGATAAGGAATGTAAAAGTGAAAAACTAAGTAGGCATTTTACCAGTCCTAACCACAAGCTCCTTGCTAATTTTAGTAAACTTCACTGTGTGAAGAAGAGAAATCTTTAGAGTCGATACTGGATTGTTATATGATAAAAGAATGAATTTTAACCATAATTTTAAAAGAAGAAAATATAGAAAATACATCACAAAGAATATGGAATAGAAGCAAATAAGAATGTGAGGAAGTTAACGAAGAAGGTTTTTAAAGAGGAAAAAATGAGACAAATCAAAATTCACACTGAAAGTGTGAATAGAACAAACATCTTTCAAAATCATCTGGGTGTAGAATTACTTATAAATATCTCGTTTAAAACTAAAACAGTGACACACCCCATAATAATTATTAGAAGTTAAAGAGGCATGGAAGAATAAAATATGTCTTGCAAAAATGTGATTATGCTTTTTCAAAATCTTACATGCAATAAGGTCTAATTTTAAGGGAACTTTTTAAATAATTAAAATGCATTTGTTACAGAATTTTTTTTAAATTTCAAAGGCAAAGGAAAAAAAGCAACTCATAATCTCATTAGCTAAGGATAACTTTTGAGTAGTCTGGTATAAACCTTCCCAATCTTTCACTAGCATAAAATTTTGTATGCTTTAAATGGATCCTAATGATTTTATGACTTGATATCTTTTTGTAACTGTCCTGTAAAATGTAATTTTAAACAACTATTGGTGTTCCAGTTTATACATCACTCTAATTTTATAGACCACGCAAATCACTCTAATCAATCACTTAGCCAATTAACTAAGAACTGACTGCCTCCAGTTTTTGGCTATTGTTTTAATAGCATCATTGTAACTAACTCTCATATTTACACAATCATTGCCTCAGTATAAATAACTGAACATTTTGTTAAATGTTAAAAACTATGCAGAGTTTTTAAGGATTTTGGAAACATTTTCCAATGAAAGAAGTTATCAGTTGACAGATTTTCTACATTTAGATAATACTGAATATCACCATCCTTTTCCACTCTTTGCCAATTTGATGTAAAAAAATGTTTTCTCATGTTTTTAGTTTGCATTTATTTGAATTCCAGGAAAGGTAAATAAATATTATGTTTAGTAGTCATTGGATGCCTCTCTTCATCAATTGTTTGTCAATGACTCTGGCCATCTATAGGACGGAAGGGCACTGTAGCATTATGCTTCAGCGCTCAACTGTGGGGTCAGATTATCATGTTTGAAGCCTAATCCATCATTAAGATCTCTCCCAGACTTATCTGTTCAGTCTTATTTCTGTAAAATAAAGAACAGTATCTAGCTCTCCAGATGAAATGATGGCCTGGTTGTTTCATATTTCAAAAACTCTCTATACGAACGAGTTTCACTCATTGTTTGTCATATGTGCTATTCCCATTGTTCCTGGTAGTCAGTTGCCTTTTATTCCTGTTTATAGCAGTTTTGGCAGACAGAGCTTAAAATTTTTATAGTAAAATCTATCATTCCTTTCCACAGAACTGTTGCCTTTGGCATCATACTTACAAAATCAACAGATTTGGAGAAGGAGTAAAAAGAACGCAACTTTGTCAGGACGGCAAAATCTATCTGGTGTGTGGATTATGAATAAGATCAAACTCTAGCATGCCTCTTCTCGTGCACCTCTGCAAAGGATACACCGTTTGCAGATAGCATTGGTCCGCAAGAGAAGTCTCCCCAAACTGCAACGCCGCCATACACCACACACAAAATTTCCAATGATCACAGCCTGATCAAATTGAATTAAGTTCCTCGCTTTTCAAACTAATCTTTCTGACAACGTTGCATGTGAAAGATTATATGTGACATTAATTATACCACAAATCAAGCAATTTAGTGGGATTGTTCATATCTGAGAGAACCTGTCTTAAGCATACAAGTTTCTTCACACTAGCTTTACACATGTTATACAAAGACTATCAAAGTACAAGCACTATAAATCACTTTAGAGGAGCCAGACGCTACTCGTTTGAACCAAGATGACATTTTTCATCCAGCAGAGGACAGCACATACAAGCTGAAACACCAAACCATGAACTGGCTCTTCTACATGTGCAACAGAACAGCATCCTTTATTGTCATCTCTCCACAGAGATAGCATTTAGTAGATTAATGTATCTCAATTAGAACCATGGCCAATGAAACATCCTTGAAATTCTGTCATTGAAAGTTTTGTTTAATATTAATCCTTCATACCCAAACATCTTAATTGCAAGAGGATTTTTATAATGGCAAGTGCCGTTCAAGAGTTTCATTTCATTTGTAATTCACATAGAAGTTCAAACCAAAAAGGTATCACTGGACGTAGAGCAGGTCTGTTTATAATCATGATGACAACTTGAATTCCAGTGAGCCACTTCAGAAACAGTCATTGAAGTAGGAAAAGTGCTATGTTAGCAAACCAAAGAACTGTGCTGAAACCTCTCACGATTCCCATTGTGCAGTTAGTTAGGGCATAATTTTTCTTCGCTCTAACCTAAAAAAGAGGTTTAAAATCATAATCACAAGTAATGTTACTGATTTCCCCAAGGTCACACGCAAGTAAGTAATAGCACGTCAGTGATAAATTTTTCTTAGTCTGCTACTCTATGCACCACAATATGTAATTTCTGCCATAAACATCTTAAAATATGTAGAAAGTCATAAGAATTGCTAATACTACTTTTCAGCACTGTCATATTTTGTCCGCTGAGCCAAACATACCAGATGTCTTTAAATAAAAGATTTAGACAGCATAAAAATAAAGTGTTATTGTATATGGGCTTTTAAAAATATTCCCAATATATTAGGGAAACCATAAGGTTAAATAGATGCGATTATAGAAGAGAGGAAGAGTTTGACAATATTAATGAAAGATACTTGAAGACAAGGACAGATATAAGGAGATGGGGGAAAGAAAACAGTGGAACATTCATGTAGCATACTGCTTGATAAAGAATATTCTATTTCAGCATAATGATCTAGAATCAAACATTTTCATTTGGGGAAAACTATGGATTTTTTTTCTTTCTTAAGGTTAATGTACCCCCTTCACTGTACAATCACACTAGTTTCTGTGATAAATCGGTTGGGATGAATGTACGGGGCTGAAGGGGCTGCATCTACTCTGTGGTTGCTTAGAGCAAGGTCTGTGGTTGAAACACCCCCAGCTGTCTGCTCCCCTGGAGATTTACAAAGCCCCAGAAACTCAACGCACGGTCATTAAGAGTTGCAAAGGGCTAGATGGCAGTGGGTTTGGTTTTGGTTGGGGAACTATGTTTAAACACACACACGCACAATGAGGGAAAATGGAACTGTCTGTGAGAGCAGATTTAAAACGTATCATACAGCTTAATCGTTAAACCTTGAATCACTTCATGATGGAATGATTAAAATGTATATAGGAAGTATATGCCAATAAAACTGTTTTAAATAAATAAAAATAAAACAATAACTTCATCCTGAGTAGTGCACCTGCTACATTTACACATGGCTAGCTAGTTACTCTCGATGTTAAAGTAAACATCTTTCTTTCTCCTTCATTTAGAACCTAAGAAGAGCATATAGCAATGGTACAAGGTAAAAAGAGATGAGGAAGGGGGGCAAATAGTATCCCTCCAACCCCTTTATATGTATTATATATTTAAAGGGTATTCGAGGAGACAAAGAGGACCTGGTGGCGCTGTCAGGTAACTGGTGTCTAACCGCAAGGTCGGCAGTTCAAACCCATCAGCCACTCTGTGGAAGAACGGTGAAGTTTATTTGCTCCCATAAATTTTTACAGCCTCAGAAGCCTACAGGGTCTCCATGAGTCTGTACCAATTTAGAGGCAGTGGGTTGGGTTGGGTTTGGGTACAGCAACAGATACAAAATATAATTTAAAAAATAATTTATTTTTAGCGGTGAGTCCAAGGAAGAAGGGAACGTTTTAAAATGACCTGTGATGATGGGGACACAACTCTTTTCAAAGTGAGTGTAGTCTCAGATGGTCTCATATGTGGATGAAATGACCCTCAACCTGGTTTTGATCAATTATTATGATTTCTAACTGTTCATTCAGATAGCTTCAAGATTACTCTCTCTTGCCCACAGAAAAGAATCAACGTCCTTACCGTGACAAGAGATATGAAAGCCCCCACCTGTATTTGCAGCCCAGTCTCCCTCCATTTGCCGCTCTGAAGCCCTGCTGCTCTCCCACCTGCGCTGCCCCGCGCTCCAGCCCGGGACTGTGGAGGCGTCTGTGCTTTTCTGAGTTGGCATTTCTTGTGCCAGGTTATCTTTTCCCAGTTAGCCTAGAACGCGTGCATTCATTACTTAGGATGCAATTCACTTACCGTAAGGTTGTGGATTGTTTTTTATTTGTATGTCAGTCTGAACTAAACTAGAATTTTGACTTGCTATGGGCAGAGATAAGCCGACTTATTCCCAGTAGGCATCACACTGCCAGGCTATGGTGTTGAACCATCAAAGTTCAGTGAATGAGTGAAAGGAAAAATGGACAAATAGTCACAGGTTGTTTTACACGTGGACAATCTGATGATCTCTCCTCTCCCTGGTGCTCTCTGCCACTGCCTCACTCTTATCCATAACTCCTAGCCTAGGAAACAAAGTATCTTCTCAGCTTCATAACATTAAAAAAATATATGTTCTGGGAAGATGGAGTCGACATGCATTTCCCTCTGCTTCCCAACAAGTACAAGAGCAGTGTGTGTGATGTAAATAAAAGGCTAAGAGAAGCCTACAGACCAAGTAGAGTCATCAAAACCTGAAGAAGACACCAGGGAAAGTTACTGGGTTTGCTTTTGGCTTCTTATATCCCAGGCTTGTAGCTGGAACTGGCAGGAATCCAGAAACATCATTGGGCACAGACAGAAGAGCCCCAACAAGAAGTGTGTTCCTTTTCACCAAATAAATTAAAACCAAACTCACTGCCATCAAGTCAGTACTAACTCAAAGTCACCCTACAGGGCAGAGTAGAACTGCCTCAGTGGGTCCCCAAGACTGAAATTCTTGACAAAAATAGAAAGACTCGACTCTCGCCCACCAGGGTGGAAATAGGCTACACTCCCACTTATGTTCCCAAAAGTGAACTGAGGTGCTTAGACATCCACCCCCGAGAGACAGTAGGGAAAAGTCTCAAGCTCAGCAGCACCATCTCCAGAGATGGGTTAAAGAAGGCTAAGTAGAGGGCCCTGCCAGCTAGACACGTGATCGCCCCTTGCCGACAGTGTCAGTGGAGACCACCCAGAGCCTAAAGCTAGCCCCAACAAAACACTCTCCTTCCTGCTCTGTGGGGTTAGTGGCATGCTAGTGAAAAGCCAGGTCTTCGTTGTCATCCAGTGGCAAGGAAGCCACCATGGATACAATGCCAGTGGAAACCATGGGGGGAGATCGGATTTCCAGCATCACCCAGCGGTCATGAGAAGCCTCTTCCCTTGAGTATCAAAAAAAGGTCAAGTGGGGACGGTGAGCTTCTACTCCACAGAGATCAATTCCACCCTTGTCCTCCCAAAGAAGTATCAGAGAACATCAACTTAAAGACAAGGTTTTAGTAAGATTGAGAATTCAACGTAATAGGAAAATGTCTAAATGTCAACCAAAAGTCACTCTCCCACTAAGAACCAAGGTCTCACACTGATTATTTGTTTTAATCTATAGATGCCAACAGCAAAATGACAGAGACATTAGAACGATTTTCCAAAAATGTAAAGTAGATGTTAGAAAAATGCCAAAAACAAAATTTTTTAAACCTAGAAAGTCTAAACAACAAGAATACCTAACCAAAGCAACAGAAGATATAAAAAAATGAACACAATGGAAATTTTAGAACTGCAAAATATAATAACCAACATTTCTTGAAGCTCAATGGATAGGTTCAATCGCAGAATAAAGGCCAAAGAGGAAAGATTCTGGAATGAAAATCAGAACAACTGAAATTACCCATCCAAGCATCACAGACCAGTCCACTGGGCAGAGAGTGGGGGGGGGGGCAGGATTAACAATGCTCCAAGGATTTGGTGATGATAATAAAACAGCTAGCCTTTGTGCTGTTGGAATCTGGAGGAAATGAGAAAGACTACGTAGTTGAAAAAGTACTTGATGAAATAATGGCAAAAACATTCACAAGTTTAGAAAGAGATACACCCATATAAGAAATGAATAAACCCACCCATACACACACACACAAACAAAAAAATCATACAGGGTCACATCATAATTAAGCTTATGAAAACTAAAGACACAGAGAAATAATACTCTACGTAAGGTGAAAACTTTGCACAGCAGCGAATTTTCCATTAGAAACCACACAGGGCAAAAGAAAATGGCACAATATTTTTCAACTGCTAAAAGAAAGCAACTGTCAACCTATAACCCTACTTGTGGTTGGTACTGTTAGTTTCCCCAAGGTGATTTTGGGCTCATATGAAGGCTATGTGACAGGGTAGCGCTGCTCCACTGGGCTTTCTATACTTAAATCTATACCTTCCAGCCAGGGGAAACCAGGATACTCTCAGATAAGGGGAAATGAAGAGAACTGTCAACAGCAGACCTGCCCTAAGACAATAGCTAAAGGAATTCTTTAAACAGAAAGGAAATGATAAAAAAAGAAATAACTGTGAGACGTCAGAAAGAAATAATGCAGAAGGCAATAATACCATTAAAAACAATAGATTAACTTTCTGTTTTTGAGTATTCTTTTTTTTATTTAGTAAATCTTTTTATTGGGCTCATACAACTCTTATCACAATCCATACATACATCAATTGAGTAAAGCACCCTTATACATTCATTGCCATTGAGTATTCTTAATTATATTTGACACACAAAAATTATAACACTTTCTTATGTAGCTTAAAATGTATGGCAAGGAAATATTCATGACAATTATATTATAAACGAGGAGGGTCAAATGAATGGAAAGGGAAATAAGTTTCTATACAGTTGTGGTTAGGCTACATGGTCCAGCCTTGATTTTCAAAGCAAATAAAATGAAGCTCAACAAATTTCTGCATCCTAATAACCAATGCAAACCTGCTACATTAGGTCAGATGGAACCTGATCCAACTCTCCCATTCATAAAAGAAGAAATTGAGAACCGATAACATAAAATGATAAGGTCAAAGCTAAAGACATTGATGGTGTTGAAACCTGCCCTAAGCTCCCATTCAGCAATTAATTACCTATCATTCATTTCCTCACGGTACTGAGATTTACACTAGTCACTCTTTGATTTAACACTTTTATCTGTAGATTTTACACTTTCCCAAGAGAAATGACGATCACTTTCTTGGAGATAGTCTGGAAGAATTCAAGAATCCACTGCTTCTCGCCAGCTTAAATAACACACTTTCTGGAATAGAATGGCCTCCTATATATCAGAAGGTTGATGTCCAAACCAGGCCTCGATGCTATGGGCAGCAAAAAAAAAAAAAAAAATCAACAGCCTATACAAATCAGCGTCCCTCCTGGACACATACAGAACCCCACAAGTAATCTCTCAGCTTTTTAGGCACCAGATAGATTCTCACTTTACCTCCTTCCCCTAGCTCTATTCCAACATTTTGGCTTCTACAAACACAAATTATTCAAGGAAAATGAAAATCTCTTACATGGCAAGAACTATATAAGGTGCTAAAAAAATTTTTTTTTTTTAAACATGGCCATTGAGTTGATATATAATCCCAAATTTCAAGGAGAAACCACCGGTGAGAAACAGACAATTGCAAGGACTTAGAATACAAGAGGGAGGAGATAAGGGAGGGTAGGGAAAGCAACTGGGAGGACGGATACAGAAACGATGATTATGAAATGTAAACTCCCACTTAATTGTGTGATAACACGTTAAAATAAAATTTAAAAGTCAAGAGTGCATGCACAGCACTCTGAGAGCACAAGAGGGAATCGTGCCCATTTCCGGGCAGGAGAGGTGCCACTGGGGTGGGAAAGGAGAGGAGTACGAGTTGGATGTAACTAGAGATGGGGAGATGAAGTGAATGGGTCACTCAATTTACTCAACTGGGAAGACGCCTAGATCACACAATGGTTTGGAGTGTTTTAAGGGATATGTGGTTTATTTCGAGGATTTATGGATCAATGCTTCTATATACCTTATGATAAAATTCTGATAGATCTCTTTGTAGATTTAGCTTTTTACATACTGGATTTATTTCAGAGAGAGTTTTGTGTCACTTTGTGTCACTTCCATATAAATATATATATTTATATATAAATAAATTTGTTTAGATATGTAAAAACAACAATATGTAAGTCAAAGAACATGGTTTACCTTTATTTCCACTACTGCCTAACAGTATTTTGTCATATCCACTAATCAAACATTTTCCACTCATTTCTCTGTTGCACGTGAAGCTGGCTGATAACAACATTCTAAATTGCTTTCCAATCAGAGAACCTCAAGAGATTTAAAAACACATTAACCTCAAGCAAGATAGAATGTTTTCATTTTGCAGGAAAATAAAATGCTAATTATTATCCCAAAACCTTCTGTGAAGGTCAAAATTAAATCCATAAGTAAAATAAAAGTGAGAGAAAATTTAACCTATACCTTGAAGGAATAAACTCTTACTCCTCGAGTAAAGATTTTAAAACTTCACTATAAATTAACCTCTTCAATGCTATAGCACGGAAACAGAAGAGTTAATTAAGGACACAGTAATATTGTGTCATTTCTTAAAACCGTCTCACAGGTCTAAGTGTAAATTGCTTGTCTAGCTTAAGATACTTGTTCATGTTTCAGGTCAGTGGATATCTGTCGAGAAGACAGCAAGTGCATTGGAAGTGCTCTTAATTAATAATGCCTTCTCTATACTGTTAGAGAGTCTTCTGCTAAGATTGGAATCAGCAGCAAAAAAATGCCCCCGTTTACTTCAGTAGGGCTGAAGAACATTTAAAAATTGATGTAGTAAAAACAATATGTGTGAGCCACCTGTTTGCTTTAGAGCGACATGGACTGGTATGAAAGGACAGCTGCTGCAACACCAACAACACTTCAAACCCAATCGAGCGCTTTGCCAAGAGACTAAATGTGGGCATCATTTGCTTTATCGTCATGGGATATGTTCATGGAGATTCTTACGGAAGACCATTGCAATGAATATTTCTAGCCACTAAGTGTCACTGTTCGTTTAAATTTTTTTTTTAACTGGGGCTTGGTGACTCAGTAGAATCCTTTGAATGAGGTCAATTAGAAAGGCGGGGGCGGGGAAAAGATTAGCTTATGTAACACATACTTAAAGCAAAGCGACTACACCGATGTAAACTGCCTCAGAGAAATTCCTAGAGATAGAGGTGTTGCTCTCAGTGGCATTGCCAAGTGATCAAATCAGACATTCTGCAAGCTTAAATAAGGTTTGAGCTACAGTAAGCCTTGTAATCTGTTTTTACCTATATAAATGCCAAAACCGAACTGCCACTGTAACGTCTGCCAAGTTTCTTTATATTGTATGTCATTATGCTGTTTTCTTTGATGGTGCCATCAATAAACATGTCTGGGGATCAACTCTTACCATCAGATCTGGTACTATTCCCATTGTTTCCAACGGAGCTGAGGTTGCTGCGCGCTGTGGAGTGGATTCCAGTCTTAGTGGCCCTATGGACTGCAGACCTGCAGACGGAGGCCCTGTCCAGCCTGTGCCATCTTCACAGCCGTTGCTACTGTTGAGCCCATTGTCACAGCCACTGTGTGGATCCACTCCTGTCTTTGTGGGCTGCGCTATGAACGATGTCCTTCTGCAGGAAGGTCCCCTCCTGAACACATGCCCAAAGTCTGGCCCTTCTAACGTGGTGAGTTGGGCTGAGACCAGAAGAAAAGCCAGGGTCAGAGAGGCTCCATTCGGCTCGACCATTTGAAGAAATGGGGTAAGGCAGACGCTCTCCCTGGCACGCAAATATTTAGGTTGCTAGAATCCCCTCCGCCATCCCCCGTCCCCACCTCCTTCACAAGTTTCCTAGACACTCATGCATTTGAGACACAAGCACGCTGCCTCTTGCTAGTCTTTTCAAACTCGTTCAGGAGCGACATGTTGTGGTTGTTGTCAGGTGCTCTTGAGTCCGTTCCCACTTGTCGTGACCCCGTGTCTAACAGAAGGAACCTGCCCCATCCTCGCCATCCCCACAATTGTCCCTCTCTGTGTCAGCTCATCCTCTTTACTGGGCACGATGCCCTTCCCCAGGGACCGGTCTCTCCTGACAATTTGTCCAAAATGCATGAGACAAAGTCTTGCCAACCTCACTTCTAAGGAGCATTCTGACTGTACTTCTTTCCAGACAGATTTGTGTGTTCCTTTGGCAGTCCATGGGACTTCGAATATTCTTCGCCAGCACCAGAATTCAAGTGCATCAATTCTTCTTTGGTCTTCCTTACAAGGCAGGAGGTATATACTCAGAGTTTAAAAACAAGATATTCAGCTATACCAGTCACCCTATAGAATAGCCTGGTTACCTCAACATAGCAATATTGTTATATATTTATGGTTATGCCATTACACTGTTACTGAGATTCCACTACAATTCTCCTGGTTAGCTGCAGACTCTTATAGATTCCATAAATGATACAACAGACGACTTCTCCCACCCCCATCCTAACCCTTTCCCATAATTGGTTTCAGATCAAGCCACTGTAATCTGTACATTTTTATTAGCTTATTTTCATATCCCCAGGCCTTTCTTACTATCCACTGCAAGTAAAGAACCCTTTCAACTGTTTTTCTTCCTTAAAATAGTCCTTAGAATTCATGCATTTGAATCATGGCGCTGGCGAAGAATATTGAAAGTACCAGGGACTGCCAAAAGAACAAACAAATCTGTCTTGGAAGAAGTGCAGCCAGAGTGCTCCTTAGAAGTGAGCAAGGGAAGACTTCGTCGTCTCCTGTACTTTGGGGACATTATTCAGAGGGATCAGCCCCTGGAGAAGATTAGGGGCAGGGAAGTAGAATGGGAGCAACACAAGAGGAAGACACCCAAAGACATGGATTGACAACAGGTTCGAACGTACCAACTGTGAGGGTGGGGACGATCGAGCCAGAAACAGTGTTTCCTTCTTTTGTCCGTAGAGTGATTGTTAGTCCAAACTGACTCAACAGCACCTGACTACATCAGCAACAAAACTACCTTCACCCAGACCTTCTCTAATCTCCACCTCTTTTTGCAAGACAAGCCTGCCTTCATATTAAAATAATGATTTTTCCAGTTTCTATCAGTCAAGGTAGATGTATTTGGGGGTAAGAGGTATTTGGGTTGGGTTTGTTGTTTGTTTGATTTTCAACATTTCATCCTGGGTAATCTTTTATGCTTATAGGACAGGGCTAGAAATAAGTGGAAATTTTTAAATATATAAAAACAGAAGGCATTTAAGAGTTCAGTGCTAAGAGAAACATGGGTAAAGGACAGGATTGGGCAAGTTATCTTTTCAAATAGTAAATTTCTATAGTACTTGAATGTACTATAGAGTTTCCTTAGACCTGGATGAAGGGAGGGGCCATTCCATAAAGATGCGTACAGGGCAAAGGTGCCAAAGCGGAGATCTCTGGCAACAGTGAGTAAAGCAGTTAGGCAGAACAAGGAGTTCACAGAATGAAGCAACTGGTGGCCAGGATGAAAAGAATTTTTTTAAGTAAACTGGAATAAGAAACATAAAGTCAACTAGGTTTTACTCCTATAAACCAGGCAATGATGGGAGTCACAAAACAGTTTCAGCACAAATATGGTATGAAAATGACTTTTTTGGGCCAGTGTATCAGACAGAGATAGAAGACTATTTTGAGTTGACCAATGGCTATATTTTCAAATACACTGTAGATATATTTCAAGATCCTTCATTTTTATAGCCAGTAATTCTTTCTACTGATGAAACCAAGTAAACCAACAAGTGTACATAAAAAAAATAACATTTCTGAGAGGAAAACACAAATAAACCTCTATATCCAAACCTGGGGAAAGTGTAACCCATCTTCTTGATAAAATATTTTTAGTAGCTTCATCATTATGAAGACCATGGAAATAACACAGGAAAAGAGAAAAAAATGGTGATGCTATATAAATACACGATCACTTAGCCCGACTTTTGAATGCAACAAACACCCCCCCCCCCTCCTCCTCATCAGGTCCCAGCAGGCTATGCTAATTCTTCTAAACCAAATTGCTTGTAATAAGTAAGTTGAGAAAACAGTCTACCCAGAGCCTCAAGGAAACAAAGTCCTTGCTCATTAACTACAGATATTCCCAACTCTTTCTAGGCAAGAGTCTCAGGAGGGTATCCACTTCAGTACCCTGTGACAGGGATGTGGCACTGCCAGGCAAAAGTTGGGCTTGGCAAGTAGGGACTGAAGTCCAAGTCTGAAAAGGGAAAAAAAACCAGTCTTCTCCCCTAGGCTAATAAGTCATCACTCCCAGGCTTGTCCGTTCTGTCACCCTGGTCTTCTGTGCACAAGTGGCAAGAGAGGGAGGGCAGTTGAGGCAGGTGTTAGAGTGATGAGGAGGAGTCGCAGAACCAGTTGACCATCAATCAATCAATCATTGTCAATCCTAAGCATGGAAAAGAAAGGGTCGAGCCTTGAGCTGTTATATGCTGTCTTAGCAACTTGGTGCCTCTTGGTCCCCAACTTTGGGTCTTACTCAATAGGGAAAATTCAATTTACTTTTCCATGACAAGAACAAGACTGCTGGTCCCTGAAATGAAAGGCACGGTTTTAATGAAAACTAAAATGCTTCTTAAACCCAAAAAATGTTGCCTGAAGTTTAAAAGCTATCCCTGAAGGACAAGTGTGATGGGCAAAAGAGGAACTTCAGCTCTTTCATAGACCTTAGATAGGGGATCCCTACCATTACACGATAGAGAAAGTTATCACTTCTAAGTAAGCCCAAGAGCTAAGTATCTCAGTGCCTGAAAGACAGGACTTTGAACACACACACACTTCCCAGTAGGAAAAAGGAAGAACCATTTCCAGCATTCGCTGCTCAAAGTTACAGAGTCACTCCACCCCTTCACTACTGTTTACACTCCCAGGTCCGCCTCACTCTAGCCGCCGTGAGCATCTCCATCCCTAGACTTCCCTGGGCAGAGACTCCTTGCCCATCCACGCAAGATAAGTCTAACTCCAAATCGCAGCAAAAAATATTGGGGGTTTCTCTGCCTCCCTGCTGCCAAGGGTCTTCAGGTGTCCAACACAGGTGATCCAAATGCCATTTGGCATTCTGAAATTAACGGGTCTACCTTTGCTCACCTCCCACCTTGCTGTGTTTTCCTTCCCTTACCTCCAAAAATGGAGCAAATTCAAGACAGGAAAGCACTGTCTGTGAACGGTTAGCGTCTCAACTAGGAATTGCTGTGAAATCCATCGTATGTGCTTACCATGCATTGGTTGTAACGGGGCAGCTTCTGTTGTCTGGGTTTGGGTAGACTAGGCTGTCAGAAATGTAGAAGTTTACAGGGAACCTGTTGCCAGCTTACCCTCCCAATAGAAGGAAGGAGCGAAACAATCACAGCAAAATACACTTCTCTAAGCTTCACGGGCCTGGTTAGATAGCATCTTCCCTAAAACTACCACCACAGAATAGAAGCACACATCGTCGACCACTAACTGCAACAGCAGAGCTCCATGAGACCAGTCTGCATCTCCACAGGAGGCCGGGAGCATGGGCTTGGACCGTACAAGCAAATGCATGTAGAAAGCAGTGCGCTTCTGAAACCTCTCACAGACTATCAACATCCGTTAAAAAGGTTCTTGGACTTGCACATAACTCATAACCTTAGCGGTCTCTGCCCTCCTTCCCTTCATAGTGTCTGCATTTTAAACCACTGAGATAATTAATACTTCTCAAGTTAGTCACCAAAATAAGCCTAAACACAGTTCTTTAATAAGATCTATTCTAAGTGTTGGGTGGGGGGAGTTAGCAAGGCTCCCCAATCCTCTAAGAACATGACAATTAGACAAATAAACTGCCCTTGTAAGAGTCTAAACGTCTCATAGGCCAGAGCTGAGCTGCAAAGTCACCTTAAACAGATCCCCGGCCCAAAAGACTTGGCTACTCCTTAATTAAATATTGAATATGTTCAATTGATTAATTAAAGCAGTTTGGTAAACATGTCAATAAGAAGAGAAATTGGCCGATCGGATGCAAAGGAATCTCCAAAAGCTGCAATTTGGCAATGATCATCCAAGCACTGTACCTGAAAAAAAATCTGTTGGTGCCAGAAACAAACCTACAGTGAGATTCCACTATCCTACCTTAGGAACCCTGGTGGGATGGGGGCTACGCATGGACGGGCTCACAGCAGGCTCTGCGGTTTGAACCCACTAGCTGTTCCGTGGGAGAGAGAGGAGTCTGCTCTCTTAACTATTTAGAGTCTCGGAAACCCACAGAGGCAGTTCCATCTGGTCCTGTGGGGTCTTTATGAATAGGACTCTACTGAGCGGTGATTTTGCTGCTTTCAGCTCCTCTTGTTGTGATTCATGTTCAGTAAAGAAGGTGAGGCTTTCACACGTCACACTGGTATGCCTACAAGGATAACATGAGCCAGTCACATACATTTTGAGTATTTCTAGGTCCAGTAACAGTTTTATTTCTTTTATAAAACAGAAATTTTAATATTTGCATTAAAATTTGGCTTCTCACATGATTTTTAAAAATATTTTAGTTGGGCGTTAATACATATATAAATCACATCAAGTATTGTACAATTGCTACTTCAATCAGTTTCCAAACATTCTTTTCTTTCCTGGACTCCTTGACATCAGCTCCCTTTTACCCCCACAACCACTACCCCCACCCCAAACACCCTTATTCTATTTGCTGTTCTTGTAGGTTCATCAATCCTGGGTTTCATATACTGAAAAACAGAAAAACATATAACACAACTTCGAGAAGGTGACAGCACCCAGCCCCAGTTCCTCCAATCTGGGCTTGACCTCGAGCTGTTGGGTGGGGAAGAGGTGCGGTCTGTCCGGGCTGGTGAGGGGGAGTACTGTGGAGACCTGAGGCTACCTCTCCAGGCCCCCGTCAAAAGACAAAGAACAGAGAGCTGTGTCTATGATAAAATATTTCAAAGTGAATAAAGTTTTAAAGACTAAAAAAAATGAGGGTGACCCCCCCCCAATGATGTAACATATCTGAGATAAACCTTAATATGACCTCTAAAAAAAACAAAGAAACAAAAAATACAGAAAATGTTGAGAACCAGATCAGGTCCAGCGTGCATCAGAGAGGCATCAACTGACCTGGTTTTAACCCTTCCAGTCAGGTTTCTCCCTTTGCTCTTCCGAGCTCATCTCTCCAGTACACTCTGCTTAGTCACCACACTCCCGCATCCCTCAGTTGTGGATAGAGGGGGGTCACCAGATAACAAATGTCTCTTGGACTCCCACTGTGATCCATGGCCCCCTGCACACTGGACGCTCACATTTTAGGCTCTGATACGAATGCCTTCTTCAAGTTCAGATGATATGATTTACAACCTGTCAGTGACTGATGCCGGTGTGCTTCAGCCATGTGGACTTAGTTGACATCTCACTTAGACAGCTGCTTGTTAGGAAACAAGCCTTTCAGATCCCAAATGCTATTTTATATGATAGCCGGGTACCATCTAATTTCTTCACTACACTTTGCTATAGCACCCGTCTCTTCTTGTTCCCTTCCTGAGAGTGAGCACTGAGCAGGGCCATGATATAAGAACTAATTGCTCTCAAGTTGGTGGCTTCCCACCTGATCTGACTGCAAGTAATTAGGAACCAATCAGGCTAACTAGAGTTTTTCAGTCCCTGTTCCAAAACTCTCAACACATATTAGCAAATCTGTGAGGTGGCACATGGCACATGGATCAGATTTAATAATAAAATTAAGTTCCCTCAGGTAATGAGCACCAATCAATGAGGGCTCCCTCATTCTCATGTGGCAGAAATCAGAAACACGACTATGTGTGTACCAGGTCTGAAACACCGCCAAGTGGCTCCATTGTATGATATTGCTTTTTCCCCGTCAACCCCCAGCAAAAGCCATTCCTTAACAAGTCAGACCTGGTGGCGTACTGGCTAATGTCAGCCTGCTACCGGAGAAGTTAGCAGATCAAAACCGCCAGCCACTCTGAGGGCGAAAGATGCGGCTCTCTGCTCCTGGAGATGCGGCTCTCTGCTCCGAAACCACAGGAGAGTCGCACCCTGTCCAAGAAGGTAGATATGAGTTGGTATCACCTCACTGCCAGAGAGTAGTAGTGAGACATGAGAAAATGCACCTAGAATTTCTCTTCTGACAGTAAAGGTATTTTTCAATAAATAAAAAGGAGACTTCTAAAACAAATCAAATAGGCTCATAGATATCCTTTCCCTATACTGAAAATTTTAAATTATACACGTGGCATTGCAAACAGACATTTATGCCATGATTTCTCTACCCATGCTCTTGGCAGACATCAAAACATTTTTCCCCTGGCCCCCGGTGTGTCCTCAGAATCATTCTTAGCACAATCCCCAGAGCAGCCAGGCAGTTAGAGTTCACGTAATGCGTGATCTGCTCACCATCTCCGGTATAGCTCTTGGGTTGCTTCGTGCTGATATTTCATGTTCTTTCAATTGCCAAAAGAATCACTCTGAGTGACTCATGTGTAGGTATCGTATACGAAAATACATTTTTGCTCGCAAAATTCAGTAAAGAATTCAAATGTTATGCTAGTGATATTAAGCTTGAGGTTATAAGTTTAAAGGAGAAAATTAAACCCTGATCTTCAATTATTTGAGTTCCTCTTCTTCTCACTTTCCTCCGTCTTTGACGGCCTGTCCTGTACTTTTGCATCCCTAAATCCTGAAGAAGCTCACATCAGTGGCACAGGGCAGTCACTGAGAGAGTGGAGGCACAGAGCCAGCTGGCACAGAGCTCAGAACAGAGCGGCGGAGAGTGAGGAAGGCTTAGCCAAGAACCAGGAGAGACGGTAATCCTGCTTTATTCACTGCCTCTTAATTGCCCATAAAAATGTATTATCTTGCTGTAAGGTATGGTAGGAATAGAAGGATATTGTTAATAGCAGTCTTAAAACATGGGAAACGTTTTCATACATTTTAAAAGGCTTCCTTTTGCATTTCTACTCAAAAACTTACCAAAGGAATTGAGGCTAAGCTGCCTCATGAGGGGCTAGAACAAAATGTAATAAGAGAATTTTCCTCATTTTGAAAAGAGCAAATCACAAGGAAAAAGAGGACTGCGTGTGCCAAAGCAAACTCTATTTTCAGTTATAAAGGCAAAGAAAGATAAGCAAGAAAGGCCTGGTAGATGCAAGAGACTGTCCAGGCCTGGTAGAGCACACAAAGAGAAGCTCAAACTGAAAGGAAAAATGGACACAGTCAAACGGCAGCCACAAGTAAAGCTCCACTGCTACATAAATTGTGTTGTGAATATTAGCCGAACCACTCGCATGAGAAAAAATATAAAACAATGAAAATTAGCAAGAAAGACATGCAGCAATCTCTCTGGAGCACCTACGAAAATCAACAGAAAAACTATAACAATAAGATAAAAGTCAGTAAGGTAACAAGACAGAAAATTAGCTCACCAATCATAACTTTCATCTATAAACGATAAAATAGAAGACTTGGGAACTAAAAAAGAATGTGCAGGAGGCACAGGGAAGCCAGGGTGGACGATGCCTTCAGGACCAGCGGTGTGAGGGGCGAGGCTGGGAGAGTGGAGGGTGAGTGGGTTGGAAAGGGGGAACTGATTGCAAGGATCCACATGTGACCTCCTCCCTGGGAGAGGGACGGCAGAGAAGGGCGGGAAGGGAGACTCCTGATAGGGCAAGATATGACAAAATAACAATCTGTGGATTATCAAGGGCTTATGAGGAAGGGGGAGCGGGGAGGGAGGAGAAAGAAAAAAAAGAGGACCTGATGCAGAGGGCTTAAGTGGAGAGCAAATGCTTTGAGAGTGATTAGGGCAAAGAATGTACGGATGTGCTTTATACAATTGATGTATGTATATGTGTGGATTGTGATAAGAGTTGTATGAGCCCCTAATAACATGTAGAAAAAGAAAATGATTATGGCAAAGAATGTACAGATGTGCTTTATACAATGATGTATGTATATGCATGGATTGTGATAAGAGTTGTATGAGCCCCTAATAAAATGTTTAAATTTTAAAAAAAGAATGTGCAAACCCATATGTGGACAACCATGCAACTCTCATGAGATAGGTAAAAGTAGAAGGCCCTGTGTGGCACAAACTGCTAACAAAGGTGGGGCTTTGAACCTCCCCAGAGGTACCTCAGAGGAAAGGCCTGGCTATCCGTTTCTCCGATGTACAGATCTAGCCTTGAAAACACAAGAGAACGGTTCTACTCTGCACCCCTCAGGTCACCTGGAGTTGCAGTCAACTGGATGGCAACTGACTTGAGTGTTTTTGGTTTGTTTTGGGCTTGTTTTGGGTTTGTTTCTGGTTTGTTTAGAGCTGACCAATGTAAATATCTTGAGATATCACTTCTCCCAAGCCCCCAATCTCAACAAAATGACCAAGAAATTCTTGTACCTAAATATTTTCACTCCAGAGTTTATATCTGCAAAATAAACAAGCAAGACTGGCTAGAAAACCACAAGAAAAATAAAAAGAGTCATGGGGTGGGAGTGGCAAACCTTATCAGATATGAAAACACACTACAAAGCTCCTGTAACTTGCCAACACATGCACAGACCAGAATATAAAGCCAAGAATACACCTGTGTCAATTTCAAAACTTAGCATATCAGAAAGTTGACATTTCAAACCACTTCAGAAAAAAAAAGAATTCTTTAATAAATGGTATTGGAACAATTGGATAACCAGTTGGAAAAATATATAGTTGGATCAATATGATACCATATACTACAATCAAACACCAACTGAATGAGACGTCCAAATACAAAAATTGAAACCATGTACACAAACATGATTGAGCACTTTCATAACTTGTGAGTGGGAAAGTCTTTTGAACTATGACTTAAAATTCAGGGGCCATAAAACAAAAGATTGCTAAGTCTGTCTTTATAAACACAAATTTGCATGACCAAATATATGCAGAAAAATGTATCTCACTCTACATATCTACACATGTATGCACACATATACGCAGGGAAATGTGCAGGAGAAGCTAGAACTCAAGAACAAAATCACTAAGAGCCTGACAGGGAGAAAAATTAATAGGCGACAATAAAGAACACTAACAACCTTTAAACAGATTATATATGCTGAGTCTCTCTCAAGAGAGAAATGCAAATTAAACTACACTGAGATCTGTATTTTTACCTACCAGACTGGTGATGTTCCAAAAGTTTGGCATGGCACTGGGTTGCCAAGGCTGTAGGGGAACAAGCGCTTGCAAACATTGGTGGCTGGAGTCATCCCTACGGAGAAGAATCTGACAATACCGAACAAAATTAAGGACAGACTTAGCTTTGACCCAGAAATCCCATATCTAGTATACTATTTCCTTAAGATACACTTTCAGAAATTTGAAACAATATAGGCACACAGTTCTTTACTCAACATTATTTGTCATATGGAAAATTAAACCAACTCATATACGTGTCCGTGGGGACAGGTTACCTAAACTCTAGGACAGCCACAAAATGAGCCACGAAGAAATGAGGAGGGACTCTGTGTACTGCATTAGCATGGTATCGCCTCCACAACAAAAATGTACAAGACTTGCTACCCTTTTTATAAGAAAGGATAGATGCAAAAGGGTGTGTGTGTGTGTTTATGTATTTGCCTATTTTGCAAAAGAAAACCTGGAAGGATAAACCAGAAACTAATACAAATTGTAAACAAACTTTAAAAACGTATGGGGGTGAGAATAACGTAACACGAAAGACAAATCTTGCTTGTTTCACAATTTTGCCTAGAGCCAACACACACGCATATGTGTGCACACACTCTCTCCCTCACTCTCTTTCTTCCTTTTTTTTGGCTAATCTAATATTCTGCAGTACCCTGACATAATTAGAAACTGAGAGCCGCTATAAAGCCTAAATTACCTTTTTTAGAGATCCTTAGGAGCAAACTTGGCTCATATTTTGTAGTAACACATTATTCGCATCTAGTTATGAATGAAAGAACTGGCACCATGTAAGAATTTGGTAGCTGGTTTTCTGATTATCTTATATTAAATCAACAGAGAGAATTTACATTTTCATATAGTGCCTAGGTCAGTTCCATGTGTGAAAAAAAAAAGCCTTGTGATGATGCTGGTCTGTGTGTTCAAGAAAGAGGGGGAATAATTCTTTATCACATTATTATCTGGGGTGAATAAATATTCATAGAATTTGCAAAACAACACATTTCTAAAATGCAAGTCAACTGTAAAGATCATTTATGAAGCAAGTAATAAAGGACTGAAAAATACACGTACAATCACAGTTACCTCCTACTGAAACTTTATTCTAGTAAATTTTAAAGTGCTACCTGAAATAAAAGCAGTGGCAAAGTTCACTTCAGTAATTATAAAAAGATTGTGCTTAAATCAGGTCTGGCCTCCCCGAGCCTCTGCCGTTTTAGCCGGCCTGGAGAAAAGGGAGGGAGTTAAGAAATGCACATTAGGGTATCCAGATGGAGAAGCAGAACTAACACCTTTTTTTTCCCCAATGAAAGACCTATTAAAAATAGAGCCATCTCAGAGATTGAGCTATTAAATTACTTTCAACATCAAAGAAAAGCAATTTAAAGGTAAGAATATACTGTAATTTTTCATTCTCATTAGTAAATAAATATCCATCCACAAGAATGTAATATAGCATTCACAAGGAGGTGAGATAAAGGTTTTATTATCATTTTATTATGAAATATTTTATGCTAACAAAAATGCATATGAACCTGCCACCTTCTAAGAGTGAGAATATTACCAATAGCATTGTAAACACCTCTGTGTTCTTCCGGGAGCCTATCCCTCCACCTACATCAAAGTCACCGTGAGTCTGAATGTGATCATTTCTTTTATCGCCCTCTTGACACATTAAAAGTTTCAGTTTTCAATAGTTTCATTGATTTCCTCTTGATGGTTTCTTTTCAGTTGAGGTTTGTCTGTGTTTTGTCTAGTCATTGTTGTCGGGTGTTTGGGGTTTGTTTGCTTGCTTGTTTGCTTGCTGGTTTTGTTTCATGTGATTTTTCTGTCTCTGTCATCAAGATAGGTAAATCTAGAGGCAGTAATTGTATTAATAATTACATAGGACCATGGCCGGGAGGATGAGGGGACATGGGGAGCTCACAAAGATGAGAAGAAAATGTTCTGAACTTGATTGTGGTGATGACTACACAACTCTTCTTCAGACGATGGAACAATTAAATTATATGATAGGTGAAGTATATGTCAATAAAACTATTGACACATATGTATAGTTTTACCACATGTACATGGATTCCTGTAAAGTATTTTCTTTTATTTAGCCCCCTTTTAATCATTATAAAAGTCATCTAAGCTAAACTAAGTTCTACTGACTCGGTCCCAACTCATAGGCACCCTATAGGAACTACCCCTTTGGTTTCCAAGACTGCAAATCTCTACGGAAAGAGAAAGTCTCGTCTTTTTTTTCCAAAGAATGGCTGGTGGAGCTGAACAGCTGCCTGTACTGTGAGCAGCCCAAAGCGTAACTCACTGCCCCAGCAGGGCTCCTTATAAAAATGATACCATACACCAATCAGTCTTCTAGGACTGGAGTTCATTACGCAACTACCTGTTCCTAAGATGCATCCACATTATTATGCAAAGCTGTATTATGTTCACTCTTACTATGTAACATATTACACTGATATTTTTAGGAGATTCAGGGGACAGACGATAAACTAAGTAATGCCACAAGGAAGCAATCAAACAGATCAAGAAGATGAGACCTTCTGCAGGGCAGCTGTCCCAATTACTTCAACAAGGTGTCAAGAAAAATGACATGTTAAAAGAGACTTACAAAACTGAACAAACAATCCAATGCAATGTGTGATCAGGGTTGAATCATGTTTTCTACAAACTAACTGCAAGGCATTCTTTAGAGTAATTGGGGAGAGATCTTATGAACTGGTGAGATGTAGTCAATTAGTATGGCCCTTCTAGCCATAATCCCTTATGTGATGTATTCTTCGGGACTCTACCTGTGGCTATAATCCCATTTTGAAGGAAGTTCTCTGCTACACTAATGCACAGAATTAAGTTAGTACTCCGCCCTGACTATTAGAGTCTGTGAACCAAGTCGCACCCTTCATTTCCTTAGGGACATGATCTGCTAGAAGACAAAAACGCAGGCAGCTCCATCAAAGACATTCCCATGAGCTTCAGAGCTCCAGAGAAAAGTCCCAAGACTATCTGAGGAAGAGCACGCTCCAGACCTCTGAGGTGGTAAGTGGTCAACAACAGGCACCAAAGACTCCGGGACAGAGCAGAGAAACTGAGCCTAGATCACATACCAAGGCAAGGAAAACAGGAAACACAAAGGAGAAGCAGTGCCCAGATGATGGGACTTTAAGTGACATGCAGGCTTCCTGGTCTCCTGCTGAAGCAGAGGCCAGTGGGCTACGTGGCTGCGAAGCAGATAAACTGAGAGAGATTTGGCTGCTGGCTAAAGAGAGATTTGGCTATAGATCAATGATTATATCCTTTCTGTTTACTGATCCTGAATTGGGGTAACCTATTAACTTCCTTAATAAGCCCCCATGGGAACCCTGGTGGTGTAGTTGCTATTGTTGGGCTGCAATCCCAATGTCCAGCAGTTCAAAACCACCAGCCACTCTTTGGAAGGCAGAAGGGGTTTTCTACTGCCACAAAGAGTCAGTCTGAGCAAAACCCACCTGGAGAGAATCTAGTCAGATTAAGCCACCGGCAGATTCCCTCTAGCTATAGACCAGCCTCTTCAACAGGTTTACTATCAGATAGACACTGTAATCATGATTACACTGGATTGAACTTGATACTTGGTCTGCCGACCTCCCTCTTGACCCAACCTGAAATTCTTCTAGGTGCAAGTATTTCTTGCTAGTTCCATGACAAAAATTCCTTTCCTGGTCTTTTAAATATTCACAGTGGTCTTTTCTTTCTTACTCACCATTTGTGTTTTTATCTTTGTTATTTTATCCTTACTACTTTTTTTGTTCCTGTTTTTTATTGTCACTGTTGGGTTTTTTCCAGTTTGTGAAGCATAAAAAAGTAGATGCATAGAGATAAGAATAGAAGCAAGGGTTTATAGGGGAGGTAGAGGTGGGGGTGGGGGAAGCAAACAATGTCTGTGGGAGGGAGGAGGCAGCACTAGAACCGATGGTGATTACGCAACTCGCTTTAAAAGTGATTTAACCATGGGAGGGGAGTATTCTAAAATTGGTTGTGGGGATGATTTTACAACTCTTCTTGATATGATTGAACTATTGAATTGTGTGCTATGTGGATGAAGTGCCAATAAAACTTCAAAATAAATAAGAATCACAGTCTCAGAGACCCACGGGTGCAGTTCTACCCTGTCCTATAGGGATGCTGTTAGTCAACATCAACTTGATGGTAGTGAGGGTTTTTGGTTTGTGTTTTTAATAAGCGCCCTAATTGTGAGTATTGTCTGTGAGTTCTGTGTGGCCATTATAACAAATTACTGAACCCAGCACGGAAGTACAGTACCATGCTAGGAATGGTGTCAGGCTAGGTTGAAGGAGAGAGGGGGAAGGCATGCCTGGCCCCTGTTTCGTGGCAATCTGGAAGTTGGAGAAGATCAAATATGCTTTCCCAAGCCATTTGCTGAAGTTAGGGATTAGATGATACTAAATCACTTCTTTTATATTTAAGAAAATATTATGTTGGCTGATACCAAACCAAACTCACTACTATCAAATTGATTCTGACTCACGGCGACACTACAGGACAGGGTAGAACCGCTCCAGTGGGCTTCTGCAACTGTAGCTCTCTCTTTAAGGGAGCAGAAAGCCTTGTTTATCTCCCCTGGAGCCACTGTTGGTTTTGAACTTCTGACCTTGCAGTTAGCAACCCATCACATATAAGTGGGTCCAAGTAGTTCAAATCTGTGTTGTTTTTCAAAGGTCAATTGTATTTCACAAAATAGCTTTCCTCTCTAACAATGCTGTCATTTCTAAAATACCACTTACCACTTAATTGGGTCACACAGAAATTTATTTTCTACTAGAAAGACAGGATTAAGGTTTAATTGATTTTTTTCGGTCAATGATTCTGAAAGTAATTATTTGGTTTAACAACCACTTCAAATAGTTACAAATTAGTTTTTCTGGCTTTGTCATTTAAGATTAAGAACTCAAGGATTTTTACAGATTCAATGTCCTTCAATAAATATGGAACAATAATGTTTTACTATGCTTAAATTTTCACAATTTTGGCCATTGGGAGTCCCTTCAAGCTGATGCCTGTGTCTGTTTGAAGGTTAATGCCTTTAAAATCTGCCTTACTTTCTGGAGAAAGAGGGATTGATTCACTTTTAGAGTGTCTTCCACAGATCAGCCAGGAGCCTTTTCTACAAGTAGCTCTCGTTGCTTTTTGCGGGGGGGAAAGCATCAGCTATCCAATATAAACCACTCATTAGAACTAGAACACTACGGTTTCTAGATCATCGGCGTGACCCAGACTAAGAAAATGAGGAACACCCTCAAAAAGATAGATTGACTCCATGGCTGACCTGTCGGGCTCTCCCAGTAAAAAATGTGAAGGTGGCACAGGGCCAGGCGGTGTTTCATCCTGTCGTGCACGGGGGTTGCTATGAGCCAAAGCCGACTCAGTGGCCCCTAATGACTACAGCAACAACAACAGAAAAAGACTTTAAATCAGCTGTATTATGTGTGCTGAAAGAAAGCTAAACAAAACCGTGGACAACGAATTGAAGAAAGTCAGGAAAGATGATGCATGAACAGACACAGAATATCAAGAAAGATATAAAAACTATAAAATTGAACCAAATGCGATATTCTGGAGCTGACGATTATCATTTTCAAGCTGAAAGAAAAATTTGTTAACGGCATCCAATAGCACAGTTGATTTTAGCAGGCAGAACTGCAAAATCTGATACTAAAACTTATATAGAACTGCAAGGGACTCCAAATAGTCAAAACAACTTTTAAAAAGAACAAAGATGGAAGACTCACACTCTTTTACTTCCAAATTTACTTTAGAGCTACAGTAATCAATATGGTATGGTGCTAGCATAAGGAAACACATATGGGGGTACCCAAAAAATGAATTTTTTCCCCAAAGCAATGTATCTAAAAATTTTTGCAAAACAACCTTGTCACCTTCAAAGTGCTCTCTATTACATTTAATATATTTGTCAAATCTGTGATTTCATTCTTGGAAACATTTTTCAAATACATCTGCTTAAATGGCTGGCAGCACCTCCCTTGGTTTTTTTTTTCTTCACCTCTTCTATGACATCAAATCACTGTCCTCTCATGTCCCTCTGCATTTGTGGAAACAAAAAGAAGTTGCACAGAGCAAGGTCAGGTGAGTAAGGTACAAGGGGCAAGAGAGGTATCCTTTTTATTGCCAAAAACGGGTGCACTGAGATGCCTACGTGAGCAGGTGCATTGTCATGGTGGCAAAATCAATCCCCCATCTGTGACAAATCAGCCTTTGCCACGCACTGTTACACAATCTTTTCAGAACCTCTAAATAGAAAGCTTGATTCACAGTCTGACCCGGTGGAATGAACTCCAAATGCACTACAAGTTGATATTTTTATATGTTCAGGAAGTTGAAGGTCATCCAGAATGAGGTCTGTCATCAACTGACATTTCACCTTTTTAGAAACGAGAAAACCATTTGTACACTTGAGTTTTTCCCAAAGGGCTGTCCTTGTAAGCTGTGTTAAACATCACAAAAGTATCTGTAGCATTTTTCCCAAGCAGGAAACAAAATTTCACGGCCACATGCTATTCCCTTAAATCAACCATCACAAAATAACAAGGTTCAAGCAAAACTGCTTTTATGAAAAAGTTCACTGTGACTAGAGAGAACCTACCCAGATAACACCACTACACACTACAAACGCTCCTCCAGTGGAACTTTTTTCCGGTTTTTCTGAAAGGTACCCACTCATATGTATAAAAAAGAGCTTTATATCAAAGAGTAATTGTATATCAAGAAAACATCCCAGCCCAGTCCAACTCAAGTCTGTAAGTCCAATACTAGTCTGCAGGTCCAATACTAGTCTGCAAGTCTAATACTAGGACATATTCGTATATGAGTGTCACTGAATTTGTTTCTCTAGTCCATCTGGAATAACACAATGCTCTACTGTACCATGCATGATTTCCTTTTTCAGAAATTGACCCTATTTGAGAACACAGCCAAAGTACTCGAAACAAAATCTTACCAGTCTCACTTGTAGGGAACATCTGATGGTTCTTCTTAGACAAATGTACTGGTTCTGCTGGCAGTTCATGGAACCTTTAATATTCTTTTCCAACATTAGAATTCAAATGTATCAAATCTTCTGTGGTCTAATTTACTCATTTCCTTATTTGTTTCTCATGTATTATGAGGTGATTGAAAATACCATGGCTAGGGGCAAGATGGCAACCAGGCAGTTAGCTCATGCCCAGAGCTCTGTGGAGATTGATGAGTGGAGAGATTTGGGGGCTGAGTAGGGGTTTTGAGGCTGTCAGTTGATCCCCGAGACATCCCAGAGCACTTCTCTGAACCAGAAGCTGACTTGAACCCAAACACCTACACTCTCTGCAGATTCCCAAGGACCGAGGCCCACCAGCAACTCCTTTCATAGCGCTCCAGGCTCCAAAGGATGAAAAAAGAAATCACAGGCTCAACAGTTATCATAGGTGACTTCAATACACCACTCTCTGAGAAAGATAGATCACAGGGAAAGAAACTCAACAAGCAGGCTAAAATTAAACATTACAATAAGATGATTTGACCTGATAGATATTTACAGAGTTCGCCATCCAAATGCAAAAAATATCGCATTTTTTGAAGCCCACGTGGCACATATTCGAAGATAGATCACATCCTGGGATATAAGCCAAATCTGCATAAATTTAAGCACATTGATATCTTACAGACCTCTCTCCCTGACCACTGCACCATGAGGATGGAAATCAACAAAAGGACGATGAAGAAAACAAGGGCAAACAATTGGAGGATGAATAACTCTCTATTGGAAAAAGAGTAGGTATTGGCCCAGATCAGAGCTGAAATTGGGAAATTTCTAGAAACCAATGACAGTGAGAACACAATGTACCCAAACTTATGGAACACAGCAAAGGCACTTATTAAAGGAAGTCTGATAGCAATACATGCATACATGAAAAAGGAAGAGAGACTTATAATTGATATGCTGGCAAAACATTTACAACAACTAGAGCAGAGTCACCGAGACAATCCTAATAGAAAAAGAAAAGAAATAATAAAAATCAGGGCTGAGATTCAGGAGAGGAAAAATAAGAAAACTATGGGGGAAAATGAATGCTGCTAAAAGTTGGTTCCTTGATACCAAAAAGAGACTTTGCGGCCAGGACTTAGCACCCCATCAGACTCGACCAGAAAACACTCCTAAAGGCCAATAAACAGTCCTTGAACTAACTACAAGCTTTCTTTTTTGTCATTGTGTTGTGGGTTTTTTTGTTTTGTTTGTCATTGGCTTTTTGTCATTGTTGTTGTTTTGTTTCCTTTTGTTGTTTGGTTTTGCTCTGTCTTGTTTTTGTACATGCTATTATCTCCTCAGGTCTGTCTAAATAAGACAGGCTGGATTAACAATCTGGAGAAGAAAACAACAGGACCAATGGTTCTAGGAGAACATGGGAGAGGGAGAGGTGGTGGAAAGGAAGTGGTGTTAACAAACCCAGGGACAAGGGAACAACAAGTGATCCAAATCAGTGGTGAGGAGGGTATAGGAGACCTGGTAGGGCGTGATCAGGGAAATGTAACCAAAAAGAATTACTGAAACCCAAATGAAGGATGAGCATAATAGTGGGACAGGAGGAAGATAGGAGGAAAGAGCTATGAGGCAAAGGGCATTTATAGAGGTCTAAATAAAGGCATGTATATTTGTAAATATATTTATATATGAGAATGGAGAAATAGATTTATGTGCATATATTTATAGGTTTGGTATTAGGGTGGCAGGAGGACATTAAGCCTCCACCCAGGTACTCCCTCAATGCAAGAATACTTTGTTGATGCTCACTTTCCCAACACAATCACTGAGGACAAGGCGGGTGCATAGCAAGTGTGGTGAAGAAGGCTGATGGTGCCCAGCTATCAAAAGATATAGTGTCTGGGGTCTTAAAGGTTTGAAGGTAAACAAAACAGCCATCTAGCTCAGAAGTAACAAAGGCCACATGGAAGAAGTATGCCAGCCTATGTAATCATGGGATGTCAAAGGGATCAGGTATCAGGCAACAAAGAACAAAAAATTCATATTATTGTGAATGAGGGGAAGTACAGATTGGGGACCCAAAGCCCATTTGTAGGCAACTGGACATCCCCTTATGGAAGGGTCGCGGGGACGAGACGAGCCAGTCAGGGTGCAATGTAGCAACGACGAAACATACAAACTTTCCTCTAGTTCCTAAATGCTTCCTCCCCACCCACTATCATGATCCCAATTCTGCCTTACAAATCTGGTCTAGACCACAGGATGTACACTGGTACAGATAGGAACTGGGAACACAGGGAATTCAGGGCAGATGATCCCTCAGGACCAGTGGTGAGAGTGGCAATACCAGGAGGGTGGAGGGAGGGTGGGGTAGAGAGGGGCAACCAATTATAAGGGTCTACATATAACCTCCTCCCTGGGAGACGAACAACAGAAAAGTGGGTGAAGGGAGATGTTGGACATTGTAAGATATGACAAAATAATAATTTATAAATTATCAAGGGTTCATGAGGGACGGGAGAGCAGGGAGGAAGGGGGGAAAATGAGGAGCTGATGCCAAGGGCTTACATGGAGAAAAAATGTTTTGAGAATGATGAGGGTAATGAATGTAAAAATGTGCTTTATACAATTGATGTATTTTGGATTATGATGAGAGTTGTATGAGCCCCCAATTAAATGATTTTTTAATTGTTGGTTCTTTAAAAGGATAATAAACAATTGACAGACAGCTGGCAAACCTAACCAAAGAAAGGAAGGAACAAATTTCAATAGCAAGGGCCAGGAATGAAACAGGGAATATTACAACAGACACTAATGAAATTAATAGGATAATTACATAGTATTATGAAGCCCTGTACTTCAATGAATTCAACAATTAGAAAGACATGGACAAATTCTTGGAAAAGCAATCCCTCCCTAGACTATCGCCAGTGGATGTCAAGAATCTCAAAAGATCCATAGCGATAGAAGAAATAGACAAGGTTATCAAGAGATTACCAACAAAAACTCCCCAGACCTGATGGCTTCACAGAGAATTCTATTAAGCATTCAGGGAAGAACTGAAACCAATCCTACGCAAACTCTTCCAGAACACAGAAAAAGATCGCAAACTCCTGAACTCATTCTATGAAACTAGTATAACTCTGATACCTTAACCAGGCCAGGATCTCACAAGAATTGAGAACTACAGACCAATTTTCCTAATGAACATTGATGGAAAAATCCTTAACAAAATATTGGCCAACCGAATACAAAAATATATATAACACAAATAATTGAACATGACCAAGCGGGATTCATACAAGGCATGCAGAGATAGTTCAACATATGAAAAACCATTAGTATTCCCCACATTGAAATGAAAAATTATAAGAACCACATGATAATATCAATGGATTCGGAGAAAGCATTCAACAACATTCAACACCGATTCCTATTTAAGACACTCAAGAAGATAGGAATGGAAGGGATATTCCTCAATATAATTCTAGCTATATGTGGAAAACCAACTGCCAATGTGGTAGTCAATGGAGAAAAGATGAAAACAATCTCTCTGAAAAAGGGGACCAGACAACGATGCCTCTTATCCCCACTCCGATTTAGCATCGTACTGGAGGTCCTAGCTAACAGTATAAGGCAAAGAAAAGGCATCAAAGGTATTCATCTGGGGAAAGAAGAGGTGAAACTCTCATAGTTCACAGGTGATATGATTTTATATACGGAAAACCCCAAATGCTCCACAAGAAGAGTGCTAGAAGCAATAGAGGAATATGGCAGAGTGGCAGGATAAAAGATAAACAGAGAGAGGTCTATCAGATGGCTATACACATGGGACAAGACCACAGAAGAGGGGATCAAAAAGGTAGTGCCCTTCACAATAGCCAAGCACAAATTGAAATATCTAGGGATATACCTGACCAAAAAAAAAAAAAAAAAGGTGGAGAGCAAATGCTTTGAAAATGATGAGGGCAATGAATGTATAGATGTGCTTTACACAATTGATGTATGTATGGATTGTGATAGAGTTGTATGAGCCCCTGATAAAACATTTAAAAATAAATAAAGATTTGTATGAGGAAAACTACAGAACACTATTACAAGAAACCAAGAGTGACCTCAACAAATGGAAGGATAGCCCATGCTCTGGATGCGAAGACTCAAAATAGTAAAGATGTCAGTTCTGCCCAAGGCACTATATAAGTTCAATGCTATCCCAATACAAATACCATCATCTTTCTTCAAAGATTGGAAAAACAGATTACCAACTTCATATGGAGGGAGAAGAAACCCAGAAGTAGCAAAGAAGAAGGACAAAGTGGGAGGAGTTGCTTTACCTGGCTTTAGCACCTATTATACAGCCACAGTGGTCAAAAGAGTGTGGTATTGGTATAATGACATATACTCAGACCAGTGTAAAAGGACTGAAAACCCAGAAATAAAATCATCAGCATAAAGACAACTGATCTTTAATAAGGAGCCAAAAATATCAAATGGGAAGCAGATGCCATCTTCGACAATTAGTGCTGGAAAAAATGGTTATCTACATGCAGAAAAATTAAGCAAGAACCTTATCTCCCTCCATGCACAAGACTAAACTCAAGGTGGATCACAGACCTTGAGGTAAAACCCCAAACTATTAAGACCATCAATGAGGGAATTGGGACAAACCTGAGAACTTTGACTCAAGGAATACATGGGCTGTCAGAATAAGGAAGGACATAAAAACAGAGGAAGAACAAATTGACAAGTGGGATGTACTGAAGATAAAACACTTGACATCAAAAGAATTTGCCAAGAGAGTAATAAGAGATTCCACAGACTGGGAAAACATCTTTAGCAATGACACATCAGACAAAGGTCTTATTACTAAAATCTACAATACTCTGCTAACTTACAACAAGAAAAATCCAATTGTCCACTGAGGAGGTGGGCAAAGAACCTAAACAGAAATTTCACAGGGGGAGAAATCCAAATGGCCAATAAGCATATGAGAAAATGTTCCAGATCCTTCACCAGAAGAGAAATTCAAATTAAAGCAACTATGAGATACCACCTAACACCCTCAAAGATAGCTCAACTCAAAAACTCAGAAAGTAATAAGTGTTGGAGGGACTGTGGAAAGATAGGAACTCTCATGTACTGCTGGTGGATCTGTAGGGATGTACAGCCACTATGGAAATTGATTTGGTGATATCTAAAAAAGATGGAAATTGAGATATCATACGACCCAGCAATCCCCTACTGGGCATAGACACAGAAGAAAGAAGAAACAACCCACGGCCAGACATCTGTGCTCCAATGCTCATCACCGTGCAGTTCACAATTGTAAGGGGTTGGAAACAATCCAAATTTCCATCAATGGATGAATGGATCAAAAAACTGTGGTGCGTCCATACAATGGAGTACTACACATCCCTAAAAAGCATGATAAATGCATGAAGCACATCACTGCATTGGAAAAAAATGGAGAAAATTATGCTAAGCGAAGTAAGCCAAGCACAAAAGGACAAGTACAACATGAGTCGACTGAGGTAAGCAAAAAAGAAAAATAGTTCAAAAAGGGGCATATGGGAAAAGCTACTATACTCACACATTCCTGGGGTGAAGTCCAGGTACTACGGCAGGGCCCAAACCCAACGCAGGGATACCTATGCAGCCAACTAAAATGGAGAGAGCGAGCGAGTGAGCAGGGGAACGCGGCACTAACCCACCAAAGGGGAGAGTGTGGTTGGTATCTGCACAAGAGAGGGAGAGAAGGGCCAGACTTCAGCCCAGCGCACCAAGATGTGAATACAACATACCGGCATGAAGCAGGGAAATAATAGAGAGGTCCGGGTACTGCCCCAATCCCAACTACGTGGGCATCCCCACCCCCAACCCCAGAGTAACGCACTTCAGAGGACAGCGCTGAAACTGCAGCTCAGGAAGAAGGGCACATCTGATCAGAAGCAAAAGAAGAGGGAAGGAAAGAGTGGAACACACCCCGACCCACCAAGCCCTGAGGACAATATTCCAGCTCAGAGCAGCCAAAACACAGAAAGGATCACAGGGCCAGCCCCACCACATGGCTCTATGATGTCCCTCACTGACACATGGCGCTAAGGGGGACAGCACTGGGGACATGGTGAGGAAGATGTGCCCAATCTGACCCCACCACACTGGGGTGAAACACTAAGGGCATACAGCGGAGCATCAAGGGGAGCAAAGCAAGGAAGTCCCTGAGGAATGCCAAAGGTGAACTTCAGGGCCAGGGTGTGGCACCCCAGCAGACTCCACTGGAAAACACTCACAAAGGTCAACGGACAGACCTGGAACTGTGTGAGGGCTTTACTTTTTGTTGTTGGTTTTTTTGGGGGGTGGGGTTGTTTTGTTATGTTAACTGTTGTTGATTTATTTATTGTCTGTTGTTGTTGTTATGTTTGGCTCTGCTTTGTATTGGTGTGTATTCTTTTCTATGAATGTCTATCTGGACAAGATAGGCAGGATGAACAATCCGGAGGAAAGAACAATGGAATCAACGGTTCCTGGGGGGGAGGGGGAGGTTGGGAAAAGAAAGGGGGGTGCCAACAAACCCAGGAACAGGGGAAGAATAAGTGATCTAAAATTGATGGTGAGGAGGGCATAGGATGCTTGGCGGGGAGGCGTCAATGCAGGGCAATGTAGCCTAGAAGAATTAACAAAACCTGAATGAAGGTCGAACATGATAGTGGAACAGGAGGAAAGTAAAAGGAAATAGAGGCAAGAACTGGGAGGCAAAGGACCTTTATAGAGGCCTAAATACAGGCATGTATATATGTAAATACATTTATATACAATGAAAGGGGAATATATATCTATGTGCATATATTTATTTATAAAGTATTACTGTAGCAGATGGACATTGGGTCTCCACTCTCAATGCAAGAACAATTTGTTCTACTAACATGGCACTCTGTGATACCCACTTGCCCAACACGATCACTGAAGACAAAATGAGTGCATATGCAAATGTGGTGAAGAAAGCTGATGGTGCCCGGCTATCAAAAAACATAGCATCTGGGACCTAAAGGCTTAAAGATAAACAAGCAGGCATCTGGCTGAGAAGCAACCAAGTCCACATGGAAGAAGCACACCAGCCTGTGTGACCATGAGGTGTCAATAGGATCAGGTATCAGACATCAAAGACCCAAAACAAAAAAATCATATCAATGGGAATGAGGGGGAAGGCAGAGTGGATACCCAAAACCCATCAGTAGTCAATTGGACATCCCTTGCCAGAAGGGCCACAAGGAAGAGACAAGCCAGCCAGAGTGCAGTATAGCACCAACGAAGCACACAACCTTCCTCTAGTTCTTTAATGTTTCCTCCCCCCACTATCATGACCCCAATTCTATTTTATAAATATGGCTAGACCAGAACACGTATACTGGTACAGATAAGAGTTTGCAACACAGGGAATCCACAACAGATAAACCCCTCAGGACCAATAAGGGGAGCAGCGATATTAGGAGAGCAAGGGAAGGGAGGAGGGTGGGGTAAAGTGGACTTGATCACAATAATTAATGTATGGCCTCACTTCCAGGGGGACAGACAGCAGAAAAGTGGGTAAAGGGAGACATCAGTCAGTGTAAGACATGACAAAATAATAATAATTTATAAATTATCAAGGCTTCATTAGGGAGGGTGAGAAAGGGAGGGAAAAAATGAGGAGCTGATACCAAGGGCTCAAGTAGAAATAAAATGTTTTGAAAAAGATGATGACAACATAGGTTCAGATGTGTTTGACACAATGGATATATGTAGGGATTGTGATAACAGCTGTTAGAACCCCCAATAAAATAATTTTTTTAAAGAAAATATCATGGCTTTGGTCTCATGTGCATTAGTCCTCAAGATGATATCTGTGCTTTTTAACACATTAAAGAGTCTTTTGGGAGGCAATTTTCCCAATGAAATTCATTATTACATTCCTTCATTCTGCAGCTAAAGGTATTGATTTTTGGATCTGAGTAAAATGAAACCTTTGACAATTTCAGTATTTTCTTCATTTACCATGATGTTGTTTATTAATCCAGTTGTGAGCATATTTATTTTCTAGGTGTTGAGGTAGAATCTATATGAAAGGCTGTGATCTTTCTTTTAATTAAAATATCATTTTGTTGGGGGCTCTTACAACTCTTATAACAATCCATGCATCAATTGTATCAAACATATTTGTACATTTGTCACCATAATTTTCTAAACATTTACTTTCTATTGAACCCTCGGTATCAGCTCCTCTTTTTTCCCCTCCCTCCCTGCCTCTCACCCTCATGACCCCTTGATGAATTATAAATTATTATTATTTTCATAAGTTACACCGACCACTGTCTCCCTTCCCCCACGGTTTCTGTTGTCCGTCCCCCGGGGGAGGTATGTGTTGATCATTGCAATCAGCTCCCTCTTCCCCCCGACCTTCCCCCTACCCCCCTGGTATCACTACTCTCATTCCTGTTCCTGGATTCCGTGTGTTATGAGCTCTTGTCTCTTATCTGTACCTGCATACATGCTCCGGTGCCATCATTTCTGACTTGTAGCAACCCTATGTACAACAGTCCCATGCCATCCCCATCATTGCTGTTACATTCTGGCCCATTGTTGCAGCCACTGTGTCGATCCATCTTTCTCACTGCCCTTGACCTTACCAAACATAATGTCCTTTTCTAAAAACTAGTCTTTCCTGATAACATGTCCAAAGCCTGTGATTCTTCCAAGACTTGTTTTGTTGTTGTTGTTGTTGTTCTTTTCACAATTGTGATACTTAATTTTCTTTGCCAACACCATAATTGAATTGAATCAATTCTTCTTCCCTCTTCCTATTCAATGTCTCACTTTCACGTACATATGAGGTTGCTGAAAATGACACGACTTTGGTCAAGTGCACCTTAATTCCTCAAAGTAATGTCCTTACTTTATACTATTCGAATGAAGTCTTTTCCAGAAGATATACCTAATGCAATTCATCCTTTGAGCCCTTGACTATTCCTTCTCTGAGCATTGATTGTGGATCCAAACAAGACAAAATCCTTCACAACTTCACCTTTTCCTCCATTTACCATGATGTTACCTATTGGTCCCGTTATGAGGATTTTGTTCTTCTTTCCACTGAGTCATAATCCATACTGAAGGCTGAAATCCTTGATCTTCATCAGCAAGTGCTTCAAGTCTTCTGCACTTTCAGCAAGTAAGGTTGCATCATCTGCGTATCACAAAATTTTACTAAGCCTTCCTCCAACCCTGATGCCATATTCTTATTCATATAAGTCAGCTTCCAGATTGAATAAGGATGTGGAAGGATACAACCATGATGCACATATTTCCTGACTTTCACCATCCAGTATTCCCTTGTGTTCTCGACACAACTGCCTCTTGATTCAAGCACAGGTTCCGAATGAGCACAATAAAGTGTTCTGGGTTTCCTATTCTTCTCAAGGCTACTCAGAGTTTCGATACAGACAAACATCTTGGCATAGTCAATGAAACACAAGCAAACATCTTTCTGGTATGCTCTGCTTTCACTCAAGATCCATCTGACATCAGCAATGATATCCTTTGTTCCGCATTCTCTGTTGAATCTATCCTAAAGCTCTGACAGTCCCCTGTTAATGTACGACTGCAACTGTCATTGGATGTTCTTCAACAGTATTTTACCTGTATGTGGTATCAATCATATTTTCCTATAATTTTTGCATTCTTTTGGGTCACCTTTCTTTGGAATGGACACAAATATAGGTCTCTTCCAGTCAGTTGGCCAAGTAGTTGCCTTCCCAAATTTCTTGGCATAGACAAATGAGTTCTTCTAAAGCTTCATCCACTTGTTGAAACAGTTCACATTGGATTCCATCAGTTCCTGGAGCTTTGCTTTTGCCTAATGTTTTCAGGGCAGCTTGGACTTCTTCCTTCAGTACCATTGGTTCTTGCTTATATGCTTCTCCTGAAATCGTTAAATTTGACTAGTTCTTTTTGGTCCAGTGACTTTGTGTACTCCTTCCATTTTCTTTTTATAACTTCCTGCATCATTCAATATTTTCAATGAGGCAATTCAAAGCTTGAATTTTTTCTTTAGTTCTTTCAGTTTAAATTTCAGCGAACATGTTCTTCCTTTGTGGCTTTCTAACTCTAGGTCTTTGCACACTTCGTTATAGTATTTGACTGCCTTCTAGAGTTCCCCATTTATAATTTTCTGTTCAACTCGTTGGCTTCATCATTTCCTCCATTTACCTTAGCTACACTATTACTAAGAGCAAATTTCATAGTCTCTTTTGACATCCACTTTGATCTTTTATTCTTTCCTGTGTTTTTAACGACTTTTTGCTTTCTTCATGTATGATGTTCTTGATGTCCTCCCACAGCTCATTCGATTCTGTGAACTATGAGGAACTATGGATAACCTTGAGAAGAATGGGAATTCCAGAACACTTCCTTGTATTCATAAGTAACTTGTACATAGATCAAGCAGAAATTGTGTGAACATAACAAGGGAATATTTCATGATTTAAAACAAGGAAAAGTGTGTTTCATGCTTATATCCTCTCACCATACTTATTCATTCTATATGCTGAGCAAATAATCCGAGAAGGGAGCTTAGATGGAGAAAAATGTGGCATCAAGATTGGAAGGTTTAGTAAAAACCCTGTGATATACAGACTATACAACCTTGCTGGCTGAAAGTATGGAAAACTTGAAGCACTTGCTGATGAAGACCAAGGATGGCAACCTTCTATATGGACTATGACTCAATGTAAAGAAAACCAAAATCCCCAAAACTGGACCAATAGATAACATCATGATACATGGAAAAACGTTGGAATTATGAAGGTTTTGTCTTGCTTGGATCTACAACCAGTGCTCATGGAAGCAGCAGTCAAAAGACCAAATGAAGCATTGCATTAGGTAAATCTGCTACACAAGACCTCTTTGGAGTATTGAAAAGCAAGAATGTTACTTTGAGAGCTAAGGTACACCTGGCCCAAGCCACAGTATTTTCCATGGCCTCAGATGTATGTGGAAGTGGGACATGGAACAAGGAAGCCCAAAGAAGAATCAATACATATGAATTATGGTGCTTGAAAGGGAGATTGAAAGTACCATGGACAGCTCAAAGGACAACCCGATATGTTTGTTGTTAAAGTTAGGCCAGAGTGATCCTTAGAACCAAGGATGGCTAGACTTCGTCTTACATACTTTGGACAAGTTCGGGAAAAATGAATCCCTGGAGAAGGAAATCGTGCTTGGTAAAGTAGAGGGGCAGCAGAGAAGAGGAAGGCCCTCGGGGAGATGGACTGGCACAGTGGCTGCAGCCATGGGCTCAGGCATAAGAAGAATTGCACAGATGGCTCAGCATCATGCAGATTTTCATTCTGTAGAGCTGACTCAATGTGACCTAACAACAACTACTACTTTGCAAAGGCAGATCTTCCTTTGTCATATTTTTTTTACATTTTATTAGGGGCTCATACAACTCTTCTCACAATCCATACATATACATATATCATCTGTACATTCTTTTCCCTAAACATTTTCAAAGCATTTGTCATATTTTAAGGCCTTCAGCTATGAATGGCTCATTTTCTGGAATTCTCTCTGATGATGTTCTGCTTTTATTTATGAGGTTTACAGTAACTGACAATGTTTTGATGCTATCCACAAGTTTTTTGGTTGTTTTTTTTTTTTCATTTGTTTGTTTCCACAGAGTTTTCCATGGCTAATTTATTTGATGTGGACAGCTATTCCTTCGTCATAGTCTTTTCTTAGAATGGAAGCTCTGCTGAAACCTGTTCACGTGGGTGATGCATCTGGTATTTCAAATGCCAGCGACATAGACTTCAGCCTTACAGCAACACGCAAGCCACCACCACATGACAAACTGATCGACAAATGGTAGACACTAATAGAAGAAGATTTCAATACAACACTTGAGGAAAAACAAAACATCAGGAAAGGAACTCAATAAAGACACAGACCTACTACACACCACAATTAATCCGCTTGACCTCCTAGACAGCTAAAGGGCACTCCAACAGCAGCACAATATACGTTAATTTTCAGTGCACGTGAAACGGGCTCCTTAATAGACCATACATGAGGTCACAAAGGAAGCATTATTAAATTTTAAAATATTGAGATATTATAAAACCATTTTCTCAACTAATAATGCTACAAAACTAGAAATCAACAATAAGTTAAAGGAAGAAAATCAAATACATGGAAACTGAGCAACACCCTCCATAAAAACTACTGAGTAACTGAAGACATAGGAATGATATTTTCAAATTCCTTTAAATAAATGAAAATAAAAATACCAAAACTTTTGGGACGCAGAAAAAGCAATACTCAGAGGGCAATGTGTAGTCATAAATACCCACATCAAAAAGAAGAAAAAATTCCCACAGAGGAGAAGCACACAGCCTAAGCGAATACAAGGTGTTGAATGGACCATGTAGCAGACACCAAGGAACAAAAACAATCATTGGGTGATCACCTTCCTCACATAAACGCTGAAGATGAAGGTGTGCATAAGCAAGTGTGGTGAAGAAGGCTGATGGTGCCCGGCTACTGAGAGATATAGCGTCTGGGGACTTAAAGGCTTGAAAGAAAACAAGCGGCCATCTAGCCCAGAAGCAACAAAGCCCACACGGAAGCAGCACACCAACATGGGTGATCGTGAAGGGCAGAGGAGACCAGGTCTCAAACAACAAAGGGGGTCGGGGGAGGAATCACATCTCCGTGAATGAGGGGGAGTGCATGATGGGAACCCAATGCCCATCTGTAGACAGCTGGACATCCCGTGCAGAGGGGGAGTGGGGAGGAGATGAGTCACTCAGGGTTCAGTGTAGCAACAATGAAACTAAAAACCTTTCTCTAGTTCCTGAACGCTTCCTTCCCTCCCAATTATCATGACCCTAATTCTACCTTGCAGACCTGCTTATACCAGAGGATGTACAGCGGTGCAGTAGGGATCTGCAGACACAGGGAATCTAGGAGGGACGAACCCCTCAACACCAGTGGTGGGAGTGGTGACACCAGGAGGGAAGTAGGTGTAGAAAGGGAGAACTGATCTTGGAGATCTATGTGTAACCTCCTCTCTGGGAGATGGGCAATGGGAAGGTGGATGAGAGGAGATGCCGGGCAGTGTAAGATAAGATAAAATAATTATTTATAAACTATTAAGGGGGAAGGGGGGAGCAGGGAGGGGAGTGGGAGGGGGGGAAAGGAAACCGAGCTGATTCCAGGAACCCAAGTGGAAGACGAATTTTGATAATGACGAGTGCAACGAATGTATATGGGTGCTTTGCTCAACTGATGTATGTATGGATTGTGATAAGAGTTATATGAGCCCCAATAAAAAGATTTATGACTTTTAAAAAAGGGCTCAAGGAGAAGGCAAATATTTTGAGAATGATGATGGCAACAAATGTACATATATTCTTGACACAATGGATTTATGTACGTATTGTGATAAGAACTGTATGAGGCACCAATAAAATGATTTTTTTAAAAGAAGAAAAAATTAAAATCAAAACCTTAACCCAGTAACTTCAAAAAGTAGTACAAGAACAGCAAATAAAAAAACCTTATGCTACCAGGAAAAAAAGAAGTAATAAAGATTGGAATGAAAATAAATGAATCAGAGAAAAAAATATTTTTAAAAAGACTAAAATTGGGTTCTTTGAAAGAATTAACAAATTTGAAAATCTGGACTTATTAAAGGAAAAGAATGAGAAAACCAGAAAAGAAAAGAAATCAGGAATTAGAAATGAAAAGGGTGACATCACACTAGAACCAAGTAAAATATAAACTATACTCTGAGGGACTGTGTTTGAACAAATTTGAAAACCTGGACAAAATGATCAAATTTCTAGAAACACATTACCTACTTAATTAACCCAGACTGATATAGCAAACCTCAACAGACCCATGTGTTGGTCTGGGTAGACTAGAGGAGCAAATCCAGGGAGACTCATATGTATATAAGAAAGAGCTTTTTATAAAGAGTAATTGTGTATTAAGAAAACATCCCAGCCCAGATCAAGTCCATAAGTCTGATATTAGCCCATGCATTCCTCTTCAGACTCATGAAACACATACAATGACACCAAATGGAGGAAGATCACAGGCCCAGTAGGTGGGAAGTCTTATGGATCCAATAGTGTCATAAGCATCTCAGCACTGACAAGGGTTTCCATGTGGCTCCTCCAGCTCAGGTCACTAGCGGAGCTTTGTCAGCTGCAATGTCTCTCAGGGAGTGAGTCTGTGTCCCACCTCGAACGAGCTATTTATCTCTTAGCGCCTCCAAATGAAGTCATCAAGCTGCAATCTGATTGATAGCCAAACTCTACCCCTTCACTCATAAGTCTCAAATTGACAACAGGTTAGTTAACTACCACAACCCAAAACAAACGAATAAATAGATTAGGTCATCAAAAACTCCCAACAACAACAAAAAATTCCAGGACCACATAGTTTTATCCAGGAGTCCTAGCAAGCACTCAGAGAAGAGATGGCTTCAATCCGACTCAAACTATTCCAGAGTATAGAAAAAGCTGACTAGCACTCAAACACATTTTATGGAGTGAGCCTAACATTGACTCCTAAACCAGACAAAGGCACTACCAGAAGGGGAAATCATGGACCAATGTCCCTTATGAACATGTACGCCAAAATTCTCAACAAAAATCTAGCCAAATAATCCAACAAAATATCAAAAATAATAACAGTTCATCACGATCAATGGAATTTAGTCCAGATACACAGGAATGGTTTAAAATTAGGAAAGCCAGGCAAGTAAAACAAGGAGGGGGGAAAACGACATGATTATGTCAATCAATGTAGCAAAATCATTGGACAAAATCCAGCTCTCGATCCAGATAAAAACACTCAACAAAACAGGTATCCTGCCATAGCAGAACTCTGTTTTTAAAAAAAGCATGTAATTCACCTACCATACAATTCAAGGGTTCAAATATATTAAAAAGATTTGTACAATCAAAAAAAACAGGAATACAAGGAAATTCCTCAACATAAAGGCCACATATGTAAAACCAACGGCCAACATTTACCTCAATGAAAGGATTCCTCTGGAGAATGGGAATCAAACTAGATGCCTTTTATCATTTTCAATACTGTGTTGCAAGTCCTAGCAAAAGTTATTAGCCAAAGTAAAAAAAGTATCCAAACTGACAAACAAGTAAAATTCTAATTGCCATTGATATGATTCTCTATGTAGAAAACCTAAAAGACTCAACAAGAAAATCACTGGAGCTAATTGATGGCTTCAGCAACATGGCAGGATACAAGATCAACGGACAAAAATCAATTGGATTCCTGTTATTAACAAAGAGAGCTTTGAAACAGAAATCAAGAAAATAATACCATTTATGATAGCTAACCAAAAGATTAAAAATCTAGGAATTAACCTAGCCAGAGAAACTAAAGACTTGCACAATGAAAATTACTATAAGAAACCAAGAGACCTACATAGATGGAAGGATGTTCCATATTCATAGATAGACTTTAACATTGTGAAAATGTCGATGCTACCCAAAGCTGTCTATAAGTACAATACAATCCCAATCCAGATCCCAACATCATTCTTTAAAAAGATGGAAAAACCACATAGGATCAGTTCACATCATTGAGGGTTTCCTTCACCTACTCTAGCCCTCCACGTTACCAAGCATGATGTCCTTCTCCAGTTAAAGGTCTATCTTGATGTCCATCAAAACCCAGTCAGTCAAAATCTTAGATAATATTCTATGATCCATAGGATCTCCACTGGTTTTTGGTTGTTGTTTTTTTCATCCAGGAGAGTTAGTTCTTATTTTTTATTATAAGTGTTTTAATTATTGTGATTTAGATGCCAAGGTATAAGATAGTTTGTTTTTTCTTTAATGACAATAATATATAATTAACAAGAGTATTGTAATAGCCCCAAAATCCCATTACTGCTAAGACAATTCCATAATTCCATAGTGACCCTATAGAAGAGAGTAGAAGTGCCCAGAGGGTTTTCAGTGATGTCAGCCTCTACAGGAGCGGAATAGCTCATCTTTCTCCCAGTGACCAACTTTCCAATTAGCAGCCGAGCACTAGCAACTTCATGGCCACAAGCAGTAAGCACATAGATTTTACTGCTCTCAAGAAAGTGAAAACTGATGGAATAAATACATTCAAAATTACTTAAAGTGGAATGTAACAGTCATGCTAACTTGATAAAGAAGTTTCAGTAAACCTTGTTAGACTAAAACAAAGAACAGAAATTCTTTCCTCCTATAACAATATACTTAGTTCTACTCATAAAGGAGACCTGCAGATGCCATGGGTTAGAAGTTGGACTGTGGACCAAAGAGCAGGCAGTTCAATTCCACTAGCTGCTCTTTGGGAAAAAATGAAGCTGTTCACTCAAAATGAGGAGATGATGCCAAGGGCTCAAGAAGAAAGAAAGTGTGTTATGGAACTGTTGATGGCAACATATGTACAAGTGTGCTTAATTCAATTGAATGATGGAGTGTTATAAGATTTGTAAGAGCCCCCAATAAAATGATTACTAAATAAAATAAAAGATTAGCAGTCTAGAAAAACCTATATAGGGTCGATACGAGTCAGATGGCAATGGATTTGCTTTGGGTTTGGGTACTGGTAGAAAATATTGGGCAAGAAAAACTGTGGACCGAGCCTACATATTTTATACTAATTCACTATACTTCTACAAATGCCATTTGAGTCCTCACAAACTACTTTATCCGAAGACATATTATCTGAAAATTGTGCCATTTACAGATGATGCTGGTTGCAGATTTCCACTTTTAACAAAAGTTAGTTTCTTGCCTTCCGGATTGAGTTTGCTTAAAAAAATTTTCTGTATTTTTTTCTACTTATATTGGTGCATCCACTAAAATTTTGTTTTCATAACAACTACTATTAATGGATGTCTATTTTCATTTTATATGAAAGGAAAACTAATTTAGAAGCACAATGGCACATTTTTAAAATATTCATTTATAAATGGGCTAGCTTTGAACCAATGAGCTACTTTGGGGGGGAAATATTTATATTGTTGTTCCTTTTTTTAATTATTCAAAACCACTTACTTACTGCTAGGTTCGAAAAGCTTGCATCTGGTGGTGATACAGGTATCATGACTATGATTAAGCTCTTGGATTGGCATTGCTAATAATAATTTGTACACAGATGTTACAAAAAATAACCTCTTCTTATTCTGGTTGGGTTTATTTTTATGAAACACACAAGGGGGGGATCAAGTAAACAAATGACATGTACGTCTTAAATATAAGTAAATTTCTAGTTCATCCTGAAAGTTAAACTGTACCCTCTGTGGTTGTCTCCTTTTAAAATCAGTAACACTGAGTGTAAAGTGAAAGTTCTATGCCAAAACAATCATCCTGCCAGAGAATCAGGAAAGAAAGGGATATGCTGTCTCTGGCGTTCTTTCTTAAAATGAAAATCTATTGTAGTCGACTGCTCATCAGGAATCAGGAAAGACACTAGTGATATAGCAGAGAACAAATACAGTTGTTGTTGTTGTTGTTTTCCAGGAAATTGCCCTGTGGGAGGGTCCTGAAAATATTCTGAAATATATTTTAGAAGAGTCATGGCATGTTTCTCAAACTTTTTATTGTTGTTTTTCATTCCAAACACTTTTAAATTTCCCTTGAAAAAATTATTAAAACCTGAAACTTTAGGATTAAACTGTGCTATCAGTTTGCTTCTTGCTTGTTTTTAAGATTAAAACCTATGTTTGATAATGCTGCCAAGCTTTTGGATGAAGCATTATAAAACTCGATCATATTTATGGCCCTAACGCATGCTCAGCAAAGCCATGTTACTAAGGCTCTTCCATGTTGCAAGGAAAGGAGGTACACTAAAATGACGCCAATTTGTTGTAAAATGTACAAAGAAGGGGTGGGGGTGAAACTCGGGGAACTGCCTAGGTGCTCTACAATCAGACCTCGAGGAGAAGGGTGAGTCTAGCTCCTTGTCTGGGATGCTGGCCGCAGGTCAGTAGTTGGAAACACCATGTAGAGACAGGCTGTCTGCTAGGGTAAAGCTTTGCAGCCTTGCAAACGCACAGGGGCAGCTCTCCTCTGTTCGCTTCTCTGTCAGAATCAACTCAGTGGCAGAGTGATTGGGTTTGCATTTTTTGGTGTTGTTTTGTTTTGGTTGGGCCAATAACAGCCCAGACAACCTGATCGTCTAATGGTGCCCTCTGTCTCCAGCATATTTCACTCCCAGAATAGAAACTGGTGCGTTTGGGGCCATGCTTCGGTTTTCTCTTTTTCTCACAGGCCACAACAAAACCATGACAACTCCAGTCTGTTCCGTCCTCCACTATCATCTCTCCTGGGTCATTACATACTCTCGGGACCCATCTTCCCACTCCCACGCTTTCCCCCTTAGTCAGTTTTCCAGATAGGAAGGCAACCTTTTTTTCCCCTTTTTAAAATTGCATACTATATACAAACAACACAAATACTGCCATCAAGTCAATTCTCACTCATAGCGACTCCATGCAGTGGTAAGGAAATTGTTCTTCTGCCAAAATCTATTTGAATCCTTATAGCATCATTCAAGCCATGCTGATCAAACATTTCATTCATGCGCCCTCAGGGTGATGGCTAGAACTGCTTCTCCGAGGCACATGATGTTAGCCGGTACTGGTGATTTTGTGGACCTTCTGCAGCTGTGTCCAGCCATTCCCCGGCCCTGCGTACACATGGGTTCCAGCCTGTAAATCTGGAGGGGAGCTGACAGCCTCCTCTTCCTCCTTCAGAGCGGCTGGTAAGTTTGGACCATCCACCTTGAAATCAGCAGTCCACTGCTTACCTGCAGAGATGATAGCTAGCTAGACCTAGACACAGATGTACTCAATATTTTTTAGGTGTATAATGTGACACCAATGACAACAATCATGTTGCACAAACATCACTGATTTCCAATGCCAAGTATTCCATTACCAGAAACAGAACCTTGGTGCTTTCTGGACAGTGACAGGCCCTCTGCTCACCCGACGCCATGCCTCTAGGAACCGCTGCTGAACTTTGATCTCCAAGAAATCTTTGTAAAGTGGATGTCATGTGATGTTCTGTCACTGTCCTGTCGAAATCCTGCCAGTGGCTTCACGCCATATTTTTAAAAGGACAAATGCTCAGCCACTTCATTGGGGCCTCCATGTATCTCCTTTTTAGGGGCTCATTTTAATGTCCATATGGCCAAACCAGAGCCTGTACATAATTGGGTCAACCATTTCTTATTTGGTTTAAAAGGTAATATGTGTTCTTCATAAAGATGATGTTTCAAATGTTCATTTTCACCAGATTTAAAATCATCTCTTGAGCCAGTTTTAATGTGCCCTACAATATAGCCACAATACATTACATTACCATCTGCACTAGATGCTTTCCTCCCACTCTGCCTTGTTATTCTTACACCTAATCCTCTTTGTAACCCTTACACCTCCTACACGATCTATCCTAACTTCATAATTGTCAAAAAGGAAATGATCGTTTCATCTCACACACCATCATTTGCAGCCTTTTTTCTCATCCTGGCTGTGTAGACTTTAGTTCCAGCCAGCTGACTGCAAAAGACCTTTTTTCTCATACTATCAGTGGGGTGACACTGATAAACTCTGCACCTCTGCTCTTCCAAATAAAGGCTTGCTAGGGTTTCCTTTGACTCTTAGACATATTGAACACATATATAACATTCCGATGTCCTCGTAGTTACAGGCTGCATTTTTATCATCAGAGATCAATATCTAAGCCACGTAACTGGGAAGCATTATGCTAATTATGCCAAGAATATAGGTTTAAGTTCCTTACTGACCAACGGACTGAACCAAAAACAAAATTCTGCCTGATGGTCACACACCAGATTAGTTCCCCAAGGCTACCTAGCAAATTGTCATGCACTTGTGGCTTGAAATAATGTGGATTTGTATTCTCACAGGTCGGAGCTAGAAGTTCAAAACCAAGGCGATGACAGAGGACGCTACCTCTGCTGGCTCTAGGGGAGAATGTTTCCTGCCCTCCTTCGAACTTCTGGTGGCTTCTGGTAATTCTCAATGTTTCACAAGTCCTCACAGTTGCACCCCACCAATCTCCACCCATCGTCATATGACGCTCCCAGGTGTCTTAGCGTCTTCTCCTCCTCTTTAAGAATACCCGTCATTGGACTAAGGTCCACCCTCATCCACTATGGCCTCAATTTAATGACATCTGCAAAGATCCCATCTCCAAATAAGGTCCCCATATACCAAGGTTCTCAGGGGACATGAATTTCAGTGGTGCATTATCCGACCCGTATACATATAAAGGTACATGGAGTAACAAGTCCACCATTTCATCGATATCAGAGAAAGTGATCAAGATGTGTTGACGGATGAAGAAATATATACTATTCGTTTGAGGTTACATCAGAAAGAAATCTGCTATAAAGAGAAGATCTTTTTAAGAAGAAAACCATTTGCGAATGTCTATGTAACAAAAGGAAAATGAGTAGAGAAACGGTGATCGGAAGATGAGGAAGGGAAAATGGTGGCTCCGTAGTTCCGGAGAAGAGGAAAGAAGCATGATGTCAAGCAAGAGCTCTCCGGCTGAGGTGAACATGCCTACGGAGAAGAATGGAGAGTTGAAGGAATCATATGTTTGTTCACTGATAGCCTCATCTACTAATTGGGATTCAAAGTGTATCTTTTATAAGAAGATAAGTCATGATTTAAGTATAAGCATACTTAGCAATATTATTAGTAAAGCTTCACAGATTATATAATCAATAAAAATCACATGGTGACAAAAAAAGGAAACACCTAATATCATTTCTCAGAGTATGAAGCAATAATCATGGGGGGAGGACTAAGCATCTTATAAAACTGTACAGTTATACCAAAAAAAAACACACAACGAAAGATATTTTTCATTGCTAAGGTGAAAATAATAAGAACCAAATCTTTTCTATCAATGTATACATGAGTTTAATTCAATGATTAAGAGAAAAAAGATTTTCAAACTAGATCACAAAGCAAACGCCAATTCCCTAGTGTAGCAGTTTCTCAAACCTTTGGTGCTTGGGAACCCTTAGACTAGTCAGAATTGTAGAAGACCCCCCCAAAGACCTATTTATAGAATTTGTCTGTTTTTTCTTCAAATTACCAATATTCACTATATTGCAAATTAAAACAGAGTAATATTAAAATAATTATTAATTCATTTTTTAAAACATACAAAATTTAGTGCAAAGAGAATTGCAATACACATCTTTGTAAATCTCTTTAATATATAATACATCTCTTTAATAAAGGACAGCTGCTTTCTCATATCTGCTTTTACATTCAATCTGTTGTGATATGCTGTTTCTTAAAAGTATAAAAAGAAAACACGGCCTCTCCTATATATGTAATAGCCTTTTCAGATCATTGTGGATCTTCTTCTTTGATGCTGCACCAAAAATTAACATGGCAGAGAGATGCGAAACAATACCACAATGAATATTTTACTCCCTATGTTACATCCTATTTTACTCCCACTAGGATGACTAAGAATACAAAACACTACCACCAATAATAACAACAACAAATGTTAGCGTTGTTGTCGTTCTTGTTAGGAGTCCATTCCAGCTCACGGAGACCTTTTGTACAACAGAATGAAGCGCAGCCCAGTTCTGTACCATCTTCACAATTGTGCTTACCTTTGAGCTCTTTGTTACAGCAGCTGCGTCAGTCAGCCTGGTCAAGGGCCTTCTTTTTGGACTCCCCTCTACTTTACCAAGCACGAGATCTCTCTCCAGATTCTGGTCTCTCTTGAGGATGTGTTCAAAGTACATGATGGAAGTCTCACCATCCTTAGCCAAAAGGAGCATTCGGTTGCACGTCTTCCAAGATGGTGTGTTCTTTTAGCAGTGAACAGCACTTTCAATATTCTTTATCAGCGCCGCAATTCAAACGCATAGATTCTTCTTCAGTCTTCGTTCATCAATGTCAGTTTCCCTATGCTTGTGAGGGAATGGAAAATACCCTGGCGCGAGGCAGGATTGCTTCAGTCCTCAATGCGACATCCTTTTCAACACTTTAAGAAAGTCACGTGCAGCAGACTTACCTAATACAATGCTTGATCTCTTGGCTCCTGCTTCCATGAGCATAGATTGTGGATCCAAGCAAAGCAAAATCCTTCACAATGCCCGCCTTTTCTCCCCTTATCTTCATGTTCCCTATTGGCCCAGTTGGGAGGATTTGGGCTTTCTTTATACTGACAATCCATACTGACGGCTGCAATCCCTGATCTTCATCAGCAAGTGCTTGGAGTCCGCCTCGCTTTCAGCAAGCGAGGGAGTGTCATCCGTATATCTCCGATGGTTAATGAGCTATCCTCCAACCTGATGCCACATTCTTCTTCATGCTAGCCTAGTTGTGAGGAAATTCAAGTTTTTCTCCGCTGCTGGCGGAGATGTGACATGGGATAGCCCTTGTAGAAAACAGTGTGATGGTACCTCAAAAAAACATAAACAGACCTAGGAGATGATGCAGCCACTGCACCCTTGGAGGATACCTGAAAGTCCGGAAAGCACAGAGAACTCAGAACGTGACTTGCAAACCAGTCCCGCTGCAGCCCTATTCATAACGGTCAAAAGGTAGGGAGAATCTAAAGCTCATCGAGAGATAAATGAACAAACCAAATGCGGTACAAACATCCAGTCAAAAACAAAGGTGAAGTCTTGGTAAATGCAGCTGTGTGGATGAACTTGAAGACATTATGCTGAGGGAAATAAGTCAATCACAAAGGACAAATATTGCATGGCTTCTTATAAAAATACTTGGAATGACAAATGTATACAGACCAACGCTTATGAGTGAGGAGCAGAGGGAAAGGGGGAAGGATTGCACGGGCCATCGCTAGCATTTCTGTGATTAATTCACACACCTATAAAAAGTTTAATTGGCAAAAGTTATATGATAAGTATATTTACAGCAACAACAACAAAAGAGTAGCTGAGGGTGCTTTTATACAACTAGATACCTCATGGAATTAGGTTCCTTGACTTGAAGGTTTAGAGTTACGATTTTATAGGACAGCCTGGTTCATTGGTCTAATAACATGGTGTATGCCTCAGTTCTCCCTGCTAGTTCATTTCTCAGTGCCTGGGGTCTTCTACGCTTTATAAACACTCATCTAAAGGTACACTTTTTCTCTAATCACCTGGGACAACTGAGGAAGAGTCAGGAACAGGAGGAGAATACAGAATGTGAGACTCATGGTTTCCATGAACAACTAACTGCCTCTGTGCCACGAGACCAGAAGAACAAGATGGTGCCTGGCTAACCTTCCTGAAAATCTTGATCAAAGATTCCAGACAAGAATTCTGACCCAAAGGCAGAGAAAACAGAAAATGATTTCAAAATCTCAGGACTCCAGATATTCTAGAGCCATGAGGACTGGATGAACCCCTGAAATTAACACTGTGATGGAATCTTTAAACCTTACACTAAAAATATCCCCAGAAGACTTCTTAAAACCAAACCACAGGTTAGTTCAACTAGTAAAAATAAAAAGTCTGTCTTAAACATTATGCACTTTGAACAGCTGTTGATATGGGATGAAACTGACAACAGCCACTCGGAGATTAAACAGGAAACTTTGAGGCGGTGTGTTTCTGTTGATGAAGGAGAAACAACTCAGAAAAGGAGGAAGAGAATGGCTTCTTGACTTGAAGACTGGAATCAATATCACTAAGTTACACGTGGAGAAACTGCTGAATTTGTGTGCGCTTCATGGTGGATATTCCCCACAATAGTAAAGTAGGCAAAATTTAGAGGGGAAATGAACTGAGGAAAAAAACGAACAAGTAAGTCATTTCTTTCATTTAAGTTCAAGTGGATTGTTTATCCATGCTTAATTTTTTAATATCAAACATTGGTCTTTTGAATTATATTGGTTCAAAGAGTAATATAGATTTTCCACATGTTGCCTTATTTCATTAAAAATATTTTAAGTAATATTTTTAATATCACCACCCATCTTACCAAAGAAGTCTGTAAGTATTGGGAAGCTGTCAAACCCACAGTGGAAGATCCAAGTTTTCCAAATTCAAATTTGCACATGAAAACTAGAATTATATCATTGGCAACAAACATTGTCAGTTGTTTTCCTGGAAGTGACAGACTCGCTTTTCTCATTTCTGAGAAAATGCCTGCCACAGAACCAAGTCTCAATAACCACAGTTTGTCTGTCAGTAAAAACGGTGTTTCATGGCAGAAGCAGCTAATTCAGTTTACAACTAAAACAAGCACTGTGCAAGAGAAGCATTGTATTTTAGGAATCATTCCCCATTTGTCACACAAATTATTAATTAAATAAATTCCCTCAAAGGCTGAGGTCTATTAAAATAATAAACTGTATTCACTTATTTTAATTGTTAATTTATTGAAACAATAAATGTATTCTTATTAATGATTTGTTATCATTGCTAAACTTTTTTAAATACATGTCATTTCTTATTCAAGGGTATCTTTTCTTTTTTTTTTTAATGTTTTATTAGGGGCTCATACAACTCCTATCACAGTCCATACATATACATACATCAATTGTATAAAGCACATCTGTACATTCTTTGCCCTAATCATTTTCTTTTCTTTCTTTTCCCTTTTCTTTTTTTACATTTTATTAGGGACTCATACAACTCTTATCACAATCCATACATATACATACATCAATTGTATAAAGCACATCCATACATTCCCCGCCCCAATCATTCTCAAAGCATTTGCTCTCCACTTAAGCCCTTTGCATCAGGTCCTCTTTTTTTCCCCCCTCCCTCCCCGCTCCCCCCTCCCCCATGTGCCCCCCGTAATCCATACATCATTATTTTGTCATATCTTGCTCTATCCGGAGTCTCCCTTCCCCCCCTTCTCTGCTGTCCCTCTCCCAGGGAGGAGATCACAAGTGGATCCCTGTAATCAGTTCCCCCTTTCCAACCCACTCACCCTACGCTTTCCCAGCATCGCCCCTCACACCCTTGGTCCTGAAGGTATCATCCACCCTGGATTCCCTGTGCCTCCAGCCCTCATATGCACCAGGGTACAACCTCTGTCCTATCCAGCCCTGCAAGGTAGAATTCGGATCATGGTAGTTGGGGGGAGGAAGCATCCAGGATCTGGGGGAAAGCTGTGCTCTTCGTCGGTACTACCCTGCACCCTGACTGACCCATCTCCTCTCCTAAGCCCCTCTATGAGGGGGTCTCCAGTGGCCGACTCTTGGGCCTTGGGTCTCCACTCTGCACTTCCCCCTTCATTCAATATGGTATATATATATATATACATATATATATATATACATATATATATATATATATACACATACACACACACACATTCTTTTTTTTTTTTTGCATGATGCCTTATACCTGGTCTCAAGGGTATCTTTAAGCGACTGCTTGCTTGGTATCCACAAAGCTGCACTAAGTTAAAAGTCACTGGTACTCGTGTGGAAAGAGGAGCCCTGGTAGTGTGGTGCTTATGAGTCCGGGCTCTGTGATCCAGTTGTTTCCCGTAGGAAATGCCCAGTGGCTCCGGGAGAAAGACTGGCTGGACTTTCCACTCTTGTAAACAGTTACAGTCTCAGAAACTCACAGAGGTCGCTGTGAGTCAGCATTGACTCGATGGCAGGCACTGAGGTGGAAATAGACCAAACATATCAATGAAATAAGATTTTTAAAAATCCATACATAAATTTGGCATATTTTAAATATAGCATTTCAAAGTAGAAGAAACTACTTATTAAGTAAACTTGGGGATGCCGATGATACATGGGGGGATGAAACAGATGCACAAATCACAACATAAACTACTCTCGAAAAAAATTCAAATTGATCAAATATTTTTAAGTGATCATCTATTTTTAAACTTAAACATAATAGGACTATGACTCAAAATTCAGAAGCTCTACGAAATAGAGAGAAAAATATCCTTAACCCAGTGCCAAAACAAGAACACCCAAAGTGAACATCTTCGACAAGGGCAGCAAGGACGGCAGCTCGCCAGGCTGTCTACACCTGAAGGAGCTGCAGTCGCAGAAACCCACCCACAGGGACAATGCTGCCCTGTCCTGGAGGGTCGCTGGGAGTCAGAACTATGAGTTTGGTTTGGTTGGAGTTTTTAATATGTGAAAAGATTCCCAACCTCGCTCAAAGCAAGATGAACTAACTAAATAAGCCCTCCCTCAGATACTTTACTTACCAATGTCATTTGAATAAAGAAAATCAAAATTGCACAAACAAATTAAAAGTCCACATATTACTGGAGAGTGTGGGGAGAAACGAGCTCTCATATGATACTAGTAGAAAGGCAAAGTAATATAACCTGCTAGAGGATAATAGCAATATTTTTCTAAGTGACAAATTCAAATCCCCTTTGTCCAAACAACTACCTCAGAATATGTTACCTCAGAATACATACGCCTACATAGATATCATATACATGTATATGCCTAAGAGAGAGGAATTTACACATTTTCAAAATATTTATGCACAACTTTTTCACAAAATAGTGAAAAAATAAAAAGAACTGAAAAATGGTTTATAAAAGAAAGAAAAGAACTGAAACCCCTTCAAAATGTTTTTTTAAAGTATGGTATATTCACTGAAATACTATAAAGTACTTTTTTTAATGAAAACATTTTTATATGCTTCTCTGGAAACTTTTCGAGTATCTATTTAGCTTAAAGAAGCAAAACAAGGAATGGAAAACTGAATGTAGCATGCTACTTTAGTGTTTACAAAAACAAACAAAAAAAGATAAGCAAGTCTACATAAACATATGAGTTTGTATTTACATAAATATACCTCTAGAAGAAAATATGAAAAGCAACTTAAGTGGCTAGCCAGCTGCGGCGGGACACAGGACAGATGGGTTAGAGCATCTTTGTACCATTTTTGACCCCGGGGTCCACATTATCTATCCAAAATAAATGTTTAACGCAGATTTTCTTTACATCAGAATTTTTCAAAGAAAGTAAATCACATGAAAGCTTCTGCTTTTAGTTTCTGTGGAATACATTTCTCAACTCTCTTCTCTTTGAAAGTGTGCCAGAGAGTAGCAGTCCTCCAAAGGAGCCTCAGCGGTGGACCAGGTAAGCCCTTGGCTGCCAATAGAAGGACCTGCGGTTCAGACTACCTTGCGGTCTGGGAGAAAGGCTTGCCAATCTGCTGCGGAGAGTACAGCCTAAAAGACCTCAGGGGCAGCTCTGCTTTGTCCTACAGTGTCACCCTGCGTAGGGATCGATCCACAGGGACACAACAGTGGCACATTTCGTATCAACTCTCAAAGCCACAGAAGCGTCACTGATTTTTCTTTTAATAGCTAAGAAAGCATCAGTTCTGCTAGTCTTCAAAATTTCCAAGCTAGCTTTTTTATGGTATTGCTTAATAAAGCATAAGTGCTCATTTGTCTGTACGTGAAAGCAAATTAGTAACCATTTCTCAGAAGTGGACTCTTGGCCATGTCTATGATCCTCCCCACAGCTTGCCTTCCACCAGGGGTGGCCTTGTAATCAGCTGGGTGTCTGTATTAAGCGACTCGATTTTCACAAGAGGACATCAATCCTCTTCCCAATTCTACTGTCTGTTGAAGCATATGGGTCCTTATTTAATTGGCAACATGGACTAGGAGCACTGCAGGTACTTGTCAGCAAATACAATCTTGAACTCATGCTGTCCAATACTGATGGGAATCTTTTTTGATGGATAGAGTGGACATTTGCTTTTTTTGGCAGCGCAACACCCAGATAGCTTTCTTATTTGGGGGAAACCCCAAAATAGGTGGGATTCAAGGCCCCGTTTTTCCCTACAAACACTAAAGAGTAGCTACTCCCTCCCCAGCTCTCTAGAAGATAGTTAGTTATACATGATCTAGGCATAATCAGATAGATGAGCTATTATCTTGGAATTAAGTATCATGAGAGAGAGAGAAGCAAAAATGCAGGGACAACCAGAGATGATTTATCACAATAGTAGCAGCAGGACTAAGAATCAGCAAGATCAGTCAAGTGTTGATCAAGAGGCTGCAGCACAGCAACGTCCTCTTCAGACAATTCTTATGCTAGGCTCTTTCCTGGGCCTCATCTCCCTTGATTCTCAGCGACTTTCCAAGCCTGGTCCTCCATTAGCCCACGAGTTTCACAAGTTACCTGAGGTCCTTCCAATATTGCTGTTTTCTACAAAGTTAACTAGTTGCTTTTATTTGTTGCATCTAAGAAACCTGAATAAATTAAGTGAATTGGATATGCACCCAGATCATATAATACTCGTCTCTTAAAATTGCTTTACGGAAATAAACTTTCACGTGATGTCATTGAAGGCATGTTGTGATGCAGATCTAAAATACCCATTATTTTGTGATGAGTATTTAGCAATGCTAAATACATTATGTGTAATTCTTTTTGTGTGATATTTGGGGACAGTTTTTGTATGGTCTTACTATCATGAAGTCTTGGGCTTCCCTAAGGGATTATTTTCATTTCTATTATGAATAAAAATAAACATATATAGCTATTATTGATAAGATATGTATTGTTTTATTATAATACTGTCATGGTTTCACCACGTGTCTGTGATTCTGTCGTCCTGTAATGGCTTGTGTGTTGCTGTGATGCTGGAAGTTATGTCACTGGCATTTCAAATATCAGCAGGTGTTTGAACCCACAGTGAACAGGGTTCGACAGAGCTTTAGAATAAGAGCAGACTGTGAAGAAGGGGTAGGCTGTCCATTTCTGAATAACGAGCCACTGACAAGCTTATGACTAGCAGCAGAGCACTGTCAAACACCTACTGAACAGAAGCAGAACACTGCCAGAGACAGCGCCATACAATGAAATCCGGAGGTCTGAAGGTACTGAAAACACAACTGAGGAAGAGCTGCCTTCTCAAAGTAGAGTTAACCATAACGATGTGGCTGGAATAGTGTGTTCACAAGTGAAGCCTGCGAGACCTTCATTTGCTGAAAAGGCAATTTTCATACCCCAAATAAGAAACATCTGCAAATATGTATTAATAATTGAACTTTGAATGTATGAAGTATGCATCAAGGAAAATTGGAAGTCATGCAAAATGAAGTGGAAGTCATAAATATTAATATCCTAGACATTCGTGAGCTGGATTGGACTGGTATTGACCATTTTGAACCAGGCAGTCCTATAGTTTACTACACGAGGCATGATGGATTCCAGGGACATAGCATTACATTCATCATCAGAAAAGGGCATTTGAAGATCTATCTTGAAGTCCAATCCTGTCTGTGACAGCGTAATATCTGTGTTAGTCAGGGTAAACTAGGAAAACAAATCAACAGAAACTCATATGTATAAGAGAGAGTTTTATATAAAGGGTAAGTGTACATTAAGAAAGCATCCAATACTTACCTGGCAGGGGAGATACCATGATCACGAAGGTGGTTTTCCCAGGGCGAGGCTTATCCATTGCACTCCGGATGTGCTGACCCCTGCGATTTCCCCAAATGTGGGAAACTTGACTGCATAATTTGTGGTAGTGGGGGACTGCGTTCGTGCTCTCCCCTGAAAAAAAAAAAAAGAAAGAAAGCATCCAACCCAGTGCTGCCCAAGCCCATAAGTCCAACATTAGCCCATATGTTCAACAGCGATCTACAAAGTCCTCCTCCATCTCACAAAACACAGGAAGAAAGCCGAATCAGTAAAGGTGTAAGCATCTCAGCTCTGGCAGGGGTCTCTACACAGGTGCTCCATCTGTGCACCCTCTCCCCAATTATCATGACCCCAACTCTACCTTACAAATCTGACTAGACCAAAGCATGCACACGGTACATATAAGAGTTGGAAATGCAGGAAATCCAGGACAGATGAACTCCTATGGACCAATATTGAGAATATCCATACCAGGAGGGGAGGGGGGGTGGGGGGAGATAGGGAACACTGATCACAATGACCTATCTATAACCCCCTCCCAGGGGGATGGACAACAGACTAGGGGGCAAAAGGAGACATAGGACAGTGCAAGATATGTAAAAATAATAATTTCTAAATTATCAAGGGTTCATGAGGGAGGTAGTGGAGGGAGGGGGAAAATGAGGAGTTGATACCAAGGGCTCCAGTGGAAAGCAAATGTTTTGAATATATGATGCCAACAAATGTTCAAATGTGCTTGACACAATGGATGGATGTATAGATTGTGATAAGAGTTGTACAAGGCTCCAATAAAATGATTTATTTTGAAAATCCACTTTCTAACCTTGATATTATTCAATAGCAAGTTATTTGCAGTGGGAAAAAATCATATCATTCACTTGCCAATGTGTTAGTCTGGGTACTTTAAGAAACGAATCCACAGAAACCCATGTATAAGAGAGAGTTTTATATAAAGGTAAGTGTGCATCAAGAAAACATCCCAACCCAGTGCTACCCAAGCCCACAAGTCCAACATTAACCCATTAACCCATATGTCCAACACCAATCCACAAAGTCCTCCTCAATCTCACAAAACAGACGCAATGATGCCAACTACAGGAGGAAAGCCGAGTCAGTGAATGTGTAAGCATCTCAGCACTGGCAGGGGTCTACACACATGTGCTCCAACATCCAGGGCTGCATCAGGGTAGGTCCATGTGGCTTCTCCTTGGGGATGTCTTACAGGAAGTGAGCCTTGCCAGGTGAAGCAGAGAACTGGCTAAGGCAGATGCACCCTGGTTTGACCATCACAAAGCAAGAAACCCGAGAACTAGAAAGGCAAGGCCCACCAGGCCATTTATCTCTCCGCCTTTCAGTTAACCCCACATGTGTTTGTCAGCCAGGTTGGCACAATAAACTTTAACTATATCAATCCATCCCTTGACAACTTGGCACCTGTACATAATTCTTTAGCCTCATGATTGCAATTAACACCTACACCTTAATCCTGTGAATATGTTCCCCCACCTATGAAAGTTTGTAAGCCAACCATTTCATGCCTTTATACCCCCACTTTAGGTTATCCAATTTCTATACAGCCCACTTACAACACAATGCTCTGAGGAGACAATCATGTTTTTCAACATAAGAATCGTCATTCTAGTTGGAACCTTGTGAAGTCTGCATCCATAAGCAAAGTCAAATCAGGCCAGGCCATCCATGAAGTCAGCAACAATATGCACCAGTTCACAGGCTCAAAAATCTCCATCTGGTCGGGTTCTGGTCAACTCAATGTGGGCTGCCTCACTCAGCATCCTCAGGGTGCCCATTGGTTGCCTTGCTTTTAGACCAGGGGCTCTCACCAATACTCAACAAGCCCAGCCCCCTCATTCTAGGTCATGAACTTTAAACCAGTCAATCCACTCTCATCTTCTTTTCTTCCTGTAAATCAAATCCACAAGTGTCAATGGCCAAACAGCCTGTCTCTTTATTGCTGCATTTCTCCAACTTCCACTCAAGTAGATCCAGGTGGTCACCTAGCAATCATTTCAGCCTGCTCACAGGCTCCCTTCAACATTCAGTGCTAGAGAGGAGGTTTCTTCATGGTTCCAGGATTTTTTTCAGCTTTCAACAAAAACTACTAGTTACTGAGTACTCCAAAGCACTGGGTGGGGCACATCTTTCTTTGCATAGCTTTCTTTGCAAGTGTGGCCTAAACCCATCTAAAGATCAAATTTTAATGACTGAAAGCAAGTTGGTTTACAGACTTTCTATTTTCATACTTTCCATATTTTCCCCAGAAAACAGTGTGGCTTTATCTGACCTCTGACTAGACAAAGAAGAAATACTATCATGAGGGAGAGGTCAAACAACCATCTACTCTCCATCTTATGATTTGTTTCTCTAGGAGGTAAGAGAAACAAAACCAGAATGTTAACTATATATAGATAGATAACACAAGAAACAACAGTTAATTAAATTATAAAGCAGGACAAATGGCTTAGTGCAACTCACTCCTGTGAGACAGTTATGAGACACTGGCAGTTCTTCAAGTCTTGAGAGCCACTGGGTAGTCCTCTGTAGAGCAATTCAGGCTATCCGGGCACAAGCAGCAAACAACAAGGCAGGTCACCAACAGTCAGTCAGATGACAGGGTTCAACAGTTCCCAGCTCAAGAGATGTAAGTTCCAATAGTGTGGTGAAGCAGGTCTTGAAGGAACCTCAAATTACAGCGACACAGTCCATGGGTTAGGTGTCCCACAAGTAGTATAGCTTGCAAATTGAGACAAAGAACAAGCAAGGCAGCAGTACACTGGTTCAATGATCAAAGAGCAAGAGACAAGAAAGGCGAGGCTTGCTGAACCATTGATCTCTCCGCCCTTCAATTACCTCTCTGACCTTCAATCAATCCCACATGTGTTTATCCGCCAGGTTGGCACAATAAACTACCTACCTCACAATGCATAACTAAAATACTTGCAGATCTAAAAGAATGTCTAGAATCTATTACCAACATATGCCATCTGAGAAATATTCAAGATATACTCTTTCAAAGCAACAAACATCAGAAAAACAAAGATAGGAGACAATAAAGAGGAAAGGAACAGACTCACTGCCTTTGAGTCGATGATGACTCGTAGCAACCCCACAGGACAGGGTGGAACTTCCCTGTGGGTTTCTGAAACTGTAATTCTTTATGGGAATAGAAAGCCTCAACTTTCGCCCTCAGATGGGCTGATGGTCGTGAGCGACTGACCTTGTGATTAGCAGCCCAATGGGTACAGTCACTAGAAAATCTTATAGCACAAGTAACTCAGAATTCGTTAACCTTGACATTATACTCCAATCATTCTGTGTTACTGGGAGGCTGCCCTGTGAATTTTGAGACTTTCAGTAGTATGCCAGGCCAGCAGTATCCCCGTCTCTATTCACGACAATAAAAAATGTGTACCCAGGCAGTGCTGAATGCTCCCTACAGGACAAAACTGCTCCCTGGTCAAGAATCAGTGCTATAGTTTATAAGTATCCATTTGATAATAGACAAAAACTTGTAATCCATGTACTTAGTAAGAATTTTTTTTCTTGTTAAAAATATTAATTTTACTCTGATAAAGGACTGCTTAATAGCAGGAATGGAAGCCAGAAGCCAGAATAATATACTCAAAATTTTTTAGAAAAATTGTCTGTCCTTCAAGAACAATATACATAAGAATACAAGTAAATATCTTTTCAGATAGGCAAAAATAAGAGATTTACAACTATGGACAAATCCTTACTAAAGTAATCTCTAAAGGTTATAAGCAAGAAAAGCAATTATCCAAAAAGAAATTCTGAAATATAGGAAATTATTAATTTTTTAATGCAGATTAATTTCATATATGTAGATTGTAAATATCATATACAATGATATTTACTGAACTATTTTCAGTTTACAAGATTTTAGAAATAACCTAAATATCTATTTATATTCTAAACAAATACTTAAATAAATGCTAAATAAGTATTATTTTATGAAAGATCATATAGCCTTGAGGAAGGCTACAGCCTTGAAAAATATTTTATTGGTTAATTAAAAAACCTTCAAGATTACAGAAACAATAGAAAGAATGTTTTGGACATGTTGATTGCAACATATGTACAAATATGCTTAATACCATTGAATGATGGATTGTGATAAGATCTGTAAGAGCCCCACAATAAAATGATTTTTTAATTAATAAATCATTTTATTGGGGCTCATACAACTCTTATCACAATCCACACATACATCAATTGAGCAAAGCACCCTTATACATTCATTGCACTCGTCATTCTCAAAATTCGCCTTCCACTTGGGTTCCTGGAATCAGCTCGGTTTCCTTTTTTTCCCCCTCCCCCCTCCCTCCCCGCTCCCCCCTTCCCCCTGCTCCCTTAATAGTTTATAAATAATTATTTTATCTTATCTTACACTGCCCGGCGTCTCCCCTCACCCACCTTCCCATCGCCCATCTCCCAGAGAGGAGGTTACACATAGATCTCCGAGAATTTCTTGAAGTAGAAAGAGATACACTACTAGGAAATAAATCAGATAACAATCAGGAACCAAAGTTTCAGCAAAGCCTAGGTATTGAGTGAAAACTATGAGTATAATAAGAACTAAATAAATAAAATAACTGGTAAGGAAAAGATAAAACAATCTTTTGGCTGATGAGATAATTAAGTATCTAAAAACATGACATAGTCAAGAGACAAAAACCCTAATAGCTAAATGTGACATGGATTTTTAAGACATGAGAAACAAATAAAAATATTACGCTTTTCAATAGGCAGTCTCCAATTTATAAATGTCTGACTTATACAACTGTAGTACTGAACCAACCCCTATAAAGTCTTTTATAGTAATACTAGAATAATGTGTACATTATATTGCAAGTTACATACAATAGTTCACAAAAATGAACAGGGGTCACTTTGCAACACATTAAAACATGATTATTATCATTATCATTGCTAAATTGTCTTAAAGATGTTTTCATAGTGTATGTGGAAGGTTTTCTTTAATGTTTTATGCATAGACTGGTGCACTAATAAGATAAACCTTTGGCTTTCTTATGTTAGGTACAAACCATCCCTCACTAATGTTCCAATGTATGTATCAAATTGATGTAAAGAATGATTTAGAAAGGGAACTCACTGGCAATCTGTGATCGAACCCTAACCATCTAGAAATGGAGATGAATTAAAAAGGCTGTTAATTATTGTGGTTAAGTAGTAAAATACTTTAAAGCACACAGAGCAAGGATCATATAGGGCCTCCGTGTTACTGCTGTTGTTGGGTGACTCCCAGCAACCCTGTCTACGCCGCCACCACGACAGAAGGAAACACTGCCCGACCTGCAGCCCCCGCACCATTGGTGGGATTCAAATAGTGTAACAATAGGGTCACTGTCCTGCTGACCATTCCAAGTATTAAAAAAAGATACACCAAAGGTAGTTTACTATTTCATACAGTTCGCCCTTAAATAAGAACAATAGAAGAGGTACATAAAACTAGATTCTGTTATAAGAGTTTTAAAGGAGTAATGAAAAAACATTAAATCATACCTGATGAAAAAACAACAAAATTATTCTTAAGAAATCTCCCTCTTTTTTTTGGAAGCTATGGACATAAATCATTAGAAGTCGCAGAAGCGTGAGATAATGGAACATAAAACAACAGCTTGATTTTACAACGGAGAGGCCGGCCGGAAGTTAGCAAAGCCGACCGGAAGTTACAGTGTGGTCGACAGAGCGGCAGCAAAAAGAGAGGCTCACGGGTTTTTGTTTTGTTTTGATTTGGAGAGGTGGACGACACCTAGACTTGTCCTTAAAAGAATCAGCAAAACGGGGGTAGGAGGGGGCTGGAGAAAGAAATGTAGACAGGAGGGCCCCACAGAAACCAGCCCGATTTGCGAAGTTATGCATATAGCTTCTTGATTGGCCCCCACCTCTGCAATATTCTTGACTTTAGCTGAGCATCTTCAGCTGCGTGAATGATCCCTAACCGGTAGAAGCAGGATCCCATTCCTTTTAGGAGAGGCCAATTAAAAACAGTTGTGTTTGATATAGTGGAGACAGTTACTTGACTTCTCTTCTCTGAACATACTATGTTCATCCTTGAAAACCTCATTTCTGCTTCTGCTGAACTTACAGCAATTGCTCTGACAATATTTTCAGTTCTTTGAACACTTTCAGAAATTTCATAATTCACTCAGAACTCATGGGAACTGAAGGAATAACACAAAGCTGAAATGAATGGTAGCGTCTGACCCTCTGGTAGCTTGGCACGTTTTCTCTTTACGTTATGTTTGTTCACTGAAGTAACGAATGCAAGGGACTAAAAATGTAGCATTTCACCAAAGTATAATGAGTTTTATATAAGGAGTAAATAAATATTACAAACATCGTTCCATCTAATTTTTAGACCTGTGGAGAGAATGAACATTGCTATGGGCTCTTAGACTATGCAGCTGCACAGATAAGCATTAAAAGAAGAGTAGGCATGCAAATTTGTGATTTTCACACCTTAGAGAGAATCCTTATAATAAGTGCCATTTTAACAACTGGTTTGCCAACCTCAACAAAAGCTTATGTACTAGTTTGGCCTCACCAGCGTGAACTGGCTGAGTCGCCCTCTGGTTTGAGCGCATTGTTGCAGCTATTGTGTCATTTCATCTCCTTGAGGCTCTTTCTCTTTACCAACCACGATATCCTTCTCCAGGGACTGGTCTCTCCTGATAGCATGCCTACAGTATTTGAACTGAGCCTTGCCATCCTTGCCTCTAAAAAGCATTCTGGCTGTACTTCTTCCAAGATAGAGTTTGTTCGTTCTTTCGGCAGCCCATGGTACTTTCAACATTCTTCACCAGTATCATTGGTCAAACGCATCGATGTTTCTTCAGTCTTCCTTACGCGATGTCCAATGTTCACACGTATATGAAGCAATTGAAATACCATGGCTTGGGTAAGACACACACCTTAGTCCTCAAAATAACATCTTGCTTTTCAACACTCAAAAGAGGTCTTGTGCTGCAGATGACCCTAATGTGTTCTTTGATCTCTTGACTGCTGCTTCCATGAGCATTGATCGTTGGTCCAAGCAAGATTAAGTCCTTGACCACTTCAATCCTTTCCTCTTTCCTCCATTTATCAGGATGGTACCTATGGGTCCAGTTGTGAGGGTTTGGATTTTCTTCACGTTGACTTGTCATCCCTGCTGAAGGCTTCAACCATGGGTCTTCATCAGCAAGTGTTTCAGGGCCTCCTCACCTCCTTCAAGCAAGGCTGTGTAGATTGCCTACCTCAGGTTGTTAATACGCCTTTATTCAATCCTGATGTCACATTCTTTTCCATGTAATCTACCTTCTCTAATTATTTGCTCAGCATATAGATTGAATATGTATGGTGAAGGGATACAACTCTCATGCACACCTTTCAAACGTACAGCATTTTCAAACATACAGCATTCCCTTGTTCTGTTGGAAGAACTAACTCTTGATCCATATACAGGTTCTGCGTAAACACAATGAAGTGTTCTGGAATTCCCATTCTTTCCAAGGTTATCCATGATTTCCTATGAACCCACAGTCAAATGCCTTGTCAGAGCCAATAAAACACAAGTAAATATCTTTCTGGTATTCTCTGCTTCCAGCCAAGATCCATCTGACATCAGCAACGAATCCCTTGTTCCACATCCTCTTCGGAACCAGCCTGAATGTCTGCCAGCTCCCTTTCAATGTACTACTGCAACCATTTTTGGATGGTCTTCAGCAAAATTTTACATGCATATGAACCTGCCCCTGTGAGTTTCCAAGGTTATAATTCTTTATGAGTAGAACTCCTCATCTTTCTCCCAAGGTTGGTGGTTTCAAACTGCTGACCTGTAACTAGCAGTCCAACGTGTAACCCCTTATGTCACTAGACAACCTTGGACCTATATGAAGAAACCAAAATCTTACTGAAGAACGGGTAGATTTACCATGATTTTCTTAGCCTCAAGGATCTACTTTATTCTATTATAGGCAGAATAATGGCCCTGAAAGATGTCCGTGTCCTGATGCCCAGAACCTACCATGGTAAAAGGGACTGAGCAGATATGGTTCAGTTAGCCATCTTGAAATAGGAAGATTATCCTGGAGCATAATGTAGTCACACAGGTGGTTACAGACTAACTAGAAAGACGTACAGCCTAGTAGAAAAATACGCCAGTCATATAATCAATGGTGTACACACAAGTCAGTCCAAAAGGTCACTAACATGTAAGGAGAGTTCAAACAGTGTGTGGGAAAATTCAATTACAATTACACTTTTCTACAAACTTTTTGAAGTCCTCTCATTGGAATTAGCAGCCCAACTAGCCAATAACTTTTATTTCTATAAATATAACTACCAAGAGAGAAATTGTTTAATTGGTTTATATTGAAACTTTTCTCTTGCAAGTTTGAAATAAAATATGTAATTTTCTTATTTCTAAGTTGACAGAAAATGTTTTGAGGCCTTATTTTTTAAAATTTGGCACATTTTGGATGGGGGAAGTCCCAAAATGTTTTTTAAATTTTAATTATTTCAGTTAGTCACTTAATAGAATGAAATTTGAAGTCCAGTAATTCCAGAATAAGACAAATGGAATCCTCTGCTGAGATCTTTGAAAGTGCTCTGGTTCTTAAGCTCTCTGAGAACTATTGTTTTTGAGAATGAGGATGGCAACATATGCACAAATGTGCTTGACATGATGGATGGATGGATGGATTGTGACAAGCCTTGTAGGAGGCCCCAGTAAAATGATTTTTTAAAACTAAATAAAATCATATATCAGTATTAACTCCCAATAAAATGGTTTGAAAAAAATGAACTGACTATTGAATTATATCTTTTAATTTCTCTTCCTTTAGTTTTTAACAGCTATCATTTATTTCCATTACTTGACACTAGGAGAAACTGACACATGGTACATAGTCAATAAAATTGTACTGAATTAACTGATAGATTTTAATCAATGTGAACATTAATGCACAGTAATATTCTATAGGGTAAAGGACCCAATTTTACGCTAAATAAGGTAGGCTTCAAGGTCAGAGAAATAACCTTGGAGGGATGGGAACGTCCAGCCTGCAGGCTGCACAAAGTCTGAGAAACCCTCATTACCAATTAACATCATACCTCTCACCAAAGAGAAGCACTTCCAGCCATCATGTTAGGGATGGGTTAATTAAATGCTTAACCACTATGGCATGTGAATGATGTTGGAAATATCCAAATGGCCCGTGACAGAAAAACCGTTCCCCCACTCTGGTCTAGGACTTCCACACCACACCTGAGAATTTGTGCTTGGCAAGTGGGGTCACACCAGACCAGAAAATTTACTTGGGAAGCTAGCCTTGGGAGTATAATCTTCCTGCAGGACTGGTCAATGGCAGCCCAGAACACTACGTCTCAGAGAGCTTCCTGGTAGGCTAAGGGAGGTGGACGTGCTCTTTCTGAGGCATGAAAGCTCCTAATTGAGAACTTTGCCAAGTCTGTCCTGCATCTCTTCCTCATGATGACCTGGATGGATGCCTTTTTCCTATACTAAGATCGGTACTTATAAATACAAGACATGAAGAAATGGCATGCATGCCACATCTGATCTCCTCCAGCTTTGGAACAAGGAGAACCCAACTCCACACGAGCCCAAGGCAATTGCCACAAGAGAGAAGTCAGACCGGCCTCCACCCTCCATCCTTCTTTTACCCTGTGCTGAAACCAGCCATCCCTCCTGCGGCACTCTGTGCCTCTGCTGGGTTTTACAAAGTATTGCAATAGCTATACATAACACATAGACAAGGTTCGGAGATTATGGGGACTTACTAGGAAAGTAACAGATAACCACAAGTCAAGATCAGTAAGCACTACAATCTTGTATCCAAAGCAATGCCTCTTCTCAGTCAGCCATCTCTCTCCTTGGCACTTAGCCTCTCAGCCACGTGATCACTTGGCCTTTGCCTCCATTAGCCAGGAAGTCTGTCCGACACCGGCCTTCCTACCTCATGTTCTCAGAACAGGTCTGATTTCTATATGAGACCACAAAACCTTAATTAAACAAAATATGTCAAAACGTGAGGCTTTTGTTTCTTATCGTAGCCTCCTCTTTGGTCCATAAGTTTGGGAAAGTTGTGTTTCCATCTAACTAAGCCCTTCCCTGAGAATTTTCCACTCTAATTCACACCACATCAGGGCAGCAGGTTTGGCATCTTGAGGGGCATCGTTTTGTATTGAGCACAAATTAAAGAACTCTGAAGGGGCAAGATCAAGGCTACAGGGTGGATGGGGGTAAGGTTTCCCCAGGATGACCCTTGCTACCCTTGAAGAATGAGCCCATGCACTGCCCTGACAGCGGTAGTCGGGGGTTGGGGGTAATCCTTGGGACAACTTTCCTGATCTTTGACTCAGCAACACAGTTTTCAATGTTCTTACAACTTCGTCCTAGGAAGACCACGTACTGATCCTGATGCACAGATATATCTAGATTAATCCATAGGAATCCTAAAACACAGTTGCTAGAACCTTCTGAGCTAACCTGATTGTCTTGAATTTATTTGGCCCAGCAAATTCCCCTCAGAAGCTACTCTTTTGATTGGACCTTTTTGTAAAAAGCCATTTTGTACTTATGTATTCTGCATTTGATCACTCACCTAGTTACTAAAATGTACCCTACCCAAAAACAATGCTAACCAGACTAAGACAAGTACAACACCGAGAGAACTTGTCTGCAGACATTCCCTGATCACAGAGACATGTATAAAGACATTTTGTTTGGAATCACCCCATGCACGTGTGAACTGGAACTCCTGTCTGAATACTCATTGACTTACCCTCATCTGCTTATGCGGGTTATTTACGGAGCTGTGCCACTTGTGGGCAGTATGGGAGTCAATGCTCATTATTTAAGTATCCTATTTCTAGTTGATAATCTGCCTACTTACTAAAATGTATTATGCACAAAACCAGTACTTGTGGTGTTTTTAATACTCAAAACCAATGCTGATGGACAGGTGCTTGTGCACAGCAGTGAAAACTTTGGCCCTCCTTATGTAAATAGTCCCAAGTGAGATAAAATAAGGAAATACTCTGCCTTCTTGTTTCAGCTGTCCAGCCATAATTCCACACATAGTATATTTTGTGCCACATTTTGTTTCTTTTTATTGGCAATTCTGATGTTAAAATGGCCCCAACCATGCAGTGGAGGGATGATGTTAGTATTCCTAAGCACAAGATGACTCTCATTAACTGACACTTCCCATGGATGACAACAATAAAGCATCTGCTTGTTATTTTATTACCATGTACATCTATAGTACTGAAATTTTCTATAATAAACAAATTCACTGCCATCAAGGAGCAAACATCAAAGTGCGAGACAAGAAGAATATTGGCTCTGATGGTCAAGGTTATGGTCATGTGTCAGCTTGGCTGGGCCATGAGTCTCATTGCTGCAGCTGTTATGTACTGATGTAGTCGTCCTCTGCTTTGTGATCTGAATGTACATTCCCCATTTTTGCATCATGCTAATTTTGCATAACAACCTGGTCTTTGCACTTGCCCACGTCAGTGTGTGTGAAATGAGTATATTAGATACAATTGTTCCAGTGTGAGCTACAGTGGTATTGGCAGTAAATTTAATGTTAATGAATCAAATTAAATATCTTTAAGCAAAAATACACATAAAACACGTTGAAATTGAAGAAAATTGATTAGTTGAAGAATATGTATTGAAGAAGTGTGAACAAACTTCATAAAGACTTAACTTTGTGTTTCCTCTAACAGCAATGATTCAGTATTTGCTGAGTCAATGTTCTCGGTGACTTTTAGAATATATTTGTTATGAATAATAAGAATCAACAGTTCTTCATATAAGTAGCCTAGGTAAAAGAAAAATGTTTGTAACAGATTTTTAAAATCCCATTTTGTAAACCCTAATGAATTAAAGATCTAAGTGTGGTAGTTATATAATCTGCTGTCAATTTGAGAGGAATAAGGGTGGAGTTTAGCCTGTAAATCAGGTCACTGCTTGATGACCTCATTTGGAGGAGCTAAGGAAATAAATAGCTCGCTGGAGGCAGGACATAGGCTTAGTTCCTGTAAGACATTCTTGTTGACAAGTCACATGATGACAGGCTTATAAGCTAAAGCCTCAGAGCTGGAGAAGTCACATGGAGATCTCTGCCAGTGCTGAGATGCTTCCACCACCACTGGACCTACAAGACTTTGCACCCACTAGTCTGTGATTGTCCTGCATTCGGCATCATTGCATGTCTTTCATGAGTCTGAAGAGGACTTTATAGATTGGTATTGGACATAAGGGCTAATTCTGGACTTATGGGCTTGATCTGGACTGGGCTGGGTGTTTTCTCAATATTCAATTGTTCTTGAATATAAAGCTCTCTCTTATACACATGAGTGTCTATGAATCTGTTGGTCTAGTCTACCCAGATTAATAATCGTTTGGGCTGGGAAAGAGAGACAAAGGAGATACAATCACATATAAAAAGTACACTTCATCACCGGTAAAGTCATCTTGCCTCAAAAACTAAGCCTCTATTAACTAATTTCCATAATATTTGAAAATTTCTAAAAGACACCCACTGCCTGTAGAAGAGATGCCTCCCATGGAGCAGCTGGTGGGTTTCAAACTGCTGATGTCTCAGTTAGCAAACAAGCACTGCAACCACCGGCCTCCTTCTATAACGAAAAGCTTTGTAAATATTGAAAATATTTGTATGAAAGAAGGGAAAGTGGGAAAAAGGCAAAACAGTCCATAATCCATTCATATGTAACTCTTTCCTTTCCTACCTTTTGGGTCTGCTTAAAGTCTATTTTTTATTCATTTGAAAGAATTTCTCACAAAGTCCCCCAAAATAAGCACCTTCCTACAAAATCCAAACAGAACACCAAGGAATGTGGCATTCTGGAGCAACCTCCTCTCTCTGCCAGCGAGTCACATGAGGTTTCTAAAGCAAGGTCTTTATTATCAGTTGTTCATTCTTGTTCTCATACCACGTCCATCTTTAAGATTAAAATACATATCTATACATACAGATGCACAGATATGTATCTTAATGGGTGGACAGGAGGAGGAACTGACTACAGTTAAAGAGGTTTAAAAAGTGGATATGGTAGAGTACCAAAAGCATTCTACTTTCCAGCCCCTGACAACAGCTAGCAGCTAATAGGAATATAAGAGACATAGGAGATCTAGCCCTTCGGATACAATGTCTGGATAAAAATTGTCCTGACACCCATAGGTCTCTGCAGTGCCACTTTAATTTGCAAAAAAAAAAAAAAAAAAAAAAGGATAGGGTGGTGTAACAGAAAAGGGATGAAATAATGATGAACTCTCTCGAGTTTCTTCAAAACATAAGAAGTAAGCAGCTAAGATGCCATGAAAGACTGAGTGGGAAGTTTGTGACCCATGAAGTCGATACTGCTGGAAGCTTGAATGAAAAGTTGAAAGGCTTTTTGGTTAGGCCAGACTAGATAGATAGTGAGGCAATTAGCATCATTCATTGCTGCCAAGGCATTAGGCCAACATGAATTACAACCCAAACTGAATGAAGCAGAACAGAAAACAGAAAAGGCTTTAATGAAAATGTTGGAGAACTCACAAGGGATGGGGAAAGTGCCAAATAGCTGGAAGATGGCTACGTAAACGAAAAGGTCTATTCTCCCATCAATGCTTGAGGGATTTACAAGTTTAACTCTCATTGCTGTTAATAAGAGTTCTATGTGTGATCCAAGGGTGTATTCATGGAGAAAATGCATCTATTAGTGTCTCGATTGGCCTCTCTTGAGCCAACACTGGCAAGTGCTCCAAATTGTGTGGTAGTTTGGTGACAGGGACTAACTGGGGTGGGGGGGTGGGGGTGGGGGCTAGAATGCAAACCACCAACCCGACTCAGCTTCACCTTGTAATCCTCGGATAGTACAAGATCCCTTATCAGCAAAGAGTAAAATATATCCTATGCAGTCGTTCATCATGTTTAATTTGAAAATTAGCCTTCAGCAAATTAAAATGAAAGAAAAAAGTTAGCGGGGGGGGGGGGGAGGCAAACGTTAAATAGATCGATTTAAAATACGGTTTCCGGAACATATTTTCTACCTGAAGAGAATTAATTTAAACTTTTTTATATTTGTTTTTAGCTATCACAGTCTCTACTGTGAGCCAGACTTTGGATGAGATGCTTTACTGAGAATTCTGCATAGTTAGTAAAATTAGTCTATGAGGTAATTAATATCGTCCCTATTTCACACATCAGGACAGCAAAACTAAAACATGAAGGAAACTAGCCTGGGATCAAATCGCTTGAAAGTGGAAGAGTAAAATTCTCTTCGGTCTCGCTCTCCGACACCCCTCCTCGTGTGCCTAGTATAAAATCGGAACCGCGGTCCTGCTCTAGATCGTTTCCATCTAACATAATTTGCTTCTCAATCCAAAGTTATTCTTCAGAGGTTGAATCAGAGGCAGATTTTACATTTTGCTAATAGCATCCCCTTTCAGAAAGAAAAAAATGTGATGCAACTTTTCTAAAGTAATTAAGCTAATATTTTCATCCTACATACATAAATTATAACTAGTAAACAGTTGTTCAATTTATGATGTGCTAGGGTCTCTATCAGCCTCACTACAGAGACCAATAAAATAGAGACACTGCTCTTAAGATCAGTCAAGTTTAGTTGGAAAAAGAGACATAAACAGCTCATTAAAACGCAGTCTGCCGCATGATGCAGAGAAGGTAGGAACAAAGTTCTACGGGGCACATTATGCCATTTGTGTCTTTTGATTCCTTAATGTAGTAGCAGTTTCTCACTGCTCTAATTCCCTGCCACGGAAACCCATTTTATCAAAAGATCTCAATAACGTTCTGCTGGAGGCTCAATATTTTCACTTATTTACAGCAAAGTTTTCCTTACCCAAATGTCTCTAAAACAGGTGCGTGGCAAGTACCAGTAAACCCATATTGTTGGTGGCAAAATAGTGGTTCAACAGAATGAAGGAACTTCCAGGACTCAGAAGGGACTCCCTTTGCCACACTTTACTTCCCCCAGCAGAAAATCAACGTTTCTACCAAATTCTCCCTTAACCTAAAGGAAGCCGATTTTAAAGACTCTTCAAACGAATTTATTCCTCAAGAACCAGTTTGAACAAGTTCTGCCAAACAGTCTGAACTATCTTAATTCAACCAGATAGCAAAACAATTTCCAAAACCATAGGTAGGTGCTGAATGCTGCTTTCATTTGAGATAATTAGAAGTATTTGATCCATATGGTGCATCTCAGTATAAAAATCTTTAAAAGAAATGAATTGATTAATCCATGCAAGTTTCAGATAACACCTTATCTAAATGCTAGAACCGATTACTGGATTTAACCAAGCTGTGGCTACTATTTATTGACCGATTACTCCACTCCCCCAAATACTTGTTTCCATTTTCTCCAACAACAATGCTTTAACAATGGATAAACATCGATACCTGTTAGATAGTACATTAAGATTTTTGTTAACAGTAGGTAGAAATGAATAAAATAATAATGATTTATAATATTCAAAATTCCAATACTAAGAGAATTAGCATTACAGGTTCTTGGGAAAGAGGACAGATAAATGGGAACTTTTATTTGCTTAATGCCAGCTACTGGGAGATGATAAACACAAAAGAAACAAATCTTACAGACCTTTGATGGCTAAGCATTCTACTCAGCCTCTCCACGCTGGATTAAGAGAAATAACCTGGCTAGACTTAGGAATAAGCTAAAGAGGCACAACCTAACCATTATGGACGTAGAGAGACTTTAAGCCCAAACATCTTCTAGCTCTGCTTGCTGACTCCCAGAGTGAATAGTTGATTCTTGTAGCACAGTGGTTCTCAACCATGGCTAACCACTGGAATTTCTGATGTGCTTCTTTAAGACATGATGTTCTAGATTCATCCTCAAAAATGCTTATTTTAGTCTGGGCATTTTATGTGTCATTGATTATTTTAATTGCAACTATAGTAGAGAGCTACTGATAGGAAATATCAATAAATTTGAATAGGTAGAGAGGAACAAGCAAAAAGATATGAGATCACTGATAAAAGACTAGAAAATATCCCCGGCTCATCACTTATCAACATAGTTAGGGGTTCAAAGATCAAGTCGTCATGAGAAAACCGGTATCATACAAAAATGGAAGATGATGGCATCATGTCACAAAATAGAGAATGCATCATCACATAATTGCCAAATCCCATCACTACATACCTGTTAAACCACTGAGTGCCCAGCAAGTTGACACATAGTCCTAACCATCACGACCACTGTCACTCTTGCCTCGCCCCACACCGATTATTACTGCCTAGCATACACCCATCATTCAAACAATGGATTTGTTGGGGTTGTTGGTTTTTATTTTTTACATTTTATTGTAATTTGCATGCACATTTACAGAGCAAATTAGTTTCCTATTCGACAATGTGTAGGAATTTCGTTTCATGCCATCAATTGCAATCCCCCCCCCCCTCCAACTTCCCCATTTCCATTTGCTCTTCTTTCCTGGCCCTTCCTGCCCTTGAATTTTATTTGGGGGCGCACGCTGCCCTTTTGGTTTTGTGAGATGGATGGTACTAAGAAATGCATTCCTCCCCGTGTGGTTATTCACTTATAGGCCTGTCTAGTCTTTGGCTGAAAGTTGATCCTCAGAAGAGTTGATTCAGTTCCAGGCTTGCAGGGGATTACAGAGTAATGAATTCTTTATCATGGCTCTTGTAGACCATCTTTGTAATTCCCATCAATAGAAGGGGTAGAATTGTGTAAATATGAGTTATTTGTGGCCCATCATGGAGACTGGCGAGCTTGGTAGTAAGGTAAATAAATAGCACCCTGTGGGTTGGGACCATGTATATATGGAATATGGAACCTTTCTATGGGATTCGTTATTTTTGCCATCTCACAAGATTTAAAATGAGCTTCACAACCTTTGCCCCAGCAGGTCACTAAGTCAAGGGCCTGGTCATACCTATGAGCATCACTGAGAGGACGGTGTCCTAACAGAACGCCACCTGAGCATTCCCTACCGTGTATCAGTTACTTCCCAAATAAACTCAAAATCACAACTATTTTCTGTGGGTTCGGTGTGACCATTGCAATGATTTATAAACTCAGCAAAGGAGCAGAGAACCCCAAGGAGGGAACCATTGGTGTGAGAATTGGGAAAGAAGGCTAGAGGATAGAGGCAGGTCTGACCTCCACCCCACAGGGATCAGCCTTGGGATGCTGCTGAGTTTGATCTGCCTTCTTCCTGGGAAGTGAGAGGAAGTTCATGCCTTTCTTACAGGTGTCCAGTGGGCACAATCTCAGTGGTTTGACCAGTCTCTACCAAACCATTACGTCTGATCTTCCTTCCTTTTGAACTTCATTCTAGTTCCCCCTCTCTGTCTAGAACCTGTTCCACACCAGCTGAACCAACAGCCTGGGGGTCTGAGTCTGATCAGAGAGGCAGACACTTCCTATCTTCTTATCTCAGGGTCGTGGAGGCTGGGTTAGCATGGTTCATTAGTCCTTTGGTTTCCTTTAGTCTGTTACTGTCTTCACTTCTCTTGGCTTCAGGTGAGGAGAGAAGGACCAATGCCTGCATCTTAAGGGGCCACTCACAAACCTTAAAGACCCTATTTGTTACACACCCTGGCAGAATGGAGACCAGCGTCCAATTGACCAAATGTCCAAGCATGTTATAGGTATGACCTCATTTGATTCCAATTGGAGTCCAATGAAGTAGTGGTTCTGTTCCTTCACTACAGTTTACAGATGAGGAAATGAAAGCTTAGAGCAGACAGTCACTGCTGAGGGCCATGCAGCCATGAAGAGCAGAGGTGGAATTCAAAACCATGCACCCTGACTCAAGAAGCCGACGCCCAAATCTGCACAGTGTTTACATGGTTACGGAAGATAAATGCCAACTGCTATACCCAAAGTTACCACATGTCACTACACTGAGAGAAGGGGCATGGAGTGAGTTTGATGTGGGTAGAGAGCAAAAGAAATCCTCATCACCTGGGGAAGGAAACTAAGAGATCGTTTCTGAGTTGCATGGATCATGCTTTGGCGATATGGAAGTTTTCTTTTGAAAATCTTGACAAGAATCCATTGGAAGAGGCTGCTATTCTCTGGGGATGGGTCTGGGACCCAATGGTTCATAACTGGCAACAGGATTAATTCTCCTCGGATGCAGCTCTCAGTTTGAGTGAGCCATTGTGGTGGTTAGATTTTATGTCAGCTCGAACCTGGGTGAAAGTGTCAGTGTGGCATCCAAACTTTGATGCCTGATGATGCCTCCTTGGGGTGTGGATTTTTTATGAGAGACACTGGGGCCTTCTTCATCTGGCCCTCATCTTCCTCCTTGCTGGAATTCTGCACCGGTCTTCAAGGCGAGGATCCATGTGGGGCACCAGCCTGGAAAACTGTGAGCACCCTGCCAGGATCCTTTTGACCTTGGATCGAGGTGACTGTGCAGAGCTCCCTGCCTGTGGCTTCACCTGTTGGTGCCACCAGCCTGCAGCCACATGAGTCTGAAAAGGGTCCAGCTAGCAATGGCCCAGGGACATGAGTTAGACTGAGCTGGGATGCCTTCTAGATATAAAATTACTTCTTGATATTAAGTTCTTTCTTATACATTTATGAGTGTTTTGTTTCTCTGGACTTAGCCTAATACAGCTATTTTTTATTTTTATTTTCCCACCTAGAAGTCACATTTAAATCAGTTTTTTTAATTAGTGAAGAGTGTTTTGCTTGGGCATTGTCCTCCTTTGAAGAATTATCTACATGCAATCAATTCCGAGAAACAGAAATTCCAGGGTTGGGCTAGAAATTGTATTTTAGCCTAAAAATATAATCATAAAATGACTGATCTGGTCCCATTTCCATTGCAATGGCCATAAATGGGGTATTTGAATCTTTGAACAGTCTCTCTTCCTTAGAGTCTTTTGGCTTTCTGGTAAAAACATATATTAAGTAAACTTCCATCAGTTTCTACTGCTGACATAATTTTTTGCTTTAGCAATGAATTGACTCAATGACAGTGAATTTAGGGTCTGTTTTTTGGTTTTTTGGTATTATGCTAAGTATAACTTGGATGGAAATAACTAAATCCAAAGCAAAAGAAACATATGTACATACATATGTGCACACACATACAAGAGGGCTTCAAAAATATAGAGAAAATATCCATTATCTTTCAATTCCATTGTTCTATGAGCTTTTTGAAGTATATATGTACATACACATACACACACAAACACACTTATAGATATCAGTCAAGGAAACCCTATGGGTTCTATAGGATCTCAGAGTCAGAATCCCTTCTGTGGCAATAGATTTGTGGTCCAATAAAATTAAAAACTACAAAATTTTTACTGTTATGATCCCATGTAATTAATCTACAGAGATCCTAACTGTTGTTATTAGCCAAATGAAGGACTAGACAATCCCACATGAATTTATTAAGCTTCTGATTAATTCTACAAATACTTTAAAATGTGCAATTTTAGGTTGAAAGTGTTTTTCTTTCATTCAAAATAGTAACTCTATTTTACCAACTATCTTTCATTTCTGTTACACAGACTAAGTTCTATGGCAAATGCATGACTAAGACACTGAAAATTCTAAACAAACATAGACACATTTAAGTTTATCTATAGAGCAAGTTTGCATAAGCTGCTTAAATGGTTTTTAGTTTTGAAACAATTCCATTCATTGGCAACTGCAAAGAATCAAGAAGATCAATAAAGAAGAAATATTTGGAAGATTCAGAAGCAACAACAATGGTATCCCTGGGGGGAAATGCAAATTTTTAAATCCTAATATTTTTTTAATGCAAAGTAAGTTGTTCACTTGTCATATTCACATCTTTAAATAAACAAAAGTTATTGCAGCTACACCTTCTTCCTTGAGTTCATAACTCCTCTTTGATCCCATTTGCCTTTCTTCCTTGTAGAAGTAGTCCCAAAGCAGAGACTCCACTATGTCTCTGTCATTGATCTTGATACCACTATGATTAATAGTCGTTACTTTGAAACCAGAATTCAAATCATGACTCATCTGATCCTGTGTGACCTTAGGAAGATGGTTTCGCCATGCTCTACGCCAGTTCCTTCATCTGTGAAATGGGACTAATAATAGGATCTACCTCACAGGATCATTTTAAATGAAATTCTCTAATATGTTTTTCAAACCATTAGAACAGAATATAAAACAACCATCTAATAGATATTTATTATTAATATTATCATTATAACTTTTGGAATTCCAAAAATACATCAGCTTTCTCCCAGAGTTGCCATGGTGTCTAAGATACTATTTTTGCTTGTTTTTTAAATCTGAATATTAATTAATTCTTATATACTTGATTTTAATTTCTAAACCATTTTATGTCAAACTAACCCTACGTGCATTGTTTTAAAGTAAGGGTGAATGATAACTATAGTTGGAACAGAGGCAGATTTTAGACTTTTAAAAATGAAAATACCAAAGGAATTCTAAAAAGCCACCTCCATTTATCTCTTCCCTTCATACTCTCGACACCCACCCTCTCTAGTGGCTGGCTTCGCATTAAATCCTTCCAAGACTCGAGGACATCAAGTTAAACTTCCAGCGACTTCGACAAAAGCAGAGTCCAGGTCGTCCACGTCGTGGATGACAGAGAGCCTACTTTCAGGCAAAGTAAAGCTAGTGTCCGGTTCTTGTTCAAACATTTCCTAGTTGTAAAACCATGGTGAAGTTAACATAAACTGTCACTGCCTCTACCTCTGTCCCAGGAAATAAAGTTGTAGGGTTGTTGTGAGGTTTAGACTGTAAGACTTATTATGTAAACATTCAGAATAATGTAGCTCAACATCATAGACTTGGATAAAGATGTGCACAATGTTTCTCAGAATTGTGCTGTATGGTGAGAACAGTGAAATACACGTTGTATTTTAAAAAGAGAGAGAAGGAGAATGGAATATTAAATTTCTATTATTAATAACTAAACATGTAGTCATTGATACAATATTTAACAAAAATAAAATATTTTCATGGTACATCTGCACTTTGATTTCTGACTATTTGGATAAAATGTGTTTGTTGAGTTTTATTTTTGCCTCAAGTTAATCTTTTATTATAAGGAATAAATTTGTTGAAGCCAACGTTTGCCATTCAAACCTCTTCATTATAGATGCAGATGGCAATTCATGTGTAGCGGTAGTCCATGAAATTTCACAACGCTTCAAAGATTGTTACCAGCTAAGGAAGAGTATGTTAAGACAAAACTAAATGGGGAATTGTCTGTTTGCTTGTTTTGTGTAAGTCTCTCAGATTTATTCCAGGGAGACCAATAAACAGAGAGAATGAAGTAAGAAGGGAAAAAAAAGGCAGAAGGCCAAAGTGTCATAAATGCTGTTAAAGTATTCGATAAAAGCTATCCACTTGAGGTTCGTTACAACACTTTGGAAATAAAATATCTTCCCATATTTAGACACAAGCTATAGCAAGCCAAACCCTCTGGAAAAAAAATGTGATCGTGTTATACAACAACACAGAGAAGCATATTTATTTTATCATTGCTACCTACGTGGCCTACAGCGTTAGCAGGAAACCTGATTTGATGTACAGGATATAATGTTTGGAAGCTACTGTGATTAGTCTACCCTAATTAGCAGGATGTCTGGGAGAAGTCAGCAAACAACGAAATCCCTGTTTGGTACTAAAAACTAAGTCTTAAAATCTCCATAATATTTTTAAAACAAACAAACTAGGACATGAATTATTTTTCTCCTGGATTCATCTTTTTTTTAAAAAAAAACTTTCCACGATCCTTCCAGTCGATACATAAGATAGGGCACATATTGTCAAGGATAAGTTGTTAAAGTGAATATGAAATGTGCTTCTCAAAATATCATTTACACATTTACCAGATGGCAAAATAAACATGTAAATTGTTATCAAGTAGACACTGAGTTTGTATTAAAATTTTATGCAATCCAGGAAGGGTGTAAAAATTATTGTGCATTGTATTATTTGTTCACTTAATAGTTTATTAGCATTTCATAAATATTTTCTTTAAGAAAAGTGATATGTAAGTGGTCAATGGATTCATATGCTGCTGACCAGAACTAAAGGAGTTATGATCTTCATTGGCAAATACAGAACAGCAAATTTCCTCTTATACATTCATTAGTCAAAGTTGAAAAGAAGAGTTAAAAAAATGTTTTCCTCCATCTACATCCATAAGTGAATATAGTTAAAGTAACAGCTTTGCAAAATGCGGCACTAATAAAGCATATTTGAGGGACATGCACACTCCATACTGAGAACTATTCCGAGCATTCATGGTACACAGGGTCCTCCACTCGTCAGTGTGGCAGCTACTATGAACATTTAAAACATTTATTAGTAAAGAATGCTTTAAGGTTGTTTTAAAAGAAATGTAAACCTTTGCGATGTTTCTCTTTTCCATCGAATCTGGGTCCACACTTCACGAACAAGATGCTTTATGTGCATAGGAGCACTTTGTGTTATTTTCAACCCCCTTTTGGATTCAGTCACCAATTATTAAGCACGGTGCTGGCATTCTATGTATGATTGCTATAGAAGAAAAAGGAATGTTATTGCAAAATGTAATAGATTTTTTAAAACTTTTCCATGACAATAACTATGTTGACTCAGGAGATCCTAGAAGTCTGGAGGAGGAGAATATGACTGACTCTACCCAAGTCCTCCCTCAGCGCAAGAACACTTTGTTCTAATAACCTGACATCCCGTGATGCTCACCTTCCCAACACGATCGCTGAAGTCAAAGCGGGTGCATAAGGAAATGTGATGAAGAAAGCTGATGGTGCCTGGCTCTTAGAAGATATAGTGTCTGGGGTCTTAAAGGCTTGAAGGTAAACAAGCAGCCATCTAGTTCGGAAGCAATAAAACCCACATGGAAGAAGCACACCTGTCTGATCACAAGGGGTCTATGGGATCAGGTATCAGGTATCAGAAACCCCAAAACAAAAATTATATCAGTGTGAACGAGGGAGGTTGGAGTGGAGACCTAAAGCTCATCTGCAGACAATTGGCATCCTCTACAGAGGGTCACAAGTAAGGGAGTAGCCAGCCAGAGGCAGTATAACACCGACAAACACACAACATTCCTCTAGTTCTTTAATGATTCCATCCCCACACACGTACCAACCACTATCATGACCCAGTTCTACCTTGTAAATTTGGCTAGACCAGAGCATGTACACGGACTGGTACAGATAAGAGCTCTAACAGAAGGAATCCAGGGCAGATAAACCCCCCAGGATCAGTAATGGGAATCGTGATACCATGAGGGTAGAGGGAAGGTGGGGGGAGAAGAGAGAAAAAGGAGAACCGATTGCAGTGTTGGACATATAACTCCCTCCTCCACCCCCACCCCAGGGGGTGAACAACAGAAACGAGGGTGAAAGGAGACAGCAGACCATGTAAGATATGAAATAATAATGATTTATAAATTATCAAGGATTCACGAGGGTGGGAAGGTATGGAAGGGAGGGTAAAAAGAGGAGCTGATAACAAGGGCTCAAGTAGAAAGAAAATGTTTTGAAAATGTGATGGCAACATATGTACAAATGTGTTTGATACAATTGATGTATGAATTGTTAAAAAGCGCTGTAAGAGACAACAGAAAAGTGGGTGAAAGGAGATATTGAACAGTGTAATACATGACATAATAATTATAATTTATAAATTACCAAGGGTTTGTGAGGGAGGAGGGGCGGGGAGGAAAGAGGGAAAATGAGGGGCTGATATCAAAGGCTCAAGCAGAAAGAAAATGTTTTGACAATGAGGATGGCAACAAATGTACAAACGTGCTCAACACTGGATGTATGTACGTATTGTGATAAGTAAGAGTTGTACGTGCCCCCAATAAAATGGTTTTAAAATTTTTTTAAAGACCTGTAAGAGCCCCCAATAAAATGACTTATTAAAAAATATATATGTGGCTGAGTTTAAAATTGCTTTGAAGTCTCATATTTTAAAAAGAAATCCATAGAGAAAAGATTTCATGAATTACAATAGAAAAGTTGAGGGTCACCAAAGTATTTTCACTTATGAAAATCAGGGAAATTAATAAATAATTTTGCAGTTTTTTCAGACAGAGAATGGTGATGCTTCCACTATCATTGGATCCACAAGACTGTTCACCCACTGTCCTGTGCTCTTCCTGAGTCCTGAATAACTGCAAGTGGCTGCGTGAGTCTGAAGAGGGACTTAGGATCTTGAGTTGGACTGGGATGGATATTTTCCTGACACATAAAACTTATTGATATAAAGCTCTTTCTTACACATATATGAGTGTCATTGGATTTGTTTCTCTGGTAAACCCAGCCTAACACACGCTGCTTCTACAGAGAAGGTTCACATTTACCTGCATATCAGTGCATTTTAAAAATATTATGTTTCTAAAAAATTGTAATATTCAAAGACCATCATTCTCCAAAAAATGTCTGAACCAATTTTAAAAATCTTAATCTTTAACTAGTAGTTCTTTCTGCTGAATGCATCATCTTAAATATAAGGGGCTTCAAAAAGTACATGGAAGGATGGAATTAAAAGATAGTGAATGTTTTCCACATCCTTTCAAAACCTCCTCATATTAATTGGTGCCTATTCTGTTCATATTTAATTCATCTTACATTCTATATGGTTCCTCAATAGTATGGGGGAATAAAGGAATTCATGGGAAATTAAAACAATCACATCAATATAGAAATTTCTTGTTATGTCAGTTTACTTGAGATACAGAATCCTCTCTGAAGAGAAGTTACTTTGTATTTCTCAAAGCTGTGTTCAACAGACAGGTGAAAGGAGAGAGGAGAAAGTCACCCTAGCTGCAATCATTTGAAGGAGAGGCATGAAAGTGGGTGGGCATATCACCGTTAGTTATGACTATTCTCTTGCCTGGAAGCCCACACAGAGAGAGCAGAAGTGGTAAGACAATCGGTTAGAAGTCTTTGAACTGAAGGCAAAGAAATGCTGAGCTTTGCTTTAGATAATTCTACCATAGAACGTTCACCTGGGTAAGTACAATACTAGCACAATGTTACTCTTCAGTTTGCAATGAAAATAAACAAGTGAAAACCTTTTAACTTAATTATAGTTTAAGACTGTAAAAAGAGCAAGGACAAATAATGCTATTAGTCCAAAGATAGCATTTTAGAAATATTTCCTTCTTGCCAAATTGCAGTCACTGATAAACAGATTTCATCTTTACCATTGACTGGCCTTTTGTGTTCTCTAATGAAATATAGAGTAAGTGTAACAAAAAGATTAGTAAACTGAAGCAAATGAGAAGCAAGGCACACAGATATTTCCAAACTAGAAAACTCCTAAATAATAGAAACTTGACTGCATATTTATTGCTAGGAAGTATGTTAACTAAATGAACAAAAGAAGTACAATTCATACAAATAAAACTTGGGAGTCTCAAAAAATTATAACACTTGACTCTCTTAAAGGGTTTGATACAGTATGATTAAGAAAATGAAATCTGGTTCCAATATACATATACAAGGGATCCCCCCATTTCCCCCCCCATGCGCCCCCCCCAAAAAAAAACCAGAGAAAAGCTCCTCTGGATGGAACTTACATAGTCTGCATTTTTCCCCACTGGGAGAGCATCAAGCAACTCGCTCTGAGTTAGTGCACCCAGTGGCATCACCTGGGAAGGTTCTATCTGGTCACAGTGAATTTTTTCATAAAAGCAGTTTCTCTCAAACCTCATTTTTTTGGTGATGGCCAATTTAAGAGAACAGCATGCAGCTGTGAAATTTGGTTTCCTGCTCAGGAAAAATGCAACAGAAACTGTTGTGATATTGAATACAACTTACAAGAACAGCACTGTGGGGAAAACTCAAGTGTATAAGCGTTTTTCTCATTTCAAAAAAGGTGAAATGTTGATTCATGATAAAGCTCATTGGGACCATCCATCAACATCCCAAACAAACAAAGATGTCAACAAAATTTGTGCACATATGCTGGAAGACTGGCGGAGTAAAATTGACGAGATGGGGAGGTGACCTGGACTATCTTGGAGCTCGGTTCAGTGAATTTTAATGAAGATTTGGGAATAAGAAAGATGTCTGTGAAAATCGTGCCTCAGGTTCCGACTGACCACCAAAAAAAGCTTCCACTGGAAACATGCTGTGCTTCAAAAGAACAGCTCCGAAGAGACCCAGATTTTTGTTCCAAGGTCATTACTGGTGCTATTCCAAGGCATGGTGCTATTCTTACCACTGCAAAAGCAAACACCAATCAAGCTAGTGGAAGATGCCATTGTCACCTTGTCCAAAAAAAAGCTCCTCAAGTGAAATCAAAGATCAAGACGATGCTCATTTGTCTTTTTGATGTAAGGGGAATAGTGCATTTGGAGTTCATTCCACCAGGTCAGATGGTTAATCAAGCTTTATACTTAGAGGTTCTGAAAAGATAGCGCAACAGTGTGTGACAAAAAAGGCCTGATTTGTGGCAGACGGGGACTGGCTTTGCCACTATAACAATGCCCCTGTTCACACAGCCATCTCAGTGTGCCAGTTTTGGGCACACACACAAAAAACAGCATGCCACTCTTGCCCCACACACCTTCTACACCTGACCTCACTCTGTGCGACTTCTTATTTCTTTTTGTTTTCATGAATAAAGAGCAACATGAAAGGACAACCATTTGATGATGTAGAAGAGGTGAAGAAAAAAACAGGGAGGTGCTGTCAGCCATCCAAACAGATGAGTTTGAAAAATGTTTCCAAGAATGAAATCACATATTTGACAAATGTATTAAGTGTAATGGACAGTACTTTGAAAGTGATGGGGTTGTTCTGTATTTTTTTTTAAAAAGTACCTAGCTTTGAAATTAAAAATTCCAGGTTTTTTGTGGGGTTGTTTTTTTTTTAGGTACCCCGGGTAGATATAATCAAAATGGAAAAGTAAAGTAAAACTGTGCATTTGTTCTCGATTCCCTTTACCATTTTTCAATCTGGAAACACTTCTATATTTAGGAGTGAGCGCTATAATAAGCCATGGTCATATGACTGCCTCGTTGCTTGAACATTAATAAATACTTAATTCCAGCACAGATAAAACATTGCATTTGGAAATGCAGTAAAATAAGTCCCATCGATAACTTCGCTTTCTTGTTAGTTCTTTTCTCTTTTCAGACATCTGAACTTTCAAATGTCTAAGGCCCAGACAAACTAAATTGTTCATATGTATCATAAACTTTGACTTTTCAAAATTTTTAAGGTTAGTAAGTCTCAAAATGTATTCAACCGAACATTTTCTCCTAAGTCCTTGCATCATTTAAGCTGTACCCACTGCCGTCCAGTGAATCAGTGTTCCCAATAACCCTTCAGAACTGAGCAGATCCGGTCCACGTGGAGACTGCGCGTGAGCAGACAGCCGGCGCCTTTCTCCCGCACAGCAGCCTGCAATTCTGAATTGCCAACTTGTGCTTATTGTCGCAGTGCTTAACTCGATGCACCACTGGGGTCTCCAGAGGGGATTAATTTTCATATTCTAAATTCTGTTCCTCAGCAAACAAGCAGCTACGCATTTCATCTTACCCTATAGCTAGGATTATAATGCTTCATTATATAATGACAATATCAAACATCCATACAGATCAATTAATAGTAACTTACTTATCATCCCTAGGGATAGAACTAGCAAGTAATAACCCTCTACACATGTAAGTGAAATTTGAATCTGAATGAAACAGAAACACAAAAGTTCCTGTGATACTTCAATGGCAGTGTATGAAACACAACTTCTCAAATATGTAAATTATTATGTGACTCAATTTGCTAGGCGATGTTCACATCATGACTCAAATGGATACAACCACTTTGGAATGAATGATTTGGGAGGTTGCCATGGACTGCGAAGCTGTCTGAGTAAGAAAGGTGCGTGTGTGTGTGTGTGTGTGTGTGTGTGTGTGTGTGTGCTCTCCACTCAGAGGCAGACAGGTTTCAGCCTGACATATGTAAGGGCAATTCCTCTATAACTGAACTGGAAGATGGCATATTCCTGGCTCTGCCATACTCACGCCCCACCCTTCAGAGTCCTGTACTCGTTCCACAGATTAGGATTATCCTGGGCATTTATTCTTTTGAGAATGACATCAGAAGTCAAACACACAATGCTTACAGATGACCTTCCAATCTGAGTCTCTCCCGATAAAGGCACCCTTGTGGATGATGTGGAATTTCCCCCAAAAGCACGAATCACCATCTTTGATGCGGATGAGCTAGAGGAGGAGTGCAAACACTCCTCCCAGACAGACGGTGGGAAGACAATGCTCTCCGGGTTGCTTCCCTATAGTCCAGGGGATACGCCTCCTGTTCTGAAGCGTCGCCAGGCTGCCACAGCGTTTTGTTTTGTTTTCTTCAACTCTAGAAAATCCGATGAAAATAGCTCCTTTAAGATCTATGTACCTGTTTTTATTTTTAAGAAACTTGTTATGAGCAGTTTCCCTAAGCAGGAAATTATGATGGGGTTATTCAGTTTGCCCCATATTTCATGCCAGCTCAGCTCAAAAACAACCCAACAAAGCTCGACTCTCTTTATTTCCATTGCAAATAACAATAAAACAAAAAGAGGAGAGATCTTGCTGCATGTAAGAACCACCTCTGATCCAATTGGTTTAGGCTGCAAATCCAAACATCAGAATCTTTTAACATCTCCGGAGAGCGTCTATTGTGAAGCCACTTTAGCAAGAGGCTATGAAGCCACTGTCACTGTCCTCATCTCCTCAGCGAGCTGCAGCGCAGCGTGGAGGGAAAGAGCGGAGCCATGCCTGCCAAGAACCACACCAGCAAGTACCCACGGCTCTGCTTATCCTGAACTACAATGTCCCTGATTTTTAAGACATCTGGAGGACTGGAGGAAGTAGGCGTCTGTCCGTGACACAGATGTGAAATGCATATACATGTTTACTTTTTTTTTCCATTGGAGGTCCTCGAGAAAGAGCATTGTAAAAGATAATCTCAATTTTCACAGCTCAACATCCTTGTTGCCGTACACTCAAGCAGCTTTCTAAAAAAAAAAGTGGCCATGACCGCAGACTCGAGCATCCCGACAATATAAAGAGGGCTCAGGACAAGACGGTGCCACTCACTGCCAGCACTACCCCCAAACTCCTGCAATCGAGTCAATTCGGGCCCAGTTGCCGATCGAGGGGTTCCACAGTGTCCCCCCATAAAACAGCTGATGGGTTTGAGTCAGCAGCCTCGGGGTGAGCAGCCTAACGCCTGCTCCACAGTGCTACCAGGACTCCTGAAGCGCTACCATTGTAGGATGCGGTGACGTTAACTTCACGATCGTTTTGTGAAACTTTTATTTGTGCATGTGTGTTACTGCATCCCCGATTGAAGTTTTGAAAATCATTCCTCTAGAGATAGTTCCACCTAAGAGTCAAAATAGTTTAACTCAAACTGCATAGGAAGTCAGAAATCCTTTTTTTAAAAAAAAACAATTTTGTGGTGGGCTGGAAAGTATTTGAAAGATTTTGTTGTAATTTCCTTTTGCAAATAAGGGTGGTGAGAATTAGAGAAACAAAGTACCTTATTTATCTCCATGTGTTTCCTTTTATCCCATGAGTCCATTGCCTTTGAGACTGATATTTTGTAAACAAATTTAAGGCACATCTTACATATGCATTGTCATAGCAATCGCTGTAAATGCTCAATCATGTTGGAGAAACAATTCTTTGATCCAGTAGTATTTTCACCAACTTAATACTCAAGTGGAAATTATAATGTGTGCAGGTTAAGTAACAATAAAGTTAAAAGCTCTTAATCTTAATACTTGGAAATGGCGAATAGTCCTCATACAGAAAGAAGATCCTCAAAGGGGTCCCACAGTACCTGAGGCCATGAAATGCAAAGAATGTCAAAAATTCCCTACCTTCTTGCCTTGAGTTTATATTTTTCCTCTCCAAACTCTTCTTACTGTTTTATACACACACAATGCATATTTGGAAGATGACTATAAAGCAAAAAAGCTGAAAATTAATTTAAATTCTGTGTCATTTAAAGTTTAAAATCACCAACGAAGACTTTTCTAAGTAAGTGGTGATATAAGTAGAAATTGTTCTAATCTGCAAAGCTCTTAATTTTCGGCTGGGCGTGAGCCCAGGTGCTGTAGGGAATCGTGCTTTGGACATGATGCACTGCAAGGTCAGCAGTTGAAACACCAACCGTCTCCAAGGGAGAAAGATGCGGCTTTCTGCTCTCACGGAGACTGCCAACCTTGGAAACTCTTCGCGGGCAGTTCGATTCTGGTCTGCAGGGTCACTATAAGTCCCAACTGACTTGATGGCTGTGAAATTTGGAGGGTTGGTTTTTGTTTTGTTTTATTTTTTTGAGAGTACACAAGCCTGTGTGTATATGCGTGTGTACAAGGATGGCACTATATTGAGAAAGGGACAGGAGTGTCTTCTTCCCAACAATAAGATATTTAAAAATAAATCATTAAAAGGTCCATGCAATGGAGTTGATTCTGACTCCGGCCAACCCTCCCTCTGCAGGATTCCCCAGACTACAGGTCTTCCTCTCTCTCTGGAGTAGTTGGGGGATTGGAAGGACACCCTTGGGGTCAGCAGTCCCACCCCTAACCCAGGGTGCCACCTGGGCTCCTTTGGTACAACTCTGTACAAACAAGTCGACGGTCATCTTCAAAATCTTGCTTGTTATTGCCGTTGGCATGTATGCATATTCTAATCTCCCTGAGGGGTCAGGTTAATATCAGGGTTGGTGGGGTTAGTTACTGGGAGTCAAGCTCAACTTGTGGTGACCCCTGTATCTAAGAAAAAATAATTTCTAAGAATTGATTGAAGCTTTCATCCTGCTAGACTTAGATTCATCGTAAGGAGGACAGGTATTGGCACCAAGAGGCTCCAGGAAGAACATGTAAAGCCTCCTGAATGTCCATCTAAATGCACCAGGTAACAGGAAAGAAGAATCCATCAAGTAAAGGAAGCCTATTAGCTATTGAGCCAAAAGGGAGCCCTGGTGGCGTGGTGGTGACCCATTAGGCTGCTAAGTTCAAAGCCAGCAGTTCAAAACCATCAGCCTTTCTGAGGGTGAAAGAGAGTCTAGGAAACCCACAGGGGCGATTCTACCGTGCCTTCTGGGGTCACTAGGAGTCAGAATTGATCATTTGGCAGTGAGCAAGGCAATGAGCCAAGTTATGTGTCCAGGAAAATATTACCTAGATCTTTCTCCGACATCACTCTTCCATGTCACGGGCCTAGCACGTTTTCTCAGAGCATTGTATATGAGCACTGTATATCGAAAACTATAGCCTGTCCACACAAATGAACAAATGGCCGGGTGAGCATGCAGAGAGATCCAGGAAAGAGGAGCTGGAACGAGGGAAGGGAAGGACTCACACATTCAGAACCATCCATCAGGTTAATTATGATTTTAAGCCGTTTAAGGAATAAAGATTAGTTAGCCACGAGGCCATTCTCCTAGGTTGGGAGTGAACTGAAGAACTTAGTAGGGAAGATTTTCATGCCCGTGCCACTGAGGAAGCAGAATTGAAAGGAAAGATGGGGCCTAAGGACGAAGGAGAGCTGGGATAACTGAGGTGCGCTGAGGTGTTGCCATGTGGAGAGAAGCCCCCAAGAGAGGCAAATATCACGTGTCCTTGCACACGCACGCAGCAGAGTCAAGGGATGGTGGAGAGATGAGGACAGGTTAAGAACACACACATTTGTCTTCAATGTGGGAGGGGCCGATAGAAAGATATTGTGTGTCTAATGTTTGTCTTGAAATTTGACAACTGCTTTCAAGACAACATAAAAGGCCTGACCTGAAATAAACAAACTGATGAATCAGGCAGAGATTTTCTAAAGAGTTCGGGAGGTAGTGTGAGAGGGGAGGGAAAAAAAGGAGTTCAAACAAAAAGTTGTTGGCAAGGGAGTCAACAAGGGCAAACCGAGTGTCGGGAGAGACAGCAGAGTTGGAGGAGGAAGAACAAATTGGTTGTGGAGGAAGTCATTATGTTTCCTTGACTTTCTCCACAGGAACGAAGCATAATGTGAGCAGAAATGGGAGGAGTGAGCCCCAAAGGTGAGTGAGCTCCAAGAATTAAGAATAAAGTGTTTTAAAAAAAATGAAGACAGGGGAGGGGGTGGGGAAGAGACTTTGTGTGAACACAATATATGGTATGCAGTAGTAAGTAACCTGAACAAGTAAGTCCTCATTGTAGCTTCAATTGTCCCCAAAGAAGAGCTGGTAAACACTGCTATTATTTTGCCAACTTAATCAAAATCAATTTTTCCACCCCTCCCCCCCCAAATATGTCAGATTATAAAAGGATTAGCCAGGCTGGAAACATTTGTTTTTAATTTGGAAATAATGCCTCGCCTTCAGTAAACTCCTAATTGAGCAAGTGATTTGATACAAGAGAAATCTATTAAGATCACAAAAACGTTCTCATAAAATGTCAGTGCCAATTGCCTACCCAGAATTTATGTACCATATATTTATTTTAGTCACTGACGTTTAAAGACATTAAACTTTATATGCTTTATATGCATGTATTTATCTATACATGTGTATGTATATATATATATATATATATATATATATATATATATATATATATATATATCAAGTGTCACTTCATATATAGTTTTGATGACTTAATTCAATTATTACAAATGAAGGAATAAATTAACTTGGAACATTAGAATTCCACAAAGTAGCCTTTAATTTGACTCCCTTGCACAAGGGAAGAGATGATTTTGCCAAATCACGTTTTAGATACAAAAACAGTATTATCTCCTAATGCTATGGAGAGAATCCCATACTGGAGACTTAAAAAGAATAAGAAAAAGAGGTTTTGTTGAGGGAAGAAGGCAAATGTTTGAGTGTTCAAAGGTAGGCGTGTCACTACTGAAAGACAATATTTAAAGCACACGCTAATCAAACGTATGTATAGGAAATCGTGCCTATTCTACCAATGGCCGCCCAGCCGACAGTGGCCTCAAACCTAGAAACGCTGCGGACTGACTGTGCAGTGAAGTGAAGTGCTCCCCTTGTTTGCAATGGTTTTATTTTTTGACTAGTTTTTATCACACTTGGCATGAACAAGGGAACATGTGCTTTGCTAAATTTGAACTTTTAAGATGAAACTGAATTAACTGAGAACTAAAAAATTGCTTCTGAATCTCCTAAGATTGAAAAACGCCTTCCCTTTCATACTAAGAATGACAAAATAAATGACAAATACATCTTGTAAGTTGAAATGTGAGCTAAGAAGATCTTGCCGTTAGAGAACAACATTGTTGATTTTCTTCTTCTTTTTTTAGGACCTTGAAATGCTAAGACTGGAGTGAAGAAGCCTTTCCGCATGCTTCTTGCTAAGCCGTAGAGATGCACTAACCCTATGCCGAGGCACACATCAGAGAAGTAGCAAACTTAAGCAGGAGTTGGTCTGTTTTCAAGTAGGAAGTTCATTAATGTGTCCTTTCATAAAACTTAGTACAGTCAATATAGTCCATTCCAAATATAGTCAATTCCCAAACATCAAGTTTGTCCTACGGTCTTTCTTTTTTGTCCCTATTAGTGTTAGAGCAAAATGTTGGCTAAAACAACCATAGGCCTCTTCCATGAAGGCCTCTCCTCTCAAGCATCCTCTTCATCCTCCTGAGAAAAAAAAATGTCAAGGAACTCAAGAATAAGCACCCTGTATATGAAGTGTTATGCAGACATCGCTTTTAAAGAATCAAAATCCCAAATAATTGAGACATAAAGTTCGAAATTAAAAAAAAAAACATTGCCCTCAAGTCGATTACCACTCGCAATGACTCATAGAACTGGCCCATGGGATTGTCAAGGTTGTAAATGTTTATGGAGACAGACAGCCTCATCTTTCTCCCACATTAGGACCAATAACCTTCTGGTTGTCAGTCCAGCGCTTAACCCCTGTGACACCAAGCCTCCTTTTTACATAAAATACAAATGACAAACTTCAGTATATGTTTATAAAGAATCGAGTGATAAGTAATAGGTCAAACAACCCGAAAGAATCGTCTTGTGGCACAAGCTTCATTGTATTAATAATGTCACAGTTATCATGTTTATTAAATTAAATATTACCAGCAAGGGTCTTCTAAATGCCATGTTCCTAATACTCGGTTACATATTTATTTCGGAGTTAGCTGAGTAAGAGGGGGAGCTATCACTAGAAGGACTATTAAGCTGTGGGGGTTTTTTTTCATTGCTTTAATGGAACTTATTCAAATCAAAATTTTCACGCCATGCCTTGAACACCACTGCAAACCATACTGTGGGTGTAAAACACATGCAAGGCGGATATAATCGGCTCAGATGAGACCAGTGACTTATACACCATCAAGTTTACTTTATTGTGAAAGCAGTGGGGTTTTCTTTCAAGTGAGTATATATTTTTTAATGTGTTGCCACCTAGCATACTCGCACAGGCTGAAGATGAGAACCAGGAAGGCATACAGATCTCAAAGAGACTGACTTAACCCAAGGATAGAACGCAGAACCTAAAACCTCACGGAGCGCGTGCCCACGTCTTCCCTGAGAGACGCATTTTGCAGTGCTGGCGAAGAAAGAGCCGGTGGTCCAGAAGAAAAGCTTGCCTTCTGGTTTCAACTTCACTAAATCACCTACATTCAACTTGCTTACCAAGTCTGGCTACCTTTTGAAGCCAATGTCTGGCTTTTCGGCTAGAATGTTGGTACATTCAACTTGCTTACCAAGTCTGGCTACCTTTCGAAGCCAATGTCTGGCTTTTCGGCTAGAATGTTGGTCTTTCAATTACCCAAGCAACTTCCAGCACACCCGAGTAAGTAAGCTTAAATTAAACGCCGACGACTGGGCGCGGCAGTCGATGGCTTCTTCATAGCTGGGTTTGTCTCAGAATAATAACCACACTGTTGCGGTGGCTTGTTGTCACACGGAATCGTGGGTTTTACCATCTGGTTTGTTTGTTTGTTTTGTTCTAGCCCCATGGCTAAAATACCTCCATGATGAAACAGGTCACATGGCCACCAAAAAGGCCAGGTGGAACATTTCGTAAAGCCGCTTAAGAAGACAATCAGCTTGCCCAAATATGACTACAGGGCGTCTTAAATTCTCCAGGAATAAAAATGGGCCCCAAAAGTGTGGTTCTCAGAGTGCACACAGACCCACCCCAGAAGAGAACGGCCTTTAGGGCTCCGGTGCTTTAAAGATTGATTATTCACATCACACTAAAGGGGCAGGAACCCCCCAGAATTTTAGCAGTGGTTCTTGCTTTTGCTTTGTAATGTAAATGCGGGATCTAATGGAGACCTTCAAAAGCAAGCGATTTCCATGGCCTCTAAGGTGGCAGATACCAACTGTTCGCTTAGTCTGCAGGGCCTGGAGCTGCGCGCAGGAAGGCCGAGCCTTCCCACCGCTCTCCCTGCGGCTCCCCGGGGCTTCCCGGGGCCAGGCCCCGCGCCCTGAACGCTCGGCTGAAGACTGCCGACCCGCCGTCGTGGCGGAGACCGGGCTCCATCGTCACTAGACGGCGAAGCCACAGTGCCCTGCCGGCCTCCACCACGCTCTTCGTCCCGGCCTCGGCCTGGGCCCAGCTGCTGCAGCCTCACCCTGCGGAGCCGGACGAACCTGGCCCGCTCCGCAGCCTGGAGCGCCGCGCACCCTGCGCCCGCCTTCCGTCCGCACCTCGAGGCGGCGGGACCCAGGGCGCAGCGCCTCTCTCCCGGGGAGCGCCTGGCGGCTGCGCGCCCAGCCCTGAAGACAGAGTTCAAAGTCAGGGACAATGGCGCGCGTGGAGAGGGGCGGGAGGGCACCAGCCAGGGTCAAGTGCAAGGGCGAGCCAGGGTCAAGTGCAAGGGCGAGCCACGCATTCGCTTGCTTGCTTTCTTTCTTTCTCTTGATGAAAATAATGAAAGTTGGACATGATGTCAAGGTTAGAGACCGTTTCCGGGGAGCATTCGCCAGCCCTCTGCGCCCTTAGCCTGACCCCTAGCCTCTGGCATCCTCCAGGGAGTAAAATGAAGTGTTTGGAATTGTAACCCCGACGCAAACTTTCAGTGCCCCATTGACTCCCGCAACTCTCTGGGAGCACCAGCACAGCAGCAGCTGCAGCGGCGGCGGCGACTTCTGGGACAGGGTCACGGCGCTAGAGGCCGAGACTTCAGGAGCAGAGGAGACCCGACCGGCTAAAGGGACAGGGAAGCACTCTGGCCGCACAGTTAGCCCCCGCTGACTCAGTCCACACAGCAGATGGTAGCAGAGCGGCCAGGGAAGCGACCTCCCCCATTTTTCAATACTTCCTACTATCAGCTAGAGAGCGTCTTTCCGCACAAGCAAGGCGCTCCGTTCCTGTGAAATCTAGGCACCGTTGCCAAGAGCTTCGTGGAAGCCCAAGAGACTGACTCATTCTCGGGGACTCTGCCCCGAGGGTGCCAGGCGCGGCCGGCCTTAGGCCCCAGGCTGCGGGTGAGACTGCCCGGCCCTCGGCCCCGCGGCCGCGAGCTCGCTCCACCCGGAGCCTTGCAGCCCCTGGGCCGGCGCCCGCGGACCCGCGGGGGGCGCACACCGACCGCGCGGCACCCCTCCGCTGGCCACGCGGGCACCGGGTCGTGTGCTTTGCAGCGTCTTGTTTAGTTCGTAGGTGGAGGGAGGAAGAAAGAAAAACAAAGGACAATCCGTCAGCGGCGTTCTAAAGTAGCAGAGGAACCTCCAGGGAACGCCGTCTAGCGGCAGCATGGTCCAGGGAAGGCAAGGCGGGTTTCCCTCCCTCTTCATTTTCCTCCTGCTTGGAATTTTGAAGTCTTTTTACATCTATCAAACTGCAAAGGGGACAGAGGACAATCTCTAGGTGGTGGCAAATTGAGTCGCGTTACCCGAAGTTGACCCGGATTTAACAAGGATCTTGAACTTTTTCCCACCTCCTTCCTGGATTATCTGGCTCTTGAAGCACAAATGAAAATCCCCTCCTCTGTGAGACAGAGGTAGAACTCTGCAGACTCCCAAACTAGCAAGTGCGCCCTCCCCACCCCCACCCCCACCCCCACCCCCACCCCTGCAGGCTGGAATAGCTGCATTTCTGCATTTGCTCTAAGGAATGCGGATCTGGCCTGGGCAGATTTGATAGAGGATGCCCACCAATACTTCCCAAAGCCAAATTTAAGCTTCAGAGGTTAGAAATGGACCTTTGGGAGTTTGTTCTGTGGCTCCATCTCCACCCTACAGCCACCCCACCCCCACCACACACACACACACACACACACACACACACACACACCACAGTGCTCCCAAATCAGCCACTCAGAAAGGTAGGCCTGGCTGCCTTCCTGCATCTACAAATGGCCACTCACTCTCCATGGCACGTCTTAGGGTCTGGGTCCTGGGCCTTGACTGTGGTCAACAGTCCATGTTCACATGCATTTAAATGACTGTCTATCGTCACCAAAAACCTGTCATTGCTTCGCTCTGCGAACTTTAAAAACATTCTTACTCCTCACTTAAAGATCTCCTTTCGGTTTCTGCACTCATGTCCAGCCTCAGAGCGAATCAGGTAGATGAATGAAAAGCACACATTTGGGGTGGGGGGTTCTGGGGAGCTCAGTAAAGTGAAACTTGACACACAGGGAACTAAGTAAGTAATTACTGTACATCCAGAAAAAGCAGCTAATGGCGACAATGCTATGCAGTTAAGAGGGGAAATGGGAGGTGGTCCCCTGAAACAGAGCTAGTCCGTATGGGAATGGGACATGCTGTTCTTTCTTAGCCTTTAATCGTAACCACTCTCAATAACCGACTTATTTTAAACTGTACACTGCTTTAAAACACCATAGTTAGCGTTTTTACCAGATTTATTTTACTTATTATACACAGACGATACAAACGAGCAAAAAACAAAACGTTTCTCAATGGAGTGTGTACTTGTATAAATTATTCAGTTCACAGACAAAACGAAACAAATATAAAAATCACAACATTAGATTTACAGAAGAGCCAAAATATACACACGTTGAGACCCTGAATTCCTATTAGGGAAAAAAAATTCCCCCCCAGTGGACTGGAATCTAGATTGAATATTGTGTATGATGCATATTTCACATTAAAATTTAAATACCAAAAAGTATAGGCTTGCTACACAACATTAGAAGTTTTACTAATCTATTTCCAAGGGGATTAATTACTGCTCCTTATCAAATATAACAAGACTTGGGGGATCAGTTTTACTCGCATGAATGCTAGTGTTTTCCCAAGGAAGTCAGATTTCAGCTGTTTCTAGGTGGGAAGGGGAAATCAAAGCTAAAATGCAGTAAAATATACAACTCACACAATTCATCTTCACTAGACTACACTAGAGTTACCAACAATTCAGTTATCTCTATCATTAGTATTCATTACAAAGATTTACAGCATATAAAGGGGTGGGTGCTGAAAAGATATTCAGAAACAGTTTATCAGCATATTTGGCACCTGCACAGACCAGTAATGGATTTGGCACTTTGGGGAAAAACAAATAAGGCAAAATAATATTGCTGATGTCGAACTATTCTATTTAAAAAGTAGAAGAAAACATACAACTCCAGTTAACTTAGCTCTGCAGGCCCCATGCCACTGAATCCACTTGCCTATGAACAGACAGCTACTCTTTACAGGTTTGGGGTGGATTCTCCTTAGTTATTTTGTCAGCATAGGACACAAAGCTACTGTTTCATGCAATGGATTGAGAAGTGAGAAATCTATTACTACCTATGAGTATTTCAAGTTCCCAGAGCCTCTTAGAATATTATCTCGCAAAAAAAAAAGAAAGAAAACAGAACAGAGAGAAAGAAAGGAGAGAAGGGAAGAAAGAAAGGAAGAGGTTAAGCATGAACTGGTTTTGTGCCTCAACAACGAGAATAAAAACTAGCCATTCGTTACAATAAATTAAGACTATTTACAATCATTTCACAGGCTTTGTTCCACTAGAAGTATTAACATCCCTACCATCCATCCATTCATGCATCCATCCATCCATGCATCCATCCATCATCCATCCACTCGGGGATAAGGAAGGACGCCCTGGGAGGGCCCGGGTTCTAGAGTCAACATCCTATGGTTAATGGGGAGGCCCAGACACGGAGGGTGGGAATCGCTGCTGCCTGGCAGGACGGCCCAGGTCTCCTGAAGGAAAAGTACTTCATTACAAGAAAGAGGAGCAGGTCAGAAAAAGACATTGGGGGAGGAGGGGCTGGTGGGGGTGGGGGAGGATTGTTTGGAAGATAACTTCCCGGGAGAGAAAGGAGGAAAACCAAAAAGGTTGACCGCAAAGTTGAAGGTCGTGAGCTCATTGCCGAGAGCGCTGGGCAGGAAACAGAAGAAAGGAAAAAAAAAAGTTAAAATCAAGTTAACTGCATTTATTCGGAGACCTGCATTTATTCGCTGCAGACGGTGATGGCGGGTCAAAGGAAGGGAGGCGGTGTGGACGGTGGGGTCGGGGCAGGAGGCGCTGGGCAGGGCCGGGAGGGCTGCCGGGTGCGGGCCGGCCGCGGCGGCCTAGCTGTGCGAGTAGAAGCCGTAGTAGCCCCCGAGGTCCTTGGCGCAGTTCTTCTCGCAGTCCCGCTGCGCCAGCACCTCGCTCTTGAGCGGGGACGAGCTCTCCGACACGGGCGTGTCGGCGGGCGAGATCCGCCTCCGCTTGGCCTGCTCGTAAATCCCCGAGTCGCTCGAGTCGATGGACTTGATGGACGAGGGGGTCTCGATCCAGCTGGAGTCGGACAGGTCCTTGGGCTTGGCGTCCTCGGCGGCGGCGCCGGGCGGCAGCGGGGAGCGCTCGGCCGCCAGGCCCTCGGCCTCCTCGCCCAGGTAGGGGTTGGCGCCGGCCATGCGCGCGGCGGCCGCGGCGCTGTTGGGCCAGCAGGGCAGCACCGAGCCCGACTTGGCGCCGCAGTACTGCGGGGGGCTGCGCGCGCCCCAGCCCGACGGGTCGGCGTAGTAGCCGAGCGGGCGGCCGGTGCAGCCGGCCGCCTGCAGCGGCAGCGCCTTGACGCCCGCCGCCGCGTAGGAGAGCAGCGTGGCCGCGTTGCCCGCGAAGTCCGTGGCCGTGTCGTAGGCCGAGGCGGCGAAGTCCAGCCGGTTGTTGGCGGGGGTCACAAACCAGCGCTGCGGCGACGGCGCGCCCGGGTCCTCGGCCTGCTGAGGCGACAGCAGCCCGTTGGTGTGCGGCACGCTGCGGTCCGTGCCCGGCCCGGGGCCCGCGCCCGCGCCCGGGTGGAAGCGGGCCTTGGCGTAGTTGCTCACGAATTGGTCCTGCAGGAAAGAGCCGGCCATGGCGTAGCGGGCGCCGGGCACGATCTGCGACCGTGGCGAGTCGTTGGGTGAGGGGGTCAGGCGGTCCATGTCGCAGCCCGTGTAGATCCTGCGGAGGAGGGAGGGGGGAGAAAGAAATAACCGAGGAGTGGCGCAGAGGTCCCTTCGTGGGGGGGGGGGCAGAAGGGAAGACCACCTCCACTTTTCGCCTCCCTCCGCCCTTGCCAACTGCAACCTGCTGTCCAGGAGGGAGACAGGAAAGGGTAACACGCAGACTTGCAAGCTCCCCGGGAGAGTTGTAGGAGGCCCTGTGGGTCTATTCTATGTAGGACACAGAGCATCAAGAGGAAGGCTTGCCTCTTCTCTTGCTCTCTCACCAAAGGGTTAGGGAACAGAGAAGTATAGTGTTTTTCTAACAGATGTATAAATATTAAGGCAGATTTACCCCGGGAACAGGGCGCTATTTGCCCAGTGGACCATTGCTGTGTGAAGAAAGTGTCTGAGTGGATTTTTAAACAAGGTATCTTCTCTGCCTTAAAAAAAGAGAGAAAGCAACCCCTACTTCTACCATTTGCTCAGATTTCTCTTGCCTCCTACTTACTGATACTTGAACTGCGGGTGGGGTGTGCATGCACATATACACACACGCGCGCATGCACACACACACATATGTCTGGGTGGTACCCATCAATGACTGGCCATTCTTCATCTTTTGAGTCCCAAGGATTGTTACTGGAAGGAGACCCAGAACTTCTTGTCTATTGCTTCCAGAACCTTCGACCCTGGCTTCTACCAATACAGTTACATATCCCTGCTTGGAAACAAAGCAGTCAACCCAAGCTTGGAACATTCTTTCACAAAGAAAAGGTGTTCTTTACTCTGACCCTCAGCCCCAGTTTTTGAGGCTTGACTGTTCAAAACGTTGGGGCAAAAGCTTACCCTGTCAGAGGCCCTGGAAACTTAGTGTGTTAAGCTCTGGGCTGGTTGCTAACCGCAAGGTCAGTATTTTGAAACCCCCTGCCACTCTGCGGCAGAAAAATGAGGCTTTCCATTTAGTAAAGAGTTACCGTCTGGGAGATCCAGGGGTGGGGGGAGCAGTTCTATGTCATCCTATAGGCCTATACCCTGCCCTTTCCTTCAGAATTGACTTAATGGCGGGGAGCTTGGAACTTGAAGCGTATAGACTTCCCCCAAGCAACCCTCCACTTTCATGCAGTGTGACTATGTGCTGGACACTGTTGCCCAGCGCTGTACCTACACCGATACCTTTAACCCTCCAAAACAGCCTCATCACCCCACTTAACAGGTGAAGAAACTGAAGCCACGGGAAGTTCCATAAGTACAGTGATCATACCTTAGACCTTGAACAGAGCAAATCCTACTGGAATGGAGAGGGAACCAGGGGCTGGGTGAGGACTGATAGGAGATGTTTTCTCATACACGTCTCCCTTTCTATTTAACTCACACTTTAAGGTTTTAATCTCAACTCAACAGATTGTTTGGAAAGAAAGCCTCCTTCTTGTCAGACCTTAATCCTTTGGGGAGAAGATTCCCTGGTGAGTAGCAAAACAACCGCCCAGTGCCCCAGTGCCCTGCATCTCTCCCCAGTTTCCAAACTTGAACCTTGCCCAGGCAAGGAACATAAAAGGGAGGGGGCGGGTATCATAAATCACTCTTTCTTGGCTTCCACAAATCGAATGAATCTGCTTGTATAGGTAAAACAGCTTCTTATGAAAAAACACCTAGTAAATTAAGAATCAAAAGGAAGTCTTCTCTGAACAGACTTTTCCAACAGAAAACGGCTAGAGGTGGAGGATTCTGCTGCTTCTATTTTGCTGACTGCCCTAAATCCCCACCCCCACCCCACCCCACACTGAAATTTAATTCCAGTGTCAGAGAAAAGAGGCAGGAAGGGAACATAACCAGTAAGGAGCAAATATCTCTTCTGCTTACCACCACCATATTTTTGAAAGGAAAAAAAACAGTCTGCAAAAGATCCATGGTACATGCCCATCCAGGTCCCAACTCACTTGGGATTACTGACTTGATTTGTGCAAAATAAAATGCTTTTGAACAGATGTTCACAACTGAATTAAAAGCTCAAAATCAACAGGACGTTCCTCCAACATGTCTGGTCTCCTGGGCCACACACTTTGTACAGTGCTGGGCCCACCTTTTTAGATGGTGAGGACTACAGGAGCCCAGGGTTCTGTACTGGGAATCCCACTGAGAGGCTGGCTGCCTCTGGACTGCTTTGGCATGATACATAAGATGATAGGCAGTACTATCAATGACCTTCTTTTGAATTTGTTATAAAATCTCAGGTGGGAAGGTTGGTGGTGGAATAGAGACAGCCACTTCTCTGTGTCTCCATACATTTCATCTGTCCGTCATCAAAGATAATTTCAACTTTATATCTGTATCCCAAGCAGTCAAATGAAGATTTATGTACCCTTTCCTTTTATGATCAGAACAAAGTGGAGAGACACCCCACCACACACACACACAACCCAGATTCAGTTTTTGCTATATAGCGCTCTTCGCTCTCAGACACTGTGCCTGGAACCTGAGTGGCAACGCTAGAACAGGCCCAGAGAGCTTTCCGTTTACTGCTGACCCCAGAGAACAGTCTTTTGACAGAAAACCAATGGAAACAGAAAGGGGAGTTTGGAGGAAAGGTAACCAACGTGTTTAAGAAAAATGCACCTACTAGATTCAAAAGACAAAAGAATATAAGTCATGCTCAGCAATAACACCCAAGTCCTTCCTAAAGCCTGAAACCACCGTCACAGCGGTTCTGCTCCCACGCTGGCCTTTGGTGGGTGCTCGTTGTTGTTTTCTCATTCAGGCCAGTAAACTTGAACCGGAAATCCTATTGCACCAAACTTGGGAATGGGTAAATAAAAGCCACATATGCCAAGGAGACTAACAACTGCCAGAGCCACATGCACTTTCAGGCAGAATAGGGCCAGTTCCAGACACAGGCAATCTGAGCTGAGCATCTGCAGCGCCACATACAACTCTTGCACCACAGAATTGAATCGGGGACAGCTTCCCCTCCAACTAGCCAGGCAATAACTTGGTACTTCACAGGAAAGCCAAATATAGGTGCAGGAAACTTTGGCCCACACCACAAGGATCAAGTCAGAAGGTCACCAGAGAGAAAGGAAACTGACAAAAAGGAAAACCTTGAACCGACACCTAACCTGTCTTCACACATTCTAGGTTCCCCAAGCCTGCAACATAACAACCCACCTTCCACCGAAAGCCCAACTGCACAGCTAGTTGAGAAGGAAGGTACAAAATTACTTACGTGTCATAATTATCTCGAAATCCTTTTGCAAAAGGGTTATGGTCTATTTTCAGCTGTGTGATCTGGGAAAGGGAAGGGGGGGAGAGAGGGAGTGAGCTCTAATACTGTATAGGAGGATTCTTTGAGAATATATGAACTGCCACTCTATAGAGAGGCTGGAGAGAGCCTTCAACTTCATTAAGTAACAAGGTTTTCCTCACTACAAAAACTGAGATCACAGATGTAGGAGAAGAAGAAAAAGTGTCATCAATGTTCAGAAGGATATGCTCACATTACTAAGACTCAATGAGCTCCAGTGCATTCTCAATTGCTGCGAATGCACGTTTGAAAAATACTTTTACACACTGTGCACTCACATAATCGGACAAAAATCTTTATGTGGAACTTGAATGTACCACCAAATGGCTGACTGGTCTATATGTTTCAACATATTTTAAAAGTTGGTTCCATTTGATACACAACCGGAGGATTCCACGAGTGCACCTCCCAATCAGATTGGATTTACAATAAAAGCATGTTTCTGTTCCTGATAGGTTCAGATAAGTAAAGCAAACCAAAGCATCAGTCGCTTCACATCAGCAGCAGCCGTGAGAGTGAGTCAGGTTTTGGAAACTTAGCAAACGTGGACTGGGTGCTGCAGAAGTCATTTCAAAGCAGCGAGTATTTTAGTGCGTATTTTGCACTTTTTACATATGTGTGTTCTTTTGATTTCCCTGAGCACTGATGTTTGTTCATTTCAGCCAACCTTTCTAAGACTACATGTTACTTTTTTTTTAAGATAATGCCCAAGCTTTCCAAGAATAACACGCAAGGGGGTGGGCTGAGTAATGGGACTATGCTTGTTTTCAAAAGGGAAGAACTTGCACTGCAACCTCAAAATAGGTATTAATTTGCTCTGACTTGAGGACCACAAGAGGCCCTAGAAATCCCGGTCAGTCCAAGGCGGGCCCAGGAGCTCCCCTCAGAGACAAACAGGAAAAGTTTGCTCAGAGATACTCAGGGAGGGAGCCTCGCAGGCCCACAGAGCTAAAGCCCGGGGCGGCCAGCTCCCCCTGCCGCGGGGAGTGCCGCGCCCGGGCAGCCGGGGGTCCGGAGAATGGCAGCGCCGCACAGTGCCCGCCGCGCGCCGGGTCCGGCTCCTTACATCGGTGTTCTGGTAGGCGGTGACCGCGATGAACTGTGTCTCCGGGAAGGTGAATGTCTGCACACGGCCGGGCTGACTGGTGTCCTCCGTGCCGTCCTCGTTCACTTCCACCACGTGCAGGCGGGGCTGGTACTTGTGCAAGGATTGTAAGACCACCATCTGTCCCGCGGGGAGAAAGGGGAGCGCCCGGCGGCGAGTTAGCGCGCTCGGTCCGGGGAGGCCCCGGTGGCTGCCGCGGGGCTGGGGGGGAGATGACGGGCCACCCACCTCCGAGAACCTAGAGCCGCCCAGCACCTGCACCCGGAGCCAACAGAACCTGACCTCCCCCCTCCCCGCTCCGCCACCAGTCTGCCAGCCCCCACTGCTTGTCGTTTACGGAGGAAAAAATAAGGATTCTCAGAACCTGCAGCTCTTTGTAGGGTTTCTTCTCGAAATCAACCAAGAATTTTTGTTTGGGAAGGTCAGGAACTCAGGGATTGGACGCAGGGCGGGGAAAGCAACTTTATATGCGTAATCTTATTTTAGAGTGTGGAAATATGATTTTAAAAGAAAAATCTTATTCGAGAAATGTGCATCCAATTTCGCATGCTCCTTGAAACTAACGGGAGATACGTGTGTGTATGTGTATGATGGAAAAGATGAGCGAGCGCCCGAGCCACTGACCTGCCCGTTGTTATTTGAGGCTCCTTTGTTGTTAGTAAGTTTTAATTTTCCAAAAGAGATTTCTTGGCGCATCCAGTGAGCCCCCGTGTTGGGGGAATCCGGATGCATATAGACTCGATTTCCTAGAGAAAGAAATACGCTGTTTACATATGCCCCCAAACTGCCCTGTCCCAAATCCTTACCACCTCGAACACACACAAATACACACGCGTGTACACAGACACGCGCGCGCGCGCACGCACACACAAGGTGAGGCCCATTAGTTGGGGCTTTTTCGGCTGCGCTTTCTTCCTATTAACTGGGGATGATGAAAATAGCTTTTGCATAATCCTGCCCCTTCTCGCGGCTCCGTCTGTCCCCCTTTCCCCCTGGTTTCCTTGTAGAAGTCATTGGCCGATCGTTTTAAAAGTCGCTCGAGCCAGTCCACAAAGGCTTTAATTAATCATTCTCACCTAAATACGTGTCAGGAAAACGTGTTAATTGGAAGGACTTGCCTTGCACATTGGTGTCCGCTTTGCCGCAAGGAACCCATTTGCCGCCTTGAAACCTCCAGTGATTGGGATCCGCCAAGATCACATCCACAAAAATATTGTAATGAGCCGTGGGATCGAGACCAGAAATGTTAAAACTTAAAAAAGGAAACATGCGCCTATTTAAATGAAGGGGGGGGGGGAAACAAGAAGAGCAAAAATATAAACGTTAAAGATTAAATGCAAGAAGCTCGGCGCCAGATAGCAAAGCAAAAACTTGTTCTCACATCACAACGTAGAAAAGCGAAGGTTTGCTGGCTTCGTAAAGGGGTTGTCGGGCAGAACCAAAGTGGGGCCGCAGTCGCGGGGAGAGAAGGGTGGCCCGGTGGCCCTGCCCAGGGGGAGAACGTGGTCCGGGCGGCGGGGCTGCGGGGCTGCCCTCCCCCAGCCGGGCCGCGGGCGGCGCGGGGTCCCCGGCCCCGGGCTCGCTGGCCGCCGACAGCCCTCCCAGAGCGGGCTCCGCGGGTTCACACTGCGAAATCCACCCCCATCCCTGCGGCGGCCCCATCCATCCCTCCACTGCCCCCTTCTCCAGCAGGAGCCTTCTCGGGCTTTGCCCCACCGCGCCTTCCGCTCCGCTCCCGAACCCCAAGCCGCCGCGGCGGACACCCCCCCACCCCCGAGCGTGCATTACCTTCCCTGCTTGGTGATGATCATTTCCGTTTGGTGCCGGTGGAATTTCAGCCACAGGGGCCTGTTGCACAGGTACACCTGCGCTTTGCCCGGCACCAGCCCGGGCTGCGCAGAGGAGAACTGGTAGAACGGGGCGCCTTGGTAGGAGTGCCCGTACTGCTGTGGGTAGGGGTAGCCGGCCGCAGGGTAGCCCTGCGGTGAGGAGTTGGACAGGAGGCTGTTGTAGGCTCCGTTGGTGATGACCGGGTGGTGGGCCATGTAGCGGCTGGGGCTGCCGATGGAGAAAGCGGGGTGCGCGGGTCCGTGCTGGCCGGGGTACGGGAACATGGCACTGGGAGCAGTGGCCGCAGACTGGGGCTGGCTGGACTGAGAGAGGAGGTAGCGATCTGCTGCAGAGCCATCGAAACTGTGACGAAGCTCAGAGACCCCGTCCAAGACAGGAGAGAGTTTACTTCTCTGGACGTCCCCTGGTGAGTCCTTGGAGTCAGGAAAATTGTCTGTATCTGACTGATTCGTCATCCCCCGGGCGATTTTTTTCAAAGGTGAACTTCTCTCCAGGTTGTCAGTGGTCGAGATAATGGGATGATCGTGCAAGACAAGCTCGGATCCGCCTGAGTGTGGGTAGCTGCCGCTCACGTTGAGAAATTTCTTGGAGAGCATGATAGAAGGAGAGAGGCAGTGCTCCAGCTGCATCGCTCTAGAGCCTGCACACTCGCCCTCCCGGCCCTGGGCTCGCCAGTCCTACTTCTCATAAACTAGAAATCCACAGACCCCTCACCACGCCGAAAGCACTTCAACCAGCAAATGCTTCTCCAAGGTTTGATTTACTTTTTTTTTCTCGCTGGGAGAAGAGATTGGCCAATTGACACTATGCAGCAATCAGAAAAGGCTCACTTTTGATCTTGCTGCTTGTGCAGCCGATGAAACGGCTCCTGCCATTGGTTAACTGCTGACAGTAATTTAATTAGATAGACATTAATTAGGATAATCACCTGGCTCCTGGTCGCGACGATCCTGGCAAATTGATGGGGATGATTTTATTGTTGGCTTGGGGGGTGGGGTGGGGGCGCGCGGTGGGGGGCTATGTGTTGGTTTTACGTGAGCCCTGCGGCGTCACCTTTAAGCTTTATGACCATTGCTTTCGGAAGATTCAAAAGACGTGCAATTTACTGAACATTTTCCTACCTTCTCCGCCCCCCCCCCAAGCCCCCCACCTCCCTCCCTTTCGAACCGAGGGGCGGAGGAAAGGATTCGACGCCGCTAGGAGACTTTTCGGATCTGAATGAGCCAAATATTCAGTTGAATGTAACGATTTTCAAGTGCAAAGTATACAAAGCTCGAGCCGGTGGCCTCTTCTTGCCCTGTAAAAGTTCCAGAGTCTGCCTTTTCCAGTTAACACAAAAGCACACAACACCTGAGCCGGTCCTTTGTGAGCAGATCCTGCGTGTCCTCGTCCCCCCTCCCCCCGCCCCCGCTTTTTAGCCACATACATAAATAAATAAGCCACCGCTGCCGAGAGCCACCGCGAGGGAAGTGAGCGGGAGGGGGCGATGGGGGCGACAGGCAGCAACTCACCCACCCATCCGCCCACCTTGAGAAGGTTCGGTTTCTTTGGTTGAGCTCAGAAACAATGACAACCTCTGATCTCCTTTTTAAGTTTCTAAATAATCACAAGCTGCCGGGCTGGAGTGCCTTAGTGCATTTGCAGAGCTGTTGGCGGGGTCTTTACTAAATGTTTTATCCGTGAGCTCCGTGGCAGGGTCTGAAGAGCATCTAACTGGGAGCAGGCGCCATTGGTGCCCTCTCCCAGGGACCGCCTTGGCCACCGATCCAAAGCCTCGCCAGCAAAAGAGAGGCCCAGTCCCCGTGCAAATGGGGTCGCCAGAAGTGCTGATCTGGAGCCCCGGGGTGGAAGTGGTGTCAACACAATGATCGTGACTGAAGACTGGGTGTGTGTGCGCGCGTGTACGTGTGTGTGTAATGTTTATATAATCTGAAGGGGAGAGAAAGAATCCCTGCCAGTAAATTTTTAAAGGAGGACGAATTCAAGGGAAAATGAAGAATAGAACCGGCTCAAAAAGAGGTTGGCACAAATACAGCGCCCGAGGTCCAAAGCCTCTCGTAGGGGCAGGAGATGAGACAGGTCCCAGGGGAGCCCAGCTCCCGGCCTGGACCGGAGGCTCGCGCGGCCCAGCACCCGCCGGCCTGCCCTCCCGCGGCTCGCTCCCCGGTGCCCGGCGCCGCGCGGCGCAGGCTGGCGGAGGAGGAGCGCCGCCCGAGCCTGCTCGGTCCCCGGCCCCGCGGTCAGGTCAGGCGGGGCGCTGCCCGGCCAGAGGCCACCGCCCACTCCGCTCCGCCCCTCCGCGCTGGGTGCCGGGACCCCGGCCCACTGATGCGCGCAGGCTGCGGACTCGTTGTTTAGTGTCTGCGAGTGGGTTCCCCAGCAAGCACCCTGACAAGCTGCCGAGGAAGCCTCCACCCGGGAGACCGAGGAAGCGCCTTGCCCGAATGGAGCCTCCCTGCCTTCCCAACACATCGGTCCTCCCCGAACCCGGGCAGCATCCTCAGTGGGGGTGGCGCTGGGGCGCTGGGTCCTGGGCACTGGCCGAGAGGAAGGAACCAGACTCGATCTGGCGGCCCGCAGCTCTCCGCCGGAGTACATTTTTAGAGGCGTGCCTCGGTGGGTCAGCGCTCGGTCCAGATTGCGCCCGGGAGGCGGGCTCGGCGCCTGGGCTGCAGAGGGCACCAGCTGCGCCTCCAGCAGGGTGCCGCGAGCAAGGCGCGGTGCGGTGCGGGAGGCGCTGCTGCATTGGACAGGTTGATGACCAGATGTCCCAGACTCAAGCCGACAAATCTCTGGTAGAAAAATAAAGCCAGACCCGTTTTCCCGTTCGAAAGCAAACCTCAGCTCCCGGCCAGAAAGCTTTATAAAGAAGCAGAGCCTTCAGAGGTTGCGCTGAGGGGCAGGGGAAAGTAACTCTGATACTATTTGGTTCATTTTTCTGCCTGTATATTCTGCTGCCAAGTCACCTCCGAGCGACTTTAGCTCTAATTTTGGTCACTGCCCTGCTCCCTCTCTTCGGTCATGAGTTCTTCTGCTCCTTAGTACCTCTCCTTTCCCTGCTTCTGGAAGGTTCACTTCTGCTGCCGCCAAGGGACTGATAACTGTAGCGAAAGCATGAGCCTCTACCTCCGCTCCTTTCAAGGCCTTGCCATTTCCGCGACCCTGAGCTTTATTATTTTAAGAGTACTACAATGACATGGAAAGGTGCTCAGGGCAGAGTGCACCGCCATCCAGAGTTATAAAGGGGATTGCATAAATTAGAGTGAGATACATGCGCACTCCGCCCACTTTGGGTTACCAATACCACTCTGTGGCCCCTGGCATATAAACTAAACCTTGAACTTAAATTGAACAGTTAGTTGACCCGCCTGCCGGCCCCTTACTTCTACGGAACAGCGCACACAGAACACCCCAAGATCTTATTAAATTTCAGATTATGTTGGTCTGGGTGGGGCTTGAATCTGTATACATACGGAGCTCCCAGAAGAGAGCTGCTGGGCCAGGCAGATCCCACTTTGAATGGTAATGGCTGAGCTTTCAGTGGCTCATGCTAGTTTAAGAGCAAAGTAGGGTCCTTACTGTCCAGCCCTCTAAGCAGGGGTTTTGGCTCAGGTGCTGCATTAACTCTGCTGCTAGATGAATAAACAGATGTGCTGCCACCTTGCTAGGTTTAACGATTTATGATTAACTAAATCCCTTCACTAACTGGGGTGGGGCTGGGGCATCAGGCTGCTTGCTGCTCAAGGAACCGTGTATAAGACAGAGGCATTCATTCACTGGACTCTCTGAGCACCCTTGACTTAAATTTACCATCAGCTTTTGACTTGGAAGAATTTTGATAAGATTCTGAAACTGGACATGTCTTCATTAGCAAATGAGAGAAGCAGGGAGTCCAGGGAAGAAAAACCAATTAAGGGCAAAGGGCAGGGTCTGGTCTACCAGCAACTTTCTCTGTGGCTATCTTCCTTCCTGAAATACTCTCAGGGGGCTAATGGGGGGGGGGGGAGTACTTTTAATCTGAGAGTTGAGAATGGCAGAAGTACTTTTAATCTGAGTGTGGAGAATGGCCTTTGGGCCTTAATAAAGGCCTAAGACACTGCATGAAAAAAATACTGAGCTCTAATCAACAGTATCTGTGCAATCAATGAGAGCCCTAATGCATACAGGGAAAATCATTAACCTGTTCAGATTCAGCAAAAAATGAGTACTACCAGCTTCTTAAATTTTAACGGTAAGTGGTTACCTGTTATACCCGACAATTTAAATTTTTATGTTCTAACTAAAGCATACGAATATACCACTAGGTTTTAAAGAAGAAACTACAAGCAAAGAAATGTTCAGCTAACCTTTTCCCACTTAACTAAAAAGGCAGGGCTAAAGCCACTGGCAATTTAATTCATCTTCACCGCTTCTGTTTTTAACAGTGCTGTAAGAGCCAGGGACTATTCCAGCTGGCCACTGATGCAATTGATCCCATCAGCCATACAATCAAGCCTAACTTCTTAGCACGAAGTTAAAAAAAAGCCAAAGACAAACCTTTCCTTAATAAACCCTTAGAACTATGTCCACTATATTTCCACAAGGAATGATGAATTAAATGTTTAGTTGGGTCCATAGTTTTGGTCATATTCTTCTGATGTCCCCCAATTTGGGGTTGCACTATGAGCATTATTGGGTGTATCTACTTAGGAGGTTGAGGAGTAAGGTCTGTGAAAAGTGACATTAGCTAAATTTTGTTCCTATTAGATAACTGGCTCCTTCCTAAATTTACTTGGTAAAGAAAATGAGAAAACAGTAACAAAAGTATTGCTTATGTGTTCGTGATATTGTACTTACATTAAGCATACTTTTCTTATCCTGCATTGATAAATTGTCTACCTTTCCACTGAGTGAGCTGAAAGTCTACTTAAGTTTTCGGCAGCCACCTCCTAATCTCACAACGGTAAGCTGAAGATATTTTTGTTAAATACTAAATTACTTAAGTTTTGAGACGCTCCCCCCTTCAATTTTACATAGAGGGGCTTTGAAAAATTTGCGAAAAAAATTCTATCATCTTTTGATTCCTTCCATTTTTCTGTGAAGTTTTTGAAGCCCCCTCGTGTATGCCCTCTCTGAGATCCGGAATGATATGCAAATACTGAGCATAACTTCCGGCATATGCTTTTAGTAAAAACCCACGTCATGTCAACGTTTGCTAGATTCCTCACTAATGAGGAAGGAAGCCACTCATTAATGGCCACCATTTTAAATTTGTGAAGGCTTATCACCTTGACATTTCCAGTCTGATATGACCTTAAATGCCAGGGGAAACATCTTTGTGTGAGATTTCTGCTGCACTGTCCAGTGCTATTCTGTCCCTTTCACCCAGTGCCAAAAAGACCTCAGGAGACATAGATTGTAAATGTATTTTATTGTGTAAGCAACAATCAAAATATATTTGTGTTACTGATTTATTCCAATATTAAATGGGAACTTAACAAAATTTGTCCATTTTGATGTATTCTTGTACAACTTTGGAATCTGCAAAGACCCTGACTAAAGAAACAGAAGTAATTGCACAACTGAGACCGAAGGTGTTACAGTGCTGCAAATGATGCCAGATGTCTTACATTTAACCAAATACACCTTCAGAGGTCCCTTGATTTTGAGCAGTAGGAACAATAGAGGAACAGACACTGCCAGTATCACGGTTCGCTTTGTACACGGCTTTATTTAAATACCACAGTATCCAACATAGCGGCTAAACACTGGACAATATTTGAAGTCATGAGCACATCCACATGTTCTTCCAAATGGCGTTTGGGATCCTAAAAGAACATAAAGAGAGAAAAGCAAAAGTCGTATTACCAGGAGACATATAATGCAGGGTTTTTTAGCAGCTGATAAAATTCAGACCTAAATTTACATGTGTGTGATCATGTACACTTTCTTAGTATATTGCTACATTCTTAGGTTTTGTGAATCCTTAAAAAGTTTTGTGATAATAATAATAGACTATACAATGGCATACTGACATACACATCAGTGTTAACGACTCAAACAGAATATAGAGTAACAAGGAATTCTGTAACATAATCATCTAGCTTAAAGAAAAAAGTTAAGTATGTACACACATATTTGTGTGTATTCCCTGCATTGACAAGTACTGAATAGCCGAGGGCTACCTTACTTAACCCAGATATACTAACAGTCATGAATTTTCCTCACTCCCTCAGCATCTTAGGTCAGTATTCTGCGTAGATCAGTGCTCTATATAATTTTAATATTCCAAGAATACCACATTAGACTGATTCAGAAAAAATCTCGAATCGAGTCATTGTGCTGCAGAAAATTTAAATCAATTCTAAAAGTTAATAAATGTTTCACATGGTTATTTAAAGAATTATTCCATAAACATTTTCATCAGTACAATTTCTTCACTAAAGATCTATTTTTTAAATACCCTGATTAAAAATGAAGCTAAAAATGCTTAATTTACACTTATGTTTAAGGCTGGAAACAGTATTTCAGTTGAGTTTAGAAGGATTGCAATGTGAAATATATACTGTGTAACAATTAAAACATAATTGTTAAAATATTCTGCCAAGTACCTATTTTTCAAGTTGACTTGGTTTTTTAAAAGTTTACTTGATTTTTATTTAGTCTTTTTTATTTGTTGTTAATCAAACCAGAATTAATTTGTAAAATCAAGTACATAATCAACAATAATGTAACAAAGAACAGTGGTGGAAATTTAATACAGAAAAACCTTTCTAAAAAAAAACAACAAACACCTTTCTATTACTAGAAAGGCTAAACTGTGTATCATAAAGAAGCCAGAAATGGTTTTGAAATGATCAGTTTATGTAAGTTATTCATCAATAAACCATACCCTCAAGAATTATTGTTTATTTTTACAGTTACGGAATTCTATCAAATTCCAGAGCTAATAATAGTCAGTGATCTAAAACTACATATTAATGTAAGTAGTAGAAAAAGGCAAGGGTGACTACATCATGAAAGAGTAAGATAAAACTATATTTTACTTTTCGGGGGTTGCCGTTAAATGATAATACTAAAAATGTACAGAAATTTAGGGAACTTAAGTTAGAACTTTGCCCTTAAGGCTCTTTTGGAGAAACTGATTTTACAGCGAACTGGCAGCACACTCTCCTCCGTTATCCGCATTACTTCTTGTGGCAGCTGGGTATTTCTTAGAGGTTTTCCATCCAAGAATGGTCCTGGCCCAAACCTACATAGCTTATGAGATGTGATGGGATCAGAGCATATGGTAGGATGGCTGAAAGCAAAGACAGCTTAGTGTCTTGCATCGGAAATATCAGGATTCTGCCAACATCAGCAATATGATAACCATGTTCCATGAAAAGAAAAAAATGTAATCAACATTCTTTAAAAACAGTCTAATTAATCTGTAGGTTCCTTTAATTGGTTGAAATGCTCCCCCCACCCTCAGATAGTAGGGACTAAATATACACATTTCCTCTTGAAAAGGTGAAAGAGCAAATCCTGAGTACAATTCAATGTGGCCCTACGTTTTCCCAGGAGTATTACCTACATAACGGTTCCTATATGATGCTAAAAGTGTTGTTGTCAGGGGCCATCAAGTTGGCGCCAACTCAGTGACCCTATGTACAACACAATCAAATTCACCACATAGGGGAACATGAAAAAAAAGAAATTGCAGGTTAAGTAATTCTATTATTTCATTACTTCCACTGACCTGTCAAAAAATAACAATTAACATTTGAAAAATTAACCCAGGACACATATTTTTGAACCTATTTGTAGCACATTTTCACATAAGACAGTACCTCATAAATGTAACTTTCATCACTGGAATTATTTCTTGTGATTTACTTCGAGATATATATATGATAGTCTGACATAATACAGTGATTTTAAAATTAGTATTATATTTATATGACAGAGAACAAAAATCATATAGGCCTAATACAGTTTTAACTCTACAAAAAGCCCGTGACTGTGACTGCTAACCCATCCCCGCCCACTCACCTGCTTGCCAACATTCTTTATTGCCAGCTGTTCAGGTGTCATCTTATCCTCTTCCTCTACAGCCTGTGAATCGAACACACAGGACAACAGTTTTAAGTTCTAAATTTACTTTTCCCTACTGCAGAGGAAAATAATGAGCACAATTTAAACATTTTATTTAATAAGCTATTCTGCTAATCGAGAAGTGACTTAAGAAATATGTAGACAGCAATAAAAACACAACAGTGGCCCACTCCTCCACACTCCCCCAAACAGCACTGCCACCACCTCAATTCCAACTCGGAGCGACCCCACAAAGGACTTCAGAGTCCGCCATCTTTCTGGGAGCAGCGTCACCTTTCCTCAGAGCAGCCTCGTGCCTAACCCAGGGCCTCACAGGTAGTGTTTAACCATCTGGAAACCATTCTGTGAGGGATGACGAGACGGAGACTGGCGGTACCCACAGTAACCACTTACAGCATGGCGTACTAACTAGTCTGGTTCCTTTTCCTCCCCTCTTCCTCCTTCCACAATTCTCCCTCTGCGCCCATATTTTTTCTTCCCTTTTTATCAGCCCAGCCTGAGTACACCCAATATCTATTTTACAATCACAGTAGCACGAAGGACCAAGAGAGCTGCTGGCTTTTGTTCCAGTTTTCTCTTAACAATTCATATATTTTATTCTCTAAAGTAATACAGTTATCCCTCAGTACAAGGTGGGGTGGGGTGGGGTCCAGGACTCTTGCAGATACCAAAATCCTGGGGTGTTTAAACGTCTTAAGCAAAACTACATAGTACTCAAATTTACATGTAATCTATGAACACCCACATACTTTAATAGCACTTTATCGCCCTCTTAGCTTTTGAGGGTTGAAGGATTGCTCTGATCATTTAAATGCCCCCTCCCTCCCCTACTGTCTACCAGTGGTTGGTTGAATCTGCAGATGTGGAACTTGCAAATATAGAGGACCATCTGCATGTTGTATTCAGAAAATAAAAAAGTTTTAAAAATCTTATTCATGTTAGCAATCTTTCCTGATCATGAAAAAATAGAATTTGAAGTTTCCAGCATTAAAAAGTCACATCAATCAAAAGTCAAACTTAATAAAAATAACACACGTAAACCACTTTCTACCATTTGGAGTTACCTACACACTCTTATATGTAATGTGATCATAAATTACCTAGCACAGTAATTCTGAAGTAATTAAGTCTGGATTAGCTGTCATCACTAACCCTATATTCCAATAATACAACCACCACAAAACTTCTTGAGAATTCTACGTTTAAACATTCAGCTTCTAACCTAGAGATTAGCAGTTCGGGGCCCACCAGCAGAGGAAAGAGGTGGCAGTCTGTTTCTGTAAAGATCACAGGCTTGGAACCCCTGTGGGGCCACTTTACTGTGTCCTGGAGGGTCACACTGAGTCAGAATGGTAGGCCTGCATCAGGTGAACGCCTGCTCTATTTATTCATCGCATACATGCAGTACATTCCCTCCTGACACACGGAAAACTAAGAAGAAAAAGAAAAAATGACCACCCACTTTAAGATATACCATAAAGGTGATTACAAAAGGAGGTAAGGTGGCATGGTAGCAGAAGGCAGGCAACCAAAACCCCAGTAAGGGTTAGTCTTGGATACTCTAAACTTCATAATCTCACAGCTGCCAAATTTCTTCATGTGTGAACAATGAACATGTAGGAAAGGCAATCATCAGACATTTCCCATAAACTGGGAAGTTTGGCTGCATTTCACACCTTCTTAATAGTTTTGTAAACAGAGAACTTGAAAATGAGCAAAGATGGCAAGTGTCTAATTTTATAAATGGACAAACTATCTAGAGAATTTTCCCCAGTAGAAGTTGCCTAAAGATAAAAGATGGCGAATCAGGATTGTATCCATTAATTACTAGAGGATACTTATTTACAACATATCATTAGGAAATACACTTATGACTCAGAAACCTGAAAGCAAAAAAAAGAAAAAACGTTAATAACACTCCAAATCTAGAATCCCCCAGACAGAGAATATGCTCATTTTCAGAGTCAGATGTCACTCCTATGAGTCTCAGCTAGTTATAAAAAGTCTTTCCCAATAGGGAATGGCTTCTTCCACCATCTCGATGTTTTAAATTCATGGGAATGCTGACAACACATTAGGAACTTCTCTTTCTAAATTACTTTCACAAATTGCAACATGAGTCTTTACTGACTTGAAAGCCTATTCAGATGAATGGAACATTCGCATTGGTTTGTACTCCACACCCATTCAGTGTTAGTCGTTCTGGGTAAAAGCCAACAATGGCACAGTATTGAAAGGAGGCAAGAGTTTTGGAACTTGGCTCAAAATACCAATCCATGTACAAAATAGTCATTAGGAAGCAAATCTGGAGGACTGCAAATATCAAAGATGGTAGACACAAAAACATACAGGTCAGAAAGCATTTAAAGTATAAGTAGAACGTAAAAAGATATAAGTAAAAAATTGTAAATCTTTTACACCATTAACCACTTTACCAATTAGTTTTTTTCCATTTCCAATAATTAAGAGAGTTCACAAACTCTTTGAGAAGTGCAGATGGTAAAAAGTACTCCCAGCCATCAATGCCATCTGGGAAGTGGGGAGCAGCTGTAGATTCAGGCATGTACTAAGGTTGCAAACCTCTATGACAAAAGAGCAAGCACAGCTCATCCAGGATAAGGCAGACCAGATCATCCCCTCAAGCCCCTAAACATTTTCTCCATCTCCTCAGGTTGTCAATATCTCATCCACCACCTGGGCAAGGACAGTGTGCCTTCATTCATAGTTCTAATCTGGCTAGTCACCAGGAGAAATTAAGACGTTGGTAGCAGTAGAAACAAATGCCATTCAGGCACAGGCAGTGTCCTCACTAGGGAACTTCTGTGTTTATGGCAACTTCTGTGATTTGGCGTCAAAATTTGCTTTTGCAATCGTGCTCTTCGGTTTACTCAACCAACAAAAAGCACTGAGAATGTTTGTGGCTATTCACACTAGAGACGTTTCTAACAGTTTATCAACAAAGACCCCCAGATGGCTGTCCCTTCGTGTTTGGTCGGCATAATTCTTAGAAATTCTTGGAATTTGGTCTGTTGTGTGATCATAATCCCCTCAGATGTACCCCGTCTTTAAATAGCGTTTTATTAAATCCACTAACAACAGTCTCTTTTTCTGTTAATAGTCAAGTTTCCCAAATGGAATGTCTGTGTCTCCAGCTCCACCAATGCAGTGACCTCTTTACCAAATACGGATCGAAGTCACTGAGTGCTGCTGACACTCGTTCAGGGAGCCCCACCAGGTCTATGCCAATGGACTTGGTGTTCTTGAACTTTCTGTATACTTTTAAGGTACTCAAAATCTGCTTCCTCTTCTAGTTCTGTAATCTTTCTTTTCATGACAGCATATCAATATATTCTCACGCCATCATTTTCTGACTATTCCTTAGGTTGCTCCCTGCCCCACCCCTACCCCTAACCCTGCCACCAGCTCTGACCTGTTAACGCTGTTTACTCTAGCACGGTCACACTCCCACATAAGCCAATGCTTTTAGATATCACATAGATGGCAATTTTTGCTTACAAGCAGAAAGCAAACTGCTAAATGGTATATGTTCATTTTCCACCCATTTCAGAATTTCAGCATAACTGCGGATAAATCTCAAGATAAATATATCTTGTTTCCTTCTTGATTTTTATAACGAGCCTTGGTAGTGTACTGGTTAAGTGGTTTGCAGGACTCCCCACAGCAGAAAGGTGGAGCAGTCTGCCCCCATGATGACGGTCTTACACTCCTACGAGGCAGTCCTCCTCGACTTACAGGGGTACCAGGTTAGAGATGATGCAACAGCAGTGGGTTTGTAGTTCCTGACCTTTATATCAAGTCAATATATTGACTACATAATAAAACGCCACACCATTGGTTACAGACCTTAAAGAGATGGGGTGGTGCAGTGAATTCTTTAACACCCCCCTTCTAGTCATCGTCCATATAATTTCCACCAAATGATTGGTGGGGCTATTCAAATACCAAGGGGAACGATGCACTTAGGTACATGCCTCCCTTGTAGGAGTAGAACTATATAAATAAGGTACATGGAATCCTAAAACAAGGGAGTTGGTAAGTTTTACCGTCCACTAAGCTTATTCCATATAGGTGCTATGACAAATATTTCATTAGTTCACAGAATATTCACACCATCCTGATGAGCTCACCTATATTTACACATGGAGAAATCAGAAACTATTATCTTGGGATAACATGTTAATTTCAACAATATTTCTACTATATACTATATAGAACTCTTTCAGAATACCTTACAAGACCACAGTATGTTCTAGGCATGTCCCCGACAGTGGAATTTTCATCATTTTATATAAAGTGATGAAATTGTACAATAAAAATATTCACTCTGAGTAAGACAGTTCTTTCTCTCTAGGAGCTCATTATTTGGATTTTACTTGTCTCTTTGGAATGATTGAGACCTGAAGCGTGTTTTAGCATGTACAAGGCGCAATGATGAAAGTTAAGTTTATTTAACTTTGCCTTGTGGGTTCCCTGGAGAGAAGGGTTCCGAGTGAACACATGAAGGTACATCCTCCGTAAAGGAAGACTGGATTATGTGATGTAGAGTGGTGACAGAGAAAAAGGAAAGAAGGCTGGCTGTGGAAGAGAAGGAGAAAAGACCAGTCCAAAGATTCAAGGCCAGGTAGCATCTAGGAAAATTAGAATATCATTATTAAGAAAATGGGTAAAGTAAACTGTTCTGAGGAGGGACAAAAGACAACACTGTTCATCTTTGGACGAGGAGATTTGAAGTAACTTGGACATGCAAATCGAAATGTGTAAGGATCAGCTACAGAAGACAATGAATTTCAAGTGAAAAGAAAAAGAGGACTATGAAAGTTGTCAGCATGATTAAGGCAAGAAAATAGCTAATTTTTAAAAGGTGTATAAATAGAAAAGGCTTACTCTTGGTACTTCTGGCAGAGGTACAGAAGGTGGCCAGCTGGGTGGCTGTTTTCAAAGAACCAAGAGAAGCAGGGGAGGGTGGAAGCAAAGGTTAAAAGGTCAAATATGAAAACGAGAGCACACGGACAACTGAAAAAGTGGAGATACCCGGATGATTGCCGTCATCCTACCCTACTCCAGCAAGGAGAGAACGCGCCTCTAAGAACACTGGAGACGTTAGGCTATATTTTGTCCTGTCACACCTAAAGAAAGGACAGGGGCTAAATGTGCCACAGTGGGAAACACCTGAGGGTCATAAGGAAACCATCACCTCCATCTATTTCTGAAACATTTTCATGTCCCTATAGGCAAACCTGGATTCCTTATTTCTCCACCCTGCCCCCAACTCAAGCCTTCCTTCAGTCTCTATGGTGTTTTACCTCAGGCTTCTTTCACGTTGAGTAATAGATTAGAGGTGCATTCATGTTGTAGTCAGTATCTGTGGCACTTTTTTTTTTTTACATTGGAATAATATTGCATTTTGTACGAGGGGGTACCCAACCCAGGGTGCCCCCCAACCCTGCAAACAGGATGTGATGTGAGGGAGGTAGTTCATTTGGAGTTTGTTCCACCAGGTCAGACTGTTACTCAAGCTTTCTATTTAAAGGCATATTTTGTGGCATCACAGTGTGCCACAAAAATGTCCTTTGTGGCAGACAGGAGACTGGTTTTGCCACCACGGCAATGCACCTGCTCACGGACCCATCTCAGTGCACCAGTTATTGGCAAAAACCAGCATGCCTCTCTTGCCTGACGCACCTTACTCAGACCTCACTCCATGAGACTTCCTTTTGTTTCCGCAAACGCAGAGGGACATGAAAGTAATTTGATGATATAGAAGAGGTGAAGGAAAAAAAAGGAGAGAGGTGCCATCAGCCATCCAAACAGATGAGTTTGAAAGTGTTTCCATGAAGGGAATCACAGATTTGACAAATGTGTTAAGTGATAATGGAGAGTACTCTGAAGGTGATAAGATTATTTTGTAAAAAATATTTAAATACACAGCTTTTTGGGGTGAAGGGATTCGGTTTTGGGGGGGTATCCCTCATATGTGTACACTTTGTTTATCAAGTCATGTGTTGATAAGATATTTGGGTTGTTTTTACCTTTTGGCTACTGAGAATAATGTTGCTGTGAGCATTTATGAACCAGTTTCTGTTTGAGTATTTCCTTTCAATTCTGCTCCTTTAGTATGTTTACATGTATTTGTGATAGAGATATCTTGGGAAAAGGGACAGAAAGTAATATGGTAGGTCTGGTTTTGTACTGTTGTACAATTAGATTTTGATATCAACAGCAGGCTGTGAATATTTCTTTAGGTTAGTACTTTGGAAATTTTATCTTTCATAATAAATCCTTTATATAGAACAGGCAAGATTCAAGATTTTGGTGTATTAAAAATGGAAAAATCTCAAGTATATTACAAGAATATAATATCACTTTACTTTCCTACTATTAGTATGTTTTTCCCAAACAATTTTATTCCCTCTAAGATTTCAAAAGATAAAACAAAAATTATTTCTGTTTACCATTATAGTTCTTTCCTTGATTACTACAGTTTAAATGCTTATAATGCCATTTGTTCTTTCACTCACAGGGTTTTCTAATTCGTTTGCCCAATTTATTACTGCTTTATTAAAATGGTTTCATATGGATATTCCTATTGGAATTAAAATGAAGTTTGGAGGTCTTAACATTATAAAGTAGCTTTCTAATGGTACGAAATCAGCTATTTAGAAACATGGTATGTCTTATTTGAAAAAGCTAGGTAAAAAAAGTTAGGTATGTTCGTATAGTTGGCATATTTCACATGTACATTCGAAAGTATTTTGCTATTTTGTGGGATAAGAACTGGGTTGCTAAATGCAAGGTAGGGGCTCAAACTCACCAACAACATCAAGGAGAAAAATGAGGCTGCCTATCCCAGAAAGATCTGGTGTCTGGGAAACTCAAAGAAGCAGTTGTATGCTGTCTTATCGGTTACTATGAACTAGAATCAACTCAATGGTAGTGGGTAATTATGAACTAATTTGCTTCTGACAGTTTATATTTCAATTGTTTTCTATTGAATGGTTTGCTAGTAATTATAACAGTTTTTATAATTTTCCTAGTTCATTTCCTTGGATTTTCTATTGTTATAAGCCTATAATATTCAAATACTGATTCCATGGCCCATTTCCCCTACATTTATACATTACTTTGTCTCATTTCAGTAACACAAAATAAGACTTTAATACTTGTTACTGAGGAAACCAAAATCCAGCCATATAAAAGTATCCAAGAATGGGTGAAAACTATGGACTAGAACTCAATATCATAAAAAGAAAAAAAAAACCCTAGGCGTACCGGTCAGATAAGAGTTTGGTGGGACTCTTACTCTATGGTCTTTATCCTTCAGGTCTTGAACTGTACTCACCTCCACTTTAGAACTGTCATTTAGGATCAAAAGGACAGCATTTCCCCAAGGACAAGATTCAGAGGGTTAAGAAAGAAGAAGGAAAGGGAATAGGAAACACGGGGAGGAAATGGGCTAAATGATGGTGCATTGAGGAGATTGCAACGGATGAGTTGAATCAGAATGTATATGAATTGCTGAATGTAAATCTATGGTGTGCTCTGTAAACCTTCACCTAATACACACACACACACGCACACACACTCCCCAAAACAATTTAAAAAAACTATCCAAATTTCTTTGGTTATTAAGGTTAAGTATTGAGTAGTTCAGTATTTCCATAGTAAAAGTAAACGAGAAGATCTCAGAATATTCAGGACTACATGTCTGAAAGCAAGGCAAAAATTTTTTGTTTTTAGGTCAGTCTCAAAATGCTGTTTTACCTGTAATCATTTACAAATATATAACCAAATGTAATCACCAATTTCAGAAAACAGATTAATTGTCACATGAATAAAGTAGGATACCAAGAATAATAGAGTAGTGGGTATTAATTCAGTTTGGTAGAGAAGATAAATGATTAATAATTACTATGCATGTGTTGAAGTCAAACTTAATTTTAAGAACTTGGTGCATAGGCATTTAATTATTTTCTAATCTTCTTTTACTTAAGAAGCACTAACTGGCACCTGATAATAATTACCTTCATTTAAAATGTCACTCAATTAAAAAGAACACTGTACAGAGTTGGTACATAAGTGTTAGTAAAAAAAACCCAGCTACGCTTTTTCAATCATAGTGAGAATTATATTCTCAAACCTGGACTCCTTTGTATCACAGCTTAAATATTTTACAAACACAATTTACAAAATTTTTAGTAGTACAAAGATTTTAAAAGTAAAAAATAAGATGGGCAATAATCATCAGAAACAAATTACTTCCTGGAAGTGGTGCCAATATGGACTTATTTAAACTTGAAATGCTACATAGAATGAAAATAGTTCCTTGGAGTCTACTGAATAATAGTTTAAGTAATTTTTTTTAATTTATAAAAGTGAATTTGATTCAAATACGAAAATACTTTTCTCCCTTATCTAATCTGCAGGATAAAAACATATACCAAAAAAGACAAAGTAATAATAGTGATAATAACTGCCCCTACAATCTGGCACAATGGAAATTCCCAGCGGGAACACCATACAAATCAAGACATGCTAATCAGAGCCAAAGCAAATGCTGCTGGAACTTAGTTTGTCTGAGCCCATCAACGTCCTTTCAAAGCTTTCTTCTCTCAAAATACTTATTATACTTGATCAATTTTATTTACTGTATATTGACTAATATTTATCTTGTTAAGATGTGTTTAAAATAAGATAGTTTTTAGCTATGATTCCAAAAACTTAAGCTTTAGCGCCTACCAATAACATTTAGTCTCTAATTTTTAAACAGTTGTATAAAATGAAACTCTTATCTCCTTTCCCAATCATTCCACTGACATTGGAAATATTACCGTTACTACTATTCTTCCAGTCCTCTAGGCAGGCAACCTTGAACTCATCCATCTTTGATTCCTCCTACTTCACACAGCAAAGCCCTAGGGGTGCAGCATAAGGTCAGCAGTTTAAACCTATTCACTGCTCCATGGGAGAAAAGTGAGGTTTTTTGTTCCAGTAGAGATCTAGAGCTTCAAAATCAACCCAGAACTGCTCCTTTGGGTTACTCTCATTATGCAATTTGTACACCATTTTACTTTTAAATCCATTAATGTTCCCATTGCCATTGCCACTGGACAATCAAGACATGCAGTACCTCAGTGTGAATAACAGAAAGCTCCTCCTAAACAGAATCTCCATTTCAAATGCTCTACTTACAACCTTACCTTTTCTATACTAATGTCCACTTATGTTTCTAATACTAGGTTCATCATGCCCCTACTCCAAAAAAAAAAAAAATTAACCCCTATTCTGATATTCCAAATTGTTGGCTTCAATCACCTAAAGTCTTTTATTCCCCACTGCTCACCCTCATGCACTAAGTACTCTAGCCACAAAATCTGCTCCCTACACATGTCCTGGGTACTTATGCTTTCCTAGTCTCTGCTTTGCCTATAGACATTCCTCTAATTTGTACAAATCTTAACAGGTTTCATGGTCTAGTTTAAATGGTATTATTCCCAAAGACAGCATCTTGCATCACCTCAACTCAAAGTCAGGAGCTTCACATGGGATGGTATAGGGCAGTGTTTTCCTAACTTCCAACTTCACTCAAAGAGCATACATACCTCCTGAAGTCTTGTTAAATTACAGATTCTGATTCAGCAGGTCTAAAAAGTAGGATCTGGAAGCCTGCATTTCTAAAAGATCCCATGCAGTGATGTGTGGAATGTTTGAACATGAAGATGTTACATGGAGCAGACTTTGGCCCTGCTTTACTATAAAAGAAGGAGCTTCATTTCTCACTTAAATTTGCAGTCAAAACAAACAAAATACATCTCACTGCCACTGAGTGATGTCAACTCAAAGTGACCACATAGAACAGGCTAGAACTGTCCTTGTGAGCCTCCAAGACTCTAACTCTTTATGGGAGTAGAAAGCCCCGTCTTCAAGAAATATTTATAAATATAAGTGGGCTTTCTAAATCCATTAGAGGGTGACAAACTATATGTAGATGGGTATATGTACATGTATATACATTCTGATAAAGATTAAAATAGAGGCAAAGGAAAAATATAGAATACATCACAAACAATAAGGGTAAATATTATTTCATAAAACTTTTCTTTCAAACACATATCCACATACACTTATATGTATTGGATCAAAAGGTAAAATCTATTTCTCATGATAGTTTTCATCTAAGGAGGTGGAAAATATAGAAGATATATTTTAGTCACATCTAGAGTTCATTCTAACTTCAGAAATATAAAGAACACAAATCTAGGAAGAAAAAATATTACTATGGTCATACATATTTTTAACACACAATAAACACTTTTAAAAAATACAACTTTTAAGGTACCCTATAAAAGGTAGTCTCCCCTACTTACTCTTCTTTGAATCACCCTGCTTACTTTCTTCAGAGCACCAAGTACAATGTCTTGGCTGTAGCTATCACAATGTAGGACGCTATATTTATTTGCTTCCTGTATTCCCTATCCGAAAGTTAAGTTCCTTGAAGATCTTATTTGTCATGCTTCTCACCATAGCTCCAGTATCTGCCTGGTAACAGTAGGTTTTCATCAAATATGTATTAAGTATTAATAGCAAAGTTCTTTAGATAAATTACACACAGGGAAGTCCAGAGGCTTGTATGGCTGTATACCCTTCCTTCCTATCTGAAAAAAAGAAGCTAAAACAAAAAATACCTTTCTGCCATCAAGTCAATTACTACTCATAAGCAATCCTATAGGACAGATGAGAAAACTGTGGGTTTCTGAGGCTGTAACTCTTTACAGGAGTAGAAAGTCTCATCTTTCTCCCACAGAGCAGAGGGTGATTTTGAACTGCTGACCTCGTAAGTCCATTAGCAGACCAACTGTAATATATAATGCTGCTTCTCAGCCTTTTGGCTAAGATCAAGTGTAGTATCCGAAAAAAACTTCCTGAATAATTAATTAGAAGATTTTCAAAGTACGTCCGTTTTGCCTGCCAGTGGTTCCATTAAACAACAATGAACAGTGAATGAAGTTTTAACAGAATGCAGCCACACGTCCTCCTCTGAACACTGCCCATGACCGCTTTCGTGCCACAGCCCAGTTTCAGTTTCCACAGATTGGATGGTCCACAAAATAAAAAGGATTTGCTATCTGGCCACGTACAGAAAAAGTTTGCCAGCCCCGGTACAAGTAATTGGCCACTCTACTTTCAGGTATTTATATTTGCACAATGATTAATGTCTAACCACATATATCTCAGTGACTGTAAGAACCAAATGCTCACAGTAAATTTTACCTTATTGTAATTCTTGGCTAATTCCAACATCTCTTTTACCACTGATTCATTGTGTTTACAATGTTCACTGTAGTCCTGAAGTGTCAAGCCTTCCATCCAACTCTTCTTATGCAAATTTAGCAACATCTAAAAAATATAAATAAAAAGTAATAACTTCCTGCATTGAGAACACCGGTCCCTTCACATGCCTGACAAACAACTTCAGAAAAAGCCTTGGAATTCATAAATTTAGACTTAATAACTCAAATAACTTGGATATAAATTTGATAAATTTAACCCAACCTAAGGAGCATTCCAGCCCCGTGTCTTTCCAGTTATTGTCTTTCTGCCTTGAAGGTTATTCCCCTTACTTTCTATAATTCCTGAAGATACATTTTGATCATATCTAAAGAAGCCACCCTAATCTAAGAAATCTTTCTTCCCTTAACTTACTTTATTATTTGTAAGCACTTGTCAACACTTTTTGTTTACATGTTTGTTTTATTTTGTTTACATGTTTATTGTATTTCTTTCTCACTAAAGAGAAACTCGAGGGCAGGAAACTTGCTTTGATCACTGCCAAGACCATGAGGGTCTACATTTTAGAACACCATCTACTCATGGCTGATATTCCAGATACCTGTTGAACCAATAGACGAATAAAACAAACTCTCATGTTAGACACAACGAACTCTAATTATTTCATATAGTTTGCCTTTCAAATGTCAAGATAAAATAAATGCTCTGTTGACTGAACTTCTCTGAGCCTCAATTTATATATCTATGCATTGAAGGTTTATATCAGACAATCTTAAAATTCTTACAAATATTAAAAGCAGATCTGTAATGTTAAAAGTTAAAATGTCTAGTCAGAAAATATTTTAAAAAATGAAAATACTTCAAGTGAAATGGAAATGGATAGATTCAGCTAGTTGACAATCTCACTATGAAACGGGAGTCTGGCCTTACTTTCTTGTTATTGGTAGATGTCACAGAGTTTGATTTTTAGCCTGTAGTGAACCAATGTGACCAACGAGAATCGCCCCACAGGTTGTCTAGGCTGCAGTATTCACAGGAGCAGATTTCCAGCTCTTTCCTCCTCCTGTGAAGTCACTGATTAGGTGTGAATCACCAACCTTTTGGTTAGCAGCCAAGTGCTTAAACACCAGACTATCAAAAGGCGTCCTTGGCCTCATGTTAGTAATCAAGAAAGTAAACACTTTAGTTCAGCGTTTCTCAAATTAAAATCCTAGTTTTGAGTACGAACTCTTGGAAGCCTTTGGATTCTTGCGACAGTTTTATTTATAAAGTCCTCACCACAGTCCGTTCTATAAATGTTCTTCAATTGAAGACTAACATCAGGGATTTGTTTCTAATGAATGAAAAATTATGCAAAATGAGTAAAACAGTGGCTACAGTGTCAATTTGCCATGAGAACCACCTACTGACTGCCACTGGGTCAATTCCAATTCACAGGAAGCCTACAGGCCAGAGTAGAACTGCTCCATAAGGTCTGCAAGGCTGCCCATCTTTCTGGAAGCCCACTGCCCCATGGCTGTCTCTCCAGAGGCATGCTGGCTTTTCAGCTGGCAGTCGAGCTCTTTAACCATGGCACCAGCAAGATTCCTTGCCATTAGGTCCAGTATATACTCTAAATGTGACCCATGGGCCACAAGGACCTGTGGCACAGTTGCATCACTTGATATGTCTCTTTCTAGCCATAGTCTTTAAAATTCCCAAGAAATGACTGGGTGGACCATGAACATAAGGTGTGCGGGGCTCTTAACGTGGGGGCTGTTTGGTGTTACAATCCTGCTTAGTTTAAAGTGAGCCACTTCAGAAGCATGAACAGAAGATCTCATGACCACCAAAAAAGTAGAGCCATGAAACCCCTGCATGGAGAAGCAGCGGGAGCAGAGACAGGGGCACTAAGAAAATGACACTTTCTGACCAGAGAGAGTGAAGCTGAGTGCCTTCAGGCAGGAAGCTGGCTTGCAGAGTGGGTGTCCTCTGGGCATTTATCAGTGCTAAAGGAGGTTTTTTTTTTGTTTTTAAACATTTGTGGAAACAGAGCAGAGGTCCCAGAGACCCGTGGCTGAGAGACCAAGAGCTAGGGAGAGTAGAGAGAGAGGGGCCTGTGGGAATGGCCCAGAGTGGGTCCTGACTGGTGAAGTTGCTTTGTCCTTCCATTTCTGATGAGGACCTGTTCATTTCCCTAATAAACCTCAGAATCGAGAGCACTGTGTATTGTGAGTTCTGTGTAGCAGCTGCAATGTATTACGGAGCCCAGCAGAGAAGGAGAGTGCTGTGGGAGGGGCAGTGGTGTCAGATTAGGGTAAAGAAGGTGGAAAGGTGGAGGCGTGTGTGACCTCTGCCTCTAAGAACCAGCTTGGCCTTATGCAGTCAGAGGAGGTCAGACACAAGCTCACCCTGTTTGCACAGGATCTAAACACATACTTAGAAGTGTAAGGATTTGTGTTTTAAAAGATTAAACTCACTGTTCAGAGGTTTGCAACTATGTGTGATAAAGCTTTCATCTTATGCTAAAGAGTAAACTCTATGTGCGAATGAGACTTTTCAGCATGCAAAAGCTCAGAATTTTCTTACCCTCTCCCAAGGCTTACTGAAATAAAAGTAATTTGGAAAAAAAATCAAAACCAAACAGAAGTTGGAAAAACCTACACAGGTGACTAATTTTCTTTGATTGCTTCCCATCTTCTCCACTGATAATTTTCTAGGAAATAGATCCTTGTAAAATGCTGATGCAGTTCTACCTACCAATGTAATAAAGCTGGAATAATGTCAGTGCTGAGACACTGGATTCCCTTACCACTTTAAAAGAAGATTCCCTCACAGCAGCAGGGCATTCCTACCATGCTTGCACAGGAACTCATGGGGACCCTGATGAGGGTTGGGGTAAAGTATATATATTGGATGAGTAAGAATAAAGAAAGGACTATTGTTTCTTAAAAAGTGGCTGAACTGAGCTATTCTCAAAACTCATTGTCAGTCAGTTCCAACCCACAGTGGTCACATAGGACAGAGTGGGACTACCACTGTAGGTAAAGGCTACAACTCTTTATGGAATTTGAAAGTCTTGTCTTTCTCCTATGGAGCGGCTGGTGGTTTTGAACTGTTGATCTTGTGCTTAGCAACCCAACACACAACCACTATGCCACCAGGGCTCCTACAGGAGCATAAATATAACATTAAAATTTGAATATATCAATACATTTATGCTTTTATAACACGGATGGTGACTAAGTCTATAGATTCTATAGGATACCAAATAAGAAAAACTATAGAAGAGAAAAACTGGTGTTAATTAGCTGGATATTTCCAAATGGTTGGTACCAGACTGACAAAATATTTATATCTCCAAACCTCTGAGTAAATTTCACAGTTTATATCTAATTGGTATCATTTTTCATGGTCTATACCCATCCTACATAAAGTTTGAAGTATTGAAAAATGTACTTCAGGCAGTCACTAAATCTACAGTAGGAGTACACTTTGGAATATAAGCAACGGGCTCAATTGAGAGCGTCATCGTTTCTCTGGGTCTCTCAGGCCAATGGTGAACCGTCCCCTGCTGCCCCTCCGTCAACACTACACTAAAGCACGCAGGCCCTTCAGGTGAGGCTGTGGGGGACCGGGACTTTTAAAACAGATTATGCTTGCCTGGCACACATTGACATTTGTTACTGCCAGCCCTACATTAGGCGGAAAACGGTCAGGTAGCAGATTTTTTTACAACTGTCATAAATGCAAAATGTTGGATGAGACAGTTGATAAGTAAGGAAAAGATGCAATTTAGTTACCAAAAGTAATTTCATTTTACTAGAAAAATTAATTAGAAAAATCACAAAACCAACTCAAAGCTTTCTGTAATTTTTTTTATGAAAGCAAAGTAGATAATGGTATTTGTTTCCTACTGCTTCTGCTTTAGAATATATCAATAAAGTAAAATACATCTTTCAATATGTCCAATAAGATACTCCTCTATTTTGTGTGATAATTTGTTTGGAATTGAAAAACATTAGAATGAAATATGTCAAAATATTCATGAAAGAGCTTAAGAGTTTAAATGCAAATTATACATTAGGTAAGAGTTTAAACTGTTCCCCCCTCCACACTTTCCCTAAAATAAAAATATAAGTTTACCTTTTGTTCCAGTTCATTTTTCCGATAGTTAATAGTTATGGAGTAGTAATGTCTGTTTAGTCCATGAATTAATGCCTGTAAGTAAAGGAATGGAAAAGAGGAAAAATGAGTATTTTTCATCTAATAAAGCAAACATAACTGCTTGAAACTAATGACATATGCTAGACAACATCATTAAGAATTCAAACTCACTGCCATCGAGTCCGTGCTGACTCATGGCTACCCCACAGGACCAGGTAGAATTGCCCCCTCTGAGTTTCCGAGACAATATCATTTACCATCCACTTAAAAAATACACATCCCAAGGTTTAAATAATATGATGTTCAGAAGTTAAGTTTAGAGGGCAGATCAGAGCACGGTATAAAACCAGCCATTGCTGAGTCTTGTCCGATGTGTGGTGACTCACAGTAGAGCTGGGCTCCACAGTTTTTAATGGTTGCAATCTTTATGAAGCGCATTGCCAGGATGTTCTTTCAAGGTATCTTTGGGTGGAGCTGAAATGCCAGCCTTTTGGTTAATAGTCAAATATATAACTTCTTGCACCACCCAAGCTCAGCAACTTCAGGGGTCTTGTTCAGAGTTGGAGATAAGGTTATGACTTTATCATAATCTACATAATAAATAAACCATTCACAATTTATTAAGTTTGATTTTACATAAATCAAGGGAACTTTGGGTGGCACAAGTGGTTAACATGCTTTCTAAACTCTCGAATTAGGTCTTCAGGTGTTGAGGTAGAGGAAGAAGGGGTAGAAGTGAACATTTAATGAGCATCTAGGATCCACTTCACACATTATATCTTTAAATTTCACAGCAATTCAATAAGGCAGGCTCAAAAGCTTACTGTGTCCCATTTTCTACTGATGAAGTTGAAATTTGAACTCAGGTTCTTTTGATTCCCAAAAGCCTGTGCTTTTGCTACCATACTACACCACCATATGTCTTAGAAAGTTCTTGAATAGAGTCCAAGTACTTCTAGGTCAGGGTGAAAAGAGGACATAGTTTTTTGGTTTTTTTTTTATTGTGATACACAGTTTATTAGTGATTGCTAAACAAGGGGAAGGTTAGCTACAGAGTTTGTAAACAAAATGCAATATGGCTTTGCTTGTGTCAGCCCTCTTGTTTTGTTTTGTTTTTTTTAACAATTTATTGGGGCTCATACAATTCTTTTCACAGTTCATAGAGGACATAGTTTTATCTTGAAGCTTTGTTAAGCAAAAAGCACTCCACCAAATATTAAAACATTTGAGACATACACTGAAATAATCCATTTCTTATATTCCTAATGCTTGGCATAACGGTATCCTGTAAGGTCCCCTAGGGAGTGATGGTTGAAAATGGGTAATATAAAAAATTTAAGTACTAAGACTATGTGTGAAATCTTTATTTCAATAATCACCAGAATTATAGTTCAGCCTCCCTCTCCCCGGCTCCCAAATGCTACACTGTGCAATTCAAAGAGTGGAAGTAACCAGGGTCTTTTTTACTTTGTATTCACCACTATGCAAATTAAAATGAGGAAAGAACGGAACTTGGCTTGAATTTTAGGTCCTAATCCCTCCCTCATCCAAGCGTCGTTGTCCTATGCCCCAACTACACAATTCTACATGGTGGCCACACAGCTAAAAGCAGCAGTGGTCAATAAATTGATAAGCCAGCCAATGAGCCCACATGTTGGAGATTAATTGAAAAGCTGAAATATACACGTTAGTACGTTAAGGCACTATATCTTCTTAATTTCAAATACATTTAGATAAAAGTAGTCAAACTAACACCAGATTCTGACTCACGACAACCCTACGTGTGCTGGAGCAGAGATGTGCTCCAGAGAATTGCCCATGGCTGAATCCTGGGACATAAACTGCTAGCCCTTTCTTCTGAGGTATCTCTTGGTGGCACTGCCTCTCCAACTGTTTGGTTGGTGGCCAACTACATCAACCATTTGTTCTTTGGAGGACACAAATATGAACACACTGAGTATCATGATAGCAAATCAGATGTATTCTCTCAAGCAGTCTTCCAGTTTCACTTACCTCCTTCTGTGCGTTTATCCCAATCCATCAATAAGCTCGCCAAGTAATCATTGCACGTGAGCGCAAAGAGAACAGCCTGTGTAGTAGGTCAGTACATTATAGCGTCTCTCAAATAAACCAACCTCATTGATGGATCATAAGTTCTTAAGCCTCTTACTCAAATCTATCTTCACATTTGTGTGACATGTGCTGCCTTGTAAACTTGAGACAACATGTACAGCTAACACAATTGTTTTAAAATGTAATTTAAATACATATTTTATTCACTTTCAATATTGGGAAAATCAATGTTTCAGAATAATACAGTCTCATATTAATCTAAACCCTGATAGTATAACCATTACATAATTTTCCTCTTGTCAGAATTGCTGTTTTTCTTATATAAAACATAACATATAAAAGCTATCTATTAGTTTTGCATTGTGGTAAAAACTGTACCCATCAATTGTCATTAGTGCTATAAAAATATTTTCTAAAAACAGCCTATGCTTTGCTATATGAAGTTTGAGAAATATGGAGAAGGAATATTAGGAAAATATTTCCATAATGTTACCACCCAGAGGTAATCAATGCTACTATCTTGGGAAGAAGGTAAATATAAGTGATTCATATTAGTTTGGGTAGTAGTTCTTACCTATAAAGTCACTTGAACACTGAATTAGCAAATGCTGAACCACTGCTCTACAGTAAACACAGGGTTAGTTTGTGTGAGCCTCTGGTCATAACATTTTTGTCAATGGATGAATACACAATCTTGCTTTATATGTATTTCTGTTTAATGCACATAGCTGATTCATTAACATTGAGTTCATAGCCAGCAACACGTTAACTCGTGTCTGAATAGAGCTAGTCCGCAAGGAAGAGGGACTGCCGATAACATGTGTTATAGAATTCATCCGCTAATAAAGGCAGCCACCTGTTTACCAACTGCCTTACTTCAAAGGAAAAACGCTCAATTGCTTACATATTTATGACTGATGGTAGGTTTGCAACCTAAGAGCCCAGTGCCAGCAGAAATTAGGCTCCTATCCTCCCAGGAAACTAAGAGAGAGGAAAGACACCACCATTATTCCTTGGTAGATTGCATTTCAAAAGGATGACTTCCAAGTCCTTGAAGAAGCATTCTTGGGTTGTAAATTTGGCAAGAGACTTTAAAACAATTTATATTACATTTCAAAGAGCCAGAGAAAGATTTTAAAATCATAAGTTTTCTGAAGTACTCTTTTGTTACTTTTAATTTGTTTTTGCCTTTACAACAGGACCATGAAAGCACCGTGACTAGTGATGTTGGGTTACAACTGAATTTCAGTGAGTAGACAAATTCACAAATATGGGGTGATCTACAAATAATGAAGACTGAATGTATACTGCCCAATGGGAGAACTTGTATACTGTGTCCTATTTGACAATCTGTTCTCATTCTGTGTATTCATTATCAAATACTATTATACAATGTAAGCATGTTTTCCTTCCACTACTTTTAAAAAGTATAAGAACCAGGGTTAGAAAAGCACTAGTGGCCACCAGCAGGTGCACTGATGGCTGCTGCCATGCTTCTAGTCCTGTTACTTGAAAGCTGGTTAAGGAGCAAGGCCTAGCAAGACCAGCAAACTTCCTCTTCAAACTAAAAGCATGGCATTTCCAAAAGGTTTCTGGTTCCAGAGTAAAGACTTAGTTAACATATATTAAAAAATTCTGGGCTGCTTTCTTTTAGCTGACAAAGATAAATCAAGTGTTTTACTATTGAAATTGTCTTAAAACTGTAAAGCACCCAGATAGATGCCATTCTTGATGCGCACTATATAAACTGTGAAATAAATATATTTACAGATTTTAATTGGAAGGCAAAACAAACTGAAATGAAAGAAAAAATTATGCTATAGCTGGTTCAACATACAAGCCCTTTAATCTTTTTTTGAATGAATAAAAATTTAATTGATTAAATGCCCTTTAATCTTAAGTTGAGAACTTGCTTTATAAAGTTGATCTTAAATTTCACAGAATATAAGGTAGAAAAAAAAAGAAGCCAACTGGACTAACGTAGAAAGAAACAGATTTCCCTATGAATAGTACTTAATTTTTAAGGTTTGAAAGAAGTGTTTTAATTTAAAAGGCAAAATATGCAACAGGTGGCTGTTGATTTACAATTAGCAAAAACTTCTGGCAGAAATATACCATGCAGTAATCACATTGATCTTAGATCGTAAGATTCAGCTTAACCTTTCCCTAAAAATAACGAAGCCGTATGATACCATGGGGGTTTATGAGAAGGGTCATTACCACAGGCTAAAAAGGTCCGATAATATATTCTCTTGAAACATGCAAGTACGGGCTTGTCTATATCCAATCAAAAACACTGGCTGCTTATTTCATACTCATTATATTTTGCAGTATTCCCTAACTTGTTAGGAAAAAAGTGGGGGAGGGGGGATCTTCAAGGTAACACTTCAATCCTTGAAATAAAACTTTCATTCTGAGCGAGATATTAGATGAGCAACTGTTGCAAAAATATAAAGTTATCAAAGTATAACCTAGGCTTCCACATGGTCAACTGTCAAAACCACAACTCCCCAAAGACAATGGTACCACAGAACAAGGTTCCAAAGGAGGAGCAGCAGTAGCTACTACAATGTATTTGTCTTATGTGTTCTATTTCACCAAATATTCTATTTCCGTCTTTAATTAATCTTCAGAGGAGCAATTAACTATATAGACACAGGCACTGGTGCATTTAAAATGATTTTTGCAGGCATTATAAAGATTTGTGTAAAAACAATGAGCCATGTGAATGATACAAAGAAAATATTAATCACTCAGGAGGATATTAAGGATATAAATAACAGTAACTACAATAATGGTAATAAGCAACTCTCTCTTACACACACACACACACGCACGCACGCACGCACGCACACACACAACCAAACAAATCCCACAAAGATATAAACTTGAATGAAAAGAAATGCTCAGATGCATTTTATACTACTTGATTTAAAGGTAATGAAAAAAATAAAGTATTATTTAAGAACTGTTTCAGGGAACTTTGTACACATTTTATTCATTTCCCTATTACTTGCAGCTATGAGAAATGTTTGCTAATCAACCAATGATGACTGCAAATGCATGCCACGTGAAAGTCCTCTGTCCTTTTCTTCCATGCCAACTGAGCAAAGCCAGAAGGCACTCCTAAGAAACAAGCACTGCTATGCTCCTAAAGAGGATATTCTCAAAATATGGCAAGAAACTCTGATTAACAGATATCACTTACAACTATCTCACAGATGAGCCAATTTAACTTTTGCAACAATATTCCATAGCCCTCTTTTAAAGCACCGTAAAAATTAATAGCAGGCACAAACTAAAACGGTAAGATTCAGGTTTTGAAATTACTACATCAGGCAGGCTTTTCAATGTAAAACTGTTTCCACAAGCATTACCTGAATAGATGGCTTGTTTAAGTGACCCAGATTTGAAGTTGTTTGTCTTGGTTCATGTCCTAAGACCATCATATTAGCATTGATCAATCTGAAGGCATCAATAACAACCTGTAAAAACAAGGTGTCAGGTCAATTCTTTTATAAAAAGCAAGTTATGATGCCAAGCAACAGTGGACAAAGCATGATCAACTTGCATCTTTTTCTGGCCTATTTCCAGAGAATCATTTAATTATAATATTAATAAAAAAGAACCTCCTGCTGATTGTGCCATCAGCATACCACCCTTTACTTTGTAATGCAAGGTGATGCCAATAATTACGATTTTTATGAAGCAGTAAAGAAAAATATTAACTTTGCACCTTTATTATGGAAACATGATCCCTAAACTTACACAGAACCAACTTCATTAGCGAGCGGGTTTGTCATCTAAATTTTACCTACTCCAAATGAGCGGCAAAGAGAAACTACAACTGAAAGTGAGCACAAGCTATGGGACTGCATCGAAAGCCCAGCCCTGTCACATCAATTATACCACCACAGGACTTGAAATGACAACAAAATTACAGCCAGCAAGGCACTGGCCCCACACAGTCACTTCTAGTCAGATACCTTTTACTTCTTGTGACTATGAAAGACTTTATACCTTGTCTGATGGCCTTAAATGTCCAAGCCACTGTCAAGCACAGGCGGCACAATGGAAGGAAACCAAGGTCATCCGTGCTTTAAGCCGGGAACCTGACCCAGAATGCTAAGGTCCTATGGTCCACGGAAAAAAAGCAACAATGGGGAGTTGGGTATTTCTGCACAAAAAGACTTATCATTCTTTCATGATACACTATCATGTTAGCTCTTAGACAGTGATTTAACAAGATTCATACACTACACTGATGCCATAATTGTTATAGAGGTGAAAGAATTCATTAAAGCTTTGAAATATTGCGAAGTTTTAAAGTCCTGAGACTGTAAAAGAGAATACATTCAATACATTACAATCACAGAGAATAATCTGAAAGCAAAATAATGAACTACCTCTAGGCTTGTCTTTTAAAAGTGCTAAGAAACTGAGACCTGGCAAAAGTTTTGAAAGCTGTTATCAACTAGCTTTTTTTCATTTATATAACTATTGTTTGAGAACACCAAGGGAAAAATAGTTTCATGTTAAGGCAACTAAAGTGTGCCTGTTTATCCTAAGTATATGGGAGCTACGAGAGTTGAAAAATCCCATTGTCTTTGAATTCTGTTTTTTGGTGAATTTTTTGAAGTTCCCTACAGGAGCATCGGGTAAAAAGTCACAGTCTCAGAAGCCCGCAGGGGTGGTTCTACCGTGTCCTGTAGGGTTGCTATGAGCTGGCATCGACTCAGTGGCAGTGAGCTCGGTTTGTTTCTTAAATGCTAAAGAACAGGGTGTAAAGGAGGAAAAGAAAAGCCAGTGTTTCTATAGAGCTGCCATGAAGGGTAAAATGTACAAACTTATACTCAAACAGGGAATCACTCCACAATCCACCTTTCTCTTCATCTAGTTGGGGGGGGGGGCGAGGGAACCCCACAACAAAAACCCACAACTGAATTCTGCTTTCATTTCCAACAGCTTGAATTTCCCCACAGATCTCTGTCTCAAAATAAAATCAAACATCCCAGAACATGAATGATTTAAGAGTTTGTGAAAACTGTCTTTTCCTTTTACACAGTAACTTTCAATCTACACAACTTTCACATTTTATTAACAAATCAATATGGCCAAGGAAAAGTTTATACCTTATTTGTACTGAAATAGTTTCTGATCATAAAAGACGGTATGGGATATACTTTGATCACATGTTATCATACATAACTTCCAACAACTGTTTAAAAACCATAAAGAAGTGAAAAAGGCCCCCCCCCCATATTTCCTACTAAAGAACACATAAATAGGACCAAGTGAAAATGTAGGCAAAAGAAGGGAAAAGTGATTATTGTGGCAGGCAAGATGTATATAACTTAAGCATGTACTGGATTAAGAATTGGCACTCAAACTATGAATGAATCGTAAGTATTTGAGAGCAAAGTATCAGTTCAGTTATATAGGTTTTAGAATAGTTTGGTTCCACTTTAAGATTTCAGTAAAATATTTTTAAAAATCCAAATTGCACAAATGCATGATAATTTCATAAAAATGTCTACATATTTTTAAGCTGAATGCTTTCAAAATAAAACAGTGAATATCATTTTATACAAAAATAAATCTCCTTAATATTACTCTGGACTATTATAAGCAGGTATGAAACTTCATAAAGCACAAGTGAAAATGCCAGCAGCTAGGAGAGATGATCTGTGAAAACCAAATCTGAAATTTATAATTTCTAATATTTTATGCAAATAAGAGGAAAAATTCAATGGCTTAATACACTGTTCAATTAATACAGGATGGACATACCATGCTCAGATTGACAAGTCTTAGGAGCAATCGGATAGCCAATAGGAAATGAGTACCTTACACACCAAGATTAAAGGAATTTACTGCCATCACTATAGCAACTGTCTTTAGGAAACTAACATGTTCAACAACCTGCAAGCCCAAATTAGATTTAGTACACAATAAAAAATAAAAATATGGCAAGATAGCCTATATTTTACTTTCTGTACAAATTTTATAATTGCTTCTTGTACTATGAGAATAAGTGGGTTTCTCCTTAAGAGCAAGTTATCAAAATAGTCTCATTAATGTCCAGCACACTAATGAGCACTGGGTAAAGAAGGTGTTAATTATTCCAGAGTAAGATTCAAGAAAAAGCCCCAGTGAGCACTTGAAGGTGTGCACAAGCCGAAGGCGTCTCTCCATGTTTGCGTATTTACAGCATGATGCAATAGAGTGACAGCCGAGTGGTCACTCCACAGTGAAGAACAGAAATTTTAGATACAACCCAGAGATAAAATCCCTCCAGGATTAATTAAGGTTTGTGGAGACAAGAGGAAAAGTCCATTTTCTGAAGCGATCTGAATTTTCTGAAGAGTTAGCTGCATAGTACATGCACAGTAACCCAGTTCCACTGATAACCTAAAAATTCAAATAATAATGGGCCCCAAAACTTTGCACAAGGATCACCTCATTAACATGTACACCAAAAAAAATCTCCACACTCTTAAGAATGATGAATATGTTCACGAGTATGAGGATCGACTTTAAATTTCCTTCCCTTGCCGAAGTCCTGCACACCACCATGGAATCTCTGTTCAGCAGCCTGACCATTTCATTTCTTCTGGTGCAAGTGCCTAGAGACTTCTCAGAGGTCACTGCAACAGTAGACAGCTTATAACAAAACCATTAGCAGTTTGGCTAGCTCAGGGAAACCTCTTACTTTCCTTTTTTGTTTATTATCACTGCATGAATCTGCAGCATATGATAGTTTATAATTTCTCAGGCTTGTTAAATTCATGTTAAAGGTCTGTTTTCTTGTTGAATAAATTTTGTTCATATAATGCTGCCTATTTCGTACACTCAGTCTTTAATAGCACCTTTGGTCTATGCGCAACTCACAGATCAAAACAGAGGACTAAAATAGGGGTTGATGATGCTATTTACATGTGTGATTCCTGCTGTCTTCTTGTTAGTAGCTTTAATATAATAGAAGACCTTGTCTGTTTTGTAATTAACACATCTTTACTGGAGAGATATTTGGAAGTGATTGCTGTGAATATACTGGTTAGTAAAATAAACACAATCACACACCACTTTCTGTTATCAGACAAATTTGTGAATTGTACACATTATACTCCAGATCAACAAACTGTGATATAACAGCCAAGTAGAAGACACATATTTATATAACCCTTTATTTTTCTGAAAATATGTATTCACTCTGACCTTGCAAATATAATTAGCTTGTGGGATGTGCAGATTTCAGTACCATGGTTGCTTTACTAATTGCAACTCTTGGAAATAGATACTAAATATTTGGAAGCTGCCAATGCAAAATAAAAACTGCATCTTTTTCTACATCTGTCTTAGCTTATAAAAGCAAAATAGTTTAAAAACAATACTGTGTTCCATATTTATTCCACGCATGACTAAGGGTCAAGGATCCATCATTACATTTTAATAATGAATCTAGTCTAAGACCCAACACGAATTATTTGCAAATTCAGTCTAATCCATAAATTTTTGGCTCCTTTCATGAGTATAATACAGTTCACCCAATCCGCTATTTTTATTTTCCTGTTTTTGTATCAGCTGCCAGGTCAGAGAAAAAAATTAAATTTCTAAACCACAAACCTATAGTTCCTAAGTTTCACATCCAAAGGAAACCATTTTTTTTTTTTTTTCATTAAAGCTCCTAAATTTTTTCTTTTTCTAAGTAGCCGCCTTTGGCATTTTTTTACTGAGCTTAAATTGAAGGCAATGACTATGGGATGTGTTAAGATAGAACAGAATCAATATTTTAAGTAGTTACAATGCATTCACTTTATTGAACTTAAAAGAGGAAATACCTTAGACTTCCAGTTAAGAAACAGTTTAAGAGCTTCAAAATCAATGCCAACATTAAAAGAAATTAAAATCCAGGTATTGTTACGTTAAAATTAAAATATATCATTAAATTAAAAATATATAAACCCGCCACACACAAAAAGGTGTGTCTCTAAATGATTCTAAAATGCAAGATGATGTGGAAAAAAACGCAATACCCCATATCACCAACCCTTTATCACCTAGAAATGATGTGTTATCAACTGCTTAAGTTGTTTCTGGATTCTTTAAAAATTAAGGGGGCACGTGGCCTAGGAAGTACTGGTGGGGTTTGTGACCATTTCGTTACTTATGCTGCTATGCACTGCCTGACAACTATAAGAGGAAAACATCTTATGTCTCTTGAAAGCCCATAGCATAAAAAATTCAGATAAATCTTACTTTTCCTGCCAGTCCAAAGAAAAGCACTAAGAACTAAAACTGACTCATGCCAGATGCATATCACTGAACTGCTGTGATTTCTTAGTCTCAAGTTTGCAACATGGAAATTATTTATAAAATATCAATTTTAGTTCTGGAAGAGAAATTCCTATGTGGATGCACATTTTCTTTCTTCATCCTTCAAGAACTGCTGACTGCAAATAGGTCTGTCATAAAACTTCAATATGTTTATTGGAAGAAAGGGTGATGAGCTGTAAACTAGCATAATGTACTACTTTTGACATTTAAAGACAGGTATTGAAATTCAAACAGTGAAGGCTCAAGTTTTAAACATATTTGCCACAATGAAAATGAACTGATCTCTTAATAATTAATACAGCAAAAGATCTTTTTTTGTTTGTTTGTTTGTTTTTGTTTTTTTTTTGTTTTGTTTTTGCAAAAGATCTTTTAAATTCATAAAACATTGTGAAATTAACTCACTTGCTATAAGCTTTAGCAGAATCTCCTTACAGCTGTATGCATTATGTCAGCCTGGTGTCAGGGTTCAAATGCTGCAGGAACGCTGGCGTCACAATGAAGTCTCTGTTAGAATTCTAACTCTATTATCATTTGCTAGTTAAGTGGCCTAGAAGTTACTGAACTTTCCAATGTCTCTAATTGCTCCTTAAAGATGCCTCACACAGTTGTCAAGAGCATGAAATGAACAGCACAGGTGGAACTGCCCCTCTCATTTTGCCATCTTGCAACTGCCCAGCTCGCTTTTTCAAGAGGGCTTGCTGTGGACGCCACCCGGAAAGTGTCCACACCAGGTGACACTTCCCCTCACTGCTCCCAGACAAAGACTGAGCTCAGTGGTAGTTCTAGAATCTAGCCATCCTTGTCCAGCGAGGGGGTTCCTCTAAGGACAACTCTACTTCAGTGACTCCCCAGTGGCCTGGCTGGACCACTCTCCACTCTGCTGGTGCAATCCGAAGGCTCTCCCCGTTTACTCACTCCTGCCCCCGAGCTCCCTTCGCCTTTATAACTATTTCCCCAATAAATAAATCTCTATATATCCAATTCCATTTTGGCATGTGTTTCTCGGATGACACAAAATGCTCCAGTAACTAAGTAGAGCACTGCTATTGTAATAAATACAGTGTTAAGATTAGGGGGGAAAGTTACCCTAAAATTAAACTTAAGATTATGAAGTTGCCATCCACAGATCCTTGGCATATGAAAGAAATCAATGCAAACTTCTGAAGAGACATTTTAAGGCATGTATTTCCTTAGGAAAATTCTTAAGAAAATGGTAGGGGAAAAGCATATAGTTATATTGAGCTTCATTATCTTTTTTCTTTAAAAATTACTTAATATGCCTACAATCTTGATAGTCCTCCATGATAGGTTATTCTAGAGTCACAAGTGACAAGTAAACAGTGAACTTAAAAACCGGATTCCTTGGGGGGGACTGTTAATGAGTTACAAGAGACTATCATCTCCAGGTCACTCATTTGATACTCACCCAGAGTGCCAATTTTATCTGGTGGCTATTCAGTCAGCCTATATAGAATAAAGCAGGACTGCAGCTAATTGTTAAGACAAATTAAAACAACACCATCTATACCCGTATTAACAGTGCCACATAGAAATAAAGGGGGAAATGTCTGCAGCTCAATCATGTTCACATGGCAGTGGGACTTTCATGCATTTCTTATTCTAAGCCACTTTCCAAAGAGCTATATCTATCCTCTCTCAACAGACAAAGTCTAAAAGACCAAATATGTAAAATAAAATTAATGTGCTGTATGTAACTTTTGTGTATTTTTACTTGGTTTATTAATTAAATGCTATATAGAAATGATCATTTGAAACATGGAAGCCAAGATAGATAGCCCTGCAGAAACAGTAACGGGAGTAATGGTTACCTGAGGGTGTGGGAAGAGTGTGTGGAGGTGGGGTGGGGTGGAGGGTGGTTAGGGAGCTCACAGTATTGATGACTGTATGACTCAACTCAGTGGGACAGAACAACAGAATTGTATGTGAATGGCAAGTGTAAGGTACACCAAAAACAAAAATAATAAAATATGGATTCCTGGGGTATGGTGGGTGCGGGAGGGACAAGGAGTTCCAGAAGAAAGAACAATTTTTGAAACTGATTGTGGTAGCAAGTGTACAACATTGTTTAATGTGATTGAACTATGGAAAGTTATGATATCCGAGAGATCTCAATAAAATGATTAATAAAAAACATGAAAGAAACGATCTTGTTGGATCCCCTCAACAACCAAAAGGTTAGGATTCCTAGTTCACAGCTGAAAAAACTGAGGTTCAGAGGCCTTAGTACATTAAATGAAATGATACAACTAGCTACATGACACTGCTGTGATGTGCACCTACAATTCATAGCAAAGCCAGTGCTCTCTATCACCAACTCATTTACTATAGCAATTATCAAAACATAATAGAAAGACTACAATTAGATTTTAGCAGTGTGTCTCATTCAACACTCTACACCGAATCCTTAACAGAGTACTTGGCACACAGACAGTGCAGAATAAATATTTATGGGAACGCTTCAGCCAAACATTTTTTTAACTATTTGAAATAAAATTTTACCGTTCATGTTCATTTACCTCCTGGGGTAGGCAGAGTGGGTGGAGGGAGGCATTATATTTAAAGCACTGAATCGCTATCCTGAACAATATATATTCTTTGCATTTTCTTATCACTGCTGCTCAGGTTTGAATCCATGAGACACTGTTCCACAGCATGATTTATTTATTTATTTTCAATTTTTAAAAAATTATTTGTTTTTTGGTAAACTTAACAATCATCGTAAAACTTTGACTTATGTTCAATTTGAGATGACTGCATACAGGAAAGACATTAGAAATGTGAAAACTTACAGTGGGCATCTATTAATCAGCTTACTAATAACCTAGGAATAACTAACAAGTAACCAACAATAAAAGAGTCCTAGTGACACAGTGAGATCAGCATTGAGCTGCCAACCAGAAGATTGGTGGTTCAAGGCCACCAGATGCCCTCTGACAGAACGATAGGGCAGACTCTGCTTCTGTAAAGACTTAGTCTCAGAAACCTTCATTAACTAGTCAGAATCGACTGGTGGCAGTGGGAGGGAATCAACGGTGATTTAAAAGAAAATTTACTACCATTATCAATTCTACTCTTTAGGAACTATATCGGTAAAAACACAAAGAAATCTGTCAAAACAAAGCCCAAGGTCCATAAAAGCCCTCATAACTAACCATGGTTACATAAAAAAAAAATTAAGTATAATCTTAAAGTGTATATATATGCATGAGTCCTGAAAAGCCCCTTATATATACTAGTTTCAGTTTGCTGGTTCAAATACTGGCAGAAAGATGGTGGTGGGTGATGGTGGTAATCCTAACCTTCTTTGTAGCTTCACTCTAGTGTAAGCCTGGCACAGAGTGCTGATTAATACGTGACTGCTAGTGAATGACCAACAATAAATATAGAGATGAAAGAAAGCATTCAGTCAAGGAAGAAAAACAGTCAATAAATAATATTCTTAAAGAAAAATGGGACACTCTCTTAATGATTTTCCTGTATTTTTATGGAAACAGTTGGACCCAAGCTAATTCAAAACACATTAAAATCACTCAAAATGAGCAGCAAGTACTGAAACACAGTAAATCAGCTCAAAGATTCGGTTGTTAAATAGAAGCTCAGAGTTTTAAAACTCTACTTTACATCTGCCCGCTACGTGTAAGAACTACATTTCTTAGAATTTTAAACATAAAATTGCTTTTACATTTCTAGCTGAAAACATTCGCTTATATCAATTAAAGGAATGTTACAGCTATCAGAAACTATGGCACATGAGCACTTAGAATATTTTCTTCGTAATCCTACCAGATTAAAACTGAGTGTCATAAAACTTCAAATGGACAATAAGAGTGAAAAACAGAAACCAAGCAAAAGATAATAAGAGTTCCATAACTAGTTGTGTTCTAGGGGTTAAAAAAATACCTTTACTGAGCTCTATTAAGAGAAAAAAATAAAATTTGTATCCTTCCTATTTCCTATTTTTTCCCCCTTCAATCTAGAAAGAAAAATGCCCCTGTGTCTATGTACGCACAATGTGGGATTGAGACGACTCAGTCCTAATCCATCCTCATGGGATAGTTGGTCAAAACAGAATCAAATAAATAGCCACTCTCAATAGCTTCTCCTTTAAAGAACAAATGGCATGTTAAATAGGAACTCTGTTTCATCAACTGCATGCTTCAGTCATTTAGTAAATGCATCTAAAACTGCTTCTATAATTTACAAAATCTCACAAAACTGCATTTTTTTACGTATTCAAAGAAACAAAACCAGAACTTACAATGCCCAATCATTGATACACATTTATGCTTTGGTTTTACTTAATGTACAGATAAGAAGATCTGTCTTTTTGAGAAGCACTATATAATTGTGAAATTATTTCTGCCTTTCATAAGGTCCCAATCTACTGGGGAAGACCAGCCATGTACAGATGGGTGGGTAAAACACAAAATGGCTAAGCGCAATACCTGAATTACTTATTATACAGACCAGAAATTTAATGATATACTTTGCTTTCCATCAGCACACTCAAAAAATACCTATATAATATACAGATATAATACATTATATATACAACAAATATAAAAATGTATACACACACACACCTGAGAAAATGGCAGGTGCATAGTAAAAACCAGTTGGATCACAAGAGTTTTTCCCAAGTGAGAATGCACAAAATTCAAAAAGAAAAAGTCATAATTTTCTGCTGTCATTATTTTCATCTCCTAACATACACAAATTAATTTATAGACTTATTTGCTATAAAATTTTCAGAAATATTTATATCCTATTTCTTAAGTTGTGTAGTTATTATTTTTAAGTGCCAATTATTTCAATGTTCATAATAATATGCCATTTACTGTGCTTCTACTATATGTCATGTGCATGCTAAATAAGACATACAGCACCCTATATAACACTAACAATAAATACTAAAAGACGGGTATAAAAATCTTTGTTTCATAGATAAGAAAATGGAAACTCATACATCAAATGTATAAAGCACATATGTACATTCTTTGCCCTAATCATTTTTTTCTCTTTTCTTTTTTTACATTTTATTAGGGACTCATACAACTCTTATCACAATCCCTACATATACATACATCAATTGTATAAAGCACATCCATACATTCCCTGCCCCAATCATTCTCAAAGATGAGGCCTTTTATCCAGTAATTTTACGCAAACCATCTTGAAACCCTACAGACGCAGTTCTACCATGTTGTGCAGGGTCACTATGAGTCAGAATTGACTTGATGGCAGTGAGTGAGTTTTGAAAGGGTATCTTAAAAAAAAAAGGGAGGGACAGGGGGTAGATAGGTTTTTGTGTCATGGACAAAAATGATTTTAAAATCGGGGCTAACACAAAATCTTTAACAAAATTCAAGTGGATATTTTCCAAAACCACTGACACTTTGGAACAAGTTTCTGGGAATGTTGTCCCACATAAAACATTAATTTTTAGATGGATTAAGTATCTTTACAGAGGTCCTAAGATGCACTAGCCACGAGTAAGACTGTCAACCGGGACTGGATAAAAGAAGACACTGCAGTTGAAGTTCAGAAAAGACTATAGAATTACCATGGATTCTTACTGAAACTGCATTTACTCGGTTTGCTATAATGTGACAGCTACTGAAGTTGGGATCTTACATCATTCGGCATTCTCAATTTTAAGCAAATATCTTGGTCTCAGCATACTTTTGCCTTGGGCACCAAAAGTGCTGTACAAAGATTAGCTATCTCACAGAGGCGATCTTTCCCTCATCCTTTAAAGTAAGAACAAACCTAATAAGGACATGTCTTATGGAACAAATAAGAGGAGAGGAGTCTTGGATTTACCAAAACAACCCTCAGAACAAAAACCAATCAGAACAGAGAGTTTGGAGCAATCTGGTGACCCAGTCAAACTCAAGTCAGAGAGGTCACCTCAGAAGGAGGCCCGTGTGATTGATTTTGGGGACCCCAAGGGGGTAATGTTTTTAAAGTTATTTTCTTATTAAATTGTTTTACTGGGGCCCATACTATTCTTTTTAAAATCATTTAAATGGGTTCATACAGCTCTTACTACAATCCATACATACATCAATTGTGTAAAGCACACTTATACATTCATTGTCCTCATCGTTCTCAAAATTCACTTTCCTGTAATCCGCTTGGGTTCCTATAATCAGCTCATTTTCCTTTCTCCCCACCCCCTCCGCCCCGCTCCCCCGTCCCTCATGAACCCTTAATTTATAAATTATTATTTTATCTTACACTGCCCAGTGTTTCCCTTCACCCACTTTTCTGTTGTGGGGCTTGTACAATTCTTATCACAATCCATACATACATCCATTGTACGAAGAACCTTTGTACATATGTCGCCATTATCATTCTCAAAACACCTGCTTTCTACTTGAGCCCTTGATATCAGCTCCTCATTTCCCCCCTCCATCCCCACTCCCATCTCCCCACTGAACCCTTGGTAATTCATAAATTATCAATTTGTCATATCTTACACCATCTGACATCTCCCCTCACCCACTTCTAGGTTGTCCGTCCCCAAGGGAGGAGCTTATATGTAGACCTTGTAATCTGTTCCCCCTTTCTCCCTCACATTCCCTCCACTCTCCCGATATTACCACACTCACCACTGCTCCTGAGGGGTTCATCTATCCTGGATTCTGTGTATTTCCAGTTCCTATCTGTGCCAGTGTATATCTTCTGGTCCAGCCGGATACGTAAGGTAGAATTGGGATCATGATAGTGGAGGGGCAAGGGGGTAATCTTGATAGATTTTTTCCCCCAAAGGACAAAGAATGATCATGGCAGATTACTATAAAGATGTTATTAAGAAAACAGAATTCTTTATGTATGGGTTTGAGAGGTAGACACACCACTTTCAAAACAGCATAGAACTTGGATGTAGGATATGTCAAGAAAACAACAATTTTATATTTTAATATTTGGCAATTTGATTCTATGATTGTTGTAGCAATATTTATTTCTTTTCCTGTCTTCCAAAGAGACCGGACTCTTAGATATTGTCTGATAACATCACTGTACTGGTATGTCAAGTGTATAAGGAACACCTGTGGATAAGCAGATATGCAGCTCAACATCATGCTTTTTAAAAGTAAAATGGGGCATTTCTGACCAGATTGAATAAAAATTTATTAAGAGAACCCAGTCAGTATGAATATATAGTTGACCTAAACAATCATTAATGTTTTTCAATGCCTTCAGAATAGAATACAGACAGAGACTGCTAGGAGATAGCAGGTAATATGTACACAATTTTACTGAGAGTAATATTATCAGTAAACTAAATTTTCTAAAGAAATAATGCTTTTAATAAACATTTTAAATATCTTAACTTAGTTGTATGATAGTTTTTGAACTGTGCAAAAAGGGGTCAATCTTTCTGCCATAAGGATGAATTATATGATAGTCACATTACATGTTGGATTAACTTTGCATTTATTGCTGGATCTAGTTCCAGTTGGGGACTGAATATATCAAAACATCACACAAGTGGTTACCATTGTGAGATTTAAGAATTGAAGTTAAAACTATCGGAATGTGTACATTTTTAAAATAGACTAAAAAATAATGCAGAATCCTAAAAGTACTGTCACTGATTAAAGCAGTTTATTGGTTACTTCTATGGGTTTACTTGCCATTTACATTTTGAATGCTATTTCTCATAGACTTTACCTACATCTAATGTCACTTTTAAATATCTACAATAGTATGTCATATAAAAAATGATAGGGATTCTTTACCAGAGTGCATTTATGTTGATCTCAATGTTTGGCTCTATGGGTCTCATAAAGCTGACAAAGATAAGTCTGTCTAAATTACTTTTTAAAATCACAGAACAGGTAGTGGCCTTGTTCTCTGCCTTTTTCTGCGCTAGCTACCGACGCCTCCCACTGCTCGCCAACCTTGGGCCCGCCGCCTCCCGAAGAGAGATCCCCATGCCTTCAATTACGTTGCAGAGTTCTGATGGAGAGATATTTGAAGTCGATGTGGAAATTGCCAAGCAATCTGTGACCATCAAGACCATGTTGGAAGATTTGGGAATGGATGATGAAGAAGATGATGATCCAGTTCCTTTACCAAATGTTAATGCCGCAATATTAAAAAAGGTCATTCAGAGGTGCACCCACCACAAGGATGACCCTCTTCCTCCTGAGGATGATGAGAACAAAGAGAAAAGAACGGATGATGTCCCAGTTTGGGACCAAGAGTTCCTGAAAGTTGAACTGGGAACACTTTTTGAACTTATTCTGGCTGCAAACTACTTAGACATTAAAGGTTTGCTTGACGTTACATGCAAGACCGTTGCCAATATGATCAAGGGGAAAACTCCTGAGGAGATTCGCAAGACCTTCAATCTCAAAAACGACTTTCCTGAAGAGGAGGAAGCCCAGGTGCGCAAAGAGAACCAGTGGTGTGAAGAGAAGAGAGACGCCGTGCCTGACACTGTAACACTGTGAGGATCATTCCAAGTACTAGTTGCACTGCTCTGTTTGTAACTGTTGATATTCGACAAAACAGTAGACAAATGGCAGCAGCAAATCTATTGTATTAGCAGAATATTGCTCTCATTGCATGTGGAGTATGGATTCTAAAATGTATAGCTGAGATTCTCCTGGTGTGATCAAAAGTTTTGTTTTTCTCTTAATAAACTGAACTGCGGGTTCTCTATAAAAAAAAATCACAGAACAAATACTATATGTGAAAAATAAAGAGTCACACACTGCTTTCATATCTTTAAGTCAAAATGTGAACTAGGACATCATAGGAATGACTTGGAGGCTGTTTGAACCTAGTCTTAGTCTGGTCCTGCTCTTTCTTGGAGCATTGTGCCTCAGCAGTGATTGTCAATGTACTTAAAGAGTAAGTATCTGGTCAATGCACATTACCAGCAATTTCTCAAGTCCCTCTCACATCTTCATTAGCTTCGTAGCGTATAATGGAGGGGATGCTTTTAAAAGCCTGGAGAATTTTTCCTTTGTTTTTCAGGTCGTACGAATGTTGAGCACTACAAGCCTAAACTGGGAGAAAATAGCTACCAGACTTTCCATCTCTGTGTTGTTTAATAAGTTGTTTTTGTTTTGTTTTTTAAGTAAGTTTTTGTTTCATGTCCAAGTCAGTACTTCTCCTTCCCTTCTTGCTGCTGCTCTCTTGCTAGTAGTGGTTTTGCTGCATTTGGGAGCCAAGAAGCACTTGACGGTGATATTAAAAAAAAAATTAAATAGAGAACATGAAAATACTCGAGAAACACACAAAAATGAGGCTGGCTGCTGTCACCTACGAATTGAAGCATACAATTATATGGTAAACTTTTTCAATAAAAAATAGAGTACAAAAGATGAGGAGCTGAAACCAAAGGCTCAAGCAGAAAGCAGATGTTTTGAGAATGATGATGGCAACATATGCACAAATGTGCTGGACACAAATGATGTATGTATGGATTGTGAAAAGAGTTGTATGAGCCCCTAATAAAATGATTATTAAAAAAAGAAAACATGCTAAAAATAGAGTACAGAATATAACTAGAATATAAACAACATATACACAGGCATTTATTATAGTTATCAAGACATATGTATATATTGTACCATTATCTGCCTGGAAGCATAGTTGCTTTGTATACAAGAGGTATGAGACACACATGTTGTACATGGGAAAGCTGTTGCACTCATTCTGTACTGTTCTATCAGAATTTTGGAATTCTATATTATAAACTAATGGCGTCATAGACGTAAACATGGTCAGATGTTGCCCATGTGGTGCATGGAAGTACTTGTTTATATATTATAGAGTATGGAGAGATTAAAAAAATGTGGAATCTTTTTTCTTGACTGGGATTGAAAGAAGTGACAGCTATTAATATTGGAACTTAAGAAACTCACTCACTGTTAAGTAAATACTGACTCATAACAACCCTATAGGCCAAAGTAAAGAAGCCCTAGTGAGTTTCCAAAGCTGTAAACATTAATAGAAGCAGAAAGCCTCAGTTTGCTGGTTTGAACTACTGACCTTATAGCTAGCAGCCTAACACATAACCCACTATGCCACCAGGGCTCCAACTTAAGGGGATAAAAACAAAACGAAAATCACTGACACCAAGTCGATTGCTACTCATAAAGACTCTATAGCACAGGGTAGAACTGCCCCTGTGGGCTCCCGAGACCCTTAATTCTTTACGGGAATAAAAAGCGTGTCTTTCTCCTATGAAGCAGCTGGTGATTTCAAACTACTGATCTTGTGGTTAGCTACCCAACATGTAACCACTATGCCACCAGGGCACCTAACTTAAGAGAAGGCCCTGCAATTGTCTTCTGGTACTCATTTTCCATTCTCAACCCCGTAATGTGGACTTAGATCTGTACATTTGTTCTGCTGCTTACCAATGGTATGATCTGGGGTAAGGCAATACAGCTGGCATTAACATTCTACTTCGTGTTGATAAGGTCGAATAATAATAGTGGTCTAACTGAGATTACTTAAAACAATCAACTTTTAATAATAATATGTTGAAATGATCAGCATAACACATAGGAACATCTCAGTAAAGACAGAGCTCAGTGACCATAAGAGAAAATAAAACTTTTTGAATGACTGCGATTACAAAGATAGCACCATGCATATCTAATCAGTCATAAAGATAGATATTGGGCTTCACAAAAATGCAAATATAGACACATATAAGGAGGGGTAAAAAATGAGGGGTAGAGAGAGCATACTTATATTATTTACATATGGGCTGTCACTAACTATTGCTCTCAGAGCTGCTCTAATAAATATCTTCACTGGTTTGCCAAATCATGAGAAGAAAAGGAAGACGTAAGTTTTTCTGTTTCGTTCTTTTTATATATTTTTAAGTTTAATAATTTTTAAGTTTAATAATTTAACTAGAATAGGCTTGTTATGAATTTTACTATCATTTAATTTGGCTTGGAGTTTTGAAATGTTTCAACACGGAAAATACCATAGATTTGTTAGTACTAAAGTCTGCATTTCATTTTTCAAAAGAACCAGACATCACAAGGCAAAATATCACAATAAGTCAATCAAATTAATTTTATAAAACAGAGCCCTACATAGGCATGTATGCAATAAATAATATTTTAGGTGAAAATTTACCTAACAAATTATGTTCCCCAATAACAATTTTTACAATGTGCCAATATTCACTTGATTTCCATTCTGTTTGTTCTGTTTCCATTGATCTAGTGTCCTTACCCATCCATGCCTTCTCATTACTTAACTGGTCTCAGATAGCTAATTGTTTAAACGAGCACACATCACTCATAGGTGATCATTTATTTTAGAAGCCAGCTTACTGTTGAGCTGAAAAGTGACCTGCAGATAGCTTAAATTACATGGTCAAAGAGTGTTTTAGGGTGATAAGTCTTGGCGTTCCTCTAGTATGGATCAGGCCAATAGATTTGGTCTTTTTTAAGGAATCTGAGCTTTATTCCACATTTTTCTCCCATTCTATTCAGAATCTTCTATTGTATTCCTGCATCAGATAATGGGTAGTGGTAGCCAGGTATCATCTTGTTCTTCTGGTCTCAGTTTACAATAGGCTGTGGTTTTATGTGGGTAGCTATTCCCTTAGGGAACCCAACTTATATTTAAATTAAACTTCAATTATTATTAATAAACATTGTGGTGCTTTACCTGATAATCTTGTAATATGAAGGGGCTTTCTAAAAGTTTGTGAATTCAATTATTTTTTAATTATACTTTTTCACAAATTTCTGAAGGTTCCCCATATTTCTAAAACAATAAATATTACTTACACAAATTATTTTTAATTTACTAAAAATGGCATCTTAAATTTTAGAGGATGGAATCTGAGCACTACCTTACACTGTAATTTAATTCAGGGAACTAACAAGACTTAAGGATTCCCAGCCTTTTAATTCTATCAGTTAAAGAAGCAATATACTAATAAACAATCTGGAGGAGAAAACATCGGGACCTACGGTTCTAGAGGGACATGGGAAAGGGAGAGTTGGGATAGAGGAAGTGAGTATTAACAAACGCAGGGACAAGGGAACAACAAGTGATCTAAAGTCAATGGAGACGAGGATGTAGGAGGCCTGGTGGGGCTTGATCAAGGGCACTGTAACCGAGAGGAATTACTGAAACCCAAATGAAGGCTGAGCAGGAGACTGGGACCAGAGGAAAATAAAAGGAAATAGAGCAAAGAACTAGGAGGCAACGGGCATTTATAGAGACCTAAATACAGGCAGGTACATATGTAAATATATTTATATAATGATGAGGAAATAGACCTATGTACATAGGTTTAGTACTAAGGTAGCAGATGGACACTGGGCCTCTACTCAAGTACTCCCTCAATGCAAGAATACTTTGTTCTATGAAACTGGCATTCCTGACATGACCACTGAAGAAAAAGCGGGTACATAAGCAAATGTGGTGAAGAAAGCTGATGGTGCCCAGCTATCAAAAGATATAGCATCTGAGGTTTTTAAAGGCTTGAAGATAAACAAGCGGCCATCTAGCTGAGAAGCAACACAGCCCACATTGAAAGAACACCAGATGTTATCTAGTGTTATCACAAGATGTCCATTGGATCAGGTATCAGACAACGAAGAACAAAAATATCATTGTGAATGAAGGGGATTACAGAGTGGGGACCCAAGGCCCATCTGTAGGCAACTGGACATCCCCTTACAAAAGGGTCATGGGGAGATGAGTCAGTCAGAGTGCATTATAGCACCACTGATACACACAACTTTCCTCTAGTTCTTTAGTGCTTTCTTCCCCTCTACTCGCATGACCCAATTCTACCTTACAAATCCGGCTAGACTAGCGAATGTACACGTGTACAGGTTAAGAGCTGGAAACACAGAGAATCCAGGCCAGATGAACCCCTCAGGACCAGTATTGAGCGTACTCATACCAGGAGGGGAAGGTGGGGGGAAATAGAGGGAACTGATCACAATGATTTACCTATAACTCCCTCCCAGGGAAGATGGACAACAGAAAAGTGGGTGAAGGGAGACATCGGTCAGTGTAAGACATGAAAAAAATAATAAAAAATTATCAAGGGTTCATGAGGGAGGGAGGGAAGGCAGGGAAAAATGAAAAGCTGATTCTGAGGGCTCAAGTAGAAAGAAAATGTTTTGAAAATGATGATGACAACAAATGTACAAATGTGGTTGACACAATGAATGTATGAATTGTGATAGCTGTACAGGCCCCCAATAATATGATTTAAAATAACAACAATAATAATGAATTAAAAAGTCATGTTGAATGTAAAAAAAAATAAAGCTAACAATATACTTAATTTTCTTTTTTTAAAGGTAAATAATTTGAAATACAGGTACATAGTAAGCTCAGAAGTTATCTATTTTGAATTGTCTTATATATCAGCTTTTACTATTACTATTTTTGTTTACAGTTTCTGCCCCCAAAAAGGGAAACCACATTAATAGGCACATGATTTAGAGAAGGCTTCAATTTCTATCCATTGTAATAATGTGAAGTCAGAAAATGTTCAACTCCAAATTCCTGACAGATAAGCATGCTACAGTAACTGCCATGTTTAGTTTGTTTGTGCTGGTGAACAGATCAAACTCCAGGTCTGATAGCAAGCTAATATTTATTTTTAAGTTCTCTAACAATTATTTGTAAAAAACTGCATAAAAAGGATTCCATAAATGTATTGTGATTTTATTTCAACAATTATTCTACACTACAATGGAAGTACATGCTCAAACAAGACACCTCAGCAGTATTTTAAAGCAGTAACCACCTAGCCAATTTCTGTATGTTCTGTAGTTTTCTAATCCACTCTCCCTGTGGTTGAGCAAAATCGAATTGCCTCTCACATTTGCAGACAGCTCTGTGAAGGTGATAATAGAGCTGCTCCCTGCTGTCAGGAGGCAGGAAATAGGAAAATGGCATATGGGGCTAGAAAGAAAGAAAAAAAGAACGAACGAACGAACAAAAAAAGAGAGAGAGAGAACTAAACAAGAACAAAAGAGATTTCCACAAAGAACAACTATAATCCAATTCGCTTTGCAAGTTAATCTCTTTTTAGAATCATTTAGCATATTTAATCATTCATCTGCATTCTCACTGGAGAAATGCAAATGGTTGATACCAAGTCTTTGGGGCAAATTTTCATTGTCTAACATATTTTGTACATACAACAGCAAATGTATCCTGTACAGTGTCTAAAAGCATAGCTCTTTCTTCTAATTGTTTAAATGTGGTGCCAATGCCAAATACGACATTTTAAAATAAATTTTATAAATGTATTAAAATACTAATAACATGTGTGTCACATGCTTTTAATGAGGCTTAATTCTATGGAATTAAAAAAATTAACAAACATTCATGACTATTAGAAAATAGCTGATTAAATCAGAAACACATCTCAAAATAATTACCTGCTAATAATGCCAAGATACATTTATAGCCTTGTTCAGCTTTCTGTTTGTTTTAAGTAAACAGGCAGGGGTTTTCTATGTAATTAAGATATCTGCTTTAAACAAAATAGATTTTTAAATAACTTGTCTGTAAACTCAATGTGGCGATAGATGCTAATAAAGATAGATCTACTCTACCTTTCCTTTTACACTCTGAATAGGATCCACAACCACTGCCACAGCTCTCTCCGACAAGGCTTCAAAGCTCTGCTGAGTGTTGATATCCACACCAGAAAGCCAACAACCAAAGCCAGGGTGACTGTGATACCAACCAACAACCATCTCAGGCCTGAAACAAAGAGGGCATTCAGATGCTCAGAACAGGAACAAGTAATACATTTATGATATGAAAAGAAACAACACACTAACAGGGTATAAATTAAGAAGAGATGAAAAACACACAGGTGTGAAAAAACACCATTAGAAACACTGAAATCATATACCACATTATCCAGAAAACATGGGAATGAATAAGTGTGACAAAGGAGTGCCATCATTAAGAGATGCACATTAGCAGTGGTAGATAAGGCTTTCAGTTTTTCACCTTGTTACCACACTTTCTCAGAGCCAGTTTTTACCCTTTCAGCATTCAAGTAAATATCTACTCCTTAACGCCTTAGCTCTGGGAGTTGGATTTTCCAGGCACAGAGTACATTTTTAACAATGGACACCAGGATCCACTGTTGTGAAAGGATTAAATATCAATTAAACCAGCAGTAGAACTAGGAACTCAGTCAAAAACCAATTTGCACTATTCTGCCTGGCTGCTGAGCCTTTTGCTAACATTAATTTTGAAGTTTTTTCCACAGTGGAAGAATTTGAGCAAGAGAATGACAACTATTGAGAGATTCAGCCTGGGAGTGTGTGTGTGTGTGTGTGGGGGGGGGTGTTTGAAAAATATTCAGAATCAACTTTCTCTTTCTTTAAAACTCGTATGTCTTATAGACATTATTAAATATTCAGAATCTCATTCAGTACATATCTCACATACATGGAAACTACAAGCTCTTCAAATTATATGTGACTAGACAGTAATCCCATAGGCTTAACAGAGGGAAGTTACAGTTCAAGCTCACTATAACATAGTAGAGAATTTTAATACACAACTGCTCTCTGGCAAATTTTCTGGATTCTATAGAGGAAAGAGTGACTAGCTGGGTAGTACATAGTATCGATACTGCTAGACCCTTTTACAGCAACTATATGGCTTTTGTTCTACTGCTGATATTCTTAAATGCAAAGGCATGCTTCTGAAATTCATTAAACCATTTCCCACCCTCCCTTACTTTATATGAGCATATAAAATAGTTACCTTCCTGTCTGCTTCAACATATCCAACATTTTGGCTTGGAACACTGGATCAACGGCCTCCACACTTACCCCCTGATTTAGAAAGTAAGAAAAATGATTAGCTTTTAGGACTTTGGGGAAAGGAGCTAAGTTTAGATTAAATGAATAAATAAAAAGCTCCAAAATACAACTGCTTATTATTTGGGGACACCCCAAACCTTTGTATAGGTTTTAATAATAATTGATACTCAATCACATCATTCAATTATAAAGCATACACACCAGCAATGCTTCCAAAGTTGTCAACTACTTAAGTGTTACATCAGTAACGATTTAAAATATTTTTCAGGATCTCTAAATAGTTTATGAGCCTTGTAAATAAATATAATCAGAAATAGCAAATAAATGTACCAACCACAAATTTTGGTAAGACCTACCAAGAAACACACCGTTTTTAATGCCATCTTCTTATAAATGAGAGCTATCTCTCTCAACCAGATAGACTGATACAGTAACTGCAACAAAAGACTCAAAGGTAACACTTATGAGGACAGTGCCAGACCAGGCACTGTCTCCTTCTACTGTACAAAAGGTTGCTATGAGTTGGACCCCACTTGATGGCAACAAGTTCTCTTCCCCTTCACTCAAGTGTTCTAGAACGATTCAGCTATAATGAGAGAATATCCCCCACTTTCTATTAAATAAGGCATATACATCAAGGAAGAAAATAATCCATTAGTTTCCTAGAGCAGCATGCTTTCTGATGGTGCTGCTGTTTGGATGGATGGGGTAAAAAGCGTAGCACTTTACTTAGGACTTCTTGACAGATTAGGTAGTTTAGGAAAATAAACACTTTAGAATAGTGCTTGAAACTTAAATCACAAAAACGCTCCCCCAGACAATGAACAACCAGGTATTTTACACGCACTATTTTGCCCAAACTTCAATTGCATAACATAGAACAACAAAAAAGGTTCCTATCATCTCTCTGGTGATAGAGTACCAGATGGACTTTATTCTAATAGAATCTAAATCTAATCCTCCCTATAAACAAAGCATTAAATGTAAAGTACTTCCTTCCCACCAAACCAAGTGGTTTGAAAATGTTCACTGTGGGAGCATGCTGCAGAAGTCCATGCTGACTCATAATAACCCTCAAGGACAGGACAGAACTGCCTCTGTGGGTCTGAAACTGCTGACCTTGCAGTTAACAGCTCAGTTTACAAGCACCATGCCATCAGGGACCCGATCCTCCAGAACAGGGAGCTAAAATCTGTAGGGGTTTTGGACTAAGAATGTTTTTCAGCATGGGGTCCAAAAATCTTCTATTGGGCATTGTCAAGCATTTACAAAGAAATAGTCATATTTTTAAAATCCCAAGAACCATTTACCTTATTGTAAATTTACATGAAGGTTACACTTGACAGAAACAATAGCTTGTCTGATTATGTGTTTCTGTGTGCTGACACAAAAAAGAAGTAGCTGTTATTAAATGCCCCAATAAGTCAGCACTCTACTAATGGTGACTAACTGCCTACAGAATGAACTACTGCCTGGTCTATTGTGGTTAGGACCATTGTGATTGATGAATTTTTATTAACTGACCTTTGGAAGTCAATCGCCAGGCCTTGCTTCCTAATCTGTTTTAAAGTCTAGAAGCCTCGTATTATAGAAACATACAGGCCTCCAACGACAAACGAGCGACAGCTGCATTGGAAATGCACCAACAGAAACATCACGTGCAGTTCTCCTAGGGAGAAGGTGAGAATCCTGCCACTAACTTCACCATCAACCCTCAAAAAGGTAGATATAATTATAGTCCAAGACATAGCACACAGAGTTCTCTGTGTCTGTACACAATGTACATAATAAATTTAATGGATTTAAAGTATACAAGAATGGCATTAAAAGACAATGAAATTGTTCCACAAACTTTTTTGAAGCCCCCTTGTAGATGTTGTATTACTAAAAATGTAATTTGTATTTCACTGATATATACTTTATCAAGGAATACGTAGTGTACATAACCTCAAAAAAATCTATAATAATTATTTAATCTAAGTATCATAGGCGCCCTGATAGTGTAGTGGTTACACACTGGGTTGCTAAACACAAGGTCAGTGTTTGAACCTACAGGCCATTGGGCTCCTTAGAAGACAAGGCTTTCTACTCCCATAAAAAGGTATAACCCCAGGGACAGTTTCTACCCTGGCTTATGGGGTTACTGTGAGTCAGAATCAACTAACTGGCAGAGTTTGAGTGAGAGGCATTGTATTAGGCTTGATCAGAGAAATGCTGCATATAATAGAAAAGCCACTCATATGAAACATCCAAAGTATCCTTTTTTGGCAAGTATATGGGAAGATTATGTGCATTACCACCTTTTTTTGGAAATTAAAAAGAATGACTATTTCCCTTCAATCTAAAGGTATACCTATCCACACAAGTCCAATGCATTAAAAAAAAAACCTTCCCAGAAAGAACAATATAGTCTGAACAGAGTAGATTACTTTCAAATTCTGTATGGAGTAAGCTTATTCTAGAAACAAACAATCATGTCAGGGCAAAAATAACTTAAGATTCTCTATAATTTTGAGTGTTTTTATAACATATTATTTTAAACAGTAAAAGCTTAACAGTCATTCGTTACTATATGTAGAATATTTAAACAAGAGACATATATATATATATATATTTTTTTTTTTTAAACAAGGGACATGTTTCAAAACAATGGAAATAAAACATGAGCACTAGCTAATACACATGAATTAAAAACAGAAAGAAAATCTTTTAAGTATTTTGAACCAAGTATTCAGACTGAACAAACGAATCCCTGCTATTTTCTATGTTAAAGCCGAAGGTATGAATTCATCTTGTGGCCCTACCAGGAATGCACAGAGCACTTAGAGGTGATTTAGTTGAATACAATCTAGAAACTTCTGGCTCTAATAATTCATTAAAACTATTTTTTCATAGGTAAAAGATGATGATATAAGTGGGAAAATATGATGAAAAGTTCTTTTGCCTAGAAAAAGAGAAGAGAAACACTTATTTGTAGCAGGCAACCCTAAAAGTACTCACTGTTCCTGACTGTGGCATTGCAAACACATCAATCACTCTGACGGTGTAATCGTCTACAAACTCTCCAAGCATCAGACCCATAACTTCCATCGGCACTCCAGCACGACCATGTTTTAGCATCTGTAAAGCAGACACAAACCTCATTGCTTTGAGAACTTTGACAATTTTTGTACCTTGTTCTACACTTTGGCTTAATTTTGTGTAAGAGGAAGTAAATTACTCTATTTATAGAAGCACCTAAAACAATAGTTTATGTCTAAGCAGAGTATGTTGCTGAAGGTTCTAAAAATAAAGAAAACAGTGAAAGCAATAGAGTTTCCTAAAGAAAGGAGCCCCGTTCAATACTTACTTTTAACAGTGCCAGGGAAGAAATATAGACTTGTTCCGCTGTGTCCACGGCAGGAGCATCAGTAGGTGGCCCCTAGAAACAAGTGTACCAATTATTATAAAATAGTTTACAAGTTTAAAATTAAAGTTACGTGTCAAACACAAGTACATGTATTTTAAAAGAATGCTAGTATAACATGTCAAATAACCTTTTATTCATTACAACATAAGTAATGAAAACAAGGTTTCAAATATCAAACCCCTATAAAACAAGAAAAGGCTTGGTATCAGGCAAGTGTTCTTTCCTTTATTTTTCCTAGTTTTTTTTTTCCTTATCAACTTTACATAGATTTTTTAAATCATCTTATTAGGGGCTCATACAACTCTTATCACAATCCATATATACATCAATTATGTAAAGCACATTTGTACATTCATTGCCATCATCATTCTCAAAACATTTGCTCTTCACCCAAGCCCCTGGCATCAGCTCCTCATTTTTCCCCTCCATCCCCACTCCCCTCTTCATAAACCCTTGATAATTTACAAATTATTATTTTGTCATATCTTGCACTGTCCGACGTCTCCCTTCACCCACTTCTCTGTTGTCCATCCCCTTGGAAGTAGGTTATATATAAATCCTTGTAATTGGCTCCCCCTTTCCAACCCACCCTCCCTCTACCTTCCCAGTAATGCCACTCACACCACTGGTCCCGAAGGGATCATCCACCTTGGATTCCCTGTGTTTCCAGTTCCTATCTGTACCAGTGTACATCACCTGGTCTAGCCAGATTTGTAAGGTAGAATTGGGATCATGATAGTGTGTGTGTGTGAGGGGGGGGGAGGAAGCATTTAGAAAGTAAAGTTGTATGTTTCGCCGTTGCTACATCCCACCCTGACTGGCTTATCTCCTCCCCACGACCATTCTGTAAGGGGATGTCCAGTGGGAAAGAGGCAAGTTTTCAATGCACAACAAAGTTGAAGTCTTTCAAGCAATGTGAACCTACCTTAGCTATAAAGTAATTCTAATGCCCCAATTAGTCACAATTCTTACTGTGCTATAAATGTAAAATGGTGCTGGACTAGTATGATTAACTAAAGTGATCAACAACAACAAAAAAGCAGTATCTCTGAGACCGATTTTCAGCTAAAGTGAACATGTAGATTAGGGTGATGGGATCACCTGGCAGATGCACAGGCATAAGGTGAAAGGAAAGAAGGGAGAAGTTTTCTAAGCTAAAAGATTGAGCAACACACTCTGCCATTCACTTCATGAAGTTGTTTCCTTTGCCTCACCACAAGACAACAACAAACTTAACACTATTGCCCAACTGTGAATAAATTGCGTATGAAAGGTATAGCTATTAGGCAAATATTTCTAAAATCCTGACCAACACATATTTAAAATAAATATTATATTCCTTTCATTGCGGATGAAGGAAGACACTGGTTTTCAATGGAAGCCTGTCTCTTTGGACTCCAGCACTGTGGCATACAAAGTAACTGAGAGACACCCACCAGCCCTCCCCTCACCGTGCTTACAGTCTTACTGTGACACCATTAATTTGAAAACTGACAGTTTAATACTGGAAGCCTGAGGATTTAAATGAGATGTGGTTTACAATGACCAGTTTGTTTTGCTTAAAGCTCCCTTTCTTTGACAGTAACTCTATCACAAAGCATATAACAAGCATGTTAGCTATCCAAATTGTAAATCTCACACTTACGCGTTTACTTACAATTGCTTTGCTCATTACATTTCACACTTATAAGTCTATGTGTACTTTGTAGGTCTATGTGTATTCCTTTATCTATTTATATTTTAAAGGCTGTTATCATCTTGGGTGGATTTTGCTTAAGAGCTTATAAAATAAATCTAGGTCAATTGGCATAATAAGTTAGAAAAAACAGTACTGTACATCATACTTTGGTGAATAATGATAGCAATCTTAAAGCTTGTAAGCAGCCTTCTATCACTATTAGTCTCTTCCCATGTAGAGCAAAGAAGAATGAAGAAAACCAAAGTCTCAAGGAAAACATTAGTCCAACGAAATAATGGAGCACACGAACCAGAGCCTCCACTCATCTGAGGCAGAAGAACTAGATGGGGCCAGGCTACCCCCTCTGACCACTCTGAGCCCGGTCACAATGGAGGGCACCAGTTCAGAGAGTACCGTTAGTAAACAAGACCAGACTTACTAGACAGAAACTAGTGGAAACTCACCAAACCTTGGCCTTTAGACACACTTCTAATTTAGAAAGAAAGCCACTCCAGAGATCACCATTCATTCAAATAGACAGGGCTACAAAGTGAAAACAACACCCAAAAGGAACTCAGACCCAACAGGCAACATTTGCCCAAAAGCAAAATCAAGAAGACAGGAAAGTACAGAAAAACTGAAAGAACCCAAAAGAGGACCCAAACGTGGGAATGTGGAAAATGAAGGCAGCAACCAATGACACAGAATAATCTGTGTATAAAATCATCAGTGGGACACAATACTGCTGGGTGTGTTTGAAGCATGGAATGATATATGTACTAAATCCAAATTAAAAAAAAAACTCAACGAAAAACTAATTTGCACTGTAAACTCTCACTTAAGCAACAATCAAAACAAATTTTAAGCTTATAATATTTACTGGAAGCATTATGTATAATAAAGATTCTAGAATAAATTTTTCCTAAACATAAGAATCATATGTCAAAATTACTTCATTTTCTTTTTCTTATGTGCAAAGTGGTAAGAAAAAGCACATCTCCAATTTTATTTTTATATTAAATGTGATAAAGTACGTAGGTTCAAATGCAACTAAATTTTCCATCTATTACCACCTAATGTAACCTTACTATTTCCGCTTCAAAGATATGAATCCTATTAGAATGAAAACTGTAAGGTAAATTAAAGTACTATCATGCTAACGCATTTTCTGAAACCATGAAAACCATAAAAGCGTACAATAATTTTATTACTCCAATTTTTAAAAATGAGAGCAGTATCAAGATGGTTGTGCTGAGATGTTTTAGAAAAAGAATCCTACAAAATCAAGTTAATGACACTGTACTCAGAAATACTGTCTGGAGCCAAAGGAAATTTAAAAGTGAATATTGAGAAAAACATCAAATCAGTATCTGTTGTTAGCTGCCAACCATTTCAGCTCATGGTGACAGAGAACTGCTCAATATGGTTTTGTTGGCTGTAATCTCAAAGTTCGCACATCGCCAGGCCTTTAGGTTAGCAGTCAAGTACAAACCTTTGTGTTACTTAGGGACCTTCATAGTTACTAACAGAGCCTTTTCTAAACAATCGAATTGTAATGAGTCAGAATTTATGGCAATAGGTTGATTGGCTGCTAAACTTTCCAGAAAATATTCCTGGAGGGGAAAAAAAGAGTTGGGGGTAGATAAAAGATCATAGCAACATCATCAAAATGCGTTACTGACAGATTCGACAAATTATTTCCAACACCAAGGAAGGAAGAAACACCTCACTTTGGTCAATATATGTAACCAGTACCTAATAAACGCCAAAGCACAGTGAGAACTCTATTAGTTGAAAAATGCATGAATACATTAAAGTACTTCAAGCCAATGTTATGGAACATAAAATACCCACCAGTCACCCTGGGGATGCAATGGTTAATCCACTTGGCAGACTAATGGAACCCACCCAGCTCTGCTGGGAGCTCAGGGGCACCTGGTAATCTACTCCTGTAAACATGGAAGGCTAATCAACCCTACACGCAGTTCTTCATCTATTATACAATGTCACTATGAGTCAAGATCTGCTCAATCACATACATATCACCATTATTCTACAAAAGAGAAAGCGAGCAGCAAGCAAAGAGCTACACAACCTTAAGTTCTCCCCTTACTATCTACCTCTGGTTTGGAAACATATTAACAGAAAGTATGTACTAAGAGAAAACCAGTTTCATGGGCACTATTTTTTGAGGCAGTCAATGTTTTTTTTTCACCCCAAGTATTTCTTTCTTTCTCTTTCTCTCTCGATCTAGCAAAATCCCCCCCACCCCAAAAAAGAAAAACACCAACTTGGCAAAAAGTAGATAGAAATTTGTTGCAGTGAAAGACATCCTTAAGAAACAACAAATCACATGTAAAACACTTTGGGATAGAGTTTAAGAACCTGGACTAGCAGTTACTATCTGGTCCTGTGGTTTTTCTATAACCCGTCAGTGTAGAATAGTACACTCATGCAATGTAGGAGAAAAAGAGCTCCATTAAAACCTTGGAAACTGAATTAGAAGAGGTATATAAGTGACCCTGTGTACCTTCAGACCAAAGATAATCTAATTAGCTCCCAAGTTAAGGGCGAAAATAGAGGTTTGGGGAATCTACATACGTGGTCTTTAGGAAACCACTCTTGGTGAATAGTATTCTGATGTTTCTAAGAGAAAAAGAGTTATTCACAAAAAGACATTATAAACAGCAGTTAAGGAAGCATTTTGGCATTAGTAAACATAAAAAGTGAGAAGACAAAAATAAAATTAAAATCATACTGGAAGAATAAAAATAACATGACAATTCAGTTCAAAAAGTAATATGGACTATAAACTTTAGATATGCCAGAATGCAGTCAATAGATGAAAACTACTGAAATAGAATAGTGTAAGAGAGATAATGGGAGTTCTAAAGTGATATTTGCAGTCATTCTTGAGGAAATCAATAAGCAAAGATAAAGCTGGAGAACACTTTCCTTGGTGGATTTAAAAATAGCTAAACTTTGGGCAAGTAACAATGAAGAAAATAGGTGAAATATAGAGCAACAACAAATGAAGAAAGAACTATACCTTGCAAAAAACCCCAAAACCTTAGCTGTCTTTATTACATGGGTGAAACAAACATTCTATAATCAATACAATCTGGAAAACCAAAGAACTGCAGGAAAAACATACCTCAGGAGGACTCTAGATTTATTTGCAGAACTAAATGACAGAAACAATAAAGTAAAAGTTTTAAGAGAAAAAAACCAAAGTCAAAAGTTTTATATTCAATATTTAAAAGCCTGAAGACAAAATATGCTCTAGCGCTTCCCTCCTTGAAAAAAACTTATATAAGGAACATGAAAAGTCTTAAAAGCCATTATCTAAAAAGATTAGTTAAGGGCATTAAAAGCAGTTAAAACTAATGGTCTCATCAGTCTCACAGTCATGGAGTTGACACCGACTCATAGGGACCTTACAGCAAAGGGTACAACTGCCCCTGTGAGTTTCTAAGACTGTAACTTTTTATGAGAATGGAAAGCCTTATCTTTCTCCCACGAGCACCTGGGGGTTAGAACTGCTGGCATAGTAGTGAGTAGCCCCAATGCATAACCACTATACCACCAACGTTTTGATAGACAGAAACATACACATACACCCCAGTGGCACAGAGCTATATATGTACACATACATACACACACATGTAATATAAATGATCTCTACTATAAAATTTTGAAATATATGGTTGGCTCTGAAGACATTTTTGGAGTTGTCTGTAATTGTTTTCAATGTATATTCATGGATTTCAAGTCCCCTTTAAAAAAATTTCAAAAGTATCACCACAAAATTAAATATGTTCTTTTCTAATATATTTTGTTTAACAATAGTCATTTAAAGCTAAATTAGCTACTTTATAAGAACTAAAATAACAATATTGGTTAATATCCATCTGATCTAGATGTTAAAACACTTTCTAGGTATGAACACAATTGAACAAATGAAAGAAGAAATTGAACAAATGAAAGAAGCATAATCTAAAATTTCTGAATACAAAATTCATAAATCCAGAGAAAAATATTTGCTCAATTTATGACAAGTCAATACAAGTAAACTTTAAAAATACTAAAACCTTAATGGATACATGGTAAAGAATATAAAGAAACTAATTATAGAAGAAATACATGATGAACTAACTATTAAAAAAATGTTCGGCATCACTAGTTGACCATCTTTAATTAAAGAAATGCCAATTAACATATTAAGACAAAGGGTGTAATAAAAGAGACTGTCAGTACTGTTGGTAGAAAATGAAAATTATCAGAAAAGCAACTGAGCAAGGTATATTAAGAGTCATAGAATCCATAAACCTTTTGATCTACTTTTTTCATACCTAGAAATTAATTGATAAGCAGAGATGTTTGTGAAGCTTTAGGAGACGGAATGTACTGGATAGTTAAAACCCTCTTTTTCTGAGGATGCTTATGACTGGCAAAATAATCTTAAAGTACCTTTGCCTGCTATGAATATTTTACATTTACAACCTGGAAAAATTTCAGTATCTAATGTGGTAAAAGAAGTTCTGCTGAGACATGGTTAAATGCTTGGCTGCTAATCACAAGGTTAGTAGCTCTTTTAGACAATAAGGGGATGACCTGTTCCTTTAACGATCACAGCCTAGGAAACCGTAATGGGCAGTTAGACTATGTCACACAGTCCAAATCCACTCACGGGCACCAGCAGTCAAGAGATCAAACGATACATTGTATTAGGTAAATCTGCTGCACAAGACCTCTTCAGAGTATTGAAAAGAAAAGATGCTACTTTGAAAACACTGGTGAGAAAGGAAGTTATACAAGTAAAGGCTGGCTTCAGACTGAAATACATGAATTGTTCACTTGTACAGATTAAACTCTTAAGTAATTTGGAGACTATTTACATGAAGAATGGGGTTGGTGGTAGGGAAAAACTGTAAACAACACTCATTCACAAAGGAAGAACGATGTCTACCAGACTAAAACAAGTCATAGGTAAGCAAGAAGGGCATTAAAATGATATACAGTAGTCCTGGGCCAAAATTCAATGAGCATCCTCACAGCAAGAAATCGGAACCAAAGTCCAACAACCATAACCAACCCCATAATCTTGCGTTAACAGTCATCTGCTTCTCACACTTTTGGGCTTTTCAGCCTCAGATTCAAGGACGTACCGGATACAGTCGAATATAAGCTGATCCGAGTATAAGTCAAGGTACCTAATTATTACCTGGGAAACCAGAAAAACTGATTAACTCAAGTATAAGCTTAGGGTGGAAAATGCGGAAGCTATTGGTGAGTTTCAATAATCAAAACAAATGAAAATTACTAAAAATTGAGACATCAATGGGGTAATGTAAATATTTATTTTAAATTAAAAAACATAAATAAAAGGACAAGTCATTTAACATCAGTAAACCAGCACAGTAAGTAGAAAACAGGTTCAACAAAAACAATTAGGTATAAACAATGATACCTTAAGAGTACTATTCCCTGAGCTCAATCAGCAACCAAGCTAAAATGTAAAGAGTTAAAATCCTTCAAAACTGGATTCCTCATCATCATCCGTATCCCAATGCAGAGCTTCAGCTGGTGTGAGGTCATCATAGACGCTGCCCTCACTGAGATTGCCAGGACTGCTGTTATTTTCACACAAAGCGCAGTCTTCACTTCCATCCATAGCATTATTAATACTACATTTCTGGAAGGCACGTCACACCATGTCTTCCCAAGCATCTCGAACCCACTTTGCTATTAACTCTATGTCAGGCTTCATGAGATTTCCTCCTTTTGTTAATCGGGCTTAACCAGATGACATCCATTCATGCCACATCCTTCGCACATCTTTAAAAGGCTTATTCAAAGATACACGTCATAGGACGGCTCTGATTGGTTGGTTAGATGTGAGTAAACAAACATTCAAAGCCCTGCAGTGTCAGCGGGGCTTTGAATGAACAGCGGAGAAGACGCAATCACCCGCGAGATAATGGGTGCTACCTGAGGGGGGGGGGTGGTCAGCAAGATGTTACACCTCACTGGGGGTACCACTGATCCGTGTATAAGCCAAACCTGGCTTATACACGAGTATATAAGGTATGTCATTTCCTTAAATGTGCTACAGGTGACTTTAAAATAAAGCCCAGTTCGCTTAATGGAGCTTCTCCATTGAGTCCTTCTGGTGCAGCTTATGAAGAATGCTTTGGGCCTCAAAAGGACAGAGTCTAAAGTCCCAGTAGTCTACAGCACATGGCCTGGGTAACCAAGGGCTAGATAGAAACTAGGCCAAAGGTGTCCAATTAGAAACACCGTAACCACTGTATTCTTCTGGGTTCTGTGTGAGCATTCTTAAGCACTTTCCCCCAATGGGAGGTTGCTCCAGCCGGTTCACCCACCAAAACAGAAGTGTAACTGTTTTGGTCACACTTCTTGACTTATAAGTGATTCCCTTTTAAAAGTGAAACTACCAAGACAGGAAACCGACTTAAAATTATTATCTATAGCAGTGCTTCCCAAAGTCAGTGATAGTGGCCCTCCGGGTGCATAGGAATGATCGGGGGGGGGGGGGGAGGCCTGGAAAAGCAGATATTTACACTTTATCATAGGTTATAGTACAAAAGATTCTCATTGCCGGGAGTAGGGATGCAGGTGAGTGGGCGGTGCTGAGTGATTACTGCACACACACCCCAAAAGGGGGCAGTAGGACAAATACATTTGGAGTCCTTAAAGGGGGGTGTGGACAGTCATAGAAAATCACCCATAAACTTTTGAAAATATCAGAATCCTGAACTAGCTGCACCAGAATCACCTGGAAATGTGTTAGAAATGTACTTTCTAATGGTCCACCTCAGAATTCCTGAAACAGAAACTCTGGTACAGGATCCACTAATCTGAGTTTTGAAAAGCTCTTCAGGTGATATTGATAACCAGTGAAGTTTTAAAACTTTGAATTAGACTGTAAAATCCCAATAGAGCAGAGAACTAAGGGCTAATGGGAGGCAGCGAGGGAGAAACTAACCTTAGGTTCAATTTAAGAAAAATCTTACAAAATAACAATCTATAAATTATCAAGGGCTCATGAGGGAGGGGGGAGCGGGGAGGGAGGGGGAAAAAAAGAGGACCTGATGCAGAGGACTTAAGTGGAGAGAAAATGGTTTGAAAATGATTAGGGCAAAGAATGTATGGATGTGCTTTATACAATTGATGTATGTATATGTATGGATTGTGATAAGAGTTGTATGAGCCCCTTATAAAGTGTAAAAAAAAAAAAAGAAAAGAAAAATCTTGTATTGGTCCAAAACATCTAATGAAGAACCAAAGTTAGTAAGTTTTCTGTAATTAGAATTACTAAAATATAAGTGCTCAAATTGGCAAAATCCTCTTTAATATTAATAAAAAATATTGGGGGCTCTTACACCTCTTAGTAATAATCTATACATCATTTGTACATATGTTGCCATCATCATTTTCAAAGCATTTTCTTTCTGCTTAAGCCCTTGGTTTCAACTTTTTTGTCTGTCCCGCACCCAGGGGGGTTTACTATGCCAATCATTGTAGTCAGTTCCCCATTTCTCCCCCCACCTTCCACCTGCTCTCATGGAACTCTGATCTGTTCCAGTGCACATGCTCTGGTCTAGCCGGATTGGTAAGACAGAAGTGGAGTCATGACAGTAGGGAGGCAGGGGAGTATTAAAGAACTAGGGCTATGTTGTGTGTTCGTCGGTCGTGTGCTGGAACTCTGGCTGTCTTCGTTCTTTCCTTGTGATCCTACGGTGAGGGAATGTCCGATTGTCTACAGATGGGCGTTGGGTCTCCACTCTGACCCCCATCATTTGCATCGATATATTTGTTTATTTAGGGTCTTCTAATGCCTGATATTTAGGGTCTTCCTTATCCCATTGACATCTTGTGATCACACAGGCTGGTGTGCTTCTTCCATGTGGGCTTTGTTGCTTCCTTGCTAGATGACCACTTGTTTAACTCCAAGTCTTTAAGATACCAGATGCTATACCTTTTAATAGCCAGGTACCAACAGCTTTCTTTACATTTGCTTATGCAGCCATTTTGATTTCAGCAATCATGTTGGGAAGGTGAGCATCACAGAATTCGCAAAAATCTTAAAGAAAGGGTGATTGGTTAAATACTATTTTTAGGTTCCTTCTTAAAACTATCGATTATCATATTGTCTCCAAAGGGAATTAGCTATTCTCACATATCAAATTCAACATTTCCAAAATTCAAACTCACTGTGTATCTCTACAAATCAGTCTTCCTTACATCACATTTTAATTATCCTGTGTCTCAAACTAAAAACCTAGGCAAAGTTTCTGCTGACTCTCTCCTTCAGTCCTTATATTCAATGTATCACCAAGTTTCATCAATTCTTTATTGATATGCAGAGTAATAAAGGTTTTTTAACTATTCACTTTGGAAAAAGAAGTTATACGAAAATCCAAAGAGTTAACTCCTAGTCAAAATGGTTGAAAATACATTTGTCTTATATTAGAATATTAAAGGCTCTACAAAAATTCTATAGTGGACAAATTTGCTTAACCTCAAGTTTTCAAATCATGCCATGGACAGGGCCTTCCTCTGCAGTTTGTTTTTTAGGGTCTGAATATATTTATATATTCCCCTCCCCCCACAAAAGTGAGGCAGAGACCAATTACGGTCTTCAAATTTACTCAAGGACTTATTTGCCTAACATTGTTGCTGTAAGGAAAAACGAAGGCCTCAGGAAGCTCACAAGTAAAGGCAGTGGAAATATACATTGGCATTAACACACAAACATACATACATGTGTGTATGTATGTCTGTATATATATATATACATAACAAGAGTAAAAAAGTCTAGTTTCAAGCAGTAAGATTCAAAATGTCTAGTTTCAAGCAGTGTACTCTTCCCACAATAGGCACACAATCCCATTTTCAGAAGTACAATTCTATTTTAATTCTAGAATCTTCCATTCTTCCCATTGTCTGCAATTGTAGAATCCTCTGCCTCCTGGAAAATTTCCTATTAAAGGAAATGGAAATTAGACTTAGGATGTCTTCTTTATGCAAAAGCAGTTAGTTCTGAGTGTCCCTGTATTTTCTAAAAGTTTGCAAAGCCAAAGGACTACAAGATTTACTTAAACTACGATGCCTAGACTGTTACGAGGGGAAATGCTTCTGTGGGTAGATTAAATCACTCAGGGAGGTTGATGTTCTTTTTTTTAATCACAGTATACAAATGATAGAAAAATAAAAACCAGGTAAGCATGCTTCTCAAAACATTATCTTCAAAGAATTAAATCACTGTGCATTTATAAGCACATGAAAACAATGTGAGTATTGCTTTAATACATTTTAAAGAACTAGGTAGATGAAAACAAAAATATGATAATCATTACAGAAGTAGAGGTCTCAAGTATGAAAAATTTTCAAGTTACTTCAGATGCTATATGGCTATTCTCTAGACAAATAAATATAGAAACCTCTGTCACAGGTTAAATCACTTCAGATGGAAAAGTAGTATGGGTCAGGAGGATTCAGTGAGGGGAAATGGGCTCGGTGGAAGTGGTCAGGGAAGTGCAGCAATGGCCACAGAGAAAGCGCCCCAGAAGGACGGTGCTATCCAGAACCCTCACGCACACAATTTCCAGGGTCCTCTACCAACCTGTCCTATGACTCACATTCCCAATCTTCAGACTTGAACTAAGAGAACATAAAGAGCCTTACAAGCTAAAATTGATATAAACTGTTTTCTTAATTTATACTGTTTTGTTAAGACTGCTTACATTCAACTAAAATGGACATATTCAATCAAGTATATGGACAAATGACCTATGCCCCCTCCACAGCATTAATCAAGCATGAATCAATGGACAGGATGTGAATCACCTCAATAATCTTTCCTTATACATATACTGCAGAATTAAGATGCTCAGAAACTAAGTGCTAAGTACACTGAAGAGAACTGTGCAGCAGTATAAATGAAGTAAAAACGTTACCCCAAGTATTATTGAATTTTAAAAATTGGTGCAGTTGTTACTATTTTTGAAAAAGAGTAATGAATAATATATATTCTATCTGGTGCTTAATTAATTTTAGAGCTCCATAATTAACAGCTTATATAGTATGTGGACTATTCAAGTTAACTCTGCTGACCTTCTGAAAACAACTTTTGAAAACACTATAGTAAGCAAAAGAACAAAGTCATTTTTTAAAAAGGGGATTCAATATAATGTTACCTTTCAAGAGCCACTGAAATAATGACAATTATCAGAGCAATTGAAGGTCCAGGTATAACTAAAGTAACACTAAAACAATAAACAAAGAATGCGCATCTGCACACTCTAACGGTACTATAAGACAGAAATGTACACACACAACACTACTGACAGGAGATTAGTTAAGAAGGACACTTGATAGTCTGTGACATTTTTGGCTACTGCTAAAAAATTAAAATTAAAATTTAAAAATTTAATTTAATCTATAGATATAGAATGCTATAAGAAAACAAAAAGCCCAAATGCACCTAAGCTTCGAAACAAAACAAATGAAATGATTACTTTTGCTACATAAACCTCAAGTTTTACAGGAAACTTATATTTAAGTAAGTCTGATGCAGTAAAATAAGTTGTTTTGGGGGGAGGAGGGAAGGGAGTCTGTGTCCATGCCCACACCTGTATGTTAGTGATCTAACAGTAAATACCTGAGCCATCCTCGAAATAGTGTGATGGCTGGCCTTTACACAAATCATGAAAACCTCACCAATCACAATGAGTTCTGACTTGCTAACTTAGTAACAAGAAATTTGCATCTAAGTCCACAACTTTCAAATGTGAAATTAAAAAAAAAAAAGATGTGGGGATTTATGGGCTTTTTTGCTTTTCCATTTTGAAGGTTAAAATCAGATCCAGCATAAAAAGCTGTGACTTTTACTTGGGCAGCCCTTGTTGACTAAGTGTTAAAAAAAAAAAGGCATTTGCCATTATAACAGCATAAAAACTAACGCCTCAAAGTGTTACCTACTCAGGCCTTTTAACAAATTTGTTAACACTATTAGTTATATTACTCCACCTTTCTCTTAGTGTGAACTGGTATCAATTATTTAGCCAATTTTATTATGTTATTAAAATACCTGCTGATTAAACATGAACCAAAGTGTCATTTAAAAGAAATGTAAGATAAATAGTATCATTAAACTACAACACTCCAAAAACATCTAAAAATACAATGTTATATTAGGAAGCAACATAAAGTATTTCAAATTCTGCACAAGAGTTGTTCTGGTGTTAAAATACCACCTAGGCCTTATTTTTATAATGGCTGTTTAGAGGTGTATAGTTGGTCCTCATTTTACAATTATTTTTAAAAGTCTTAAAATATGCACTTTCAACAGAGAGTAATTACATTTCTTTAACAAGTGAAGGTAATTATATTCTTAAAAACACAATTAAACCTAAACATATAATATAATGAATAGCTGACACGGAATAATCCTTAATTTTTATGATATCCAATATAACTCTCAACAGATTCTGTCATAAAATAAAAATTTAAAAATTGATGCAACCACCATCTTCTGTTTCCTCAATTAAAAACCCCTAAAAAGGAAAGTGAATACAAAACAAGTGAATTCAAACATATACAAATAACTACCACTGTATTGTTTATCTCTTACCCAGCAAGGTAAGAAACAACCTTTTAATACTTTAATTTTGTGAGTATTAAACAACTAGTGTGAAAAACAAGCTGCATGTAAACTATTTCTACTGCCTGAGCTTCAATGACTAGCTGAGGCAACCTGTTATAGGAGGTGTTAATTGGCAATAGGAGTACAAGTCAGAAGCATGTTCCCCATCGTCCTAACCCAGCAAGGCTAGGTCATTAAAGTGGAAATGAAGTCTTTCATGTGGACTTAACCCTTTCAGTGCATGATTTCAGCTGTTTTCTCTCCATTAATTTAAAAAACTTGTTACTTTTTAGAGTTAAAAAAAAATCCACCCCCCTCCCCAAAGGTCTTTGGCTGACAGTTCCAATAACTACATTATTCAGAAGAGAAGAACAGAGCAAGTTAATTGCAATGTAATACTGCAACTCTCCTCTCTAAAAAACATATAAACTAATTGTATTTGCTTATTTTAACATTGAAAAGAAGATAGAGAATATAGTGTTTAGAAATAGTTTGGAACCAGTTAGTCACACAGTTTAGGTTCACATTATTTGTTTCAGGATCCAATGACTCTCCTATATGATAACTTAATCACATGAAACTAAGGGAAAATAGTATTTGATTCCACAATATTCATATAAGAATCTTCTATATAAAAATGTTAAAGCATATAAGAGCTAATACACCTTTCTAATTATATTTCATTATTCTGATAAGGTGCACAGTTACACCATACCCTGATGACTTGTTACCAAAAACCCAAAATTCCTTTTATGGCATGATCTCAGGTTTCCAGATGGCACATTAATTCTTTAAAACAAAACAAAAAGAAGGAAAGAAATAAGAATGGAAATATCAAAGTAATGATGTTTTACTTTTCAAATGCCATTTTTATAAATACTAATATTCATTTAAAATTTAAAGCTTATAAGGGTTTACAATAAAATCGATTTCTATAAATATTTTTAACATTTCTACTAAAAATTAACATAAATACTTCTCTGATCTCTTGGTAATATTGAAATGATTTATTTCATAAAAACACAGTATCAGAGCAAGGAGTAAACATTAGAAAACCCATCACACCTAATAGTAGGTACTTTGTAGTAAATCAATAATCACCAACATGACAATAGATATATAATTTCATCCACTGAAGGCCCAGGCTATCTCTAAACAGCAATATGCTTATTTATTAGATACTTGATTAACAAGAACTGAGATGATAAATGATAAGGTGATTCAAGCATATCTTCTAAAGGGTGTGTGTGTGAGATTATATTCCTACTCCAGATACACAGGTCAGCGCGGCAAGCCCATCAAGCAGGCTCTGTCGAAGAAAGATGAAGCTGCCTGCTCCCATCACAATTTACTATGTAAACTGTAGACAGGCTCAGGATGAGGTGGAATTTACTCAATGTCAATGGGTTTTTCAAATTTGGTACTTCTGCGTTCTACATCCCTTTTCCTACTGCGTTCTAAAATCTTCCAAATATTTGACAAACGTGGTTCCTGCTTCTCTGAAAACTACTTTCTTTCCCTGGGCCTACTGAGCACTTCCAGCAGAGCAAACCTAAAAGATTGTCCTGGAGTCAATACTTGGTGAATATAAAAATTGTAGTGGGGAACAGGAAGTGAGGGATGTAACAGCAGGAGAGAGGTGGCGGATAACCTATTGCCTGTCAAAAAGAGACATGATCAAAATATCATAAGAACTGGTAGTCTAATGTACAATGCCCAACTGTGTCCCCTTTAAGACCACCCTTGATAATCACTTTGAAACCATTTTCACCTACTTAAAAATGTGTGTGTGAAATATGCCTTAACCACCAGCCAACTTAGTTATCTATGAAGCCAGTGTCACCAGAACAGGAACTGTCTGTTCCCACTCTGTGTAATCCACTGAGGAAAGAACAAGCACAATGCTGGACTACTTTTGTTACAAAGATGCATTGTTCACAAAGGAACAGGTAATTAACTTCAGAAGGTGGAAAGCAAATGTTTGGGAGTGGCAAAAACCCATTATCTTTTAAATAGTGGAAACAAGGGCCCAGAATCAAGCACAACCTTGAGCATCCTCCAACAGAAAATCAAAGTTATCAGAATCGTTCCACAATACCTATAATTCACTTTAAATTTCTTGTTACCAGTGAAACATTTCCCATTTGGGGGAGGATACGGCTCAGCTTTGAAGCTATGCGTAAGATTTTCAGTGACTTCTTCTCAAGTAGGGAGCCAAGTCTATATCTATGTCCGTTCCAAAGAAGGGAGACCCAACAGAATGCTCAAACTACAGAACGTTATCAATGATATCCCACACAAGTAAAATGTTGCTTACGATTAATCAACAATGGTGACAGCAACACACTAACAGGGAACAGCCAGACGTTCAGGCCAGCTTCAGAAGAGGACATGGAGCAAGGGCTGTAATTGCTGATGTCAAATGGGTCTTGGCACAAAGCAGAGAATACATTTACTTGTGTTCCACTGACTATGCAAAGGCATTCTACTGTAGGGACCATAAACTGCGGACAACCTCGAGAAGGGGAATTCCGGAACGCTTCATTGTGCTCATTCAGAACTTGTACGTGGATCAACAGGCAGTTGTGCTAACAGGACAGGGAATACTGCATGTCTTTTTGTTTTTCCTGCATGGTTTAAAATCAGGAAAGGTGTCCATCAGAGTGGTATAATCTCACCACACTTGTTCAATCTATATGCTGAGCGAATCAGAGAAGCTGGATAATATGAAAAAGAGTGCGTCATCAAGATTGTAGGAAGACAATAATTATTAACAACCTGTGGAAAGGAAAAGATACAACCTTGCTTGCTGAAAGTGAGGAGGGAGAATTGAAGCACTTGCTGCTGAAGATCAAGGACTGTAGCCTTCAGTATGGATTACGACTCAACGTAAGGAAGACAAACATTCTCACAACTTATAAAGGGAAAAAAAGGTTGAAGTTGTCAAGGATTTTGTCTTACTTCGATCTACAATCAATGCTCTTGGAAGCAGCAGTCAAGAGATCAAAAGAAGTACTGCATTAAGTAAATCCCGAGTACTGAAGAGCAAGGATGTTACTTTGAGGACTAAAGAGCACCTGGCCCAAGTCATGGTATTCTCCACTGCATCACATGCATGTAAAAGTTGCACACTGAATAAGGAAGAACACAGAATCAATACATTTGAATTGTGGCAGTGGAGAAAAATATTCAAAGTACCATTGACTGCTAAAAGGCAAACCAATGGGTATTGGAAGAATTAAGGCTAGAGTGCTCCTTAGAGGCAAGGATGACAAGACTTCATCTTACAAATTTTGGAGATTTTATATATATATAAAATATACATACATATACATACATACATACATACATATATATTATTGGGACTCATACAACTCTTATCCAATCCATACATGTCAATTGTGTAAACCACACTTATACATTCATTGCCCTCATCATTCTTAAAACACTAGCTTTCTGCTTGGGCTCCTGGAACCAACTCCTCGTTTTTCTTTCTTTTTTTTTCCCCCTCCCTCCCCGCTCCCTCATGAACCCTTGATAATTTATACATTATTATTTTATCATATCTTACACTGTCCGATGTCGCCCTCCATCAACTTTTCTGTTGTCCATCCCCCAAGGAGGAGGTTTTATGTAGATCCTTGTCATTGGTTCCCCCTTCCTCCCCTCCACCCCCCCCAACCCCCCCTCCCCGCCAATTTTGGATATATTGTCAGGAGAGAGCAGTCTCTGGAGAAGGACATCATGTTTGGTATAGTGGAGGGTGACTCATAGTTTTCAGGCCAGTAGTTATGCTTCTATAACATAGAGTCCTCAGAAGAAAATACGACTTCAACAATTATTAAATAAAGCTGCTTATTTGCCATCCAAGATTGAGTACCACTGGACATGAGATCAATGATCAAGGAAGGTTAAATGTATGCTACTCTGACCAGTTAATACAAACAAGCTACCATAAAAGGCCAGACTTAACGGTGTTAACACAGAATAAGAATAACCTTCCCTGTTTTATGTTATCTGAAACAGGTGAGTGTGGTTAAGGGTAGCAAAAACTGAAAAATAAGATGGAGAAACCAATACTAGGGCATGGTACAAGGTATACACTGATTAAGCATGGTGTTACTCCTTAAGATAGAGGAAAGGCAGAGAATACACAAACAATATAAAACTGAGACATTTTAAATTGGGGTTCGTATCAGGATACAGGCACTTATGCCCATTCATAGATGTTCAAAGACTGACACAGTTCAGATTTAAGGTACTGATAAAGGCAATAATAGTTTGTGTGGGGAAGTGGGGCTGGAGAGGGTAGAAATGCTCGACTTATTTAAGAACCTATTTACAATGGAGTCAGTGGAACCTATCATCAATAGGGGCCTACCTTTAACAGGAAAGAGAATAAGCCTGGGGAATACAACAAAAACAAGGCACTTTTTTAAAAGAGGCTCCCCAGAAAGCAGATTAGTAATGAATACAGTCTTTAACTGTGTTTGTGCCCCAGAATTATCTGGAGAGCTAAAGAACTTAAAAAGTCTGACGCCTGGATGAGAACACCTTCAGAAGTTCTGCTTTATATATTCCAAGGTAATGCTTTTTTTTTCTTTCTTTTAAGCTTTCTAAGTGATTCTAAACTATCACTGAGGCAAACATTTAAAACAAACAAAAAAACTGCATTATCGTGACATTAATGAAAAGGCTGGCTAAGCAGTCCAGGGGTCTAGAGAGCCAATCACCAGCTCCATCGAACTCAGTGCTCCTTTAGTGTTTTATTAGAATTTCAACTCGGTGAGTTACAGAGGTTTTACAAAGTGTTAGACAAGTATGAAGTAGGGCGAGATTAATCAGGCTTGGAGACCTCATGTGCGGTAGTAATTACTGCCGTCCTCCACATACTTCTGGTCCTCCTCTCAGGCACATAATTGGACTGCACTTCACTCACCTCTTGAAATTAGGTGTGGACACGTGACTTGCTTCAGCCAATGAAATGTACACAGAACTGACCTGTGTTATTTCTAGCCAAAGTCTTTTAAGAGCCAATGCTCAATGACAGTGCTGTCAGCTTGAGTTCCAGAATAAGGATGACAGAGAACACAGCACTCAGGTGACCCATTACAGACAGGCGGCTTGAGTGAAAAACAAATCTTTGTGATGTTAAGCCAATGAGATCGGAGGAGCTGCTCCTGAAGCAGAATCCAGCCAGTTTTACCACACCAGAGAAGACATGGAAGACACTAGCGGAGTCGTTGATGGCGCAGGAAAACATAGGCAGTGTTTCCTTGAGTAGCACATGGCGTTGCTATGGTTCAGAATGGACTTAATAACACCTAACTATAACAACATGCGGATAAGAAGGCGCCCTGGTGACACTGTGGGGTGTTTTCACTTGTATCATTATCAGGCAGACTCAAGTTAACGGCTATGGGTTTGGTTTTTGGGGTCTGGTAGTCTATTAAATCTGAGATAACACTACAAAAAGTTTGAAATACTGTGAGAATTGTCCAAATGTGACACAGAAACATGCTGTGAGCAATGTGGTTGGAAAATAGCTCCAATAAATGTAGTATCTATTAAGCATATGAAACCAAGCATCATCAAGTAGGGTGTGCCTATACGCACTACAACAAAAGACGTACCTGCAGAGGACGCTACGCACAACCACAAAGCTCACTGTATTTGGTTTCTTGTTCAGAGCCTTAGGGTCAGCTTCACAGGACATTGTGGCACGGTTCAATACTGTGGTTAGTGCCTTTGTTCTACCCTTTCATTCAATGTGTAGTACCCAGGGTCTTAAAAACTTACAAGTAGCTATCCAAGGTACAAAAAATTCGCCTGGGACAACACTCGAATAAAAAAAGGGTAATAATGTAGGGCTGACTGCCTTTGCCCTTAGGCCAGAAGACCTGCATGGTACAGGCTTCCATTACTGATCATTTTGATCAAAGATTTCATAGAACAAACCTTGATCAAATGGGGGAAATGCAAGAGAATTTCAAATTTTCATGGGCTCTATACTTCCTGGAATCTAACGTTGGATAAAGCCCTGAAACAACTTCCCTGAGATAATTTTTAAACCAAAAATACCCCCCAGAAGTTATCTTAAAACCAAATAATCAAACTTCAAACTCACTCCACTGAGCCAATTCCTACTCATAGTGACCAGGGTAAAATTGCCCTTGTGGATTTCCGAGGCAACTCAGAAGAAGAGGGGAAGGTTACACAACTTGAAAATATAATCAATGTCACTAACTGGCATATGTAGACACTATTGAATTGGTGAATGTTTTCCTGTGGATGTTCTCAACAATAAAATAGTGTTGTATTTTAAAGAAAGTTATATGAATGGCAAATAAGCATATTAAAAGTTGCTCTGCATTAGTCACTAAAAAGTACAAATTAATACTATAAACAAATACCATTATGTACCATTAAAATGACAAATACCATTAAAATGACAAACCATACCAAAAAGAGCTCAGGTGATGTAGAGGTTCAAGTACAAGGCTGCTTGCTAAACAAAAAGTTGGTAGTCACCACCCACAAATGGTATTGTGGGAGAAAGATGCAGCAATCTATTTCTGTAAAGATTCACAGCCTTGGAAACTTTACAGGGCAATTCTACCATCCACCCCTAGGTGATAATACTCAAAAATATTAAAACATACGTATTCAAAGACTTGAACACAAATGTTCATTGTAGCTTAGGTTGTGAACATCAAATCCCAGAAAATACCAAAATATCCACGGATCAGGGAAATTAATAAACAAAGTGAAGTCCAAGCATACAATGAAATACTATTTATTAAGAAAAAGCAGTGAACTGTTTATTAATATACATTGAATCCTGAATTAATTTCAAAATAATTAAGGTAAATGAGAGAAACCAGAGAAAAATACAAAATTCATGCAAGACAATTCCATCTCAGAGCCATACGGAGAGCCAGTCTTGGAGGTTACATCTTTGTTATGCTTCTTAATTTTGTTCCACATTTTTCTCCCAGTCTATCCAGGATTCTCTAATGTGATCCCTTTACAGAATAGTCAGCAGTGGTAGCTAGACACCATAGAACTTTTCTCTGGTCTCATGGTCACAGAGACTGATGTTCATGTGGCCCATCAGTCTCATGGACTAATTGTTTCCATGTATTTTAAATTTCTTGTCTCTTTTTTGCTTCGGATGTAGACAGACCAATAGTTATACGTTAGATGGCCAGTCCAAAACTTTTAATACTCCAGTTACTACTCACCGAAGTCAGGTGTAAAGCATTGTCTTTTTGAACAATAGTATACCAACTAATCTTGAAGTATATGTGACAATGGTCCAATTAGATATCTGTATCCTTCAACAATTATATCCCTTTGACCTACCTACAGTCAGAATTTGAATACAGCTATACTAACTGTGTAGAACTTTAGAGCATACCAATCTTCAAGGTTAGAAAATACCCATTATCTTTTGGGCATTTTATGATTTTACAAAACATTTGATAACCTCTGATTAAGAGCCATGGTGATTTGTTTACATCTTGAACTGCTAGCCGCAACTGTGCTGATGGAGAGAGGTGAGGTTTTGTGCTCCTGGACAGGTTTACAGCATTGGAAACCCACAGGGGTAGTGCTACTCTGTCCTACATGATTATTAGAAGTCAGAATCAACTCAATGGTGAAAGTTAGATCAGTTTTTTATTGATCTTTACAAGAATGAAGTATTATTGTGATTTAAAAACAATCATGCAGGTAAACAAACATACTCAAAACTGCCATCGGTCAATGCTAACTCACAGCACTCCTACAGGACTGGTAGAACTGCCCGGGTGGGTTTTCAAGACTGCAACTCCATAAGAGAAATTAACTTGTACAAACTTCACACCAAAATGCAGGCACATCTAGAACCAGAACCCAAATCTTCTGGTTTACAACCCAATCCCTTTTCAGCTCATTTGTTAGCAATTACTGCAAATGTGCATTATTTACATAGCAGTGCACCTTATTGGAGAATCTGTTAAACCAATCATGGGTCATCCATAAAAAGGAATACCGAGCAGCCATTTAAAGAAAAGATAGTTTTATATCTTATGCGCATGGGATAATGTAGCAAATGTATTGGGCTACATGAAGTTAATTATACTTAAATTTAAAAATTAAATAAAATTTAAACATTAAATTCCTCAGTCACATTTTAAGGGCCCACTAGTCACAGGTGGCTAGTGGTTACCATATTGGACAGTTCAGATATGCAACTAAGCTGAGTCAAAAATATTGTTACAAATTAATAGAAACCTCTACTAAACAAAAATATCAAAACATGAAACTACTGCTTCTCAACATACTCTCCCATATAGGTCTATATACACTGCTGTAGCCCACCCCCCCCCACCCCCCCACCTTGTTATTCTTAAAAAATGAGAAAGTGCATTTTCCCGACCAAAAAAACCCATCCCTTGGTGTAACTTTCTTGGTCTTTGCAATTTCTAAGTTTCTTACAACTTCTTTATCAGTCCTCAGGATCGTTTTGACTCCTTCAAGAAAATCTATCACCATTACTCCTTTTGGGGTCCCAGAAAACAACTGCCATAAACTTCTGAGCCAACTTCTCTGCTGTGGATTTAATTGGTCAGCCAGGTCCCCTAAGGTCACTGTTTTGACTGAACCTTTATTCTGAAGCAACCCTAACAAGACTAAGACCAGTGTATTTTTACGAGATCTTGTCTGCAGCAACCACTAATCGAGAGTCGTGCTTCAACACATTGTGTTGTAATAAATCTGTGCGTGCATGAACTGGAACCCCAGTAGCAATATTTTCTCACTTACCCTCGGATATTTCCATTCTTGCAAAAAGTTCTACTATATAGCAGTGATCAAGAATATCAGAAAACATGGAAATAGTCTAATATTGTTTTAAGAAAAGATAGAAGTCCAGTTATTATATAGCACATATACATTATTAAAGGAAACGTGCTGGCATAGTAATTGTTTGACTGCTAATCAAAGGTCAGGGGTTTGAATCCACCTGCCACTATTTCGGAGAAAGATATGGCAATACGCTTCTGTAAGGATTTGGGGCCTTGGAAACTCAATGGCAGCTGCTCTACTGTGTGGCTCGGAGTTAGAATCAACTCAATGGCAACGGGTTTTGGTCTTTAAAACTCATTTTATAACTTTTGAACTCTGCACCTTGTATATTAATAACTATTTTAAAATAACTACCTATTTAAAAAGGAGGCCTGACAACACTTTAAAGTATTCAACTGCACACTCCAAGGTTGGTAGTTTAAATTCACCAGCTGCTCTGAGAGAAAAAGATGAGGCTGCCTGCATCTACACTGATTTACAGCCCCTGAAGCCCGATATAATGTAACTAAGGATCAGAACCAACTCTATGGATCTATTTCTTTAATTTTTTACATCATTTGTATCAGGCATGTTTGTACATATGTTACCATCATTCTTTTCTAGACAGTTACTTTCTATTAAGTCCTTGGTATCAGCTCCTTTCCCCACTCCCTACCCCCCCACCCCCGTGACCCCTCCATAGATTATAAATTATTATTATTTTCCTATCTCACACTGACCAGTTTCCCTTCCCCCATGGTTGTCATTGTTCTTCCCCCTTGAGGGGCGTGTGTGGTTTTGTCACTCATTACAATCGGTTCCCTCTTCTCCCTACCCCTCTGGTATCGCTGTTCCTGGGTTGCGTGTGTTGTGAGCTCCTATCTCTTATCTACACCTGTGTACATACTCCGGTCTAGTCTGAGGTGAGAGACGTCACTGGGATCATGGCAGTGGAGGGTGAGGGAGCCTTAAGGAACCCCAGAGGAATATTATGTTTCATATGGCATCTATTTAAATACTTAGTTTATGTCTCATGAAACTTCTTGATTTCTCCTAATTAGAATCCTAAAAGGCTTGAATTCTGCGGCACAGTAGAAGTCGTCTTCCTATTGCTATTCATTCTGACTCCAGGACATACATGCCTTACAGAGATTTGCACCTCACAGTTGGTTTCTTAGCTGTTGTCTTTACAGGAACGTATGTCCAGGCCTTCCTTCTGTGGCACCGATGACTGGGTTCATACTGTCAACTTGTAGACTAGTAGTCCAGCATAAACCATGTATATTACCCAAACCCATACATAGAGTTTAGTTAAGGGATAGAAATCACTCTTCTCCAACTTTCCAGAAATGCCCTGGAAAACTACCCTCCCTTTCACTGCTAAACACCATTTGGAATACCAGGCAAAGAATTATGGGAGTTGCTACTCCCAAGGAATGAGGGGAACAAGAACAGAAAAACACACAAGAGAACATGAAGCAATGGTTGTGGTGAGAAAGCCCAGAGAAAGCACTGAAGCCACATCTGTTTCTTGTCCTCTTTCTATTGCTTCCATTTAATGCTCCCTTAAATGGGCCACTTAAAAGCAGAGCAGTCTTTTAGTTCAGGTCTGTGGCCCAAAAAGGCCGTTTCTTCAAATGTCATAATACAGTTAATAAATCACTAAATTGCTATGTGCCTCAGTTTCCTTGCCTGTAAATGGGAAATCTGTTATTTATCTATTAACTACTGGGCATTTTTACAAGGAAAAGGGAGCAACAGTTAAACCTTTGAGAATGAAAAAGATACAGTAGCCAGGAAATTCAAAACAAATTACAATGGAACTGATACTTTCCTTTCATTGGGTGATTGGGGAGTTTGATGGACTTGGGATGAAAATATACTGGGGAATGAAAAATGAATACAAGACAGGATCCCTTCTTTCTACTTCCCTGAACATTATCCTACATTCTCATTCTTGCTTCCTCTTCCATCAATCTAAGCCTCTCCTTGGGTCTAGACTAGCTCCAGAGCCTGGCTTTTAATCATCATCCAATGCATACTGTTTCTCACAGTGAGTTTGGGCAGGCCAGAGATCAGTGCCAAGAGAGACAGTAAGCCAAGCTGATGCCTACAAAGTAACAAAGGCCATGAATTTGTTCCTTCCAGACTGCAGACCAGGAAGCAAGCCAGATTTCAGGGATCTGGGTCTGGGGGACCGGGGTTGGAAGCAAGTAAGTCCCACCAGAAAAGAAGGCCATCCAGGGGCTCGTCATACCTAATCATATCTATTGGCATCTCTGAAAGTGAATTTACTTAGGCAAGTTTCCTACAAATAAATGGCTAAACAAGGTAAATGTGAAGGGCCTCTGGTGGTGTAATGGTTAAAGCAATCAGCTGCTAACTAATCAATCAATGGTTTAAATCCACCAGTAGCCCAGCAGGAACACAATAAGGTTGTCTGCTTCTGCACAGATTTTTAACCTTGGAAATGCCATGTGACTACTCTGTGCTATTGGATCAGTACAAGTCAGAATCAACTCAAAGAGTTTGGTTCTGGAGAGGTAAAAGTGTGTCAGTAAGGAGAGGTATCTGGCAAGTATTTCCAAGAATACGTATAATTATGCAATTTTTAAAATGCAATAACCACTAACCAATAATTTAAGGCTTCATAACATTTACAGGACAGATTTCAAAGTCACTTCACAGAATTGCCATGTGTAGAAATCTCAACACTTCTGTGGCCTTAGACTACTATACATTTATTTAAGGAAGACATTCGAAAATGAGTTTATATTAACAGCAAAGTGCAAACAAAACTTGCCAAGGTGTGCCAGCTCCATGGCCCACGGGCAATGAGCACTGCCTACCGATGCCAACCGGCTCACCAACTAACGTGACTGTGGGAGCCACACAAGGCGCTGTTACCAGCCTGGTTCGTGCCAGCACAGGCCAGAGCCGCGGGTGAAACAGAACTTCACGTCAGTGGCAGGCCTCCCAAGTTCTCTTGATACCACACAATTCCTAAGTGGGATCAGTGTGTTCTAAAAAACAGGGTACTGCAAAAAGGAAAAAAAGGTCCACAGCATCAAGCAGTATAATACTTGAAACCTCATCATCAGAGTGACAGTTTTCAAGTGCCATTTATGATGCCCTAGTCTGGAAACATCCCAGCTAATCCATCTGATCAACAATTTCACAGATGGAAGCACTTGATGGCTAATTGGCAACTCTATTATTCAAATAAAACAGCTCTCTGTACCTCTTCTTTCATTATTACAAGTCAAGGTACAACAAAACTGGTCATTTAAATTAGCTTAATAAGATAAGTGGCTTTCCCAAAATAATTTCTTACATGAAGCAACATATTTCAGTGATTAGTTTAAAGCACTGAGTAGTAAGAAAAATGTTTTAAGAAAAAAAGTAGAAGCCATAAAAGCTCCTTCTTTAAAAAAGTGTGCTATTTCCATGCTCTATCTACCTATATCAATATGTCAATGTATTCATAATTCAGGATAAAATGAATAAAAGTCACTAAATTCTTAAACATTCTGAAAACACAAACCAAACAGTTTTTTATAGAACTTCAAATATTTTAGGTTTCCTAAAATTCTAAAAAAAAAAAAAATCAAGCTTCTCTATTATTTATGCAATAAAGATTAAGACTTATTTTTACTCAGCAAGTAGCCTGTGACAGCACCATAGCTGTTATCTCCCTATGGAGAGATTGTTGATGGAGAATGGGCACTGGCATCAGAAAAGGCTGTGCTCAAAATCTAGGTCTACTACTTGTTAGTAGGTCTATGACTTGCCCCTGTAAAATGGATAAATCCCTACCCACATGGGATTCTTGTGAAGACTGAGTGAGAAGATTAAGTGGAATAATGATGTTTCACAAAGTTCACGGGGGGGGGGGGGGGGGGTGGGGGGAGAACCCCCACTGTGTTTTCATTCCATTTTCTATGAACATTTTGAAGCTAGCTCACACCAGAACATAAGAAGCACCAGCATTAGGTTCTCCTCCCGTCTTCCATTGTCCCTTTCTATCACTTCTTCTAGAGGGGACTCTAGATTTACAAGTCAGGTTTTCTTTACAGAGCCGCCCATTTGTTCTAGATCCCACTGGCAATGCCACTCCCTATGCAGAGTACCTGGCTAGCTTCCTAACTTGCTAGAATTTTCATAGTATTTCAAGGTAGACTGTATGGAAAAAGACTGATGAGCTATAAAAAAGCTGAAGACGTGACTTGTGTAAGTCTATAATTAAAAAAAAGTAGACAAGATGAATAACACTGAAACTTATAAAATTGAAGATATGAGTATCTAAGAAATATGAAACTGGGTGTGTTAAAATAAAAAAATTAACTCTCTAAAGTGACATACATATATATTACATAATAAAATATATTCTGCTCTTATGAAGCACAAGATCACAGAAGAATGAAGTAGACAAAAGACCCTTTACGGATCTCTCTCTACGTTTGAGTAAGTATATTGCTTCCACTTACTCAGGCTCTCGTTTACAACACAGAAGAATAAAGAATTAATTAACAGAGTGCTACCAACCATGGGCAGGTAAAAATGTAATTCAGTTAAAAGGGGTGGGGAGAGAACATACAGACGATGAGTAAGAGAAAAGCATCACTATGAAATCATGAATTTTCTCTTGATTGTCCGTAAGCCCTCCCACTGTGCCCTTCACAAGCATGCAGTGTTCTCTAAGGAAGAACCTGTGAAATCTTTGGCAACAGTTTGAAAAGCAGCAGGTGGAGGCTGCCCAGTAGCAATGCCTGCCCTGCCCTGATGGTATGCTTCCAGAACACTCAACCCAGACGACCTCCCACAAAAACTACTCAATGTGTGCTGTGGGAATGAACTTTGGCCCTTTAGATCAGGTTTCATATGGACCTAGTACCTAGAAAGTTGTTCAAATGATAATATTAGATAAAATTAGAAGTCGTTGTACAAATTTTAAAAAGAAAACCTAAAAATCAATGTGCCCAATGAGCAATGTAAGAAGTGAATTAAAAATATGTCCAAAATGTTGAAGATCGAGGGGGAAAATAACACAAGCTAGATATTTTATGATCATAACATCCCTAAGGTAGTTAAGATAATATATCAACTAGACACTCCTAGGGGAGAATTGGAGTGGAGCTCAACTTAACAACTGTGTCACAGACTGATGGCATCTCCTTGGTGTCACAGCCTTTTTGTGTAAGGTAGACTCAGCAAAACCAACTCCTCTGTGGCTTTTCACCTTCTACAGGAGTGAATCTTGTATTCGATGCATCACTCTCCTCTTGCATCACCTGCCTATCCCAGGAGCTGGCAATGGACTACCAACCCTGGATTCCTTCAGCCCACTTCAGGCCTCTGAATCCACCAGCCTGTAACTCTGTTGCATCCGCTTTGTTCACCTGCTGCCATGAGCATCCACAAGTCAGGAGAAGCCTAACTTGAACCAGACTAGACTTGCCCATTTCAACAAGTGTAGAAAGTCGTTTTTGATGTAAATCTCTTTGTACAAACAACACATACAAGTATCACTGGTTTTGCTTCTCTACAGAAACCAACCTAACATAATCAATCCCATACATCTGAAATAGTAAAATTATATTGTAATGCCTCACTTTCCTATATTAAACAGATGTATGCTTTCTGCTAAAAATATGAAGGTATTTTAATTCCAACAATTCCAGTTTTTTTCCTAGGAAAATTTCCTTAACTTAAATTAAAATTTTTCTTCATAGTTTTTATTTTAATTCATCAAAATATGATTAATTCAGAAAGACAATTTCTCTTTAATTAAATACTACGTCACTGCTGCCCTTATTTGCTAACAAACGAGAACAAAATCTCTTATGGTAATTTCATATCAAAATAGAAACTTAACATTCACAAGTGTCAAAGACCCTTTCCTTGAAAGACCAGTCACAACTACAATGTTCCAACAAAATGACTCAGATTAACTGTGATGCACCCAAGGGGTATTCTTTCCCTCTTACGGGCTGGAAAACTCTCAGGAGTAGATTTGAGATCTTTCAGGAGCCTTATTTTCATGAGGCTTATCGTTCTCTTCAGGAGAATTTTACTACCATGACAACTAAAAAGAGTGTCCTCTAATTAGCTTGCTTTTGACCTGACCTCTTTCGTAATTTTCTACAGTAGAAACATCAGATCAAGTACAGGAACAGGATTAGGAAGAGTACTTCTAGAAATATTAAAGTTATAACTTGACAGAAGTACCAAATGAAAAAAAAATAAAGACATATTATATTTTTGCTTTGTTTCTAAAGCAAAATCACTCGAGCTATTTGTAGTGAAGCAAAGAAAGAAAACAATTAAAATCCTTGACCCTTCTCTACTTCTTAAAAGGAAGAAAAATGGTCAAATTAATCTACCAATGTTTAGAAAGATTCTGCTAATGTCTAAAGGATCATAATAGGTCACTCAAATAACCACCTTAAACAAGATGACAGGGAAAAAAAGGTAACCTGAAGAGTGACAACAGAATATAAAAACCTCTCAATACAGATAGGATTACAACATCCAAGAACAGAAAGAAATCATTTTGGCACAACAAGCTTATTTTCATACTACTAGACCAGTTCTTATAGCTAATTTAAGTTGTATTTCAGCATCTCCTCACAGAGGGGTCGAAGGGAGGATGTTAGTCAATCTGAGTGCAATAGTGAACTAGTGAGTCACACAATATACCTCTGTTCCCTGGAGACCTCCTCACCCCCCCCCCCCCACTATCATGACCTCAGTGCCGCCTCCCAATCTAGACTAGACGGGAGCATTTACATAGGTACAGGCAAGAGATAAAACTCACAACACATGGAACCCAGGAACAGGAATGGAAATAGAGACACCAAAGGGAAGGAGGACGTGGGGGAGAGGTGAGGAGGGAGGGGGGCACCGATTGCAATGAATGGCACATAGCCACATACACCCACCCAGTCAGGGGAAAGAACAACAGAAACCAGACGAGAAGGAAGACAGCAGTCTGAGATTTGAAAATAATTAACAATCTACACTCTATCGGGGGTCATGAGGGTTGAGATGGGGGGAACAGGGAGGGAAAAAAGGAGGAGCTGATCCCAAGGGCTCAATGGAAAGTAAATGTCTAGAAAAGAATGATGGAATATATGTACGAATAAGTCAGATACAACTGATATATGGTTTGTAACAGGAGTTGTAAGAGTCCCCCCAAAATGATTTTAAAAACCCCAACAAAACAATAAATAAAATAAATGAGACAATATAAGCAAAAAAGTATGGTTTCAAATGTGAGATGTGCAAATAAAGATTACCTGTACACAGGTAATCAGTGTTGGCTCACGCATACCACAATTTCTATAGCAGATAAAATAAAATACAATAATCTTATCACTTATTTAATGGGCTCAAATATGTCGGCAATAGCACAGGCCATGCATCATTTCTATTATACATATGGTCACAATGGGTGGGAGCAGATTCAGTGGGTAATATTATTTTTTTAACACTATTGTAATAGCTTAAGCTGTCTCTCTGCCCCCATTCTTGACTTTCTACATGTCTTCTCCAGAGTAGCTTGTTCTTTTCAAAATCCGGAACGTAGCTCCTTTCCTCAAAAGTCTTGACTAGCTTCCAAATGTTCTCAGGAAAGTATCTTCTAAAAGGCCATGCCTGATCTTAACTCTGTCTATCTCTGATGAGTCAGGACTGACTCGATGGCAGTCGGAGCTCCCTTCAAAGCTGCTAGCAATGCTTGAAACCCTCTGGCACGGCTTTTAAGGTTTTGTGCCATTGTGGTTTAAAACTAGAAAAATTTACGTATAAAATTAAGACCTTTTCACTTTCCTCTCCTCATGAGTTAGGTTTACGGTGTCTAGCTCTATGCCTCATCATATTTTAGCTGTAGCCGTATAAATTCCAGTTGAAGATAAAGAAAATTAAAACTCTACAAGATCCAAAGTACAACCTGATGTGTATTCCTCCTGAATTTTGAAAAGATCTCAAGAACAGATTTGATGCGCTAAAGACTAATAAAAGAAAACTTGATGAGCTGTGGAATGACATCAAGATCATTATCTATCAGTGAAGGAAAAGGTCCTTAAAAGGCAAGAAAGAAAGAAAAAACCAAAGTGGATGTCAAAAGAGGATGAAACTGGCTCTTAACCACAGAGTAGCTAAGACAAATGAGAGAAATAATTTAGTAAAAAAGCTGAACAAAAAATGTCAAAGGGCAGGTTCGAGAAGATAAAGTATTATAATGAAATATGCAAAGACCTAGAATGCAAAAAAAAGGGAAAGAAAAATAACATGCTCAGCATATCTTAAAATGAAAGAACAAGAAAAAATTCAAGTCTCAAATTACAACATTTCAAGATTCTACAAGCAAAATATTGACACAGAAAACATCAAAAGAAGATAGAAACAACACAGTTACTGTATCAAAAAGAACTAGTACACATTCAAATTTCAAGAGGTAGCATTTGACCAAGAATCACTAGTACTGACGGAATGAGTTCAAACTGCACTGAAATGTTAGCCAAAAATAAGGCTCTATCTAGGAACTGATAGTATACCAATTGAAATGTTTCAACAAGCTGATGAAGCACTAAAAGCACTCACTCATCTACGTTTATATTTTAGCTGGTGTATTAATTATAAATATTTGAGAAACAGTAAGATTTTTTCTTTTTCTAGGAAATGATGTGTTTAGAACATTACCTGTATATAGTAGAGAGGTTGAGTGAGCACAGTATATGGAATGTAAATAGCTGAAGTCATTCTAGAGAGCTATTTGGCAATACCCAGTAAATTTTAAATGCCCAAGCCCTCGTGACTCAGTGAATCAATACTGTGGGGCTCACATGTGACCTCCTCTGGCTTCAGAAGGGAGAAGGAGAACCCAAGTCCACCCCACCTTAAGCTCTCACTTTTCAACTTCCCTTGTCAGGTCCCTAGGTAATTATTAATCCAGTTACTGACTCTATAGATTTAGTGCTCTTTAATTTTAGATGAGAAAAAAACATACAAAACAAATTCAAGAGTCTCCCACCCAAAAAACAATGATGATCAAAAAAAAAAACAACCAGAAAAAACCTCAACTGAAAAGCATAAGGGGAAAAAAATGAGCTGATACCAAGGGCTCAAGTAGAAAGAAAATGTTTTGAGAATGATGATGGCAACAGATAGACACATGTGCTTGACACAATGGGTGTACATATAGATTGCGATGAGTTGTACGAGCCCCCAATAAAATGATTTATTTTAAAAAGAAAATAAGAGGAAAAAACAAAAGAAAGCATAAAGTATTAGAAACTAGAACAAATTAAAATGGACCAAAAGGGAAATCAAATGATAAGATATTACATTGTTTTAATTTCCATTTCCATGATAAACCGTGAGGTTGATAAACAACATCTTCAAATGCTTATTTGCTATGCTTGGACATTTTCTCCTAAATGAATTTTAGAATCGGTTTGTCAAACTCCACAATTCTGCTCGATATTTTTATTGGAATGACACTGAATTTATGATTAGTTAGAGAGAACTGGCATGTGCTATTACGATTATTCATCCACGAGAACACTGTTATTTCTCTGTTTGTTCTGGTCATTTTCATACAATAATCTTGAAGAGGAGTCCTGTGGGCACTATGGTTTTAGGCCTTGGGCTGCTAATCCGAAGCAAGGTCAGCAGCAGTGCAAACCACTCGAGAGATGAGCCTGCCTGCCCCAGGGCAGGTGAGCAGTCTCAGAAACCTTCGATCAGATGGCATTGAGTCAGAATTGACTTGATGGCAGTGAGTTTGGTTTAAGGTTTATGCTAAATAAATCCTTCCTATGAAATATTAAAACAAAATCTTAAAAAAAATGATTGAGACATTTCTACTCCACACGTAAGGTTAAAAAAATTAACAAAGAAAAATGATTATTTAAAATTCATATACTTTATGGGTTAGGGATTATAACAAATGTAATAGATCATTCTTTAGAAGGCAAAAACAAAACCTCATTACACTACTTAAACTTTTAAGCTTAGAAGGCCAGCATCTTATTTATTTTAAAAGATTGGTTTTATCTTTTTAAAAAAAGAATTTTCATCTTTTAATTAAAAAATAATAATTAAAAATCAATCAAAAAGAATTTGCAATGGAGACCTCTCTGAGTTCCAGAAAGTGCATCAACTGAAAACTTTCATTTAAGTTTTTATTATCTTTCATCTGGTCAACTCCAACGACCTTCTAATTCATGACTTAAGCGGTTCGTCTTTTCTATTTGTAAAGTGCCACTAGAATGGCTTTTTAAGTCACAGACTGGATCCCCTCACACCTCTGCCAAAGAGCAAGCTATTTTCATGAGACGACAGTATCTAGGGGTGTGGGGAGAAGAGTAAAAATCAATAAGAATGGCATTCAAAGTCTGTCATAATCAAGCTCCTCTATAACCTTATTTTCTCAAAATTTCCCCTCTTCTCACCTATTCTCCAGTCTTTCTGAATAGGCACATGTTTCACTCCAGAACAAACTCAAATACACCTCTTCATTTCAATCTCATACTCCTTGCCTCTTTTAGGAGCCAGGAGGAAAAATTAAGCTCTATATACTACAGATTTACATAGCACAGTGTTTACACTGCTGTCACATAAAGCATTCATTAACATAAAGGAGTATTTACTTATATATTGTCATATAAAATAGTTCTGATGGGCCAGGCACTTCAAACAATTATTTGTGTCTACTAGAATGTAGGGCCCATGGGTTCAGTAATCATATTCTTGTTCATCTTGGTATTTACTATAAGAGTCAACACAAAAATTTCAATTTATCGACTTAACAAATTTTACCTAAGTCTCATATAACTTTAAGCATATTTTTACTATTTCCAAAGCGAAAATGGGCTAAGAGATTAGGACTGGAAACCATGCTTTAGGTAGTTCTATCTCTAATTTTCTCTTTACTGACCTTGAAAATAGTTTAAGTTGTCGTGACCTCAGTTAGAATAGTCCTAGAGACACCAAGTAACCAAATTATAGCAATAACTATTTTTAATGCCAGCACCTCACATCCTTTAGTAAATTCAATTTTACACTACTTTAGCAAAGTAACAAATACCTTTGAAACTTAAAATTATTTTAAAAATCAGAAGTTCGAATACAACATGTCTGTTTCCACTTCTACAAGTACAATTTAAGTCCTCCTGAAGTTGGGAGAGTGTGAGAATAGCCCCTTCTTTAAGTCTATCATTTTTATCTCACTAATATATTTGAGAAATGTGATATTAAAAAAAGAAAATAAAATTTTAAATTGCTCTGTAGGTATATGAAAACATTGGGAAGAACTAGGAGAATATGCATGCTAAAAGTGAATGAGAGTTTTAAGAAATGTTAACAGCACACAACTGTAGTTAATTAAAAGGAACTTGAAGTAGGCTTGGCGATCTGCGCAGTTGCAGTAAAATAAGGGTGAGGAAGGCCAGAAACAGCCTCTTCTGAGTCAATAAGTAAGCAGGAGGGCTTCTCCTTGCACAATACCTAAGCATACACTGTTATTTTGCGATGTCTAGAAGTAGAAGGAAAAATTTAAAGGCAAGATGCAATTAAGTTTTGCTTTTGGATACAGAAAAGTCAAACATCCTTTTAGGCAGAGAAAGGAGACACAGAGACAAACAAGGTTTCAAAAGAGGATGGGATCAGGGAACAAATTAAAGACTTTGCATCAGACGAGAGTCCAGTTTGGATGGGCTTATTTTTTGTCCACTGGTCTAATTCTCAAAAAAAAAAAAAAAAGAACCAAATGGCCAAACGATCTCAAATATAATGGAGCAATGGTATCAATTATTACCCCCCAAAATTATCTAACTTAAAACTGAAAACATTCTAAGAGTGCACCGTGCAGCCAGATAAACCAAATAATAACATTAAAATAACCACCACCAGGCTGTATACATTGCAACCAATGACACAGAATAATTTTTATATAAATTATTGATTGGGAAAATTAATCTGCTATGTAAACTTTCACTTAATGCACAATACAATGGCACAAAAACTAGAGTCAGGTGAGGCTATTTCTACAATCATTTCAGATGATCCGAGCACACAGAAAGTAGCCAGGGTTCTTTCTGCAATCAAAAGAAACAAATTTTGGAACAAGGAAAAGTTTATTCATCTCTTAAGGCTAAGTAACTATGAGGGGCGTTCAAGAAATGACCATAATTAACTTGATGGCCGTGGGTTTTATTCTGTTCTGTTCCTGGTTTCTATTTTTAAAGGACACATTTAAAGGACAAAGCTTTAACTTACTGGTAGGTGAGCTACTTGTGGAAGACTACTTCCCCGCGTATTAAGAAGACTAACACGTTCTGCTACTTTGGCTGCTCTGAACGCTCCATTCGTAAAAACTGCTATATCTACTCAAAGATCTTTGATGTCTTATCAACTATAAATAATATACTTTAGCATGTCATCCCTGAGGTAGGTGAGCTGGAGAAATTAACACTATACGTAAGCATCTGTCAAATTAGTCTTAGGACTTGAGAAAAAAACTTGGTAAGGGAAATAGTAAAGAAACACCCCACAAATTATTTCTTCCTTTGAGAGTTTACCATCTAATTGGGGTAATGAGACACACAGAAAATTACTTAAGACCCTACTCAACATATTTGAGGGAACAAGGGCTGATTACATTACCAACAACCAGCAAAGGGTATTGAGCAAAAGCTGTTTGCCACTTATATAATAATGCACAGGTCAGTGGTGGTTGCTGAGAGTTGATACAGCTCAATTCATGGTCAGCAACATCATTATTTCATGCCCAGCCACTCTCCAGCATGTCTGTACAATTGACAGTTATCTAATGCCTAAAGAGGCAGCAGTAGTGGTCAATCAGTGTCCTGGTGGCATACTGGTAACATGTTGGTCTGTGATCCGAAAGGTCAGCAGTTCAAAGCCACCAGCCAATCAGTGGGAGAAAGACAGGGCTCTCTACTCCTATAAACAGTTAGTTTTGGAAACCCAGAGGGACAGTTCTACTCTCTCCTTAGGGTCACTATGGGCTGGCATCAACTCGATGGCAGGGAGTAGCGGTAGATCAGTGGTAGAACTCTCACTCTCCTTGCAGGAGGTCTGGATTCAATTGCTAGCCAACCTACTGTCAGTAAAGCCATGTTGCTGCATGTCGTTGACTACTGCTATCATGCTGAACAGGTGTCAGCAGAGCTTCCTTCCAGTGGTAGGGCTAGGGGGAAAAAAGCCTGATGATCTATTTCTGATAAATCAGCCTATCGAAATGCTACAGACCATGATGACCTGATTCTGTTGTGTCTGGAGGAGCCATGAATTACGGGTGGATTTGATGGCAGCTAACAGCACCACCACTTAAGGGAAGTTACTTTGGTTTATAATTGATTTAACAACCCTTAAGAATTACACTCAGGCAATCTATTTACTTCCTACAATTTGCAAGTAAATGTACAATATCCACATACTACCTCTGCTCACTTCTGACGTGTTCATATGCCTTAAGCAACATATTTGTTGTTTACAAAAGTGTGGAAACAGAGTAGGAGAGCTCAAGTTCAAAGAAGCACAGCTCCCTAAGATAATAAGCTTCCGAAATATTTATAAAAAAACTAAGAAAATTAAAGAAATAAGCTAAAAACAAAAAAACCTAAAAAAATACGAAATAATGTTGAATAAAAGTAAATGAAAGGCCTATTTTTTAAAGATTAGAAGCCTGCTCAGTGACTTTACATAGAATCATAAAGTTACAGTATTCTAAAAGGGACCTTCATAAACCACGACAGACCTAATCAGAGAATTGCTGCGAAAGTGCCTCTAAAACACTGACAATTTCATGAAGTCTCAGACGAACCTGTTCTTTACAATAAATAGACAACTTTGAATGGGAAAGATGAATGTCATTAATAATACAAAGCAAAGGAAGGAGAGCTTCCAACTATAAGAGTTCTTACAATTAGTTATACAAACACCCCCATAGTAAGCTATAATACATTACATAAAAGCCTCAGGGAGAAAACAACAGTCATCTAGTTTGTTCATCAACACTAAGGAAACAAAGAGGACTGGAGAGATAAGCCAGTGGAGACCCTAAAAGGAGGACTTCTTTAGCTAAAAGCAGATAGACTGTCTTGAAATAAAATTCCATCTGGGGACCCTTTTGTCACGCAGCCCAGATTCAATAAAGGAATATTTTCCAAAGTGGGTCGTATCACCCCCTAGGGGCTGCTGGACTGACTGATCCAAGGGGAAGTGGGGGTGCAAACGAAGGTATCTACACTTAACCTCAATTACAGGCTATGGTACAAAAGTTTTTAATTACTGGGGAGCAGGTAGTGGTACCGGGAAAAAAATGTCTTCTTCTGAAAAGAGGGATGGTAAGTCAAGTAAGTTTGGGAACCTAAACAATAAAGGGTAATATTAAAACAACTGAAAGGTCATTAAATATAAGAATATAAAATAAACCAGATTCATAAAACTAAAATGACATTTACTTATCAACTCAAAACCATGTACCATAATTACTGGTTTGAATTGATGTTTTAGGCTGCACATAAAAACATTTTCTATGGGTTAGTTTTTGGATGTAGTCAAGTTACCATGTTTTGTTTTGTTTTGTTCCATGTGTTAAATCTAAAATATACATTTTAATTTCAGAGATAGGATAGTGTACGTTATTTGTTTGTTTGTTTTTTGACTAAAAGGCAAACTTGATAACCTCACATATCCCGAAACTTAGGCCAAAGCAAGTAGAGAAAATCCTTATTCTAGGAGATAGTAAATTAGGATAGAAAAGGTTTTTCACATGTTATTTAGTGTTATAGTACAGCAACCAACAATATAATGGGCTTCTTACCTATCAATATTGGAGAGGTGTTTGTCTTCAACTACAGAACATCTGGTAATTTACACACAAGGAAATACTAAGACTCTATATACTAACCTGGCCCAGTCCAGGCATACCTCCTCCAAGTCTAAGAAGTCTGTCCATATTTCTGGAAAACAGAAACAAAGGCAAATGTTCCTAGGTACAAAAGTGTTTGCTCAATTGCTATCTATATAATTCACCTTCAGTCACTCAGTATGTCAAAAATATTGGTGGTAATTACAACACAACATCAGACTTCCTGTTAATTAACACCACATATTAATTCAAGAAGCTGTCTTCCATGCTAATTAACAGACCTTATTTTACTGCTTTGGTTTTGGGTTATCCCCAGTTTTAAAGACAAGCAATCTTAGCATACTTTCAAAACTTTGCTATCATTAAGTTAATTATATTTTCTTATTGTTATCTAATAAAGTACCAGAATGAGAAAAAAGTGCCTAAAATGCTTATCATATGTATGATTGAATTTCCTTCACTTTGTCCAGAGTGTACAAATAAAAGTCCTCACTTTTAAATTAAATTTTAACATCCTCATTAGTAAGTTCTGTGCTAATTAACTTACAGCTTGTCAGTTATCATCAAAACTACATGTGAAAGACATTGTGAGCAGATTATAGATCTCTGAATTAGCATCAAAGGCTTTTTAAAAACAAACTCATTATTCCTAAAGAAATACTATAAAGTAAACATTAAATGCATTAAGATAGTGTTCTAGAACCTACACGGATATTTTTGGCTATTTTAGATGTTGAAGCTACATACACCTTTTTCACTAAGGAACATTCAGCTGGTGTTCTCAAAAAGCATTTCAGAGTTAGTCAATACTTACATGATTAACTCTGAAATATCACTATGATTTAATATTTATGTCTTAAAAAGCCATAGAAGACATTCTAATATGCTTGAAAAACTCAAAGTAAGAAATCAAAGGAAGGAAATAATAAGCATAAAAAAGAGAAATTAAATGATAAAATTAGTAGCTATAGAATTAGACACTTTAAAATGACAAAAACAAAACTCATTAAAATTCTCAATGGCTTAGTATTCCTACATGTCAGAAAATAGTATTACTACAAATTGTATAAATTATGAAGGTAAGCCGAAAAGTATCACTACAAAATTAGAGAAACCTTTATTTAATAAAAGTATCGAAATATGAAGTTATAATTCCTGAAAACATCCTCCATCTACTCTTCTGAAGGCTGTGTTTCCAAGAATTATGCACTCTTTGATTTGCACCAAGACAACATGTTCTTTTTCCATGTTCTTTGAGGTTGTGGGAGAAGATGAAATCTTAAGGGGTAAGTAAGATCAAGGATCTTACAGAGTACTGTGGATGCAACAGTTTCCCGAAGAATGAGCATATTCATTTTTGTAATAGAAAACACTTCCTTGATACAACTTTCCTGGTTTGTTTTTTTAAAACCCATAGTCTTCCATATTCTTAAAACTCTCATTAACAAATCCCCAGCAGTTCCCTGTTTTATATAAGGAAATCTTATCAAGAGTATCCCTTTGGGATCCTAGTCTTCTGAGCCTTAAATTTAACTGGCCAATCAGATCCCCTTGGATGGCATTGTTTTGAATGGACCTTGTTCTTTGGCTCCTATTGGTAAACTCAAGACTCATCCCCAACTACAATTTGTACCACAAAACTGTCTTTATCAATCAATCTTACAAAAAAAAAGACTGATGGAGAGGATTAGCTCTTTGAGATAGCATATCTTTGTTTATCACTTTTGGTACCCATGAGCTGGAAGTCTGCAGAGGCCAAGATTGTCACTTGAAATATAAAAAAGCAAACCAGGTGAGATACCAACTTCAGTAGCTATCCCCATCGATGGGAACTCTATATATAGTCTCCTTCCACCAGTGCTGGACTTTGGTCATAGTTTCTTCTTTCATTGAGGTAGACTATCTTCCCTCTGTTGCACCCGGAAAGTCCTTTCTTAAAATGTCCGATCCATCTACAAAAGGTTTGGCTGTGTGTCTTTCATTTATGTGGGAACAGCATTCCTAAAATCTTGCTGCAAAGCTTCAGGTAATTGCAAAGATGTCTGCTTGAGTTTTGTTAAAAACCTGTTATTAGTCCTGACCTCAAAACACTTTTTTCTATAGCACAAAAATTATCATGTTTTTGAAGGCATCATTATTAAACTAAGACAAGTGTATTGCTGAGAGAACTTGGCTATAGCCCTTTACTGATCACAGACACATGTTTACACACGTTAAGTTTGGAGAAAACCTGTACATGTATGAACTAGAATTCTAGTAAGAATACTTTTTTGACCTACCCTCATAGGTGCCAACTGATTAGTTCAGTCATTTGTCGGTGCTTTTTTGCTAGGTAGGGCCACTATAGGAACGAAAATCTAATCATGTGCTGTGCTATCACTAGTCTATTCATGTTTCCGGGATTCTCCTGACAATTAAATTCTGCTAAATTTTAACAATTTTAATATTGCAAACTTTTATCAAGCCCACATATAGAAAAGTGGACATAGTATACAGTAATGGAACTTTTACAGTTTGAACACTCCCCTTGATTAAGAAACATCAGCTCCAAAAAAGCTCTCTCCTGCTCCCTTTCCAGTCTCTACCACCTCACGAAGACGGTATTCCAACCTCTTAATGGCATACGTTAGTTCTGTGAAGCTTACAGTTTGTATACATGAAATCATGTACCTTTTGTACCGGCCTAAGTTGTGAGAGTCACAATGGATAAATTCATCTTAAAAAATTTTAAAGCTAAAAAAAACTCAATAGGATACAACTTTTGCCTCACAACCTTATTAGCTCATCCTTCCAAGGCAACATTTAAAAATAAGATATCCACCAAATTCTCATTAAAATTCCTCAACTCAAATATGCCATTTAATACATAGCACTTTTGTAAAGGCTGCAAAAAGGGGGGGAGGGAACCCTGTATATTTTTAAATGTTAAAAGACTGTTCTCTAGAATATATTACCAAAAGAGTAAAAATATTCATTTGGACCATTTCAAGCTTACAACGTTAAAGAACTAATGGAAATAAACAACAGCATCAAGTATACTAGGCCAAAGCTGATTCCCAGCTGTGTTCCGTTTACCCATTTCCCCTGTGTTGTTTCTGATGACTTTACACAGACTCCAGATGCTGTGAATATACATGAGCAATGTGGGGAGCAGAGGGAACAAAAATCTGGCAGGTCAAATTTGTGTTTTTAGCAAAATTACATTTCTCAGAAAACAGATGAAAAAAATTAACAGACTAAAACATTTAAGGTAAGAAAACCAAGTTCAATAAAAATACTAACATTTGAAAATTAAACACTACTTTTACAAGAATAAGACACAATGCTAACTCTCTCAAGTAAACTTTCATGAACACTTGGCTTATCTATCATAAAGATTCAATTTAAACTTGGCACATTTTCATAACATTTCTATATTATTTTCTGAGAGAATGAGTTGAGTAAAATAAATGTTTAATTCTCACCTGGTCAGTAAATACAACTCTTGAGGTGTTAATTTGTTGAATTTTATAAATTTCTGCTTAGCTTAAGTTCTTGCTAATTCTGGCAGACGTATTTTTTCCAAGGTTTTATTCCCTCTCACCTAAAAAGAAGAAAAATATATTTTGATATTTCAGATGAAAATTATACTGAAAGCTTTAAAATGAAGAAAAAAAATCCTAAAAAGGAAAGAGGTAAGAATTGATGTTTAATGGTTTAGTAAAGTATAACATGATCTACCACCCAATAGTAGTAGATAACCATGTGTGATTAACCTTGAGTACTTACTAACCAGGCATCAAATTTTAGTTCCCAAGTTTCATTTTTTATCACTGCCAATCAGGTGTAAGAACTGGCATTTCATGACTTTTAGACATCTTTCCTTGTAAAGGTCTTCTAAAGAACAAAGATAGCATTTACTTATTTGTAAAAATAGAAAAAATTTTATTTTATCATGCAATGATGTATACTACTACAATTCTATGCTGTTTTATGGAATCCTTGTGGTGTTATGTTTTCTATATCTTGAGTCAGTGTTTCTGTTTCTCTCTCTCTCTCATTCACTCACTCACTCACTCACTCACTCACTCACTCACTCACTCACTGCAATTAAGTCGATTCCAACTCCTAGAAAACCTAGAGGGCAGTGTAGAATTGCCACTGTGGGCTGCCACAGTAGAATGCATCGGATTTTTCCCATGGATTGGCTAGGTGGTTCAAGCTACTTCCCTTGTGGTTTGCAACACAACGACTAAGCAACTACACCACTATGGCTCTTCATATCTTGAATAAACTTTATTTCATCATCCCAGAAATTATTTAACTTTTCTACTGAATTATTTCCAATGACAATGTGTGTATGTGTATGCAACAACAACCAAAAAAGAAAATGGAAAAAATGAGAACTGCTTGGAATGCAATTTTCAAATAAATTACAGCTAATGTATGCTGTCAGTTTTCTTTAAAAAAATCATTTTATTGGGGGAGCTTACAACCCCTATCACAATCCATATATACATCAATTGTATAAAGCACATTTGTACATTTATTACCCTCATCATTCTCAAAATATTTGCTCTCCATGTAAGCCCCTGGCATCAGCTCATTTTCCCCCTCCCTCATGAACCCTTCATAATTTATAAATTATTATTTTGTCATATATCACACTGCCTGATATCTCCCTTCAACCACTTTTCTGTTTTCCGTCCCCCAGGGAGGAGGTTACATGTAGATCCCTGTAATCGGTTCCCTCTCTCTACCCCACTCTCCCAGTATCAGCACTCTCACCACTAGTCCTGGAGGGATCATCTACCTGCCCTGGATTCCCTGTGTTTCCAGTTCCTATTTGTACCAGTATACATCCTCTGGTCTAGCCAGATTTGTAAGGTAGAATTGGGATCATGATAGTGACGGGGGGTGGGGGAGGAGGAAGCATTTAGGAAATAGAGGAAAGTATGTAAATATATTCATATATGAGGATGGGGAAATAGATTTATGTGCATATATTTATAGGTTTAGTATTAGGGTAGCAGATGAACATTGAGCCTCCACTCAAGTACTCCCTCAATGCAAGAATATTTTGTTCTATTAAACTGGCATTCCATGATGCTCACCTTCCGTACACGATCGCTGAAGATAAAGAGGGTGCATAAGCAAATGTGGTGAAGAAAGCTGATGGTGCCCGGCTATCAAGATACAGCATCTAGGGTCTTAAAGACTTGAAGGTAAACAAGCATGGAAGCACACCAGCCTGTGTGATCATGAAGTGCTGAAGTGACCAGTTATCAGGCATCAAAGAAAAAAAAATCCTATCATTGTATGCTCACCTCCCCGATACAACTGCTAAAGACAAATGGGCGCAAAAGCAAATGTGAAGAAAGCTGATGGTGCCTGGCTATCAAGAAAGATAGCATCTGGAGTCTTAAAGACTTGAAAGTAAACAAGCGGCCATCTAGCTCAGAAGCAACAAAGCCCACATGGAAAAAGCACACCAGCCTGTGTAATCACGAGGTGTTGAAGGGATGAGGTGTCACACATTAAAGAACAAAAAAAATCCTATCATTGTGAATGAGGGGGAGTGCAGAGTGGGGACCCAAAGCCCATCTGTAGGCAACTGGACATCCCCTTACAGAAGGGTCGCGGGGAGGAGACAAGCTGTCAGTTTTCTTAGGAGCCCTGAGGGCACAGAAGTTAAGGTGCTCTGCTGCCAATGGAAAGTACAAACAAGGTTTAAGCTCACCAGTCACTCCAGGGGCTGGGTAGGGGAGGGCAGGAGAAGGTGCGTTGATGTGGCAGTCTGCTGCTGTAATGCTTTACCTCTTTTGAAACCATCTGAGGCAGTTCAACTTCTTGGTTGTCATGAGTCGAAATGAACTCAATGGCAATGGATTTGGTTTGGGTTTATCAGTTTTCTTATTGTGTTGCCCAAAGCATGACTGTGCCTTTCAAGAAGGAATGAAAAACCAGATAAGATCTTTATAGTTTCTCTTTTTAGCTTTCACTGCACCCATTTGAAAATTCAGAATTTTTAATTTTCCAACCAAAATAATAAAGAAAAGTGGCTGAGAAACCAGAAAATGAATACAAGGAAATAGGTAACAGTATTCTATTTTTTAAATTAATGATATATACCACAGCATTATGTACATTCTGAATCCAAATCTAGTGGTGCTGTGGATTGGGCACTGGACTGCTAATTACAAAGCTGGAGGTTCAAACCTACAAGCAGCTCCTTGGGAGAAAGATGAGGCTGACTGTGTCCCAAGAGATTTAAAGTCTCAAAATGTGTACGTAAGGTCGTTATGAGTTAGAATTGATTCAATGACAGTCTTATGGAATGAGCCCTGGTGGCACAGAAGGTAAAGCGCTTTGCTAACTAAAAAAAGGTCATCAGCGGCTCTTAGGGAGAAAGATGCAGTAGTCTGTGTCCTGTAGGTTCACTACAAATCAGAATTAACCTGACAGCAATAGTGTTTCCTTGACCACATTATGCACAAGAATTATACACTGTGAAGATTATGCATCCTTATGAGAGCATTCTAGATGACTTTCCTCAAACTTAAAAATCAATGGGTGAACAATATATTTCTAACTTAGGATCATAAAGGAAATGTGATATTCTCATCTAGACAGCCAATCAATAAGGACTTTGCACAATATTTTAATGCTATATGCCAAGTCCAGTTGAGCTACTAACGGTAAGGTCAGAAGTTTAAAACCACCAGCTGTTCCATGGAAGAAAGGCAGGGCTTTCTACTCCTGTACAGTTACAGTCTCTGAATTTCACCTAAGACTCTAAGCTAAGGTGTAGCTCCAGCCTGAGTTGGCATCGACTCGATGGCAGTGAGCGAAGCCCAATTAGAGATTTATTTGAAATCTAGAATTGAGCTTTCCTAGATGGAAATGTTCTAAGCTTATGTATTATGGCTGATAAAGTCAATTACATATTACATACAAAGAATATTGCGCATTGCAAATCAAAAGCAAGAAAATGCAAAAAATACGTATTTATATTTACTATCCTTAAGAGTTTAACTTTGTAGTACAGCTGTTTTTCACAATGCCTTTACTTTTACTCCTATAAATGGTAAAGTAGCTTTAAAAAGACCCATTGACTAGGTCCACATGGAAGAAGCATACCAACCTATATGATCCAAGGATTTTAAGTATTATAATGCAAATCTGAAAGAAGGAATGGAATCAGAGTTTAAATTGTGAAGTCCTGGTTTGCAGAAAGTTATGGATGACAGTGGAAACCCACAATCCATTTGCAGGATCCACACATATATTAAGCCTCTAGTGATTTCCCTCTTTCCCTAGCTGAGGGATGTGACTAACCTGGTTATCAGACAGAGGGTTTTATAGTACAGAGAATTACAGTAGATTAAAAAGTAGCATCTGATTTGGTCCCCTTTTTGACACATTTAAAAGTTCTAGCAGTTAAAAAAAAGTGAAGGGGAAATGCATTTAGATGACTCGTCCAGTGAAAACCCCCTGAATATAGACCAGAGATGAGAACTGCCTTGCTATGATATCCTAGACGGCATCATTTTTTTTCTGTTGTTAGATTTTTGACTCTTAGTTTGTATTTTTTAATGTTTTATTGGCACATGGAAATCCAGTATGCGTTAATCTATACAGACAGTAACTGGATTAATGGTTCCTTAGTATTATGATGGAGGGGGTAGTTGGGGTGGGGGGGGAGGGAAGCTAATAACAATGATTAAAAGAAAAAAGAACAGTGTGGGAATTGCACCTGACCTGATCCCACCACACCGAGGCAGAGCACTGCGGGAGTGCAGTGGAACAGCAAGGGAATGGAGTGGCAAGGTCCCCAGGGAATGCTGAAAGTGGACTTTGGGGCCAAGGCGTGGTGCCCCAACAGACTGGACTGGAAAACGCTCCTAAGGGCCAGCAAACGATCCCTGAACTAACTACAAGCTTTTCTCTTGTGGAAAAAAAAAAAGAAAATGTTCTAAAATTGATCATGGTAATGACTGTACAACTCTTCATATGACTGAGCTATTGAATTGTATGATATCTGGATTATGTCCCCAAAAAACTGTTAACAACAACAACAACAAAAAAAACACCCCACTAGACCCAGGGTAAACAGTGATGGGTATTTTCCATGGCATACAAAGGTTAAGAGCAAGGGCTATACAGTGAATGTGCCAGGATTCAAATTCAGGCTCTCACATTTACTACACCTATTTCATTGGGCCAAGTACCTCTCTTAAACTTAGTCTCAACTGCAAAAATGGTGAAAATGAAAACATCAACTTCAGAGTCTGGCTTAGAAGATTAAATAACCCACTGAAAAAATATATCACCCTTGACAAAGGAAGTAAACAATGAATGCTCCCAACTGCCATCGGCACTACCATTCCACCACTTTGTGATTCCACAGTCCCAGTTGCCCACTTAGTGAGTTTCAAAACAATGAGCACATTCCAGCTAAATTAGCCATACTGTAAGGAGAGACTTGCATTCTGCAGAATTTAGAAAAGAGTTTCAAAAACTTAACATGTAAGATATAAAAAAGAGCACTTCTAATTCTTGGCATTAAATGCAACATTTTAAAACTGGTTTTATTGGTTTTTCTACTTATCAAAAAGCAGAGGATTCCAGAGCTCATATATACCTAACTGCTTAGAACACTATCAGGCAATATAAATAAGTGTTTAAATAGACCAATTACAATACCATGTATGCAATAAAGTTTACAATGATAACTAGAAAAAGCAGTACAAGTAGCACATTTTCAAAAGGTTGATCATGTCCACTTTTTATCTCCAATCTGATATAATATCTAATTAGAACCTTAGCTACATATACTAATCATGTTTCATTTCAAATAAACGTATTCTCCGGAGGCTGGGGTACGGTGGGGGGTGGTGTAAAAGGGAGACAATGAGTCCAGGAAGAAATAGAATGTTTGGAAACTGTGTATGCAATTGTACAATACTGCTTGACATGACTGAACTATAGAATGATATATATATAATATATATTAACTCCCAATTAATAATAATTTTCAAAGTTATTTTTAAGATATATAGAAACCATATGCAGATTACCCTATGGAGCAGATCTGTCAAAAGTTTAATCTGGGTGTTGAAATCAAGTTGTTGTTTTTTTTTCCTTTTTACTTTTCAATCTTTTCAAAGGACAGTCAAAACCAAACAAACTGCCACTGAGTCAATGCCGACTCATAGCGACTGTATAGGACAGGGCAGAACTGCCTATTTCCACACTGTAGTTCTTTCCAGGAGTATAAATCCCAGTCTCTGTCGAGTGGAGCAACTCACAATTTCAAATTGTTGACCTTGGAGCTAGCAACCCAATCTGTAACCACTGCACCACCAGGGTCCCTTACAAGGGAGAGTGGTCTTTCAACAATTAATAAAACTCAAGTAGAATAATAAGACTTATAATGATTAAAGTTGATCATTTTTATTACCTAATCCATGCTGGAATTATTAAACATCATTATTTCTTAGGTTGATATTAAATCCTTTTAAAATTACCCTGTATTTTTTAATCTCACTGTATTCCTCTACTCTGATTTGTAGAAAATAATTAGGAACTTCTTACGTTCACCTTTTCAAAGGCTTTCTTATATGAAAGAAATAAAAAGATTAGACTTGGTTTTATATGCAGGATTTTAAAAACATGATTTTCTCCAGATTAGAATAGTGAGGGGGAAATTATAGTGTACCTCCTAATGATGGCATCCGAGTAAAACTTTTAGACTACTAACTTGTATATGGAATCCCTAGGATACAAGTAGCTAATGCATTTGGCTACCAACCAAAAGGTTTGAAGTTCGAGTCCACTCAGAGTTACCTCCAAAAAAAAAACAACAACTGGTGATCTACTTCTGAAAATCAACAATTGAAAACGCTCTAGAGCAAGTTCTATTCTGACACACCTTAGGTGGCCATGAGTCAGAATCAACTCCTGGTAACTGAAGTGCATGAACTTTGTGTGTAAAATTGCACAGAAATAGGGTACTAAAAAATTAGTGGTTTGCACCAAAAGAATTTAGAATGTACTTGAAAAGTATGACACAGCCCCTCAAAAATATGGAAAATGAACAGAATGTCATAATCCAAGCCAAACTCACGGCCATCGATTTGATACAACTCAGAGCAACCAATAAGGACAGAGTAGAATGATCCCGTTAGTTTCCAAGACTGTTTACCGGAGCACAACACCCAGTCTTTCTCATGAGCAGAGGTGGTGATCTCGAACTGCAAACCTTGTGGATCACAGCCCAATGCGTAGTAACCACTGCCACCAAGGCTCCATGAATGACCTAATACCCCCATTCCCACACCCCAACCCAAAAAATAAGGAAAGTGAACAAGTAAAAACAGACTGAGGGGAAATTTCAGGTACTATGTTGGATAAGGGACTCATCTCTAAAATTTACAGAAAACTTGAACCCCTCATCAACAAAAAGACAAATAATCCCATTTAAAAATGGGTACAGGACATGAACAAGCACTTCCCCCCAAAAGTGTTTAAATTGCCAACAAGCAATATGAAGAAATGCTTGCAACTACTAGCCATTAAAACCCAACCCACTGCCATCAAGTAGATTCTGACTCTTAGTGACCTATAGGACAGAGTAGAACTGCTCACTAGGATTTCCAAAGCTGTAAATCTTTATGGGCAAAATGGTCTCATCTTGCTCCAACAGAGTCCCTGGAAGATGTCAACCGAAAGAATAACCCACCATGCCACCAATGCTCCTGGTTATCCATAGGAGATGCATATCGAAACAGTACATCTTTGCTAGCAATGCCATTAAAAAGGTTTTTTAATGCTGGGAAGGCTATAAATAAACTGGACCTCATACACTGCTAGTGAGACTTAAAATGATACAATCACTGTGGAAAACAAACTGGCACTTTCTTTAAAAGCAGGAAACAAATACCATATGATCCAGCAATCACAATACATTTGTTCATTATTAGAGCAGCGGTTCTCAACCTGTGGGTTGTGACCCCTTTGGGGGTCGAACAACCCTTTCACAGGGGTCATCCAATTCACGACAGTAGTAAAATTACAGAGATGACGTAGCAAACTAAATAATTTTATGGTGGGGGGGGGGAAATCACCACAACGTGAGGAACTGTATTAAAGGTTTGTGGCATTAGGAAGGCTGAGAATCACTGCCCTAGAGAAATAAGAACCATGACACCAATAGGTATGTGTACACAAATGGACACCTGCACACCCATGTTCATTGCAGCACTACGCATGATAGCAAAAAGATACACTCTAAAGGGCCATCAGTGGACAAAGGGATAAACGAACAATGGTACATTTGCACATTAAAAGATAACCATGAAAACACCGAACATAGATGAACCTGGAGGACATTAGTGAACCTGAATGACATAAGTTAATCACAAAAGTATAAACACATTATGAGGGCACTCTAAAAGAAAATGGGTTTACACTAACAGAAGCATTCTTTTGATGGCTAGTAGGGATAAGAGAAAGGAGCCCTAGTGATGGGTAGTTATGCATCAGACTCTGATACACAAGGTCAGCAGTTCGAAATCACCAGCCACTCCCACCAGAGAAAACCAGGGCTTTCTACTACTCTAAAGTTACAGTCTCAGAAACTCACTGGGGCAGTTCTACCCTGCCCAGTTGAAATGAGTTAGAATTGACTGACGGCAGTATTTGTGTTTTGTTTATTTGTTTTGAGGGTTGTCAGATGTGAGGGGAAGTTACTAGAAGGTATACACATATTAATTTGGATGAAAGGAGGGAAGAAAAGGAGGGGGGCATGAGAGATTGAGAAAAAATGTTTGAGAGGGAAGGGCTCTGTAATCCATGAGACCTTGATTTAAATCATGGCTTCACCATTCTACTCTTGAGATGATTTTGAGTAAGACACCTTCTAGAGTCAAAAACACATCTATAAAATGGACACTGATTCTCTCATTTTACAGATGGGGGGTTATAAAGGTAGCACAATGCAGAAAATGAATTGTTAAATGAATACATCAAACATAGGGTGTGACATATTCATGAATGAGCAATAGCAATAGTTATGAAAGTTCGCATAAGGCTTTCTCAGGTGGACAGTGATTGATGAAGCACACATTATTGTAAAACTGAAAACACAAGCACAGTTGTTTTGTACTGTTTTTCAAACATGTGGCTCTAAATCTAGATACAAAACATAGGCTTATGTGTCCAATGTAAACACTAAAGTGAATCTATGCCAGAAACACTAAAATCCAGCTCTTCAATTAGAACAAAGATAAGTATTTACCAAGAATCTTGGGTGAAAAACGATCTCCCAAAATCAACAGGTGAGGCTTAAATGAAAGGCTGTGACTTCAGAATTCTCCTCTTGTGACAAAATTTAATTTTGTTCTGAGATAATTTCCAAGACCGTATTTAAGCTTTACACAAAACTCTTATTTTAACTGCAGCTAATTCTGAGTTTCTATAGATCTTAATCTCTTTTCATGCACAAAAATCCATCCCATCTGTTTAAAACGGGTCAACTTGAAATTAGCCAGTTGGTAGCTTTACATGACAAACATGAGGTCACTGTAATTGTGTTCCTTTTTTCCCTCATCATTTCAATATTAGTGACTGTCTTATTGTTTTGCTCTTAAGCATTAAGTCAGCAGCAATAGAAAAAAATCATTGCACTTAGAACGGTACTTGCAGCAAATCTTTTAAAGCACCTTCCTCTCACCCTTTACCATGAAATCTTCAACTTTTGGTTACCATTTCAATTTCAAGAATTTTTCACTCATTAACCACGTTTATATTTAGACCTTCGAAAGTTTCTTTTCCTTCCTTCCATAGGCACAAATAAGTCCCACGAGGCAACACACAATAAATAGCAAAACAGCTATTTTGCTGAAGAGAGAAAGTTATCGACTCAATCGATTGAAGTTGGAACAACCATACTTTGTTTTGAAGATATTCAGTTAATTTCCAAGGGTTGGTTGGTTTATTCAGAGTTTAAAAACTAACATTAAAAGAGATTGGGGAAGGGGGCCGGGTAGTCCAAGCCCATGGGAAGTAAAAGTGAGGAGGCAAACATGAATTCGTCGGGAAAGTTCATTTTCTCTCCCTTGTTACTTCGACCTGCCTTGAAGTTTTTCAGCACAGGATCAACTATGGCTAACGCAGTCAAAGCAACCACAAACAGGGGTTCTCCCTATACAGAGCGGGCGTCCCAAGAACTCAGGGGTTCAGCCAGGGAAAGAGGAAGACCACACGCAGACACGACCGTGCTCCAAAGCCTGGGCAGCGCCGAGAAGAACGAAGGCTCCCCCGCTTCCCCGGGGCCCTGGCCTCCGGTGACTCCCCAGCTGGGCAACGTGACTCAGGAAAGCACGGCGCTGACAGCGGCCTAGCGTGTCCGCCGCCGCGGCCCTCCAGGGCCCACACTCGCGCACTTACCTGAAAGCGAGCGAAAGACGGGAGGACGCGGTCTAAACCCTTGGCTTGCAGCTGCCGTGACGAAGCGCGGCGACGGTGGCTCACACTTGGCCCGGTTCTGGTTCTGTGAACCGGCGATGAATCAGCCCGATTCCATTCAAAAGAGTCGCCCGGGCCGCTGCCGCGAAGCACTTCCGGGTTCACTGTTCGACGTCGGCTTCCGTTCCCCCGCCCGCCAATGGGAGGCGTCGGAGGGCGGGGCGGACGTCCCGGGCGGCGCGCGGCCTGCTTCTGCGGGCCGCCGGGAGTCTGCGCCCGGCGCGGAGGGCGGGGCGGAAGTGGGGGCCCCGGCGGCTCGGCCTGGCCCCGGGCCGCGTCTCCCCGACCCTGCCGCCTCCCGTCGCCCGACGCCACATGGCAGCGGCCGCGATCCCCGGCGCCGGCCGACGGGGCGCTTGAAGTGCCCGAGCCAGGAAGTAGAAGCCAAGTTGGGGAGCCCTGAATCTCTTGCATTTTGGTGCTCACCGCCAATGGGGCCCTCAAAAGCTTAAAGGTTCTCTGAAAACTACTGTTAGTTTGGGCAAAGAAGAAGCAAAAAGCTAAAGTGCTCTGGAGCTGAAAGAATTGGTGAAGACCCGGTTGATCCTAGTTTACTTACCTTCCTGCCATTACCACTTTCCAAGTGTTGGATGTCAAGGAAAATTTAACGTTCCCTAAATGTAGTTCAAGCCACCGATTTTGTGATGCTTTAAAAAAAATTACGTTTGCCTAATAATTAGCCTCAGCAGGAATGTTTTACTCATCCGTTGTGTGCTAGGTTTTCAGATCACAAAACTGTCCAAGAAATACCTATTGACAAATTTTTATCATACGTTGAGTACAATCTTTGTTTAGAGCAAGTCCGCTTAAGAAACCAAACTCACCGCCATGGAATCCATTCTGACTTGTTGCGAATCTGATTGGACAGAAAACTGCCCCAGTAACTCTTTACATGAGCGCCCAGACTTTCTCCCTCAAAGCACCTGGGACCTTGCAGTTAACAGATTAACATGTAACTACTACCCTACCAGCGCTCTCTGCAGACAGAAGACATTGGAAAGTGGATTAAGACAGGTGTAGGGAAGTTTAAAAAAAAATTACCACCGAGTCGCCATCGTGGCCTGCACACTCAAGTCTACTTGCTCTACTGGACAGTGTTTGGGGCGGGCTGCATGCGTTTCTGCAACCAAGGCCTACCGTCTGCATTCTTCCAGTTTGGGGATACAGTCTTGTCTGAGTGATTGACAATAAACAAATGTCATCCTTGCCTTTCAGTACATTAAAAGTGCAGCAGATTTGCCAAATGCAGTGCTCTTTGATTTCTTGCTGCTTCCATGGATGTTGACTGCGGGTCTGAGTAAAATGAACATTTTTCTGCATGGATCGTGATTTGCTTATTAGTCCAGTTATGAGGTTTTTTCCTGTTCTTTATGTTGACGCTTAAAATTCTCCAGCTGCAGGAGGAAGGGGAATCAACTCCACCCCCTCTCAAGGCTGACTGCCATAGGGCAGAGAGGCGAAATGCCTCCACCACCCAATCTCCTTTAGCTTATCCTGACATCAACCTTTCCCCTCTGGCACTCCATTTTCCCTGTACTCAGCTTTTCATTGCAACATCTACACAGAAACTCACAGGGAATACTCACAATGATGAGGGTTGACTAGGGAAGTCCCTCGTCAGACTGACATAGAAATGACAAAGAACGCAGGAAGGTCATAGACGGGTGGGTGCAGAGACATGTGGATCCAAGGTTGGTGGAATCATGGCATGGCACTGGCAGATCTCTAGTCAGTGACAGAACTCCTGCAAGCAAAAAAGGGAAGAGGCAGAGAGAGAGGGAGGTTCTTAGGGTTCTCCTTATGAGAAGGCTACACCACCAGGGAGGCATCATCAGCCTGAGGCCTGGTGATGATTGATAGATTGGATTCAACCCCTACACCTTCATACATTTTCAAGTTAACATAAAAACATTTAACTAGGCCTAACGAGAAAGCAATGGACCAATGGTTCCGGGGGGGGCGGGGGGGGGGGGGGGAAGGGACCAGATTGGTGAGCAAACAATGCCATAGACAGGGGAACCACTAGGGAATTAAAAGCAACAATGAGGAGGATGTAAACATCCTGGTGGTGTTGGAACAACAGCAATCTGGCTGAGAGGAATTGCTGAGAGGCAGAAGAAGGGTGAGTGTGGTGGTGGGGCAGGAGGAAGGTAAAAGGAAACAGAGGAAAGATCTAGGAAGCAAAGTTATAGATAAAGGTATAAAAATAGGTGTGCACTTATATAACTATATTAATTCACAAAAAATAGAGGAATTGGTATAGGTACATATATTTACATAGCAATACATTGAGGAAGTGGACAGACTTTGGGCCTCTGCTCAAGCCCTCTCTCAATGTCCGGACACTTTGTTCTAACAACCTGGCATTCTATGATGCTCACCCTCCCAACACAATCATTGAAGATAAAAAGGGTACAAATGTGGTGAAGAAAGCTGATGGTGCCCGGCTATATATTTTCTGGGGTCGTAAAGGCTTGAAGTTTAACAAGCAGACATCTAGCAGAGAAGCAACAAGCCCACGCGGAAGAAACACACCACCCTGTGCCATCTGAGGTAAAAGGCATCAAGAGTTTGCCAGAGTTTCCTTAGGCATTTCACTGCTGATGGACATGTAGGTTTCCATCTTCTTGCTATTGTGAACCGTGCTTTGATGAACATGGGTGTGTATATGTTTGTTTGTGGCATTACTCTTCTATTCCCAGTTGTTTGAGGTAGCGCCATATTGCTTTCCATGGTGGTTGTAAATATTTGCAGTCGCACCAGCAGTGTATGAGCGTTCCAATCTCTCCACAGCCTGGCCAGCATCTATTATTTTTTGTTTTGTTTTGTTTTTAAAAGGTTGTTTGTCAATGCTAGTGTTAGGTGGTGTTTCCAGAGTGTAGGTTCCTGCCTTTCCCCACCCCCCCAAAATTTTATATTTTGAGAAGCACAGAAAGGGTTCCGTAAAGAGAAATTTATGGAGACTCCTAAGAAGAAACATCTTCCCAGCCAGCGTAAGCAGTCTAGGGATTTTCCTTCTTCCTCCCTGTAAACACAGACTCCACTATTCCCTCAGAAGAGATTGTCAGGAAAGTTCCTCCAGCAGACGGCGTCTAAAAGAGGTATCAAGGGATTCTGGGAAATGTAGATCTAAACTAGTGCTCAGACTCTGCACATGCTCAGTCCTAGTCTTCCTCTCTGCCCTGTCTCAGTGGTATCTCACTGTTGTTTTGATTTGCATCTTGTAAATGGCTAGTGATCGTGAGCAGCTCTTCATATATCCGTTGGCTACTTAATATCATTCTTGGTGAACTATCTCTTCAGGTCTCTTTTCCCATGTCTTAACTCGGTTGTTCTTTTTCTTATTGAGTTGTTGAAGTTTTCTATAGCGTTTAGAGATTAGTCCTTTGTCTGTTGTGTCATTGTCTTGGTGAGCTCTTCAGTCCTGTGGACACCCCTGCCGAACCAATCAGAGGGTACCAGGTTTATTTTGTAATCTTTTCTAATCTGTAATACGTATCCAAATCATGGTCTCTTTCCCAAGTCTGTAGTCCTGCCTGCAATTGTGATGAATTGATCTGCTGTCAATCATGATTTTGTGACAAATTTCCTTTGTTCTTCATGCTTTATATTTTAATCACATAATCCTTTGGATTCCATTATGGCCACATGATGATGATTTTCCTCACCCAGATGATTTGTTTTCATCTTTGTCCTGTTTCAGACATCTCAATAACATGTATTTGAATTTGAGTTTTTTTTCCCCCTAAAACACAACAAAATGACAAGGTTTGCATAGCTGTCAGAGGATCTGTGTCTAAGAAAATGTAAAGAATCTTACCAATCAACAAGAACACACATTACCTTAATGTTAAAAAACTGTATTAGTCTCAAAATACATATAGAAATAGAATCAACAAGCACAGAAAAAATGTGCTTAGCATCATTAGTCATTAGCATCAGTAGTCATCAGAGAAATACAAATGAAAACCATAATTAAATTAGCTGCCCAGTTAAAGATGGTCGTCTCTTATGTAGTTGGCCTCTGGTATGTTCTAGTTAATGCTCTATGAGTCCTGGTAGCATCATGGAGTATGAGTTGGGCTGCTAATCTCAAGGTGAGTAGTTCAAAACTACCTGCCACTCCTTTGGAGAAAGATGAGGCTTTCTATTCCCACAAAAATGTACAGCTTTGCAACAAATGTACAAATGTGCTTGACACAATGGATGGATGGATGGATGGATTGTGATAAGAGTTGTATGAGTCCCAATAAAATGATTTATAAAAAAGAAACAAGATTTACAGCTTTGGAAACCCAAAGGGGCAGTTCTAAGCTGTCCATAGAGTTGTTAATGAGTCAGACTTGACTTAATGGCAGTATGTTTGAGATTTTTTGGTTGTTGTTTTGGTTTTTGGAATTCATGTTCTTAATATAATGTTCCTACTCCAATCATGCTCCTTCTCCTTCTCACAGAATGTAGGGTGAAAAGATGATGAATTGGCTGGGTGGCAAATTCATGCGCCACTGACTCCAAGAACAATGCCACCCTGAATCCCTGGAATTGTCGTGTAAAAGAGACAGAACTATTGTGACATGTTTTAGTCATTCATCTTTCTCTTTTGTTTTTAAAACAACTAACATACTAACATTCAGCCAACAAAGCAACTTGTTCAAGTTCACATCAATAGTAAATGATATAGCGATTGCCCACTCCATCTCCAAATTTAAGTTTCCATAATTGTTGTTAACAATTTTCCTTTTTTCCTTTGGAAACATCATGGATGGGCCTATGGCCTCTCATGGGTCACCGCTGTGTTGCATCCCTGGTGAGAAGTCTAATCACATCTGCCTGGCTCAGCAAACAATCTTTGAAGTAATATGTGATCTAGAGTATGGAATGCAAAACATTGCATTTTAGAAAAATTAAATTTAGCATATATCAGGAAATGACATTGGTTGCCCATAGGTTACTTTTCCACTTTAAAAACTAAACAAACAAACAAACAAAAAACACTGCCTACTCTGGCTTTTGATTGCTACTGCCCTGTTACACATTTTCTTTGGGTTTCAATTTACTTGAAGTGAAGAGATTGAAAGTATAGGGGGAAAAGGGGACAAATAATTCTTCAGAAAAAAATATGCCAAAGTCAGGAAATGGCATTTCAGGGGAAAAAAGAAAATACACATGGCAATCATTCTTATGAAAGATGATCTCAACCTTATTAGTCATGAGGGATGTGGAAATTCATTCAAAATTATATTTAATTTTTGAGCCCCTAATAAAATGTAAAAAAAGAAAATGATTAGGGCAAAGAATGTACAGATGTGCTTTATACAATTAATGTATGTATATGTATGGATTGTGATAAGAGTTGTATGAGCCCCTAATAAAATGTTTAAAAAAAGATTTCAAATGCAAACAAAAAAAAATTCTATTTAATTTTATTCTCATTCAATAAAAAAAATAAGTCTCACACATAGGGTGTCACTCATGATGTAGAGCAATAAAATTTTAAACATCAATCGATACTGCAATTTGATATTAACTAGTAAAATTGACAACACATTCATTCTAGAAACATGAAATTTTAGTTTTATGTATATGCTCTTGAGATTCAATTCGGTATCCAAATAGGGGTTCGTTCCTCTCCATGCCTAGGGGAAGTTAGAAGCCAATAAAGGCTAACGGGCTTGCACAAGTTCAGGCCCTAGAGCCAGGAAGGCAGTACAGGTGGGTGAGCCCCAATCTAGGCCAGGTGGGCTTAATTCAGCGGAAAGCCCTAAAAAAGCCTGAGCCCAGAGCCCACCCTCTCTTTTCCAACTGCTCCTCTGCGGCCTTGGCCTCTCTCTGTCTGTCTGTCTGTCTCTCTCTCTCTGTCTCACCCCGCCCCCTCAGGCCGCCACGTGGGTGTGCAGTGCCTTGAGGGGGCTTGTGTTCAGTTTTACTGTAATGCCCAAAACTTCTTCTATCCTTTATAAAACCTAATTGGATCACAAACTAGGTTTCAGCATGAACTCTTTCTCGTGTAAAGCCAAGGACCCAGGCATTTCCCACCCAAGGAATCTAACAATTCTTTGTCCGATGTACTAATATTCCATGACTAATAGCAAAAAAACTGGAAACAACTCAAATATCCATCAAGAGAATGTATAATTATTGACACAACCATACAACAGAATACTACACACAGTGAAAAATCTAAAAGGGTGATGATTGAAGTCTGCAAAAGCAAACTGACTGTCCTATCATTGATTGGGTTCTGACTTACAGTGATCCTATAGGACAGAGTAGAACTACCAGTGCCTCGGGATTTCTGGAAACTGCAACTCTTTACGGGAGTAAACAGCCTTGTCTTTCTCCCATGTCCTTAGTGATTGGAAGGATGAACAAATTCCAACACTGAATAATTAAATCATCCAGGAAGCCCTTTAAGAATAGGAAAAGAAATGGGTGGAGGATGGAAGAGATATGCTTTCATAAAAGCAAAGGGAAATATGCTTTTGTATTTTATATCTGCTTATATATAAAAAGAATATAAAAATAATCAGCTGATGTTTCCATTCACTTTCTTTTCCCCCTGATAGCGTTGAATGCTATGTCTGATATCTTCCACAAGATGTTTTTAATCAGAAATCCACTTGTAAAGTGGATTTTCTATGTAAATACTTACACCCACTTTTATGTATTTCTTTTTGATCTTAAGAACATACAAGCTGTTCTGAGTGTCACACAAATCACTTCGGAGTCACTTGAGTTACAGGTGAGATTTTATTTACAGGTGCTTTACTGTTGTTGTGGGTGTGATCGTGACCCTGTGCACGACAGGACAAACATTGCTGAGTCCTGCGCCATCCTCCCAATTGTTCCCATGCCTGACGCAATGCCTCATGTAAGCTCTTGACTGCTGCCTCCATGAAAATTGGTTGTGGGTCCAAGCAAGGCACAATCCTTGACAACTTCAACCTTTTCTCCATTTCTCATGATGCAACCTATTCATCCAGTTGTGAGGATTTTGGTCTTCTTTACATTGAGTTGTGATCCATACTGAAGGCTGCATTCTTTGATTTTCATTAGCTAGTGCTTCAAGTTCTCCTCACTTTTGTTAGGTGTCTGGGATGGATTACCTCGGGGTATTTTTATTATTAAAGATCATTTTATTGGGGGCTCTCACAACTCATAACAATCCATACGTCAATGGTATCAAGCATATTTGTACATGTGTTGCCATCATTATTTTCTAGACATTTACTTTCTGCTGAGCCCTTGGGATCAGCTCCTCTTTTTCCTTCACTCCCCCCTCCCGCCCTTGTGACCTCTTGATAAATGATTATTATTTCCACATATGACAGCGATCACTGTCTTCCTTCACCCATGGTTTCTGTAATTCCTCCCTCGGGGGAGGGGGCATGCTTATGTGTTGATCATGGCCATCGGTTCTCTCTTCCTCCCCTCCTCTCCCCACCGTCCCCCTCCACCTTCTGGTATTGCTACTCCCATTCCTGTTCCTAGATTCCGTGCGTCATGAGCTCTTATCTCTTATCTATACCTGTGTACATGCTCCCGTCTAACTTGCAGTGAAAGGCAGCACTGAGTTCATGATAGTGGGGTTTGAGGAAGCCTTAAGGAACCAGAGGAGTATTGTGTGTTTCATTGGTGTTTTACTGCACCCTGGTTGACTCATTCCTTCCCTATGACCATAAAATGGTCTTTTAATAAAAATAAATAAAATATCTCTTAACCATTAAAAAAGAAAAAAAGATGATCACTTCAGGAGAGTGCAGAAACCCACGTGAGAGGAGTGCGGAGCCAAGAGAGCAGAGCCAGAGAAAGAGAGAGCTCCAGTCCTCAGAGTGGCAGTTTGGTGGGTGCATGCCCCAGCACATCGGGTAGATCCCACCCTCCAACCTGCAAGAGATCACTCAAAAGAGAGAGGCATGGCTTGCCCTCAGTCTATTTATCCACTCTTGTCCACACTGACTGGGGGTGGGGGCATGGTTGAGGGTGTTGCCACTCCCAGTGCCTAAGTTCAGGTGTATCGTGATGTTGACCTTGTGAAGGTTGACCTTCACGTGCACCTAAGTGACTGTAGTCAGTGCATGCTCAGTCCTCTATATCCCATAGCTGTCCAATGTCTGCCTAATTCCTTTCCAACCCCTTTATTGTGGCATAGACAGCTAATTTTCATTTAGGGTACGCATTTGATGAAGACTACCTCTTTATCCCTTGTGTTAGTCTGGGTATTTCAGAGAAAAAAATCCACAGAAACTCATGTATAAGAGAGAATTTTATATAAAGGTTAAGTGTGCATCAAGAAAACATACCAACCCAGTGCTGCCTAAGCCCACAAGTCCAACATTAACCCATTAACCCATATGTCCGACACCAATCCACAAAGTCTTCATCTCACAAAACAGACGCAATGGTGCCGACTGCAGGAAGAAAGCCGAGTCAGTGAATGGCAGCATGGATAGGGGTCTCCACATGGCTGCTCCAGCCCCCAGGAGTAGGACCTACATAGGGGTAGGTCCATGTGGCTTCTCCTCAGGGATGTCTTGCAGGAAGTGAGCCTTGCCAGCTGAAGCAGGGAACTGGCTAAGGCAGCGGCACCCTCAGAAGGCAAGAGACCCAAGAACTCAAAAGGCAAGGCTCACCAAGCCATTTATCGCTCCGCCCTTCAATTAACCCCATATGTGTTTATTGGCCAGGTTGGCACAATAAACTAACTATGTCAGCTGAGGTAACCTGGCCAATAAACACATGTGGGATTAATTGAAGGGCGGAGAGATGAATGGCTCAGAGAGCCATTGTCTCTTGCTCTTTGATCATTGAACCAGTGTGTGACTGCCTTGCTTGTTCTTTGCCTCCATTTACAAGCTACACTACCTGTGGGACGGGTACCTGTGGACTGTGTTGCTGTAACTTGAGGTTCCTTCAAGACCTGCTTCATTCAGTCCAGTACATTCAGCTCTACTGGAATGTACATCTCTTGAGCTGGGAACTGCCAGACCCTGCCATCTGGCTGACTGTTGGTGACCTGCCTTGCTGTTTGCTGCCTGTGCCCAGATAGCCTGAATTGCTCTACAGAGGATTACCCGGCGGCCCTCAAGACTTGAAGGACTGCCAGTGTCTCACAACTGTCTCACGTGAGTGAGTTGCACTGAGCCATTTGTACTGCTTTATAATTTAATTAACTATTTATTCCTTATGTTATTATCACTCTATCTGTATATATATACAGATATATATATATATATATAAATTAGTAGTGTTCTGGTTTTGTTTCTTTAGAGAACCCTATCTAAAACAATCCCTAATCTATCTACCTATCACTTTCAGCAAGCAAGGTTGTGTCATATGCATATCAAAGGTTGTTAATAAGCCTTCTTCCTGATGCTGTGTTCTTTTTCATATAATGCAGCTGCACATAATTCCGTTTTTGTGATGATATGCTCAGCATGCAGACTGAATAAATATGGTGAGATGATACAACCCTGATGCACACCTTTCCTAATTATAAACCATACAGTATTCCCTTCCTCTGTTCCCACACTGCCTCGTGGTCCGTGAACAAGTCCTGCACGAGCACAGCGAAGTGTCCTGGGACTCCCATTTTTCTCAAGGCTTTCCATAGTTTGCTATGATCCACCCAGTAAAATGCCTTAGCATGGTCTATGGGAAAATATTAAATGAGATGTACTTCACTAGTAAATTAAATCCTGGAAGTTCCTAATGAGAGAGACTATGCTTCTCGCCCAGTAGTAATTGGAATATATCATCTAGATTCTAATTTATCCTCTTTATGATATCCTGGTTTATTTTGCAGATGCTAAGAAAATTCCTCATATAATTATCTGCTCAAGTAATCTAAAGGATCTAAAAAAATTACTTAAAAAGAGAAAATTTTACTAACACTAAGGATACTTAGGTCACATCACTAAAAAATTTTATGGCAAGATCAGTAGTGTCTTTTAAAATAAATGACAAATTAGACGTGTTTAACAACATATGGTTGCTTTTCCTTGACATATATGATTAAGAATATATCTTTTTTATCAAAATGTAAAATACCATCTGGCAGAAGTAACAATTATTCCATTGGCTTTATACATTAAATTAATTCACTGTACTTTAAAATGTAAATATTTTCCTATTTTTCCTTTTTCTTGAGCTGAGTCTATATTTATTTATATTACTCAAACTCTGCGTAGCTCAAAAACTATAATTAGGTATAATAATTAAAACTACTCTTGAATTTTCAGCAGAAAACAATGTGGCACTTAAGTTCTTTCCACACATTCCTTTAAAATTCAAATGGCAACAGCCTTTTCTGGTATTAATATCTGTAAAACTAAGCTACCTGAAAATGTACTGTTATAATTTCTTATTAGGGTCAAAGTCACCCTGTATACCTGAAAGAAGTTGCATGTATGTGTCTTTACTGCTCTACAAATAGGAAGAAAATTCCATAATAAGATGAATGCATTTTAAGTTTGTGAATAGGTATAGCTTTAGCAATGTTACCAACTGGAATCCTTCCTTCCTTCCTTCCTTCCTTCCTTCCTTCCTTCCTTCCTTCCTTCCTACCTACCTTACTTCCTTCCTTCTTTCCTTTTTTCCTTCCTTCCTTCCTGCCTGCCTGCAACAAATCTGCCTGATTCAGAAGTTACCAAGTAAGCAGAAAAGTTTCTCCCTGATACAGGGTATGTTACACATTCAATAATGTGAACTTTGGGCAATTTATGACATTAGAAAACGTATCAAGCAGTTCACCTTTCTGTGCACTATAGTGTTATCTAGTGCTATGTTGGGGGGGGGGGGAGGGCGGGCAAAAGAAAGAATGCTTTCAGCTAAAGAAATAGACTAGATACCAGTTGAGATGTGTCTACAAATGGATGCAATGCTAGAAGAACTCCCTTGTCTATACCAGAAAATTTGGAAGACAGTAATCTGACCAACTGACTAGAAGTAATCCACATTTGTGCCAATTCTAAAGAAAAGTGGTCCAACAGAATGCAGAAATTATCAAATAATAGCATAAATATCACACGTAGGTAAATTTTTCTGATAATAATTTTAAAAGAATTACAGCAGTAAGTACATTGACAGGAAGATGCTAGAAATTCCAGTTGGATTTAAAAAGAGGATGTTGAATAAGGAATATTGCTGATATCAGATGGGTCCTGTTTGAAAGCAAAGAATATCGGAAAGACGTGTACTTAGGATTTCTTGACTCTGCAAAGGCAGTCAACTGGGTATATCATTCCAAATTATGGATAACATTGCAAAGAATGGCAGCACTTCATTTTTCTCATGCAGAACCTACACATAGACCAAAAAGCAATTGTTAGACCAGAACAAAGGGATGCTGAGTGGTCTAAAATAGAGAACGCTAAGTGTCAGGGTTGCCTCCTTTCACCATACTTATTCAATCTGTATTCTGAGCAACTAATCTGAAAAGCTGGGCGATATGAAGAAGGACATGGTATCAGGATTGGAGGAAGACTTACTAATAACCTTTGATCTGCAGATGAAATCATCTTGCTTGCTGGCAGTCAAGAGAATTTGAGACACTTCCTGATGAAAATCAAAGGAAACAGACTTCAGTTTGGATTAAACTCAATGTAAAGAACAAAATTTCTACAACTGGACCAATAAACAACACTATGATCAAAGGAGAAAAGATTGGAGTTGTCCAGGATTTAATTGTGCTTGTATCTACAATCAGTGTTCATGAAAGCAGCAATCAACAAATCAAATGAACTCTTGCATTGGGAAAATCTGCTGCAAAAAGCATTAAAGAGTCAAGATGGCACTTTGAAGACTAAGGTGCATTGACCCAAGCCATGCTGTTTTTGATCATCTCAAATACATATGAAAGCGGGCTAATGAATAAGGAAGATTGGAGAAAAATAGATTCGTTTGTATAATGGCATTGGAAAAGAATATCGAATATAGTATGGACTGTCAGAAGTATGAACAAATCTTTCTTGGAAAAAGTACAGTCAGAAAACTTTTTAAAAGCAAGCATGGCAAGGTTGCATCTTACATTCTTTATTATCATTAAGGACCAAGTTCTATCAAGCATGCTTGATAAAGCAGTGAGATGGTGGCTGAACTAATGGGTTCAAATTGTGCAGATGGCTCAGGACTAAGAAGTATTTCAGTCTGTTGTGTTTGCGGCCACTTTGAGTCCGACAGCACCTCACAAGAACAAAAGGAGTCTGACGTAATTGGTGGAACATGCCCAAACATATAATACTTATGACTACTAGCTTCAAATTCAAGGCATTAATTATAAAACAAAGTTGATGGTTGCTGAAAATCATATGTAGAAGAATCATAATGGGATATAAGGTGAATAAACAAGTGTTGAGCAGTGGAATAGTTGCTTTCTGCTCGGCTGCTAACTGAAAATCAATGGTTCAAGTTCTTCAGCAGCTCCAAACAGTGCAGAACTTGTGCAGTCTTCTTCTGTAGCGATTACAGCATTATGCTACAGGACAATCTTACTCTGTCCTTGAGGGTCTCTCAGCTTGACTCAACTCCATAGCAATGGATTTGGGTGTTTTGTTTCACTTTTAAGGCAGCACTATCATTTTAATGTATAAAAACATATTATGTCATTTGGCACATCATTTTATTCCTGATAATTTTGAATTAAAATGTCCCGTGGTCACTGTTTCATAGAATCCTGTCCTTTGGCATTTTAGCAATAGACTGAATATTCTTTATCACAGTCCATGCCCCACTGCAGATCCTGGAACCCAAACATCTGACTCCCTTCCAGCTGGTCTTAGATGTCCTGAGTCAATCAAAAACTCCCGCCCACAAAGCTATGGATCGAGGTATAAACTTAGGTGTGCACTTCTGTAAATATATTAATTCATAAAAATAGAGGCATTGCCATAAGTACATATATTTATATGCCAATATATTGAAGACGTGGACAGACTTTGGGCCTCTGCTCAAGTCCTCCTTTAATGCAAGAACATTTTGTTCTAACAACCTGGCATTCAATGATGCTCACCTCCCAGCACAATCATTGAAGCCAAAATGGGTGCACAAGCAAATTGGTAAAGATAGCAGATGGTGCTCAGCTATCAAAAGATAGCGTTTGTGATCTTAAAAGCTTGAAGTTAAACAAGTGGCCATCCAGCAGAAAAACAAAAAGGCCACACAGACGGAGCACACCAGCCTGTGTGAATATGAGGTGCCAACAGGATCAGGTAACAGGCATCAGAAGACCAAAAACAAACAAACAAACAAACAAACAAACCATGTTGAGAATGAGGATGGTCAGAGCAGAGACCCAAAACCCATCTGTAGGCAATGGAACATCCTCTCACAGAAGGGCCACAAGGAAAGAATAAGTAAAGCACCGATGAAACACACACTATTCCTCTGCTTCCTTGAGGCTTCCTCACCCCCCACTATCATGACCCCAACCCTGCCTCTCACTGTGGGCTGGACCGGAGCATGTACACAGGTACAGATAAGAGCTCCGGACACATGGGATCCAGGTCAGATAAACCCCTCGGGAACAGAAATGGGAGTAGTGATACCAGGAGGGTAGGGAGAAGGTGGAGAGAGAAAAAGGGAAGAAACCATGGGGAAAGGGAGACAGTGGTGAGTGTAAGATAATAATTTATCATTTCTCAAGGGGTCATGAGGGTTGGAGGGGAAAGGGAGGATAAAGGATGAGCTGACCCTAGGGCTCAAATAGAGTGTACATGTTTAGAAAATAATGCTGGGAACATATATGCAAATATGCTTGACACAATTGATGGATGGGTGGTTATAAGACTTGCAAGAGCCCCCAATGAAATGATCTTTTAAAAAAAGTTCCACCCACTTTTTTTCCTTTAAAATGCACCTGCCCTCGTTTTTGGTTATTAACTTTGCATCCATATTCTTGGGTTTTGATTGTTTTACTAATGAAATTGGAATGCAATATAATAGCTCCAGTATTACCGGAAGAAAAGTCATTGCGGCGATTTTTATATAATCAGAAGAAAAAAATCACTGAGCTAAAGGCTGAGTGGTCATGCCTAAGAGCTGATAAATAATAATTTCCATGAAAAAATTTTAAAACCACACTTTCCATATTGGTAAGTTAGTCTCAATTATAGCATCTTTCTTCTTTTCTCTTTTTCTTTTAAAGAGCTATGGTCATGTATTTTCTCTTTTAAAAAATTAATGTTTCCTCAGTGCTGTGTGGGTGAACTTCCACAGCTGCACGTGACAAATCTTCACTGTCAGACACTGACCTCACCATAGCTGCCTGAATTTGAGGTAGCTGCTGATGCTTTTTAATACATTGGTGGCTCATGGATTTTATGCACAGTGATATCATTACCAGGAGCCCTAGTGGTGCAGTAGTTAAAGCACACAGCTGCTAACCAGAAGGTTGATGGTTCAACCCACTAGCTACTCCATAGGACAAAGATGTGGCACGCTGCTTCCCAAAAGATCTACAGTCATAAGACAATTCAAGCAGAGTGCTCCGTTCCTTCCAAAAATCAGCTCCTTTTATATAATGGCCCAGTCTGACCATTTTCACAAGCACGTTCATAGCTGGAAATGTAATTCTTTCTCGTTGCAGCTACCAAATCTCCATCCCTTTCATTTGTGTACCTTGTGAAACCCCCCCTCATTGTTTGCTAACGAGTGTGCACATTTCTATTTTCAGCACTAACCAGACCCCCTTCAGAATCTCAGGTCTAATTTTTATTTCCACATTTTAAGAGCAAGATAATGCAACAATGATTCCTGTTTTAATAATAGAACATATGAATAAAGATGAGAATAATTTGGGTTCTTTAACCCAGAAAATAAAACTAAGGGATGTATTCAAGTGATGTTATTTCAAGGAAAATGCTGAATAGTTATGGCCTCTATTCAATAGACAACAGGGAATGATGATTTATTAACTATCGAGAAAGAAGAAGTTCTCAGTTGTCCGTATGGAATGTGAGAGTTGTTGGGGCCTGAAAAGTCAACTCTAGGCCGTGGACACTCAGGGGACAGAATGGAATGGCCATGTAGGGTTTCTGAGGTACAAGTCTTCATGGAAACAGATGGTCAGCTTACTCCCCAGAGCTCTTAGTTTGGTTGAACCCCTGACCTCTTGGTTAGTAGCTCAGCACTGTCCCAATTGCACCACCAGTGCACCTGAGGACAGAATAGTTTAAAATGTTTCCACGGGGTGAAGGGAGACTGTGGACAGTGTAAACTGTGAAAATAAAAACAATTTATAAATTACCAAGGGTTCCTAAGGGAGAAACGAGGAGCTGATACCAAGGGCTCAAGTAGAAAGAAAATGTTTTGGAAATGATCATGGCAACATATGTACAAATGTGCTTGATACAATTGATGTATGATTGTTATAAGAGTGGGAAGAGCCCCCAATAAAATGATTTATTAAAATAAAATAATGAAGAGCTTCCAGTTCTTAGCTTTAAAGCAAAGTGCTAGCCACCTACAGTCCACATATCAATTAAGGAGTTTGTAGACAGAGGAAGTTAAAGTACCTCCTCTAAAATGATTAAGGGGTAAAGAGTGAAGACCGCGTGGCTCAGTCCTTGTACTATGACCTTTGGGAGGAGCTTAGAGGGTCGTTTAGAATCAAATGGGACTCCTGCCTAAGATAACTGGCGATAGCAGATCTCTACCAGAGGACCATATAGTAACACCTTGTTACTTCAGGGTTGAGAGAATATTGTCATTTTTTATTTGTTTCAACATGCAAAGTAATGCTGTTCATATACATTTTTACTCTTTGTGAGAATTGGAGCAAACATTATTTTAATTTTATAAAATCTTCAAATTGAAAAACAAATGTTGTTAGGTGTTGTCTTGTTGGTACCAATCATAGTTTTGTCCAAACTATGGATTCTTCTTCTACGTTATCATCCAATTGAAATAAAGCAGACATTGTGTGCAAAAAATATAGAAAAAAATTTTAATAAGCAGCTCCGGGGTCACGTGACTAAAATGTCAACGGCCCTCCCTAAGGAGGGGCACCTGAGTGCCTTTTCTCCTGAGATTTCAAGGATCCTGACTTCTCTCTGTCTCCCTACCACCACCGCTACTTCCCCTCAGTCCCCTTGGGGCTGGTCGGTGAGTTATGTTCTCCTGGATGGTCTTCAGATGTGCCACTAGTCTGTGGTGGAATTCAAATCACTTAACAACCTGCTGAAAGTCCTAGTGGCCATTTTAAGTATTAAAAAAGATATACCAAAATGTAGTTTATTATTTCATGTAGTTCATACTTAAATAAGAACAATCAAAGCAATACGCAAAACTACATTCTGTTATAAGAAAAATTTTAAATATCAATGAAAAAATATTTAGTAATACCTGACCAAAGCAATATAATTGCTATTTAAAGCATTTCCATGTTGCTTCTAGATTGGTGTGCTCACTAGAAATACTCATTCTTTGCTTTTATCTAAGCATCACCGGCTGTGTGATTTATCTTGAACCATCTTTTCACTGTAGGAATAGGATCCCATTCTTGGAGGAAGGCCAATTAGGCAGTAGTCATTATGTTTGTTGTATCGGAAACAGGAGACTTCTCTTCTCTGTTATATTATGTTAATCTTTGAAAAACCCATTCTGTTTCTACGGAGCTTACAGCAATTGTTCTGAAAATAGTTTTAGCTCTTTGAACACTTTCAGGAATTACATAACTCATTTATAATATCTTGTGGGAATTTGGAGCTTAACACAAAACTGGAAACGAATGATAGCATGTCATCCTCTGGATGCTTGCTGATTTTCACTTTATATGCTTGTTTACTGAAGTAACAAATGCAGATGAGTAAAATGAAAATACAAGCTTTATGAAGTGAATAAATCATTACTACAAGAACAGCTCCATCTATCTAATTGTTTATACCTATGGATGGAATGAGCATTCCTATGGGCACTTGGAAAATACTGATGCACAGAAGAACATTAAAAAGAGTAAGTAAGGTAAATTTGTGATTTCTGCAGCCACTCACCATAAAGTAAACCCTCATTACAAGTGCCATTTTAATAACCAGTTTGCCAAACTCAACAAAAAACTAGATAATGGGGCGGGGGGATTATAAAACGGTTCTGCCGAACTGGTGCAAACTAGGTGAAGGCGACCACTAATCTCGGGAGGCACTGCAGATTACTCGGATGTGCAAGATTCAGATAATCGAAGGGTAAATCACAGACCCAGCAGGGAGCCTTGGAAACGGGGATAAACGGACTGTTTAGATAATGAAAATGTTGGTCACAGAGTAGCACATGAGGCAGGGAGTCATAAACAGAAACCACTACAGGTTTCAGTAGGGACTCATGAAACAGAATGAAGCACTGCTCAGGCCTGTGCCATCTTCAGGATTGTTATGGGGAAGCCTACATTGTAACTACTGCGTCACTCCATCTGGTGAAGGGTCTTTCTATTTTTCACGGATCCTCTACTTTACCAACCGTGCTGTTCTTCTCCAGGTAATATGTCTCCAGGCTAGCTGTCCAGAGTACATGAAATGAACTCTTGTCGTCCTCACTTTGAAGGCGGTTGCTGGTTCTTCTGGTAGTCTGTTGAATTTCCAATATTCTTCGCCAACACCATCTTTCAAATGCATCGTTTCTCCTGTGGTCCCCTTATTCACTGCTCAACTTGCACATGCATGTGAGACTATTGAAAGTACCATGGGTTGGGTCAGGTGCATCTTAGACCTCAAAGTGACCTCCTGGCTCTTTAAAGAGTTCTGCTGCAGCAGATCTTCCCAGTGGAAGAATTATCTTGATTTGTTGACTGCTGCTTCCATACGCTTTGATTGTGGATCCAAGTAAAATGAACCCTTGGCAACTTCAGATGTTTCTCCATTGATCATGACGTTACCTGCTGCCCAGGTGTGAGGAGTTGGGTTTTCTTTACATTGAGTTGGGATCCACACTGATGGCTGCATTCTTGGACTTTTAGCAAGTGCTTCAAGTCCTTGTCTCTTTAGTAAGTTATGATGTGTTATATGCATATTGCAGGTTGCTAATGAGCCTTCCCAAATTATTCTTCATGTAGTCCAGCTTCTTAGATTCTTTGCTGAGAGTCCTGTTGGTGTAGTGATTATGCATTGGGCTGCTAATCACAAGGTCAGCAGTTCAAAACCACTAGCTATTTCATGGGAGAAAGATGAGGCTTTCTACTTCTGTAAAGAGTTACAGTCTCAGAAACCCACAGAGTGGCTCTCTCTTGTCCTAGAGGGACACTATGGGTCAGAATGGACTCAAAGGCAGGGAGTTCAAGTATTTGAGGTACAGATTGAATGAGGATGGTGAAAGGATACAATCATCAATACATCTTCCCTGATTTTAAATCATGCAGTATTATTTCATTCTGTTTGAGCAACTGCCTCTTGGTGAATGTACAGGTTCTATATGAACACAATGAAGTATTCTGGAATTTCCATTCTTCTCAAAGTTATTCATAGTTTATGACCCACATAGTTGAATATTTTGCATAGCCCATAAAACACAAGTAAACATTTTCCTAATATTCTCTGCTTTCATCCAAGATACTGAGTTTCTATAATTTTTTTAATTTTATTTTTTTGTGGTTGAGAATATGCCCAACAGAACATGTAATGTTCAACTGTTTCTTCATGTACAATGTAGTAATAGAGTCCATTCTTGAAGTATTTTTCTCACCCTCTTTTTTATTATTATTGCCCCCCTTTTTTTTCTTAGTTGCTTCTTCCACAGTAACAAACTCGTTGCCCTTTAAATGTCCTATCTAATCTCTGGTTGCTAGTAATTTGATGCATATAGGTAGATTTTTAAAGAGCACACTGCTAAAGGCAGATATATTGTTAAGGTAAACTATTATTTAGCTTTTTAGAACTTCAGAAGATATTTTTTGGCTTAAGGTTTAACAATTATCTCTGAAGAATCGTTTCAGGGGTTCATCTAGCCCCCATGGCTGCAGAAAGTCTGGAATCCATGAGAGTTTGATAATCTCTTGTAAATTTTCCCACTTTCAATCAGGATTCTTCTATAACATTTATAATCTTCTATAAAATGTTCAGAGATGGGAGCTAGGCACTGCTGCGTGTTTCTGGTCTCATGGCAAAAGAGGCAGTAGTTCACTGAGACAATTAGGCACACAGTTCATTTCCTACTCCTATTCCTTTTTCTAAATCATTTTATTAGGGGCTCATACAAATCTTATCATCATACATATATACATCAATTGCGTAAAGCACATTTGTGCATTAATTGCCCTCATCATTCTCAAAACATTTGCTCTCCACTTAAGCCCCTGGCATCAGCTCCTCATTTTTCTCCTCCCTCATGAACCCTTGATATTTTATAAATTACTATTTTGTCATATCTTGCCCTGTCCAACATCTCCCTTCACCCACTTTTCTGTTGTCCGTCCCCCAGGGAGGAGGTTATATGTAGATCCTTATAATTGGTTCCCAACGCTATATCTTTTGATAGCCAGGCACCATCAGCTTTCTTTACCACATTTGCTTATGCACCCATTTGTCTTCAGCGATTGTATCATAGAGGTGAACACACAATGATATGATTTTTTTGTTCTTTGATACCTGATAACTGATCCCTTTGGCACCTCGTGATCACACAGGCTAGTGTGCTTCCTCCATGTGAGCTTTGTTGTTTCTAAGCTAGATGGCCGCTTGTTTGCCTTCAAGCCTTTAAGACCCCAGACACTATGACTTTTGATAGCCGGGCACCATCAGTTTTCTTCACCACATTTGCTTATTCACCTGCTTTGTCTTCAGCGGTTGTGTCGGGAAGGGGAGCATCATAGAATGCCAATTTAATAGAAGAAAGTATTCTTGCATTGAGGGAGTACTTGAGTGGAGGTCCAACATCCTTCAGCTACCTTAATACTAAACCTATAAATATAGACACATAGATCTATTTCCCCATCCTCATGTATAAATATATTTGCATATGTACATGTCTTTATCTAGACCTCTATAAATGCCCTGTGCCTCCCAGCTCTTTCCTCTATTCTCTTTGACTTTCCTCTTGTCCCACTATCATGCTCAGTCCCCACCAGCATTTCAGGAATTCCTCTTGGTTACATTACCCTTCATCATGCCCTACGAGGCCTTTCACATACTCCTCACCACCGATTTGGATCATTGATCTCTGGGTTTTTGTACTTGAGCCAAAAGTCCACCATATTGCCTGCCAATAATAGCAGTCATCAGTGGTCTGTGATCTGACCTGCTCACTTTGGATTCATTCACCTGTGCGGTCACACATCGGACTTACTGATCTTTAATTCTTTCATCTCTTTAGTGCTCAGTCTGCCATCTTCCTCCTGATCTTTGTTTCATGAGTCCCCACAGCAACACAAGTCAGAAATTTTTAGGCTAACATCTGACCCATGGACTAGGAACCTGCCTAGACTTGGTCTTGCCTGCTTCTGCAACTGTGTGAACCATATTCTTGGTATAAATTTCTAAGATTCATTAGTTTTCCTCTCTAGAGAACCTAACCTAAGACAACACCTAACAAAAACCATTGAACTAAGAGTCTTTAGGACCAAAATATACTTTAAAATAATATCAACATTTAACACATTATCAAATTTTGTGTACTTTTTTATGTGAAATAACTTTATGAGGCTAGAATGTTAAAAGACTTGCTGGAATTATAATGATAACAATGATTTCTGTGCTGTGCAATTTACCTTAAAAATGTCCCCCTGATAATGTCCCCTGATAATAAGATGACATTGAATATGACTCAGGGCATTATACCAAATTTCACTTGGTTGTAAATAGTTGAGAAATTCAGTTGAAATTAAAAATAATTATAAAAGAAATATATACATTGTATATTACTTTGAAAGTATATTCAACTTTTTGGACTTGTCATTTTTAGACTCTATAGTGCTTTAATAAGTAATTAAATAGTAGATAATGGAACATATGAAAACAATTTAAGACCAGTCAAAACTACCAAGAACCAAACAAATTTTAAAAGCCAATATCCTTTAGTTACTTTTATTTATTTAGTCTTTTTATAAAATTTAATTTAACAGTTTATTTGGCACATAATTCACATATTATACAAGGCAGCAGTACAACCATCTTAAGAAGAGTTGTACAATTATCACCACAATTGATTTTAGAGCATTTTCTTCCTTCTTATACTCATTGTTATTAGCTCCCTATTTCTCCCCAGCCTCCCCTGCCATACCTTCAAAGAACCACTAATCCAGTTACTGTCTCCATAGATTTACCTATCCTGGATATTATAAGTAGAAAAACAAATAAACAAAAAAATAAAACTAACAATAAAGTAAAACAGAGAAAAACTTCAATGAAAATAAAGTAGAAAATATTAAAAACTAAAGCAAATATAAAATAGATCAAAAGAGAGATCAAACGATAAGGTGCCAAATTTTAACCTAACTGCATCTGCAATAACCCGGTTTCCAGTGTACTACATGATAGTCAGACTATTCACATCCCTGCTCTATGGTCAGAGGGGATTCACCAAAGGCTTACTCCACATGTGTTTCCTCTTCACTTAAAAAAAACAACTGAAACATAAAAGTTTAAAACTTAGTGACAAACCCCCCGCTCAAAAAAGTTAGTGACAACCCCCGTCCACCCACCAAAGTGACAAAGGCTTCCAGTAAAAGATAGCAGCCTGGACAGCCGCTTTACATCCACCCTCTGCAGCAACGATACGCAACATGAAAACCTGGAGCTCTGAATCTGCCGGGAAGGAGAGAGAAGCGAGAGGATCACTGACTGGGAAAATTAAAGGATGGAACTGACACACAGAGACCAGAAATATCAGTGAATTCTCAATGTATCAGCGACTTGACCAATGACCCCTCCCACCAGACAGAACCACCTTTGGATCGCCCTATTCGGAGAAAGAGAGAGCTTGACTACTCCCTTGCTGCCCACACCAGCTGAGTAAGTGAATGGACAGATACTTGGGACTCAATCTAGTCCCACAGAGATTTGTAGACTCCGTTCTATGTATCTCTGCAGCAATGAACACACACTGAGGGAGGGCAGAGCTGACTGGAACGAACAGGGGAATTGAACAAAAGGTAAGCTGAAATAAGCTTTAGACCCAAAGACAAGAGTGGAGGAGCAAAATAGACAATATTACAATACTAGTAAGAGATTTCAATACACTGCCCTCAAGGAAGGACAGATCAACCAGAAAGAAAAACAAACTAACAAAACACATAAAGAACTGGACAACACAATCAACTTGATCATATATGTACATGTATACTATACATATATATAAAAAATACCCCACCCAACACCAATATAATATGCATTCTTTTTCATTGTACATGGAACATATTCCAGAATGAACCATATATTAGGCCACAACGCAAGCTTAGAGTTTTAAATTAATAAATTTTAAAGCAGTCAGAGATCATAAACAATTTTCTCAAATCACAACACTAAAAATTAAAAATAAATAATAGGGAGATCCAGCAAAAAATAAGTCAATATATGGAAATTGAACAACACTGCTTAAAAAACCACAGGGTAATTGAAGAACTACGAAGTACTATGAAAAATTCTTCAACACAAATGAGAGCAAGAAAACAGCATATCAAAACCATTGGGACACAACAAAGGCAGCATTCAGAGGGCAAAGTATAGCAATAAACATATACATCAAAAAAGAAGAAAGAATTAAAATCAACAACTTATCCCAACAATCATCAGCAATTAGAATAAAAGCAACAAAATAAACCTTTAGCCAACAGAAGTAAAATAGACATAATAAAGCTTAGAACAGAAATAAATGAAATAAAAATAAAATTTTAAATCCTACAAAAACAATAGAAAAAATCAATAAGAAAAGAAATTGGAAAAGAAAAAAAACAACAACAAAAAGAAATTGGTCCTTTGAGATACAAATACACAATTCACCAAAGATGCCATCCAGACAGTGAACAAATATAAAGGAATGCTCACACAGTGACTAGATATTAGAGAATTTCAAATTTAAACAATAATTAGATACCACCTTACACTTCCACCAATAGCAAAATTCAAATAAAATAGAAAATAGCAAATATGAGAGAGGAGGTGGAGAGATGGGATCTTGTCGTTTCTGGTGGGACGGTGAAACTGCACAACCCCTGTGGAAATCTATTTGGCACTTCCTGACACACACAGGAACAGAAGGATCACTCTCCTAAGGATATACTCTCAAGAAACAAGGAGCAAAACAGAAATAGATACATACACACTCACATTTGTAACTGTAATTAAGTTATTTAACTGCCTGGGGTGTCACTGTGTGGGACAACAGAATAGTTTTAAACTTCTCCTTCTCCTCTTTCATCTTCTTCTTATTGTAACAACAAGAATCCTTGGTCAAACAGAATCTTAACATGGACCAAAAATCAAACCAAGCTTACAGCAGTGAGTCACTTACCAACTCATAGAGACCCTATACACCAAAACAGAACTCCCTGCTCAGAGTTGTCAATGTTGTACATCTTTACAGAAGCCAACTGCCACCTCTTCCTGCTGCAGATGGGCTGTTCAGACCGTCCACCTTTGGGTTGACAGCCGAGCATTTTGATCTCTGAGCCAAGAGAGAGCTCTTTACTCACACGGACCACTAACACATAAAGCAGAGCTACTCTCTTGAAGATGGTGGGTGGGGAATCCTGAAGCCCTTTTCAGAGTTGGTTGTGCTATTTTTGTTGTTGTTATTCTATAAAGTTTAATAAGGAACTTTCGGCTTTTAAATAATGCTCCACATGCTAGTTTATTGAGCTGTGAGTGACTGGGGTTTTAGAAGCTTAGAGTGGCCATCTAAGACACAACAATTGGTTTCTGTTCATATGAATCTAAAGATGATGAAGGAAATCAAAGGCGCCAAAAGGAAAAAGAAAAAGAAAGAAATTAATATCCTGGAATAATAAAGCACAGAAACCATATCCCCTTCTCATGAGATCAGAGGAACTAAACGGTGTCTGGTGACCACTACCAATCATTATGACCAGGGGCCATATTCATCCTTGGGCAAATGGGAGAAAAAAAATCTAAAACAAAACTCAATTTCCTCCTGGGCCTGTAGAGACAAAAGAATCCCCCAAGACTATTCCCCTAATATTATCTTTGAACTTAGAATTAAAGTTCTGTCAGCCAAATAATCTATTAGCTTATAAAGTGAACAATATTACACATGAATAATGGGTATTAGAAGTAATTATATGAGATCCACCGGTCAATATTCTTCCAAAAGCAAAGCTAAGAAGGCAGGGAGTGGAAAGTAAGCTTTCACAATGGAAACAGAGCAGACAGAATATAAATAATGAGAATGCTGAACTATTGCAAAAATTGTAACCAAGGCACAGAACAATACATATAAAAATTATTAAAACCTCAAAATACGCCCTGAGGTCAAGTCAATTCTGGCTCAAACAAAATCCATACATCACACTCACTGCTATAGAGCCAAGCGACTCTCCACAGGGTTTCCAGAGCCATAAATCCTTGTGGAATCAGGTGGCCTCACCTTTCTGCCGAGAGGTAGTTGCAGGTCAGCGGTCCAAAACTTACCAGGCAGCATCACCAACAAATTGACTGTGTAAATTTTCACCTAAAACACAATGGAATATTATCTAAGAAATAATGCATGGATGTTCTCTGTCCAAGTGAAATCAGAAGTGTACTAAAATTGCTGAATAGTTTGTACCAAATCAGTTCTTACTTATTTAAAAAAAAAAAAGACTCCAAACTTTTGGGTTTGCTTTTGCTTCTGGATTGGTATTTCAGAAAAGGATTTCACATCATAAGTTATTTTTTTTCAATCCATCTCTTCTTTCTTCAAAGATACTTGTACCCTGCATCCATCTTGGTTTTATGTTGTTGTAAGGAGCGAGATAGGGATCCAAATTCACAATATCTATGACTACTCCCTCTGTCATGTATTAGTTAGACCTCTGTCATGTATTAATAATTTGTCTTTACCCTTCTGATTTGAAATGCCACCTTCTCCATAGGAAATTCTCACATATTTTCAAATGTATTCTAAGTTTTTGTCCTTTAGTTTTAGGGTTGCTTATGTCTCACTGTGCCCCAACCTGCCACATACCACTGGTTGAGGAAAAAATATGGTATCATGTTCTTGGGTTTTGTGAGGGCGTATATGGAGAACTTCGGTTTATGCGCTAATTACTAGTGGTTTCCATACTTTCGTATGCACCTTTGCTCTTTGAGACCAACTGTGTGAAACATTTTGGCAACTGTTAAGATCAAGCAAACCCTGTGATCAAATAAGACATATATAAAATGTTAGCTGGCGTAGTGGTTAAGAACAAGAATTCTGGTACCATCACGGCAACCATTATGGTCGTTATTCAATAGCATTGTGATGCTTAAATGACTTAATATTTGCAAAGCACTTAGTAAAGTACACACTTGTAGCTTAATTTTAGGTGCCACTGGGTTGACGACAGCTCATGATGACAATGGCCCTGGGCCGTCCTCACAATTGTTACATCGAATCCACTGTTGCAGCCGCTTTGTCAATCCAGCTTGTTGAAAGCTGCCTCCTCTTTGTCATTGACCTTCCGTTTTGTCAAATTTGATGTCCTTCTCCCAGGACTGGTTTCTCCTGTTAACACGTCTAAAGTACATGAAAACAGAGTTTCCCCATGCCTGCTTCTAAGTTGTACTTTCTTCAAGACATATTTCTTTATTCTTCTGGAAGTTCATGGTGCTTTCAAGAGTCTTTGCCAACACCATAATTCCCATGTACCAATTCTTCAGTAGACTTCCATATCCAGTGTCCAGCTTCACGAGCACATGAAGTGATCGGGAATACCATAGCTTGAGTCAATCATCTCCGTCCTCAACGGGACTTCTTTGCTTTTACTACTTGAAAGCGATCGCATGCCTCAGATTTATCCAATGCAATATGTTGTTTGATTTCTTGACTGGTGCTTTTGTTAACTAGCATTATTATATCATTAAATATTACCTATAAGACAGTGAATTGAATCCATCAGTAATGCCACAGAACCAGCCAGATAGTATTGCTGTTTCAGCTTTAAAAATCACCTTCCAACTAACACCACTTCCCTCTAACACTGGAAAAAATATTTACGGAGGGCCTGTGTCTCTGAATTTCTCCATTTTCAGATATCTTGCCAAGAAGGAAGGATGCTGCAGGGCAGAGCGTTTGGGGTCTAAGGAAGGACATGGCATCTGGCCGTATAACTCTCATAGGACTACCTAGGACTCATATTAATGAAGTGTCGTTGATCATATTATACAGAATAAATAATCATTTATGGTAGCTATCCTATGTATAATTCTACTTCTTGGGCAATCCTCTTAAGAGCCAGGGTCATGTGATGACTTCTGGCCAATGGAATGTGAGATAAAGCAGCAAAAAGTCACTGTAATCTTCCAATTTTCTTTTCCTTTTCAGTAACAAAGGTGGAAGACAGGAAGTGGAGCCAGAACATGGCAGTAGATGGGATTTCTAAGTGATTGTGTCCAGGACAGTTGCCCTGGGAACATCAACTAATGTAACATATGTGTGTGTGTGAGAGAGAGGATCTAATAATTTGGCATCATTTGTTATCCAACCATCAAAATAGTTGTCCTGACCAGTCTCCATTGTATAGTATATCTTCCTTTTCTACATGACTCTACATGACTCTTGCCGGTACCCTGGTTAGGAGCTTTGTCGGTCAGAGTGTCAGTAGGAAGCAGAGGCATATTCAAAAGACATCATTAAAAGATAGCGGTTTAAAAAAAAAAGAAAAACAAGAGTGGGTTAATGATAATCTTCATTTTAAAAATGGACAAGTTTAAGGCTAGTTAATGTTAACAGAAAACCTTTACAAACTCTAGACTGGCAGGAACAAAGCGAAGTAGCAAGTTACTAGGACCCGCGATGATATCCACTTACCAAAATTTAAGTTGAGCTGTGCAGCCGTGGGGAACGGCTCATCTGACAGGAGCCAAGGGAGTAAATACTCTATTTCCTTACGCTTCCTTCTCCTCGGATTGGCCGAATCCAATTGGCAGCCAGAAGGCTTCAGTTGGTTCAGTCTTGAGGGACCAGCCTCTACAGATAGAGAACAAAGTGGCCAGGAGATCTGGCGAAGCAAATAGAAAATATTCATCAAAAACCTCATCAAGTTTTTTCATTTCTTTTAAATCATTGACTTAACAAATGAAGAATTTCACGATGAAATCACACTTTTGACAATCATCTTAAAAGTTCTAAAGTCCAGGGAAAATGTCCTGACTTTGGGAAAACCTTGGGGTGTTCAGTTAAAGGAACGATGTCCTTCTGTGATTCTGACTCATTGCCATTGAGCGGAATTTGGTTTACAGCAACTCTACTGGACATCCCCTTACAGAAGGGTCTTAGGGAGGAGACGAGCCAGTCAGGGTGCGATGTAGCATCGATGAAACATACGATTTTCCTCTGGTTCCTAAATACTTCCTCCCTGTCCACTATCATGATCCCAATTCTACCTTGTTTAAGTCTGGCTAGACCAGAGGATGACACTGGTACAGATAGGAACTGGAAACACAGGCAATCCAGGATGGATAATCCCTACAGGACCAGTGGTGTGAGTGGGGATCCTAGGAGGGTAGAGAGAGGGTGGGTTGGAAAGGGGCAACCGATGACAAGGATCTACATGTGACCACCTCCCTGGGGGACAGACAACAGAAAAGTGGGTGAAAGGAGATGTCTGACAGGGCAGGATATGACAAAATAATAATTTGTGAATTGTCAAGGATTCATGAGGAAGCAGTGAGTGGGGAGGGAGGGGAGGAAATGGGGAGCTGATGCCAGGGGCTTAAGTGGAGAGCAAATGTTTTGAAAATTATGAGGGCAATGAATATACAAGTGTGCTTTACACAATTGATGTATGTATGTATTGTGCTAAGAGTTATATGATCCCTTAATAAAACAATTTTTAAAAAGAATAGAACTGCCCTCAAGAGTTTCAGAAAGGGGGGAGCAGGGAGGGAGGGGAAAAAATAGAACTTGATGCAAAGAGCTTAAGTGGAGAGCAAATGCTTTGAAAATGATTAGGGCAAAGAATGTACAGATGTGCTTTATACAATTGATGTATGTATATGTATGGATTGTGATAAGAGTTGTATGAGTCCCTAATAAAATGTTAAAAAAAAAAAAAGAGTTTCAGAGACTGTAAGTCTTAGGAGTAGAAAGCCTTATTTTTCCCTGGAGAAGTGAATGATAGTTTCAAACCGCTGACCTTGAGGTTAGCAGTCAAATGCATAGCCCACTACGCCACCAGGTTCTTTCTCCTGTGCATGAAAATCTGAACTTTAAAATTCCAGAAGTGAAAGAGGAATAATATATATCTATGTATAAATTGAATACAAATTAAAAATAAAATGTTCAATGCATTTGGTCTTAAACATCACCTTGCTACTAATACCATCAGGTACAATTTTGGACATCTCAGAAAAAAATTTACCCTAGTTTATGGTGAGCATGTTCAGTATAGAGAGCCAGTCTTATCCATCTTTATAACACAACATCTTTATAATGCAGTAGGTTACATCTGTGCTATTATAATGCCAGCCCTGTCCTGAGCAATGCAGGTAATTAGTGGGGAAACTAGCAGAAAAAAAATCTAGTCTTTTCTTTTCCTTAATGAATATTCTGAGAATTCAAATGAGTGGAAGTTAAGTCACCATAGAAGTAAAATGCATCAATCTCAAACTAAATTATTTGAAAACTTGGCTGTTTTATATTTTATTGGATTTTCAGCATTAATGATGGCACATACACACCACTGCGCCTCAAAATGGAGGTCAAGAATAATGGGTAGAGCTTTGTTTAAAAGGTGGAACATGAAGCAGAACCCACACACCCAAGCTGTTAATTATGTCTATGCTCTGCTGAAGATAAGCCATAATGCTTACTGACAGAATCTATTATAAAAATTAAGGATCATTTTATAAGATTTTAGCTAGAAATCTCTTCTAAGACAAAGATGGAATTCAAGTAGAACTATTTACTTTCAATAGCTTTCAATGGCATATTTAATTTTATATCAAAATTTGAATAGTATAGTTTAGAAATATATGAATAATGCCATGAGTCATAGACAGTAGGATAAATATTGCATAATCTCATGTACATGAAATATCTAAAATAGACAAATGCATACAGACAGAAATTCATTCATGGTCATTAGGAGCTGGGGAATAGGGAAATGGGAGTTATTGCTCACGAGACACTGAGATTTAGTTTATAGTGATGACAAAATTCTGGAAGCAGTGGTGATGGCTGTACAACATGGGGAATGTGACCAACATCCTCAAATTGTGTACTTAAAAGATCATTTGGGTAAGATTTCCATTTTTTTAAAAAAGAGTTTAAACTTTGCATCAAAAGGTGTACTGGACTAAAAAAATAAAATAAGATAAAGATGTACTAGCTAACCAAACCTACATATGATGTGATGGTAATCATGACCAGAAGTCTGATCTCAGTTTTCAAAGCTATTTGTCTTCTCCATGTTCATTCTATTTCAAATAATATTTTGAATAGCACTGGGCTGAAAGAACAGATTATGAACCGAACTTCAAGGTATGCTTAATTTTTTCTTGAAGTCTCATTGAGTTATATTGAAAATGACAACACACAAGGTCTTTCAATGCATGAGATCCAAGAAAGATAACCCCCTCAGAAACAGTAAGGGAAATAATGATTCCCTGAGGGTACAGGAAGAGAGGGGTTGGGTGGAAAGGTGGGAAGGGGGAGCTGATAGCAATGATGACTATATAACCCCACTTGAGGGAAATGAACATCAGGATTTTAGGTGAATGGGGACCTTGGATGGTGTAAATTATGGCAAAAACAGCAACAGCAATAATATATAATATATTATGGGTTCAGTGGGGTGGTAGGCTTGGGGAGGAAGGGGATAAAGAGGAGCTGATATCAAGGAGCTCAAAAGAAAGAAAATGTATTGAAAATGAGACATGCAGCAATTGTACTATGTTTGATCTAATGGGACTATATATGGATTGTAATATTCTCTGTAAGAGCTCCTAATAAAATGTTCAAGAAAGAAAGAGAAAATGACTACATGATAGGTAGAGTTTTACCTTTAAAAAAAATGTAGTCAAGATTTACTGGTTCTTAAAAGTGCTTCTGTAACTCACTAGAGTCATATACAGATTTCTTACTGTTCCATTTTGTACTCAGGGATAAATTGAATAAATTTAGAAACAAAAGAGTGAATTTAAACTTTTAGCTCATTCAAGCATCATGTTAAAATGTTGGGAAGAACTGTTAACAAAGCTATAATTAAACGGCCCTTTAAGGCACAACTATTAAAATAAAGAATTTGTCTTAAAAAATAAGAAAAAGAGAAATGAAGAACTCAGGGGAAAAGGGAGGAAAGGAGAAAGAAAGGAAATGGCATAAACATGTGCTGAACCTTATAGACGCCAAGGAACAAAAACTATGTTAGAAAACCGCGTAGAAAGAGATGGAAACAACTGACAAGCTAACTTCTACCCCCTGCCCCCCGCCCCCCCCCCCCGCAAATCACTGTGCATTTATATTGAGTCACTTTATTGACAAAATAAAGTAGAAAACCAGCTACTTTTCTGATGTATTTAATGGGTTTGCATGAAAACACTGTGGGTCCTTATTGGTTCTTAAAAACAAAATAAAACTCACTGCCATCAAATGAATGCCGACTCAGATAAATTCTTAAGAGTTAATTTGTAAAACTCTAATGTCAATCTTGGGTTATTCTTTTTTAATTCTCCACCTGGGGCATAATGTGTTTATCTCAATTTTGTGCTCCTAATTTATTTTCCTTTTCTCTCTCTTTTTGTTTAAAATCAACAACTCTCTTCTAAATTTGACTAATAACATCTTGAATTTTTCCTTATTTAATCATACCTCATGTAAAATATTTCCTTTCAGTATTTGTTTAGTTTCTCAGTATCAATTAGCTTTGTTTATCTGTATTATGGAAAAGGACAAAGGATTAAAGGAACTGAAATGTATTAAATACCTACTACTAACCAGGCAGTGTCACGTATATTATTTCATATAAACAGCATTATTAATTTTTTATATAAGAAATGCTTGTGGCCCACAAAGTTTGAACATCTTGCAAACTAAAACCGAAAACTGGAAGAACTGGGATTCAACCCTGAGTCCATTCACCTCCATATTTTATCTACTGTCCACCTCTCAGATAGCTTTCTAATACAAAATTATGGATAATAAAAAATGAATTCCTTTAAAATTTGGAAGTAATTGATTTTATATTCATATTTGAACATGTGGGGCCAAATAATGACCACACACTATACATTTTCAATAGACATAATATTAGAAGAAATAATATTTTCTGAGAGCTGATTGGACAATGATTTTAGGCTTACAATACTTTTAAATTATTTCCTATTGTAAGTAATCTGTGTCACTTCAGCTGTATTTTGTTAGATTAAAAACAAAGACCATATATTTTGTTTTTGTTATTTTTAATCAAATTAATGCCTGGACAATTTTTTGCTAAACAGAATAATTATTTAATAAGTATCTGTTGGTTATTGTTTCTTATAAACTAGTTTTTTTTCTGACTGCAAATTTTGGAATGTATAATAATGCCTTATATAACCTTTTTTTTATCAGAGAAGAGGGAATTCTATCCCATTTTAATACAAAAACAAAATGATTCTGAGTGTAAGAAAACAATCTCCCCAGAAGCGATAAGTAACATATCTAGAATTGATATTGAATAATGGTTTCTTAAACTCTGTTTTGCTTTTCATTTTATACCTCCCATATCTTTCTGATAACATCTTCGTCAACTTTAGCTTCTCCCGCACTTGGTGATCATCATTAGCCTCAATTATTTTGAATATCAAGAAATAATTTTGGAGGCTCGGAGTCTCCCAGGCTGCAGGCGGATGGATGGGGCTTCTTCAGGCTGGGGCGGTCGTAGTGAAGGCGGCGGCGGCAGCGTCTATGGTGTGGTGGCGCGATTCTCCCAGTGCCTGGCTGAGTTTCGGAGTTGGTTAAGAACCAACTGGTTGAGGTTCAATGCAGACAAGACGGATGTGATGCTGCCATCTGTTGAGTCTTCCAGTCCAGGAGGTTCAGCAGCATCAGATGACCATGAATTTGATCCATCCGCTGACATGCTGGTTCATGATTGTGATGATGAACGAACACTAGGACACTAGGAGAGGAAGAAATGATGGAAGGAGAAACAAACTTCAATTCTGAAATAGAGGATCTTGCAAGGATCAGCATACTTGCGATGCTGTCAGTTCCCAGGTCTTCTAAATTTACTGCTTGAGACAGTCTGTGTTTCTTCAGCTGCTGAAGGCGACATGCCAATTCATGAACTTCTCAGCCTTTATGGCTATGATAGTTCTGTTCGACTACATGAAGAAGAAGATGAAGAGGAGGAGGAAGAGGAAGAGGCTGAAGATGAAGAAGATGGTGATAATGATGACAGCAGTGGCTGTAGTGGGGAAAATAAAGAAGAGAATACAAAGGATTCATCAGGACAAGAGGATGAAACTCAGTCTTCCAATGATGATCCATCTCAATCTGTTGCTTCTCAAGATGCCCAGGAAATAATCCGCCCACGCCGATGTAAATATTTTGATACAAATAGTGAAATAGAAGAAGAGTCGGAGGAAGACGAAGATTATATTCCATCAGCAGATTGGAAAAAGGAGACTATGGTGAGCTCCATGTTTCAAGCAGAGATTCCAGTTGGCATTTGTAGATATAAAGAAAATGAAAAAGTATATGAAAATGATGACCAGCTCCTCTGGGACCCCGAGTGTTTGCCAGAAGATGAAGTAATTGCATTTCTTAAGGCTGCATCTAGAAGAACAGGTGATGAAAAGGTGTGGAAGCAATTCCTGAAGGATCTCATGTAAAAGACAATGAACAGGCTTTATATGAACTGGTTAAATGCAATTTTGATACAGAAGAAGCACCGAGAAGATTAAGATTTAATGTAAAAGCAGCTAGAGAGGAATTGTCTGTTTGGACAGAGGAAGAATGTAGAAACTTTGAACAAGGCTTGAAGGCTTATGGAAAGGATTTTCATTTGATTCAGGCTAATAAAGTTCGAACAAGGTCAGTTGGTGAATGTGTAGCATTCTATTACATGGGGAAAAAATCAGAACGTTATGATTTCTTTGCTCAGCAAACGCGATTTGGAAAGAAGAAATATAATCTTCATCCTGGTGTAACGGATTACATGGATCGGCTTCTAGATGGAAGTGAAAGTGCTGCGTCCAGTCGAGCACCGTCCCCTCCTCCCACTGCCTCAAACAGCAGTAACAGCCAGTCCGAGAAAGAAGATGGCACTCCAAGCAATAGTAATCAAAAGGCGAGCGACTGAAGAAGCACTGCGGCTTCCGCCCTATGAAAGGTGCTTTTCTGTCAGTGACCTGGGAAATCAGTTTGAGTTTCTTTTAAAATTCCAAAGCAGACCTCAAAATAATTGTAAATACCCAGAGGAAACTTACATAATAGTAGTATGCATCCAAGGGGACTTTAAAAAGTTTGTGGGGAAATGTAATTAAAAGGTAATGGAATTTTTCCAGTCCCTTGGTATTTATCAGCACATACATAATATAAAGTAATCAGAATTTCCATTGACATCACTAAAGAACATCTTTAATAAAATCTTGTACAATTAAAAAAAGAAATAATTTTGACTTTAATCTGTATAAAAACAACTTTAACAAAACTTGTGGCTCAGCAGTTTCATACTCTTAGCAAAACAATTCCCCTGAAACCAGTGCATTTTGTCACTAGATGGCGCCTATGCCTCGGTAACAACCTGTTTTCCTTAAACTAAATTATTTGGGAAAAAATCTTGTCTTCCTTTGAGGTAAATCCAACTGGGGAATTTTCCTGATAGCTGAAATTTTGAATTATTTTTAAACCACTCATTTTCAACAAGATAGGTTAATTTTTTTATGTGATCTACACCCATCCTTCATAAACTGAGCATGTATTTGTTTCTTGATGATTGATGATTCTTGTAAACACCGGTTACTGTCTTAAACAATCACATTCAGATTATTACAGTGTTTGATCCATCATTAAATGATCCTAAAGAACTTTGTCTTTTCAGCTCACTCTCGAGAATATTTTAACACAGTATTTTGGGGCTTGTATTTTGAGAGACCTCTTTTCCCCTTTCTCCATGTATTATTTCTTAAAAGTAACTGTGAACAGCAGATGTTTTCTTTTTCAAATTTTTGCTTTGTAATATTGCTACCTGTAATTTACTACAACAAACAAGATAAATAAAGTTATCAACATCAAATTCAATATAAGTCCCACTGATGCATTACACAAGTTTTGTGGTATCTTGTTTTGAATCCCTTTGGCATCTGTTTTGAGTACGAAGATATTTTGAGAATTGACGTTGCTTGGAAGTGTTATATTATATTGTTTTTATTTGTAATTAAGAATTGAGTTATATGGATTGTGATAAGAGTTGAATGAGTCCCCAATAAAATGATTTTTTTTTAAGAATTGAGTTAAAAAACATTTGAAGAGAATTTGATATTAAGATTTCCACGTGACTTTTTCTCTCTCCAATCAGCATGAATAATCTTATTGAACCTACTAAGGTAATTCCAAATCTAAGAATTTACTTGATATAAATAATTCCAGATCTAGTTAAAATGTTATTTAAAAAATTACATGTAGCCATTGAAAAATATTATTAACATTTTTATGTTGATATAAACAATTTTTTTTAAATTTGTGAAAAGTCTAGCTATGAACCAATAAAGTCATGCTCAAATTTTAGTGTGCATAGAGTCACAAAGAGATCTTAGCACTACATAGAGATTCCAGGGCCCCACTTGTGGAGATTGTGCTTCAGCTCCTATGACGTAGGGGTCTGGACTCTGCATTGTGAGGAACATCTCAATAGATTCTACACAGATAATTCCAGAACTATACCTTGCCACAGTGTTGTAATTTATACCCTATTTGAACTTAGTGCTTCTTAAAAATTTTAACTATCACTAAAAAAGAAACTTTCACTTGAATGGCTGTAAAGTTGAATGATTTATTTTGGATTCTGAAGTAAAGTATGTACTGACATGTTTTAATACTATAATTATAACTTTTAAAAAGTAGTTTTTGTTTGCTTGTTTTTCACATCAAAACCTCTTCCATTGTAGGGCAATATTGAAAATTCCATTTAACAATTTCTCAATAAATAATGCTTTGAGACTTTGTATCATAGTCCAAGTATTATCTGAAGATGTTAAAGTAAAATAATTTGAGATTATTATTTATTAGTAAGATTTCATACTACACGATTATGAAAATTTAAGGTAAGGTGGTAATATTTTAGTTTTAAAACTGATCCTAGCTCTTTTAAAAAATCAACTTTTGCCCTCTTACCTTGTAGTAACACTTTTTATGCCTGTTAAGTGACCCTGTTTGGAGCAGTGTTAACACTTCAGAAAAGTGTCCAGATATGTGTCGTGTATCTTTTGGTCTACTTTAATAACAAAACAGTCTCTTGTTATCCTCACTTGCACAACCAATGTATAGTCTTGCCCCTGTGTTTATACAGTACATTCATTAGTGGTTTTTACTTGTCTAGTCTTTTAGGCCATAAAACTAGAGTTTATTATCTTCCAGGTGATGAAGCTTCTTATTTACAAATTAATTGCAAATCATGTGTGGGCAGCATGATTGCTGATCTTGCCTAACGAATACATTTAGTGTTTAATTTTTTTTCTGTTGCTATTTTCTAATTTGAAGTGGGTAGACCAAAACCAATTAATTCTATTTCAGTTTTTCAGTACTTTGCTGCATGCTTCTTCTGTCACTGCAGATGCTTATGACTCTTAATGTATGGCTTTAAATAACATCGATATTAGAGACGTGATGATATTAAACTACCTGCTCCTTCTAGCTGCACCTTTCAGGTAAATCAGAGCTGTTAATTACTTTAAAATAACAGGTCAGATATTCATGATCTGAATTAATTTACATTAAACAAAGATGCTTAAATTCAGTTTGCTTTCATAATACTCACAGAGCTAGAAATCCTTAAGAACACTTATAAACATAGCTCAAAGATAATATGAAATTTATTCAAAGGAAGGTGTTCTTGGAATCTGCATATGAAAGTAAGATATAGATATAGAAGTCTATATCTGAAACTTCTGTTACAGACATAGAAGTTAGTGTGTCCTGCTCCTCGATAGCCAGTCACTCAAGATGTAGGAATGAAGTAGAAGAGGAATCTTGGGTTTTAGAATAGAGGAATTTCCCAAAGTGATCTTAAGATTGCAATATTTTACAAGTTTGTGGCTGAGAATGAGTGAGTGGGAGGATGAATTAAATGAACAGGTAAATATTGATATAAATGTATTATGATACAGACTTAGCTTCACAAAAATCAGATATATAATGGAAATACCAATATGTTTCTTTGGTGTTGAAAGAGTATGAACTGGTGGTAGGTCATAAAATGAAAGGGCCCTAATGAATAACAAACAACCAGGTTCCAGAAAGCCAGACACAGTAAGCAGCAATACTCATTTGGAATGTAGGAAGAGTGAGTTGAGTTTAACTATAACTATTTTAAAATATATATTTCTGTCATATCGACTCTTCCATTTAATACTCAATCTTATACATGTTTTAAAGGTGAGGAAAGAGTCATTTATCTCTGCTTCATTTTTCTGTTCTCAATTATGTATGTATCAATGACAGAAATGAATGTTGCCATCACTGGATGTATTAATGCTGGGTGAGTACTTGAAGACATTCAAGCTTCAGACGGCTGCTTAAGGGGATTTAAATTAAAATTCATTCATGCCTGATTTGTTATGAATATCTACAATGCTGCATTGGTCTAGATAACAGGGAAATCTTAAACACCATGCAGGTAGGGCAAAAAAAATAATCCAGCAGGATAATGAGAGTGTAAGTCAGGAAACATATCGGGCTGATGTTCCTAGTTAGGCCACCGCCCTAGCATTCTGTCCACCCAGAATTGCTTATGCATGCAAAATTCCAAGTGTATGTCTTTAACACTCTGTTTCATAGTAAAATAGTCTCCTAATTACTCGAACGTGCGTGCTGGTTAGGAAGGACCCCCGCCCCATTTTGCTAAACAATCAGCCTTCTACGCTCACCTACAGAGCGAGCAGAGGTTAGAGCATTCTAATTCTAGCTCTCCGTAGGATGCCAAAAATAGAAAGAAGCAGCCTGCATTGAAATAGTACTGTGACTAAGCCTAGCCTCACTGTTGCATGTTTCTAATTGCATGCACTTCAAGGCTTGAATGTTTTTAGAATGCTATTAAAAAGTGGGAAAGTAGGCCCTAGAGTAGGACTTAGAGTTTGCTTTTTTAAGTACAACTACTTAAAATTCATTAGTATTTAAGGCACTGTTATTTTTTACTTCTTTTTACTTTATTCTTTTTTTTTTCACTTTTACAAGCAGTCATGCAGATGAGTTATATACTCATTTTCATAGACTTCAAATTATAAAGATAAAAAATAGAGACAAAAATCCAGCATGAAAATGAAAATAAAGAGCCAGCTGGAAAAATAATTTTTAAAAAAGGACTAAAAAGAAAGTTTGACTTTAATACATTCTTTAGTTACTTTACATGATAATTTGTATTTGAATGAACTCCAGTGGCAAATAATTAATGCCTGCACCAGTGAATTGGGAAGGGCATTGGTTTTTCTGCTTTACTCTCCTGGACATGTCCGTATCCTTTCTGCGGTGTGAATTCTTCTTTGCAGGGGTAAGATGGGGGCAACGGGATTCTTGGAGTCAGCCCCCATGTTCTTTGAATTTAGGGTCCCCGGGAGTCAGAACCACGCTGGTGGCGGCGGGCAGAGCTTTGTTTGGATTCCTAGTGAGGTGGAGTTGAGCCCCTAGGTGTGGCTCCTCGGACCCTGCTTTAATGTTCTAAGCTGGGTGCCACAAAACAAGTTTACCAATGACCTTCTCATCTCAACTGCCACGTTGCTTATCTGGATTTGCTACAGACAGACACGAATAAAATGAGGTAACCGAGAAAATACATTGACATTAGAAGTGGATGGCCCAATGCAAATTACCAAGAGGAATAATAAGGATGTTGGTAAACTCAAATATATTTTGAGCTTTCTGCGAAATGACAATTACATATATTTGAAGTGGAGAATTTTTAAAAATCTCTGAAGGATGTACTGGTATAGCTAGGAACTGGAAACACAGGAAATCCAGGGCGGATGGTTCCTTAAGGACCAGTGGTGCCAGTGACCATACCGGGAGGGTAGAGGGCGGGTGGGTAGAAAGGGGGAACCGATTACAAGGATCTACATATGGCCTCCTCCCTGGGGGAAGAACAACAGAAAAGGGGGTGAAGGGAGATGTCAGACAGGGCAAGATATGACAAAATAATAATTTATAAATTATCAAGGGTTCATGAGGGAGGGGGGAACTGGGAGGGAGGGGGAAAAATGAGGCTCTGAAACCAAGGGCTCAAGTAGAAAGCAAATGTTTTGAGAATGATGAATGTACAAATGTGCTCGACACAATTGATGTATGTATGGATTGTGATGAGTTGTATGAGATTTAAAAAAAAGAGTTGTATGAGACCCTAGTGATTAAATGAGACCCTAAAATGATTAAAAATTAAAAATCTCTAAAAACCGAAAGCCATGTGAATTCCTGTAGCAAAGGCAGTTTTCTTTCCCTCTCCAGAGAATGAAACATGGTGCGTGTGTTAAGAATTTATGGGACACTGATGCTAAAGCTTGTGAAAATGTCAGTCTTTGTATATTAATTATTTGGCTATCTGAGCCTATTACCATAGATATTGAATCTCCAGGAGCTTCATGCAGTTGTTCTCAAACACGTGTAAGATAGGGCCACGCTCACCCTCAAGGAAATCTACTCATTCCATAATTTAGTTTGCAATTGAGTCAGAACATATTTCAGGTGAAAATAAGATGATCCAGATCTGTCAGTATTGATGTACAGGAAGGTGGTTCCTGTATTATAATTTGTGAAATGCTTTCGAGCTGTCTTGGTGAGGGAGCTCACATGGAGAGGGATAATCAAGATGCAAGATGGCAAAGGCCATTCAAGTTACGTGGTTCTGCGAAGTGATCAAGTATGGTATGTTTTAGACAAACAAGGCAGATTGTTGGCCTATTCAAAGGCGAGGTGCCATGAGACAGCATTTTAGTGCAAATTATATGATATCTTCAAAGCTATTTCTTATTATTTCTTTCCAGTCTAAAGTGACTGACAACACTTCTGAAATCACTTGCTACCTTTTGAATGGCATTTCATTAAAGAACCCCACACTCAGACCCTCTTCTTCCTTTCTTAAGAACTGCAGTGTATATCAAAACTGTCCACGACCATGACTTGTTTGTATTTATGCATGCCTTCACATTAACTGTTTTTCAACTGTGTTGAGAAAATCACTTTTGTTTTTCAATTACTTCTTGAATTCTAGAAGAAACAGCTGTTAGAAATAAGTTTGCAGTGGTGAAGGGATGTTTCAATAAGTGCAAAATCAATTTGTAACTTTTATTTAAGAAAAGGGATCTGCCACACTACCTACTGTTCCCTTAGTTACTTATTTGGGGGGAAAGTTTATTCTTTAAAGAACCAGACAATATGCTTTAGCATATTATGTACTACATTGACAGTTTTCAGAAAATTGTTTCTCTCCCCCCTCTCCCGCCCCCCCCCCCCTCCCTTATTCAGGGCTAAGGAACTCTGGTGGAGCTTCAGGATGAACACTGGCTGCAAGGTCGGTGGTTGAGACCCACCAGCTGCTCCACTGGAAAAAGATGAAGTGGTCTGCTCTCATTAAGGGTCTACATACAGTCTTGGAAACTCTATATGTGAACCTTATATAGGGTCACTATGAGTCAGAATTGACTCAAAGGCAGTGGGGTTTGTTGTGTGTGTATGTATATATATCAAATATTTTATATATTATATATATAGTATATACCTTATATATTCATTGAGGAGCATTATAAAATGTTTCCCAAACATTGTTATCTTTTTCTTAATGGTCTGTCCTTTCTTTGTATGCTTTCTTTTCCTGATACAATATGATCACCTGTATGCCCTACAGGTACATGTATTTCAGAATTTAAATTCACAGTGAATAAGCTAAAGAAGAAGATTATTTGGTATTAAAGTGGTGAAATGAGAAACAATGCAGAAGAAACCAAAGGGCCAATTCTGAAAGTAGCTATTACACCAAATTCAAGCTTGTGTCCTCCCCCATACTCCCTTTACATTTTTCTTGAAGCCAACATTTGTATTTCAAAGTCAACAACTAAAATACAAGAACACAGAGTAGATATATTGTCTAATGGAGTTATGTTGACTACAATTCTCATTTTGAAACAAACAAATAAACCTTGCTGCTGTCGAGTTGATTCTGACTCATCTTGACCCCATAGGGCAGGATAGAACTGTCCCTATGGGTTCCTGAGATTGTTGCTTTTTATTCTGATGATGCCTGATACCTGATCCCTTCGACACCTCGTGATTGCACAGGCTGGTGTGCTTCTTCCATGTGGGCTTTCTTGCTTCTGAGCTAGATGACCGCTTGTTTACCTTCAAGCCCTTAAGACTCCAGACGCTATATCTTTTGATAGCCGGGTACCATTAGCTTTCTTCGCCACATTTGCTTATGCACTCATTTGTCTTTAGCAATCGTATTATGGAGGTGAGCACACAATGATATGATTTTTTGTTCTTTGATGCCTGATAACTGATCTCTTCGACACCCCATGATCGTACAGGCTGGTGTGCTTCGTCCATGTGGGCTTTGTTGCTTCTGAGCTGGATGGTCACTTGTTTACCTTCAAGCCTTTAAGACCCCAGATGCTATATCTTTTGATAGCCAGACACCATCAGCTTTCTTCACCACATTTGCTTATTCACCCGCTTGGTCTTCAGCGTTTGTGTTGGGAGAGTGAGCATCATAGAATGCCAATTTAATAGAAGAAAGTATTCTTGCATTGAGGGAGTACTTGAGTGCAGGCCCAATGTCCATCTGCTACCTTAACACTAAACCTATAAATATAGGCACAAAGATCTATTTCTCCATCCTCATATATAAATATATTTGCATATGTACATGTCTTTATCTAGACCTCTATAAATGCCCTTTGCCTAGTAGCTCTTACCTCTCTTTCCTATGACTTTCCTCTTGTCCCACTATCATGCTCAGTCCCCACCAGGGTTTCAGCAATTCCTCTTGGTTACATTACCCTTGATCACGCCCTACCAGGCCTCCCACACCCTCCTCACCACCCATTTGGATCACTTGTTGTTCCCTTGTCCCTGGGTTTGTTAATACCACTACCTTCCCCCCCACTTCCCCCTCTCCCATGCCCCCCCCAACTTTCAGTCCCGTTTTTTTCTCCTCCATATTGTTTATCCAGCCAATCTTATTTAGACAGAACTGCGGAGATAATAACATGCCCCAAAACAAGACAGAGCAAAACCAAGCAGATTGTTGCTTTTTTAAGGGACTAGAAAACTTCATTTTTCTTCCGCAGACGGGTTGGTGGTTTCGAACTACTGACCCGGGTTCGTTTTGGAACAGAGAGCCATTGCTGCTTCCCAAGCATTAAAAAACGCGGTCATGTAAGGCGATCAAGTTCTTGCTTACGCACATCAAACGCTGTGGTGGGTTTGCGGAGAGTAGCTCCAGTAGAACGCTTGTCTATACTCAGAGAATAATTTAAAATCACCAAAGGCAAAGTATTAACGGCCTGTATCTGAAAACAAAACTGTTGCGTTGAAGTGAAGCCAACTAGGCAAAAACACCCCGTTGAGGGGACCCCACCTGGTGGGTAAGTGATTTCGGGTCCACCTGAGGAGGGACGGCGATTTGAGAAGCCATTTAAGAGCAGTCCTCTTGCTGCCTCTTTTGTTCTTGCCAGGGTGCCCGTTTTTAAAGTATTCAAACAAAGAACCACAAACCGCCAGTCACACCATAATACCAGCTTGTGTTTACATTTTCAGCTCTCCGGATCGCGATCCCATTCAGTGCACACAGAGCGAGTGCCCGCGTACACGCGCCCGTCCGCCATCAGGAAGACTGAGAGTGTAAACACAAGCTGGTATTTTGGTGTGATCACGCTAATATGGCGGTTTGTGAGGTCAAGGGGTGGAAGGTGAATTATGGATCCAGAATTCCCTTGCTTTTGTCAGTTTAAGTCAGGCTGCTTACGCAGGCGCTGCTTTTCAAACTTAAATAACTGGCCTATTTCAAGGAAATGAAGACCTACCTAAGGCAAACTCGAGGCGCTACACTGGAGAGTTATCTTCTCAGGAATGCAGTAGAAGCTCCAAACCTCCGACTCTTTCCAATTAGACCATAAAAGGCATCAGAACATAATTATATGCTGGTCACAGTGAACGGCGTTGGCTGAAGTAACATGGAGTTTTTACAAGAACTTTGTATCTCAAGAGGAAAAACACTCACCGGGCTTATTTATTCTTAAAAGTCCCCTTCAATCAAGAAAATAGAACATTGCATTTAGTTTATGACGTTTCCAATGAAACTCAGAATACTTTCTCCAAAAACTTTCGTTGCCATTTAATTATAGCTGGGTAATATCTGGAACCCTGGTGGCACAGTGGTTGAAGCACTCAGCTGCTAGCCAATAAGTCCGTCGTTCAAACCAGCCAGCCTGCCTTGGGGACAAAGATGTGACCCTGGCTTCCATAAAGATTTAAGGCCTTGGAAATCCTGTCTTGACAGTTGGAGCTCCGTAGGGTCTCCAGGAGTTGGAATTGATTCTAGGGCAATGGCTAGTGTTGAGGGGCCTGATAACGCATGTTTAACCAGAGTTGGAATAGTTGCTATCTTCCGGATGGTGGGGACTTTAAAATACCATGGTAGTAGCCTCCATACAAAAATAATCAGAAATTGTATTTTATGTCACCTCATCCAGGAGAAGCAGCAAATTAAGACGAGATTCACTGGAGTTCATTTCCTCTGGGAATATACCATAACTAGTAATTAGGTTCAATTAGTTTGATGGTCTCATCTATTCTATTCTACAGATACAAGTAACTGTTACCATTTTAAATTTTCTGCTAATTTTTTAACGTATAACCTTCTGAAAATTATCAACTTAGAATAATAAATGGTACTTTCAGTGAGTAGGAAGCAGTAATCCTGCTGTCTTGGCTCTTTTGAGTGAAGGTTCCATGAGGAATGGTGATGTATCTAGTAAAGTAATTTACAATGTTCATTCCTGCTAATATACATTGTTGTCCGGGTAGCGTAGTGGTTAAGTGTTGGGTTGCTAACTTCAAGGTCAGCAGGTCTAACCCTTTGGCTGCTTTGAGGGAGAAAGATCAAGATTTCTGCACCCAGAAAGATTTATAGTCTCTGAAACCCAAAGGGCAGATCTACTCTTGTCCTATAAGGTCATGATGAGATGCCTTGATGGCAGTGAATTTGCTTGCTTTTTATTTGGGTTTAATGTGTCTTCTTTAACATTTTAATTTATTATTTATTTACATTTTAAGGCACAAGTCGGTCCCTACTGTGCATGGAAATGAACATGAGAAAGAAGCATGCTTTTAATATGAAGTCATTTCTAGTGTATCAGAACTCCATTTGAAACAAAGCTCAAAGAAAGGCCAGAGTTGGTATTGTTCTTAATCTCAGTAGTGATGTAGAATAAATTTATATCGACATATATTCCAGTTGCTGCACACACAGCCACACGCCCGTGACAACACACAGTTTCTAGAAGTCAGCAGCGTAGGTAGTCATTGGGTTCATTGCTATCTTAAAGCTTTGTATAAGCATGGAAATATCAACCATCTTTTTGTGGCATTCTCTGATTAGCACAGAACAATTGTTCAATTTATCCCCTTCATACATTCACCCATGTGCTTATATGTCATAATATATGTAAGAGTTCGTATTTACTATATAAGCAAGTCTACAGATGAGTCTCTAGAATAATTAATTCAGACTAGTTTATTTCAAGGGGATTCATTTCAAGATTATCTTGCCTTGCTACCAGACCATCACCTATTTAAAAGATTGAACTAAACCTCAAAGTTATAGTGCCTTCCCAAGGTGTCATTCATTCGGCTGGTGGTCAATAAATACGGGAGAAATGGTTTTAAGACTAGAGGTGATGGGAGGGGAGAAGCAGAATGTACGGGGCCACTATTCAGACCTCAGTGGGATTTTGCACATTGTTCCACATCGTTACCATATCTTTTATTACTTCGCCACAAAATCTCTACTTTCCATTGACCTGAGGAGTACAACTCTTCAGTTGAAAAGAGGAAGTAGAATTGAAGAATAAAGAAAACATGAATAATGAAAAACAAACCGAAAGGGGGAAAGAATCTCCCCAATCGCTTCATGCTTTATTGCTTTAGGGTTTCTACGTGCGTTCTTTCCCCCCTGGAATGCTATTACAGAGAAACATATGGAAACAGCTTTCTTTGCTACGTGTTTAGTTTTAAAATGTTCCTTCTGAGACAATGGGTGACTATTTCTGAATTTGTATAGTTAGAGCATAAGGGGAGAGCTATCGTTAGATTTTGTTCCATCTTTAGAAAATAATTTTTAGGAAATGATTATTTGGTTTGTACTTGTTCTGCTGACCAGATCAGATTATAGAAATACATGACAGATGATGCCTACATTTTCTTCTTCTGCTAGAAGTCAGTTCAAAATATCATTGAACACCATAACCTGGGGCTGCAATCAGCCCCAGGGAAAAGACTTTCCGCTTTTCAGGGAAGAACTTCGTTTAAATTAAATTAAGCATTTGAAAAAAAAATGCAAGATAAGTTGTAGCTCTTTAGAATTTTGAAACGTGGAGGTTAAAAACCTGTGTCTGAAGAGAAATCAAGGAGTGCATGAAGGGCAAACTATTGAGGTGTTTAATTAGTAGTTTCAAATGTTGAATACTAAGTTGATCACCTGAAATGTAAACCCCCACCTAATGTACAATAAAAAAATTGTGTAAAAAAACTCCAAACAAAAAGCCCAAAGCTAAAATCTAAGGTAGAGCTTACATAGGAAAAGTAAGTTTAAGTGTTTGTGACATTTTTGCATTTAAATTTTGGGGGGGGGGAGTTGGAGTCAATTTTTTATTCCCTGTCAACATTTTTATTCTTCATTTGTCATTTAAGACAGTTGTCATTAGACAGATTAGAACAAGACATGATTTTATAACTAATATGTAGAAATAATTTTATAACGAATATGTAGGGAGCCCTGGTGGCACCGTGGGTTAAGCATTGGACCGCTTGCACGATTGGCAGTGGAAACCCACGGCCCAGGGAGAAAAACGAGATTTTGTCAAGATTTAGAATCTTGAAACCCTTCGAGGGCAGCACCGGTATGTTCTACGGGGTTGCTCCGAGTCAGAATCAACTCAGAGACAGTAGTCAGTTCATAGATTGTGTGAGAGTGCGTTAAAAAATAAATCAACAAATAAACTACTTCTAGGGTTCCTGGAATCAGCTCATTTTCATTTTTTTCCCTCTCCCTCCCTCCCCGCTCCCCCTCCCTCATTAACCCTTAATAATTTATTTTAATCTTATCTTTCACTGCCCAGCATCTCCCTTCACCCACTTTCCTGTTGCCCATCCCCGAGAGAGAAGGTTACATGTAGATCCCGCAGATCAGTTCCCTCTTTCTATCCCCCTTCCCTCCCGGTATCACCACTCTCACCATTGGTCCTGAGGAGTTCATCTGTCCTAGATTCCCTGTGTTTCCAGATCACAACTGTACCGCTGTGCATCCTCTGGTCTAACCAGGTTTGCAAGGTAGAATTGGGATCATGATAGTTGAAGGGGAGGAAGCGTTTAAGAGCTAGAGGAAGGTTGTGAGTTTCATTATTGCTACACTGAACCCTAAGTGACTCATCTCCTCCCCACTACCCCTCTGCAAGGGATGTCCAGTTGTCTACAGATGGGCATTGGGTCCCCATCATGCACTCCACTCATTCACGATGATATTGCCCCCTGCCTTTGTTGCTTGAAACCTGGTCCCCTTGGCCCTTTATGATCACACATCTTGGTGTGCTGCTTCCATGTGGGCTTTGTTGCTTCTGGGCTAGATGACTGCTTGCTTACTTTCAAGCCTTTAAGTTCCCAGACGCTAAATCTCTCAATAGCCGGGCACCATCAGCCATTTTCACCACCCTTACTTATGAACACATTCATCTTCAGCATTTATGTGGGGAAGGTGCTCACACAATGATGGTTTTTGTTCTTTGGTGTCTGCTACCTGATCCCTTCAACACCTTGTGTTCACTTAGGCTTGTGTGTTTCTTCTCTGTGGGGTTTGTTGCTTCCGAGCTAGATGGCGGCTTGTTTGCCTTCAAGCCTTTATGACCCCAGACGCTATATCTTTTTGATAGCCGGGCACCATCAGCTTTCTTCACCACGTTTGCTTATGCACATGTCTGTCTTCGGCGATCATGTCAGGAAGGTGGGTATCATGGAATGACCGTTTAGCTGAGCAAGGTGCTATTGTATTGAGGGAGTGTGCGTGAGGAGGCCCAATGCCCACCTGCTACCCTACTACTGAACCTATAAATATATGCACCTAGGTCTATTTGTCCCATAATCATAAATATATTTGCATATGTACATGTCTGTATTTAGGCTTCTCTCTATGCCCTTTGCCTCTTACTCCTTTCCTCTATTTCCTTATGCTTTCCTCCCGTCCCACTATCATGTTCAGACTTCATTCTGGGTTCAGTAATTCCTCTCAGTTACCTTGACCTTGGTCACTCCCTACCAGTCCTCCCATCCCCACCTTCCACTGGTTTTGAACCACTTGCTGTTCCCTTGTCCCTGGGCTGGCCAGCACCACCTCCCTTCTCCTACCTCCCACACTCTCATGTCTCTCTGGGACCATTGGTCCCATTATTTTCTTCTCTCATTGTTGGTCCAGCCTATCTCATCTAGGTGGACCTGCAGATATAGCAATATGTGCATAAAATTGGGGATGGCTTTGACAGCACCAACGTGGCACATAAGAACATGGCATCGACAGCAGCAACAGGGACACGCTAACAAACAAAAAAGCCACTGACATACAAAATTTAAAAGAAGAGATCAAAAAGAAAAGAACAAAACAAAAAGACAGAAAAAAACCCAACACTTGTCAGTAGTTCGAGGTCTGTTTGTTGACCTTTAGGAGTGTTTTCTGGATGAGTCTGATGGGGTGCCACGTCCTGGCCCCAAAGTCCATCCTTTATACTCCCTCGGGACCTCCTTGCTCTGCTTCCCCCGCTGCTCTGTTGCATGCCCCCAATGTTTTGCCTCAGTGTGGTGGGGTCAGCTCAGTCACACATCCCCCACTGTTTCTCAAATGCTGTCCCATGTAGGGCCATGGGTCAGCGCAGGATGTCGCATCTCACCGTGGGGCCGGCTCTCTGTACAATGGGCCCTTCCAGCCGGGCTGTGGTCCTCTGAGCTTGGTGGGCCCAGGTGTGCTCTGCTCTGTTCCTCCTTCCTTTGCTTCAGCTTCCTTCTGGGTGTGATGTGGTAGGTCAGTTCTTTTCCCACACCAGATGATCTATTTTGATTTTCTGTGGTACTCCCTTTGATTGTGGGGGTCGGGCTAATTCTGGATGGGGCTGGTGTATGGTCCAGTCTCTTTGTGTATTCCTCTATACTTTATGTTGCCCTCCTGGTTTGGCGTGTCATCGTGGGGTCCGTATGCATGTTCCAGTTCTGCGGGGACACAACAAGTACTCTCCCCTGGTGGGTTAGTGAGTAGATGAATGTTTTATTGTATGGCTTCAAATAACTAGAATTATTTCAAAGTCATGTATGATAATTTTTTAATACTGTCAAATAGGCATGCCCAACAAGTGGACAGACCAGGGAAATTCTTTTAATGGTCATTTTAAGACAGTAAAGTTCAAAGAACAAAAACACCATTTTATTGTTTTGTTTTCACATCACATTTTATTGAGTTTTTGGTGAAAGTTTAAACAAGTTAAGTTCCAACTTCAATTATTGCATGATATTAATTACCCTCATCACTTATTCTTTTCATTGTATTCATGGGGTTACCTTCCAATACTATAATTTCCTTGTCCCATTATATTCTTATCTTTGCTTTTAAGTGATTGTTGACTTTTAGGCCTCACGCTGATGGTCACCAGTCTTAGAGATAATATCCTTTATGCTGTGTGCTACTTAGCTTTTTGGCTTAAACGTGATCTCAGGGGATTAAGCTTGGCTCTAGGTCTAAAAAGTAGTTTCAGGATGTTAGTCTCAAGGAGGTCTCTACTGTTTTAGTTTGTCTGCTGATATTGTGGTTGTTTTTATAAATAAGAATTTAGTTACCGTCCTTATTTTTCTCCCATTCTACCCAGGACCAACGACTGGGTGTGCCCCTATCAGAATGGTAGGTGGTAGTTGACCAGCACCGTTTCATTCTTCCAGTCTCAGGGTAGATGCTCTCGCTGCTCCTGCAGACCTGCTGCTCATTTCCTAGCTTCTCATGGTTCTTGGAGAATAGAGCTCTGTAGTTGTATCTCAGATGCAATGGGTTCACTGTCACCCATTATATTACATTGCTAGTTCATCCAACCAAGTATGTATGGAGTGCTGCCATGAGCCAGGTGCTGTTTAATAGTAGAACAGTAAGTTACAAGACTAAATAAAGTTATCCTCATCTTTACGATCAAAGTCTGACGACATAGTCCTATGACTTAAGTTTTGTTTTATATCAAAACAATGAATATTTGACTAAAATACAGAGTATATATCTATATTGTTTATATCTTGAAATAGACAGCCTACATTATTTACCTTTTAGGTGCTTATGTTGGTGAGTTCATGAACAAAAAAATCAAGACCCTCCACTTTGGTTACAGACCCATCCAAACATATCGCTCTTATTTGCTTCACTGCCTCTTCAAACAACTTACTCATTAGTTGAAAAGTAATAAAGTTTAAAAAATTATGTCTTCAGTTATTCATGAAATGAAAATATGTGATAGAGTAACAATTTGTTTATTAATCTGGAAAAGTGGTAGAGAAGAGTTAGGATCCCCTTTGAGAGAGGAATAATAGGGTAAGAGATAGTCTTTTCTTCCATATAATAAAAAACCATACAATGCTATAATAATTTAAGTGGTCAAGTGTGAAAAGATAGACAAACATGCTAGATGCCCTGTTATGTTAAGAGTTCAATTGCTAACTTCAAGGTCCACGTTTAAACCCATCAACTGCTCTGTGGGAGAACTATGAATCTATCTACTCATGTAAAGACCAACAGCCTAGAACACTTGCCTGTAGGGGTTATGCATCAGAATCTTCTGATGGCAGTGGCTTGGTGCTATGTGGATCTTGACGGAAAGCAGAAACTACCTCTCAGATGTTTGCCTGTGTTTTGTTGATTATGGATCATAGTAAATTGTGGATAACATGGTGAAAAATGGGAATTCCAGAACACTTCACTGTGATCATTTGGAACCTGTACATAGAACAAGAGGCAGAGGTTTGAACAGTGCAAGGGGTGACTGCTTGGTTTAGAATCAGGAAGGTGTGTGTCAGTTTTGTAGCCCCTGCCCCCCCATACTTATTCAATCTATGTGTTGAGCCCAAGAAGCTGGACTACATGAAGAAGAATGTGGCATCAGGCTTAGATGGAGACTTGCTAACTGCCTGTGATAGGCAGATGACACAACCTTGCTTGCTGAAAAGGAAAAGGACTTGAAGCACTGTGTTAGTCTGGGTAGACTAGAGAAACAAATCCACAGAAACTCATACGTATATAAGAGAGTTTTATATAAAGGGTAAGTGTACAAAATATGAAAGCATCCCAATCCAGTGCTCTCCAAGCCCATAAGTCCAACATTAACCCATATGTTTGACACTGATCTACAAAGTGCTCCTCAATCTCACAAAATACACGCAATGCAGCCGACTGCAGGAGGAAAACCAAATCAGTGAGCATGTAAGCATCTCAGCGCTGGCAGGGGTCTCCACGCAGCTGCTCCAGCATCCAGGGCTGCATCTGGGTAGGTCCATGCAGCTTCTCCTCAGGGATGTCTCCCAGAAGTGAGCCTTGCCAGCTGAAGCAGGGAACTGGCTAAGGCATCTGAACCCTGTCCTGACTATCAAAGAGCAAGCGACCCGAGAATTCAAAAGGCAAGGCTCACCGAGCCATTTATCGCTCAGCCTTTCAATTAATCCCACATGTGTTTATTGGCCAGGTTGGCACAATAAACCTTAACTATCTCAATCCACCCCTTGCCAACTTGGCACTTGTACAAGCACTCACTGACGAAAGTCAAAGATGATAGCCTTCAATACGGATTATACCTGAACATAAAGATGACCACAGATGCTTACAACTTACTCAATGAGCAACACCATGGGAAGTAGAGAAAGATTACGGTTGTGAAGACTTCATTATACTTGAATCCACACTCAATGCTCACGGAAGAAGCAGTCTAGAAACTAAACAGCATAGTGCAGTGGGCAAATCTGCTATGAAAAGTTTGTTTCATGTGTTAAAAATGTAAAGCTATCTTACCCATGTCATGGTAGTTTTAATTTCCTCACACGCATATGAAGGATGGACAATGAATAAGAATAGACACCCTTGAATTATGGCATTGGTGAAGAATAATTAAGGACTTCCAGAAGAACAAAAAATCTGTTTTTAGAAAAAATACAGGTAGATTGCTTCTTAGCAGCAAAGATGGGAATGTTACCAGGAAGGACCTGTCCTCAGGGAAGGATATCATGCCCAGTCAATGATATGAACTGAGACATTGTCTTCAATAATAGGCTCAAACACAGCAACAACTGTGAGGCTGATGAAGGACCAGTCAGTGGTACATTCTATTGAACTATGAGTCTGAACTGACTTGACAGCAACTAACAAGAATAGGTACAAAGTATTTGACATATAGTATCTGTCTGGTTGAATCTTCACAACAATCCCACTTTGACGCCAAGAAACCAGAGACGTAGAACAGATAATGGACTCAATGTGTTTTTTGTATACCATTCTTGAAATTAGAACGAGTTGAGTTGAGATTTAAGACGTGTGGCAGGTTTTTTGACAGTCCTCTTACTTCACTGCTATCCATCATTAAAGACGGGTCTTAAGGAGATTTTGCTCTTCAGACTGTGAAGAGAAACCTGTAGAGCACTCACTTACCTGGCAGATAATCTGAACAAAGTTCATTATTGTCCAGCAGAACACGGAGATGTCGAGCTGATCCAGATCCCCATGAAAGAGGAATATATTCTAAGTTGTACATATTTTCATTGTAAGAGAGTGTTTGCTTTGCAGCATTATTGCAGGAAAACCTGACCAAAAAAGCCCCTTCAGAATCTGCACAGATGAAGGCAACAGAAGATAAAACCTGGAAACTGAATAAAATACAGCTAACACATTTATGGAGAAAATATAGATTATTCATAAGTGATGAGTGAATAGTATATTTAGGGACTATAGCCCTAAGTCCTAACATAAATCTGAAAGAAAGGAAATCTAGATAGGATAAAGATGTACATGCAAATTATGAAACTATAAATATAGAAAACAGGCTAATCTTTTCTCACTATTTTGAAAATATAGAATACCTTTCTAAGAATAGTATAAAAAATTAACAGAATGTTTTGTTAGAAATTTGATTGCATAAGAACTTTGGCAGAAAAATGCTATTAACAAGGTGAAAAAACTAAAGACATAATGAAAAAATGACATATCATAAACAAAGAGTTACTATTTCTAGTCTTTAAAGAACAATTACCAGCAATAACAATAAGCTGTCTACTCTAGTAAAAGAGGGAAAAAAAGGTATAGGAAAGAAGAGCTAATTCACAAATGTAGAAATAATGATGGGACATGAAAACATAAACTTTATTAATAATCAACTTCTGGAAATTGAGAGAACAATGAGACACTATTTTCCTACCTATCTAATTGTAAGTTTTAAAAAAGTTAACAATACTGGAACAATTTGAGAGCAATACTGTAATGCTATTTTGAGAGGGTAGTTTGGAAATGTGTATCCAAAGTCCTAAAAAGACTGACCATCCATTTAATCTATCATTGTGGTAAATGTATTAAAATACTCAGTGTAATATTTTGGGAACTACTTAGATGTGAATAAGAGATTGATGAAATACATTTTAGAGTATCTATAAAATGAAATCTATATTTTAATGCTCTCCATTAAGAGTTAAAAAGACCAGTTTTGAGCCCAGCATTCTGTGATGCTCACCCTCCTGGCAAAATCACTGGAGACAAAATGGGTGCATGAGCAAATGTGGTGAAGAAAGCGGATGGTACCCGGCTATCAAAAGATATAATAGCTGGGGTCTTACAGGTTTGAAGTTAAACAAGTAGCCATCTATCAGAGAAGCAACAAACCCACATGGAAGACATACACCAGGCTGTGTGATCGTGAGATGTTGCTGGGACCAAGTAACAGGTATCAGAAAACCCAAAACAAACAAACAAATAAACAAAACCATATTGTTGAGAATGAGGCGGGTTGGAGCAGAGACCAAAATTTCATCTGAGGACAATGGGACATGCCCTCACAGAGGGGTCACAGGGAAGGGATGAGTCAATCAGGATGCAGTACAGCCCCATGAAACACACAATACTCCTCTGGTTCCTTACTCACCGGCCACTATCATGACCCGAGTCCTGCCTTTCACTGCTAGACCAAGCACATACACTGGTACTGATAAAGCATAAGAGCTCATAACACAGGGAATCCAGGAACAGGAATGGGAGTAGGGATACCAGAGGGTAGGAAGATGGGGAGAGGTGGGGAGAGGTGGGGAGAGGTGGGGAGGAAGATGGGGAGAGGTGGGGAGGAAGGGAGAACTGATTGTGATTATTAACACTAACCGCCCCCCACCCCCCAGGGACGAATAACAGAAGCCATGGGGGAAGGGAGACAGTGAGCTGGAAGATATGAAAATAATAATAATTTATAACTATCAAGGAGATGGTGGAGAGAGGGGAAAAGAGGAGCTGCCAGTAAACCAGCCTCTGACAACCGTGGGGTCCTTAGGCGCAATTGTACAGCTACAATATATAAAGATCATAGTAAAGTCATAGAAGTTAGGATAGCAAGTGCAATAAAGGAGTCAGACACATTTTATGGTAGCATGCTCACCTCCGGGATGACCATGATCTCAGCAGCCATGTCCGTGTAGGGAGAGAGAATCTTTACTGTCTAGGAATATTTGTAGGTAGCCATAAGACATGCACATTCAATAGTTACATACATCACAAAATGGGTGATAACCACTGTAAAGTCCCTGTGTAATCTCTCACAGGTGAGGAAACCTAATACCTGCATTGGGGGAAGGGAAGAGGGGATGGGTGCCACGGTGGGAGGAGATAACAAGAATGTCTGCTTTTACAGGGTGATAGAATCAACCATGTGCTCACATTAAGGCAGCATAGTTTTCAGGGGGGAATCTGTGGAAATATATTTAATGCAGGATAATGTACTTGGACTTTATCTCTAACTTACCAAAGTGGTGGCTTCCCTACGGTGGAATACTAGCTTTCCAGAGTCCCTCTGTTATAAGTTAGGAAATATAGTCCCAGCCTTATTTCCCTCAAGGTCAGTTTCCTACACCAACATATGTGCAAATGTGTTTGATACAATTGATGGATGGATTTTTACAAGAACTGTAAGAGCCCTCAATAAAATGTAAAAAAAAAAAAAAAAGACCTGTTTTGGTTTGTTTTAAATGTCACAAACGTTTGTACCTACTTTTTCTTCTAAAAGCTTTACATGCTTAGTATTATTTTAAAGTATTTGATTAATTTTGCATTATTTTTGAGAGCAGAGGTAAAAAGTAATTTAAAAAACATTTTATTAGGAGCTAATCCAGATACCTAGCAGCATCATATAATTGCTACCAAAATCAGTTTCAAAACATCTTCCTTCTTCTTCTTTTTTTAAATCATTTTATTAGGGGCTCATACAACTCTTATCACAGCCCATATATACATCAATTGTGTAAAGCACATTTGTATATTCATTGCCCTCATCATTCTCAAAACATTTGCTCTCCACCTAAGCCCCTGGTATCAGCTCCTCATTTTTCCCCTCCCTCATGAACCCTTGGTAATTTACAAATCATTATTTTGCCATATCTTGCACTGTCCAATGTCTCCCTTCATCCACTTTTCTGTTGTCCATCCCTGAGGGAGGAGGTTATATGTAGATGCTTGTAATTGGTTCCCCCTTTCCATCCCACCCTCCCTCCACTCTCCCGGTATCACCACTACCACCACTAGTCCAGAGGGGTTCATTTGTCCTGGATTCCCTGTGTTTCCATTTCCTCTCTGTAACAGTGCACGTCCTCTGGTCTAGCCAGATTTGTAAGGTAGAATTGGGATCATGAGAGTGGGGGGGGGGGGAAGCATTTAGGAACTAGAGAAAAGCTGTATGTTTCATCATTTCTACACGCACCCTGACTGGCTCATCTCTTCCCCGTGACCTTTCCGTAAGGGAACATCTTCCTTATTGAACTCCTTGCTATCAGCTCCCCCATGTCCCTACCACCTGCACACTGTGCCCCCAGAAACCCTTTATTCTAGTTATTGTCTCTAGAGATCCATTGATCCGGGGTTTCATATACACAAAGACCTGTTTGGATGGCCAGTAGGTGGTTATACATTAAGAGGGGAAAAAAGCTATAAAGAAGTATGGATAATTATAGCACTGACGAAACACACATCATTCCTCTAGCTCCTGAATGTTATCTCCCCCTCCCCCCATGACTCAGTTGTGCCTTACAAATCCAGCTAGACCAGAATGCACACAGTGGTGCAGATAAGGGTTGTCAACACATGGTGTTGAGACCTCAGGAACAGTGGTGGGAGAAGCGATATCATGAGGTAGGGGGTGGGAGAGGTGGAGGGGAGGGGGAGGAAGGGGAAATCCATCACAAGGTTGGATATATAGTCCTGTTATATAAATATATAAAATAAATATAAATCATTCTTGAAGAATCAGCAAGATATTATTAACAGTAGTATTTTCTAGTTGGTCAGGATATGATTAAACTTTATATAAAAAGATACTTTATAATATTTGACTGATTTTCACCACTAGAGTTAGAGTCGGGAAAACAACAATGTGACAAAAAGTACTGCTGCAAAACCATAGAACTCTTTACTAGATAAGACTATCCAAAGGTCAAGGTATTATTTACTGACAGCTCCTCCATCTAGGTCTATGGTCTTCTGAAGGCAGGATCTCCATTTCCCTGACCTTTCTACGAATTCTGCACTCTTCAACTGATACCATGTTAAAAAAAAAAAAAAACATGTCAGAAAGGCGGTTTTGATATCATCAAGGGACTCAAGTCTTGTTCCTTTGAAATGTTTTGGGAACAAAAAGAAGTCCAGAGGGGCAAGACCAGGGCTGTAGGGAAGAGTGGGTAAAATTTCCCAAGGAAATTCTCCTAGGACAGCTCTTGGCGACCTTTGAAGAACGAGCAGGCGCATTGTCACGATGGAGAACAGTTCCTTGACACAACTTTCCTGATGGTTTTCTCACTGGTGCCATTTTCGATTTTCTTATAACTTCTACTAATAAGCGCCTGTGATCATCCTGTGTCCTTCAAGAAAATCTATCAATTGCCCCTTGAGAGTCTTTAAAAAAGTCATCCTAGCTGTCTGAGCTGACCTATTTACCTTAAATGTAGCTGACCCAGCAGATCCCTCAGGAGCCTTTGGTTCCAGGGAATCATGTTCTCTGGATCATATTGTAAAACCAAGACTTCCATGGTTATGCTTTGTCTCATAAAATTGTGTTTATTAACTTTAATCTTGCTGAAAAGATGGACAGGCAGGTTGATGCTTCCAGATAGCTGATCTTTGCACAATGCTCTGGCACCCATCCAGGTGGAAGCCTTCTGAAGCAAAGATAGTCTCTTAGCATTGAAGCTGCCGAACTGTGTGAGAGCCCAATTTCAGTACCAGCAAGGATCACTTTACAGCTTCTTCCCACCAATTCCTGGTCTGCAGCCACAGTCAGTTCATTCTTTGATGTTGACAGAATTCCCTCTTGCCTCTTTGTTTTCTTCCCAACCGACCTTAAATGCTGATCCATGTTAAAACGCGTTCCTTCTTCCTTTTCTTGGTTTTTTTTTTTTGTGTGTGTGTGTGTGGAGTACCATTTCTGTAAACTTGGTGCAAAGCATCAATGATTGAGGGAGGTGTTCGCTTGAGTTTTGTTGAGAATTTGGTATTAGTCCTGATCTCAAAATCATACCCCCTGCCCCATAGCACAAAAGTGTACTTGTTGTTTTTCAGGCATCCTAACAAGTCTAAGACAACTGTCTTACTGAGAAACCTTGTCTGCAGCCATCTGTGGATGACTGAAACATGCTTAAACATGGTTTATTTGGCATGAACCAATGCACGTATGAATTGGAACCCTACTAGCAAAACTCTTTTACCTAGCATCATAAGAATAACAAAATACTTCTCTGTTTGAAAAGAAAAATAATGTATATATATCCGCAGTATCATCCACAAGCATGGGGAAGAATACAGGATTCAAAATAGGTCATATCTATTGTTTCTTCCCTGTCAGAGTCTCATAAATTATTCATGGAAATCTATCTATACTAATGATTTTTTGTTCATTACTCTTTTGCATTTCTTTTCAGAAAATGACATGCATTTTATTCTATAGTCATTTGTATTAGAGAATATTTTCTACAATAGCAATTTTCTTCAGCCATGATTTTTAAAATAACATATAAATAAAAACAGTTACCTTGACTGAACTTAAACCAAGAATTGTAGCCTGAATTTAGACTGACCAACTTAAACTGATCCGCTACTTCAGGATGATTTTTTTAAGCTAAAGTAAAGAAAAATAACCAACATTTTCCCTTATTATTTAGGGGAAAAATAGAAACTAGTCTTCAGTCAGACAATTCCATTCCTTTCATAAATAGCAGCAATTATACTATATGTATTTGTAATGTCATGGAGCTCTCTATGTCTTTGTCCCTATGCATAGCTATATCAAAGATGTATCCAATCTAAAGATAGATTAATAAACCACAGAGATTGTGTAGCACTCATATAGAGAAAGTGATAAAACTCTTAAGAAATATAAAGCATAAATTTTAAGTGATCCTATATGGAAAAAATGCTCGTATTATAAGAACATCATTCATAAAATTAGCATTACTCTCTTTAAAATTTAAGAATAATTAAAAATTAGCCAACATTAATTTTTTAATTATGATTTTTGGGGGGGATGAACATTTCAGGCCATCCAGGAGGTAATAAATGCAAAATACTGTTATTTAAATAACTGTCTGAAAATACCTTCCTCCCTGTTCAGTTCTGCAGAGACAGATCTTTGTAAATAACCGGCTAGTATTCTCTGTGGAAGCTTCTGAAAGAAATCTGCTTTGACTGTAAGAATAATGCTTGTTTATGGTGGGAAATACAAGTGACGCAGACTGTTTGTTTTAGAGGAAAAAGCAAATATTCCTCTTCCTCCCAATCAGTCAATCTCAGTTTGTCTGGGGGTGTCACAGGAGTGAGCAGTTGCTCTTTCACCAATTGTTCTCGCATTGTTTCATGAACAAGATACTTCTTTCCTACCAATTTAAAAATACTTTTGAATTAAGCTGAGACTTTTTATGCTATTGGATCTATTCCTGAGAATAATTCCAGCTTCACCTTATTCTACTTTTTTCCCCACAGTAATAAAATACTTTTACACCTAACAGTTCAAGTCTCTTTCCAATAATTTTTCAAAGTTTTTCTTGCCATTCCCTCCTATTTGTTCTTTCCTATACTTCAGAATTACTTTATCAAGTTAAAAAAGCTTGAGAACATATGTTTGACTATGGAAAAATGCCCAAGATATATTAACTGAAAAAGCAAGTTGTTAGAACAGTATGTATAATATTATCCCTCTTATAATAGAAAAACTCAGAGAAAGCATAGACGTATGTGTGTGTGCTGCATGTGTGTGTGAGTGCATGCACTATAGGAGGTGAATATTCTAGATAGACAAACAATGTATGTGTTAAGTGCATAAAGTTAAAAACCAAAGCCATAAAAACAGAACAACATCATCAAGTATTCAGCAGAAAATATAAGTGAACTTTTGTGAGAAAGATTTTCTAAATTTTAAGGAAAATATTTGGTAGATTAACCATTTAAAACAAAATTCAATAATGAAAAATGATAATGATTAGCATGGAAAATACTTATACAAAATATTCCTACAAAACCATAGACACCCTCATTAAACAAAAATATCAAAATGTAAAGCTATTGTTTCTCCACATATCCTCTAGCTAGGTCTAAACATTTCTGCAGGAAACCTTTACATCTATCTCACCTTTCCGCAGAGAGCCCTGGGGCATGGATGGGGCACGTGTTGGGTTGCCAGTTGCAAGGTCCACTGTTGGAACCCACCAGCTTCTCCGTGGGAGAAAGGTGGGTTTTTTCTGTGTCTGTAAATATTTACAGCCTCAGAATCCCAAAAGAGCAGTTCTACTCTGTCCTATAGGGCTGCTATGAATTGGAATTAACTTGATGGCAGAGGTCTTCCCCCCCGGGCCCCCCCACCAAAAGGCAGTTTTGACATCCTTGAAGCCTTTCTTTGAGCTTTGGGAACCAAAAGAAGTCAGGGGTTGGGGGACGGGGCAACATCAGGGCTGCAGAGTGGCTTGGTAGTTTCCCAATGGAATTCTCATAGGACAGCTCTTGCCACCACTGAAGAATGAGCAGGTGTGTTGTCATGATGGAAAACAATTGCTTGGCACAATTTTCCTAATCATTTTCTCACCCAGCCAGTTTTCAATTTTCTTATAACTTCTTCTTAATAAGCCCCTGTGATCATCATGTGTCTCAAAAACAAAAATGTCTATCAAGATTGCCCCTCGAGAATCCTAAAAATGGTTATCGTAACTCTCCCTTTAGGCTTCTGAGGCTATAAATCTTCTGAGTTGACCGATTTGCCTTACAGTTAACTGACCCAGCAGATCCCCTCCGTGGTCATGGTTTTGATTGGTCCTTGACCTCAAAATCCTATTGGTAAGTCCAATATAAATTGTTCCATCAAAGCATCTTTATTAGTTTTGATTTTGCTGAAAAGAGGAAAGGAAAGATTGGCTCTTTGAGATAGCTGAGCGACGTGAAATTCTTTTGCAGATACCGGAGCTCAAAGCTTGCTGAGATCAGATGCTCTCTTAAAATTGAAACGCCAAGCCCTGGGAGATCCCCCCTTCAGTAGACACTGCGTCAATGGTCGTTCTATGGCATTCTCACACCAGCGGCTGGACTTCAGGCAGTTTCTTCAATCCCAGTTTGATAGGTTTCCCTCTATGGGCCCATCTTTAAGCTCTCCCCTACTTTTCTTAAAATGCTTAATTCATCTAAAAAGGGTTGTTCTCTGTGGGAGCAACATTCATGTAAACTTGTTGCAAAACTCCAATGACATGGGAAGATGCCTACTTGAGTTTTGTTAACAGTGCTATATTAGCCCTGTGTTAGTCTGGGTTGACTAGAGAAACAAATTCACAGACACTCCTATGTGTATAAGAAAGAGCTTTATATAAGAGTAATTGTATGTAAAGAAAACATCCCAGTCCAGATCAAGTACGTAAATCCGATATTAGCCCATCTGTCCAATACCAGTCTAAAAATTCCTCTTCAGACTCATGCAGCCATGCAATGATGCCGAGAGAAGGAAGATCACAGGCCAGTGGGTGGACAGTCTTCCGGAGCCAATGGCAGTGCAGGCATCTCAGCATTGGTGGGGCTCCTCCAGCTCCAGGCTCTATGGTAACTTCATGTGTCTTGTCAACAGGAATGTCTCTCAGGGACTGAGTGTGTCCTGCCTCCAGTGAGCTATTTATCTCTGTCACGCCTCCAAATGAGGTCATCAAGCTGCAATCTGATTGACAGGCCAGACTCCATCTCTTCCTCAAGTTGACAAATCATGTAGCTGCCACAAGCACTGACCTCAAAATAATTTGCTCCCTCAAGCACAAAAATTATCTTTCTGTCTCGTTTTGTTTTGTTTTAGCAGCATCTTAATGAGGTTAAGACAAGTGCATTACTGAGAGAACCGGTAGCCATTTGTTTCCATTTTGGAAGACATTTTATTAGAACATGTTTAAACAATTATTTTTACCCTGAAATATATATTTTGGAAATACCTGGAGAAATAATGATAGGTGAATACAAAATTTTATCTAGGAGTTGTTCACCATAGCTTTGTTTATATTCTGGAAACATTACAAGACATCTGGATATACAGTATCAGAGAACTTGTTTAATAGATTAGGGTGTGTTTACACTATACAATACTATGGCCACTCAAAAAATCCATTAACAAAGAATGACATCATGACATGTGTGTGATCTAATTTAAGCTCCCAAAAATATAGCTCACAAATGAGTCATGTTATGTACTTAATTACTTTTAATATAGATGAACACATAAAAGCATACAGTAAGGGCATGCTGCAAACTGATCATGGTTAGGTGAGCCCTAATAAGTGATGGCCTTATGATAACTTTTATTTGATTATTTTTTGGTCCACGATAAGCATGATTGTTTTGTAATGAGCAACGGTGTTGTAACAACCAAGCATTTCTTTAAATAATTATGATACACACATTGGAAACTTAAGATTCTCCTCACGTACCCCGTTGCTTTGCATTGTTTAGCTATTGTATCAGGTACACTTCTAGGCATTGAAAAAAATAGATCATTAGATTGAAATGATGTGTTTATTTAATAAAAATATCAATATTTCACAAGACAGTCACAGAGTTAAACATATTATGTTTTAATTTAAAAAGCGAAGCAGATGATTATTACAATATTAAATAATTCAGTTATCTTTATGTGTCTTAAATAAGATTAAATAGGTCCTCTTGAACCCATTTATTTTTTTTAAGTAATTCAGCTTTAATTTTTAGTGGATGCGAACACAAATAGCCACAACTCTATAATTCAATACTCACAATAGATTATCTTTGTAATAAAATATTCTAAATATAGTTCTACATATTTACTATCCTTAAGGGAACAAGAAGTCATTGTTCTTATATGTAAATACTCTCCTAACAAAAGCCTTCCTTTGTTCTGTAAGTTGATTTAGTGACAAGCTCATTTACACAAATGTGTAATACATTACATGGAAAATAAAATTAATGAAAACCGAATGAAATATTGAAACTTTCAAGGGCCAAGCAGCTAATTCAAGCTACCCACATTTGCTCATTCGGTGTTTGTGTTTGCAAAATTAACTTTGCTTGATCCTCCGATAGTTAGTTCATTAATAGAAAACTTTAAAGCATCCCCAAATAGCAAATAGTGCACGTAATGGCGCGTGCGCGTGTGTGTGCGTGTGCGTGTGTGTGTGTGTGTGTGTGAGTTTAGGTATGACTAATTTGGCTGGCACTGTGATCAGTGACAATCCGAATGACACATAAACAGGAGGGGGTAAATTCCAAGCAAAGCCAGAAAGAGAAGTGTAACTCACTTCCTCTAACCCAGATGCCTTTTTAACACATCCGTGCGTTTATCCCTCAAAACCAGGTGCTGTTCCCAAAGGGGAAAAGACTGCCCTCCAGTGGTTTTCATTGAAGGTTGGAGCTCGCCTCAGGTACCATGATGGAGCATTTAGACAAAACATGGTATATTTATCTAGTTTCATTTCTGGCTATCTTTCTTAAACTGAAACTTGTACCCATCACTGAACATAACGGCACAATTTCCAAAGTGCCTTCTAGCCGCAGCACAGTGGAAATACTAGTCAGGAGGAAGGCTGACCGCTTTCGGACCCCAGAGCTGACCATTTATTTGACTAGCGCAGTTGGATTATGACTGCCGCCTACAGTGTTCCACTTCCCACGTAAGGAAGAAGGGGTTTCATCTCTGTTTCCCTTGTTGGCCAATTTTTTAGCTAAAAGACATTTAAAACTGTACAGCAGGCAGAACCCCAGGGGACCGAACAGTGTTCCAACATCCTTAGAGGCTTCCCGTTACTTGAAAAACCAAATTCTTCCTCCTGTTTCTTAAACCAACCAAAGTAGGCAAAAGCAAATTTTAAAAAGTCTTTGTGTCTAGCATTGGAACTTTCTCATATTTCACACCATTATGTAAATGTCACTCTAACCTATATGTATCACAAATGCTACGCTAAATTAGGGCCAAATTTGCAACCTAGTTAAACTGGGTTTCCTCTTTTTGCAAATGCAGTTTTGTATCTGCATTTAGCAATGCATACAAAACTGTCCGAGTAGCTCACGGCTTCACATGGCTACATTTGAGGATGGGTGTGTAGATCCCCGGAATCGTTACGCATGTGGCAGAGCGATTCTTTCTCATCACAGAAAGACTTCCTAATCAAGTGAAACTTGACTCAGCTCTTCAATTCTTGCACACTCTCTTGGCCCTTTGGGGTGTAGCAAAGGGAAAATGGAATTTTAAGAGGGGAAAGAGAACATTTTCTAATCTCCCCCGTGCCTCTATCCTTCAGGCTGCGGTATGGAAGTGGAGTATGTGGAAAGAGCCTGGCCACAGAAGTCCCACGGACCGAGGAGTTTTCTTCTTAAATGTAGCCTCCTTTTCCTTATCAGTAAAACAAAAATCATGGTGGTTTTATCAGGCAGTTATTTCAATTGAATAAGGGAATGTGTTCAACGTATCTCATGAAGAGCAAGAGTTTAACCAAGAAGGTGGGGGAAGGGAGATAGCAGTTGGTGTAAGATATGAAAATAGTAATAATTTATAATTTATCAGGGATCTATGAGGGTGGGAGGGAGGTGGGAGGGGAAAGACAGGAGCTGATACCGAAAGAAAATGTTTTGAAAATATGTTGGCAACATGTGTACAAAGATGTTTTATACAATTGATGTATGGATTGTTGTAAGAGCTGTAAGAGCCACCCAATAAAATGATTTTTAAAAAACAAATGATTGGTATTACTCTAAAGCTCGTCAGTTCTTAGGCTATTCATCCAATAGGCAAGTAAATGTCCAATAGGCTTACTTTTTGAAAAATATCCCGACCCCCACCACATTCCCACCCCCATGAAACCTTTATCATCTTAAGTAATAACTTCCCATTCAGTTAACTATGTAGGACATGTCCCAAGTCTTCTAGATGAATTCTTCAAAGTAAATGCCCTGTGCTAAGAAAAAATATTTTCACATCATATTGCTAAAATCGAACACCGTCTGACTCCAGCTTTTCTCCTCACCCCCACGGAAGGTGACGTGCATTATGCCTCCGCCTGGGTTCTCGAGAGAAGTGTTTCTGAATGAAGGAATTACAAACGAAAGCATTGTCATTAAAGAAGGGGCACAAGGAGAAACAAAGTGTCCTAAAACCGATCGTGGTGGCGATTCCACGACGCTTCTTGATACGACTGAACGATTGGATTGCCACGATGTCTGGATTGTGTTCTAATAAACAAGGTTAAAAATTACAATTAGTGTGAAGGTGATATAAGAAGGAGACATGTTTGTGTATATTTTAGTGAATTATAAAGTTTCTAGACCTGAGAGCATAAAGTTTCACAAACACATCTGTTCTGGTTATTGAACTCAACAAAGACATATGTATTTCAGAAAGAAATGTGGCTTCCTCTGGAAGACTCAATGCCCTATTCTTTGGGATAAAAATAAACCTACAGCACCATTTTAGTAAGATCCATGGTGACTGCTGTCCACTAGCTACAGTAATTCATTTTTAATCAATCACGTCCCACACCTCCATCTCCTTCTCCCAAAATATACCTGGAGCATTATAAAATAGGCTTTTTATCTGGATAATTTAATGGGGATAATTGTCTACAGCAACCATCAATATCTCCCCAGGCATCTTATTATATGCCCTACAACATAGACTCTTAAAATCGTTTTTATAGCTCAGAAAGAATCAAAGCGTTTATTATTTAAAATAGTAGGCTATACTGGCTGGACTGAGACTGCAACAGTGACCTGAAACATGTCTATCCTTTATCAAACTTAGAGACGGCGGAAAGAAGTGCAATGTAAAGGGGAACAAAGTAAGTAGAGTTAGATTCTGCGATGTTGCATGTGTGTTACACTGAAATCCCTGTATGAGCATTAAACTTGTTTCAGTAAATGGATAGAAAATAAATTTTGGTAAAAACAGTTAGAGCTAATCTAAATTAATCTCAACTTTTAACAATTAAAATATGAGCTTCTGAATTTTTAAAAATGCATCATTTTTGTAACAGGACCAAAATAATCTAAAGTCAGGACTCTCTTTTTCTGGGTATAATTATATTACCATAATTCTCTACCTTGACAGATGACAATTTTAGAACACTAAATACGATTTCTAGTATATGTTCTAAAATAAAATGTAACAGATAGACAACTCACCATAGTATAAGTAACACATTCAAATTTAGTAATTTATTTTCCAGGTGGAAACCAGGCTTCTTGGAAGACTTCAAACTATGCCAAATGGTCTGATTTCACCATAGAGGTAGGCACTAAAGGACTAAATTTACTTCTGTGTAATTTTTGTTAACTACATTTTACATGCAAATGTCTATACAACCATGTTAATGAAGTTATAGGGAAGGAAAGAAAGTTGGCACTCCTGTTTTACTGTTTTATTCAAAAGCAACTTTTCAATAGACTTGCTGGATCCTTTTAAACCACTTTTCATTTAATCACAAAAAATGGAAACATCTTACAGTGCTTTCAAATTGGATAGCAAGTCAAGGAGAACGGCTTACTTGTGAGTAAAGCTTTGCCTTGGCATTTTCTCTTCCATACTTTATAATATCTAGGACATAGTTTCTATTAAAATCAAAGAAGGAAAAAATGCGATTGTTGCTACATGCTTAGGCAAGGACAACCTATGGACCCAGAGCTATCTATTTAGAGAAAATCTTTTTTTTCTCTCCCCTTTAACAAGGGGCTCAAATGTTTCTGCACCTACATGGGATTGAGGAGGTCACTGACAGCGATCCAAAATCTTCCATTTCTAAGAACTCAACGCTAAAGTCCATGTTGTTTTAGAGAAAAATTGACAAATTTCCTATACACTATCTTGATATCATGCTTCAAAGCCCATATTGACAATGAAAATGGATAGCATTCTTTCAAGTGGAATGTCGATAATCCTAAAATTGTTCCAGATTATGAAAGAAGTATCCCTAGGGTGTTGGAAAGAGGATTTTTTTTTAAACTAAAGACGGTTTTGCAATGAAACAGAAAGTCACCGTAACTGAAGTGTAGGTGACACCAGGAGGAAAAGGCAGGAACAATGGTTGAAATTCTGAACTTAGGGTACAGGTGAGAGTTGGGCTGGATCACATCTCACCTACCCCATCTCTAAGAAAGCAAGCAGAATGAAGACCCCCTTCACTCTGACCTGTGGGAAAGAATGGGTGGGAATTAGGAACCAAGCCCAAGTCTCACACTCCTGGAACTTGGAAATATTTGTAAAGCCCCCAAATCCCAGGTTTCTGGAGCTTGCCACATGGCAGAAATAGGGAGACACACATACATGGAAATATGACTATTAGGAATTCACAGAGCAGAGACATTTGCTACTCATTCCACCCCTGTGCTAGAAGGAGAGAGAAAGGGGGGCCGAGGGCAGAGAGGCAAGACTCCCAGCAGTGGGGAGACTGAGGTGAAAATACCAGGGCCTTCTTGGGTTCACTGTGTTAACCTCATCCCGGCCATGAGGATTGTATGCCTACAGCAAGGAAAAGACAGTTCTTGTGTATGAGAGGGTTAGGGCTGGGGGGCTAGGGCCACCAGGATGTTAGGAAAGTTAACATTCACTTTTTAAAACAAATTTTCTTTTCAAGATTGAAGAGTGCTGTGTTTCTGCATGCTGGGTATCATAAACCATAAACCTTGCTGGGTTTCTGCACACTGCTGCGTGAAGCTTTCGACTGGCATCCCTGTCAATGAGAGGAAGAGACAGACAGAAAGCAAGACAGAGACAGGCAAGCACCCCAGGACAGGAAGCTGGTTCCTAATGCTAGGCAAGCTGTAGTGGAAGGAGATGCCGATGACATCCAGGACAGTGTGTGTGTGTGTGTGTGTGTGTGTGTGTGTGTGTGTGTGTGTGCTAAAACAAATGCGTTGTGATCTCTGTGTATGCAAAGAACGATCAGTTGATCGGATTTAATTTCCTTCTTTACTGGAACCAAAGTCAGAGGGCTTTCTGTTGCTTTTGAACCTCTTCCTGTAGAGTCCATTGTTGTGTTCCAGGGACCACGGAAAACTGAGCGAGACAACAAAGACTTGAGCTACAGGAGAGAAGGAAATAAAGAGAGTCCTCTCCAGAGGGCAATTAATCCTTAGTCACTCACGCTAGAAGTCCCAGTTACACTTAAGGCTAACATTCAGGTAGCTTCTTTCTATTTTCTTAAAAAAAATTTTTAAGCATTTTTTTTTTTTTTGCAGAATGTTATACTATTAATTGCCAATTTGCATATGTGTGCAGCTGCTGTTTTGGCTCTGCACTCCATCCGATAAGCTTGCTGGAGGTATCGCAGAGCACTTGGCAGCTTTCCTATTTGAAAAGAAAGCCTCTCCCCGCTCCGAACAGCTGATCGTCTACCAGCGATAGACCCTGATGGCGTGAATTACAATTACACTACTTTTCACACTAAATCTGGGTGATAGCTACTTGGAAAGAAGTTTCATCATTTTTTACCACAAACTGGAAAAAGAATTACATGGTCATGCTGTGCTTTTAAAGGCAGTTTGGTTCACTTTCGTCTATTTAACACCTAATTCCAAGAAGTCCATAGGCATCCAGAGATCTGAATGGCGCGTAATGAATTCACTGTTTAGATTGAAGATTTTAAAAAATCTACCTCAAATTACATTTATTAACAAGGCGACCAGGAAGTGTTAAAGTTGTTAGACGCTTCATTTATTAAATAATTTGTGGGTATTTTCAGTTGTCATATCTAGAGTCATGGGGTTTGCTTATTTTTTTTTTAATTAGCAATCCAAAACAATGCTACTGCGACTTAACAATTCATCACATAATCTTGGGCTCTTCAGTTCAGCTGTTACTGTTAGATAATTCAGAATGTTATTTTGATGTGTTTATAAACGATTTAGGTTGCATTGTGCTGTGAGGAGAACCACTGCCGCCAAGGCAGGCGATGATCTTCCACAACCTCAGGAGAGCTGAGGGGACCTCCCTAACAGGTATTTGACAGATGAAGTTTAAGCGTCTGGAGGGAGGAAAGAAGTCAAGGAGGCAACAAACCGTATTGGCAACTTGATTTATTACTAGTATGGATGCTAAGTTCATTGTTAATTGACATTTCCTGTCTGTCTGAAACATGGAAGGCTGGCTTCTTTACCAAGGTCTATCTTACTAGAATCCTATCTCATATTCTGGGACATCACAGACTACTGTCTTCTCTCTCCTCGCAAGAACCGACCAGCCATCAAAAAGTAAAAGAGACCCGATCCCTCTTCTATCTTCTCACACACTCTCTCTCTCTCTGATCTCCTCCCCCTCCTATCTTGATACTTACATCCATTTGTTAAAAAACAAAACCACCACAAAATTTACGCAGAGTTCATCCCACTTTAGGAAGCAAAAGTGGAACACACTAATCCTGACGTAGTGAACCTAAGAGGAAAATAGATTTTGCTTTCCTTTTTTAGTCGCTAGCTTTATTAGATTTCTCACTCTCACAGATTACCCAAAGACTACCCATTGATTGATCGCCCGTAGAGCTGCACTGGTGTAAAGAAGGAAAAATAGCTCACAGCTTTACTGGCTCCCAGGAGACAAAACAAACAGAACAAGATATTCATATTAATGCAAACAATGCAACAAATGAGGGGAAGAATCGCCCCGCTGAAGGGAGGCTCCCAGCGGCAGAGGCTGGGGACCGGGCAGGGCCTGGGCATCTCCTGCCCTGGGGACCAGGATTCTGGACCTGTGACCTGGGCGGGCAGCAACCCCTCCCGGAGGGCTCCCCAGGCAAACGGTCCCCAGGCCAGGCTCCGACCCCCGCAGGGCCGCAGCCCCGGATGGCAGGGAGGCCTCGAGGGAAGGGCCTAGGCCCTTTGACAGGAAGCAACAAGGGACAATGGCGGACCTCAAAGCTCTGCGTTCTCGTCTCTTGGCCTTCATCGTGAGAGCCCCACTCTGGAGCTCAGTTTCGGTCGCCAGCTGAACTAGAGGCTGGCTGTGAAGCATTCCTTGGGTGTGACTCCTGGAGGCCCGCCCGCCCGCAGGTAGCTTGCAGCCAGAGGCCAGGGGAGTCCGTGGAAGGGAGAAAGCAATGTGATCAGCATCCTTTCTCACGGAGGTGACTAGACAGCACATTTAAACATAGCACAAAACAGTGTACAATCCAGAGCAAGAGGAGTGGAATGTACACCACAGGCTGTCATGCAGGGGGCTCAGATCCTCTCTCCTCCAGAAGGACAAAAGGGAGAAGGGAAACCCCACACAACGCCCCCACCCCACCCCTGCCGAGGGCAAGTTTAAGGAGGACTTGGTTTCATCACTTCACAGCCAACATGTTCATATAAATACAAGTCGTATTGCAAATAATACACACACGAAAGGAATGTCTGAAACTCCCATTGAGCTGGAAATGTATTTTATACACGGAAGCTGGCACCGCCTGGTTAAAGGATCTTTATTAAAGAAACCACACAAGAGCTAGGCTCTGGCTCTGATGTGTTCCAGGGATCTCCAGAAGTTGGGGGGGGGGGGAGAATTCCATTAGTTTTTCATTCCATTTTTCCCCCCACAGAATTTTCAAAGTCCTTTGTATTACACCAAGATATTCTGAACACTTTTTTCAGATGGCACCTTATCTTGGAAAGGCGTGTTTTAGTTATGCGTTCAAAATCTTTTCCAGAACACACGCTAAAGTGCAGGAAGAAATGATGGAACCACTTGGTTTCCCATTTGGGCACGACCGCCCATTCCCGTAGGAAGTGGGGATGTCATTGCTGCGCTTCACCAGCAGTGAAACCGGAAAAACTCCCCTCTGCTTGGCTTACCCTCTGGAAGGAACAGCCGTCCAGTTGAAGGCCAATTGGGAGTATCTGTTTTAGTGGTCCTCCCATGTCAGGACTATTTATTGTTTCTAAACTCAGAATGTTGTTGTTGCGGTTGCCGTTGTCAGGGGCCATTGAGTATGTTGTGGCCCTCTGCACGGCAGCAGGAAACACTGCCCAGGCCCGCGGCATCCTCACAGGTCTTCCTAGGCTCTCAGGAGAGACCAATTTCTGGAGGACATCGTGCTTGGTAATCTCAGTATGGAACCAGATCATTCGCAGGTATTTTGAAACAAATTTGGAACCTGAAAGTTTTAAAGGTGACTGGCAGAGCAAAATCTGATTAAGAATTGGTCAAAAATGCTAACTTTGAAAGGTTTCATTCAGGTCTGAAAGAAAAGATTTTCAAAATGTCAATAACAAAACCCCAGAAAAAAATCAACCCAAACAGGTGTCTCTGCATAGGGGTGTGTGTGTGTGTGTGTGTGTGTGTGTGTGTGTGTGTGTGTGAGAGAGAGAGAGAGAGAGAGAGAGAGAGAGAGAGAGAGAAAGCTGCTATATGGTGGGAGCCGGCTACTTGTATTTCTTCTAGAGAGCTTTTTCAAGAAAACAGTATCCTTGCTGATACTTTAGATTCCCTTTGACCTGGTTTTCCTTTTAACCAGGTTCAGTCATAGGCCAAACAGACCTGGATACTTAAAATGTGAGTGTATCCGAAGGATCCTCGGAATGGGAGACATTACGGGCCACTACCCTGCTAGCGACAGAATTTGCCTCTTAGAGCAAGTGGCCAAGCAACCAAATGTCTTGGAAAGCAGAGTCAGAAATGACATTGCTCGGCTCAAAGATGGCAGCTGACCAAATCAATTTGAGTGTATGGTGCTGCCCAGACTTCTCAAGAATCCCTTCTCCTGTATCAGGCTCCTGAAACGGCTCACTACCCTCGCCTAAATTTTCCATTCTAGGGCTTTGAATACTCATTATTCACATTCCAGATATCATTCTGGTACGTCCTCGACAAATTCCCAGCTACTCCCATTTTGCTGCTCTGACCAGGACAGAACAAGTCCAACTGGTTCAAAGCTCTGCTTTTAGGCCAAATGGGTTGGCTTGGGTTGTGTAAATATACTCACAAAGAATCCTGCTTTGTCGCTGGCCTTGAGTGCCATTAACCATGGCCACTAGAGAACCCATTTGTGAGAGCTGTTTGCAATTGGTTCCCCAACACTCAAGTGGAGTCCTATTGCGGAAGAGCAGCGACATCCTTCTGTATCATCTCCAGGCTCATGAAGGGCAAGTCTTGAAGCAAATAAAATTTTTTCTTCTTGTTTAGAGGCCGTTTTAGCTCTAGTTGAATCGTTTTATAAAATGCATGGACTCAATTCCATGAAAAAAAAAAAAGTATGGACTGACAGTTCAAAGTAGTTTGCCAGTTTTTGGTTTTTGTTTGTCTACTTGCTTTGTTCACCCCTGCCCCCCACTGCCAGCATCATCCCCACCCCCTCCCCCGACAAACACCATTACCTTTGGTTCAGAATTTGAACTACTAACAAATCAACATTGTGGTGTGGGGGTTATGGTGTGGTTTAGCGCCATGCTTTAGAAGTTTACATCTTTTTTGTTTTCTTTCCTACCTTAGTTTATTCTTCAAGCAACATAAATACAGTATAAGATTTGCTGCTCCCTTATTAAAACAGGATGAAAATTCTCAACCCTCAGTACGCTATTGTGCTTCTTCCTCCAAACAAAACCATGCTGGTGTGCTAGTTAGGGTGGGACTCAATAAATAATTCTGGAAAAAATAGCCCCTCTCCATTGTCGGTTAAAGTCAGCCTCCTCCATGTCTCTATGACTTAATCTTTGTGTAAAGAGACTTGATTTAATGATTTAAGCTTTCTGGAAAGGTCTGTGCAAAGCCTATGAGAAAGTGTGCATGTTTTGAGGTAAGAGATTATGATGAAAAATTAGTGGATTACAACTCTTGGGGGCTGGGCTGGAGTTCTAGCTCTTGGAGTGGGCTTGAGGGATTCACTCAGTCTCTTTGGATCTCAGGTCCCTAGTTCCTCTTGTTGTACACCCCTTACCCCAAAGGGCATTGAGTTAGATAATATTTAAGATTTTGTTATTTTTAAAAGCAATTATTCCTTGAGTTAATTCAAAAGCAATAACTCGATAACTTGCTTTCGTACACTGCTTCCAAAGGATATCGGCAAGATCCTTTTGAATGTATTCATGGTTTTGTCCTAAACAACAAAGAGAGAACAGACACACCCCCGGTTATGGTGTATGCCTGATTCCAAGGGAATATGCAGAACGAGAGAACAAAAACATCAAGCGATTCCATAATCAGATGCTAATATTCTTCAAAGCCATGTGATGCAAAGTCGTGTCATTCTCCATGGACAGGCCAGGACAGGGGGTAGGTAACATGTTTGAGAATTTAATACTTTAGCTAGCTTTGAGAGTTGAGGCTGAGGAAGAGGACCAGTGAAATCTAAAGGTAGTCAATGTACACGACATCATCATTTTGAATATTCCAGGCTTGCTGCACTTTAAGTTTATGAATTCATCCACAAGGAGCTTTGAGCCTGGAGGAAGTTGGCAAGCTTGTTGTAACTGGCTCTCCCAAAGGAAGACTTCAGAGACTGGTTTCCCTCTAGCCTATCAGTAAGGTAAGGTGAGGCTCTTTCCATCCGAGCTTCTCCTTGAACCCTAAGCTCGTTAACAATCGTTATCTCACAGGCTTCATTCACATTCTGAATCTGGTTTTTGTCTCACACATATTAAATTTTACAAAACAGAAAGAAACAATAGAGCTTATTAGGAAAAACTTGTTTTGAATAGTAAATTAAGCATAATGGAAATGGGAACATGTTTTAGCACGGTCTCCCCCACCCCCACCCCCCTGTTTAAAAAACCAATTGAACATTTACATTTTTTTCAAAGTGCTGTGATTTTCCCCTTAAGTCTTAAAGTGGCATCACACAAATGAGATTGACATCACTTGCATTACCGCAAGAAACCATGGTGGTACGGCGGATTCCAAATGCACAGCCTCCAGAAAGAGAGCTTTAAGTCGTCACCTCTAAACTGTATTAATCAAACCATGCGCCGTTCTAAGAATGCAAAGACCTACCTAATTCCCAAGACAGTGCAAATCAACTGTCAGTTCTGATTGGTTTCAAATTATGCCCTGTTCTGAGAGACGGGAAACCTGTACATTTAGAGGTACACCTGCCTACATGGATGGTTATTAAGAGATATACCCCAGGTGGAGGTGTCTTCAAAGCCAATATATTTTCTTTATAGTTTGTGTCAAATTGATGTATATATTAAAAAATCTTGGAAAATGATCTCCAAAAGCAGTAACAGCCAAGGAGCCATATGTTCAGGGAACCTAACAGGTTTCCATTGGGACCAAATTTCACTTCACCTTTTTGTCCTGATGTGCAAATAAAAACTTATCTGTAAATACACCATTAAAACAATCATGCAAATTAGGGAAGTTCCTACACCGAGAAGAGATTAGACTACAATTGTGAAACCCCAGTTGCTGCCAGTAAAGAATGTGGTTAGGAGTAAGCAACAGCACATGATATGGAAATGAGATAAAGTTATTTGAGCTCTGGGAGTTCATAGCTATGGAGCGTTAGGATATGGATCTGGAAAATTAAGAATTGCCAGGAATATTTAATAAGTTTCTTAATTTGATGTCGATGGGCCATCTGAAACTTCAGGGGTTTTTTTTGTTTCTTTTTTTTTTAGTAAATGTAAAGTTAATTTTTTCTTTGCTATTTTAATAGTATCAGATGTCAGGGAATTTCCAAAATGCCAATTAATACTTGGGGGCTGAAAATTTGTGATGTATTAAGGATTCAAAACCTCACTACTGTGGAGTTCATGCCGACTCATCGCAACCCTATAGGACAGGGCAGAACTGCCCCTGGGGGTTTCGGAGACTGTAACTCTGGCCAGATCATTAGTTTCCCCTATACACAGACACCAAAAAGCACGGACATTTACAGACACTTTTTATATAACTCTTTACATTCTCAATTTTAAAACTTTTGGAAATTCTGTTTTCTATTACTGGGCCTCTAATAATTTGACAGTCTGCTACTAGGTGTGCCTGAGGCGATTCTAAAGAAGTATTCACTCTGCGTTTGTGTAGTGTCTCATATGACTGCGATCAGAGATGATGACAAAGCCACCAAACGGACTCAAGCAGTCTTTAATTTTGTACACTTCCATCATAGGAGATTAAAATAAGTGAAACTATTTTGAGCTTTATCGAAGCTTAATATTTTTTATTTCTTACAATGAACAAGTGTGTGTAAAGCTATGCTATGGTTAAGGGCCTTCCAAAAAAAAGAGGCACAGGTCCAAGTACTTTCCTTGAACCATATCCGGCTTGGGGGAAAGAAAACCAAACTCACAGCTATCACTCCTAGCCAGGTGGCCGCTTGGAGGGAGCTTTATAATGCTAATTTTCATCCTTAGGTACAATTCGAAGGACTTGCATGCATTCTTATATTTAAGGCCAAATTCCTGGTTTTTGTCGTCCTGTTTGTTTAAGGTCCTCAAACCAGAGGGCGTCAAGTCAATGTTCTTGCTTTTAAAAACAAATGTCTAAGGATCGTTTAAGTACATCTGTAAGAGTCAAACTATTTCAAAGGTCAGAACAAGGGTGCATGTTAACCAAAAGCTCTAAGCTCAACAATTGGGAAAAAGTAGGGACAGGTTCTATCAAACACTTCAGGCTCTGGTCTCCCTCATTTTTCCGGAAAGGTCTCTGGTTCTGGAGGGTTCTTTGTTGTGGGCAAGCCCAGGCCTGGGTGCTCTGGACCGGTTAGTAACTCTCAGCCCAGAGCCGTTGGGGAGGCAGCCAGGCTGCGAGCTGTGGGGTAGAGCGCATGGCTTCTCACATCACTCCCACAGCCTTGGGGAGTGGGGGGGGGGAGGGGGACGTGGCCCCTTTCTTAAAGGGTTCTCTCTCTTCCTGACAGTTTTAGGATGTAGCCTGGGCCCTCCGAACGAACCCCTTAGCCTCGTCTTGGGGTCAGGCAGCCAAACCTTGAAAGCACAATCCCACTCGTGCTTTTATCTTCTATGGGCTTAAAGAACCTCCGCTTTTCGAGTTCTGGCCTTGGGAGGCCGAAGGTTGCTGGGGAGAGGTGCCAGGCCGGCGGCCCGCGGCCGCCCCGGGAGCGGCTGCGCCCATCTCAGGGGCTGGGGAATGCGCTGTGGGCCCCGGGGTGGTGGTGGGGGAGTCCTTGCCTCCACTCTCTTCCTTTCCCCTGCCATTCCTGAACTCGCCTCGGCTGCCACTAGGCTGCCCCGGGTCACATTCAGGTCCCCGCCGGGCGCGAGAATGCAGGGTCCCGGGCGAGAGCGCAGGCGGCCGGGGCCCCCTCTTTCTGGGAGGGGCGCCCGCTCGCTCGCCGGCTCGCGCGGGCCCGGCCGGGGGCGGCCGGGCGGGCGGCGGGGCCCCGGGGGCCGCGCGGACCGTGGCTGGGTGCCACCTGCCAGCGGCGGGCAGGCGAGGGAGCAGGAAGCGGGCGGCGCGGCGGGCCGGCGGCAAAGGGGCGGGAGGAGGGAGCGCGGAGGAGGGAGGCCGCGAGGAAGGAGGGAGCGCGGCAGGCAGGCGGAGGGAGGGCTGATTAGCATGCAGCAGCGCTCGCGCGCCCGGCTCCATTGTTTTAACACCTCCCCTCTCCTCCGCGCCAATCTGTCACCGTTCAGCAGGCGAACGCTGCCGCCTCAAATGCTGCTCTTCTCAAATGAGACGGATAATTAGTTGCCCCGCACGAATGCCGCACTCTTCTCACCCCTGATTGCTATCACCTTCTTGCTCCTGGCAGTTTTGACACCTCGTAATCAGCCTGCTGCTTTTCTCTTTTCTTCCCGACTTCTGCTTCCCTCCCCCTTTCCTCGCGAGTTATTTATTTATTATTAGTGTTCGGAAATGTAGTCCGGGGTCCTCGTGGAGCGAGCGAGGCCTGTGCCGAGCGGAGCGGCGCCCGGACGCGCGCGCGTGTGCCTGTGCACGTGTGTGCATGTAGCCTCGGGTGGCGCGGCGGGGCGCGGGCTGGGACTTGGCGGGCCCCCTGCTGCTGCGCGGTGAGCACTCTCTGCTCCGGCGGAGACTCGGGCGAAGGGGCGGGCGGGGCGAGGCGAGGCGGGCGCCGAACATCCCTCCGAAACGAACCGACGGGGAGGCTGGGGCTCTGCTGTCAGCGGCGTGTCTCCCGCGCCCTAACGAGCACCGACAGTCTAATTACTGTCGCTGCGCGCAGCTGTCGGAGCAGCAGCCCGGGAGCCCGCGCACCCCGCCGAACCGCCGGCCCGGCCCGGCCCGAGAGGACCGCGAGCTGGGCGCCGCGAAGGCGGGCCTGGGAGCCCGCGGACACACTCATTGTTTCATATTTATAGAGTCGTTACCTTGAAGGTTAAAAGATGTGAAGAAGAGAGGAGGGCCGGGGCGGGGGGGGGGGAGTGGGAAGAACGTCTCCTGAGCCTCCAGCCACCCCCTCCCCCTCCCCCCGTGTTGGTAAAATAACCACGCACCCCGGGGCTGAGGGGGCGGGGTGAGCCCGGCTGGAGTGTAAGAAAGCAGATGTCCCCGCTGGCAGCAGCCTCAGCCTCCGGGGAAAGCTGCGCCGGGGGGGCCTCCCGAGGACATTCACCTCCCACTTCTCAGGCATCCCGCTCACAACTGCCTCGCCTCGGCGGGGGCGGTTTTTCCAGACTCAGCGTTTCGGGTGTGCAGCTTCTCTACCTGGGAGCGGTTCTTACCCCGCCACGCTTAGCAGATGCCCAAACGCAGGCCCTGCACGACTCTCTAACAGGAGACCGAGGGAGACCTGGTGGGTGCCCACTCCACCTTTGGAGCTGCAGCCAGCCACCTTAGCGAGGCCAGGAGCCCGCTCGCCAGACCCCTCCCCTGTGGTCCAAGGCCTGTCGGTGTCCCTCGGAAGATGGGATCGCAGGTAGAGCTGGAACCCCAAAGGCAGCATCCTGATCCCGCCTGCCTGCCTTGCCACCACTGAACATGAAGGTGGGGGGCAAGGGGCCAGCGAGCTGGGGAGAAGGGCCCGTGATAGTTTGAAGCCCCTTCTTGCTCATCCCGTTTCCTTGGGTGTCTGCAGGGGAGTAGGTGTCAACTTTCTGAGAGGTCCCCTCCTCTAGAAGAGGGCAAAAAGAGTTCCCTTTCACAAGGCAGGTACCGTGGTGTATTCTGGCTGGTGTAGCACGCTGGAACGTTTTTATTTTTAATTCTCTATGTGGGAGGACAGGTGAAAGGGGACGCTGGTTAGGGGGGGGGGCGGCAGGGGGACGGGAAGAGGCTTGGATCATTGTCTAGGCATTTCCATGCGGTCCCCGTGGCAATGAAAGAAAGATGTACACGCCCCAGAACCCTTCACAGTGAACACCTAATAATCGCTATGTCACCTTGGTGAAGAAGATGTCAATGTGATGTGCTTGGCACCCTGAGAAGTTGAGGCACGGCTCTCATTCTTCCACACAGTACGACTCTTCAGACTCTTCACTGTGGGTCAGGGCCTGCCCCGATCTCCCCATCCCAAACCCTCCAGGCTTAAAGCACCATGCTTCAGGATGGCTTAAATTTGTTTCAGAGTTGCAAGTCAATGTTGACTGCAAAAAACGGAAGCATTTTTTTTAAGGTCTGGGGAAGAAAGAAACCCAGAGGAAAAAATCATAGGGAAGAAAAACAGGAAATTTCATTTTAAAATGTTAAAAAATTTGCATTTTGAGTTTCACATCATCTCTCAGTACCTTCCAGTGGCCATCAGTCAAGCTGCTAACAATGAATAATTTTTCAACAAGAATCGAATATTTCTAATCTAAATTGGTAATATGGACAATCCTTTACGGGGTTCTATAGATTTGTTCCCATTAAAGACACACGAATTTCTTTTGTAAGTTTAGTTTGAAAAGTGTTTTTAAATCCAAAGTGACCCAAATGTAATAAAATGTCAGCAGATAGGATCATTATCGTTCTCCCTAGTTACTGGAAAGAAAACGTGAATGTTAAGAACTTTCCCAAAATGTGGTGACATAAACCTTTATTTTCTTTTAACTTAGAAACAAAGAACACATTAGTGATCATAGCATAAGTAACCCTCTTAATATTTAACTCATGTTTAATGTAGCTATACAAAGTAAAAATTAAAACCATATATTATTTTTTTAAAAACCTAAAATATTTGATCATACCAGTAATTTTACCATTGGTTAACAAATGACTTAGATTTGGCTTTTTACATATTAAATGTTTATTTTTTACTAATTTTTATTACAAGTTTATTTTAAAAGAATATATTATAAATAATATAAAATTTAAAATGAAATTAAGTGGGAAAAATCCCTATAAACATTTAACATTACCAAATCAAACTGATATAACTAGACATCCAAGCATTTAAGTTTAGGTATTGGAAACAAAATCTGAATTATGATCATGTAATATCCCAAGTCACATAATTTTGAATTATGGTAATAACACTGTAAACATGAATACAATGAATGACAGATCAGGACAGGATGATCTTTTAAAAGACAATAAAAGTAAGGTACAAAATTTAAGTTAAGGAAAAAATTCATATAGCTGTAGCATTGAATTTTTCTATAAACGTTTTATACTATTTATAATCAAGTATTACAAACTCCAAATCATTGCACAGAACTTGATTTGTCTGTTTTCAAATGTGTCTTAAGTCTCCCCATTAAAGTGTGAATTAAGATGCCGGAGGAAATCCCCCCTAGAAGTAATGGATGGTGGGAAAACTGCTTGACAGAATTCACATACTCGAGGTATAAGCAGTTCTGAGTCTGTACCACTTTGTACCAAGTCACTGTCTTGGGGAGGATAGGGCTTCCAAACTGGCTGCAGGAAACAAATAAATGAAAAACTTTCCGTTATTTGTCTTGAAAATCAACTTGTATTCTGAATAAGTTATATGCATGTACTTGAAATTCCTTAATACTAATAACCGAGTACTGAAATATCCTAATATGAAAGAAAAATAATTTTGCACCAAAGTTAATATGAGACTATAACTCAATTCCCTTTTTCATAAAGGACAACAATATTTTGTTAAAAGCCATCTAGGCTACATGTTTAAGTATTTTATCTTCATATATTAAAAAATATGCTAGCTTCAACAACATCAGTTTCAATACCTGTTACTACAATGACACTTGTTTTGGAACAAAGGTCAATACTGTAAATCTTTTTAATGAAATTTTATCTTTTCTATTTTATATTAGAAACCTTAAGTTATAGGGTCTTATAGTCTTTACTAATACATAGTATATTAGGTATGATGTATGTGTGTACATGCATTTAATCAATGTTTCACTATTTATAAGCAAATATCCACCAAACATATAACATATTCGTGTTTTGATGGCTGAAAACATTTTTTTAACGTCAAGTATTTCATCACTCAGCAGAATCTAATGTCAGGTGTATACTTTGCTCCGTTATACTGTGCATAGTATGGCCTTCTGAGCCTTCCGGAGAAAAGTGAAACCTGTCAACAGTAAGTCAAAGCATGATGGAAAGTTATAATGCAACAGGACCACCTACGTAAACACTTCAGTGATGGCATCTATGCCATTTTTTAAATGAGTAAAAGAGAAAGAAATAGCTTTTAGTTTAATGTTAATAGTAGGTGCTCAATAAACATTGGTTAACAATATATCTTTTAGAATGGTTTTTAAAATTATTTTTTTAATTAACAAAATTATTTTTTAAATGTGCATTATTACCTTGATTTAAGAGCCCAAAGAAACAATTCTCAATTCTGATACTTTGAGAAAAATCACCATCTAAAGTAAATTTTTAGAAGTCTGAGACAATTTTATGCTACTACTTATGTTTTGAGAGTAACATACCTGATACCGTTCGTTTCCACCTTCCTCACTTCCTTCCGTCTAGTTAACCCGCATTTACATAAACAGTATATAACCAGTTGAAACATATGAGCTTCACAACACCACTGACTTCTTATAAACATTACTGGACAGCTGTGTACAGTTGGTGTAAATATACAAAGTCTGTCTAGGTACCGAGATATATTCAAATACCAGTCCAGGAGGGCTTATACCATTGACTCAGTTCCTTTTGCGAGAATCTGACAGTTTTATCACATACAAAAAAAGTAATATTTAGAACGAATGTTATGTACTTGGGGATAAAAGTCTGATTAATATGTACCACTCTAATGGGAAGTTGGTATGGATAAAGATGATTAAAGGTAACCCTTACTGAGATCTATAAAATAGTAAGAAATGGATTTAGAAACAATTTAGTTTTTAAAATTAGTGAGTCAATCCATCTTCTAATTTACCTCCAAATTCTATGTTTATTTTAATCTACTGGGATCTACTAGTTCAGATTTAATTTTTTTCCCTTTTTAGTTACTGATTTCTTATATAATTCAGTTAGGACTCCAATTACTGACTCAGCAACCGTAGGAAAAAACTTAAAATCATATGGAGTAAAAACTACTTTAGTCTTTGTTATGATAGCTAAATATGTAAAAAAGGTATTAAGTAGTAATGACTGATATGAAATAAAGTCAAAATCTGAAATATAACTCAATTTTTATTTCTCTTTGCTAGCATCTATCAACAAGTCAAGAATTTTGGATTTATCCTACTATATGATTATAAATAAAATACTGTTTAGAAAAAAATAAATTTTAGAAATAATCTTTCAAACTGTAACCTGGCCTTCAAAACAAACTAATTTATTTGCTTTTTCTGCCAAAATATCAATTATCTAACCTTATGCCCCATGTCTTATGACAGCTCAACACCAATTCTCCTGCATTTTTTAAGCTGTATACTTCTCCATCAAGTTGTAATCACATACCAGCTGTTTCCCTTGCTGCAGTATAGAAAGCAAATGCACAATGCAGGGTGCCATCTACTGAAATATGAATGCACAGACTAACTAGGAAAAGAACAAGCAAGAGATATAATGGAGAAAAAGTAACAAGTATTAGAACTGATGTACTTCACAGCTCCACAGGAATTCTACTGGCAATAAATGAAATTGTTTAATTTGTTTCATTTAGGAGCAACTATAACTGAGACTATGATAAGGTATAATGAAGAATATAAGTGAGTTTATAATTAAGACTTATTGTCAGACATTGCCTAGTTTTCCCTACTACTGAAATATACCACAGCATGACTGCAACCGCCTGTGTATGATGATCGGAAAGTCTAACCTATGAAAGCACTTATAAAACAAAAAGGTAGTCATTTTTTTCTCTGTATCCCAAAGGCAGAGAAGATAAATCAAACAAATGCAAGCTATATAGATAATTTACATCAATGTGTTTTCATTAAATTGTTTATTTTTATAATTTTTGAACAATTATATCTTTTGATTGCCTTCAGGGATTAAAATGGGGTCTATAAATACTACACAAGCTGAGAAAAATGAAGACATATGATTAAAACAATATATATACAGAAATTATTTTTAAAATTAGGGTTTATGTTCAGTGCCGGATTAGAAACTAAAGCCAAAATCAAATCCTATAGGTCTACATACTATATAAATGAGAATATGACATTAGTTTAGCGATAGTTCACCTATTTGGATAAACAGAAATATACAATGCAATGATTTACTTTGGGGAAATTATGTGTTCTTGTAAAAATGAGCATGATATGTGCGACTATTTTAATGAAAATAATACCATTTGCTTCATTGCACATATATAATAAAGATTGCTGTACTAACACCGGTCCTGAGTAACCAAGCTTTGAGTGAGAGACTAAGAAAGTGACACCGCAGAAGTCAGGCTCACATGTATTTAAAAATGCGCCTTAGTTTCAAGGTACTTTAACGCAGCCCTTTACCACATTCACATTTTATAATGTCATATCATTTATACGACTTGATTTTTTTATTAAAAACTTTAACTGCGGCTTGTCACTAATTTTAAAAGAATGTCAGCAACCTAAAAGAGATACATATCTGTGCATGTATGGCAAAATGTGTGTTCACACATAATATATTTGTTAATGCAAAACAGTTACCTGCTGTGGTCCTCGGACAGCTCTTCCTGAGGAATCGAATGAGGGATAAGGTGCATCAGCTGGGTCCTGAAGTGGGAATGTATTTATATACAATGCATTAGGGCTTCCAGGTGGCAAACACGGAGCTTTATCCAGAGTTGTCCTGATACAAGTGTTTACAAGATTTGAAGGTTTTGTTTTGTCAGTTGTTTTAAGGTTTTCTATAGCTGAAGCTATGGGGTCAATTCCTTGATTTTCAAATAAAGATTCTCCTATTTTAACGAAATTTCCTGGGTTGTTTCTGAGCTCCATATTAAATGTGTCCTGCCCCACTGTCTCCGCTGTGGCAGGACCAAGGACTTTGGGTCTCTCTGGAGTGCTATGTAAGAAAGTGGAGTCACTGTCCATAGGTGGGAACTTGACATTGAATTTAGAAAGTGATTCAACAGAGGTGTCTTCCTCCTCTCGGCCCAGTCCTCTTGGTGTGACAGATGTGATGCATGGCGCATCTCTGTTTATATCATCTTTAGCCTGCGGCTTACACGGTGCTTCCCGTTTCTCTGTTTTATCCGTACACTGTATAGGCACAGAGCACTGTGTTTCTGCACGGGAAAGAAAACAAAAGGGAAACATTCACATTCAAATCATTCTTTACAAATCTGTTCAATCAGCTTTCAACAGATGAGTATTATTTTTCTATTGGTTTTTATGGCAACTGAAGGCAACTGAGATTTTTACTACTGGGCTGCACAGGGACATAAGCAGTCTTCAGCAGGTGAATGGGAACACAGCTGATTAGTCGGTTTGACTACTTTGCCTTTTTCTAGATTTTTTGCTCTAAGCTTTGTATCTATCTACAGTTATATTGTCCTGAATTTAAAAAGCATTTGCTTGTACTGTATATCTTTAAACATTTTGTCAGTAATGGAAATGGCAACCGTGAACTTACTTTGACCAGTAAGTTGTTATGAGGGAAAATCCTTAGTAGGTGGTACATACACATATATGTAAAGAATCTATACAAATTGGGTAATTTATTTTCCAAGGTTATTATGTAATTAAGTATATCACCAATTAATTTAGCTATTGTCTACTCTCAATAACCCAATCAATTAATTTAGCTATTGTCTACTCTCAATAACCCAATAACTCTATTGTCTACTCTCAATAACTGGTGGAGCAGTGAAACCTCAGGATGCATGTTAAGAAAACTATATGTGAAAATATAATTTCCTCATGTATTAAAAAGGCCTTCATTTTAATCTAGGTTAGATACCATGGCCTCTGTCACTAAAACAGCCTCTATTATTCATTTACCAAAAAGTCACTTATCCAAAAAATTTGGCTTTCTAGGATATGGGCAAAAGCCAGTAGGTAAAGACCGCGTCTGAGACGCCAGACTTTGAGGCACAGGCACAGGGGCATGGATTTTACTCTTGTTCTCATTTTGGGGCTGGTTAGAAGCACAGAATTAAGATGGTATATGAATTGATAAAGGCAGACACAAGATATCAACACGAGTTGAAAGCAGGGAAGAGGCAAGGAAATCACAACAAAACAAAGCACATGTAAGAATGCAGAATACACAGTCGTCTAGTGCAGGGCCAATAAAATGACACCTCTCAATAAAAACAAAGCTCACAGCAACTCTGCAGTGTTGCTGATCCTGAGCCATGGAAGACACAGAAAATCTAAATTAGGCCCTAAAATATAAATTCAAGAAAGCAGTGAGGTGATTAATATGCATATTAAAAATGATTTTAAATGGATATGTGGTCAAAAATAACAACAAACAATGTTAGCATTTAAAGAAGGTTAAAATTAAGGAAAACCAAAACACAATCAAGGCACTGTCATTGAGTAAATTCTGACTCACAATGACCCTATAGGGCAGAGCAGAACTGCTCCACAGGGTTTCTAAGACTGAAGTTTTACGGGCAAACAGCCTTATCCTTTCTCCTATAGAGTGGGTGGTGAGTTTGAACTTCCAACCTTTTGGATAGCAGTGCAATGCTTTACTCAAAGTGCTACCAGGCTTTCTAATATTAGGGACGCTGTATAAAATGTGAAGACTTTGGCAGTGATGAAGGTTTAAGTAGATCGGATACAGAGTCCCGTGCACAGTGTCTGTCCAGGTTAGTAGGCATAAAAGCATCAGAAGTTGCTGCTAAGACACTGAACAAATCTAATGTCAGGCATTTCCCCTTTTCCTTTGGTCTTGGTAGCCTCACGGCACCTTTTTATTTTCACATCAGCACATTCGTTTAAAAGCTATTGTACATACTCATGCATAAGCCGAGTTTTTCAGCACATTTTAATGCAGTTTTTGTGGTAAAATTAGGTGTCTCGGCTGATATTCGGGTCAGCTTATACTTGAGTATATATGGTATGTTCTATTTGAATATGATATGTAATACATGCAACTTCTTTAATTCACCCCATTATATAGTGTTGCTTTTTATTACCTCAGCCTTGGAATTGCTTCATGGCCTCTACATTCATCTCGTACTGGGACCATTCTTACATTGCTGCTTTTCTCCTCTTCCCAGAGTAGTTCTACCAAGTAGGGCTACGTGTGGCTATCATGTTACCTTCACAGCTCTCCAAGGCCCTCAGCCACATAACTATCATTACTTGGCCCCTGGCCAGCTCTCCAAGTTCACCTTTTATTTGACCTTCTTTTCTCCAAGGAGCTCTGGTGGCACAGTGGTTAAGAGGCTGGCTTAATGAACTTTGCCATATTGAATTTTCTAGTTCTTTAAAATAGCCACACCCTCCTGTCTCTGAGCCTGGTATGTGCTGTGCAGGCTGCTTGAAGTGTTCCCTCACACTACTCTTTGCATTTTTTATTTGTCCTTCCTATCTTGGCTTAAATACAGATTTCTTTTGGATGGCTTTCCCTTGACTTTCCAAAGCCAGTTTAGGTATTACTCAAGTACTAAGCACTCTGGACTATATTCGCTAGAACACCTCTCTTTCTCCCATTAATGTAGGTTTCTTGAGGTCCTACACTGTAATTTGGTGCTCATGAACCCCAGTACCTTGCCTAATGCCTGGAAGATAATATCTTGTCAATAAATTCATTCTGAGTGAATCTGTATGTACTTCCTGAGAGCCTAGAATAATACTGTACATGTACTAGATATATGCTCACATAACAAGGAGGGCCCAGCATCTAGCGCAAGCTCAAGTGTCTTGCTAGATTTTTTTGGAACTTTAAAGTTCGTGAAGCAGTCCTATTCTGTGGCAGTAGATTTGACAGTGGCAGAAAATTGTAGATAACATTTGTTAGTTGTAACAAATTAGGAAAACAACTGTTGAGGTCACCAAATTCTGCAACACTTGAGAAGGAGTTTAGATTTAGCAAAATGATGCTCACAAAGAAATGGAAAGACTGATGAAGCATCTTCTTTGTTGCTGCTGACATCAATGACTGCTAGCAGTTATTAGCAACTCTACTTCTATGTGCCATGCACTGTTATAAGTAGCATCAAAAACCTGTTACTATGGAGTCACTTCTGACTCATAAGTATTATATATTCATCAATTCATTTAATACTCCAAATAATCCATAGGTAATCAGTAACTCATCATCAAGTTGATTCTGTACCAAATAGGGTTTTTAATGGTTGATTTTTTCAAAGTTACCACGTTTTTCTTCTACAGTGCCTCTGCCTCTGGGTGGACTGAAACCTGCAACTTTTCGATTAGAAACTGATGGTGTTAACTGCACTACACTATTATTATGCCCCCTTTAATACAAATAAACAGGGACACGGAGACGTTAATTTCAAGGCCACTCACAGAGTGAAGGAATGGCTGCTCTGGCACTAGGACTTGGGAGTCTAACTTTAGTCTGTGCTCTGAACCGTTACGCTAATTTGAAAGGCTGGCTTCGATATAAATACACACACACACACACACACACACACACACTGAAATACATACCTAAAGGAATCTCAAAATTGACAGAAATGTGATCTGGATGACTTTTCTAGGAAGTGACCTAATGTCTTTAATAAACAAAAACATGGAGAACTAAAATAGCTGTCATACAGCAAACATTTTCCCTCAGCATAGCTGGGTACAACCTTAGATAGATTTAAATAATCTTCAGAGTTAATCTGCTCAAATAGTGAGAGTTGTTATCTATTAAAAAAAAATCCAAACCTAAGAGTGTAGGGACACTAGAAGTCCAAGCTTAGGAAACCTGAAAACTCAAATGCAAACATGAAAAAGAACTCATAAAGACAGTCAGGCAAGCAAATTACTTTTCTATTTCTACGTCTTATCTCTCTCATGAATACTTATTTTTGCAAGGAATAAGGCAAAATGTGAAAGCTACTTATTTTTTCAGCTATATGTTCTATAATTATAATTTCTTTCTTACTTTTATTGGGGACTCTTACATCTCTTATCATAATCCATACATTCATCCAGTGTGTCAAGCACATTTGCACACATGCTGCCATCATTTTCAAAGCATTCTCTTCCCACTTGAGTCCCTGATATCAGCTCCCTATTTCTTCTCCCTCCCTCCCCCTCGTCTTGCAGATCAACAAAAGAAAAATATTTCATGATTGCTTGTAACCTCTAATCCTATTTTCTTCTCTCCTAATTTCTATTCAAGTAAGATCCTCTTCTGTGTATCAAACAGCACTCTAAAAATCTTTTATTTATTTTTGCCCTCAAGGCTACTGTTATATGTGGATGAATACAAGACAGCAGTAATAAAAAGAAAATTGAAAATTTTCCTAACACAAATTTTCCTAAGTTGTATCTGGTTACTCAAAATCAACTCAAATTTTAATATAAATGACACAAAGATGAATTATAGGGTGAAAAATACTTTTTCCTCCAGAAATATTATCTAAATCATATTTTATAAGTTCTATATTTTTACTCAATGTAATATTCATAATTTGAAACCCTAGACAGGAATCGTTTTTCTTAAATACTTACTTGTTCTTCCTCTCATTACTACTACCAGAGCATAACACTTAATATTTCAGTTTATGTCTGGACCCACCAAATATTTAAGATATCTATAGCTCAAATAAGATCCAAAACATTTCCAGAAGAATTCTGGATTTATTATTTATGACACACAGTTCATAGCAAGCACTAGTAATGTAGTCTGGTAGGAAAAACTGGAGTAAAACATTCAGTGCTCTACTTGATAAGACACATCCTGACGTAGACCTGAGTAATTTAAAAATGGTCAAAGTACTAGGTCACTGATAATGGGATAAAGTTCTCTGTATAACAAAGAATGTGTTACTATCACAATGGTTGGTAAGATGTTGATGTTGGAAAAAGCATGTCTATGAATTCTAGGCACTATATCTCTACAGATAGTTCATTTTAAACAATAATAATTCCTTTACTTCAGAAGTAGGTGGTCGTTTTAGTTTGTGCAAAAGTTTAATTGTCATGAAAATACAACAAAAGTTCAGATGAAGAAATGTAGTGTCCTTTTTGGGATATGAGGAGAAAGAAGGTGAAGAAGTAAATGCTGTTTGTTACAAAAACAGTTTTATTTTTCCAATACTACCTGTGTAGCTTTGCTGATAATGAAATAGCAGTAAGTAAAGGGTGAATTTAAATGATAAACCTTTTTTTAATGGTCTAGATATAAACACCTTAAGAAATGAGAAGTGTTCTTTAATTATAGGAGTGCTAGTCAGCATTGCTGAAACATCTCAGTAAAAACTGCAAACCACATCTCTTGGGAATTGTACAAAGAATATCTCAGATCATAAGAGTAAAGAATTATTTATCCTTATCAAGGGATCAGTTAGTTTATCTTCTTTTTCTATACTAAATTGCTTGGTAGCCAGAGAGAAGCAAAAACCAGGAAGCTGTTGTCTGGGGTTTTAGGGAGGTAAGCGCTTTAAAAAAACACACTGTACTAAATGCATACAACAGATGAGTAATTTAAGTTAAATCTTATATTACACTTTACTTGTGCCTCCAATAGAACTGCAACAGGAAATGTGAAGTGCTTATTTCTTGAACCAAATTATCAAAATCTAACCATATCATTTAACTGACTTTCAACACGAAGTAAAAAACAAACCTATTCTATTAGGTGTGTTTTTATAGTGTTATTTACCTCATAAAAGTATGCATGAAGGTTGCTTTCTAACATATGATTAAATGTTTTTAAAAACCTAATTAACAATTGAAACTTTAAGGGCTATACACTGTATTTATTTTGTACTTTTTCATGTTGGGACATCTCGTTAAGATGATTACAATATGTCAATCAATTTGATCTATACAGTTATCACACACAATACAGAAAGAGGAAAAAAAGTCAATAATTATATAACGTAATACATAAAACATCACAAATACATTTAAATATAAGGAAGCGGGAGTCAAGTTGTAGCTTCTTTGCACTTGAGATATTTTCACATTAAAAAAGAAATTAAACTTTAAGTAAATGACAATAAAATTACTATTGCTGTGAGTTAAGTCAGACCTTACCAGCTGCAGTGTCCGGTGCATTCAGTTTGCTCAAGTGCTCTTTTTGTGCTTTTGCTAGCATGCATATTCTATGAAATTCTTCTTTCAGATCCCAGAATGTCCTCTCTAGAATATCTCTGATTAAAAAAAAATCAAGATGATAGCTTCATGTACTTTTAGCATCATTAAACTTACATAGTAACTTTTTATGTACCACAAATACTTCTCAAAAGATTAAACATTATTTTATCTTCTTAGAAAATTCCCAACACCTCCAAGGTTGAAAGGTTGTACAAAAAAGAAGATAAATTAAAACAGTCTAACACACATACAGACTACTACATATCATCTATATATCACAAAGTGGCTCTTACTTTCCCCTACAATAGAAATTTTAATGCATTAACTTTTGCCCTCAGAAAACAAACACAAATGAAATGTGCCTCATTTTGATAAGGTTCACATTAGAGTCCATAAGAACATAATAGTTGGTGTGCTGTAGTAGTAGAACTTCGGGGAATTCAGTTTTTAGATCCAGCTCTATTAACTGTGTGCTCTTAATTAGTTTAACACACAAAGGACGCTCAAGTTTTCAGTTTTATTGGTCACTCACAGTTCTTTAAAAAAAAGGCTACTTTCTAATTACGTTATAGTCGTGTATAAGCCGAGCTTTTCAACACATTTTTAATGCATTTTTTGTGATAAAATTAGGTGCCTTGGCTGATATCCGAGTCTGCTTAGATGCATGCATATATGGTACTAAACTCTCAAAAATATAGCTACTCTTTATTCATAATTTTATAAAGTTGATCAAAAAGATTACATGGTTACCTTTCATGAAATAAAGGAATGTTCTTTGGTGAAGTTTCATTTCTAGATGGAACCTCTTGTCTTCTTACCTTAAATACACAAAGTGATCACAATTTACAGCACCTTTAAACTCAAATAGGAATGGGCTAACAGAAAATAAAATATTTTCCTCATTGCAAAGTAAGTTGAGATTGCTTTATACTTATATATACATCTCTATATATATATATACACAAGTGGACTTCAAAAATGTCATATTTTAAGTTTCCTTGTATACTTCTATATGTAAATGTATATATAAATGTTTTATAAGTATAACAATTTTGTTTCTAAATGGCAAAGAGGGGAAATCAGGCAAAGAGGAAAATGATAGTTAAACCATATGAAGACCTAAAATATTTCTGATATTTTCAATCCTGGTAATTCAAGAAAATTCATCCAATTCAACCATTGGTCAGAATGCTACTCTTTGCCAAGCACCTGATATAACCAGAAACTCACGGGGGGGGGGGGGGGGGGGGAAGAAAACAAAATGTGTGTATGTTTACTTTGTAAGGCTGCTCACTAATAATGGCCTGTACATTTAAATAAATTTCGTTGTATTTTGTTTTGTTTTTGCTGAAGATTGCTGTTGTATTAGAGGAAGCAGATAACACAAGCTGTAGCTCCTTAGAGTTTAACAAGTATTTTAAAGGTTATAAAATGCAGTGCAATCATGTACTTAAGTTACTTCCCCACAGTTCTTACCTTTCACTCCCACCCTGTGGCTTACGTTGGTATTACATTTACTAGTCAGCTTTACAGAACCTGTGACCTAGTCGATGGTTTAGATTAAAAATAAATTTCAATAAATATGATTAGAAAACTTGCTTTCTATACCTTCTGAAACTATAAACTAACAAATTCAACATTTGAAAAAGTCCTTCTGTTAATGAATCATACTTTGTAATTCAGCTACAATTGCGTCCTTATTTAAGTCCAAATAGTGGATATTTAAGTTTAGTGACTTAACAGATTTTCAAGTAAGAACATTGGTTATGGGTAAAAATTAAAGATTTTACTTGTTTCTTATGTTCTTGATTTTCAAAAGATTTATTTCCATTTTTAATTAATTTTATTTGTTATAAGAAAAATGAGCCCCTAATAAAACGTCTAAAAAAAAGAAAAGAAAAATGACAAGAGCCCCCTTTTTTGGTTTAATGTCCTCTCCAATTTATTACTCATTTTTAGCTTTGTCTAAATAACAATGCTTGCATAGTATTTCTTAAACAGCATTGTTACAGCATACCTCTGAGTTCATAAGATAAAATCCTGATAATGGGTTATTTTCTCAGATAGAGGTAAAATATACTCTTATTGCTGCATACTGTTTGTCTGGAAAACATTTCCACCATGACTTACTTCTAGATTACAACTACAGTCGAGCTTTATCAAGTAGTCACTTAAGAAGATATTTTCACATTCGCAGTTTGTTTTTAAAGTGGTAGACAAGGTTTTTCTTTAGTGTTACGCACAATTAGAACACTCCGTGAATTTCATTGCAGACTAGAAAGAAAAACATTTTGAAGCCAGCCAATCTTTCAGGATAGTACAAGGTTGAAAAGAAAACTTTAGATTGGTATTATACCATACTTTTATCACCAAAATCAAGAAGGGGTTATGTGAAATATAAAAATGTGACAATATACTAAACAAATCATAGCAAAATACATCAATTATACAAGGGTAGTAGAAAGCATTGCTACAAAAATCAGAGGAACCCTTAGTAAACAGGCATATCCAGATGGAAAGTTTTTATTTCTCAACATATCCTCCAACCAGGTCTATACATTTCTGGAGCTAGTATTTTCTCATCCCTAACCCTTCCCTGCAGAATTTGAAGTGCTTTAATTTTACATCACACAAAACAGCAGTTTTGGCATCCCCGAGGGACTCAAATTGAGTTTCCTTTCTTTTTTTAAATAAAATCACTTTATTGGGGGCGTGTACAACTCTTATCACAATCCATACATACATCCACTGTGTCAAGAACATTTGCACATTTCTTGCCATCATTCTCAAAACATTTAGTTTTTACTTGAGCTCTTGATATAAGCTTTTTCCCTCCCCCACGAACCCTTCATAATTCATAAATTGTCATCCTACACTGTCCATCTCCCTTCACCCACTTTTCTGTTGTCCATCTCTGAGAGAAGGTTATATGTAGATCCTTTTAATTTCCCCTTTCTACCCCACCTTGCCGGTATCGCCACTCTCAACACTGGTCCTGAAGGGATTATCTGTCCTGGATTCCGTTTCCAGTTCCTATCTGTACCAGTGTATATCCTCTGGTCTAGCCAGATTTGTAAGGTAGAATTGGGATCATTGATAGTGAGGGCAGGAAGCATTTAAGAACTGTAGGAAAGTTGTATGTTTCATCGTTGCTACCTGCACCCTGATTGCGTCTCTTCACCGTGACCCTTCTGTAAGGGGGTGTCCAGTTGCCTACAGATGGGCTTTGGGCTTCCACTCTGCACTCACCCTCATTTACAATATGGTTTTTTGTTCTTTGATGCCTGACCCCTTTGACATCTCGTAGTCACACAGGCTGATTTGCTTCTTCCATGTGGGCTTTGTTGCTTCTTAGATGGACGCTTGTTTATCTTCAAGCCTTTAAGACCCCTGGCATTATAACTTTTGATAGCTGGGCACCATCAGCTTTCTTCACCACATTTGCTTATGCACCCATTTGTCTTCAGTGATCGTGTCGGGAAGCTGAGCATCATGGAATGCCAACTTCATAGAACAAAGTGTTCTTGCATTAAGTACTTGAGTGGAGGTCCAATGTCTATCTTCTGCCTTAATACTAACCCTATAAATATATGCTCATAGATCTATTTCCCCACCATCCTATATATATTTACATATGTACATGCCTGTATTTAGACCTCTAAAAATGCCCTTTTCCGGCATCATGCAAAAAGAAAAAAGATATAAGTGTGTGTATGTATGTGTATATATGTGTATATGTATATATGTATGTGTATATATATATTATATTAAATGAAGGGGGAAGTGTAGAGTGGAGACCCAAGGCCCAAGTGTCGGCCAATGGAGATCCCCTCATAGAGGGGCTTAGGAGAGGAGATGGGTTAATTAGGGTGTGAGGTAGTATCGATGAAGAACACAGCTTTCCCCCAGATCCTGGATGCTTCCTCCCCCCAACTACCATGATCCAAATTCTACCTTGCAGGGCTGGATAGGACAGAGGCTGTACACTGGTACATATGAGGGTTGGAGGTACAGGGAATCCAGGGTGGATGATACCTTCAGGACCAAGGGCGTGAGGGACGATGCTGGGAGAGTGGAGGGTGAGTGGGTTGGAAAGGGGGAACTGATTACAAGGAGCCACATGTGACCTCTTCCCTGGGAGAGGGACAGCAGAGAAGGGGGGAAGGGAGACCCCGAATAGGGCAAGATATGACAAAATAACGAGGTATAAATTACCAAGGGCATATGAGGGAGGGGGGAAAGGGGAGGGAGGGGGGGAAAAAAAAGAGGACCTGATGCAAGGGGCTTAAGTGGAGAGCAAATGCCTTGAGAATGATTGGGGCAGGGAATGTATGGATGTGCTTTATACAATTGATGTATGTATATGTATGGATTGTGGTAAGAGTTGTTGGAGTCCCTAATAAAATGTAAAAGAAGAAAAGAGAAAAAAAAATTTTAAAAAAATGCCCTTTTCCTCCTAGTTCTTTCCTCTATTTCCTTTTACTCTCCTCTTGTCCCACTATCATGCTCAGCCTTCATTTGGGGTTGAGTTGAATTTTGGGAACAAAAGGTAGTCTAAAGGGGCAAGATCAGAGTTGGAGAATGGGTGGGATAAAGTTCCCAGCAAAAATCTCATGCAACAGTCCTCGGAGAGTGAGCAAGTGCACTGATGGGAAACATCCTTAGCACAACTTTCTTGGCCTTTTCCTAATTAAAAGCTTCCAATTTTATGAAAACTTCATAAAAATCCTCAGGTTTTTTTTCAATTAAATACTTTTATTGGGGGCTCTTACATCTCTTCACAATCCATATATTCATCCAGTGTGTCAAGCACATTTGCACATATGCTGCCATTTTCAAAGCATTCTCTTCCCACTTGAGGCCCTGATATCAGTTCCCCATTTCATGTGTTCTGTGAGAAAAATCTATCAAGATTACTCATTGGGAATCTTAAAAAAAGTCATCACAATCTTCTGTGTGGACCTATCTGCCCTGAACTTAACTGGTCTAGTAGGGCATCTAGGATGCCATTTCATTTTTTTTTAAAGATATGTTTAATCTTTTTTAAAAATAATTTTATCGGGAGCTCTTACAGATATATTTCATAGTTCAATCACATCAAGTAGTGTTGTACAATTGACACGTTTCAAAACACTTTCTTCTTGAACTCCTTATCAGCTTCCCTTTATCCCTTCCCCCACCCTTATTATATATTTTCTGCCAATGCTTAGATCATCCGATGTACCCACTCACCTACAATTCTGTTTGTTTTCCTCAAGCGGGGTTATAGTCATCATTGTTATCAGTTCCCTTTCCCTTCCTTCTTCATGTACCTGCAGGTAATCATTACTCCTGAGGTAGTCTATTGTGCCAACCTGGCCAATAAACACGAGGGGTTAATTGAAGGGCGGAGGGATAAATGGCTCAATGAGCCTCACTTTTCTAGTTTTTGGATCTCTTGCTTAGTGATGGTTGGACCAGGGTGCAGCTCTCTTAGTCAATTCCCTACTTCAGCTGGAAAGGCTCACTTCCTGCAAGACATCCCCAAGGAGAAGCTGCACGGATCTACCCCGATGCAGCCCTGGGTGCTGGAGCAGCCATATGGAGGCCCCTGGCAGCACTGAGATGTTTATACTTCGCTGATTCGGCTTTTCTCCTGCAATCGGCATCATATTGTGTTTTGTGAAATGGAGGAGGACTTTGTGGATTGGTGTTGGACATATGGGTTAATGTTGGACTTGTGGGTTTGGGCAGTACTGGGTTGGGATGTTTTCTTGATATGCACTCACCCTTTAAACTCTCGGCTATCCATGCGTTTCTGTGGATTTGTTTCTCTAAAATATCTAGACTAGCACACTCCCATTACTGTTTCTGAAAGGTTATTGAATGATTTGAATTATATAAATGAACTACGCAGGTCTAACAAGATTAATGAGGTACAAATACCCTAATTATAAGGTGAGGAAATATTAAAGAACTAGAGGAGAGTGATGTATTTCACCAATACTTACCAAATCCTAGATATATCATCCCTTCTGTGTGGCCCTTCAGTGAGGGACTGTCCAGTTATTTTACAGGTTGGTTTTGGGTCACCACTTTGTAGGTTTTGAATAGACCTTACTCTCTTGATAATACCAGTCAATCCAAGTATCAACACAGCTGATGATCACACGGTGCTTTTGGCATTCATCGAGTCAAAAGCTTGCTGAGGTCAATATATTCACTTACCATTGACAATGTGAAACAATATATGATCCCAGTTTCAGTATCTATTACATCAATGGTAATTCTATGGGTTTCTTCCAATGGTTTGGTCCCCAGTTTCTTCATCAAGGATAATAGTCTTCCTTCTCTCAGCTTTTCTTTGATGTCTTCCTGACCTTCTACAAAGTACTCAAACCAAACCCCAAACTCACTGTAATTGAGTCAATTTTAACTCCTTTTGACCCTCTGAGTAAACTAGAACCACCCTCTGGGTTTCTAAGACTGTAACGCTTTATGGGAGTAGAAACCCCTTTTCTCCCAAGGACTGGATGGTGATTTGAACTGCTGACCTTGTTGGTCAGCAGCTCCATGAGTCACTCACTATGCCACCGGGGTTCCCCCAAAGCATTTGATCCATCTGAAAACTGTTGTTTTCTGAAGGGAACATTCTCATACACTGTTGCAAAGCTTCAGTGATTTGGGAAGATGTCCATTTGAGTTTTGTTAAAAATTTGTTATTCTCAACAGAAAAATTGACATTAGCTTTGTGTTAGTCTGGGTTGACTAAAGAAACAAATTAATAGACACTCATCTGTGCAATATAAGAGAGAGCTTTATAGCAAAGACTAATTGTATATCAAGAAAACATCCTAGTCTAGTCCAGATCAAGTCCTTAAATCTGATATTAGCCCTTATGTCCAATACCAGTCTATAAATTCCTCTTTAGATGCTGGCAACACATGCAATGGAAGATCAAAGGCCAGGGGGTAGAATGTCTTGTGGATCTAGTGGCAGAGGAAGCGTTTCAGTGCCAGCATGCGTCTTCACATGGCCCCTCCAGCTTGAGAGCTCTGGTTCCATCAGCATAACTCCATGTGTCTTGTCAACTGGAAGACGAAGCAGAGTGTGTGGTCTGGCTTCCAGTGAGCTCTGTATCTCTGTAGCGCCTCCAAATGAGGTCATCAAACTGTGACCTGACTGACAGGCTAAACTCCACTTCCTTCACTCTTTAGCAGTCTCAAGTTGACACCGGATTATGTAACTACCACAAGCTTTGACATCAAAATTGTTTTTCCCTATAGTATTAAGTCCCCCCCCCCTTGAAGACACCCTAATGAGGCTAAGACAAATGTTTTAGTGAGAGAACTTGTCTGCAGTGATACTTTTTTTTTCTCCCCCAAACCACAAAACATTTATTCTGAGATTTCCAAAATCAGGAGGAATTTAAGTAATGGGGATTGGATCCTCCTTGGGGTCTTCTGGGAAGTCGGAAGGTCCACCCTCTCCAGCAGCTTGGTATTTTTCCAGTTTGGCAATCAATTCTTTCGCTGGATTGAAGATGCCATTGGTCTGCTGGTCGCAGACATAGCAACGTGAGGTGCTGCGGAAATGCTGCAGTGCACAGCGCTCGCAGAAATAATGCCTGCATTTGGTGACAACGGGGTTTTGGAAGGTCTGGCGGCAAATGAAACACTTGAATGGTATTTCCTCATCGCTGCTTCCTACTTCATAGTTTTCGTCCTCATAGATGCTATAGCGACCCTCATTAAGCTCCCGTTCGATCTGCCACCCATGCTTGTAATCGGAACGATCATGTAGGAACTTGCAGCTGTCTCCGAAGCCGCAGAAGCCAGTCTCCTTGTAGTCCTTACAGATGTCTGGCTGGTAGTCCCAGCGCACCGTGGCACGAAGATGCTCGGGTGCTCGAATTGGACCTTTCCTGACCATTCCGGAGGAGGCATTGCCCATTGATGTATCCTTGGGCTTCAAGAATTTCTGATAACTGCCGATCCCCCGATAGATCTTGTCATCTTCCTTGCCCCTCAGCTCCTCCTGGATTTTCTGGCTGCGCTCAAAAATCGCTTGTGCATCAAGCTCTTTCTCGGTGTCCAGCTGGTAGACTGCGGTCGCTCCCATATCCTCGGGCCCCGCGGGTTTTGCAGAACGCGTGGACTTGTAGACCACACCTAGACTCTCGGGTTCGTTCTCCTCGCTGCTCAAGTGGTCGTAAGGCGCCTTTTGTCTACCGCTGCCACGCGTCATTTGTATCATCGGGTTGTGGATCGTCCGCTTCTTCTCCGGGCGAACCACAGTGCTGCCTTCCTCGCTGCTGCTGCTGCTGCTCTCCTCCGGCTCGCGCTCGCAGACGGGGCGCTTCCTACAGCACGCAGCACCTTTCTGGCCGGGCTTTTTGAAGAGGAAGGTGCATACCTCATCGGTTGACTTCCCCGGAGAAAGTTGCTCTGCCATTTTGGAGTAGCTAGCTGCAAACAGCGCCAGGCGTATGGTCCGCGGCGCGGCAGGGGAACAGTGACCTCGATAAAGAGACATGTTTAAACATGTTTTGTTTAGAATAAACCTGTGCATATATTACTGAACTAGTTCTCTAGTAGAAATACTTTTTCACTCACCCTGGTATCAAATGCAATAATTTTTGTTCTTTAAAAATTGCTACTAAATTTTTTAATATGCATAAAAAAGTCATTAGGAGCTAGAAAGAGCCAAAAAGAAATACTCTGTAATTTTAGCTTAAAAACGAACACAGTTACAGACACTAGTAGAGAAAAATATCCGAATTTCCAAAGTTCTAATTTTGATACGAACTAGAAATGATTGTTTCTGAAATTGAGGATGCTTTAAAAGTTAATGGGGTTAATTTCTGTACATGCTTCAATTGGATGAACCTTGGAAATATGCTCAGCAATATGTCAGACACAAAAGGACAAACACAAAGGAGCACACAGTATATGATTTTACTTACAGCAAAAGGCAATGAGATCAAAGTTTTCGTGGTTAGTAGGGGTGAGAGGCTACACCCACCACAAAACAGACTCACAAAGTGGCTGCAACCATAGGCTCACACCTAACAATTGTGAGGACAGCCCAGGACTGGGCAGTGTTTCTTTCTGTTGTACACAGTTTGCTCTGAGTCAAAGCCAACTCAATAGTATCTAACAAGAACATGAAAGAGAAGGGGTCCTGGGCCATGATTGCTGAAGGGGTGCCAAGTTTCTGTGTGGAGTGCTGTCAACACTTTATAGATAATAGCACAATATGATAAATTAATACCACCATACTGTACACTTAAAATGGTTAAAATGACAAATGTCTTGATATTATACCCCATGGTGAATGAATACAAAGGGTCCCCCCCCCCATACCCCAAAGGAAGTTTTCTCAAAGCTATGTATTTGTTTTTTTGGTTTTTTTTTTAAAGCTACCTAATCACCTTCAAAGTAGTTTTTGTTACATTTAATACATTTGTCAAATCTGCAATTCCCTTCTTGGAAATATTTTTCAAACTCATCTGTTTGGATGGCTGGCAGGACCTTCCTCGTTTTTTTTCTTCACTTCTTCTATATCAAATCACTGTCCTTTCATTGGCAGAAACAAAAAGATGCTGTGGGGCGTGAGGTCAGGTGTGTAGAGCAAGAGAGGCATGCTATTTTTTGCCCAAAACTGGCACACTGAGATAGCTGGATGAGCAGGTGCACTGTCATGGTGGCAAAACCAGTTGCCACAAATCAGGTCTTTTTTGTCACACACAGTTACGCAATCTTTTCAGAACCTCCAAATAGAAGGCTTGATTAACTTCCAGTCTGACCTGGAAGAATAAACTCCAAATGCACTATCCCTGCACATAAAAAACAAAACAAAACCCAAATGAGCACCATCTTGATCTTTGATTTCACTTAACAAGCTGTTTTTGGGTGAGGTAACAAGGGCACCTTCCACTGGCTTGAATGATGTTTGCTTTCAGGGTAAGAATTGTACCATGTCTCATCCCCAGTAATGACCACGGGGAAAAAGTCTAGGTTACTTTGGAGCTGTACTTTCAAAGCCCGGCATGTTCCCACTGGATGGTCTTTTTCTTGGTCAGTCAGAACCCAAGGCACATATTTCGCAGTGACCCATCTCATTCCCAAATCTGTTAAAATTCACTGAACTAAGCTCCATGATAGTCCAGATCATTTCCCAATCTCTTCAATGGTCCATCGTTGGTCTTCAAGGACAAGTACACACATTTTATCGATATTTTCATCGTTGTCCGTCTTCAAGTACACGTACACACATTTTGTTGACATTTTCATTCCTTCATGAAGCTGATGGATGTTTGTCATCCACTGACATTTCATTTATTTTGAAATGAGAAAACCACTTCTACACTTGCGCTTTTCCCCATAGCACTGTCCATATAAGCTGTGTTCAATATCACAACAGTTCCTGTGACATTTTTTCCTGAGCAGGGAACAAAATTTCACAGCCAAACTATTCTCTTAAATCAGCCATCACAAAAGAATGAGGTTTGAGTGAAACTGCTTTCATGAAAAATATTCACCGTGATAAGAGAGAACCTTCCCAGGTGATGCCTCTGGGTGCACTCAGAGCAAGTTGCTAGTTGCTTGCCTATACCATGATGAATACATTATCATCACCATGGTAATAATGTGATAACTTTATGTGGGTACATTGATTTGTGAAATATTCTTTGGCTTAGTAGCAGAAAAATGCCTATGAAGTATGTTAAGTGTTCAGCTTCTTTGGAGTTGGAAACATCGCTCTGCTTACTACTATTTTTATTATTACTGAAGAAAGAGTTGTACTAAGCAATACATTGTACTTGCTAGCACTCACAACAAATAAATATATTAATAGATCTAGAACAAAAATTTCATTAATACTTGCAAAAAACACTGCAAAACAACAAAACCCAACTAAAATGAAGCAAAAAAGTGGCCAGGTCTCTTACATTTAGGAGCAGAGCTTATCTAGAATGGGTGTACCAAGTCAATGCTATTTCCAAGATATGCATAATAAGATGGGATGGGGGAAAAATGAGCTGATACTAAGGGCTCAAGTAGAAAGGAAATGTTTTGAAAATGATGATGGCAACATATGTATAAATATGCTTGACACAATGGATGTATGTATGGATTATGATGAGCTGTAAGAGCCCCTCAATGAAACGATTTAAAAATATATGCATGATAGGCAATCTTAAGGGGGAAAAATCTGATACAACTTTCTGAAATTGATCACTTATTTTCCAAAGGTTTAAGGATTGCTATAAGTTATATAAGGCTTTTAAAAAGAGAGAGAAAGTAAAACTGAAATGGACTTGGGAGTCTTTAGCAATAAACAAGTTAATCTCAAAAAACAAAAGATTGTTATAAATTAATCAGAATAGTCAACACTTTTCTAGGAACCAGAATTTTAAAATGGATCAATTAAGAGCAATATCCTGCTGAGAATTTGCACTTTTAACCATATATATATATATATATATATATAGATAGATAGATAGATAGATAGATAGATAGAAAGATAGATAGACTCACAAGCTACAGTTTTAAATAAAAAGTCCTCAGGTAATGCTTATAGATACCCAGGTGATTTTTATAGGTGAAAATGCAAATTGTCAGCAGGAGGTTTAAACAGAATGATCCAGTTCCGAGGTCAGCTTGAAACTCACTTGCTTTTTTAATGCTTAAGTTATCTGATCTAATGAAGAATACTCTGTTGAACAGCTCAGAGAACCCAGTAAATATTAGAAAGTGATCTATTATTTCTTTCTATTCTCAAAATATCATCCAAGTGGACCATATTTTGCACGAAGTTGAAATTCTGTTAACTTACAAAGAAAAATACCAAGGGAACTTTGAACATTATTATTTTAGACGCTTCTAAATAAATCATTCAACAAATGAATAAAATTTTGTGGTACTGAAACTTAGCATACTTGAAATCATCAACTTTTCCAAGCATTAAGACTGCAAATGCTAAACTTATGGAATGAATGCTGAAATAAGAGCTTTACAGGTTAGACTTTTCATATGCACTTCCAGTACGTATATCAACAAAATCCATTAAGACAAACTCATCTGAAGCTATTAGAAGACACTATAAAATAATTCCTAAATTTCTCCTAAATAAATTCAGATGGTTTCAGTTTTGTGTAAATAATTTCTTTCATACATAAAACCAAAACAAACTCCCTGCCATCAAATTGATTGTGATATTGACCCTACAGGACATGGTAGAACTGTCCATGTGGGTTCCCCATACTGTTACTCTTTACAGAATTTATACATAGGTGCCCAATATATGAGGGCACTTAAAAAACTCTTTTGAAGCCGCCTCCTCTTCCCCCACAACTCTCTCTAATTGAATGGTTTTTGAGTAAAACAGAAAAAAAAATTGGCTACTATTTCATTACTCCAATTTCAAATGCATCCTTAATATAATTAAAAATATTTTTGTGTTTGATTCCATGAACTTTTAGGTCAATATCTTAAAGAAACTATTATTTTCCCCAATGCATTTTCTTATATTTGATACTAAAAGTGGAGGCATTATTCCTCTTACCACACCATCTGAAATTTTAAAAATATAATTAAAAAAATAATTTTTGCTCATTTCTTTTCTTAAAAAATTAAGTAATTTAAATTAGCAAAATTAAACTGAGATTTTGGAACCTTTAACTGGTGTTACTGATAAACTCATAATGACTATGTATATTCTCTTTCATATAAAAAAATCCAAACTTTAAAAAGGTATTTGATAAAATTTCCACGATACATATTTATCATGGAATTATAACAATGTCTATCACGTCTTTCACTTTTCAAAGCAAAAAGCCCCTTAAAAGTTCAGTATGGATGCTTATCTGCAAAGCAGTATTTATTTTTAGGTAGTGTAGTCAATATTTAATTTTTCTTCTCAATGAAGTTGGGAAGAATTATGATCTTTAAAACAGAAAAGAGAGATGTATTCCTGCTGGGGGCAGTCCTGAGCCCTGGTGGCACTGTCTAGTAAATGTTGGGCTGCCAACCAATCAAACCCACCAGTCAGTCTGAGGGAGAATGATGAGGCTGTACCTATTAAGATTTTCAACCTCAGAAACCCTACATAGAGTCAATATGAGTCAGAATTGACTTGGCTGCAGATTTAAAAATCATATAAACCAAAAATGTGAATCAAGATGGAATAAACTGGTAAAAGGAACATAAACTGCAAGAGTTAAAACTAAAGAGGAAAGAGAAACTAAAAATAAGGATTCATTTATCACTTAGATTTTTTGAAGCCTAAGAATGAAATGTTAATAGAAATGGGAAAAATATTTCCTTGCCCGTTTTTATACTCCAAGGCCAAAGATGTTATGGTGATGCAAAAAAAGTGGACATAGCTAACTTAGATAACAAGTAACAGAGAGGCTAAAACAGGGATGGGATTAAGGCAGAAAATATGATCAGGGGAAAAAAAGAAAGAAAAAAAGTCTGGTAAGAATTCACAAATATATTAATACAAGAATGTGAACACGAAGGGAAAATAAAACCATCAGGGAGATGGTATTTGTCCTATAAGAATTAGCCTTGTCTGTTGCGCATGATGCAGTGTGTGAGGCAAACCCGCTCATTGCCATTGTGGGGACAACTCCAGGACAAATGGCATCCATCCCAGAGTTCTGAAGGAAGTGGTAAGAAAATAACCAATATACAAATAAGATTAAAACCTAATTCCTTCCAAGTTCTTTACAAGGTTTTGATATAATAAAACCCCCAACAAAATTTCTGTAATTCAATGGTAGAGATAAAACATAGTCTGAAAAAAAGTTAAAATCTTTTACCAGTATTGGCACATTACTATCATTTTTGAGGCAATGAAGTTAATTTGAAGTTGAGTGAGATTAATGCTTTTTAAATTTGGCCATCTTTTAAGTCTCCCAATTTGTGTTAGGCTACCTTTCCCAGGTATATTTCTGAATTTATTTTCTTTAAAGAAAATCATGGGGATGCTTCTTCATGCAAATTGGAAAATGAATTATTTGAAAATTCATAAAATGTCTCATCTACCTACCCCACCCTCAAACTATGAATCCAAAATGAAATTATTTGGAAAAATGGTTCTTTTCTTTTGCCTAACTACAGATTTAAAGCTGTATCATTACTATGGTAAATAAATATCTTCAGTCAAATTCACCCATTCTGACTCATGGTGACTCTATAGGATAAGGTAGAACTGTCTCTGTGGGTTTCCAAGACTGTATCTCTTTCTTTTTTTTTATTTTTAATTTTAACAATTTATTGGGGCTGATACAATTCTTTTCACAGTTCATACATATACATACATCAATTGTATAAAGCACATCTGTACAGTCTTTGCCCTAATCATTTTTTTCTCTTTTCTTCTTTTACATTTTATTAGGGACTCAAACAACTCTTACCACAATCCATACATATACATACATCAATTGTATAAAGCACATCCATACATTCCCTGCCCCAATCATTCTCAAAGCATTTGCTCTCCACTTAAGCCCCTTGCATCAGGTCCTCTTCCCCCCCCCCACCTCCCTCCCCATTCCCCCCTCCCTCATATGCCCTTGTTAATTTATACATCGTTACTTTGTCATATCTTGCCCCATCCGGAGTCTCCCCTCCCCCCCCCCTCCGCCATCCCTCTCCCAGGGAAGAGGTCACATGTGGATCCCTGCAATCAGCTCCCCCCTTCCAACCCACTCACCCTCCACTCTCCCAGCATTGTCCCTCACACCCTTGGTCCTGAAGGTATCATCCACCCTGGATTCCCTGTACCTCCAACCCTCATATGTACCAGTGTACAGCCTCTGTCCTATCCAGCCCTGCAAGGTAGAATTCGGATCATGGTAGTTGGGGGGAGGAAGCATCCAGGATCTGGGGGAAAGCTGTGTTCTTCATCGATACTACCTCACACCCTAATTAACCCATCTCCTCTCCTAAACCCCTCTATGAGGGGATCTCCATTGGCCGACACTTGGGCCTTGGGTCTCCACTCTGCACTTCCCCCTTCATTTAATATGATATATATATACATATATACACATACATATATACATATACACATATATACACATACATACACACACTTATATCTATTTTTTTTGCATGATGCCTTATACCTGGTCCCTTGGGCACCTCGTGATCGCACTGGCCGGTGTGCTTCTTCCATGTGGGCTTATCTCTTTCTGCAGGAACAAATCCCCTTTCTCCAGAGGAACACCTGATAATTTTGAACTACTGATCTTGCAGATTGCCGCCCAAAAGGTAACCACTCTGCCACAAGGGCTGCATGAAAATAGCTGTTGTTTCAACACGTAAACATCTTTCTGGGCGCAGACAGCCTCATCTTGCTCCTGTAGAGCACTGGTGGGTTTGAATCACCGAGATATGGCATATGTTCCAATGCCTAACCCACAGCACTACCAAGCTCTGGAATGAAGCTGTGGAGCGAGCACATATTTTGCCTACAGTCCAGTAGGTGGAGTACCTGACTCCTTTATGATGGTGCTGAACTGCCGAATGCAAGTTTTTGAGCTCTCAATTCTTTTGATATTTCACCATATTTTCCCCGAGACAACTTGATTACTAACCCAATGGCTTTTCCTAAAGTTCGTATTCCGTTTAATGTCTCAACAGTGTTCAACACTACTGATCACTTTTCCAACTTTGTTATTTGGCTAGTAGTATGATAGGTTTTAAGTTCTGATATTTTCATTGGTCTCTCTTCTTCTTAAACCCTAAATGGAGACATTTTCTAAGATTCAGATGTGTATACATTCTTATTTTTGAAATACATTCTAATTCTCTTACTACATACCTTTCTTTATTCTTATACTAATTACTTTTACTGTACATTCATTATATTCTTAAATGTACCTTGGGGCTCAGTATCTCTCTACACTCAAGTCTCAATCTATACAAGATACTCACTTGCTCTGGTGTCACTGTAAAAAAAATCAGGTTTTAAAGCATAACAAATCTGGCTCACACTTCCAATTTTCGTTTTCCTTCTTTAGGTACTCCCTGGGTAATGCCATTGTTTTAAATATCAAAGAACCTCAGAATAAGAGAAACTTTAAAGAAATTGAGACTAGGCTTCTAAGGAGTAGACAAAATAGAGTCTGACAAAGGGCTACCAAATTATTTTGCCAAGAACAAATTTAGTAAAACTTCCAAGATCTATTGTCTTCTTCAAATACAAAAGAAATGGTTGTTTATCCAAAAGGTCGGAAGGTACGATTCTTACATTTAGCTTTGTGAAAGTTTATCACATTCTCCGTTAGTAAAAGATGAGCCGAGCTGGGGAGAAGTATGAGGATCACACGGTGAAAGAGGAAGAAGAAAAGGTTCAATTAACACTAAGACTTATTTTACTGTGGCCATCCAACAGGAACACCGCCTAGATGATGCTTTTAAGGAATGTAAATAAGTTAGTGAGCAAGAGCAGCAGCATTTGAATAAATTGCAGAGGAAACCTTTTGTCTTAAGAGTTGTTATTGTTAGGTGCCATTTAATCAGCTCTGACTGACAGTGACCCCATGTACAATGAAACAAATACTGCACCATCCTCACTCTTGTTATGTTGGAATGCATGGTTGCAGTTATTGTGTGAATCCATTTCTTTGAGGAGCTTCCTCTTTTATCACTGACATTCTACTTCACTAAGCAAAACAACTTTTTCCAGGGACTGCTTTCTCCTTATTACATGTTTCAAGCATGTGAGACCAAATCTTGCCATTGTGCTTCTAAGGTGCATTCTGGCTGGACAGAAGCACCGAAGACAAGTTTGTTTGCGCTCTGACAGTTCACTGCACTTTTAATATTCCTAAGACCATTCCAAGCAGAATGAAATCCTAGACCAATACAATCTACTCTCTGCTTATCACAATACTGTCTATTGCAGAGTGAATAAGAATGGAAATAACAGTTGGTAAATCTACTGAGGAATCCCCGGGGTGGTGCGAATCATGAACAGTCTTGGTTGCGAACTGAAAGGTTAGCATTTGAGTCCATGTAGACTAGATATACTTCACAGAAAGGCCTGGTGATCTGCTCTTGAAAAGTCAGCCCTTGAAAACCCCGTGAAGCACAACAGTTCTACTATGACACACACGGGATTGCTGTAAGTTAGAATTAACTTGATGTCAACTAATAAACCTACTAGAGATGGCGCTACTTAGATGAAAACTTAAGTAGAATACAAAAATCACACCATAATTGCAAAACTCAACGAGGGAGAACTTCGGTAATTTGTTTCGCAATGGAGACTTAATAAAAAGGGTCATTAAGGAAGACTTTTTAAAAAAGGTATCACATGTAAATGGCTCATAAAATGACTGGGAACTACCTACAATTGTTTTGTTACACTTCTAGGGTATACACCTTAAAGTAAACAACAACAACAACATAGGTATACGAAGATGAATAACTGGCAAAGAAAAAAATCCTTCAGGGAAAAAGCCTTCATAACATGGCACGAGTACCTAAGCAAGCAACAGGGGTGTTCGTAGCTGATAATAACATTTAAATGAGCTTTCTTATCCCCTATGAAAAAGATTCTAGCAATACCTTAGAGTGGGCATCAATACAATACTGGGAGATACCAGTTAGGGATCCTGTGGTTAAACACACTTAAGTAAGTTTTCTTACTTCAGATGCTATAATACGAAGCTTTAAAAAATTTTAAATTATTACAAAGAGCACATGGTAGGCACTTTTTCACAAGTCTATATTTCTGTGGATCACACAATGGGAAACACATCAGGCAGATCTGTGCTACCACATTGTCATTTGAAAGATTAAATACTCAAGATTTGTGTGTTCTAGAGTTAATCTCTATACCAGGTATAGATAAAGAATAAGGACCAATTTATGAGTATCTAATTTATGCATATCTCACATTTTCAAGCATGAAAATATAATTATTTGTAAACCTGAAAAGGACTAATGAGCAAGTAATATGACATTCAAATCATAAATCAGGGTTCCTGAGGAAATGATGAGTAATCATAAATGGGAACATTTTTCAGTAGGATGAAAAAGGCATCATGATTTTTCAAATAGGAAATCATAATCTGGTAAACCCTGCAGTTCTCAAAATACATCCCAGGTTTCCTGGAGGTCCAGTGAAGGCTGAAAAGCATTCACTCTTGGGAGAGGGCATCTGGTATGGGTCCTGAGTATGTATGTCTGCATATTCTTCATGGCATGCCAAGACTGCAAAGCCCTGACTGCTCTTTACCTGTGAAATGTCAGAGTTGTATCCTCAAAGCTCAAACTTTGAAGCTTGTCTATTGCTTGCTATAAAATGGTAGGTCCCTCATTCAGTGTTCCTTTCTTTCAATGCAACCTACTGCATGCACAGGTGTCGATGTAAATCTACCTGCATCAGCTCGCGGAACGTGGATGGCACAAAGCTACTTGCAGTGCTATGAATAGCAAATCTTTTTCTCTAACTCAAAATTCTTAGGTCTTTTTTCAGCAGCCAAGAAACAGCTAAAAGCCAACTTATGAGTCTGTAAATATGGTAAAATCAAACCACAGACCCTAACATCCAAAGATGCCAAGAAAAAGTAAAACTGATGTTTACACATCAACCAATCCTACAATAGTCACTGCATATTCCAATGCCATAAACTTAGTAGAAAAAATAGCCAGTTTTGCTTAAAAATGGCTTTGATGAAGGTAATACTTATTAATTTATTGAATTTTAAACTTGAGTTAATATCTTTTTAACATTTCATGACAAAATGATATAATAGTTATACTTAAAAAGTTACTGAGTTGTAAACTAGTCAAGCAAAATGGAAAGCCACTTTACTTGAAAGAATAACTGATATACAAACTATGATTATTCAGACATTTTCTCAAAAGCAGATGACTTTAGCCTGTCATGTTAAGGAAAATAACTATCAAGACTTGTCAAAAATAAAATTTGAACTTTCAAGTGAAAATTAAAATGCTGGAAATCCTGTGCCTGTTATGTTAAACTTAACAGTTGTCCAATGCTGAAAGACTTCTGATGAGTTCAATGTTGAAGCTAATAAATCTGATTTTAAATATACAATGAAGTAAGTCAACATTTGGAAGATGAGCATAACCCACTGAATCAATATTCTACAAGATCCATAATGTTGTAAAATTATGTGTAAGTAAAAGATATATTCAAAGCACAAAATAGATCAATGATTTTAAATGGAACAAAGTTTACTGATACAGTTTCAGATTCCATAGTATATCTAAGATTTAAGAAACTATGATTTGTTGAGTTTTGATATAGTCGAAGAGTAACTCATAGTGACCGTAGGGGGCAGATTATAATTGCCCCTGTAGGTTTCCAAGACTATAAATCTTTATTGGAGCAGAAAGTCTCATCTCTGTTCTGTAGAGTAGCTGATGGTTTTGAACTGCTAACCTGGAAGTTAGCAGCCTAACATATTAACATTACACCATTAGGTTGCTAATGAGTAGGAACTGATTCAATTGCAATGAGTGTGGTTTTGATTTTATCAAAGAATACCCACAATTACCTAAAAAATAATTTAAAAAAATGAATGTTTTGTTATACCTATGCTTATTACACACAAAAAGGTACAATTCTTCTCTTTCTCAACTTAATCTTTTTGAAACTGATTTTTTCTCTCAATATAATTTAGTGCTCAAATGGAGAAGTATCTCCTAACAGTGAAAAATCTTCAAAACAGGTTTTATGAACTTTTAGGATAATAACACAAAAATTACAAAATTAGATTTTTTTTAGAGGGTGAGTATGCTATCCCCATTCTACTATACTCGAGAAAGAACAGCCTTTTATGCCTTGGTCAAGAGAAAGGGCTAAGCAGAACATATCAACTCTGTTTATGGACTTTAAAGAGGAACAGAAAAAAAAGAAAAATGGGAAATGTAATGAAAGTGAATAACACGGGAAAACAAAGGGAGAAAGAACATAGTATAAATATTCAAATTTGCTTAAAAATTAAGAAAAATATGCTACTGTGATTTATTTTCTTTCTCTTCAACAATCTATTTCTAGTATTATGACAAAATCAGAAAACAAAACACCTAAAATTTGCTGCATATGCAACATTAACTCAGATTTACAAGTAAGTTTCCGTGTAAACTTAGTATTTACAGTATTTGTTTTATAGAAAAGAACTCCAAGATTGAATGAAGTGGTTGAAGTCAAATTTTCTTCCTTCCAATTATTATTGTACCAGTCTGTAAGCAAAGACTAGTATACAGGAAGGAGTAATATAAGAGTATTTCACATAGTATATCTCCCTCCTAGTGTCACATTGGTAAGTGATTAGTTGCTAACCAAAACATTTTTCATTATATAAAAAAACTAGGTTGTGTTGGAATCAATTGAACCAATTACCTGGGAGAGGGCAATTTAGGAGGAAGTGGGCATGAAAAATCACAACCAGGGAAATAAGGTATTTGTTACGGCTGAGAAGGCACAGGTTCTTTGAGATGCTATAACCAAATACCTGGGTTTCTTTGGTAAGGATGGCTTGGGCTTGGTGGGCACACTAATCATTTCTGTCTAACACAAGGTGATAAAAATAAAAAATAGAGCATTAAAGGAACATAAGAGGATTAAAAAAAGATGAGAATGCCTATAGGCAAATTTATGGCAAGTTCCTTATTTAAACTGTTCATTCAAATGATAAAAAATACATGTGTACCTGCAGATTATTTTAAAGCTTAAAAATGCGTACAAAACCACTTAACATAAACCCAAGTGGAAGGTGAATTATGAGAGTGATGAGTGCAACGAATGTATAAGAGTGCTTTGCTCATTTGATGTATGCACAGATTGTGATAAGAGCCTTATGAGCCCCAATAAAAAGATTTAAAAAAAAAAAAAAGAAAGAAAATGATTAGGGCAAAGAATGTACGGATGTGCTTTATACAATTGATGTATGTATATGTATATGTATGGACTGTGATAAGAGTTGTATGAGCCCCTAATAAAATGCAAATAAATAAATAAATAAATAAATAAACAAACACTTAACATAAATCAATGCCATTTTAAGGGACTTGCATTGTAGACAGTGGCTACACTGTGGACAGGAGCTTAAGAGCTGAAAACTTAGATGGGGATCCTAGTTTCCCCTTGAAAACGAGTCTATGAGATATAAGTAATACAAAACTGAGGATACAGATGCCATCTAAAACTAGTCAGGACAGGTTAGAATTTTACAAGTACCAAACTGCAAAATCAAATGCCCTACCATCAAGTTGATTCTGACTCACAGCCAACCTAAAGGACAAAGTAGACCTGCATTCGCAGGTTTCTGACATTATAAATCTTTATAGGAGTTGAAAGTCTCATCTTTCTTTCATGGAGTGGCTGATAATTTCGAACTGCTAACCTTATGGCTGGCAGCCCAAAGTGTAGCCCACTATGCCATTAGAATTCCTTTTATAGATGTCAGTTCATACACTGGTGGCTGAATTGTCAAAAATAATCGGAGAGATAAACCAGAGACATATGGTTCTCACTGAAGGAATGCTTATAAAGTAACAAGAAAGTAGGGTGCATTAATCTCTGGAACAATAATTATGCCATTTTAAAAGGTTATGATAAATATAATTGCTCAACACAAATCTTGTTTTAGCCTTTAATTTATATAATATTCTTTATAGTGGCCTGGGATAACTTTGGTTCTGTCCTAGAAATTAGTCTTTTCCCATAATAGCTTGTAAAAATTTTAAGTTTACATAGTTACATACACATATCCAAGTTAAAGGCAATTAAGAATTTTTTTTTACTTCAAGGCTACTTTCAGCTCATAAAAATGTAAAATTAAGGTCCTATAATATTTTGTGCCACAAAATTATAATTAGGATTGAATTTTATATAATTAGAACTTCATGCTGACTTACATAAGGCTTGCTTCAGGTCTCCAAATCTTTGACTCCCTAACCAGATTGTAGCTCTTTACATGAGAGGGATCTTGTTTTCATCCTGTTTTTTTTTAATTTTAAATATTCCTGTCAATGACTAGCAAGGATGAGCAAATAGAAGGCGCTCAATAAATACTTCCTGTCTAAGTGATTGACAAGTGAATTTTTAGACATCAGCTTTCTTCAAACATGTCAGAGCGTCTATATTTACTTGCAATTGCCAGGTACCGCACATCGTATTTCTTTAATGTTAGCACTGATGGCAGTTCTGCAGCCCACATTACTGCTTTAGTATTCTAAACCTATAAAATCTTTCTTGCTTTTCAAAATGATAGTTGCTGATACAGTCATGATAGTTACATTAGAAATTTGCAAACCAACTGGCATCTTTCAATAGTAACTGCCTATTTTACATTTTAAGCTTTTGTTTAAAACATATACAATTTGGGTGAAAAGGGAAAATATATATAAAGAAAAAATAGAATTACATGTAGAAAATCAGAAATGCATAGAACCAGGTACATGGACCTAGGGCACAGGATCTCTTAAGTAGATAAAAGTTCAAGTAACTCATGTGGCACAGTGGGTTAGGCACTACGCTGCAAGGTCAGCAGTTCATATCCCCAAGTGGGTTGATAGGCGAAAGATGAGGCGGTCTGCTCCTGTGGAAGCGCTCTCAGAAACTCTTGGTAGGGTTGTGATGAGTTATATTTGACTTGATGGTAATTTTTTAAAAATGTACTTGATGAACCCTCGAGTAGCACAGTGAGTTAAGCATTGGGCTACTAATGGAAAAGTCAGTGGTAGACTCTGCCAGCAGCTCCAAGGAAGGAAGAGGAAGCAATGTGCTTCAGTGAAGACTGATAGCCTCAAAAAGGGAATCTTAGGTACTTCTGTTCTATCCTGAGGATCACCGAGTAGGAACTGACTCAAACCAGCAAGTTTGGTATCTCAGATGCTAGACTCTGAAATAATTTTGTAACATTCAATAATGCCTATTTGGATTATTAAATCTAGACTCTGTCCACAGGGCAAGAATAATTTCTCTTTATTCTCCCAGTGGTCAGTAGTGTCAAGTGCCTAAAGGAGTTCAGAGTTACTGTATTAATGAAGAAAAACAATTTACCAATTTCATAAAATGTTTTATTGTATTGTATATTACTTATTAAAACATATTTACCTATATTTACTTAAAACATATTTACTGCATATTTACTTATTAAAACAACTCAAAAATTTTGTATAAGTCACAAAAACAAAAAATGTGACAGAATGATGAGAATAATTTCTGCCAAACTCTAGACACTGATAACAGTATTTAGTTAGCAAATAAGCTACTTCCCAGAAAGAAGTATCATAAAAATCTTATTTCAAAGGTCATTAAAATAACCATTACAGCCTTGCTTTTTTTAAAAAAAGTGAATTAAGGCAAATTTATAGTTACAGTAACACAAAAACTCTGTTACTTAAATAAGCACTATCATGGACATGGTAACAGCATACGTTATGAGCAGAACTGCTCCATACAGTTTCTTAGCTATAGTCTTTATGAATGCAGATTGCCAGGCTCTGCCCCCCAGCACTGCTGGGTAGGTTCAAACCATTTGCGCCATCCAGGGACCCCAGGAGCTGACTTAACAGCAAAGTGTTTTATTTTTATCATGGATATAAGTTACTATGCCTGGCAGTGGTATTCCAAAAACGAGGGATAATCATACTTTTGTCAAGAGTAAGTGTGTGTACTTAAAAAAAAAACTTTTAAAAATAAATAAAACTGAATTTTATTCCAGTTTTAAAAACTAACTATAAAAAAAGAATTAGCACCAACATCCAAGACTTCCTTGGTTCCAAAAAGCACTGTTCAGTTATTATTCTCCTCTGGAATGTACATATTCATATTAGAATTTTAAAAATACTTCTCAAGATGGTAGGCTGTGCTATTTTCTCCTTGGAGTCATATTGATGGGATTCAGGAAGTTGAATTCATTACTCATCACATGGTGAATTAAATACTGTCTCACACACCAATGATATTTTGTACACAGCAATCTACAATGCCTATATGTTTTTTAAATGTCTATAAAATCTCTGCTAATCCTTTCTTCAAGAGGTAGAACTTAACTCGAGACCCTATGAGCACTTAGGAGACCGAATGGCACTGTCAAGTAAGCAATGGATGGCTAACCAAAGGTTATCAATTCAAAATCACCAGCCCCTCCCAGACAGAAGATCAGGTCTTTTGCTCCTGTAAAGATTTCCAGTTTCAGAAACCCTAGCATCACTATGAGTTGGAACTGACCCTATGGCATTTCATTTGAGTTTTTTAGGTACAGCATTTAAGAGATTTGTTTAAATGAACCGAATGTAATGCAAGAGAGGGTATGTGACGTCACAGCCTAGGACATAAAGAGCACCTTTCCTTGTTCTTTCCCTAGGATCTCTTACTTTGAAGACAGTTAGCCATCGTGTCATGAGAAGCCTGCCTGGTGAGGACTTTTGTCATAAATTGTGTGAGTGAATCCACATGCAGGCAGATGCTTCAACCCCAGTCAAAATTTCAGATGACTGAATCAATCCCCTGTTCACATCTTGAATTGTTAACCTCCTAAGAAAAGATCCTGAGCTAAGACAACCTACTCAGCTAAGCTTCTCCTGAATTCCTCATCCATACAAACTTTCCCAGAGTCATTATTCCATCAAAAAGACTGTACAAACTACACTGGTAGATAAGAAAGAAACTTGGATTTTCCATAAGACGGAAAACTTTCTGCTATAGTTTATTGTACCAGCCTGGCCGATAAACACAAATAGGATTAACTGAAGGGCAGAGGGATAAATGGCTCGGTGAGCCTCACCTTGGTTGTTCTGTGCCTCAGTTTAAAGGGGTACACTACCTGTGGGAGGCCTAGCCTGTGGACTGTGTCGCTGTAAGTTGAGGTCCCTTTAAGCCCACACAATTGGAATGTTCATCTCTGGAGCTGGGGACTGATAGTTGATGACAGTTGGGGACCTGCCTTGCTGTTTGTTGCCTGGATATATATAGCCCAGCTCTCTCTACCGAAGGGGGCTGGCAACTGGCAGCTCTCAAGCCTTAAAGGACTGCTAGTGTCTCACTGCTTTATAATTTAACTTAATTTCTTGTATTATCTATCTGTATATAATTTAATGGTTTATTTCTTGAATTATATATCTATCTTTATAACTATATTTATAAATAATGACTAGCAATCTGGTTTGTCTCTCTAGAGAACCCTGTCCAATACACGTTCCCTACAAAGTATATAAGCTACAAGCAAAGAACTAATGGATTAACCAAAGATGCAGACTTTGTGTTCTTCACCCGTTTCCTTAGGAGGCAAAGGACTCAGGCATGCTCTTGAACAGCAGTTGAACTATTAATTTCACGTGGTCATTTCTCCTTAACACATCTGCTTCCTTCAGTTTGTCTCATTTTCCAAGTCAGTTACAGTTATCCTGTGCCATGTATAGGTTCTGCAATTCTCCAATATCCCAAACGCTTGTAGATGGCTAGTAGTAGCTTTCTTCTATTATGGGTCAAAGCATTTTCAATAGCTTACTAACTCATCACAGAGGCAAGGCTAAATGAGAATAAAATTTCCTGAAATATATTAATTTTTAAAAAGACTACAATGATAAAGTACAAGGTAAATAAAAAGCATTGCTATTAATTTCCAGTTTATCCATGCATGTTTATTCCAAACAGATGATGTTTAAACATCTCTCTGTAATCAGCCAACAATTATCAATGCATCTTGATTACACATTTGAGCAATTTTAGATTGAAGAAGTTGGTAGAATCCTTCAATTTCTACACCACTAGTTTTCATAGATGGTGCATAAGTAATAGTTGTATTGACTGGATTTCACTGTATACAGATATAATCTGATCACAGACAGCATTGTACTTAAAGATAGATCTTTAAATACTCTTTTTGTTGATGAATGCCAATGCCATTCCTTCTGACTGTGGCATTCCGAGTATAGTAAGCCACGATTTTCTGGTTCAAAATGGTGAATACTACTACATTTCAGTTCACTAACACCTAGGAAAGCTATCTTTATGCATTCCATTTCATTTTTATGACTTCTCATTTTCTAAGATTCATACTTCGTATATTCCAAGTTCCAATTATTAGATTTTTGCAGCTGTTTCTGCTCATTTTGAGTCACGCACTATCTTCAAATGAAGGTTCCGAAGGCTGGACTCACCAAAACTTTATTCCATTACATAATTATGGTTGAGTTTACTTTTGAGAGGGCAGCTCTTATTCTGAAATTGATCAAACCTGCAACCAAGATGTACTGATAATTATTGGTGATTGGAATGCAAAAATTGGAAACAAAGAGAAAGGAATAGTAGTTGGACAATATGGTCTTGGTGATAGAAGGGAGGTTGGAGATGGCATGACTGAATTCTATAAGACCATTAATGTCTACATAGCAAATACTTTGTTTCAACAACACAAATGGCAACTATACACACGGACTTCTTCAGATGGAATGCAGAGAAATCAAAATGACTACATCTCTTCAAAGAGAGGATTAAGAAGCTCAATACCCCCTCAGTGACCAAGGGCGATACAGGGGACAGCACCGGAGACACAGTGTGCGAACTGCACCTGACCTGATCCCACCACACCGAGGCAAAGCACTGGGGGAGTGCAGCGGAACAGCAAGGGAATGGAGTGGCAAGGTCCCCAGGGAATGCTGAAAGTGGACTTTGGGACCAGGGCATGGTGCCCCAACAGACTGGACTGGAAAACACTCCTAAGGGCCAACAAATGATGCTTGAACTAACTACAAGCTTTTATTCTTGATGTGTTTTGTTTTGTTCTCTGTCAGTGGTTTGTTGTTGTTTTGTTGTCTGAGTGTATACTGTTGCTTTGTTTTCCTCTGTCTTGTTTTCGTGCATGTTATTGGCTCCACAGGTCTGTCTAAATAAGACAGGCTGGAAGAACTATCTGGAGGAAAAACAACGGGACCGACAGTTCCGGGGACACTTGGATAGGGAGAGGTGGGGGGGGGGGGTAAGGAAGTGGTGTTAACAAACACAGGAACAAGGGAACAACATGGGACCCAAAATGGTGGCAAGTGGGGAGTGGCAGGCCTGGTAGGGAATGATCAAGGGTAAGGTTACATAAAGAAGAGGTATAGCTGTAACCCAGGTGGGGACGGAGCATGGTAGTAGGGCAGGAGGAAAGTCAAGGGAGATGGAGAAAAGAGCTAGGAGTCAAAGGGCATTTATGGAGGTCTAGACAAAGACATGTACATTCAAAGTATATGAGGATGGGGAAATAGATCTATGTGTCTATATTGATAGGTTTAGTAGTAAGGTAGCGAAGGAGGTTGGGCCTCTACTCAAGCACTCCCTCAATGCTTGAATACTTTCTTTTATTAAATTGCCACTCTATGATGCTCACCCTCCCGACACAACTGCTGAAGCCAAAGCGGGTTAACAAGTAAATGTGGTGAAGAAAGCTGATGGTGCCTGGTTGTCAAAAGAGATAGTGTCTGGGGACTTAAAGGCTTGAAGATAAACAAGCGGCCATCTAGCTCAGAAGCAACAAAGCCCACATGGAAGAACACACCAGCCTGTGTGATCGAGTGGTCCCGAAGGGATCAGTTATCAGGCATCAAAGAACAAAAAATCATATCATTGGCTACACACCTCCATGATACGATGACCGAAGACAAACGGGTGCATAAGCAAATGCAGCGAAGAAAGCTGATGGTGACTGGCTATCAAAAGAGATAGTGTCTGGGGTCTTAAAGGCTTGAAGATAAACAAGCAGCCATCTAGCTCAGAAGCGACAAAGCCCACATGGAAGAACACACCGGCTTGTGATCGCGTGGTCCCGAATGGATCAGTTATCAGGCATCAAAGAACAAAAAATCATATCATTGGCTGCACATCTCCATGATACGATTGCCGAAGACAAATGGGTGCATAGGCAAATGTGGCAAAGAAAGCTGATAGTGCCCGGCTATCAAAACAGATAGTATCTGGGGTCTTAAAGGCTTGAAGGTGAACAAGTGGCCATCTAGCTCAGAAGCAACAAAGCCCACATGGAAGAAGCACACCAGCCTGTATGATCACGAGGTGCCAAAGGGACCAGGTATAAGGCATCATCCAAATATATATAATAATGAATGAAGGGGGAAGTGCAGAGTGGAGACCCAAAGTCCATTTGTAGGCCACTGGAGATCCCCTCGCAGAGGGGCTTAGGGGAGGAGATGGGTCAGTCAGGGTGCGATGTAGTACCGATGAAGAACACAGCTTTCCTCCAGATCCTGGATGCTTCCTCCCCCCAACTACCATGATCCGAATTCTACCTTGCAGGACTGGATAGAGCAGAGGTTGTACATTGGTGCATATGGGAGCTGGAGGCACAGGGAATCCAGGGTGGATGATACCTTCAGGACTAGGGGTGTGAGGGGCGATACTGGGAGAATAGAGGGTGAGTGGGTTGGAAAGGGAGAACCGATTACAAGGATCCACATGTGACCTCCTCCCTGGAAGACGGACGGCAGAGAAGGGGGTGAAGGGAGACTCCAGATAGGGCAAGATATGACAAAATAACAATCTATAAATTATCAAGGACTCATGAGGGAGGAGAGAGCGGGGAGGGAGGGGAAAAAAAAGAGGACCTGATGCAAAGGGCTTAAGTGGAGAGCAAATGCTTTGAAAATGATTAGGGCAAAGAATGTACAGATGTGCTTTACACAATTGATGTATGTATATGTATGGATTGTGATAAGAGTTGTATGTGCCCCTAATAAAATGTAAACAAAAATTAAAAAAAAATAAATTAAAAAAAAGAAGAAAACAAACAAAAAAACGATTTCATCAATTAATAAATTAAATTGTGAATTAAAAAAAAAAGAAGCTCAATACCAGCAGCTAAAATGAGGCCAGCAGGGGTTGACTGTGCAACAGATCATCAATTATTCAGAAGATGGAAAACAAGGTAACAAGAATCTAAATATAATCTTGAGTCTATGACACCTGAATTCAAGAACATATTTGTTGCACTGAACCCCAATGACAGAAGACCTTGTGAGTGGTGAGAGGACAACAAGAACACTATTCATGAGCAAAACAAAAGGTCATAAAAAAGGAAATAAATATCAAATTGGATGTCAGAAGAGGCTCTGAAACTTGCTCTTAATTGTAGATTAACTATGGGGGATGAAAGAAATGATGACATCAAAGAAATGAACAGAAAATTTTACAGGGCAGCTCAAGAAGACAAAGTAAAATAGTATAATAAAATATGTAAATACTTAAGAGTTAAAAAATCAAAAAGAATATACTTAGCATATCTTACACTGAGAGAACTTAAAAAAAAATTTAAGCCACAAATGGCAATATTGACAGATTCTATGGGCAAAATATTGAATGATGCAGGAAGCATTCTAAGAAGATGAAAAGAATCCAGTCACTGCACCAAAAAGAACTGGCTGGCATTCCACCATTTCAGGAGATAGTTTCTGAGCAAGAATCAATGGTACTGAAGGAAATCCATCTAAGCTACATCGAAAGTATTAGCCAAAAAAACAGAATAGAATTGTTTCAACAAGCTGTAGAAGTACTCAAGTAACTAAAGAAATGTAGAAAACAACTACTTCTCCAACTGACTGGAAGAGATTTGTATTTGCACCCATTCCAAAGAAGGGTGACCCGGTAATGTGTAAATTTTAGAATAGTATCACTGAAATTACATACAAGTAAAATTGCTGAACATCTTCCAGCAGTACATTGACAGGGAGCTGCCAGAGGGTCAGGCTGGACTCAGAAGAGGATGTGGAACAAGGGATATAATTTCTGATGTCGGATGGATATTGGCTGAAAACAGATAATACCAGAAAGATGTTTGGATTTTATTGACTATGCCAAAGCATTTGACTGTGTGGATCATAACAAAAGTATGTTTGCAGCTGATGATACATTGGAAGCATGCATTTGTCTATAGCAGCAAATCTGGAAAACAGCTACTTGTCCTTGAAGGACTGAAACCTTCAGTATAAATTACACTTCAAAGAGAAAGCCAAACTCCTCACAACTGGACCAATAGCTAACATCATGATAAATGGAGGAAAGGTTGAAGTTGTCAAGGAATTTGATTTGCTTGGATCCATAGTCAACAGGCATGGAAGGAGCATTCAAGAGATCAAAAGACATAATGCACAAGACCACTTTAGAGTATTAAAAAGCAAGGATGTTACTTTAGGGATTAAGGTGTGTTTAACTCAGGCCATGATATTTTTAATTGCTTCATATGCCTGTAAAAGTTGGACAATGAATAAGGAAGACCAATAGCATTTGAATTGTGGTACGGTGAAGAATATTGAAAGTATCATGGACTGCCAGAAGGACAAACAAATCTGTCTTGGAAGAATTACAGCTATAGACTCCTTAGAAGCAAGGATGGTGAGCCTTCATCTTATATAATTTGGACATGCTGTCAGAAGACATCATTTTCGGTAAAGTAGAAGGGCAGTGAAAAAGAGGGAGGTCCTCAACAAGATGGACTGACACAATGGATGCAATAATGTGCTCAAACATAAGAACAATTGTGAGCATGGTACAGGACCAGACGGTGTTTTGTTCTCTTGTACACTGCATTATGAGTTCAGAAGCTACTGGATGGCAACATACAACAACTGTGATCAGCAGAAGGCTGCAGACAAGTTCTCTCATTGTTATAAACTTTTTTTTTATAATTCTCTTTTCCAGTAAACCTTTGCTCTGGGTGCTGTTGATTTTTAAAAATCATTTCATTGGGGATTCGTAGTCTTACCACAATCCACACAGCCATCCATTGTGCCAAGCTCACATTTGTATATTTACTGCCATCGTTCTCAAAACATTTGCTTTCTACTTGAGTCCTTGCTATCAGCTCATTTTCTCCCCTTCCTCCCCCCACTCTACGAATCCTTGATAATTTATACATTTTTATTTTGTCATATCTTACACTGTCCGACTTCTCCCTCACCCACTTTTCTGTTGTCCATCCCCCAGGACGGCGGTTATATGCAGATCCTTGTGATTGGTTTCCTCTTTCTACCCCACTGGTACTCCACCCTCCTGGTATCGCCACTCTCAACACTGGTCCTGAAGGGATCATGTCTTGGATTCCGTTTTCAGTTCCTATCTGTACCAGTGTACACCCTCTGGTCTAGTCAGAGTTATAAGGTAGAATTGGGATCATGATAGTGGGATGGGGGGGGAGCGGGGAAAGAGGAAGCATTTAAGAACTAGAAGAAAGTTGTATGTTTCATCGTTGCTACACTGCACCCTGACTGGCTCGTCTCCTCCCCGCAACCCTTCTGTAAGGGGATGTCCAGTTACCTACAGATGGGCTTTGGGTCCCCTATCTGTACTCCCCCTCATTCACAATATGATTTTTGTTCTTTGATGCCTGATACCCAATCCCTTTGACACCTCGTGGTCACACAGGCTTGTGTCTTCTTCCATGTGGATTTTGTTGCTTCTGAGCTAGATGGCCACTTGTTTACCGTGATGCCTTTAAGACCCCAGACACCATATCTTTTGATAGCTTGGCACCATCAGCTTTCTTCAATACATTTGCTTATGCACCCATTTGTCTTCAGCAATTGTGTCAGGAAGGTGAGCATCATGGAATGCCAGTTTAATAGAACAAAGTGTTCTTGCACTGAAGGAATATTTGAGTGCAGGCCCAATGTCCATCTGCTACCTTAATATTAAACCTACAGATATATGCACATAGATCATTGTTACACTTCTGTCTTATTAAGCTCCCATAAAACAAACCTAAAAAGGGTCCAATTAAAACAGTGGCTTAAAAAAACCAACAACAACCCTAAACAAAACAGTGGCTTCACAGAACTATGCATGACGAGCTAAATTGAAGTAGAGAAGTCACTTCAGAAGGTTATGGTGACTGTTTTTTAATATTCCACAGGGGAAATCTTGATACATTTTCTTGAAGGATACAGGATTGTGCGGCTTATTATGAGGGTATTTCTAGAAAATTTAAAACTACAAGGGCTGGTCTATGAGAATATGGTTGGGAAACCTTACCACATCCACCTTAAAGCCTTAGTTTTTCCCTACCAAATTTCCTTTTGGTCCCCAAATTCAAAGACAACAAAACTGCTGTTTTGATGTGTTATAAACTGAAGAGGGCAGAAGTGAATAGGGTAAATAAACGGCATGTCAGGAAACAATAGCTAGCTGATACCAAGGGCTCAAGTAGAAAACAAATGTTTTGAGAATGATGAAGGCAACAAATGTACAAATGTGCTTGACACAATGGATGGATAGATGGGTTGGGTAAGAGTTGTACAAGCCACCAATAAAATGATTTAAAGATTAAAAAAAGGCTTCTATGATTTTATAGCAGTACTTTTTGACTTATTCTTATATACTGAAATAGAAAAAAGGAATCATATCATCACTTTAACCGCTTCTGCATGCTACCTTTTAGTTTTTGTCTATGTGAATATATACAAAATCATAACTAATCATTCAAATTCTTTCATTTAAGGAAAAACTCTACCACAGCCAAATAATACAAAATTATTTAGGGAGTAAGAATGTCATCTGTATCAGATTCACAGTAGAAAAGTGAATTTAATGTATGCTAATGGAAAATAATTTTAATTCCTTGACTGGCCAGTATTTTCCTCAATTAAACTTAGTTGTTATATTGAATATGTAGTTGATTCTCAAATAAGCCAATACATTCAATTTGTCTATTCTTTAGAACTGTCTTGGGATTATCTTAATTCATTATATATTTAGGCTTTTGCTATAGATATATGAGGGGATACCCACCAAAAACTGGATGTGATGTAAGGGGGTGGGAAGGGATGTAATATGGGGGAGGAGGAGAGTGAGTGCATTTGCAGTGTTTTTCCACCAGGTCAGAATGTTAACCAAGCTTTCTATTTAGAGTTTCTAAAATGATTGCATAAAAAAAGTGTGCAACAAAAAAGGCCTGATTTGTGGCGACGGGAGACTGGTTTTGCCACCACGATGACAATGCACCTGCTCACACAGCCGTATCAGTGCATCAGTTTTGGCTAAAAAAAGTCCATCAAGTCTCTCTTGCTCAACGCACCTTACTCACCTGACCTCACTCCATGAGAGTTTTGTTTCTCCAAATGAAGAGGGACAAGAAAGGACAGAAATTTGATGTAGAAGAGGTGAAGGTAAAATACGAGAGAGATGCTGTCAGCCATCCAAACAGATGAGTTTGAAAAATGTTTCCAAGAATGGAATCACAGATTTGACATATGTATTAGGTGCAATGGAGTGTACTTTGAAGGTGATAAGGTTGTTTTGTAAAAATTTAAATAAATAGCTTTGAGAAAAAGTCCATTGTTTTGGGTATCCCCTTGTATAAAGGAACAACAGAAAGCTGAAATAAAAAGAGCAAATCAAAGTACTAAAAAGAGCTGTTCAAAGTACTATAGTGAACTTATTAATAAAGATTAAGATAACTGACTGAATGAATATCTTTTGAGTTAGATTTGTCTTACTCGACAATTTATATTTTCTTCCCTTACTGTCTATTAAAAGTTATGCAACTCTATTAATCTTTTGGAAATTAGTTCTCTCTGATATTTTCTGCTACCTACACTGCTAGCCTCGGCGTACAGAGACAGACCTTGCAGATCAAAGGCAGATCCTAAAAAATGAAAATAGACATAATTTTTAAATGCCTTCTAAATGAAGCTTTGCATTTAATAACTTATTTTGTTGTTGCTGGTTTTTGACTTTGGAGACTTCATACGTTACAGAGTAGAACCTCTGCAGAGGGTTTTCTCGATGCCATCTTTACAGAAGCAAATTTCTACATTGATTTCTTCTGCTGTGCTGTTGTGTGGGCTTGAACCACTAAGGTTTTGATTACCAGCTGAATGGAGACTGTTTGTACCACCCAAGGACCTTTGATTGCTTATTCTGACCAAAAAATAAACTATAAAACTAACAAAACTTGCTCCACAAATAACCAAAAATTACTATTTAAAGTAAACGGTTATTAAGATAGTAGAATCTTTCACCATAGTTCTTTTTTTTTTTTGAGTGTCAAACTTCATCTTTTTATTCACAAATACATGTTTCTATGAATCAATACCAAAGACAATCCTTTATAATTGAGTAGGTGCATTTAGGGTAAATTGGGATTTACAGCTTCCTTTAACAAAGCCAAATGCTAGAATGTAAAAAGCCTTTGGCTTGACAAGGGACAATGCTGTTAACACTAAAGTTGCTTGTCCTGGAAGAGCAGCCAGTTACATCTCTGGAACATGGATAATCAGCGAGCTTGTGTCCATGTTCCCAGTGGCTCCACCATCCTGGACTTCAATTTCTGCCTCTGCTTCTGGTGACCTTTCAGGCTGAGTTGGGGCTTCCACCTCTGAAGGTTCTATTCTCTAGCGTTCAGTTGGCAAAACCTCATGGCGAGGTGCTCCCGTCTTCAGTGCTCCACGGCGGGTCTGTAATCCGGCTCCCTAGTTTCCGCATGCTCCACCGCAGCACAGAGGAACAGGGTCAGGGCCTTCGGGGGCCGTGAGCTGCGCCCACAAGGATCCTCCATTGCGACAACGAAGAGAGGACCATAGTTCTTTTAAAAGAATAAGCCTTCTATAGAATTATGGCACAGGCAAAGAATATTGAAAGTATCATGGATCATTAAAAGAACACACAAATTTTATCTTGGAAGAAATATAGTTAGAATGCTCCGTAGAGGCAAGAATGGAGACACTTGGTCTCTAGGTCTATACTTTGGGCATGTGGTTAGGAGGGACCAGTCCCTGGAGTAGGACATCACACTTGGTACAGCTGAGGGGCAGCAAAAACAAGAGGAATGCTCACACACAACTGTGAGGCTGGTGCAGGAGCAGGCAGTGCTTTGTTCTGTCATCCATATGGCTGCCAGGAGTTGGAAATGACTTGATGGCCCTTAACAACATCAGTTTTGAACTAGAGATATATTAAATCTTATAACTGGAAATAAAATCATATTTAGAAATATTTAAAATGAAAAATAGATTATAAATGTTACTTAAGTGCTAATTTTATAGTTCAGATTTTGTAATTCAATGGCTTTTTGTGTATAACAGACTAATATGAAATTTGCACTTAGAAATTCAGAATCATTGTTTCTATTTATCTTTTGCAAAATGAACCTGAATATTAGTTCTGGTGCCAGTGTTTCTTCTGTTTATTAGCATTTTTAGATGAATAAAAATGAGAGTGTGGGTGAAGAGAGAACTGAATTATTCAAATAGAAAAAATGATTATGAATAAAAAAAAGAAGGGAGAAATACTTTAGAGAACTTTTCTTCTGAAAATTTTGTTTGGAGAAAATGTCTCTAAATGATTTATCAGACATGACAATAATAACTTAATACAGAAATAAGATAATCTTAGTTAATGGGCTCAGTAACTTCACAAACTAAGTTCAAATCTTTCAACTTATTTTGAAAGACATAAAGCACTCTTTTTTTCATTAGTCTTGTTGATGTTAATAGCCCTCTACTTGTTAGATTGTATTTTACTTAAAAGATGTGTTACCCACTATAAGCCAGCTCATCTAACTAAAACATTCCAGAGAGAGAGAAAGAGAAAATGAACAGCATCCTGGCCCACCAAGATTCAAGGATGACAAGACCATTTGGAGCAGCCAATGCACAGTGCTATGTAGGGGGGATAACACCAGACAAACTGGGAATTGTGCCCAGTCTGACTCCTCCACTCCCCCCAGCCAGGGCATAATGGAGCAGCAAGGGAAGGGGAGCAAAGCAACAAAGTTCCCAAGAATTTTGAAAACAGACTTTGGTCTGGGGACAGGATTAGAGGCGGAGGCAGGGCAGGGCTTGGCACTGCATCAGATCGATTGAACATTCAAAAGGGTCAGCAGACAGACCTGGAACTATGCACAGGGCATTTTTGTTTGTTTTTCATGTCTGTCCATAAAAGATAGGCAGGATAAACAATTCTGAGGAAAAAACAATGGGACTGATGGTTCTGGAGGGACAGAGGAGAGGAGGAGGTGGGGGAAAGGGAGAGGGAAGCCAACAAACTCAGGAACAAGGGAACAAGAGATCTAAAATCAATGGCAAGGAGGGCATAGAATGATTGGTAGAGTCTGATCAAGTGCAATGTAGCCGAGAGGAAGTACAGAGAGCAGAATGAAGGTGGAACATGATCGTGGGATAAGAGGAAAGTACGATAAACGGAAATAGAGGAAAGAACTAGGAGGCAAAACACATTTATAGAGGTATGAACATAGGTATGTAAATGTATTAATATATAATGATTGGGATATAGGACTATGGGCATATATTTATAGGTTAAGTATTAAAGGTAGCAGACATTGGGCCTCAATATTCATGTCCTCTCTCAATGTAAGAACAATGCACTCTAATAATTTGGCATTCTGTGATGCATACCTTCCTAACATGATCACTGAAGACAAAATGGGTGCATAAGCTAATGTGGTGAAGAAAACTGATGGTGTCTGGCTATTACAAGATACAGCATCAGATGTCTTACAGGCTTGAAGTAAACAAGCAGCCATCTAGCAGGGAAGCAACGAAGTCCACCAACCTGTGTGAGCCTGCACCAACCTGTGTGATTACAGGTGTCAACAGGATCAGGTGTCAAGCATCAGAAGACCCCAAACAAACAGCCATTTTGCTGCGCATGAGGGGGGTTGGAATGGAGACCAAAAGCTCATCTGTAGACAATTGGCCATCCCCTCACAGAAGGGTCACAAGGAAGGAATGAGCCAGCCAAGGTGCAGTATAGCACTGACTGAACACACAACATTCCTCTAGCTCTCCCCCTCCCCCTCCCCATTATCATGACCCCAGTTCTATCTTACAAATCTGGCTAGACCGGAATATGTACATTGGTACAGATAAGAGCTCTCAACACTCAGAATCCAAGACAGATAAACCTCTCAGGTCCAATAATGAAAGTAGCAATACCATGAGGGTAGGTAGGGGGAACATAGGGGGAGGAGGAGAAAGGGGGAACCGATTGCAATGATCCATGACGTACAATCTCCACCCCCCCACCCCACTTCCCCAGGTGGATGAACAATAGAAGCATGGGTGAAGTGACACAGCATACGCGTACGGTGTAAAATATGAAAAAAGGGAGGGAGGGGAAAAAAGAGGCGCTGATACCAAGGGCTCAAGTAGAAAGAAAATGTTTTGGAAATAATGATGGCAACATATGTACAAATGTGCTTGATACAATTGATGTATGGATTGCTTAAAAGAGCCCCCAATAAAATGAGTTGTTAAAAAAGTAAAATAAACTTGTAACATTTTAATGACTCAGGAAACATAGACTAGACATCCACATACTCACCCCTTTCATTTAACAAATGCTAAGATTTTATGTATTTGCTTCAGATATTGTATTCTTTAAAGAAATCAAGGTCATAGATACAACTAAAGGCCCCTTTATTTCCCTTCTAGCTATCATTGTCTCAATACTCTCCCAATCTGTAGTTGATTATTTTTTAACAAAACTGTATGTTTAACCTATGTTTTAAGACTTTTACTACATATGTGTTTTAAAAACTACTGATGCAACATTTTAAGTATTTACATAAGCCATTATTGCTGTTGGTTAAGTGTGATGGACTGCTAACTAAAAGATCAGTGGCTCAAACCCAGCAGATGCTGCATGGGAGAAAACTGAAGCTGTCTATTCCCATAAAGACTCAGTCTTAGAAACCCTATAAAGCGCTATGAGTCAGAATTAGTTTGATGAAATGGGTTTGAATTCCGTTTTATTGTTTTGTAATACAACATTTGACTCAAGATTGCTTCTGAGATAAATCCATTTCTGCAATCTATCCATATTGACAAATAAATATTAGTTTATCTTCACTTTTATAAAGTGTTTAATTATAGAGATCATTCTGTAATTGATGGATGCTTACGTTGTTTCTAACCAATGTAGTATGAACATCCTTGTGTAATGTCTCCATGCATATATTGCTTCAGTGAAGATTTTTACTTAAGCTGTTCAAGTGATTTTTTTTTAAATTCTGCACAAGCAATTGTGGTGTGGAAAAAACAACAACAACTCCCAAACCCCCAAAGAATGCCATTTTCTAATCTAAAATCATCTGTGTCTACTATCTACCTTACTGGATATAAGTAGTTAACGCTTATATTACAGAAAAGAGACCACCAAGGACTATGAAACCAAGTTCTTGATTTTTCTTGGAGACAGTGCCTCTATTTAGGAATATGTAAGTCATATGTTTATAACATATAGACCTTCTGTTTAGAATTTCTGTGGTCGATCCATTTCAGAAAAATAAAATGAGCAAATGTGTTATGTACAAGCATTGGAGTGTTTTGCTATCTGGAGAAGAAATTTCAGAGAACTAATAAGAATCTTGCCTACTTTCTTCTTCCTACTTGCCCTCCCAAACTGTGGTAGAATAGTAACTACTTCAGGAATTCTGTGGAACTTGATTTCACATTTCTTTTAGGGAATTAACCTGGCAGTGAAGTCTACCTTTAATTCTTTCTCTCTCGGTATTCCTGATTTCACTTTATCGTGTGGTTGATCAAGAGTCAAATTATTCTTCCTTGTTTCACTGTCTTCAAGCAGGGGAACAAAGCCATAACTATTATCTGCAAAACAAAAATCTCTTGGACATCAATAGGAAACCCTTTTGTTTTGGGAACCATCTGAAAAAAATGAAAAGAATATAAGCCGAAAACTGTAATTTTAAAGTATAAAATATTTAAACCATGAGTTAAAAAAACAAACTCTTTAGATAAGTTATTTAACAAGTTGTCTATTTAGATTCCCCCCCCCATTTCTACTAAACTACACAAAATCTCTACTTTCCCAAAGTCAGAGTATGTAAAATATATAGAATTTAGGGAAAATAAGAAGTATGTTCTTTGTAACTTATCACCAGCAATAATCATTTCTTCACATAAACAAAATTTCAAGTATTCATTTCTTGTTTATAATAATTTGCATAACTATTCTATGCTCGTTCTAAGAAAATTAAAGACCACAGACATGAAAAAAGAGAAAATATGAAAGCTACCCACAATTTTTATCACCTGTGAATTACTTATTAATATGCTAGTTTATATTTTATCAAAGTTTTTCTTTTCCTATACATGTAAATTCAAGAATTTTATTTAATTATATTTTTATGAGAATTTTTAATAGAAATGAAATACTTTAACTTTGTATCCTGCTTTACTTACTTTGCTATGTATCTATTATGAATGTACTTCATGCTAATAATTTAAAATTTAGTATTAATATTTTCTTGCTTACCTAGTCAGTCATATGGGTAACCAAAATTTAGCTGTTAGATAATTCTGTTTCTAGTGTTTCATTATTAAAATAATACTTTAAGGAGCATCCTTGCATATATACCTTTTACATACCGGTACAAGTATTTTCTTACAATATATTCATTAAGATCTGAATTTGTTATTCAAAAGGCAGACATTATAAGAAGTTTGTCATACTTACTGGTCAATTTGCTTTCTATGAAGTTTTATCAACTTACAGTTACACCATATAGTGTATGTGCATGCCCATTTCCCTATAAACTGAAAGTGTTCATTTCTTAAAGAAACAAAATATATAAAACTATATCATAGTTATTAAAATACCAGAACGGTTGGCAAACAGAAATAAAACAGAATAACTTGATTTCCACCTTTTTTTCCTCCAAGAGGTTTAAGAACTACACAAAACGTTCATATGAACATACCTTGACTAGAATTCACAAGCAGTAACTGTGATTTTAACTTGTCGATAATGGTTTGTTGAAGTGACAGCTGTTCCTGTTGCTCACGTATTCTCTGCTCATAGTTTTCAGTCTGCTGGCATAAAAACCAGTTAGTCTGGTATTTACTGACACACATATACACTTATTGTACATTAATAATTATATGTAAATGAACAATTTAAATAGCTATGGGTTGCTCATATTATCATTTCTCACATGGTGAATATTTATTTATGAGATAAAAAATAGTTCCAGCCATGTATGTGTAATCACTACAAATATTAATGACTTAAAATATTTAAAGTAGCTATAAAGTAAAATAAAAATCACTTTAATTCAAACAATGTTAAAATTTAATCCTTAATAATAAAAGAAACACATAAAGAGTAAAACTGAGGCCATATTAAAGATCTTCTAGAAAAATGCACTCAAAATGAAATTAATATTTTATGTTTTCATAATAGAGCCACTTTTGAATTTATTTCTAGCATACAAAAAGACTAACGTAGCTACACCTAAACACTACAAGAAGGGGCAAATAAAAAATTACAAGATTATGGTGAGCTGTAACTTTTAAGATTGTTTTAAGAAATAAAAATTTTAAAAAAGAAATCAAAATAACTTTATTGCTAATCTTTCTTGTATGTCTTAAATACCCAAAATTCTCCTATTTTATGCATTTTGCTGCTTTATTATAATAGCTAGGAGAATTAAGCAAAAAAAAGCCCTCACATTTGCATTAGGAAATATAGATGTTGCAAATTTAACAACTAATTTGAAAATAATGCATAACAATCACCAAATTAATATTAAATTACAAAATAACTGTATGTACACTTAGAAAAATAGGATTCTATCACTGAAAAAAGACTGTACATTCCCTAAACTATGGAATGAGGATCTAGTAACCTCTGAATGTACTACAATAACTATTAAGTATTTGATTTTTAGACTAGAAACTTATTAAAATTCAAAATTGGTGAAGTAATATTCTGAGATCAATAATCTGAATTATCTTTTAAAAATTATACAGCTGTTCTTAGATTTTCAAAAAGAGATTATGAAACTAAAGCAAAACACCCCACTGTCCTAAATAACAGTTGATCTTTTATAATATACTTCAAACATGAATAACTGATAATGCTGATACAATAATCCAAATGGTATTATCATTTTTGCACGCTCCCTATAGGCAGCTAACAACATTCCTCACTATAACTTCATAGAAGATACCCAGTATTCTTATGGGCTGGGAAGGGGGAGAATCCAAGCAAATGTTAATACTACAAACACAAGAATTAATCTTTTGAGTTCACCTGGACCACGTGTCCTAGGAATATGTCTCAGAAAAGAACATAAAATGATAAAGTCCAGTAAGGGGGTTGGTTTTCTAGGACATGCACTGATTCCTTCATAAATTCATGGCCAACTCCCTACAAAGAGAGCATACATGCTGATTGAAAAAAAAATCCAAATGTCTTCAGGAATTATTAATACCTTAAATTTACCTGTGTTACACATTGATGTTAGAAATAGAGTGCTCTAGTGTATTTAGAACTTTCTCCAAAGAATACAAAGTTCTTCATAAAATCAGTGACGAATTCGATCGCTATATTTTGATGATACTGTCTCAAGATTAAGTGTGAAAAGCCTAGCAAGTTAGAGACAGGCCCACAATAGATACCTAAGTTATTCAAGCTTTAACTCATTCTCCATTCACTATGTTTTCCCCACATCTTAATGCACATATTGAATGACCACATATTTTCTGTTAGAATCAATTTCGAATACTCCCATCAGTTAATTTTCATGTTCTAGTCGCTGGCTTTAAAAAAATACCTAATACTTTAGTGTATCTATCTGTACATAGAACAGAATAAATAAGTAATGCTGAAATGCATTCATTCGCTGGGAAAAAGATCAACAGATCCATGGCTACTATAAGTTGAAGTGTAACTACTTAACAAATATATTTAATAAACTACTATTAAAAGTTCATGTAAATTTTGTGAAAAGTTTTGAAACAGATATCCTGGAAGTACAACAAGGGAAACAAAATAACTGTATTTTCCACACGAATTATAGCAATTATAATATTCTAGTGTAATTGTCTCCAAGTCTGATCTAGACCAGCGGTTCTCAACCTGTGGGTCATGACCCCTTTGGAGACTGAATGGCCCTTTCACAGAGGTAACCCGGTTCATAACAGTAGCAAAATTACAGTGATGAAGTAGCAATGAAAATAATTTTAAGGTTGGGGGGTCACCACAACATGAGGAACAGAATTACAGGGTTGCGGCATTAGGAAGGTTGAGAGCACCACTGTTCTAGACTATGAACGCCTCAAAGACCGAGTACCGCAGAGTGCCTGACACACATTCACATGCTCAGTAAATATTACTTGAATGATAAATTAACTAAGTTGTTAAGTAATTATCAGAGAAACAGATATGCCTTCAGCAGTGAACTGAAGGATGAAGAAATGGCTCTGCTTATATTTTATACAAGAAACTGGAGAAATGGAGACAAAGTAAAAGTCAACAGATGAATGAGACAAGCAGATTAAGTCTGAGAAGAGGGATACAAAGGATATACAAAGTCTGAAGATACTGTATAAAAAAAGCTTATGTCAGAAAATAAGGTAATTTGATAAAAGAAAAGTACACATTCAGGAAGAGTATAAAGATTTTGCATAGAAGACAATGAGAGGTAAAGTGCCAAACCAGGTCTTACATCATTTTGGGCAATAATCAGCACTATTCAGCTTACTAGCTGTTTGAAAAACAAATGGAACGAGATATTTTCCTGTTCCACTTCAATAAACGTTTTGTTCCATGAATACAGTTGAATAAATATATAACCTGAAAATCCTATTACAAATTCAGATAATTGTTACACCATCACAGTATTTTGGGAAAAACAAAAACACCAAGAAACAATACAATTACAAAGCAAGTACATTTCAGCACCATCAAAGACCCCACAAAACATAAAAATCACTAACAACCAAATTGAAAATGTACAACAGCAATGTCTTGTCAACACTTCTGTACAGAGCACAGACATGACAGCTAAAACAGACAGAAGAGAAGATGCTTTTGACAGCCAGTGTGTGTGAATGATTCTTTGAGTCAGATGGCAGCAACAAGTTACCAACTAGGAGATCTGCATGACAACTAACCATCCATCTGTATCAAACACCATCTGGCCAAGATGACTCTGGCTTCTGTGTATTTGACACTCCTTTCAATTCCAAAGATGAACAGAACAAGTGGTCTACCAGCATCAACAAGGTAAACAGGTACTTAGGTACTTGTGCCATAATGTACTTTTCACTCGTTGCTAAATTCAAAAGCAAAATTAAATAATGGTGATAAAATATTATTAAAGTTACATGCTAAAATATTAATTTTAGTAAGCTAAATTTATTAAAAATTGTCTATATACAGTCTCTACTCTGATAAAGAAAAAAGTTATCTTAATAATCGCAAAATTCAATCTTTCATCTTTAAACTCAGAATATTCCTTATAATTTTGGACACAGCTGTTCAAGTTTTCATGAGTTTTCATAAATACTTAAATGCTATTGTTTTTACCTGTCATTAAATAAATTTCAAATACGTAGTGATTCCATGTGACAGAGAAGACTGCCTCACAGGGTGTCTAGGCTGCAGTTTTTTATGGGCAGATAAGAGGACCAGGTCTTTTGTCCTGTAGAGCTGCTGGATAGGTTCAAAGCACCAACCTTCCTATTAGCGGGCAAGCACCTGACTGCTGCACTACTAGAGTTCCTTAAATATGGAAATAAAGAGTTCTAGAAATAGAATATTTTCTACTGCTGAAAATCCTCACTTTAAAATTTTTTTCAAGGCACAATTTCTAATTTCCTACTGGGGTGAGGGGCGTGGGGATGTTTTCAGGTATCCTAAGGTCATAATACTCTGAATAGGTCAAACAACTCCTCTCCCTCTCAAGAACCAATTTTAATGTTCTGAAAAACACCATTGCTATCCTTTAGGTGTAAAAGAATAAGAATTAAGCTTACAAATTTATAAACCTTTCAAACTATTCCAAAATTTACTAAGAAAATGAAAGTTTGTAAGAAAAAGATTTACTTGGATACCAGAAATAACCTCAAAAGGGGGCCTCTCTGGCAGCAGGTCACATGGTGAGGGTGGGGGCGAAGGGGCCGCTCTAGCAGGCGGCCTGCGTCTATGGTCAGGCCCTCCTCGTCCAGCTGTGGGCACCGCGCAGGGGCGTATGGCACCGAGGGCCCGATAACGGGCAGCCCCCAGCTCTCGCTCTGGACTGAGGGTCTCCTCTGACCCGAGAATGGCCACCTCTCGCTATGAGCCAGTGGCCGAGTTTGGTGTGGGCGCCTATGGCACAGTGTACAAGGCCCGTGATCCCCACAGCGGCCACTTTGTGGCCCTCAAGAGTGTGAGAGTCCCCAATGGAGAAGGCACTGGCGGCGGCCTTCCTATCAGCACTGTTCGGGAGGTGGCCCTACTGAGACGCCTGGAGGCGTTCGACCATCCCAATGTTGTCCGGCTGATGGACGTCTGTGCCACAGCCCTAACTGACCGGGAAACCAAGGTGACGCTGGCGTTCGAACATGTGAACCAAGACCTACGGACGTACTTAGATAACGCCCCCTCACCAGGCTTGCCAGTGGAGACCATCAAGCATCTGATGCGACAGTTTCTAAGACGCCTTGATTTCCTGCATGCCAATTGCATCGTTCACTGGGACCTGAAGCCGGAGAACATTCCGGTGACAAGTAATGGGACGGTCATGCTGGCCGACTTTGGCTTGGCCAGAATCTACAGCTACCAGATGGCCCTTACACCTGTGGTTGTTACACTCTGATCAGGGCTCCTGAAGTTCTTCTGCAATTTGCATATGCAACACCCGTGGACATGTGGAGTGTTGGCTGTCTCTTCGCATCGGAAGCCTCTCTTCTGTGGAAACTCGGAAGCTGACCAGTTAGGCAAAATTTTTTTATCTGATCGGCTTGCCCCCAGAGGAAGACTGGCCCCGAGACGTCTCTCTCCCCCGGGGAGCCTTTTCCCCAGAGGGCCCCGCCCAGTGCAGTCGGTAGTCCCTGAGGTGGAGGAGTCCGGGGCACCGCTGCTGCTGGAAATGCTGATTTTTAACGCACAAAAGCGAATCGCTGCCTTCGGGCCCTGCAGCACCCTTATCTATATAAGGGAGAAGGATCAGGCATTGGAGTGGCTGAACCAGGACCAGGGCCCAGAGAAGGAAGAGAATCTACCATTTCCTTCCTCTGGGCACCTGAGTGAAGAGGATCCTCCCCCACCCCCACCCCCCTCCTCACTGAGAAGGCATTTTGTGCCTTAGCCTCTGCCTTCATCTCTGAGGCTTTGTATACCCCTCCCCTCATCTTTTTACAGAGAATATTTTGCTGCCTTTCACCTCTTCCCCTCCTTTTGAGGCATTTCCTTCTCCTTTCTACCTACTCCCCGCCAATTTTCCTACCCCAAGGGGTCTGTATTGTCTTCCCCTCTTACCTACTTTGATATAATGGGCTCCTTTTTTTACACAGGAAAAAAACAAACAAGGAAGTGCGGTCTTTTAAAAAAAAGGGGGGGAACTTCACAGTTCCTAAAGCAGATAAATTTTAATTATTCTATTATATAGCCTGACCAAGCCTTGTTGTTGTGTTAGGTGTCACGGAGTTGGTTCTAAGTGATAGCGACCCTATGTACAACAGAACTCAACACTGCCCTGTCCTGCACCATTCTCACAATTGTCCTTATGCTTGAACCCACTGTGGCTGCCACGGTGTCAATCCATCTGGTTGAGACTCTTCTTTTTTGTTGCCTCTCTACCAAGCATGATATCCTTCTCCAAGGGCTGGTTTCTCCTGACATGTCCAAATAAGATGAAGTCTCACCATCTTTGTCTCTAAGAAACACTGGCTGTACTTCTTCCAAGGCAGACTTATTTGTCTTTCTGGAAGTCCATGGGACTTCCAATATTCTTTCCTAGCATTACAATTCAAATGCATCTACTCTTCTTTGGTCTTTCTTATTCAATGTCCAACTTACAGATGCACAAGAGGCAATGGAAATTATCAATGGGTTGGGTTAGGTACATATTTTAATCCTCAAAGTAACACCCGTGCTTTTTAACACTCTAAAGTGGTCTTGTGCATCAGATTTACCCAATGTATCATACCTTTTGATTGCTGCTTCTATGAACATAGACTGTGGTTACAAGCAAGATGAAACCCTTAAATTCAATCTTTTCCCCATTTATCATGATTTTAGCTATTGGTCTAGTTGTGTGGATTTTGATGTTATTTATAGAATTAAGGAGTACTGGTGGAATAGTGGTTAAGCAATGGCTGTGATTTACAAGGTTGGAAGTTTGAAACCACAAGCTGCTCCACGGGAGAAACACCGATTTTCTACTCCCATAAACAGTTACAGTTTCATAAACCCATGGAGACAGTTCTACCCTGTCCTATAGGGTCACTGTGTGCTGGCATCGAGTTTGGTGTTGAGTTATATTAGTTGTAGTCCATCCTGAAGGCTGCAGTCCTTGATCTTCATCAGCAAGTATTTCAAGTCCTCTTCACTGTCAGCAAGCAGGGCTCTATCATCAGTGTATTGCAGGTTTTTAATAAGCCTTCCTCCAATCTTGATGCTGAATTCTTCATTATATAATCCAACTTTTCTGATTATTTGCACAGCTTTGAAAGCCTTATACATAGCTTTGAGACACAGTCTGACCAAGTCATGGTATATGCAATTGTCTCAGCTGTACGAGAAAGCTGAGCAAGGAATAAAGAAGAACACAGAAAAATTGATGCATTTACATGATGCTGCTGGCCCAAAGTGCTAAAAATACCATGGACTGCTAGAAAGCCATTAACTGATTGTTTTGGAAGTAGTCAGAATGCTTCTTAGAACTGAGGATGGTGTGACTGTCTCGGGTACTTTGGCCATGTTATAAGGAGGAACCATTCCCTAGATGGAGTCAGTGAAAAAGAGGAAGGCCCCCAACCAAATGGATTGACACAGTAGCTACAACAATGGGCTCAAAAACAGCAACAAATGTGAGTATTCGCCAAGATCAAGTAGTGTTTCATTCTGTTATACATGGGGTCACTATGAGTCAGAACTGAGTTGACAGCACCTACAACATTACATAGTACTTTAGACACACACTAATTAGTTGTCTTGTTTTGCCACTTAGTAAGCTATGTTAAGGATAAAAAGTACAAAATCATAACAGAATTAGCAACTCTGAGATCTTGGCTTAAAACAGCTAGCTCATTTTTAACTATTTTCTCTCCATTAAGTGCTCTGCTATTCTTCTTCCTTCAGTTCTTCCCCGCCACCAGGTTTCTACCTTCTTTTAGGTAATAGATTCCTAATGCTGCTGATTTCTCAGTATGTCAAATAATTACACTACAACAAACTATTTTCAATAAAAAATCTTGTGCTTTGGTACCTTTTATTTTTATTTATTTATTTATTTTAAACAATTTATTGGGGCTCATACAATTCTTATCACAGTTCATACATATACATACATAAATTGTATAAAGCACATCTGTACAGTCTTTGCCCTAATCATTTTTTTCTCCTCTTTTCTTTTTTACATTTTATTAGGGACTCATACAACTCTCATCACAATCCATACATATACATACATCAATTGTATAAAGCACATCCATACATTCCCTGCCCCAATCATTCTCAAGGCATTTGCTCTCCACTTAAGCCCCTTGCATCAGGTCCTCTTTTATTTTTTTCCCCTCCCTCCCCTTTACCCCCTCCCTCATGTGCCCTTGGTAATTTATACATCGTTATTTTGTCATATCTTGCCCTATCTGGAGTCTCCCTTCCCCCCTTCTCTGCTGTCCCTCTCCCAGGGAAGAGGTCACATGTGGATCCTTGTAATCAGTTCCCCCTTTCCAACCCACTCACCCTCCACTCTCCCAGCATCGTCCCTCACACCCTTGGTCCTGAAGGGATCATCCACCCTGGAGTCCCTGTACCTCCAGCCCTCATATGTAGCTTTGGTACCTTTTAATGTTATTTCAGCCTCATTGAGTTCTGGCATTCTTCTTCTGAAACGAAGTATTTACCAGAAGGGTTAAAAGAGACAGTGTGGTGTAGTTGAATTACTTGATATGGTGCTATTTGGGCATAGTCTTTGTAACTCCCATTGAATGACTGGATGGGAGCATATACATAAGGTATATGGGATTGGTTAGTTTTGCCATGACATAAAGTAGCCATCTCACAAGTAAGAACAGGGAATTATGATCATTAAGAAAGAGTCAGGAGTAAAGTGTGCCTTTTGGACCCTGAGATTCCTTTGCTAAACTTCCCACCCAGACCAGGCTGTGATGCTAGAAGAGTGGTACAGGAGCAGCAGTAGTAGCAGAACTAAGAGCTAGAGCATGATACGGCAAAGGGCTTCCTGACTCGGGGACAGATTAAAGCTGAAAGCCTCTGGAAACACTAAAGTAGCTTTGCAGCATTTTAGCAGGGCAGAGGCCAAGGACCACGTGGCTGGGGTCAAGGACCAGAGAGAGGTATGCTTGTGGGCCTGAAGGAAAAAAAAGGTTCTATGGACAAAGGTTTATATCCTTAACATTTCTGATCCTGAATTATAACCTGTTAACTTTCCTAATAAGTCTCATACCTTGTGTATTATCTGTGACTTCTGTGTGGCCACTGCAACAAATTACGAAATTACAGAAAACAGTGTCAAAAAGGTTGAAGGGTGGAAGCTATTTCACCTTTGCCTCATAAGAATCACCCTTGGGCATAGCTGGAGTTGGATGTGGATTCTCTTTCGGTCTCCCTTGTGAAGTTGGAGGAGGTCAGTTTTGGCTTCTCTGTCATTCGTTTAGAAGGCATATATGAAACGTCCCTTGTGAACAAGCAAGCACACACTCGTAAACACCTCCCCTCCAACAGTTGCTGTAAAGTAGATATCAGAGTGACCTCATGTGTTTTAGAGTAGAATTATGCTCTAGAGAGTTTTCACTGGCTGGTTTTACAGAAGCAGATCTCTAGGCCTTTCTACAACTGTGCCTGCGTCAACTTGAAACTCCAATCTATTAGCAGGAAAGCACATTAACTGTTGGCACTACCTAGGGACTCCAGCACACAAAACCAAACCAAAGTCACTGCCACAGGATCAATTGGAAATCATAGTGACCTGTTAAGAGTACCACTCCTGTGGAAGCAGAAAGCCTCATTTCCCTCTGCAGAGCAGCTGTTCAAGTAAGCCCGATTCACTCACATCCAACGTTTAGAGGAGAGAAAAATATATTTCTACCTTATTAAAGCACAACATTTCTGTCTCTCTGTAATAGCAGCGTTATATACCATATACTGCTTATATAGAAACTAATTTATAAATAAGACAACTAAACCTGCACCCTTCAGGAGGTAGTATTGTCTACTGTAGGAAACCCTACCTGCTTTGGTAAGAATTATGAAATAAGATTCATCCAAAAACAGAGGGGACTATATGAGGTTATTCAAGACAAAGGAAGAAAGTTTTTAAACCTTGAATGGGTAATAACTTAGGTCCCAAAGTTGAGGACTTGATCTTGACTTATAAGGATCCTATCTCAAAAACAAAACAAAACCCCACCTCACTGCTACCACTTAAGTTCGTTCTGATTCAGAGGGACTCTACAGGAAAGAACTGCTATGGATGGGTTTGAACCACCTACCTTTCAGTTAGCAGCTAAGCACTTAATCACTTTGCCACCAAAGCTCCTTATATTCTAGGTGGGCTAGTAAAATGACTATTGTTTTTATGAATCTGGTAAACTCAATCCCAGCATAGATTCTGACACGTAAATTGAAAAGGTGACTGATTTGTGAGTTGCAGTTTCTTCATTTTCAAATAGGTCTAAAAAGACAAAAGATTTATACAATCTGAAGAGAATTCTGTCTACAGGAGTCTTCTTTTCTTCCAGACAAGAATATTCTATCTGGATTTATTGTTTCACTTTCGTTGTGTGCCACCATGAAGCTGCACTTGGCCCTGGCTAGAAGTGAAACTACTTCGATGATTGTCTTATGAATTAGGCCTTTGGTAGTTACCACAAGAAATTTCAATACAAATCAGTTCATTTGAAAAGAACACCAGTGGAATTTTGTTTATTTTGATTGATATAAAAAGCTCTAAGAGAGAAAAACACATTTAAAAGATTGTTTTCTCAAAACAAAAATCATATGAAGTATAAATAAAATCAGTGTTATGAAAATATAAAATAAAATAGGTCTAAAACTACTTTGTAGAATTTATATGTAAATTATATGGTAATTTTTAAATGCTGTCATTCATTAAAGGTAACATTCTTCTCTGTTTTATGAAACATTATGTATCTGAAGATTTAAGGAAGTGAAGTCAATGCAATTGGTTCAGTGTAACTAAGATTACCTGATGCTTCAGCCTGGTCTATAATGAGAGCTGTATCTGAAGAAAAAGCTGAAAAGTTATTTTTCTTAAAGTCTAGCGGTGCTAAGATAAAAACAATTTAATAGCATGGTGGAAGGAATATCTACAAAAATGGGATATTGTCATAGAGCTAAAAGAAGAAACACACTAAGTTTTTACAAAGGTAAATAGATCTGAATGTTTATAACACTAGTATAAAAATCATCCTTTGAAATTTAAATATGGAAAATTTAAGGTAAATAAAAGGCAGGACTATTCCATACAACAGCTTACAAAATCTTCATTTCATTGAAATAGCAAGGTGAGAAACAATAGAAGGTATATAAATTTGGGTTTGAACATTCAGTTGAATGTGCCCTCAAAGTGGTGGTAAGACATATGGGTCTGAGGGCAGGGCTGGACTTAGCAGATAATTTGTAGAGTCACTGTTTTGGGTTATATGTTGGGTGCTAACTGAAAGCTAGCAGTTCAAACCGACAGCTGCTCTGTTGGTGAAACATGGAGGTTCTGCTCCCATAAAGAAACATACAGGGAGAGTTCTGCCTTACAGAGTCTATGAGTTGCAACTGACTTGATGGCACTGAATTAGGTTTGTGGTTTGGTTATTGAGGAGGAGCTCGTACAAGAACAGTAAAGTACAAAGAAAAGAAGGCTCTAAAGAATTCCAAAGTTTATTGGACCTAGTAGCAGAATATGAACCTGCGAAAGAGCCTGAGAAATGGGACCAAAATGGAAGGGGGGAGGAGAGGAAAGCAAACACGGGGTCTTGAATGCTAAAGAAAAATGAAGTTATGAGGAAGAGGTAGTACAAGGGATACTGTTAGTTATTAAATGTAACACAATATATCTACAAATACTAATCTGAATATATGTGCGTATATCTCTATGTTTCTCTCTCTATCTATAATTTTTGGCAAATAAGTTACAAACAAATGATTCTTAGCTAGATCAATTTCTCGGGAATTTGGTAAAGGAATTAAAATAGATGACTGAAAACCTTTTCCAGATTAGCATGAATCTACTTCAGAAAAAAAAGAAGAAGATTCATATATTCTGGATATGTATTAAATTGCTAACAGTGGTTATACCTGGGAAGTTAAGGAGAGAATCATCACTTTGTATTCTGTTTATCTTATATTATTTGCATTTTCTTGAATAATTATATGCTGCTTTTGTAAATCAGCAATATTTAAAAAGTCACTTACCTGCCTGATTTGTTTTTGTCTCCCTTATTGACTTGGAACTCTCAGCTGCGTGTGCTTGGCAGAATGTGAACAGCTGGAGCACACTGACTTCTGAAAGGAGCGCTTCTTAATCTTACCGTGCAGTAGACTAGAAGAGACCCTCAGAGAAGGACTAGTGTGCAGTACAGGCAGCTAAGTGGTGTAAGCCTGAGAAGTTCACACGAATGAAGGATGGCAGAGGGACAGCAATGAAACAAAGCTATTGAAAGAATCTTGGCTAGAGCAATACTGAAGGCATGACATTAAAAAGGGCAAAAGGCTCACTCACAGCCTATTCCTTGTGGCCTTTTCTGCCATCGGAGCGTCACAAAACTTCCCCAAGGCACTGAGAAAAGCCTTTTAGATTTACTCCTTTTCTTATCATTCAAAATACCATCGTGATGCAGGTGACTACAAAAACCTGTATTCCCAACTGCTACCTACTTCCAAGATCCAGATCTACATTTCAAATCCCTGCTGAATGTTTTCCTTTGGTTGTCTTGCTAACACTTAAACTCAGTATTTGCAAATCAAGTAACTACTAGCATTCTCTATTTTTGTGGATGCATCATCAATCTTCCAACTGTCCAGGTTGAAAATCTTGGAAGTAGGGAAGGTAGCATTTAAAACTTTGTCTGACTTCATAGCCTTTGCTCTTATTCTCATACCTGATATTTGAAAGCTTTTATGTATATCACTTCATTTTCTTTATCATTCCAATGAGGATGACCTCACTTGCTTTATATGAAAATCTCAACAATACTTTATCTCATTTCCTGAAGTATTCAGCTATGGAGAAATTACGGATTTACACGAGATACATGATTGTATAATTCAAAATAATAAAAGTTCCATAAAACAAAACTTATTAAAATGCCAAATAGACATATTGCTCTCAAAAAGAATTTTTTAAAAGATAATGAATGAGAGCATGGTATGAAATCTAATTTCTGAATCATGTTTGGTTATACTATAAAGAATGACCAAAACAAAAAGAATGACCAATAAACCCAAAATTCAGCAAATCCGACATCTTAATTTAAAATTGAGAGACTCATGTTTCCTCCAGCGGTGAACAGAGGGCAGCAATCTGACTAGCCCTCTATTAAAACCTTGAACTCTGAGTCTCAAGTGAAATGAAATTTAACATGACTCTTCAGTTCAAAATCCCTTTTGTGATATATTGTATGGGGCTTTCTATTATGAATGGCAAATTTTCAGAGGGAGATCATAAGCCTTTCTTCAGAAGCAATTCTAAATGAACTTGAACTCCAATCTTTTAGTTAGCAGCAGAATGCATTACCATTTCACAACTTTCCATGGAAATATATGTTAACAGTATAACAATCAAGGATAGAATTTTAAATTGAACAAATCTAGCATTATGAAAAGTTCATTACACTATCATTATTTTATTTTGCTGCAGAGCAGTGAAAACTTCACTATATGATGCAAAGTTGTAGCAGATCCATGCTTGGAGACCTTAAAAACTTTCTGATCAGATATCGCTTTCCTACAATATTTTTTTCTTTTGAAACTGAAAACACTAAATAAAGAAGTTATACGTACAGGGATAACTTTTCAAAACTGAGCCCTTTTATGCACAAGCCATTGTTTTTGAAATCCTTTCTTAAGCCTAGGAAAGGAGCTCTGGTGGTACTGTCGGGTAAGCATTGAGCTGTCAATTGCAGGGTCAGTGGTTCAAACTCACAAGTAGCTCTGCAGGAGACAGATGAGGCTATTTGCCTCTGTAAAAATCTGCAGCCTTAAAAATGGAGCATTGGGTCATTAATCAACTGGATGGCAGTAAGTTTGTCTGTTTATTTTAGAGGTTAAATTTATTTATGTATTTATTTAAAAATCAATTTATTGGGGGCTCGTACAACTCTTAACACAATCCATGCATCATGTCAAGCTGTTTGTTTGTTTTTAATATGTCTTATACAAACAAGTAAATGTAGAAATGAAGCAAAATGACCATGAGCGTCAACCATATGTGTGAGTCATACTAATACATAATAGTATTTGGGGGGTAAGCAAAGTCCACTCTGATTTATTATGAAATTGCCCACAGTTAATTTAAATGTCTGAGAAGCTTAGGATAATATGCACACACACCACACATATGCTATTAACACCATATAAAATATTCAGGATTCTAATTATGATGAATGTTTTTTTCCAGCACAAAGCTGATACTTAATTTCACCTTTGCATACACTAATTTATATATGCTTCCAATTATGAAGAGAAAGAAAGGAATTCTTTGAAATTTTGAATTGATGCTTTTCTGGATTAGAGGTGGGCAGACTGGTATTAAAATAATGCTTCTCCATAAGAATATGTGTTGTGCAGAAACATGGGTGAAGGGACACAGCGGATTGTGTAAGATATTAGAATAATAATAATTTACAATTTATCAAGGGTTCATGAGGCTAGGAGGGTTGGGGAGGGAGGAAAAACAAGAGGAGCTGACACCAAGGGCTCAAGTAGAAAGAAAATGCTTTGAAAAGGATGATGGCAACATATGTACAAATGTGCTTGATACAATGTATGTGTGGGTTGTTATAAGAGCTATAAGATCCCCTAATAAAATGATTAAAAATGTGTTATATGAAGATATATCACAACTTCTAATAAAATTAAATTAAGACTAATTCTTGCACACATAGAAGACAATTTTATTTTTAAATTCATAGAGTATCAGGGTTATTATATATTTGAATTAAAGTGAATACTTGCTTTTTACTTTTTCCCACCATGGATATTCTATCATTATTTTTGAATATCTTATTGTTTTAGTTGAAATTTATACAGCAAATTGGTTTCCTATTCAATAATTTATACATAATTTGTCTATGACATTGGTTGCTATCCCTGTCATGTATCAAGACTCACCCTATTTCCATTTCACCTTCCCCATTTCTGTCCCTCTGGTTTTCTTGCTCCACCTTAACTTTTCATTTTTGTTTATGGGCCAATGAAGCCTGTTTGGTTTCATATACAGGCATACTTCAGAAACACTGCAGATTCAGTTCTAGACAATCACAATAAAATAACTATGCCAATAAAGTGAATCACATGTATTTTTTCTTTTCTAGTGTATATGAAAGTTATGGTTACACTAAAGTGTGCAACAGCATTATGAAAAAGTTTGAAATATTTTGAGAATTCCTAAAATGTGACACAGAGACATGGAATGTGCACATGCTATTAGAAAGATGGTACTGATAGACTTGGCCCTACTCAGGGATGAAATAAGTCTTCAATTTGTAGAATCAGAAGCATCTAGAAAGCACATTAAAACAAAGTGTGACTGCAGTTAATTGTCCTAAGAAGTGTATATTATTTTATAAGTTATTCTGTTATCTAGCTCCTAGGAAGGCTTCAGTTCCAGGTTAAAGGGTATCTTAGAGTAATAGACTGTCTTGGGGATTCTGCTAATGGTCTATGGTAGTTACATAATCTGGTGTCAATTTGAGAATTAAGAGTGTAGGGGTGGAGTCTAGTCTGTCAATCTGGTGATAGCCAATGAGACCTCTGTGAGGGCATGGCCTTCTCCTGAGAATTCTGGGAACTACGGTATTTTCCTCCTTGGAGATGGGAGACACTTCTTTCTGCTCACTTCCTGCAAGACATCCCTGAGGAGAAGCCACATGGACCTACCCTGATTCAGTCCTGGGAACATGGAGACCCCTGCCAGTGCTGAAATGCTTCTACTGCTACAGACTTTGCACCCACTAGCCTGTGATCTTCCTGCATTCAGTGTTATTGCTCATTCCATGTGTTTCGTTAGTCTGAAGACGACTTCACAGATTAGTATTGGACATATGGGCTAATATCAGACTTAGAGACTTGATCTGGGCTGGGATGTTTTCGCAATATTCACCTCCTCTTGTGTATATACACACATATGTGTGTCCATGAATTTGTTTCTCTAGTCTACCCAGAATAACACAGGGTCTATGGTTAAGTATGGTTTTCTTGAGGAATTTGAATTTTGTTCTACATTTTTTGCCCACTTGCTCTGGGACTTTCTATTGTATTCTTGTACACAATGGTCAGTACCACCATGCTCCTCTTGTCTAAAATTAGAAGAGGCCATGTTTTATGTGAGCTGTTAATAATCTGAACTACTTTCTTCTTTGAGCCTTTAATTTTCACTCATTCTCTTTTGTTCCATACAAGTAGAGTCCAACAAGAGATGGCCACTCACAAGCATTAAGATTCCCAGAAACTACTCACCACATTAGGATGGAAAACATTATTTTGTATGTTTGTATGAACTTGATAGTCCGGATAACTGTTTTCCTCTAAAACTATAGTCCTAAGTCTTCAAGTATAGAAACTCAGTTCCATCAAGTGTTTGCATGTGTCTAAGAAGGCTCTGAAACTAACCTTCCCCATATGCTCTGTGCTCTGTCATGTATGAATAGATACACAGCATAGAGAAATACATATGTATAAATGGCCACAACTATATCTAAAAATGCCCATAAATGTACTCTCCTTTGCATTCCTATACATACAAGGGGGTACCCCCCCAAAAAACTGGAATCTTTTCCAAAGCCAAATATTTAAATTTTTTAGAAAACACCTTCAAAGGATTCTCCATTACACCTAATACATTTGTCAGATCAGTGATTCCTTCTTGGAAACATTTTTCAAACTCATCTGGCTACATGGCTGACAGCAACTCCCTTGTTTTTTTTTCTTCACCCCTTTTACATAATCAAATTGCTATCCTTTCATGTCCCTCTTCATTTGTGGAAGCAAAAGGAAGTCGCACAGAGCGAGTTGGGTGAGTAAGGTGCATGGGGCAAGAGCGGTTTGCTGGTTTTTGACAAAAAGTCGGGCACTGAGATAGCTGCATGAACAGGTGCACTGCCATGGTAGCAAAACCAATACCCCGTCTGCCACAAAACAGGCCTTTTTGGTTGCACACTTTTAACGCAATTTTTTCAGAACCTCTAAATAGAAGGCCTGATTAACTGTCTGACCTGGTAGAAAAAATTCACTGTACCAGAGAGAACCTTTCGAGGAGATGCCACTGGGTGCACTAACTCAGAACAAGTTGCTGGATGCTTGCCTAGCGGCAAAAATGTGTACGTTGGAGGCTCTGCCCAGCAGAGCTTTTTCCTTTTTTTGGGGGGTGGTGGTGGTGGTAAATCCTCTTGTTGCATATTTATAAACATATCTACCTATTTAACCACTCACAAATTGTTGGTTGCTGTTACTGTATGTTATAGCATTTACTAAGCTTGCTGCCAACAAGTTGATTCCAATGCAGAATAGGGCCTAAAAGACAGAGCAGACTTACCATTGTAAGTTTCTGAGACTGTAAATCATCAAGGGAACAGAAATTCTCATCTCTCCTGTGGTGCGGTGCCAATGTTGGCAGCCCCACTAAACCACCAGGACTCCTTAGCATTTCCCATAGCTGTCCTTTACCCTTAAAGACCTCCCTGTCTTCATTTCGCTTTATTACACAGTGCTAACTTCCCTCATACTGTCTTTCTCTTTACTAGAATTAACACATGTTTATCTAGTAAGGAGCATGGGTGACACAGTCGTTAGGCACTCAGCTGTTATTAAAAGGATACCCACATCTTGGGAGATGTAGGTAGTTGTAGACTTGTCCTACAGGGTCTTTCTAAGTCAAAAGTGTAATCACAATTGATGACAACTGGCTCTTTTTGCTTTACAATCCACAAATAATTTTCCCTTTTTATCCCTAACAACTGTGAAAGAATGTTTCTGTATATAAATCTATTGCTGAATTTTTATTAAATGGTATCAAACAAATAAGTCAATTCTTTTGTAATTGATTCATTTCACTTAGCATAATGTACTCCAGATTCGTACATGCTGGTTCAAGGAGTCATTATTTTTTATTGGTGTATAGCATTCCATTGTACGTTTCTATAACATTTTGCTTATTTTCTCAACTGTTAGCTACTTAGGTTGTTTCCATCTTTTTGCTACTGTGAATAGTAGTATATTGGACACAGGCAGACATAAGTCTATTCCTATCACTGCTCTTATTTCTCTAGGATATACCTGTGTACTTCAGAGTAGGGCTGTTGGTCAGACAGTATTTCTATTTTTAGCTTTTTGAAGGAGTATTGTATTGTTTTCCATAGTGGGTGTACCATTTTATAATCCTTCCAGCGGTGTATTAGAGAGATCTAAATTTACTAGCATCTGTTTTTTTCTGCTTTTAGGTTTGTGTTTGTTTGTTGACTTGTGTCTTTCTAATGGTTAATGATCATAAACATCTCTTCATGTGTTTATTAGTTGCCTTATTTTACACTTGACTATTAACCTACAATCTGCTGTCCTTTGTTTTTTTATTGGATTCTTTGTCTTTTTGTTGTTGAGGTATTGACATTTTCTATATATTTCAGAGATGACAGCTCTTTCAGATGTCATTTCCCCAATTTTTTTTCTAGTTAGTTTTCTCATTTTATCTCTTTCGATGAACACAAGTGTTTACTTTTCAGAAACTCCCAGTTATCCAATTTATTTTCTGTTATTTGTAAGTTTTTTGTTATTTTGAAAGCATATATACATATAAATCATTTTATTCGGAGCACTTACAGATATTACAGCAATCCATAATCTAATTAGATCAAGCATAATTGTACAATTGCTGCCACCCTCATTTTCAAAACATTTTCTTTCTTCTTGAAAGTCTCTGAAATCAGCTCCCCTTTATCCTCTTCCTCCCGCCACCCTACATCCCAGAAACCCTATTATAAAATGTATAAATTTAATAATATATGTTTTTTGCTGTATCTCACACCAGCCAATGTATCTGTTCACCTGAAATTCTGTTATTAGTTCTGCTTGAATGGGGTTATACAGTCATCATCGCTACTGATTCTCCTTCTCTTTCTGTGCCCTCAGGAAATCATCACTCCCTTTACTACTTCTGAAGGGTTAATCTATCTTGGATTTCATGCATTGAATGATTTTAATTATACAAATGAACATACACAGGTCTCACAAGATTCATGAGGTGAAACTAAGAACGTAATAGTAAGGGGAGGAACTATTAAAGAACTAGAGAATATTTACGTATTTCTTCAATGCGTACTGCACCCTGGATAGTAAAGTTATATGATAGATTGGGACTCCTAGCATTGGCTTATGTTCCAGAAACCAAAAGCTGAGATTTTTAATAAATCATTAGAGATCTCAGGGGAATAGTCTACCTATTTTTAACTGCCATAGTAAAAGAGGAAGAAGAAGAAGGTGATTATATATTAATAACACATTTAGTTCAAGGTTATTTTCAGTCTTGTAATATTCCAAAATGTAGGAATTCCTAAATGTAGCCATTCAAAAAAAAAGTTAAACAAAACAAAAATCCAAGAAAACAAAACAAACTTAGCTGAGATGGGGATACTTCTTTTAGTTCGTCAAAACAAATTATTCTTATATTTATTTCATCTTTCTAAGGAACCCATGTGGTGTAGTAAGTTATAAGTTGGGCTGTGAACCAAAAAGCCAGCAGTTTGAATCCACTAGATGCTCCAGGGGAGCAAGATGATGTTATTTGCTCTTGTAGAGATTGCAGCCTCAGAAATGCTGGGGAGCACTTCTACTCTGTACTATTAGGGTTGCTAGGATTGGAATGGATTTGATGGCAGTGGATGGGCTTGGGCTACATACAAACAATCCCTGATTATTTCAAAACTGTTTATAGAATACAACAGTCTTCATCAATTCTTTACACAATCACAGTTTAAAAAGAGGATCTCAAAGAAAAACTTAAAATTCCACAAAATTATTTACCCAGCTTCAGTAATTACAGTTCTGCTAGGAAGTTTCTAACAACATAAAGTTTTGACTTATATAAAACTCAAATTCAATTGGCCATCATAAAGAACAATTTTCAAAAACCAAACTACACGTACCTTTTGCTGTAGTTCTTTCACTGCAGAATCTCTATCCATGCAAGCCTGTCGGAAGGCTTCATAAGCTTTATTGAGTTGCTCGCCAATATTTTTATCCATTCCTCTTTGTCCTGGAGCATCACTATAAAGGATCGAGCATATGATAGGTCTGGGAAAGAATGAGAAGAATTTAGATAGCTATGTAGTTACATAAAATTCATTTCAAGAATGCATCTTAATATAGACCTGTAAGGTCTCTGTGACATCTACAATTTTCCATTTGACAATTAAGCTAGCGGTTGGAGATTTGAACCATTTCAGTCATGCAAAAGACTAGGCAGCAACCTGCTTCGATTAAGTTTACAGCAAAAACCACACACATAAAAACAAACCACAAATCTACTTATGGAACACTTCTACTGCATAGCACGTGGGCTATCATGTACCAGAATCAATTCATTGGAAACAGGCTATTTTTAAAAATTAAAAGTCTACCATGAACATATAGCTTTTAAAGATATAAAAATCTTGCCCCCCCCCAAATTCTGAAATCTTAATTTCTGCAATTTTTAAAAACATTCATTACAAAAGAAGTGGTGTTTCCATTCATAAAGATGCTACTTTGAAAATAGTAATCTATGAATGTAACCTAAAAATGGATAAATATAAAAAGTCATTTTATTATCAATATTTTATCATTGAAATGCACAACTGAATTAGCAATGTGGGAAGGGATTTCTTTCTACTAAACGGACAGTTACTCCCACTTACAAGGTGAATTCTTGCTACACTGAAATTAGAACAAAATTAAATAGATAATAAGTGTTTGTGGATGAAGTTCACACTGTTGTTATCACAGAGCAATTAAAATGTGTGAAAATGCTCTTATTTTAGCACAAAATCTAAGGAGAGCTGCTGCTGGATTGTACATTAAAAAGAAAATCACATCCTTCAGTCCTTCCCCCACTCCCTATTAATTTTCTAACCTCCCTGCTGCTTCTGAACTACAGGTAATTTGCTCAGTGGAACTAATTTGGTTTTATCATCTCAGTTTGCATAACATCTCTAACCACATTCCTTGGCTCTGAGCACAGGGCCATCTAATGACTGAGTCTTCCTCTCCAACTGTAAAAGCCACAAAATAGAACCTTTCTCATCAATTCTAAAAGCTATAAAGTTCTCTATCAGCCTTCTCTATTTTAAGAAGTACAAACTTTCCTACCTATTTTGAAATTCCTTTTAATACAGTCCTTAATATGTCATACCATCTTCCATTTCATCTTTGGGCCTTAAATGTCTTTTAAAATGAAATAGCATTTTTAAATTGAGTATAATTCACATAAAACAAAATTCACCATATTAAAGGTTTGCAGTATAATCACCATATTGTACAATCATGATTACTATGTAATTCTAGGATATTTCCATTCCTATTAACAATTCCACGCCTCTCAGCAGTTTGCCTCAATCCTCTTCTTCCCTAGCCCCAGTAACTACTACTCTGTTCTCTGTCTCTAATGATTTACTGTTTAAACATTTCACATAATTGAAATCATAGAACAGAATCATACAATATGTGACCCTTTATATCAGCCTTCTTCCACTTAGCATAATGCCTCTGAGGTTCATCTATGATGTATCAGCTTTCTCCAAAAACAGTGTGCCCAAGTGAATAATGTATGAATGTACATAAAAAGTTTTGGCATATACCATGCATATCTTGTGAAATTTACAGAAGTAAATTGTGGTCTCTTTCACTCTCATTCAACAGTTTGGAAATAATACTTTTAACATATTCATATAATAAAAAGTATAAATGCATAGTCAAGGGATCATAGGAAGAATTTGGCAAGACCCAGACAATTAAAAAAAATAAACAGTTGAGGGTAGTCTGTGGCTAGGCCTAAGCATCATGGAAGCTTTCTCTGCGAAGCTTATGTAAGCCCAGGTAAAGCTGCACTAGAAACTGGCAGAGGGTTAGGTGGAAGGCTAGATGCAGGTCTGCCACAGCCCAAACATGGACTGGTCCCACAGCAGGCAGGGGAAGTGTCCATGTGCACTCTCCCATGTGAAGCAGTTGGACACTGCAATGGCCCTACATGGCCTCCAGGCAGTCCGTTGAATCTATCTTGTGAGTGCAGTGCTGCTTGACTGGCCTGTCTGACCCAGGGTGCACAAACTTGTGCACCTCCTTGGCTGGGACTGGCCACCAAGGCAGTGCTGCTTCTAGGGTAGAAAAAAGTGATTTCTTCCTGCACTGGAGAAAGTGGTCAACAAGTAGAGAAGGAGTCATTCCAGGAGAGGTGCTGCTTTAGAAATTCAAGGGTAGGCTAGTGAGGGTCTGCTCTGGGAACCAAACATCCATGTCTACAGGTACCAAAACAAAGATTTAACATTAAATCCATTGGACAAACAAATACATCCAAGTCATCATCTTATAAAACACAATGATAGAGTGTGCTTATGAAAATAATGTGTGGGCTCCTAAAGGTCAACAAACAGAACTGCAATAATTTATAGATTTTAATTTTGTTGTTGTTGTTATTTTGGACGTTTTTCTCTTTTGTTGTTTTACACTGTCTTCCCCCCCCCAAAAAATATATTTAATGCAAATTACAGAAATACTACATTAAAATGGAAATAAATGAGAAAATATTTTAAAAGAATCATAGAGAAGGGCAAAAATATAAGATAAAGAGAAAATATAAATAATAATAAAGCTATATACTTGCTACAAAAGGCTCACACATTCTTGTGATTCTAAGCATTTAAAAAAAATCATTTCATTGGGGGCTCATACCACTCCTATCACAATTCATACATACATCGATTGTGTAAAGCACAAGAGTGGCGATACCGGGAGGATGGAGGGAAGGTGGGATAGAAAGGGGGATCTACATATAAGCTCCTCCCTGGGGGACGGAAAACAGAAAAGTGAGTAAAAGGAGATGTTGGACAGTGTAAGATATGACAAAATAATAATTTATAAATTATCAAGGGTTCATGAGGGAGGGGGAGTGGCGAGGGACAGGGGAAATGAGGAGCTGATACCAGGGGCTTAAGTGGTAAGCAAATGTTTTGTACTCTGTCTTGTTTTTGTGCTTATTATTATCTCTGCATGTCTATCTAGAGAAGATAGACAATCTGGAGGAGAAAACAATGGGAATGACAGTTCCAGGGATGGGGAGGAGGTGAGGAAAAGGATGGGGGTGTCAACAACCCAGGGACAAGGGAACAAGTGATCTAAAATCGATGGTGAGGAGGGCACAGGATGCCTGATAGGGCTCGATCAGGGGCAATGTAGCTGAGAGGAATTGCTGAAACGAATGAAAGCTGAGCATGATAGTGGGACCAGAGGAAAGTAAAAGGACATAGAAGAAAGAACTAGGAGGCAAAGGACATTTATAGAGATCTAAGCACAGGCATGTACATATGTAAATATATTTAGAGATAATGATAGGGAAATAGATCTATGTACACATTTATATGTTAAGTATTAATATAACAGACAGACATTGGGCCTCTACTCAAGTACTCCCTCAACGCAAGAACACTTTGTTCTAATAACCTGGCATTCATGATACTCACATTCCCGACACAATCAGTGAAGACAAAATGGGTGCATAAGCAAAAGTGGTGAAAAAGCTGATACGTCCTCTATCCGAGGACAATATATTAAATGGATTTTTGGAGCAGGGAGTTGGAATAGGAACTTGCTCCGTCCACTCCACGCATCGACCTGGTATTGCAGTATCTCCGGGAACGGTGCACCCCCTCGGGGGATTTCTTACATGGTTTCTTTTTTTTTCTTACATGGTTTCTAATGTCAGATTTGTTCTTTTTTCAATCCTAGTTGTACATTGTAACTACATAAGTCCACTGTATTGGTTTGCTGTTTTTTAGGTACTTAAAATTGTTAATAAACTTTCCTTAATAAAAAAAATTAAAAAAAGAAAAGAAAAAGCTGATGGTGCCCAGCTATCAAAAGAGATAGAATCTGGGCTCTTAAAGTCGTGAAGATAAACAAGCAGCCATCTAGCTGAGAAGCGTAAAAGCCACATGGAAGAATCACAGCAGCCTGTGTGATTCCGAGGTGTCGACAGGATCAGGTATCAGGCAAAGACCCAGAACAAAAAATCCTATCAATGTGAATGAGGGGAATGTGGAGTAGAGACCCAAAGTCCATCTGTAGACAATTGAACATCCCCTTACAGAACGGTCACAATGAAAAGACGAACCAGTTAGGGTGCAGTGTAGCACTGATGAAACATACAACTTTCCTCTAAGTTCTTTAATGCTTCCTCCCCAACCCGCACTAAGACCCCAATTCTACCTTACAAATCCAGCTAGACCAGAGCATGTACACAGGTACAGGTAAGAGCTGGAAACACAGGGAATCCAGGAGATATAACCCCCTCAGTACCAATAAAAGTAGTGATACCAGGAGGGTAAGGGGAAGGTGGGAGGAGAAAGGGGGAACCAATCACAAAGATATACATATAACCCCTTCACAGGGGGACGGACAACAGAAAAGTGGGTGAAGGGAGGCACCGGTCAGTGTAAGACATGAAAAACAACAACATCATCATCAAGAGTTCATGAGGGAGTGAGGGTGGGAGAAAGGGGGAAAATGAGCTGATACCAAGGGCTCAAGTAGAAAGAAAATGTTTTGAAAATAATGATGGCAACATATGTCCAAATGTGCTTGACACATGAATGTATGTATAGATTGTGATAAGAGCTTTACAAATCCTCAATAAAATAATTTTTAAAAACCAAAATAATGTGAGGGCTACACAATATAAAAACTTATAATGTGCACATTATGTGGGTAGAAATACAAGAGTCGATTAGGGCAAAGAATGTACAGATGTGCTTTATACAATTGATGTATGTATATGTATGGATTGTGATAAGAGTTGTATGAGCCCCTAATAAAATGTTTAAAAAATTATTAACTAAACAATAAGATTGTTTCCTAAAGTAGACTAATAATTCTACTGGGTTAGCTGGTCTATTCAAGGGTATAGAAAAAATAGAAATAGTTTTAAGTTAAAATGTATGTACAACCAGATTCTCTGTGTTATAAATTATATAAACATTTCAACAGGGAAAATTAAGTGAACTTCAAAATATTATAAAACATTAAAGTTTTAAAGTGAAAAAAAAAGAAATACAAGAGTCCATGAAACAGCACTTCATCCTTTTTTACATCTGAATAATATGACACTTTATCCATTCCCAAGTTGACAGATGAGTTGCTTCAAATGAGTTGCTGCTACCTTTGGCTAATAGTAACAATATTGCTATGATCACTCATATAAATGCTTTTGTATGAACATAATCTTTCAGTTATTTCAGACACATACCTAAGAGTGGAACTGATAAGTCAGAATGGCTATTCTATATTCAATTTTTTTTAGGAATTGTAAAATTATTTTCTACATATGGTGGTTGCATCAATTTTCATTCAACCAGCAATAACAAAAGGTTTCAAATTCACCGCATCCTCAGGAGCATTTGTTATTATGTGCTTGGTATTGTATTAAAAAAATGATCAAAAACCACACTTATTTTCACCTAGGTATCTTTTGAAGGGTTCTGTTATTTTAAGTCTTACAATTTACAATTTTTTTGTTTATGGTTGAGGGAGTGGTGCAGATTCACTTTTCTGCATGTGGATATTTGTCTAGGAATCAATTGTGGAAAAGGTGATTCTTTTCCAAATGAATGGTCTTGGCAACCTTGCTAACCATAAATCACATTAAAATACCAGTTGCTACTGAGTAGACTCTGATTCTTGACAGCTCTATGTACAAAGAACTGCGTTTTGTAAGAGTTTCAGTGGCTGATTTTTCAGAAGTAGGCTTTCTTGTCTTTCTTCTGAGGCACCTCTGGGCCAACTGTAGCTACCAACTCTCATTAACAATTGAGCTTCTTAACCATCCTAATTACCCAAGGACCCCAATCCATTTGAACAGTACAGAGTTTCTTTTTAATAGACACTGAGATGATTTCCCAGGCTTAAAACAAAAGCAAACCAAACCACTTCAAAGTTTGTACACAGGAATCACAGTGCCATTATTTTCTGAATAACTGAAGGTACAATAATTGTTTAGGCATTCCATTCTACTGCTACCTGTCAGATGAAAAAGAGTGAAATCTTGTTAGGATAATTAACTTTGCCTAGATATCTGCCTATCTTAGACAGAGATGGAAACAAAAGCAATTAGTATTAGTCCAAAGTGTTACTTTTGAGTACTTTATTGATTTAGGCAATATTCTCAACAAAAAAAGGGCTTAGGAACACTTAAAAATACATATATGATTAAAAATAAGTATGCAAGGAGGGAAACATAAGGAACAGCTTATGGCTAAATGTCCATTGCTATAGTTAAACTACAAGAGAGTATAGTGCACTATAATACAATAATTAGAAAATAGTGTTTAAGCAGTCAAATGGCTAATACACCAAGCCAATGACTTAAAAAGCAGCAGACATCCTGACAAATTTGACAATTTTCATATGTAAAACATTTAAATCTGGAATAAGAGCCTTGAATTGGAAAATCATCAAGTCTTTCTGCTTTGTTACATCACTGACTGACCCTGTGATACGTGTACTCATAGAGTCAAGTGAAACCCTCTGCTATAAGTTGACTTCAACTCCAGAGGAACCTACAAAAGAGGGGAGCAGAACAAACTGCTCTCATTTGGTTCCGAAAGCTGGAAATCTTTACAGAAGCAGACTACCATATCTTTCTCTCGCTAAGTATCCAGTGGGTTCAAAATGCCAACCTTTTTGTTATCAGCCAGAGTGCTTAACCACTGTGCCACCAAAGCTCTAAGACACTGGTACAGGGCCACAAAGTTTCTTGGGACCCAAGTTCTATTTTTCTTTCTCTACTAAAAAGATTTTTGGACATTTCTAAGACACTCCTTTGATCTTCAATCCCTAGGCCTGTAAATCTAAAAATACATCTAAACGATATTTTTTATAAAATGTAAATGCAGCACTAAAAATATCTGCATCGTATGAAGGTAAATCATGTGGACCTTTCATTTCAAATCCTTGAATTAGATCATACAAATGTCACTATGAGGTACTGAGTAAAGTCCACATGGATGCACACTATTTTCTTAAATAAAAATGTGTTGGGGGAAACAGCCACCAGATCAATACAATCAAATAAATGATACATTTAATTTCTATCTCACAATGAAAATGAGAATGGGTATTGTACCCATCACAAAAGAAAAGGAAACAGTCTTTGGGACCCAGTTAATTAAATTGGATACACAATATTAACACTCTGAACTTTAAAGCCACATGGGTTTTTTTTGGGCATTTGTTAAGTGTAAAATTAATTTCACAATTTAGGACGCAGTCACATTTCAATTACATTTTGGTGGTTTTTGCTAAATTTGCCAGGCTCCAGGGGCTGCTTTTATTTATAGTAAACAGGTTCAAACTCATTTCTCACTGTCACCCTGTTGCCCTAAGCCTAGGAGGCCCACGTTGGAGCAATTTGTTTTAGAAATGCTTTTCTAGTAAGAGTTTTGCTCTTTTATATATATATATATATTTTTGGCAAGTCTTCCACGGTAACATCTACATGTCTGGGTTTATTTTAGCTGTTTTCCTTTCACAATCCAAGGAAAATTATAAATCACTCTGAGGCTTTAGAAGGTAGCTAGGTGGGCAGAACACATAACCCTACCTGCACCTTCACTTCCTGAAGCTGGGTACTTCTCCAACCATCACTTTGGTCCCTCTGGTAGTATGTGCTTCTGTTCAACCTAGAATGGAGTGGCTCTTTGGAGAATTATTATGAATTGTGACCTCCCAGATTGGCATGTGTCTGTGGTGCACATGCCCAGAAGGAAACAGCAGGGAAATCTCTGGATAGCAGGCCACTTTCTATTCCATTGTTTCTTTGGTTAAATAAGGAAGCTGTCCTGGGTAGGGGTGATAGCCTGGACAAGGAAGGCAATGTTACTTTTCCTTGATAGTTTCTCAGCCTCCACAAAGGTCTGTCAGCTGGTAGGGCCAAACTTTGATTTTAATGAAGCATACTGACATTACTAATAAATTCAATTAGAAAAAGAAAAGTATTTGCTTGCTTATTGGATATCTGGGAGCTTCAAACTGTTAAGTCTTTTTTTTTTTTTTTTCAAACTGTTAAGTCTTGAGTACTAACAGAAAGTTGGCAGTTCAAAGTCACTCCAGACACACCTTGGAAGACAGGCCTGGGCATCTGCTCCTGAAAGCTCAGAGCCTTGAAATCTCTGTGACCAGTTTTACTCTGCATACTCGGGGCCACCATGAGTCAGAACTGACTCCACAATGGATTCGCACATAACACATAGTAACAACTTTGATTTATAGCTCTTTGATAAATTTTCACCGAATCATCATTTACTATTATCATTTCCATTTGACTAACAAGACTCAGAAAACATTAATGACTTTTCTACAGCTACAAAAATGTTAAGTGTAAAAGCTGAGAATAGAGCTTCTAAATTTCTAGATCAGGGATTGTTCATTAAATCCAGCTATAAAGTATTGGCTCAGAAGGTCATGGTGGTTGTGCTCAATTAAGAAAGTCTTTACTGCATATTATGAGCAGAGTGTGCTGGGCACCACTGATGCAGTGAAAAAAAATAGAAGGTACTGCCAACTATAACTTGAAGCATGTATGTGAGTACCCATGTTTATTTATGGGGCTTAGGAAAAGGTTGGCAAGGTAGGTGATCTTTTAATTGAGTTTTGAACTATGAGTAGGAAGTATGACCTCACCCATTCCTTTGACTACCAACAGATAACTAGATAACCAAAATGAGATACCTACACCCAGTAGAATAATATACCCAGTAGAATACTACTGTGTTGGGAGAACGTTTTAAAACATGTTAAAATACAGATGGAGCTTGAAGATATTCTGCTGAGTGGAAAAAGTCATTTTACTACAGGGCACAATTTACATGACTTTACTTATCTAAAAAGACAAGGCAAGTGATAACAACATCACTGCAAGCCTCAAACAATTCTTAAATAGAACAATGAGATATGCTATAGAAAACTAAACTGTGTATGATATAGGTCCTATGTCATTCTTCTGCAAATGGATATCAAGGTTTGTCAGAAAATTGATCTCTTCTCCATTTAGTGAATTTTGGTCTTTCATTAAAGATAAGCTATGCATAGGTGAATGGATTTACTTCTGGGTTCTCAATAATGTTCTAGTGGTCTGTGTATTCAGCCTAGCCTTGTACCAGGCTGTGTTGACTACTGTGGCTATCCTGTGGTTCTGAGTTCAGGAAATGAGGGGCTTTCTGCGTTGTTCTTCTTCTTTAGTATTACTTTGCTTATCCAGGGTGTCTTTTCTTTCCATATAAAATTAGTTACTAGTTTTTACATCTCTTTAAAGGATGATTGATGCTGGAATTTATGATTAAGATTGCATTATATGACTAGAGCACTGGGGTAGTATTAACATTTTCACATTGGTAAGTCTATCCATGAACATGGTATATTCTTCTACTTATGTAGGTCTTTTATTTTCTTGTAGTATCAGTTTACCATTTTCTTTGTCTTTTGTTTCTATGGTAATATTTATACCAAAGGATTTCTTCCAAGGGGTGGCTATTGTAAATGGTATTGTTTCATTATTTCCTTTTCAGAACACTCAAGTGTTAGCATAAAGGAACCCAAATGACTTTGTGTATTGACCTTGGAAGTTTTACTTCCTTTTGCCAATTTGGATGCCTTTAATTTCCATTTCTTACAGTTCTGGCTAAGATGTCCACCACTGTTGCTGCTGTTATTACGTGGTGCTGAATCAGTGCCAATTCAAAATGACCCTATGTACAAGAGAACAAAACACTATTACATCCTGGTCCATTCTCACAACTGCTGTTATGATTGATCCCACTTTTACAATCATTGTGTCAATCTATCTCATAGCGGGTCTTCCTCTTTTTCCCTGTCCCTCCATTTTACCAAGCATGATTTCATTTTCCAAGGATTAGTCTCTCCTGCTAACAAGTCCAAAGTACTTGAGATGAAGTCTCATCATCTTTGTTTTAAAGAGCATTTGGCCGGTACTTCTTCTGAGACAGATATATTTGGTACTTTTAACATTCTTCTCCAGCACAATTCTTTTTTTTTTTTTTTTAATAAATCACTCATGGGCGCTCTTACAAATAACAAAGCATACATGTTGTCTCAAGCACACATGTACAGTTACTGGCATCAACAATTTCCAAACATGATCTTTCTTCTTGAGCCCTTTGAACTCAGTTCCCTTTTTCTTCCCTCTCCTCCACCCTGCCACCCCTGCAAACTCTTAATATATTATATATGGTTATTATTTATACATATCTTAGACCACCCATTCTATCCCTTCACCTACTATATTGGTATTCTCCCCCTGAAGGGGGTTATTCTACCATCATTGCTTCCCATGCCCCCTTCCCTCTCTCCCTCCCCCCGCCCTCCTGGGATTGTTGCTCCCATTACTGTTTCTGAGGGGTTTGTTGTTCCTGAATTCTGTATACTGAATGCTCTCGTTTGTGCCTCGTCTATACACTGGTCTAGTGAGAACTGTGAGATTGGGCTGAGAGCATAACAGTGCGGGAGGAAGAATTAAAGAACTAGAGGACTGTTGTGTATTTTATCAGTGCTAAACTGCCCCCTGGATGCATTTTCTCCTCCGTCCATGACCACAATTCAAATGCATTGATTCTTCTAAGGTCTATCTTATTTAATGTCCAACTCTCATAAGCATTTGCTACAACAGAGAATACCATAAATTGGGGCAGGTACACCTAAGTCCTCAAAATAACATTCTTACACTTAGCACTTTAAAGAGGTCTTGTGAAATAGATTTACCCAATACAGTGCATTGTTTGATCTCTTGGCTGCTGCTTCCATGAGAACTGATTAGTGATCCAAGCTGGATAAAATTCGTGACCACTTCAATCTTTTCTGTTTATCATGGTGTTACAGTTGTAAGCATTCTGGTTTACTTTACATGAAGTTGCAATCCATATTGAAGTCTGTAAATCCTTGTTCTTCACCAGCAAGTGCTTCAAGTTCTCATGACTTTCAGTAAGCAAGATGTGTCATCTACAAATTGCTGGTTGTTGATAAACCTTCCTCCAACCCTGACACCACATCTCTTTCATATAACCTATCTTCTTGGATTATTTGCTCAGCATACAGATTGAGTAAATATGGTGAGAGAATACAACCCTGATGCACACCTTTCCTGATTTTAAGCCATTCAGTATTCCCTTCTTTTGTTCGTAAAACTGCCTCTTGATCAATGTACAGGTTCTGAAATTCCCATTCTTAAGGCTATTTATAGTTTGTTGGGATCCATACAAATGAATGTGTTTGTATAGTCAATAAAACACAAGTAAACGCCTTTCTGGTATTCTCTGCTTTCAGCCAAGATTCATCTGGTATCAGCAATGGTATCCCTTATTCAGTGTCCTCTTCTGAATATTGTTTAACTTTCTGGAAGTTGTCTGCCACTGTACTGCTGCAACTGTTATTGAATTAGCTTCAGCAAAACTTTATTTGCATGTGATATTAACGCAACTGTTTGGTAATTTGTACATTGTTGGGTCACCTTTCTTTAGAATAGACACAAATATGGATCTATTTCAGCTGGTTATCCAGGTAGTGGTCTTCTGAATGTCTTGTCACAGATAAGCGAGCGTTTTGAGGAAACATCTCAATTGGTATTCCATTCATTCCTGGAAGGTTAGTTTATTTTTTCAGCGAATTCTTTCAAAGTATTAACTACATAGATTTTAAACAAAAAGCAGAGGCTTTCACTGCAGACCTCAGATCTGCAATTTTCTAGCCTTTCCTTGATTTCTGAGCTTTAATTTTCTTATCACATGTAGTTTATAAAGTTATTGTAAAGATAAAGTATGTGCTGAAGCATGTGTTGTTACCTATTAGTTGTTTCTCAGTGTGTTAGTCTGTGTAGACTAGAGAAACAAATTCATAGACACTCATATGTATATAAGAAAGAGGTTTACATACAAGAGCAATTGAATATTAAGAAAATGTCCCAGCCCAGATTAAGTCTGTAAGTCCAGTATGTCCAATAATAATCTATAAAGTCCTCTTCTGACACACGAAACATATACAATGATGCCGAATGCAGTAGTATCAAAGGCTAGTGGGTTGGAAGTCTTTTGGAGCCAGTGGCTTTGTAAGCATCTCAGCACTGGCAGGGGTCTCTATGTGGCTTCTCTGGCTCTAGAGGTCTGGTTGCATCAGGGTAGGTCCATGTGGCTTCTCCAGCTCCCAGGGCATAGCTCCATGTGTCTAGTCAGTAGCGTGTCTCTCAGGGAGTGAACAGAGAGACAATTGTCTCTTGCCCCCAAGGAGGAAATATAGGAGTTCCCAGAATTCTCAGGAGAAGAGCATGCCCACACTGAGGCCTCATCGGTTATACCTTGATTGACAGGCCAGACTCCACCCCTTCATTCATAATCCTCTCAAATTGACACAGATTATGTATCTACCACACTCAGGATCTATGCTCCCCATCTTTGATAGTATTAACACTATGGTGTTTTAGCTGATGTGTTCATTTGACTAGGTAATTATTTGCAAGTGGTTGTCACTTTCAAGATAAGCTCTCCCCTTTCCCTTTTTTTCCTTTGTCCAAATTGATACAATACTGTGTGGACCTTCACCTACAACACTACAATGAAAGCTATGGGGATGGTGGAGCAACATGAAGGAAAAAGTCTTAGGCTACTGACACTGTGCAGCTGCTAATCAGCTGCATCTATGCTTTGAACTTTACATGTGAAATTTTACATGTGCAGCAGTAAAGGAAAAAAAAAAGAAATTTTACAAGTGCAATTTTAGTCTTGTCTAAGCCATGGTCTTTTGGAGTCTCTATAGGAGCAGCTGATCCTGTACACTAAAGAAACAAAAAACATTAAAAACAAAACAAACCCTCCAAACCAAATAAAACAACCTTCAAGTTGAATATTGACTCAGAGCAACTTCAAAGAGCATGACGGCGTACCCCACCCCGCAAAAAAAAAAAAAAAACGGAAAAACCTTTGCTAGGTGGAGCTTTTGTAGTGTGCCCTTTTCCTGCTAGGTGGGCACCCAGCAACTCGCTCTGAGTCAGTGCATCCAGTGGCATTGCCTGAGAAGGTTCTCTGGTCACAGTGAATTTTTCATAAAAGCACTTTCACTCAAACCTCAGTTTTTGTGAAGGCCGATTTAAGAGAACAATTTGCGACTATGAAATTTTGTTTCCTGCTTGGGAAAAATGCCACAGAACACAGCTTACGAGGACAGTGCTATGGGAAAAACTCAAGTGTATGAGTGGTTTTCTCATTTCAAAAAGGTGAAATGTCACTGGATGACAAACCTTGTTCTAGTCATCCATCAGCTTCCCAAAGGATGAAAATGACTCAGTGCATTTGGAGTTTGTTCCACCACGTCAGGGTGTTAATCAAGCTTTCTACTTAGAGATTCTGGAAAGACTGCATAACGATGTGCATAACAATGACAGATGGGAGACTGGTTTTGCCATCATGACAACGCACTTGCTCACCCAGCCATCTCTGCATCAGTTTTTGACCAAAAAATCCCAGCATGGCTCTCTTGCCTGACACACCTTACTCACCTGACCTCGCTCCACGTGACTTTTTTGTTTCCACGAATACAAAGGGACATGAAAGGACAGCAATTTGACAATGTAGAGGAGGTGAAGAAACAAATGAGGGAGGTGCTGTTAGCCAACCAAATAAATAAGTTTGAAAAACGTTTCCAAGAATGGAATCGCAGATTTGATAAATGTATTAAGTGTAATGGAGCGTATTTTGAGGGTGATATGGTTGTTATGAAGAAAAATTAAATATATAGCTTTGAAAAAAAACCATCTTTTTGGGGGGAGGGGGCAGTTTCTTTGGTTGTAATCTTCACGAAACAACATCAGGCCTTTGTTCTGTGCTGATGCTGGGTGGGTTCAAATCACCAACCTTAAGTCAGCAGCTGCTTGCACCACCAAGGAACCTGAGCCTATAGCCTAAATAGTTCAATGTTAAAACTAGTTCAGTGCTGTACACATAAGCACTCCCCTTTTTGCAATGGGAAAGAGGCAACAGTTTTGTACTTGATTCTTTCTACAATTAGAATTCACAGTTTAGTGAAGTAGAAACATGAACGTAAGGAAAAGGCATGAGCGCAGATGGACAGGGGTATCACAGGTACAAGCATTTGTAGGAACTGATCCAATGATTCTATAAGACTTGTGCTTTTTGATGTATAGAAGTAAATTAACCTCCAAAGAAAATGGAACTGCTATAGAAAAGATATAATGAGATAAAGGTTAAATAAATTAGAAGGAGCAATTCAAATGAGAACAACCATAGAAGGCTTCACAGAGGATATGGCATTTAAACTAGGTCTTCAGATATGAGCAGAAATTCAATCAAAAGAAAATGAAAGTGAAAAGGACATTCATTCCGAAAGAGCAGAGGTACTGAGAAGTCACATTTATGCCTGTCTTGAAGAAAAAAAAGGGGGGGGAACCACGCCCCAAACAAAAAACCTGGGGGTGAGTATTCTTTCTATGGTAGTGTATGTTAAGTGTAGAGAGGATGGAGAGATGCTGGTTCCCTACAGACTAGTCATGACCACTCCGTATGGGAGTGCTGTACTACACAACTCGAGGGGAAGCATTCATAAGAACATGACTGGCATGGCACCTCCTAGAGTAACAGAGTGCAACAAATCCATAAATGATTTGCCACAGGTCTAGTTATGGCCAGATTGTAGCAGACCTTGAGTGTCATGCTAAGAAAGTTAGACTTGAATTAGTTGGCATTAGGAGGACTGAACAAGGATGTTCAAGCAGAAGGGCATGCTTTAGAAAAACTGCGTGACACCATAGAATAAAAAGTGAGGGAGACTAGGTGAGGAATTCACATAGGAAACCATCCCTGTATTCTAGGTAAAAGGCTTGAATGAGACCAAGGGAATGAAAACCAGGTGAATTCAAGAGACATTTCAAAGAATCAATAGGATATAGAGGCCCACTGGCTGCTTACTGACCAATATAAACCAGCATTCAGGTTATCTGTGATTTTCAATCTGTAGACTTAGGATGGGGTCCTGGAATAGGCATTGAAATAAGCAAAGTGACCACCAACTATATTTTTGAAAACACAAGACAGGTATAGGAAAATTAGGAGAAAAAAAATGTAGGGGGGAAGGTATTACTTTAACTTTGGGCAAAAGTATTACAAATGATGATAGACAACTGCCAGGAAGCAAAGTACCAATTGCATGACAGAGAAATCTAAACAAAGAAACAAAGACTACATATGTTTCCTCTACTACCTTGCTTATGTTCTTAAAATTGTGTTTTGATTGTACTCTAATAGTGGTAAATCTTTGACCAGTAAATCAGACCAAAATCACATACACACATGCAGGTGCGTGTATATCCACAAACACCAAAACAAGCAAATGTGAAAAACCTACATTTAAAAAAATAAAACTTTGGGGAGAATAGTGATACTCATTTTGTATCACCTGCGTCACAAGATGTACACATTTCCCTCATAAATATAAATCACTGAAGGGCTAGGCCCACTTTGTGTTTGGAAAATGTCTGAAGAAAACGAGTAGTTGAAAAAAATTCTATGTGGCATTTGATGAGAAAACTATTACCTTATGAGGGTGAGTCAAAAAGCATTGTTACAGAACACAGAACCTTTATTAAACAAAAATATAAAAGTGAAAGTATTATTTGCTATACCCTCCACCTGGGTGCATACACTTTTGAAGAGGGTATTTTCTTTTTAATCATTTTATTGGGGGCTCTCACAACTCATCACAATCCATACATACATAGTGTCAAGCATATTTGTTGCCATCATCATTTTCAAAACATTTTTCCCCTCCCTCTCTCAGGAACCCTTGATAATTTATAATTATTTTTTCATGTCTTACACTGACCAATGTCTCCCTTCACCCATTTTTTTGCTGTTGTCCATTCCCCTGTGAGGGGGTTATATGTAGATCATTGTGATCACTTCCCTCTTTCTTCCCCCACCTTCCCCTTACCCTCCTGGTATCACTATTCTCGATATTGGTCCTGAGGGGCTTATCTGTCCTGGATTCCCTGTTTCCAGCTCTTATCTGTACCCGTGTACATGCTCTGGTCTAGCCTGATTTGTAAGGTAGATGTGGGGTCATAGTAAGGGGGGAGAGCTTTAAAGAGCTAGAGGAAAGTTGTATGTTTCATTGGTGCAATACTGCACCCTGACTGGCTTGTCTCTTTCTTGTCACCCTTCTCTGCCTACAGATAGGCTTTGGGTCTCCACCCCGCACTCCCCCTCATTCACAATGATAAGATTCTTTGATGCCTGATACCTGATCCTATTGACACCTCGTGATCACACAGGCTAGTGTGCTTCTTCCATGTGGGGCTTTGTTGCTTCTCAGCTAGATGGCTTGTTTATCGTCAAGCCTTTAAGAGCCCTAAAGCTCTATCTTTTGACAGCTGGGCACCATCAGCTTTCTTCACCACATTTGCTTATGCACCCATTTTGTCTTCAGCAATCCTGTCCTGAGGAAGGTGAGCATCACGGGTGCCAAGTTATTAGAACAAAGTGTTCTTGTGTTGAGGAAGTACTTGAGTAGAGCCCAATATGCATCTACTACTTTAATATTAAACCTATAAATATATGTGCCCAGATCTATTTCCCTGTCATTATATATAAATATACTTACATATGTACTTGCTTGTATTTAGACCTCTGTAAATGCCCTTTGCCTCCTAGTTCTTTCCTGTATTTGAAGGGGGCATTTTCATCTCTCTAATCCTCTCCTAGAGAATTCTGTGCTCTTTGATTTAAATCACATAAACAGCAGGCTTGGCATCCTCGAGGTACTCAAAGGTGTTTCTTTCAAATGCTCTTCGAGTTTGGGAAACAAACACAAGTCTGGAGGGACAAGATCAGGGCTGGAGGGTGGAAGGGGGTACAGTTTCCTGATGAAATTCTCATAAAGCAGCCTCCATTACCCTGGAAGAATGAGCAGGTGTATTTCTGTGACAATAACTTTCTATGTGCCTTTTTCTTGCCAATATAATTTCCAATTTTCTTCAAACCTCTTTGAAATATGCTGGTATCATCATCACCTTGTGTCCTTCAAGAATATCTTATCAAGAAGACTCCACTGGAATTCCCAAAAAATAGTAACTATAACTTTGTGAGCACACCTCTTTGTCTTGGATGTCACTGGCCCTGTGGATCTCCTCATAGAGCACTTTTTAGACTGGACCTTTTGTGGTTTTGACGGCATCCTAATGTAGCTATGACAAGTATTACTGATAGAATTTGTCTACAGTCATCTACGGCATCCTAATGTAGCTATGACAAGTATTACTGATAGAATTTGTCTACAGTATTACTGATAGAATTTGTCTACACAGACATGTTCAAACATGTTTTGTTTGGGATAAATCTGTGCATGTATGAACTGGAACTCTAGGAGAAATTTTTTTTAATTTACATAAAAAGATTATAGCTAATAGGTAGGATGTTATCAAATCCTAACAGCTTTCTGCTATTAATATTTGTTGTTAGCAGTCACTGAGTTGATTTCAATTCTTGGCAACTTCAAGTGTATCACAATAGAATTGTGCTTCATAGGGTTTTCGATGGTTGATTTTTCAGAAGCAGATACACTGACTTATTTTTTTCTGTACATATTGATAAAACAGGAAAGGTACTTGTAAAAAAGTTTTTTAGTAATCTTAAAAGGGCCCCTCAAACACAATGTAAGTTGTGTAAAAAAAAAGTAAAAGATGTCACAGAAGGCACATGATTCATAAAGGACAAAACTGTTTTGGAACAGAAGTAGTGAAACATCTTGTGAGTTACAGAGCAACAACTTCTCTAGTTTCCCTAAATCATTTCCTCTATCAAAACAAACCACTATGAGAGGAGAGAAAGCCTATGGACACAGCAAAACTTCTGGAGACAGACCTTTTCACAAAAGGCTTGTTTTTTTCTTTAAAGTACAGTTTTAAAATGCTGAACAGTCATTTAGCCTTGAGAATATGATCAACAATGAATGAGAATAGGCAAAAGCTGGTATAATTGTGAAGTGTACTCTGCGTGCGCTTAACCATTGGCAAAGGATCCTCCATCTCTCCATATCCCCTCCTTTTAATTTCCCCAAGGACACCTAGTGGCTGTTTGGTAAATGTTTGCAAGTCACAACTTGTTTTATTAGAAGTAATTGTAAGAACTCCCATGAGAAATGAATAAGGCTTCAGAGATGTTCAGATCTCCATTTCCAGTTACTCCTGAGATGTTTAGGGTGTAGTTTTAACTATATAGTATGATAAATGTTAAAAACCAGATATAGTATTTTATAGCACGCAACAACTGTTGAATAAGAGACAAGTTCCCAAAACGTCTTGGGTTGCGTGACAAACCAACTTTTCAAAACTGCATCGTGCAAACATTACCCAAGTTCTCACACTTAGCAGGCCACACCAGATTTTCTCCAATATTACTATCGAGAACTAATAAATCCTAACACTGGTGTTATACAATTCTATTGTGTTAAAGCAAGAATTTAGTCAAAATTTTCATTTATTGATTTACTTCCTTTTGTCCTTGGAAAAATGAAAAGATGCTGTAAAATAATGATTCTGAATTGCATTTTTAAAATTAGACTACATCTTATGTAAAATGTTCTGATTTCTCTATTAATATAATATGTGAACTGGAGAATCTAAATTTAAAAGCCCGGTCAACTGAAGCTAAAATTAGAGTGTGGGTGGAAAATACACATCTAGTGTAGGCATGATTGCTGTGATGGGTTAGGGGCACAAGGCATTTTGGTATTTTGGCAGATGGCCCAGAACAATACACTTTATTGATCTTGGTTCCATGAAATTCCATAATGTATCAGTCGACAAGTTTTCTCATTAAAGCAACAAATACTATTAATGACATCTGCATTTTAGTTTCAAAGGACAGAAACTGAGTGACTAGAACTTTACTCCTACAAACCAATGGCTCTTTTAATTTGATGCTTCCCCTGATCATCACAATTTATTTACCTGCAAATAGTTGAGAGGACATAGACCCCCATGTAGACCTTTAATCAAAAGAGGCAAACATTTATTTACATAAAAAGAGATTATAGCCCAATAGGTAGGATGTTATCAAATGTTCCCTGTTAATCTTTGTTGTTTGTTATTAGCTGTCACTGAGTGGATTTCAAATCACAGTCCAAGTGCTATACACAGGAGAACAGCTAGCTCCACAACATCCCTTGGTTGCCAGGCCTTCCCAGGCCAATCTAGGTGTTTCCCCATTCCCTCTTGGGAAACAATGAGACAAGGGTGGAGACTGCTGACTATTGAGATTATGTTGTTTGTTAGGTGCTTTACACTAAAATACTCATTTTCAATCTCCCTTCTGCAGTAGTTATTTTCCCTTTAGATATAAAGAAAGGGAATTTGGATAGGTTAAGTTGCCGAAGGTCAATGAAACAGAAAACGGAAGAACCAGATATATCCATCTCTCTCTAATGCTCAATTCCAATGTCTATTTCTTCCCTCTAATTATCATCATTTCTAAAAATCCAAGTTACATATGCATGCATTTTAATGAGTTGTGGTCTACAAGGTTCAAGACAAATAGTACCGCCCCTCACCCCTTTACTTTCCCTATTCCTACGCTTTCTCCATTTCCTACCTAACCAAGGCAATAACTTTCCATTTTTAGGCTGATTCTTTTGGCATTTAATTTTGTAACTAAATAACACACCAATATTGTCAATTTCATTTCTCAGTTTTAGGCATCATTTACCATCTTACAACTATGCAAAATAAAGGTTCAACTCACTTTAAACAGAAACCTCCCCCACCCTCTTGCTTATCTTCTACATTCTCCCAATATAGATAATAGCCTATCTTTGGTTAGATTAGCACTGGGCTTTACTCTAATTATGACTGTGTAATATTAGTCACTGCTGAGCCACATAATATACTGTTTTTCCTTTCCTGAAAAATTGTTCTTAAAAAAATTTTTGTTTGCTTTATTTTCTAAATAAAAGCGTCCTCATGGCAGTGTAGATCAAGCATTGGGCTGTTCTAACCACAAGTTCGGTGGTTCAAAGGTATCAGCTTAAGAGAAAGATGAGGCTATCAATCTGCATCCATAAAAATGTAGTCTCGGAAACCCAACGTAAGGTCGCTATGAGTCAAAATCGATTTGATGGCAGTGGATTTGATTTTAGTTTTTTCTATTAACTAATACAATTCCTCAATCCATTCAGACTTCAGACAGTCTTTCAATGTCATTTTCTTAGAGGAATTTCTCCTTGACTTATCTACTTCCTCTTCTCTCCCATGTGGTGGTAAAAACCTTCTGATAGCTTCCTGAGAGAGTGCTTGAGAATTACATTTTTTGAGATCTTGCATAACTGAAAACACCATTCCTCCACTTTTAAATGTAACTGATCATCCTAACAGTTAAGAGAGCTCTCTCTAGTTTGGAAGTTAGTTTTTCCTGAGACTTTTGAAATCTTTGTTATCTTCTAGCATCAACTTGTTAAGTCCACACCAACTTTGCTTCCTGAATTTGTACTTTACTCATTCTTTTCCTCAGAAATGAGTAAAAAAATTTTCCTTTGTTTCTACTACTCTAAAATGTCAGGAACATTTTTCCCCAATATGGTCTATTTACACCCATTACAATGGTTGCTTGGTGGACCCCCTCAATCTGGAAATTGATCCTTCAGTTTCTGGAAATTTTTTTTATTCCCTTTCTGGGATTCCTACTGGTTAAATGGTGAATCACCTGAATTGGACTGCTAATTATCTGATCTTTCCCCGATTTTTCATTTCTCTGTTCTACTTTTTAAGAGCCAGACTCAACAATATCTTCTAAATCATCTACTGAACTGTCCATATTTTATCAACTTTTTAAATTTCTAAGGACTTGTGTTCTTTAACACCCCCTTCCCCCTTCCTCCTTTAGAACTGACCTTTTCTTCTTACCTATGTTGCTAAATAATGGGCAACCAAATCTACTGTTGTGGAGTCCATTCCGCCTGGTTGTGACCACACAACAAAGGTTTCCAAGGCTAGAAATCTCCAATGGAGAGGCCCATGGGTTTGAACCACTAACTTTAATAGCCCAACGTTTACCTGACAGTGCCACCAGAGCTTAACCGTCAACTAATAAGCCAGGCTATATTAATAATCAGGATATTATTTAATACTAGATCAGGGCAATAATTTTCAAACCATTCTTAGGAAGCCCAGGGATAAGTAACTCCATTGAGGCTGGGGCTTTTTGAATCAAACAATGCTACCCCACAAGTGTCCATTTTAACCAGCGAAGCTTAACTTTGATCATTTTCATATATTGGGATTTTAAGTATGATAAGGATCACAGATTTAAAGGTGTGATTCCCTACTACTTTCACTTTAGGAAGATAATTCTTTAATAATAAGGTCTATATTTTTGTGGAGTGTTAGAAACAAGTGTCAGTGATCTGAGATGCAGAAAAGGCCCATCTGCTAAGTTTTCCCCACTGGTGAACCTATTCTGATTCTAGAACAATGTTTTACCAGGATTTACATTTGCAGTGAGAAGTCAGTTCAAATCTCAAGAAGTCGCAGGAGTGCGGGTAGGAAATCACCTTGAGGAACTGCTACACTTTCCATTTTGCCTTAGAAAATAAAGCCACCAACCTTTCCTGAATTGTAAGAAGAGGTGACATCCTTTTCAGAAGTTGCCACTTTTGAATATAAAAATTTTTTCCCCCTTTGAAAAGCACTCAGTGGGCCTTTTGCCAGTGACCCACTGAGCCGTCAAAAAGGGCAGATTAAAAAACACTTATGGGTGAAGCGGCAACATGTCGTGTTGTTCAGCTTCAATCGGTGATGTGACAAAAGTAAAAAGAAAAAAAAAATTTTTTTAAACATTTTATTAGGGGCTCATACAACTCTTATCACAATCCATACATATACATACATCAATTGTATAAAGCTCATCTGTACATTCTTTGCCCTAATCATTTTCTTTTTTTACATTTTATTAGGGGCTCATACAACTCTTATCCCAATCCATACATATACATACATCAATTGTATGAAGCACATCACACATTCCCTGCCCCAATCATTCTCAAAGCATTTACTCTCCACTTAAGCCCTTTGCATCAGGTCCCTTTTTTCCCCCTCACTCCCCGAATATAAAAATTTAATGAACTAAAAGGTGAATAAGTTAGAGACAGCTTATCTAATCTACATTTCAGACGGAAATTTACCTCCTCACCCACAAAAAGGATCGGGTTTGAAAACTAGAAAATGAATCAATAATACAGTTACACTTTCATAAGTAAAAGGACATCTCTCTTGATAGTCTGGGTCACCTCATGTGGCAAAAAATCATGAGCAGCTGGGGTGTTTGCTTGAGGCCACAGCATTAGAGTGGGTGGTTAGAAAGAAGGTAGTTACAAATGCTAACTACAGTTATGTAATCAGGTACAGGATTAAGAACAGTAATTATTATGAATATTTTTCCTTGTATGCATGCTTCAGATATTTTTGTTCTGCTCACTTATAAAACTATGAGACGTAAATGAAGTTAGTATGCTTTCAGTTTTATGCATGTTAATTGTAACATGCTATGAACAAATATGATCTTTTCAGGGTTTTCAGTGGTTTGGTAGTTAAAAAGTTAGGCATTCCCATGATGAAATCTCATTGAAGAGTATAGATTGCTTCCAAAATAAGGAGACCTGTGGAGAGTACTTGCTTTTTCTTGGGTCTGAATCCTGGATCCTGCTCTGCAACCTTTGCAACCTTGGACTTGAGTCAATGGTTTGCCTTTTTACCTGCGGCCCTTGGGTTCATTTTTTTTTTTTAATGCAGCCAGAGCCATCTACCTGCAGACCCTGGGTGCATGCGCCCCTAGAGCTACATGAATTAGAAGCCAACAGTCAAACACCTGACCCACAGACTTCGAAAGTGCCTGCTTCAATGCTGTGCGTTATTTCCTTGATAGAAGCCTTTCTCTATATATACATATATGCGCTTCCTAGTTCTGTTTCTCTAAAGAACCAAGGCAAAGACAGATTACCATAGAACTTTAGAGACAATAAAATGTTTTCCTTTCCTTGAAAAAAAGGGTATGGAAAAGAATAGTGACTCATTTATTAGTTGTCAGTTTTAAGTCTTCTGTGATATAAGCATATGAACTTCAAAACAAAGAGCAAACAAAAAAAACCCAGATATGAATATATCCACAACACCTTGGATTGAATGCTTATTGTGTTCCAGTCAGACAGCTATTAATAGACACTAAAACATCACAGATACAGCAGTACAAAAATTCCTATTTTTAGTTTTTCAATAAGGTGTTTGGCCAAACACAACAGGATAAATAAGGTCAGACACCACTACTGTCAAAATCCCAAACTCCCTAAATCTAGGCTTTGCATTGTGCTGCATGGTAGAATATTGTGATTTATTTTTCTTTATTGTAATTAATATATAACAAATCATGGCCATTTCAATATGTTTTATGTGTCAAATTTGAGCCCTAATGGCACTGTGGTTATGAGTTCGGCTGTTAACCTCAAGATCATCAGTTTGAAACCACTAGCCACTGGCGGGAGAAAGATGGGGCTGTCTACTCCCATAACGAGTTACAGTTTCGGAAACTCAGGCAGTTCTATCTTGTCTTATGGGGTTACTATGAATCAGTATCGACTCTATGGAAGTGATTTTTTTGGTTTATTTTTCATCTTATTTGTAAAATTCAGTGACATTATATTCAATGTTCTATAATCAGCCCCACTATCAACTTCTATTTTATTTCAGTCACACTGAAACAGCAATTCAGTTTCACCAATGACATCTGTGCCCTGCTCCCCCTCGTAATGACTACATATAGTATGTAGACTTTGGTCTCTATGTATCTGTAACATTCTTGATTTTTCATGTAAGTGAAATCATATAATATTTGTCCTTTTGTGACTGACTTATTTCACTTAGCACAATGTTTTTTTAAGCCTCATCCATCTTGTAGCATATATCATATTTTCATTTTTATCACTGAGTAATATTCCATTGTACCCATAGGCACTGCCATGGAGTGGACTAAGACACAAAAACCCTATATAGGAGTTCCACAGCTGCAAATCTTTATGGGAGCTATCAGTCTCATCTGCTTCTCACCGAGTAGCTCCTGGGTTTCTACTACCAATGCAACCCTTATGCCAGAACACCACCAGGGCTCTTTTTCCATTGTACCAGGAGGGCTCCGAAAATTGGTGGGAATGAAAAGATAATGGAATTTTTTCCAGCACCTTTTTTGAAGCCCTCAAATATATACCACATTTTGCTTATCTGCCCATATAATGATGAACATTTAGGATGTTTGCACCTTTGGCTATTGTAAGTGCTGCAGTGAACCCTGTTGTACAAGTATGTGTTTACATTCTTGCTTTCAAATTTTTCAGGTATATACTAGGAAATGAAATTGAGTCATGTTTGGCTACTAGAGAAAATAAGTTGGTAAAACTTTTTACACTATCTGCCAAAAGTTAAAGAAATGAACATTTCTACATCACAGATAACATCCCCCCACTTCCTTTTTTTCTCCAGCGGTACTATGTTCTCTCAGCCTGTGTATCGTACAACATGGGTTCAAGTGTCTGGCTAGCCAGTGTACCACCACAAAGGAAGCCAGGCATACAATGTTCTCCTCCCCTGAGTGATAGAAACATCTGTTTTCACATATTATTCAAAGAAAGTAAGTCTTGGGACAATCTTCTTGGGTGAGGGGATTAGAAAAAAAAGTTTCTTTTCAGTGTGGGGAGGTTGAGGAGTAAAACTTTGTGAAACTTTGCTTATTAAAAAGGAAAGGTGGATTTAAAGACTGGGAAACAAAACACCAAGGAAAGGGTACTTACAGCTGAGGTATAGCATATGAGATTTTTAAATGATAGAATTATAGTAAGTATCACAGAATAAATACTTATGACTTGCAAGATTAATTAAACATCTCACATTAACAGTTAATTTGCTGACTGGTTCTGATAGATCGTTTTCAAACAGTTTTAAGTAATAAACCTTTTGTTTTGTTCCTACTTAAATCCCTGATTTTATTCTTATAACAAGATACTCTCTATAGCAACATTGCCTGACTGCTCTATAGAGTAATTCTTACCTAATTTCCTATGAACATTTCAAGGATTCTTCTAATTTGCTAAGTAACCAACAAAATAGAACTCACATTAGTTTTATTAAAGCATTTAATTTCCAATAATGTTGTTGCAATGTAAAACAAACAAACAAAAAGCCTTCCCTTTTCACTGTTAACAACCTATTGTCTGTCAATAGGTCCTTTTTTTTGCAAAGAAAAGAGTATTGGTAATATATGAAAACTATCAGTGCTCAAACGATTCTTAATATATGAGTGATAATCATCATCATAAACCAGCTTTCTACTAGTCTGGTCTTTCGCTTGGCAAGCTCCCATGTTTTGGAGGAGAACTATGCCCCAAGGGTTTTCAATGGCTGGCTTTTCAAAGGCTGATCACCAGACTTTTTTTGTAAGGCACTCTGGATGAATTCAAACCTACCATGTTAGCATATGAGCAAGTTAACTATTTGCACCACTCATAGATTCCTAATTACCATCATGTGACATCTATGTGACAAAAGGAACGAAACTCAGGTCACTGTCCAGAACATTTTCTCATGCAATGAACAATTATTGTTATTATTATTTACCCTCTAAATTCTTACTTCAAAAAGTATAAGTTCCTTAATTTTACCAATGTCTGTTCCAATCTTTCTCAGCATTCTTGAAGTTATCAGATACTGCATTCAAGATATGTTTATTAATTAGCCACACACCCACCCACGAGGTAGCTCACTTTATATTCTCTATACACTCCTTCCTACAGATGATTCAAAACTATAAAGAGTTTTTTTGTTGTTGTTGTCTATGCGAGGTAATAGCATCCTCTTTCTTTTTACCCATGATTGAAACCATGGCAGTAAATATAGGAGGCGGCATGAAGGAAATAGTGGTCACAGCATAAATCCTACAGAAAATGGAAACTAAAACTTGGCTTCACATAATTGCACACAAATGGGTTGAAATTAAACAGTGAAATCCATACTTACAAGGTGTCAGAAATCAGTAAAGGAGTAATAACAACTAATCAGCTAACGCAACACATCAGAATCTTTAGAGTAGTGAACTTTTACATCAACAGATATATTTTTGCCATTTACTTTTGAATAAAGGATATGGTTCAAAAAAATCAAATCATGGTTCAACCCACCAGTTAATTGGTTTTGAATTCCTACTCTAGATGCATGTACACGATACATACACACCTATATTATGCTAATAAGCTTCACTTTGTAGTAAATAAATGCCAACATGTTCAGTTTGTGTATTTTCTCAGCCACTCAGTTTGACATCTCCCTGTGAGATCTGGCTACAGTAGAATTTCAGCACGGTCATTATCTGTCATGTGAAAAAATTCCTGGCAAAACTGGCAGGCTAGAACTGATGCTTTCAGATGAGTTTCACTACTGGCATCTGTCAGGACACATAGGAACTGCCTAGGTAGAAGCTATACTCTTTATAGTCAGCCTGGATTAGAAGAAACACAATCAAGATGTTAACTTAGTCTCAGCTTTTTCTCTGACCATGAAAAAGCAAACAAAAGAAAGGGTAAAAATGACCAAGGTCAATACATTTCTTTTTTGTCCTTAACATTATTGTCTCTCTTATTTGAGAAGTTTATCTTTAAGTTATGGACCTTTTGCTGAATAATAATGCCTTTAGAAATGAAGGTATTGCCCGCAGAGGCGATGGAGGACACTAAAAGCCTGAAATCCCCGTGCAGAGTTCCTGTGGTGATTAAGCCTCCACTGTGTTTGTTCCCTTGGGCCACTGACCAGGGACATGAACAGTCTTGTCTCTTGCAGAGTCCATTGGAACGTGAATTAATGTATAGTTAAGTTAAAATTTAACATCTTATAGTTGTTTTCCCTTTTGATATATTTTTAATGTGGTCTAGTTTTCATTATTTTTGCTTCTTTTAAATTGAGGTTTTTCTGTGTTTTACTTTGTTGCTGTTTTGGGGAGATTTCCCTCATATAAAACAGGAGTGATCCATCCCACTACCATGGAGTCCAATCTGTCTCAGAGCAGCCCGATAGGGCATAGAACGGCCCTTGTGGATTTCTGAGACTCTTTACAGGGGAAAGAAAGCCTCATCTTTCCCCTCAGTGATAACTGGTGGTTTCAATCTGCTACCCTCAGCACCCCAGCTCATAACCACACCACCACCAAGGCTTCTGAAACACAGGAGAGGTAAATCTATCTACGGTAACAAGAGGAATAGTTACTTAGGGTTATGTCAAGGGATATTGTGGGGAAATAGGGAGCTAATAAGTACTTGAATAAAAATATTCTAAAATGTTGCCGAGGATTGCACAACCATCTTTTTAGTATATTTAAACCATAGAATTGTATGATAAGTGAATTATGTGTCAAAACTGCTTAAAATAATATAAAAAGGATTACTGTATTATTAGGATCATATAGACCCAAAAGTAAATTCTTTCAGATCTTCAAAGAATAAAGGGTTCTTATGCTATTTAAACTACATCCCAATTCTTTTTATCAAACCAGCATAACCATTATCAAAAGTTGGCAGAGATAACACAGAAAAATCTAACTAGCTAAAACTCACCAAAGGATTTTTTTCATAAACTCTTTGAAGCGATCGTGTCATAACTCATTGCCATCGAATTGATTCAGACCTATAGTTTCTTTTTTGGGGAAACATTTTAATGTCAACAAAGGAAATATGCATTTTGAATACTGCTGCTACTAAGAGAGGCAGCATTAGTGTACATAACTTATTTTTCCCCTTACTTTTATTGGGGGCTCTTACATCCCTTATCACAATCCATACATTCATTTGCACATATGCCACCATCATCATTTTCAAACCACTCTCTTCCCACTTGAGCCCCTGATATCTGCTCCCCATTTCTTCCCCCCTCTCCCCAGCCCACTCTCCCTCATGAACCCTTGATAAGTTATAGATTAATATTTTCGTATCTCCGTCACCCCTCACCCACTGTTCTGTAATTTGTCCCCCTGGGAGAGGGCTCTAGATTGATCCTTGTGATCGAGTCCCCCTTTCTTCTCCCACCCTCTCCTAATCCTCCTGGTATCTCTACTCTCATTGTTGGTCCTGAGGGGTTTATTTATCTTCGATTCCCTGTGTTGCGGGCTCTTATCTGTAGCAGTGTGCATGTTCTGGATGAATCCTATTTGTAAGGTAGGATTGAGGTTATGATCGTGGGGAGAAGGAAGCACCAAAGAACTAGAGGAAAGTTGTGTGCTTCATCGGTGCTATATTGCACCTTGACTAGCTCATCTCTTCCCTGTGACCCCCCTGTGAGGGGAAGTCCAATTGTCTACAGATGGGCATTGGGGTCTCCACTCCATGTCCCCAATTCACATTGGGTAAGTTTTGTTTCTGCAGACCCATAGTTTCTGAAGCTATAAATCTTTACAGCAGCAGACAGACTCATCTGTCTCCCTTGAAGCGCCTGGTGGGTTTGAACTGCTGACCACATGGATAGCATTCCAATGTTTACCTAACAGTTCAATCAGAGCTCCTTGAGACGCTAAAAAATAATATGTCAAAATTCAACCTCAATTTCTGACCAAAAATGCTTAGTTAGATTAGAATGAAAGGGCATTATCATAACATGACAAGAACTATATATATATGAAATGAACACTCAACATCTATTATTTAATATTCCTCTCAAAGTGCTATCTAGGGCAAACAGACTAAAAGGAGGGAGAAAAAAAAGACAGTATCAAAATACCTAATTTTTACAATAGTCCCAGTATACTAAAATATTAATACTCCCTTCCATTGAAATAGAAACTACTGAAAGTTAATTTCTTCATATTTAACGCTAACAAGTAAAAACATACCCAAAGTCAGAAACAACAAAAGTATGGGCAGGATTATTGTTATTGTCATGGTTTTCTCAATTCATTAACCCAGGGAAATCAATATAAGGGAAGAGATGATTATTATTATATTTAATGATTGTTTTCCTAGAAAGTTCATAAGAAACAATTTATTAAAACAAAGAAGGGTAACCAGACATGTAAGCACTCACCTATGAACCAGCTAAAAAAAAAAAGGGGGGGCTAACATCCCAAAAGGATAACTTTAATGAAATATGGACTCAAAAACTCAAAAAACTGCCATTAAGTCTGACTCACAGTAACTCTAATAGGGCAGGGCAGTGAGTTTCTGAGACTGCAGATCTTCATGTAAGCAGAAAGCCTCCTCTTTCTCCCACGAGTCGCAGGTGGTTTCAGACTGCTGACCTCGCAAGTCGCAGCCCAACCTGTAACCACTACGCCACCAGGACTCCTGAAACATGAACAGTATATTTTAAATCTTACCTGATACTGCATTACCACTCAGGAAAATTTGGAGGGGGTGGAAATGAAAAATGTGCCCTATAAATTATTTAAAATATACTATCATCAAAGTACAGAGGTATTCGTATAGGAAAAGGCAAGTAGATTAAAGCAGAAGAGTCCAAAAAGTGACCTATGATTGTACATGTGACTTTACTAAGATGACATTTCCAATCAGTTAGGAGAGCTGATTTCAACAAAAGATTTTAGGGAAAATGGCTACCCATTCTGTAAAATTAAACAAATAAATCCCTAACTTATATAATGTACAGAAAAAACAAATTTTAGCTGTTTCGATGAGTAAAATGTAAAAAAAAAAAAACAACCACAAAAACCCATGAAAAAGAATTAACAACAATATAGGAAAATTTTAAAATAATTTTTGAGTAGCGGAGCCTTTCCAAAGCCAGATATAAAGCATGGGCTCTTAAAATGAACAGTCCTCAAACTCATTTACCACAGGGCTTTGCAGAGGTCGTGGCAAGATGGAATTAAGAGAATGAAATGTGTCCACAAACTTTAAGCCCTTTCACATTTTATAATAGATCAATATGTTTGTGGCCTAAAAACTTCGTAAATCACTTTTGAAGAACAAGGGGTAAAATACACGGGGAGGGAGCAAACTAAGAGATTGCCGCAAAGAAATGAAGACGATGTAGACATTCAAGATGGCAAGCCTTTCATATTTTTGGTTAAAAAAAAGAAAGAAAACACCTCAAAAAAACACCACCCAGCTGAAAACAGCATTCTTAATCTCCTTCATGAGACAGGGAAATAACTTTGGTTCTGCACATAGACGCGGGATGTGCAGTCTCGGAATACCTTTGCCTGGGAGAGGGCTGAGGAAAAGTTCCGCTTTCTGCTTTAAACATATTTGTATGATTCAAGGATAGGTTTTCCCCCTTCTCAAAAGAGGGGAGGGGAAAAAAATCCAACAGAATCCAGCACTCGCTTCTGTGCTACTTCTCGACTGAAATACAGGCATGGCTGTCAAGGCAAATCGGTTTTCTTTTCCTTCCCAGGGTGGGTAAAACTTTATCAACTTTACTTTTCGCCTACACGACTTGTCCAGAGCACCTGCGGTGAGATGAAGGGCACTTTGTCCAGGGCGCGGGCTCAACTCTCACGGAGTGAGGGGCGCACCCCTCTTCGGTTAAACACCTTGCCCCAGCTCTACCTACGCCAGGGTGCCCGGTGGGGGCAGGGCTTGCACGCACTCCGTGACCCTCTGGGAGGTTACCCAACTTCTCACTGACACCCTACAGGAAAGCAGATCGCGAAATTGTGTAACGCGGTGCCTCTCCCCCTTCCTCATGCCGCGACCCTTTCATACAGTTCCTCCTGGTGTGGTGCCCCCCCCCATCATAAAGTGACTTTCACCGCTACTTCATCACTGTCATTTTGCTACTGTGAAGCATCGGGCGACCCCTGAGAAAGGGTCGTTCGCCCCCCACACCCCCAAGAGTCGCCACCCACCGGGACGGCGCCAGGAAAGGAATGAACCTGGTAAGTTTTCCATAGAGGAACCACTGGGAGGCAGTCCCTGTCCCCAAGGGAAGTCCCGGGCGCTGTGGCCCGGGGCCACTCACGCAGCCACCAGGGTCAGCGGCCCCCACGCCCCGGCAAAGCAGGCGGGCAGAACTCCTCCCCCGGAGCCCAGCGGGCGGGGGCCGCCGTTGCCGCGGCAACGACGCGGGCCGGGAAAACCCCTCGGAGGCTCCGCTCCGGAAGTGGGACGGGGCCCGTTTCACACTCCAAAACCCAACCCACTCGGGGAACTGGTCGCCTCGGCGGTCCCTCAGCTTCTCCCCGGAGCACCCGACACGGCCAGCGCGGCCCTGCCGCTCCCACACCCCAACTCTCCGACGCCGTCCCGGGCGGGTTCGGACACAACTCGCTCGCCAGGTTCCTTACTCACAATTAAGGGATGGAGCCTGCGTCTCCAACGCCTCAGGTTCGACGCGCCCGGCCGAGGGACTCCGACCGGAAGTTGTTTTGCGTTCCTGTTCCGAGGGCGGCGCCTGCGCGAGGAGGCATTAACCCTTTACCCGCGATCCCGCAAGGCCCCGCCCTGCTCGGCCTTGCCCCGCCCCGTCCTGCCACGCCCCGCCCCGTCCTGCCCCGCCCAGCAACACCACCCACCACCACCAAGTCCAGTGTAGTTGGGTCTCTCAAGGAGGACAATTGGTGGAAAGTGCACCAGAATGTCACTAGAAGTCTTGATTAGATAATTTTGCTCAAACAAGAAATTACCAAGTCTGAAATCACCCTGTAGGTGAGTTAGACTATCCAAAAAATCACTTGAGACTTGTTAAATATGGAACTTCATCAATCCTCCCCTAAAAATTCCCAAAACACAACTAAGGTGAAGCCCAGGGACCTATATTTTTCAATACATCTTCGCGTCAACATAGTTAAAGTGGTGAACGTCCGTCCACACACTGAGAAATAATAGGTTTTACATAGACACACACAATTCAAATGCCTCTGCTAGAGTTGAATGGTAGGTAAGCAGAAGTAGACCTTTATTGGAAAAATGCCTCTCGAATTACACCTTTCCCATTCCATTTCCTAACCCTGCCTAAGTATTCTCCAAGATGGAAATTTACATAGCTAACACATGGGAAGTATTTGTACTCCCAATTTTAGTTCTGGCATTTACTAGCTCAGACAAGTTACTTAATCTAAGTGAATCTTAATTTTCTTATCTGACACATCAGGAGAGTGATAACATACCTCATTTGGATGGATGGTTGAGGATCGAGTTCTATAAAGGTAAGCAAAAACACTTGGTAAAATGTAGAATGCTAATGAAAGGTGTGGTCTGGAGTTATCCATGTTATGCTGGCTCCTTCCCACCATCAACATCATGCTTGGGATCCCTTTTGGGGGAAAGCAGTTGCAGCCCAATCTTTAGCATATGTGGAAGCTTCAGGGAATCTTGAGGCACGAGACTCTATTTTGACCGGAACATTACTATATCTGCCTGAATGCATATTGCACTTTCAGATGCTTCCATGGCGATGGTTTCATTATTCAATTAAAAAAATTAAAAATGCTAACAATGGCCTAGTCAAGATGGTAGGGTGAAAAGCTGTGTGCTTAAAAATGCCAAAAAAAACAACCAAGCAGAAACCAGGAGAACTAAGTTTGCTAGAACTCTGGAAACCAGCCAAAGTGTTACTGTAAAAAAAAAAAAAAAAAAAGCAAAGTCTGCATCAAGGGAGAAAACATACATAAAACATATAAACCATAAAGAACCTTTGGCCTTCTACTTGCCTGATTCTTTACCCGCCTCTTGGTAGTTTGGCATACCAATGTAGTTCTGAAGAGAGAGAGCCTGTTTCTGTCTACAGACAAAATAGAGCAGACTTTCCTAACAAATTGTGTGTGTGTGTGTGTGTGTGTGTGTGTGTGTGTGTGAATCTGTTTGGAGCTACCTGAAAGATGACAGCAAGACAGTAATCTCAGTTTAGCCCATCTAAGAGCACACAAATGATGGAGGGCACCAAGTAAATGAAAACGCCTATAGGCTAATTACCTTGAATGACTCTCTGTCCATAGTCTTTCTAACTCCCACTAAATGATCAGATGGTAGCATGAAAATAAGGTATACAGGATGCTATAGTTTATTGTGCCAACTTGGCCGATAAACACAAGTAGGATTAACTGAAGGGCAGAGGGATAAATGGCTCGGTGAGCCTCACCTTGGTTGTTCTGTGCCTCAGTTTAAAGGGGTACACTACCTGTGGGATGCCTAGCCTGTGGACTGTGCCACTATAAGTTGAGGTCCCTTTAAGCCCACACGATTGGAATGTTCATCTCTGGAGCTGGGGACTGACAGTTGATGACAGTTGGGGACCTGCCTTGCTGTTTGCTGCCTGGGTATATATAGCCCAGCTCTCTCTACAGAAGGGGACTGGCAACTGGCAGCTCTCAAAACTTGAAGGACTGCTAGTGTTTCACTGCTTTATAATTTAACTGTTAATTTCTTGTACTATCGATCTGTATATTATTTCACGGTTTATTTCTTGAATTATATATCTATATTTATAAACATATTTATATATAATTACTAGCAATCTGGTTTGTCTCTCTAGAGAACCTTGTCCAATACACAGGACTCTAAGTTGGGGATTGGGGAGGTTTGCTTTTTTGCAGGGTATAAAAGTGAGCCACCTGAGAAGCAGGTACAGGCATTCTTCAACCATTCAGAAAGTAGATCCTCTAGTGGAATGAGTGCATGATGTCTGCCCAAAGTGACAGACAGCAGAGAAGCAACAGAGGCTACAACGCCGAAACCATGAGACAGAATGAGCAAAGAAGAAGGGACCTTGTGCCTAAGAGACTAAAGACCATAGAGAGACATGCAAGCTGGAATGACTGAAAAGAGGCACTATAGACAAAATAATTGTATCTTAAAATTTTTATCATCTGTTATCCTCCATAATAAAGCCCCAAATCATGTCTGTGATTTCTGTGTGACCATTGGAACAAATCGTCAAATGCAGCAGTGCATATGGTGTCAGAGGATGGAGAAGAATGGAGAGAGGAGGTATTCAAAGGAGTCATCCTTGGGCAGATAATAGAATTAGATTCTCCTTGTATAGGCGGGAGAGCTCAGAAGTGACCCACACATCACTTCTTCACCTATAGATCTACAGATTTTATGCAATCCTTAGCACATTTTAACAGCCCTTTTTGCAAAATGAAATAGTCAATTATCAAATTCATATAAAGCTGCAAAGAGCATAGAATTGCAAAAACAAACTTGAAAAAGAAGAGCAAAGTGGGAGGAGTCATATTTCCAGGTTTTGAAACTTACTATGAAGCTACAGTAATCAAAACAGTGTAGTATTAGAGTAGGCAGATAGAGAAGGGAAAATAATTGAGAGTAAAAAATGAACCCATGATTTGATGAATAATTAATTTGTAATAAGGGTACCAAGACCATTCAGCAGGGGTGGAAAAGTCTCTTCAACAAATTATGCCGAGACAAATAGATTTCCACATGAAAAAAATGAATTTGAAGTCATACCTTATACCCTAAACAAAAAAATAACTAGAACCGGGTCAATTACCCAAATAAGAGAAGACATTTAAAAAATATCATCATTACTAGGGTTCCTGTTCATACACTGTCAGATTTATTCCAAACCTGTTTAAGGACGTCTCTACGATTAATGATGGTCATCATCACAGCCTCTCAGAAATACCCTTGTCAAGAGACCAGCTCAGAAAGCTATTGCACTGGGTTTGGGGTTTGAAGTCCAAATCAGGTAAAAATTGAAAAATCAACAGATTTTTCTCAAATGACACCGAATGATCAAGGGGATTTATTATGAAGAAAATGGAAAACGCAGTGAGGTAAAGGCTAGAAAATTGTGTCAAGGATTTTTTTGTTGGTTTGTTTTTCATCATAAGGCACCTGTTTTAAAGGCAACATGTGCTGTTCTATAAATATTTTCTTGGAAAACCTTACTCCATTCACTCTACCACCTTGGTCTTGCCCTTCCAACTTGTGTGTGTGTGTGTGTGTGTGTGTGCGTGTGTGCTCCCTAAACTCAAAGAGCATTGAGAAGGAACATGATTTGATTTGGGGCCTTTGAAGATTCCCAAACTGCCCTTTAGACATGGTGCGCGTAGAAGAGTTCAGAATGCTGCAGGGAGTGCTTACAGACAAACAGGCCACCTTCAGAAACATGTATCCCTCAGTGGAGACAACGTCAAGAAATAATAGGTGCACATTTTGATATTTTTGTTTAATAAAGTTTTCTATTATTTTGTATCATCTTTTTTGGTTTATGCTCATATAAGAGCTAAACTCACAAAATTCTTAGAATAAAACCATATAGGCAAAGCATCGAGCCTTTGCTTTTGACAATACATTCTTAGATGTGACACAAAAATCACACACTGTTTAAAAAAATTAAAAGTATACTAATGGATGTGAAGTATAAAAAACTTTATGGACATCAAAAACTTTATGATGAAAAAGAATATTTCGCTTTAGAATGGGGGAATATATTTAATTTAGTTACCATATGATAATGGGTCAATATCTGTGATTTGTAAAGAACTGTAGCAACTCAATAATGAAAAGACAACCCAATTTAAAGATGGAAAGAAGCCTTGAATAGGCCAGCAAACAAATGAAAATATGTTCAACATCATTAGTCATTAGGGAAATGCATACCCAAACCACAATGAAACACATCTTCACATCCATTAGTATACCTCTTATAAGAAAAATGAAAACTAAAAAACCTTGATGATGCTGAGAAGAACGTAGAACCTTCATGCATTGCTGGTCCAAATATAAAACAGTGCAGCTATTGTGTGAAATAGCTTGGCAATTTAGGAAAAAGTTAAACATAGAAATACCATCTGACCAAATAATTCCACTTCTAAATATACTGTATACCTAAAACTTGAAAGCGGGACTTAAACAAATATTTGTACACCAATATCCATTGCAGCATTTTTCACAATAACAACAACAAACAATAGGATCAACAGATGAATAGATAAACAAAATGTAACATATACAGCTAAAAACCCAAGCTCACTGCCATGGAGTTGATGCTGACTCATAGCAACCCTATAGGACAGGGTAGAACCACCTCTGTGAGTTTCCAAGACTTTACAGGAATAGAAAAGCCTATTTTTCTCCTGAGAAGCAAGTGGTGGTTTCAAACTGCTGACTTTGTGGATAACAGTCCAATTTGTAACCCCTATGTCACCAGGGCTCCATATATATATATATATATAGAGAGAGAGAGAGAGAGCTAGTGGAATATTATTCAGCCATACAAGGAATGAAATTATCATACAGGCTTTAACATGGATGAATCTTGAATATGATGCACAAAGTGAAACAAGGCAAACACAAAAGGATAAATACGAACTATCTAGAATAGGAAAATATATAGAGATAGAAGTAGATTAGGGAGTACCAGGGTCTGAGGGTGTATTGCTTAATAATTTCTGTGTGGGGTGATGAAACTTTTTGGAACTATATGATGATAGTGGTTTTAAAATGTGAAAGTTATGAAACTAAATTGTACACTTATAAATGACTATAATGACATTTTTATACCTTTATGAATGCATATAGGTACAAACATTCTCAACAGAATTCTAGAGAACGGAATTCAGCAACAGATAAAGGAGATTCATAGTTAAATGGGATTCATACTAGGAATACAAAAGTGATCCAACAATAGAGAGTCAACCAATGATTTTCACCACATCAACAAAACAAAGAAATCAGAAGACTGTCTCAATTAGCAGATAAGGCATTTGAGAAAATCCAACACACTTCTAAAAACAAACAAACCAAAAATCAGAAAAACCTCTCAGTACACTAGGAATAGAAAGAAAGCATTCAAATAATTAAAGGAGGCTATAGCTAAAAGCAACCGTCAACATTACTGTCTGTTGGGAAAGACTGAGAGGTTCCCTCTTGAGAATGGAACAAGACAAAAATGCTTATTTCACCAATCTTGTCCAATGTTGGACTGGAAATCCTAGCCCGAGCAATAATGCAAGAAAGGGAAATAAAAGGTATCCAATTGGAGATGCAGGAAAAAATGTCCCTATTCACAGATGACATTATCTTATACAAAGAAAACCCCAGACAGTCTATAAGAAAGCTACTAGCTCTAAAAGAAGAATTCAGCAAAATGGCAGGTTCAAAACCAACACTAAAAAGATCACTCAAAAAAATCAAGAAAATGGTACCATTTCAATAGCCTCCAAAATGACGACATATTTAGGAACATGACAACTATGAAACACTACTGCAAGAAACTTAAAAGATCTACATAAACATTTTGTGTTCATGGATTAGAAGGCTTAACATCGTGGAAATGTCAACACCGTGCAAAGAAATCTACAGAGATAGTGCAGTCCCAATCCAAAGAATACCAGAACAATGGTTTTTTTCCACGTAAGTGGAAAAACCAATCATCAAATTTACATGGAAAGGAACAACAACTCACTGCTATCAAGTCGATTCTGACTCATAGCAACCCTATGGATCAGGAGAGACTTGCCTCTGTGGGTTTCTGAGGCTGTCATTCTTTACTGAACTAGAACGGCTCGCCTTTCTCTTATGGAGCACCTGGTGATTTGAACTGCTTTCCATGGAAGGCCTTCTGACATGGAAAGAAACAAGGCCTGGAATAGCCAAAGCAATATCGAAGAAGAAAGTCAGAGGCCTCAAACTTCCGGATCTCAAATGGGCTCTACAGTCACAGAATTCAAAATGTTCTGCTACTGGTTAAGTGAAGACACATAGACCAATGCAATAATATTGAGAACACAGAAATAAATCCATCCATCTAAGGGTAGTTGATTTTGACAAGAGGTTAAAGTCTATTCAGTGGGGGAAGAAACAGTCTCTCTAACAAATGGTGCCGGCAAAACGGGGTATCCATTAAATAGAAAAAATGAAACAGGATTTATACTCCTCACCATACATGAAAATAACTCACAGTGGATCAAAGACCCATATGTTAAAGCTACATTATGAGGCTCCTGGAAAATAACACAGGGACAAAACTATGAGACCTACTTGAGTTTCGTTTGTTTGTTTGGTTTGGTTTTAAGAGACTATCACACAAATGCACAAAGAGAAGACAAATTAAATATCTGGAGGCTCTTTAGGCTCATCAAACAATTATCCAAAGAGTAAAAAGGCAACTTACTGACTGGGATAAAGCCTGCATGAGTGATATGCTCATAAGGGTTTAATTTTTTAATGTATAGAAAAGAACAACAACAAAATAAATAATACACTTAAAGAGTGGGCAAAGGACATGAACTTTTTTTCCCCCATCAAGGACATTCAAGCAGCCAATAGACACATCAAAAGATGCTTGCAATTATTTGCCATAAGAGATCCAAATCAAAACTACATTGAGATATGGTCTCACTCCTGCAAAAATCACACTAATTAAAAACTAGCAAACTATACATGCTTGTGATGATTGGAGCCCTATCCACTGCTGGCGGGATTGCAAACTGGCATGACCACTATGGAGAAGGGCATATCACATCTTCATAAAGATAGAAATACCATCACCTTGTGATCCAACAACCTCACTCCCAGGTGTATGAGGGAGCTTCAAAGCATCTGGTTTACCAGAGTTCTAATTGCAGAGACTCAGATGTGAGCACACCTATGTTCACTGCAGCATTATCCACAACTGCAAAAAGATGGAAACATCTCAACTGCCCAATAGTAGAGATAACAAAATGTGGTACATATACAAGAACTACTACATACTCATAAAGAAAAATGATGAGTCCTTGAAACATCATATGGATGAATCTGGACGACGTTGTGAAATAAATGAATCATAAAAACAAATATTTTATGATCACACTTTTAACATGTATATATGTACAGAAAAAAATTATAGTTCTAGGAAAGGGTGGGGAGTAGGGAGTATTATTGAGATAGTAGGTATTTGTTAGTTTTAGAGATGGCATAGGTAACCTTGAGTGTAAGTGAAGTTCACACAATGTGATTAATGTAAATTATGCTACTGAGATGTGTACAAGAGAAAAAATTTTTGGTTAAAAATCATAATTTTGCAACAACACTAACAACACCCCAAAATAAGTGTGTTTGCATGAGTATGTATGTAGACATATATGTGTATAAACATGTGGGTAAATATATGTGCACAGATAGATATATCTGTATAGTTACGAATTTCACACTCTCCTCAAGCAGCCATTTTCAGGCACGAACTCACCCACGGCTCCCTGCCTCGTGGCCTTGCACGCTTTCCAGAGAGAGGGTGCACTGCCTGAGACTGTATCACCCCAAATTTCCCTTCTCTCATAAAAGCTACTTGGATTTACAACAGTGCTTCTGCCGTGTGAATTCTTTCAGCTTTGAGAAGCAAGAACAGAGGCAAACCATCCCAAAAGCCTAACTGATTCTTTGTTCTTTCCTACTCCTTTCTGAACTTTGTCTTTGGGTAAATGCTGCCCCTTTTGATCTTAAATGATTGATTATCCTAAGGTATGCATTATCTCCCCAGTTTTATTGCCCATAGGTGTCCTCAAGTGCCCTCCAGCCCATAGCCATCTTGTGCACAGCAGAGAGAAACTCTCCCCAACCCCGAGCCATCCCCACGATTGTGTCTGTGCTTGAGCCCACTGTTTCAGCCTGTGTCAGCCCATCTTCTTGACTGGAGAGACCATTCTCCTCTACTGTGCCAAGCTTGACCTCTTTCTGCAGGCACTGGTCTCTCCCGACCACGTGTAGGAAGTTCTTCACGCTAAGGAACACTCTGGCTGCATTTCTCTCCAAAACAGATTAATTTGTCCTTTTAGCCATCATGGTACTTTGAATAATCTTCTCCAGCGCCACAATTGAAATGCATTGGTTCTTTTTATGTCTTTCTGGTGTTACAGACTTCTGTATTATTTGGTTAAAACTGAGTGATGGGAGTGAGATCAGCCCTAGACCTAAAGTGTGACTAAGGGCTATAATCCTGGGTGTGCCATGGGTATCTATCAGACCAGTAAGCCTGGACTTTTTAATTTATGATTTTGAATTTGTTCCACATTTTTCTCCCACTCTCCAGGATATTTTAATGTGATTATTTAAGAGAATGGTCAGGAGGTCAGGCAGGTAGCATCTAATAAATTTGGTTTCAGGGCATGAAGGCTGAGAGTCATGGGCTGCACTCATCCATTGGACTAATTGTTCTTACACTTGGATTTTCTTCATTCTTCTTTGGTCCAGATGGAGAGAGACCAATAGTTGCACCTTAGATGGCCTCTCACAAGCCTTTAAGACCCCAGTTGCTACTCACCAAAGTTGCATGTAGAACACTGTCTTTGTGAGCTAAGTTATGACAATTGACTTGGTATCTCGTTTTGGGGATTCAGAAAGGGCAATCTTGACAGTTTCCTGAACCGGCCTTATAAGGAAGAACTTTTCACAAAATTGAAAACTGCATTGGTGAAGAAAAGGCCAGGAAAGTTGCACTGGCAATTATTTTTTTTTCTTCCACAACAATCTAACTGCATATCCTTTGAGGGTAGCAAGCGTGGTCCTCTGAGAATTTCCTTAGGAACCTTTCCCCATCCAGTAGGCCATGTCCCTTTAGACTTCTATTTAGTCCCAAACGCAGAGAACAATCCAAAGGAATCGGATTGGTGTGCCTTGAAGATGTCAAAAGTGCTGTTTTTGGGTGTTACTAGAAGAGTACAGAATTCTTTGGGCGGGGGGGGGGGGGGCGTGTCAGAAAGAAAGGAACACTGCTTTCAGAAGTATATAGACCTCTATATTTATGGAGGGCTTGCTTACAAGCAGTAGCTTCACATTTTTATGTTTCTGGTTATTTAAAATTTCTGTGCTTTTGTAGCAATACAATTAAATTTACCCACATATATATTTCTCTCTTTCTACTCCCACTCATACATACTTCTCCTATGTGTGAAATACACAAGAATGCTGGTAGAATTATTTTAGATGGACAAGTCTTGTACTAAGATGATATTATTTTTTCTATGTAATGATACAGCATATCTTCAGGTTAGGACTTGAGTTGAGACACCTATTTGAGGAATAGTCCTTTTAAAAAACCTAATTTTATTCTGTCTTGTATTACTCATGTTGTTACATGACGCAGGCTAAACAGCGGTACTATGATATTGGTGATATGGTGGGGCGTGGGGAACTGCAGGCTTATTAAAAATATTTTAGAACATATTTCCAAAGCTGCTTCATATTTTATTGAGAGTTTGAATAAAAATCTGGGGAACAGGAAAGCTGCCAGCATAAACACTTATTACAACTTGGAATGTCAGGTATGCATCAGTGACTTCAATCAAATCCATGTGAAATAGCACTGTTAATAGAATCTAGTTGCGATCTGATTTTCAAAAGACAGCTGGGCTAGCTGTTTCTGTTTTAGAATCTCAAACTAAAATGCCAACAGAAAAATATGAGCTCTCATCAAAGCGTCAAGATTCAGGACTAATAGCAAGGACAGTTATTGTGGTTGATGAAGTTGTGTCCTGTGCAGTGTACCCAGCTGAGGGAGGTGAACAATTACTAAGTTTTTACCTCTTAGGTCTGGGTCTTCCCAGTAGGGTACCATTTTCAAAGCCAGCAAACGTGCTGATCCGAAGGATAATAAGGAAGCTTCCTACTAGAGGAATGGACGGAACCCTACTCTGTGAGACCTACAAATAGAATTTCCCCACTACTTTGTCCCCATACCTTGCAGTAGTACCTTCTTTTGTTACCTATTTTGGAGCTATGGCTTGGAGTATGCCAGCATGATCCTCATACTAGTAGATAGATATGATGCTCTCTACGCAGGGCTATAAGCTAATAAGGAAAGGAGCTGAGTGTGTTTGAATCTCCTGAGATTTCATTGTTTGGTTGTTTTTTATTTAAGAAAATGGGAAAATTTTATTGGAGCCCATGCGGGAAACCCTAGAGGGACCTATCATACCCTACTGTGTAGGCATGCCCAGCAAAGGGTCACACCATTCCCTGTACCCCCATGACCCTGTACCACCTGGAGCAGAATTTAATTTTTAAAACTTTTTTTAATCAAAAGAAACACCAGAGAGTGCACCTGATTAGCCAGGAATTTTCCTCTTCATATGAAAATAACTGGAACGAGGATAAAAGAGCTCTCTTTAGTCTAACACCCACCAATTTAAAATCAACAAGTAGCTGTGAATTGTGATGTCTTTGTCTCTTCCTTCAAGAACTCTGCTGAGACTCTAATAGTGATGGGGTAGACAAGGAGGAGAAGCAAGGAAAATGCACACATTCTAAAGCTCTTATTGCTAACTGGATGTTTTTCTTCCTTTCTTGCTCTATCAACATGACATTTAACATCTACTTGACGGACACTACCCTCAAATGTAAAACAAAACAATGCATCTTTAGCTACCATTATTAGAATGAGATCTACATATAATTTCCTTATTTCCACATATAAATAATAAGACACATATAAATAATAAGACCAAATAAGCAGAACACTTTTACTCTTTGCCACTTGAGTTTTTGTTGCTATAATAATTTTATATAAAATTATCTTTATAAAATTATTTATATTTTTACCTTGTGTCTAAAAATTACTTTCACTCTCCCATTGTTTTATATTTGCAGCAGGCTTTACTTACTCCAGTATAGAAACTATTTCAGATGCTTGTAAATATTTCTTTTATATCAGGATTTCACCTATCTTTTTAGTTCTCATTCCCTTTTTTACTGAACTGAAATGTATCTTTGATCAATTGTATCAGGAAATGAGTTGTACAATTTCCAAGCCATAGTATATCTGAGGATGTCTTTCTTTAGCCTTCCCATGTAAATTATAACTTGAATAGGGATAAACTCTTTAGGTCAAACTGTCCCAGGTCATTCTATTCCATTTCTCTATCAAAATATTTCTGCCACTTAAGTAGTTGGTTCTATATGTAGAAGCTTTCAAATTTAAATATATGGTCAAGCATCCACAGCTTTACAGTTGATAAATGTCAACAAGTCAGCTGTGACATATCAAGAACTAAGTCACTGTGTGCTCTGAAGATAGGAAATCACATGTCAGAGGAAGCAGATGATGCCAGATCTCTCACGTAGAGCATCCAGTTTTCAAAGGTAGTAGAAGTTAGTGTTCTTGATTAATTCAACACAAAGTACAATCACTCAAATGATAAATATGTTATTTTTCACATGTCTCCCAATTTTACAAATTCTAAGTTCCACATATGCAATATTATAAACTTAAATGTTCATAGTCAAAAGATGAAAACAACCCAAATGCCCATCAACAGAGAAATGCATAAACAAAATGTGGTGTACTTTCACCAAAAAAGGAATGAAATACTTCTGTCTGCTTTAACATAGCTGAACCTTGAAAACATTAAGTAAAAGAAGCTAGACCCAAAGCCCATATATTGGATGATTCCATCGATATGACACGCTCCTGTAAGGGATTTGTGGGGTTCAGGGGCTGGGCAGGCAGACATGAGGAGTGACTGCTTAGTGGGCATGCAGTTTCTTTCTGGGGCGATGGAAGGCTCTGGAACTGGTTGCCCCGCAGTGTGACTGTACTAAATATCACTAACAGTAAGCTAAGCATTATGTGCACTTTACCACAGTAAATGATATTCAATATCATATTGTCTTAACAGAAAACAACAGAGCACTGGTGCACTGTTGGATAAGCACGGGACTGCCAGCCACGACATCTGTGGGTAAACCCGCCAGTTGCTCCTAGGGAGGAGCTGAGGCACTCTGCTTCCATGTCTACAGCATTGGAGATTGTCATAGATGCACTATGAGTTGGAATTGACTCAATGACAGTGGATTTTTTTCTCAGTGAAGGGGCACGTATACAAAGAAATGCTATATAACGGATTTTTAAAATGAAGCAACTCTAACTTGTATTAATTCAATTCCCAAAATACACTGTTAAATGAAAGCAAAGCAAAACCAAACCAAAAGCAAGCATCAAAGAGTGTGTAAACTGTACAACCATTTGTGCAATAGGCAGTCACTCTGGAAGGCGGCACGTTGGGAGCAGTAGCAACCTTAGGAGATAAGGACCTGGATGCTAGGGGATAGGCCTGGGAGGGATTCATTCTACAACCAATGTGTTTCTTTGTATCTTTTGAGTTTTGTTCCAAGTTAATGGATTATGCGTTTTTAAAAGTACTCAAAATTCACTGTCTTAAATTACTCTTGGGCTGAAAATAAAATAAAAATGAAAAGATGTAAAATAAGGAGGATGTGAAAGTGACATAAAAGAACTTTTAAGTAGAGAAAATTATTTGCCTTAAATACCTTCACTATAAAACATAAAAATAAATTCACAAATCACAATCAATATTTTGTATATAACCAGTGATTGTAACTAAATTGCAATCTGAAACTAGCACTACCCCAGTAGGGAAAAAAAACTGAATTCTTTTGTACAAAGCTTAGTCCCACTGCTTTGTTTAGTTTCTGATTGCTTTGCCTCAGTAGGGCCCCAGGGTTCCTTGGTTTATACCACATTGTCTTTGTTCTTTGCTGTTAGCTTGCCCTGTGAACTGAAATGCAGGGCCCACATATTACAGGACAGGCATCCAAGAATATGGACTGAAGAGAAAATAGGGAAATGCATAAGTTCAGTCTGGTTCATTTTAATTAACCTACTTATTCTCTTACCCAAATAACAATAGGCAACCAAAAAAAGCACTTTATAACAGTAAGCCCACCTTTCATTACTTCGTATTGATAACATGCTTTTTGGTAATATGAGTGTTAAAAATATGTAAATGCTGTATTGTGTATCAACAAAGAACTGTATTGTTTGACAAAGAGAATCTATACAATCAACTCTAAAGATATTGAAAAGATAGTGGATACCTTTTAACATGAATTGCTTTTTTTCTTTAAATACCCTTTTAGTACACTAGAACTAGAAGGATCTTTGGTAGTTATTTGAGATTTATGGTAAATGTGTCAATCTCAAACCAACAGCCAACGTCATTTTGAATGTTAACCACTAGGGAAATTCCCACCCAGATCAGGAAAAAGACAAGGCTGACTGCTTACTGTCTTCTCTGCTCTTAAATATTGTTTTAGACATTCTGGCTAATGTGGTGAGAAGAAAAAAGATGAGACAAAATTATTATTGTTAGCTAAAAGTATTTAGGACAGATAAGAAATGAATAAAATGGCCAGATGCAAGATAAAAATCACTAAGTCAACAATTTTCCTAAATAGCAGCAGTAATTCATTTGAAAATAAAGTGGAAAAAATATTCCTACCAAAATAGTGTATGCGCACGCACGCGAACAAGAAGTTCGAACAGAGCATATTGGGATAAATAAACACGAAAAGCCAAAAGCCACTTCCATAAACCCCTTCTGACTCCGACTCATCTTTTTCCAGCAGAGCAGCTGGTCCGTTCAAACCACTGACTGGTTAGCAGCTGAACACTTTAACCACTGCATCACCAGGGCTCCTCCTGCTCACTGAGGCCTTGGTACTCCGAGAAACGTAGATTGCTCACAGATGGGAAGGTTCTATACTAGAAGATACAATTATATTCCCTCAAATTAGTGCATAAATTTCAAGAAACTCTAATCCTAAATATTATAAGGGATATTTATAGATTTATGTTAAATCTTTCAGTTAGCTATCCACGTCATGTTTATAAATGTTAGGGAAAGTAACTGTATGTGTTCCTAATCCCCCAATTCTACAGGGAATCTCAGCAGATGCCTTAATGGGATGGACCAGACAGATAACTTCACCAGCCTTTGCTTGCTTTGATGTTGACTGCCAGAGAGAATAGCGTGTGTCCTTGGCAGTGTGCCCAGCGGGCGTGTGAGGACAGGGGTGGCAGTGAGAAAAAGGGAAACTGAGTTACTAGGACTGACTGGGTTGTTCTCTGACCGTGGGCAAGTCTTCTTCCGTTTCTGCTCATCATTTTCTCTTGCCTGTGACTGGAATTAGACATCTCTAACATACTGTTTCAGTACTGTAGGAAGGCAGGGACATGGTAATACAGAGTCATGGAAAAAGAACTTACCTATGGATTTTTGTTTACTTCCTGGCCCAGAAGTAGATGGCAGTTATTAATACATATAGCAATGGATAGTGATACTGGAGGTGTATATTTTGAACTATCAACTTTTCCTAGGGTTATGCTTAAGAAAATGCTACATAATTTTAATATTACTTTTTTATTGTGAGACCCAAAGGGCCAGGTGGTAATAGCAAGTCTAGATTCCTATAATTATGTGAGTTTAAATAGTCTAAAGTAGGAAAGGCAGAGATGCTCACTGTCATGTGTTTATTATGAGATGGAAAAATATGAAACCCTAGTTTAGTATGGACAGGTTAGATCACAGAATTCTTAGAAGTATAAACAGAAATACAATATAAAATTAATTTACTTTTCAGCAAACAAACAGCCACTTTGTAAACCATCTGTAACTTAATCCAGGCCAAATACATTATCAGCCTTACTTTCAAAAAGAATAAATCACTCAGTAGGGTAGGCTTACACTCCCTCCAGACAGAACCTTAAAAAAATCATTTCAAAGAGACATACATTCTACCTTGAAAGTTGGAAAGAAAGTAAAAAGATGACAGTATTTAAATGTTTTGCACGAGAGGGCATGCCTTGGGTAGGCGTCCTGTTTTTAGAGACTAAATTGCTAACAATGACAGTGAATACAAAGGCATCATTAAATCATGTCATAAATTACTCACATTGCAAAAGCAAGAGCAGAACAAATCTGCAACATTGCAGTACAAGGCAGCCAGGCCAACTTGCTAAACTGAGAATTGATAGGAATTACTAAAGTTTTGGTTACCTCTTCTCCCCGTTCCAAGTCTTCTTTCTCAGATTGTTTATTCCTCTTTAAACTTCTAGGCTTTATCCACATACCCTAGCAATGCCGTCCAACAAACTGTCCTCAACTCTCCCTTGTGTTGAACTGGGAACTTCCACTGAGAAATCCCCTGGCTTGAGGACTTCCTTATTTGTAGATATCAACAGCCAATAGCGGCAGATTATTGAAATGAAGCAAAGGCTACCAGAAAATATTCTGTCAACCACCCGTGACTGTGGCCCTGACTTCCTTTTGAAGTTGAGGTACTTTACTTGACAAGTTGGGAGATTTCAGCAAAAATCCAAAAATTGTAGATACAAAATATATTTTGGGATTAAGGACACTTTCATACACATTAAAAAAAGAGTATTTATTTGAAAAATGGACTTCACCTTTAACAAGTCGGTCCTCTCCCACCTCAGTTTATTTAATCTCTTTTATATAGATGGACTAAAGAACACCCTACATAAATCTTTCCTCATTACCATAATAAAGACAGCCCTTCCTCAAGTGGCCTAGGAACCACCGAGGACACAAATCTATACATAACAGCCATGGACATCACAAGGCAAAGGCTGGTGATAATAAGATTTATATTGGATTTCAGAGCTTGAGTTCAAGTACTTGGAAGGGTCAATCAAGGAAATCTTAGGTATCATCAGCTTCAAGTCCTTGAGACCACCTTTCTGCTTTGAAGAACTAAGGTTTACATGAAAGAATATACTGGGGTCTTTATAAGGACATGAATTTCTCCCTAGTGACTTGGAATAAAACTTCAACTTTTATATGCAAATGGAAGTCAGCATGTGCACCACAAACATTTTTCTTTGTTATAACATTTTAGGCTTGGAAATATTCTAAGACATCATCTGTTCCATTTCCTTATTTTGTTACGGATGTGGAAACGGGAGAGGGCAAATGCTCAATGTCACAAGCAAAGTTAGAAGCAGCAATCACTTTACACTTGGGATCTCTGGAAACCAAGTGCATTTCTGTAACCACCGTGCTACTACTCTCCCTGTGTATCAATTTATTGCATGGGATGGGGAGACAATAACACGTGATCTTTCTCCTTGTTTATCCCCTGCATTTTATAGAGGAGTCTAAAGTCTTACTTGAAATTCCATGATTAATAAAAGGGCTAGAACTTCGGGTTCTTAGCATAGTTTCTTTTCTACTTTAAACATCCTCCAATTTTCAGTTAGGTTGAATAAAACCTGAGTTTTGCTACTTACGATGAAATTATTCTGTACAAAGGAAATAAATTCGATAAAAATCTCAAATGCTAAATTATCTCGTGATTAAAAATCACTCCATATAGTGAAGTATTAATTTCCTCCAGTGCCATGTGTTTTATAACTATCTGATTGATGAAATATCAAATATTAAACTTTCTTGCATGCAATGGAAAAATAGAGCCTGTCTAATAGTGTGAATATAGTAAAACATACCAAAGAAAAAAAAAATAAGACAGCCTCTGCTAGAAAGAACATTTTCCTTTCAAGAATTTGTGTTTTTTGAATTAGCAGGGTTTTAAAAACAGCTTTAAAAAAAAAAAAAGCAGTGTTCATGTCTTGACTGGGAAATACCCGTTCACTTGTCTCTCCATCCTGTGCCTGCTCCCTCCTCTATTTCCTTTGGCACGTGAGCTTGGCTCACACTCAAGTGCAGGCAGAACTAGCTTCTCCTGAGTGCGTAGGCCTGGTGAGGTGGAGCACTGCTCAATGGTAGTGTCACTAAATATCACAGTGTGGGGGTGTGGACTGCTCCGGGTGACAGTCACAGGAGGTGACAACCAAAATGACTATGTAGCAGAACACCAATCTATATTTGTGAGATGAAAATATCCTTGTAGGTTATTTATAACAACAGAAACATTTTTCACAAGTCTAGCTTACCTGTGTCATGATTCCTTCAGGCCTAAAACACCACGTTACTATACCTTTTGAACATTCACATGTGCTCCGGTTCGAGCCAGCACTATTACCCAATTACAACGACCTTTCCAGTGATGTGGTTTCATTTGTGCACACTGCGACCACGGCTCTTGTTTTCCTAACTGTGAGAGCTCTTTCATAGTCACGCATTTGGTGACATTTTCTGGTGTTTTAGTTATAATATTTCAGTATGTAATATGGATGAACCTACATTAGGGACCTCTTTTTAGAGTGAAGTAGTAACTGAAGTGAAAAAAAAGGGAAGAAATAGTTAAAATCATCTACTCAGTTGCTAGAATGCTGTAGAAACATTTCTACAAGATGGTTTCGTTAATATTCTTGTAATCTAAGAAGCATCACATTTAAGCAATTTAAAACCATTTTACCATGCATTATTCTACACTGATAGTAAACTGAATACACACAATAACTATTGATAATATAATTCTGTCATGCCCGACTAGAGAAACTGACAGTTTAAACCAAGGGAAATAGGTTGCTTGATTCGTGTTTAGAAAGAGAACAAAAATCTTCTGTTGATATAATTTCAGTATCTGAATTTTTTCCTTTAAAAGCATTCTCTTACAAATATACATCTCATTTAAAAGAAAAGTTCAGGGCTTAAGTTTGAATTCTGGTTTAAAAATAGTGACACATTAAAATTTATATGTGTGGAACTAACCTACCCAATATATTTACATTGTCTTTTTTTTAAATGACTAGCATATATTTTAAAAACCCTGCAGTGTTTTTCTTTCATGCAACAGCGCTGTTGTTGTTGTTATTGTTGTGAAGTGCCATTATGCCGGTCCTGACTCACAGTCACGCTATGCACAACCAAATGAAACACTCCCCAGTCTGGTGCCCTTCTCAAGACGAAGTCCATTGTTCAGCCACATGGAGAGCGGTGCAGCAGAGACCAAGAGGATACTAGTAAAGTAAAGCAAAAGAGGCAGGGATTGACTTACTCCCAAACACTTGCTCGATTCGTGCTTCATTCACTATGCGGAGGCTTCAAAAAGTTCATGATTGATAGCCAGGGTTCATCGAAACACACTGCTTGTTCATCTCTAAAGGACGAAGCTGATTCCTTCGATGTGTTTACAGACGAACAAAGAGTGGAAATGGCAACATTTGAGGCAGAAGGGACTGTTGAAAGTGATTCTAGCCACGATACGGCAAAGGAGATGAGTGACATTAAGGAGAAAGACTTGCAAATTTTGCGTGTTCCCTTTCTGAGAAATACCAGGTCCAGATAATTTCTGGTTGACATCATCAAAAGGGGAAGTGCTCCTTTCCAGAAGAAAGACGCGCCTTTCAGTGCTGCAGCAGGGCAAGATGCAAAAGCCAATCGAGACGTGAGGCAGGCTTCAAAGGAGTTGTATGAGGTGATGCCGCAGGTGGGAACATTCTGTGGTCTGGATGATTTACTCACTCCTCAGCAAGCATTTATGCTGTTTTTGCTGCCAACTGTTCGCTGGTAGTGCTACAGATATGACATCCACATTTGCGACTGGGTTTCAGAAGAGATGGAGACGGAGCCCTCCAATACGCAACAATGAAACATTCGAAGAGCATCTACAGCGCAACGAAGAGGAGGAAACACTGGCAGCAGGACTGGGACCGCACGGGCCCACTGACACCGAAACCACTGCTTTGATGAGAGCGGAGAAGAAAAAGTAGAGAGGCATCTTGCCCAGATTGCTTGCCAAGAGGGATGTGGCATTCCATGGCCATAAGGAAGATGGGTCCGCCTTGAAAAGGGCAATTATCTTGAGATGGGTGAGTTGCTTTCCAAATACGGCCTACAGCTCAAAGAGCATCTCATGAGATTAAAGCAGAGCACATGTAACTGTAAAGTTATCAGTCCCTTCTCTTGCACCCAACCTTCAGAAAGTATGTATAATGCCCTGGGCAACTGATATGAAGGAGGACCTTGTCATGATCATAGAGTCTGTGGAGTGTTTGGGGACCATGCTAGACAGCATAGCCGGTAGATCACATACTGGCCAGCTGTCTGAAGTGATCAACTACGTCAAAATCAGTATTAGGAATCTTTAAGTGAAAGTCTTTCTAAGGTTTTTAAAGGAAATAAGTCTCAGCTCTGACATTCTTAGAAACTGGAAAGTGGGAGGTTACAATATTGCTGCTGTGGTGGCTGAAATCCATGGACGTGTCCAAGCCATTCTCTCTCTCTCTTCCTGTTGGCTGAAAGTTTACAGAACATATTCATTTGTATAGGCCAAGGGAAAATGATATTTTTGATGTATTTAAGGATCATTTTCATTTTCCTTTCTATTAAATACTTTTATTGGGGGCTCTTACATCTCTTATCACAATCCATACATTCATCTAGTGTGTCAAGCACATTTGCACATATGCTGCCATCATCATTTTCAAAGCATTCTCTTCCACTTGAGCCCCTGATATCAGCTCCCCATTTCTTCCCCCTCCCTTCCCCACTTACCCTCCCTCACAAATCCTTGATAAGTTATAGATTATTATTATTGGCATATAATTCACATACGATTCAATGGTTCAACCACATCAAGACAAGTTGTGCAATCATGAGGACAATTCACGTTTAAAACATTTTCTTCATTCTTGTACTCATGGTTATTGGCTCTCCATCTCCCCCAGCCTCCTCTGCCATACCTCCAAGGAATCATTAATCCAGTTACTGCCTCTACCGAGTTACCTATCTTGGATTTCATATATAGAAAACAATAAGAACAAAAACTAAGAATAACAAAGTAAAACAGATAAAACCTAAATGGAAAAGAAATCAGGAAGTATTAAAAACTAGAATGTAAATGGGTCACAGTGGAGGTCAAATGATAGGGTGTCAAATTTTAACCTAACAGCATCTGTAGCAATTCACTTTCCCAGGCATTCTGTATGATAGCAAGGCTGTTCACACCCCTAGTCCTTGATCAGAGGGGATTCTTTAGGGGCTCAATCCACATGTATTGCACCTTCATTTAAACAACAACAACACGTGAATAAACAAAAACTGAAATGTCTTTAAAATGGGCCAAAATGGAGATCAAATGGTATCTTTTCTAACCTAACTAGTCTGCCATAATTGACTTCACAATGTTCTCTGTCTGATAATCATGCTACTTACATTTCTCAACTATGATCATAGGGGATTCACTGGAGGCTCAATCAATGTGTGGATGCTGAAAATGGATTTTGGGTTTCCGGTGTCGTCTATAACCTTCTGAAAATTAGGTATTTATAATTTAAGCCCTGATGCCATTCCCTTGTTTATATTTGGATTTTATTATTTACATTCAATTCTTCGATCACACAGGCTGGTGTGCTTCTTCCATGTGGACTTAGTTGATACCTCACTTGGATGGCTGCTTGTCTTTTAAGACCCAAGACACTATTTTTTCCTGATAGCCAGGCACCATCTAGTTTCTTCACCACACTTTGCTATAGCACCCATATCTTCAGTGATCTCTTCATGAGGGTGAGCATCAAACAGAGCCATGTTATATGAATTAATTGTTCTTATATCGGGATAGGATGAAAAACAAGCTCAAATCCACGAATGTTCATCCATACACAAGGGGGTATGCACCCCCCCAAAAAAAAACCCAACAACAACAGGAAATGTTCCACTAGTTGGAGCTTTCGTAGTACACATTTATCCTGCTAGGGGAGCATCGAGCAACTTGCTCTGAACTAGTACTTCCAGTGGCATCACCTAGGAAGGTTCTCTCTGGTCACAGTGAATTTTTTCTTGAACCTTGTCTTTTGTGGTGGCCAATTTAAGAGAACAGTATGAGGCTATGAAATTTCATTTCCTGCTCAGGAAAAATACCATAGAAACTGTTGTGATGTTGAACACAGGTTAAAAGGACAGTGCTGTGGGAAAAACTCAAGCATATGTGTTGTTTTCTTTTTTCAAAGAAGGTGAAATGTTGACTGATGACAAACCTCATTCTGGACATCCTTCAACTTCCCAAAAATGTCAACCAAATTCATGCACTTGTGCTCAAAGACTGATCACAGATCATTGAAGAGATGGGGAAGTTATCTGGATTATCTTGGAGTTTGGTTCAGCGAATTTTAATGTAAGATTTGGGAAAGAGAAGGGTCGCTGTGAAATTTGTGCAAAAAAAGCATCCACTGGAAACATGCTGTGCTTTGATAGAACAGCTCTGAAGTGACCCAAACTCGTTCCCCAGCATCATCGCTGGTGAGAAGACATGGTGCTATTCTTACTTGTTTATTCTTCTTGTGTTTGATGTGAGGGGTATAGTGCATTTGGGGCTCATTCCACCAGGTCCGACTATTAATTAAGCTTTCTATTTAGAGGTTCTGAAAAAACTGCATAACAGTGTGTGGGGGGAAAAGGCCCAGTTTGTGGCAGATAGGAGACTGATTTTGCCACCGTGACAATGCACCTCCTCACACAGCCTTCTCAGCGTGCCAATTTTGGGCAAATATATTGCATACCTCTCTTGCACCACGCACCTTACTCACTCGACCTCACTCCATGTGACTTCGTTTCTGTGAATGCAGAGAGACATGAAAGCACAGCAATCTGACAACATAGAAGAGGTGAAGGAAAAAACGAGGGAGGTGCTGTCAGCTATCTAAATAGATGAGTTTGAACAATGTTTCCAAGAATGGAATCGCAGATTTGACAAATTTACTCAATGTAATGGAGAGTACTTTGAAGGTAATAAAATTGTTTTCTAAAAAAATTTAAATACATAGCTTTGAAAAAAAATCCTATTTTTGGGGGTGCCTTCTTGTATGTCTCTGGTTCACCTTAGAAACATCATTGTCATTTTATGTTAGACAACATTATCAATCATCCCCTGTGGCATCACTTCCACTGCCATTGAATCAATGCTGACTCATAGCAGCCCCATAAGGCAGGGCAAGCTTGCTCTTGTGAGTCTCCAAGTTTGCAAATCTTCACAGGAGTAGAAAGCCTCATCCTTCCCCGGAAGAACTGGCTGGTGGTTTTAAACTGCTGACTTTGCAGTCGCTACATATGGATGGTGTCACTCATTTAGTCAATAGTGTAGAATTTCAAACACTGTTGAGGAAAGGAATTTATAGAAGTATAGGCCCGCTATGAACCCCTGGACACTATTTACACAGACAACAGGGGTTGGTGATATGGCAAATCTTCCAATAATATGCATTGATAGCATCCAATCAAGATGCATTAGTGATTGGAATGCAAAAGTTGGAAGCAAAGAATTCTCAGCCGTTAGGAAATATGGCTTTGAGGATGAAAACAATGCCTGCGATCACATGTGTGGTAGTTAGATACTTTTATGTCAGCTTGAAGATGTATAAAAGTGTAGGGGAAATGCTTGACACCATGGATGTATACATGGATTGTGACAAGAGTTGTAGGAGCCCCCAATAAAATGATTGAAAAAAAGAAAAGTGTAGGGATAGAATCCAACTTGTCAATCAGGTCACAGTCTGATGAGAAGGGTGTGGCCTGCTCATAAGGAGGAATCTGGCAACTGCTTTCTTTCTGAGACGGCCTTCTTTTTTTAAAAAAAAAAAATCATTTTATTGGCGGCTCATGCAACTCTTATCACAATCCATACATACATTCATTGTGTCAAGCACATTTGTACATTTATTACCTTCATCATTCTCAAAACATTTGCTTTCTACTTGAGCCCTTGGTATCAGCTCCTCATTTTTCCCCTCCTCCATGAACCCTTGGTAACTTATAAATTATTATTTTGTCATATCTTAAACCATCCGACCTCTCCCTTCACCCACTTGTGTGTTGTCCATCCCCTAGGGAGGAGGGATGTGGATCCTTGGGATTGGTTCCTCCTTTCTACCCCACCTTCCCTCCACCCTCCTGGTCACCACTCTCACCACTGGTCCTGAAGAGTTCATCTGTCCTAGATTCCCTGTATTTCCTGTTCCTATCTGTACCAGTGTACATCCTCTGGTCTAGCCCGTATGGTAGAATTGGGATCATGATAGTGGGGGGAAGGAAGCATTTAAGAACTAGAGGAAAGTTGTATGTATGTTTCATCATTCCTCTACTGCACCCTGACTGGCTTGTCTCCTCCCCGCAACCCATCTGTAAGGGGATGTCCAGTTGCCTACAGATGGGCTTTGGGTCCCCAATATGCACTTCCACTCATTCACAATGGTATGATTTTTTTTTGTTCTTTGATGTCTGATACCTTATCACCTCATGATCACACAGACTGGTGTGCTTCTTCCATGTGGGCTTTGTGCTTCTGAGCTAGATGGCTGCTTGCTTACCTTCAAGCCTTTTAGACCCCAGACACTATATCTTTTGATAGCCGGGCGCCATCAGCTTTTTTCACCACGTTTGCTTATGCCCCGCTTTGTCTGTGAGATTGTGTTGGGAAAGTGAGCATTATGGAATACCAGTTTAACAGAAAAAAGTGTTCTTGTATTGAGGGAGTACTTGAGTGGAGGCCCAATGTCCATCTGCTACCTTAATACTAAACTTATAATTATATGCACATAGATCTATTTCTTCATCGTCATATATAAATATATTTACATATATACATGCCTGTGCTTAGACTTCTATAAATGCCCTTTGCCTCTTAGTTATTTCCTCTATTTCCTTTTAGTTTTCTTCTTGTCCCACTATCATGCTCAGCCTGCATTTGGGTTTCAGTAATTCCTCTTGGTTACATTGCCCTTAGTCAAGCCCTACCTGGTCTCTTATACTCTCCTTGTCACTGATTTTTGATCACTTGTTGTTACCTTGTCCCTGGATTTGTTAACACCACTTCCTTTCCTCCCCCTCCCCCTCTTCCATGTCCCCCCAGAACCACCTCCAGATTGTTTATCCAGCCTATCTTATCTAGATAGACTTGCAGAGATAACATTATGCACAGAAATAAGGCAGGGCAAAACAAAACAACAAAAGAAAAGAAAACAACAACAAACCAATGACAAAAAATAGAAGAGCCTGTAAATAGTTCAAGGTCTGTTTGTTCACCTTTAGCAGTGCTTTCCAGTTGAGTCTGATGGAGTGCCACGCCCTGGCCCCAAAGTCTGTTTTTGGTACCCCCTCAGGACTTCCTTGCTCTGCTCCCCTTGCTATTCTGTTGCATGCCCTTAGTGTTTTGCCTCTGTGTGGTGGGGTCAGATCAGGTGCAATTCCCTCACTGTGTCTCCAGTGTTGTCCCCTGTAGGGATATGGGTCAGTGAGGGATGTTGTATCTCTTAGTGGGGCCAACCATATGGTCCTCTCTGCATTGGCTGCTCTGAGCAGGGATATCGTCCTCAAGGCTTGGCACGCCAGGATGTTCTCCACTCTCTCTTCATTTGCTCCCGTGTGCTCTGATCAGACATGTCCCTCTCCCTGAGCTGTAGCTTCGGTGCGGTCCTCTGAAGTAAATTCTTCTGTGGGGAGGGGCGCCTGTGCCTTCTTACCTGCTGGTATTCCGCATTGACCCTTAAGCTTCTGAAGCCTCCTCATGTTTACACTGACTTGGATCCACACAACTCTGCACCCACGGCCTGTGATCTTCCTGAATTCTGCATCATTGCATGTTTCTGTGAATCTGAGGGGGGATTTGTGGATTAGTACCAGACAATGAACTTGAGTTTTACTGGGCTGGGATGCTTTCTTGATATAAATCCCTTCCTTAAACATATGAATGTCACTGGTCAATCCAGACTAAAAAAACATGATAGGATTTTGTGAGGTCAATGACATGTTCATGGCAAACACCTTTTTACAACAACATAAATAGTGACTTTGTACATGGGCCTCACCATATGGTACATTACAGGAATCAAATAAACTACATCTGTGGAAAGAGATGATGGAATAGCTTAATATCATTAATCAGAACATGTCCAGGGGTTGACTATAGAACAGACCAACATTGCTCATATGCTAGTTCAAATTGAAGCTAAAGAAAATGAAAACATGTCCACAAGATCCACAATATGACCTTGAATATATGCCCCTGAATTTAGAAGTCATCTCAAGGATAGATTCGACACATTGGATATTATTCAATAGATGCCAGATGAGTTGTGGGTTGACATCATATATGAAGAAACCAAAAGGCTATTAAAAAGACAGGAAAGATAGAAAATGCTTTAAGATAGATGTGGTGGTGGTTGTACATTTTCCCTTGATAGGACTGAAAGATTGAACTATTCAGTTGTATGATATGTAAATTATGTGCTAATAAAACTTTTGGGGGGGAGTGGAAAGAAAGAGAAGATCAAAGTGATGTCATGTCAGAAGAGATTCTGAAACTTGCTGTTGAAGGTGGGGTAGCTGCAGTGAAGGAAGCAATGACATTAGAGGAAGGGATAGAAGATCGCAAAGAGTGACTTGAGGAGAAAAAGTAAAGTATTATAATGAAGAGTGAAAGACCTAGAGTTAGTAACCAAAAAGGAAGACCACATTGGGCAGGTCTCAAGCTGAAAGAACACAAGAAAAAACTGAAGCTTTGAGTTGCAATATTGGTAGATTCTGTGGGCAAATTATTAAACGACACATACCCACAGAAAAACCAAACTCATTGCCAGTGAGTCCGTGCTGACTCAGAGTGACCCTGCAGGGCAGGCTAAAACTGCCATTGTGGGTTTCTAAGACTGTGACTATTTTCAAGTCTAGAAAGCTTTATGTTTCCCCTTAGAGAGGCTAGTGCTTTCAAACTGCTGACCTTACAGTCAATAGCTCAATGCATAACCACTACACCCCCAGTGCTCCTCGGGAGGAGCCAGTTCCTGGAGAAACATGTCATGTTTTGTAAAAGGGGTTAGGGGGAAGCCTCAGGAGCAGGCATTGACCCAGTGACTGCATCAAGCATGATGGAGCAGGTCTGGCAATATTTCATTGAGTCACTGTGACAGAGCTAACTGGTCACCGCCTCATGTGTATCACGTAATAGTAAATTTTAATGTTAAATGAATATAGTAATTTAAATGTAATTCTTAGATCAACCTATCACCCCCTCCCAGGGAGACAAATAACAGAAAAGTGGGTGAGGGGTGCCGGAGGACGATGTCAGATATGGAAACAATAATCTATAACTTATCAAGAGTTCATGAGGGAGGGAGGGCAGGGGAGGGAAAGGGAAGAAATGGGAAGCTGATATCAGGGGCTTATGTGCAAATGTGCTTGATACACTGGATAGATTTTGATAAGAGATATAAGAGCCCCCAATAAAAGTAAGGGGAAAAATGCAAAAACTGCTGTATTAAACAGCCTATAAAGGAAAAATATAATTCTTAGATATTTTTACTTTGAGTTCTATTGTTTTGTTGCTGATTTTTCTCTACAGGCACATGGAACTATAAAACCGTAACTATAAAGGGGCTTCAAAATGTTTATGGAAGAATTCCATAGCTTTACATTTCATTTTTCATGGACCTTTAAATGTCATCCTCTACATTTAGGTTATAATGGATGAGATCATAAATTAAAGGTGCAATTTTAATTTTGGTAATTGTTTGGCACTACTATTGAAAGAAAACAATCATGTTACTTGCTATTTTTATTCTGGAGCCTTGGTAGCATAGTGGTTACACACTGGGCTGTGATTTGTAAGGTCAGCGGTTCGGAACCACCAGCCGCTGCAAGGGAAAACATACGGGTTTTTCTTCTTCCATAAAGTTTGAGACTCAAACTAGCAGGGGTCAGTTTTATCCTGTCCTCTTTGGTTGTTGTGAGTCCTCCTTGACTCAATGGTAGTGAAGGTTTGTTGTTGGGGTTTTTTTTTTGGAGGGGAGGGTTGTTGTTTTGAGATTCTTGTTTTAACATTCTCTCAGTTTGCTCTCAGGGCGGGCAGGTTGAGAAGGTATAATTGAGGAGAGCAAATGGATCGGAGGAGAAAGGAAAGTGCAGAAGGGGGGCCTTAGGTGAAAAGTGCTTCTGTTGCTGTGCAGTTGGTTCCGACTGGGGGGCGACCTTCAAGTGCGGAGCTGAACTGCTCTGTAGGGTTTCCCAGGCCATGGCCTTTGGGAGCCCGTTGGCAGATCTGTCTTGTGGGGACCTCTGAGGACTCAGCCGGAGAGCCTGCATTAAACTTGTGGCAGCTTCGCAAATGCAAAATAAGGAAAACAGAGCAGCCCTGGAGCCGATTCAATGCTGCTAGTTTCTGCAGATTTACTTATCTTTAATTTCCCCCCTTTTTAATCTTATATGCATCGTTCTGTAAGCCACATAAACAAATCCATGATATTTTCTGCAAAGTACAAGCTGAACTCTCTCAGTCTCCATAACCGTTTCTATAAATTGACAGAATTTCATCAGGGGATGGAGGCACCTGGCCATAGAAAGATCTGTTTCAGGTATTATACAATCTGCTTGTTCTTTTTGCGGCCAAGGTGGCAATACATTTAGTTTGTTGCTGTTGATTTTGATCTATATACTAGAATTTCTTCCAAGTAAGGTTAATCGGGACCATGAACCAAATGAATGAGTCTTACAGGCATTTTCTTTTTAAACTGAGAAACCCAGAAGGTGGTTTAAATATTAGAGTAAAGAAAATAGAAATTGCTTATCTCAACTTACAGTTGAGACAGAATTTATAAGTGTTCGTGAAAAAAAGTTGCATAATCTGCAATATATTTCTTTTAGGTTTGTAAATTCATGAAGTTGAAATTGCTGTGAGATACCCAAGGTCATTAATAATTGTCTATGTGAGCACACAGTACAGTAATCCAGTAACGACGCTGTTTCTAATATTCTGGAATTAACAGCTCAGAGATGCAACTCTATAAATGAGGAGATAAAAAATGTGTTAGCCCATTTGTAACCTCTAAGATACAATGTCAGTAAGGGAGAGACAGAGAAGATATTATTCACAAAGTCTGAGTTTTTCTATAAGTTTAATAAAATAATGCAGACTCTCAATATGCTCTGACCTTTGGACACTGTTGAGTTTCACTCCAAGGGAATGTTGGGAGGATTAACTAGCGGCGAAGATTGAAGAGACATTTTAAGGTTCCTGATGCGTTATTTATTCTTGGACTCACCAGCTAAGTTCTCTTTTAATTTAATCATAGTTAGAGGGATGCCAGAGACATGATAAATAATTCAATGAATAAGAATTCCAAGTAAAATTATAAGCTATTATTTGAAGGAGAATGATTGAAATCATGCTAGCCATGTAGGAGTAAAAAGTACTATTCTTTATAAAACTTGGTCAAACTCTTTTACTTTAAAGGGGAGGGAACTGAGATACCAAGAGATGAATTAGTTTTCTTGATATTGGACAATCTCCCCTGGCATCAGCGATGCTGTTTCCAAAGCTCTTGATCATTTCCACCTTTCTAAACTGAGGCCACTGTAAAGGTTTGGAAGCTGAGTAGGGTGTGGTTGGAAAATTATAAAAAGTACTCCACTGGCTTTTTGCGTGCCTGTGGGTTTCAAATGTCAAAACATTGAATGTTGAAGGGGAAAAAAACCCGTCGAGGAATGATCCTTTCCATCTTCTTCATTCATTTATTATTGCTCCATTTTAAAATGTGCTGATCATCTCTAGTAAGAAGGAATCACAGAACAAGGTCAATGGCATTTTCTGTAGCATATAAATGGATTGAAAAAGCCGCTTCTTTGATGAAAGGTATCTAGCCGGAGCGTTAAGTGTACAGATCCTAGAGATCTATTGACTGGGTTCTAAATTCTGGACCCACTCTTCACTAGCTCCCTGCATACATTGTACTGTAGTTTTGAGGACTGGATGGTTGTAACGAGTTTAGCACAGTGCCTGGCACATGATGCCAAGAGTTTTCCTGTTCTGTTTTGATGATTCCTTTTACATACATCTTCACTCATTCTGTAAAACAACAATGTAAATTCATACAAGAATAGCAGGAAAGAATAGACTGAGAGAATTTAAATGATTTAAGCCAGATCTTTATTGTTTGCCTATGCAACACCTACATGCCCTTTTCATCTTCCAGATCCAGGAGCAGGTTAAACTAGTCTGTCCAACATATTTCCTTGTCTTTTGCGATCATCTCAGGGGTATCTGACCCGTCAGTCTCATCTGGGTGGATTCCTGGACTCTTGCTTGGACTGCAGTTTTCCTTGCCGCTGAAAGGAACCAGCAAAGCAGAGCCCTCATCATGGGTGGTAGTCAGTCTAACTCTTAAAAAAAAAAAAAAAAGAAAGAAAGAAAAAACAATTCTTCCTCGAGTAAGGTAACAACATAAGATAACCTCAAGTGACACATCTTTTATGACATTGATGAGCTACTTGATTAACCAACTTTGAAGCTTCCTCTACCTTTTGACTTTCTCATTGTGAAATCCAAGCCATTCCTTTTTGGGTTCAAGTTATTTGGAGTTGAAATTTCTGTTACTAGCCACTGAAATCTTCCTGCTATAATAATAGAGTCCAAGGGAGTCATAAACAATAAGATTGACCATGACAAATGGCCTTTATGGAAAAGTTCTCCTGGCAAGCACTGCCCTTGCTACTGATGGTTCCAGTCAAGTGGATTCCAACTCATGGCAGCCTTGCTTGGGCAGAGGAGCTCAGCTCCAGAGGGATCAAGGCTATGGCCCACTGACTCATTTGATCCACCCGGAGACTCCACCACAGCCCTATGTATTGCTCCTTATAGCAACCCCGTTTGTGGTGGAGTAGAATTTCTTTTTTCCCCAATATTTTTTTGGAATTTGTTAACATGGCTCTTCTACCCAAGTCTCTGTCGTTCCCAATGAGTGGGTGGGACTATGCATGTAGTGTGTAACATGAATAGAAGGGATTGGTGAGTTTGAGTCCTCACCCCGTATGAGGATTTCTTTGCAGCAGAAGAGAGAGGAAGCCCAGGACCATTGGAAAAGTCTGCTCCCGGTCTGTGAAGTGGCAGATGTCGAGACCAGAGGCAACAGAGACTGTGTTATGGAGACTATGAGACAGAGAAAGAGGCGCAGCACTGCAGCTGTGGGGCTGTGCGACCGAGTGACAGGCAGGCTTCCTGGTCCATGGAGGTAGAGGCCAAGAAATAATGTAGCTGAGAGGCTCAGGATTAGAGAGAGACTTGATTGTTGGCTAAGGAGATAGGTTAATGACTGTATCTTTATTTTTCACTGATCCTCATTTGTGGTAACTTATTAACTTTCCTAATTATCCCCATAATCATGAGTATTGTCTATGAGTTTCGTGTGGCCATTGCAATTCATTTTCAAACCCAGCATAGAAAGAAGTAGGCGTGCTTGGTGTCAGAGTAGGTCAAGAAGGATGGAGTGAGGAGGTGTGTCTCACCCCTGTTTCTTGGCACTAGGGAAGACTGAGGAGGTCAGATATAATCCTCCATGCCGTTTACTGCATCATTCGAGATCCTAGCTCCCGAGTACGTGGAGATAGGTATGATGATTCTCATTTCTTACTGCTCAAGATGTGGGACTTTGAATACCATGTGCAAAGTATCATACACCTGTTTTCTTCTTATTTGTTGTCTGTTTTGTGCAGCCTGTCAGTTTAATTTTTCCAAACAATACAAGAGATATTAATTTGAGTATAAAACCTCAGTTTTGGGTTTCTTTTTATCCTCCGCGCGAGGAGGTACGCACATTCCCAGTCTTGGTCGTGCTCTGCGCACCCCTTCAGTTTTCGTGGCCCCCTCACGATGGCAGGCATCCTATTTTAGGATATTTTCAATGTGAAAGAAAGGCAAGAAGTTCGACCGAGTGTCTCGACTCCATTGTGAGAGTGAATTGTTCAAAATGGACCTCACCTTGGATGTAAATATTCAGATTTGTCCCGTGGACCTGCGTGACAAGTTCCGCTTGGTCATAGCCAGCACCTTATACGAAGATGGCTCGCTGGATGATGGCGAATACAACCCCACCGACGACTGACCTTCCAGGGCAGACCAGTTTGAGTATGTAATGAACGGGAAAGTGTATAGGCTCGAAGGAGATGAGACGTCGACGGAAGCTGCCACACGCCTCTCTGCCTACATCTCCTACGGGGGTGCTGCTCATGAGGTTGCAAGGTGATGCCAACAACCTGCATGGATTCGAGGTGGATTCCAGAGTTTACCTGCTGATGAAGACGCTGGCCTTCTGAACCACCTGGGACGCCAGCCTGGCTGTTCAGTCTCTCAGGCCACGGACATTCCTGCCCCAGACTCCCGCCCAGGCAACGTCGTCCAGCCCCAGGAGCAGTTGCTGCTGCCCCTGTTAAGGAGGACCTGGCCCCTGGCCCACCTCGGATGCTCCGTTTAGTGATCTGAACTCAAGGGGAACCGGAAGCCTTTGGAGGACCTAGTGGGAAAGCTTAAAGTGAACTAGCAGATGTTATGGGGGTGATTTGTTAATTAAACTTTACTTTTTCAGAAAAAAAACCCGTCAGTTTATTAAGGCTTTAGTATACTGCCATTGTGTAAATTGTCTTGGTAGGAAGTTAAGTGACCTCTTATTTCAGGCATTGAAACAAATGTTTTGAAGGTTTAGTCATCTGGAATGAAGATCTTTTCCCTTCTTATATCAGTTAAGGTCCAATTGGGAGACAGAAACCACACAGTAATTTGAACAGGGAACGCTTAACATAAAGAGTTATTAACTGTATATGATGAATAACAAGCAAACCAAACTTATAGCTCCCTGCCTCTGAGTTCATTCTGACTTATAGGACATGGTCGAGCTGTCCCTTTGGGTTTCTGAGATTGGAACTTTTTACAGGAGTAGAAAGTCTCGGGTTTTGCCCTTGGCGTGGCAGCTGCTGCAGACCTCACCACCCCAGCAGGGCTCCTCCATGAATAATAAAGGGGTACAGATTATGAAGAAGAATACTTTGGGGCTCAGGAAGGGAATGTAGTAAAGTGCCCTCCTTCCTACGTCTGCGACTCAGACCACATTGGAGAAGGTGAAGCTGTGGCCCACTAAAACTTACCGCAACTGACCCCTTCAATGACAGCTATTTGTAAGGGAAACAAGGACTTATTGAGGAACTTATTGCTCATTGAAGAGGAAAGTGGGCTAAGAACAAAGAGTCTTGAAGCAAAGAAGTAATTATGTTCCTTCCTCAATGTTGTCTAATCTGATTTCACAACAGAAGAGGTAAGAGATAAAAATGTTGCTAGTAACAGGGAAGACAGCAGAAATAGAGCCATTGGACACTTTGTGTATGATTGGCTTTTCTAAGTGAGATCATGAATGACTGAAGGACAGCAGAAGACGGAAGTGCCTTGGCCACACCGTGTAAATGAAGGGATGTAGTGGTTTGTGTCTACCTTGCCACTCGGCCCCAACACACCAATGGTTTGTTAGTCTATATTTCGGCGTGGCTGAATTTCTTGCACAGTCTGTGGGTGAGTAGGATTGGACACCAGAGGAAACTGGGAAGGTGCAATGAGTAAGGGTGGGAGAAAGAAGGATGGCTGCATGGTGTGAACACCCATCAGTGTGCAAGGCTGGGTGTGGATTTCGTGAGGATGAAAGTGAAGCTGTCCAAAATGAACAAATACGAAAAACAGTCTATTTAATTATTTATATTATACTCATTCTGGATCTTAAGCTCTGGAGTCAGTCAGCAGTCGGCGATCATCTTTAGCTATGAAAAACTTTGTGTTGTGAATTGGGTGAGGTTCAGAGAGCAGGTTATCAGTTTGACATCCAATGACTCATACATTTTCTTTCATCACATTAATTACAATACCCTCAAGGTGAGATCAATGAATATTAATACCACGCCCTCCCTATGGTTCCTGTTTCCAGTTCTCGTTCTTTCCTAACCTCTCTTGATCTTAATTTATTAAGTTAATTTTCACTTTGATAAAGGTATGGTTAAAAATATTGCAACCAACCCCAAACACCAGACCTCTGAGTAGGTTCTAAATCAGACCAACCCTCCACACGGTGTTTGAGACCAGGAGTCAGTATCTTCCCAAGCTGAAACCTGCCTCTGCCATGAGTCAGAAGACTTCCTTAAAATTTCCTAGCACTGAGACTCTGAATCAGACAGTTTAATTAAACTATACACAGCTCTTCATTGTTTTAGAATTACATCACGTATTTCGAGAGCAGAAACCATCACGTACATCATTTGTATCTTCACAGCACCTCACAAAGAAAAGGAAAATAAATAAAACAAAACAAACTCACTGCTATGAAGTCAATTCTCACTCATACTGGCCTTATAAGACAGAGTAAAACTGCCCATTTGAATGTCCAAGACTGTAAATCTTTTTAAATTAGTTTTATTGGCATATGTTTCACATATCATACAAGGACTATAAATCTTTAGAGGAGTAGAAATCCTCATCCTTCTGACACATAGCAGCTGGCTGTTTTGAACTGCTGATTTTATGGTTGGCATAACCCACTAGACCACCAGACCTCTCAGAGCAACTCGGAGTTACACTTGTTACACTTGTCTTATAAAGTAACCCAGAGAGATTGGAGACATGACCTTTTCTATTACTACTAAATAAATGGACACAAAGAATGCATTTATATTACTGAAGAAGAATTTCCTATTTGATCTTACAACTAAAGAAAAATTCCCATGGTAAAAAGACTTTTATTCCAAAGAAACAAGAAGTTAAAAGACTTGGAAATTTACTTTTGAATTGAATCTGAAAATTAGTTACTCTTGAGTAACTATAATAATGATAATTCCAGTACAAGGAAGTTTTCTGACAACAGAACTCTCCAGTGTCATCACTTACAGAGAGCTCTGCCTTCATCTGTACTGAACAAACATGCGTACAGCCATGAATGCATTACTCCTTTTGGAATATGTTTTTGTATGGATGAGAAACATGATCTTTTCATAGGAGGAAAACAGTTTATTCTTTTATCCTGTGAAAAGATACAATATGAGGCTACACAACTTCAGCCCTCATGTGATAGATTTAAAAGCAGAGTTCATTCCTTTTGTTAGTAAAATGGTGAAAAATTTAAAAAGAGACTGAGTTTTATTTTTAGCTATTAAGATTATAAAAGTTGGGTGAGGTGCACAGAGCGGGTTATCAGTTTGACATCAGTTTGTCATCTCATTGGTTACAATACCCTCAAGGTGACATCATTTATCCCGTGTCCTCACTGTGCTTCCTGTTTCCTTCTTTCTAACTCTCAATCTCAATTTATTAAGTTAATTTTAAATTTGATAAAGGTATGGTTAAAAAGTGTTGAGAGACTCTGAGATATGCAACCAACTCTAAAAACTCGTCCTTTTAATTGATTCTAACTCATAGCAACCCTCCATAGTGTTTTTGAGATTGTACATTTTAGCCTCATCTTTTTCATTAGTGGCAGTTTGTGGGTTTGAACCATGGATCTTGTGGTTAGCATCCCAGGGCTTAATCATGGCACTACCAGAGGACAATAAGATATGAAGTGTTTAAACCAAAAAGGAGAATAATTAGCATCTATATGCTAATATATTCTAATATATATATATTCCTCCTCTAATAGTTTTTTAGATAACTGTACTCAATATGGGATAAACAGAAAGCAACTCTATTTTCTCATCATTGCCTTTCATCTTTGCTATATTCTCCCTTATCCTTGGAGGAAACCTAGGTAAATTCCAAAGAGTTTTTATCCTCTTTCAGTTTTTAATGCACACTTTGATGTCAAGTTTTGAAAAGTCTGTTGTTATTGATAAGTGCCACCGAGTCAGCTCTGACTCATAGCAACCTGTTTAACACAGTGAAACTCTGCCCGGTCCCGCGCCATCCTCACAATTGTTCCGATGCCGGAGCCCATCGCTGCAGCCACGGTGTCAGTCCATCTCCTCGAGGGGCCTTCCTCTTTTTGACTGGCTCTCTACTTTACAAGCATGATGTCCTTTTCCAGGCACCAATTTCTCCTAAACAACATGCCCAACGTACATGAGACAAAGTCTTACCATCCTTGCTTCTAAGGACCATCTGGCTGTCCTTCTTCCGGGAGAGATGTGTTTGTTCTTCTCGCAGAAGTTTAGGCCTATCTAAACGAAAGCATTACTTTTCCTCCAAGGTTAGTCTCAGGACATGCACTTACGTAAAAAGAGGTGAAATGGGGCATCTCATCTGCTATCTTGCTCTTCTGTTCCCTGGCTTGCTCTCTCACTGGGCTACCACCGAGTGTGCCAGTCTTAGGGGTGCTCTGCTAGGTCTGATAAGGATGCTGGAGTGATCATCTGAACAGAACCTTTTCCACAAACGCTCTCTGTCCTTGTTGTTTTCAAGGTTAGCTCCAGGCCAGTTCTTTGCCTTCACGCTTTCCCAGGTAAGGGCCCTTACTTCACTAGCGTTAAAGAAGACAAGTCAGGCCCTTTGAGAGGTCTTCCTGCAGTTCTCCCCTTCATTTGCCTTTCTAGATGGTATAGATTTGTTTAACTACTGCACCCCAATTCTGCCAAAGAAGGGAAGAGAACACATTACATTCTGAAGTTTCTCTCTGAACAAACCTGTATTATAATCTTGTTAGGATGATTCACCGTTCATATTTCATTTTTGGGGTTGAGTTTCTGAATCATTCTTTTGGGTGAATTCACATTGATGATGTGCCTCTCAATGTTGCTCTATGCTTTGGGGTCTCAGACGAAAATCAGACTCACCAGAAGGGGGAAACGATCTCACTAATACTGTATATACATGTAAAATATTTTACCACGGAGACAATTTTCACACAAAGTTTCGACTCAGGCTATCTCCGTAAAGAGAGCAAGAGGGCTTCTTTGTGGGCTTGTTTTCTCAAAGGATTGCTTCAGTCACCCTGGCCAAACCAGTTTGGTGTGTAGAATTAGCCTGGGAGACTTTCCTCAGTTTTTCAGGGTGGAGCCCCTGGTCAGGCAAGTGGATGGATTGGGAACATGGGAGTTATTTTGTTGGCTAGCGCTGACAGAGGCCTGCTTCAGTGTTCTTGTCAGAAGAACCGTCTGAATCAAGGGGGCTTCCCTGAGTATCACCTTTCTGAGGTCGTCCAGCTTTCTCAGACGCCAATGTGCCTGCATTCCACCCTGCTGTATTCCTACCTGTGCTGCGGGCGCCACATTTCAACAAAGATGATGTGTTCAATCCTGAATTGAAAACCTTGGCCTGATGCTCACCCTTTCCTTACCAGAAAGTGCTGCTGCTTGTGACCTGGATTTGCTAGTCCTTGATGTACCGGGTTGTCTTACTCAACAGGAAGGACCTCCTGCTGCTTACACAGATCCCAGACAGTTTACATCCAGTGTAGATTGAAGAGTTAATATGGCTCTAATCCCAAACCTTTTCTCTGGCTTCATCTTTACTGCCATTGCAGTCAGTTTGTTCTTCAAAGCCAACACAACTTCTTCAAAGTAGAATTAAATCCTGACCCAGACTCAGAGGTGTGCTCATTTCTAGGTCCTTATAAGCTGAGGGTTGCTAATAAAGGGAACTTCTGCAGGGGAGTCTCTGGCATTTTGATGGGAGATTCTGGAAGAACTGAAATTTAAAAAATGCTCCTTTCTGTCCATAACAGATAGAGAAAAGATTACCATAAGCTGGACATGACATCGAATGTCCCATTTTGGACTAGCAGATGGGAGAAGGAAGCTGGGATGAGACAGCACAGGTATGGACTAGCCTCTGGGATTAGTGGGGTGTCTGGTCCACTGAATACGAAGTAAGCATAGGAGTAGCTCAGGAAGCTACTGAGTTTCAAGCCTTGTTAAAAAAAGAATCTTTTTGGTTCATAGGGAGGGAGGAGTGGGGAGGGAGAGGGAAAAATGAGGAGCTGATGCCAGGGACTTACATGGAGAGCAAATGTTTTGAGAAACGATGAGGGTAATGAATGTACAAATGTGCTTTATACAATTAATGTATGTTTGGATTGTGATAAGAGTTGTATGAGCCCCCTAAATGATTAAAAAAAGATAAAATCCTAAAAAAAAAAGATAAAAGAAAGCAAATGTTTTGAGAATGATGAAGACAACAAGTGTACAAATGTGCTTGACACAATGGATGTATGCGTGGATTGTGGCAAGAGTTGTATGAGCCCCTAATAAAATGATTAAAAAAAAAAAGAAAAATCCTTTCATTTCATGGCCAAAGATCCTAGTTCTTTGATGAGAAAAAGTTCTTGTTACTTATATCAGTATTACTCAAATAGCTTATGAGTCATTGTCTATGATAAAACTTTTACCATCTGCAGTTCAGTGAACTATTTCACATGGCTTTTAAAGCTATAGTCTTTATAACTTCCACCAACCAACTTTTGTTGTGGTGGTTGTTTGAAACAAGCTCATGTCCCGGGAGAATTTAAGGCCATTTCAATGTTACCTTTCCTCTTTTATAACCACCGAGACCAGGGTTTAGAGCTGACAGGTAAGGGATCTGGAAGGTTTAAAGGCTTTGACCCTTCTCTCTGTCTCTTTTAAAAATAAGTTTTAAAATCTTAATTTTATTCTTTCCTTTTTATACCTGGAATGTAGTGCACACAAAGAAAAACACTCTATGCATAGGTACACAGCCATAGCATCAAAGCAGTGATAGTAACCAAATAAGCCCCTCCCCCCGCCTGGTGCACGCTGTCTTTCTGCTGCTGCTGCTTGTTTTCCTTTTCCCCCCGCCCTCTCCCCTTTTTGCCCATGGCCCCTCTGCCTCCCCCCATAGTGTTCGTCTTAGTCATTGTCTTCAAAGTCTTCTCCTTCCGTGTGAAAACCACTGTTTCCTTTATAATAATGACATCATGGAATATTTACCTTTTTAGATTGACGAACTTTGCTGAACATGATGTCCTCCAGTTTTGTCCATGTCATGAGGTTTCTTGAGACTTGTCATCACTGTTTAAGAATGTATAATGTTCCATTGTGTGTATCTATCAGAGTTTACTTATCCATTTCTCTACAGACAGGGTTTTTTTTTTTAGTTTCCATTTTTTTGGTATTATAGAGATTGTCATGATAAACATGGCTATGCACATATCTGTTCCTTTTTTCTTCCATTAGGGTATGCACAAAGTAAGGAGATTACAGGATCACCGAGTATTTGTATTCACATTCGTTTGAGGAAGCTCCATGCTGTGTTCCATAGTGGCTGCACTTCTACCAAACAGCTTTTTCCAGTGGGTCTTGGTACCAAGGGAAGGGAAGATCATGATAAGATGGCATGTTTCCTCTGTGAGTGATGGGTAACAGAGGTAAGTGTGATTGCCAGTCTTCTGGGTATACAATGGGTTGTCTCAGAAATGGAAAGGGGAGCAGTAATGGAATGCATCCTTTGGGCCACAAGATCCCACAAAGGCTGGTTTCACAGACATTCCCCTTAATTGTCTGCCTTAGACTAAGGAAAATGTTTCCTTGAGGAAATAATGTTTGTTTTTTCCCCATTCACAATTGGTTGTTTTCTTCCCTGTACTCTCCTCAAACTATTCCCAATAGAGAAGCTAATTCTGGGTATTGGGCAGGCCACAAAGGTGGAAAAGATTGTGTGGCTAAACATGAACTTGGTGTGCTATGGTTGATATATGCCAAGGGCTCATGAGTCAGAGGAGTGGGGACCACTTATTTGTCATTCCAGACCAAGATTTTTAAAAAATAATCATTTTACTGGGGGGCTCTTACAAATCTTATAACAGTCCATCATTCAATTGTATTAAGCACACTTATACATATGTTGCCATCAAAAATTCTAAAACATTTTCTTTCTACTTGAGCCCTTGATATCAGCTCCTCTTTTCCCCCTCCTCCCTTGTGAATCTTTGATCAGTTATATATTGTTATTTTGTGTTTTACACTGTCCGCTGTTTCCCTTCACCTACATTTCTATTATTCGTTCCCCTGGGGAACGGGCTATATATCCAAGTTGGTGGTGGGTTCCCCCTTTTTCCCTCTCCGTTGCTCCCACCCACACCATTCCTCTACCTTCATGATATTTCTATTCCCACTATTGTTCCCGAAGGTTTTATCTGTCCTGAATTCCATGTGTTAAGAGCTCTTATCTGTACCTATGTGTGTACTCCAGTAAGATAGAACTGGGTCATGGCAGTTGGAGTGTAGGAACCATTCGGGAACTAGAGGAATGATGTGTGTTTAGTCAGTTCTACACTGCACACTGGCTGACTCATCCCTTCCTTGTGACCCTTCTGTAGGGGGATGTCCAATTGTCTACAGATGGGCTTTGGGTCTCCACCCTAACCCCCTTCTTTCACATCGATATGATTGTTTGTTTTGGATCTTTTGGTACCTGATACTCGATCCCATTGACACCACCATATTTTTCTATGTGGGCTTATTTGCTTCCCTGCTATATGGCTGCTTGTTTAATGTCAAGCCTTTCAGATCCCAGATGCTATTATCTTTTTATAGCAGGCACCATCAGCTTCATGCACGCATTTGTCTTCAGTGATCATGACGGGAAGGTAAGTGCCGGCAGACCAATGTTCTTATGTGACAGTTAATATATATTACCCCAGATTGTAGTAGCCTATCCATCAGTATAGAATATCCTTTTGTTAATCATCATAAAAAATGTGCCTGTAATTTCAATATAAAAAGTAGATAATAAAAAATGGATTGTGTTTTTCCACACAATCTTTAATAGTAGGTCTACATACTCACCCAAAGACTCAGCATCAAGTACATCAGAAATAGCAAACAAAGAGTGTGCCCCAGAGAAAACAGAGTTTAAAACACCTGGACTCTGTTCTGTATTAGAATTTCAATATGGAAGTATCATTTATGTTCTTGTTACCTAAGTGTAGTTGCCAAATCTGGGAAACCGAAACCCACCTCTGACCTTCTGAATTATAATCTGTAGTTTAACAGGGTCTTTGGATGTTTCTAATGTATATTTATTTTCTCCATGGGAGAAAACCAGGGTCTGGGGGACTAGCAGGAGCCTTGGTGGCATAGTGTTCCATGTTGAACTGCCAACCACAAGGCCAGCAGTTTGAAGTCACCAATTTCTCTGCAGGAGAAAGATGAGGCTTTCTACTCCCGTAAAGAGTTACCATCTTGGAAATCCATAAGGGCAGTTCTATTCTGTCCTATGGCATCACTTTGAGTCAGAATCAACTGGATATCAGCGAGTGAATGAGAGAGATTCTTTTAGATATTTAAGAAGCCTCTGGACTATGTAAGAATCACCTGGGGATTTTATTAATGTGTAGATTTTGTGTTGTGATGAAGTGAAATTACTTGGTATGACTCTTCTAAAATCTTTGTAACTTCCACCAAATTATTGTGTGGGAGCTTGTAAATATGTTGCATAGAACTAGTATGAGGAGAATGGTTAGTTTTGCCATTTTTCTCATTGTAAGTCAGCCCTCTTGGAAGCAGGGATGGAAAACCCCCAGCAACCATCAAGAATCTGGCGGACAATGGAGAGTGGGCAGCAGCACCTTGATTAGCAGGTTCCCTGGCCGACTGAATGAATAAAATTGAGTACCTTTATACAGGAGGCTGACTGCAGAGTGGGGTGCCCTCTGGATTAGTGCTTAACGAGCTTTATAATTTTGGTCTGAGTAGGGCAGAGGCCAAGGTTTAGCTGGAACTTGCTGGCACAGCTCAGAAGCAGCACTACAGAAAAACAATGGTATCCTTGATGTTTCTGATCCTGATTTATAACCTATTAAGATTGGGGTCCAAGTTAACACTTCTAAGCTCTGGCCCCAAGTGGAGGCAGCTGAAGCAGGCTGATAATCAGGTAACCCACAGACTGGTTATGCTAGAATAGGGCTGATTTTAACTACAATGACTTATGACTCTCAGAGAAACAAATCCAGAGAGACTAACTATGTATATTATGAACTTTATATAAAGAGAAAATTGTACATTAACAAAACATCCAGATAAAATTCATAAATCCAATATTAGCCCATATGTCCAGTCTGTAAATTCCTCTTAAGACTCATGCAACACATGCAATGATGCCGAGTGCAGGAAGATCACAGGCCGGTGGGTGGAAAGTCTTGTGGATCCAGTGGTGGTGGAAGCATCTTAGCGCTGCTGTGGGTTTCCACATGTCTCCTCCAGCTCCAAGGCTCTGACTGCCATCAGCATAGCTCCATGTGGCTTGTCAACAGGAATGTCTTTCGGGGAGTGAGTGTGGGTCCTGCCTCCAGTGAGCTATGTATCTCCTTAGTGCCTCCAAATGAGGTCATCAAGCTGTGACCTGATGGACAGGCTAAACTCCACCCCTTCACTCCTAATAGTCTCAAACTGACAACCAATTATGTAACTAACATGCTGGTGGTGACTTAGATTTTTCTGCCCATTGTATAGCCAAAGGAGGTCAGAATGTCTGATATCAGTAAGAGCTCCCAATAAAATGATTTTTTTAAATGCAATAGAACAACAACCAAAATAAAGATGGAAAAATAGAAGTTGAGAGATTTTTCCCAAGGCAGAGCCAGTAAGTGACTGATCTTGAATTTATGAGCACTTAGACTTCCTAGTACCAAGACCCTGTAATAGAGTTTCTCATGTGGTGGTGACACCCCCAACCATAAAATTATTTTCGTTGCTACTTCATAACTGTAATTTTGCTACTGTTATGAATCCAGTGACCCCTGTGAAAGGGTCATTTGACCCCCAAAGGGGTTGGGACCCATAGGTTGAGAATCGTTGACTTAGACCATAGTTTTCTGATTCTACCATTTCTGTAGAATGGATATAAATGAATGCTTACATCGATAACTCCAAAGACCTCAATATTATAATGTCAATAAACACTCAGAAGAGTATTGGCATAGAAATAAAGAAAAGCATAAAAACTACATAGGAATAATCCTTGCCAATATGACACTGATTGCCTCTGAAGAGGAGTTTGGGAGATAATAAAGAGGAAAAGGCTGTCTGGGGTTTGGTCCTCAAGTGAGGTGCTCATTAGAATCACCTGTGCAACGGTTAATATGCGGGCTTCAAACGAATTCATTTTGGTTCAACTTTCTGATGAGAATTCATCTTTCCACCCAGGCAAACTGAATCAGAATGTGCACTTTAACCAGAAATCATCTGAAGATTTTGTTAAAATGTAGACTTTGATTCAATATGTCTGTGGTGGAAAGGCAGCATCTTAGCAAGGGGCTAAACCAAGTGAACCAAATTACAGCCCTGCTTAAAGCCTACCAATTCCCGACCCCACCTGGAGTAATTTTATTAATTACGTGGTAATTAATTGCTATGAGGTAGGTACCAAGCATCAGTATTTTTTAAATTCCCCAGCTAATTTGTATATGCAGTCAGCTTTGCAAACTCTGTGACATTTTCTTTCTTCAAAATAAAGATTTAAAGGGGAAAAAAGTATTTCTCCTCCATTAAAAACAGCTCCACTAAATCATAAGTAAATCTTTACAAATAATACAACTCCTCTATAGTAAACATTTAATTAGCAACACCTTTTTATTGTGTTAAAATTTAGAAAGACGAGGGAGAGCAAGAATTTGATGGTCTATGTATTTGTAAAAAAATCTATAAATAAGTATTATGTGTGTTTTATTTAAATTTCCTGTAACAAACAGATAATTAGTAGTATAAATTGGGATCAAGAGGCCTACATCTGTTCTGTGACCTCGTGCTAGTGATGAACCATGGTCGAGGCTGATGTGAAGGTGAAGAACGGGTGTTGATTAGACTGCCTTGAAGTGGAGCAGCTCCACAAAAGGCTAATCTTGGAAACATGGAGGTTTTTTTTATTACCTTTAAACCGAGTTTGCACATTCTTGTGAAAGCAAAGAGCAAAAAGCTAGACTCTCTTTCTGACTGCCCCTCATTCTCAGCACACAGTAAAGCAGTTGGTTTTCAGAGGAGAAAGTAGACTGACTCTAAGGTAGTAAGTGGCAGGTCTCGGATTTGAACTTGGGATATCAGGCTTGACGGTCTATGATCTTTGTATAACATACACACTACGTTCTCCAGAGGGCAGAGGGTTTATTATCTCACTCTGTAAAGTGCTCTGCTGCTAACAGAAAGATGCTGTAGTCTGCTTCCGTAAAGATTTACAGCTTTGAAAGCCCGGTGGGGCATTTCTCCGTTGTCCAACAGGGTCTCTATGAGTTAGAATGAACTAAACAGCAATGGACCTTGTAGTTATTAAGATATATTCTATAAATAGTAATTGTTGTTGCTCAGTGTCTTTGAATCAATGCACCGCCACTAGACGATCCCCATGTCTAACGGAACAAACATTGTCTGGCCCTGCATCTGGACATGTCCAGAGTCAGTACCACATTGTAGCCACTGTGTCAAGCCCTCTTATTGAGGGGCCTCCTTTTTCACAGCTGACCCTATAAACTGATTCTTCCTTATAAAATATCCTATGTACATAGGACAAAGTCTCCCAACCTCGCTTCTAAGGTTGAATTGTGGCTAGACCTCTTTCCACACCGAATTGCTCGTTCTTCTGGCAATCCTCAGAGTATCCAGTACATATTGCCAACACCATAATGTAAATGAATCGATTCCTCTTTTACTCTCCTTATGTATTGTCTGGCTTTCACATGCATAAGCATCCCTGGTGGTGTAGCAGTTGTATGTTGGGCTGCTAACCACTAGATCAGCTGTTCGAAACCACCAGCCACTCCATGGGAGAAACTCAGGGCTTACCACTCTGGTACAGAGTTAGTCTCGGAAACCTCCAGGGGCCGTTACCCTGTTCTTTGAGTTGTCATTGACTTAGCGGCTGCGAGTTTGGTTTTTCTGAGGTGATTGAAAATGCCACGATTTGAGTCAAGTGCACCTTCGTTCTCAAAGTGACATCTTTGTCTCTTAACACTCCAGAGGTTTTCTACAGAAAATTTGTTCAGTGCAATATGCTATTTGATTTTTTGACTACTGCTCCCATGAGCATTGACTGCGGATCCAAATATTGGAACTCTTGATAGTTTCGATTCCCCCCACCCCCGCCTTCTTTTAGCATGATGTTGCTTATTGGTTCAATTATGAAGATTTTAAAAATGTTGATAGGTATTCCATACTCAACTAGTATTTGATCTTTCTCCATAAGTACTATAAGTCTTCCTCACTTTCTGTAAACAAGGTTTCTGTCATGGGCATATTGCAAGTTGACAATGAATGTTTTCCCTCCTGATGTCATGTTCTTCTTCAGCTAGTTCAGCTTCTCAGATTAATTGTTAAACATACAGACTACACATGATGGCGAAAAGATACAACCCTGGTGCATGTTTTCTCTCATACTCAACATACTCTCATACTCAACATACTCTCATACTCTGTGCAAATGACTATGTCTTCGCCAGGCTTCCCATGAGTACAAGGAAGTGTTCTGGACTTCACATTCTTTGAAGAGTTATCCATCGTTTATTATGACCCACAAAATTAGATGCAGTTGTGTAAGATACTAAAACACAAGTAAACATATTTCTGTTGTTCTCTGCTTTCAGTAAGATCATCTGACATCAGCAAAGATATTCCTTATTCCATGTCCTCTTCTAAGTCTGGTAAACTCTGGTATTGTGCTTTTTCAACTTTTAAAAATTATCTTCAGCCAAATTTTACTTGTGTGTGATATTAGTGATATGGTTTGAAAATTTCCAAAGTCTGTTGGATTTCATTTCTTTGGAATGGTCACAAATATGAACCACTTCCAGGCAGTTGTTGAGGTAACTGTCTTCCAAAATTCTTGGCATAGATAATTGAGTGTTTCTAATATCACATATGTTTGTTGAAACATTCAGTTGGTATTATGTCAACTTTTGGAAACATTTTTGTACTAATACCTTCAATAGAGCTTAGATTTCTTCCTTCACTACCTTCAATTGTTGATATACTACCTCCTAAAATGGTTGAACATCAACTAATTTTTTTTGGTAAATTGACTATATTCATTTCTTCTGTTTTCCCTTAATATTTCATGTGTTGTTCAATATCTTGCCCATAGGGTACTTCCATATTTCAAATCAAGGACTGACTTTTTTCTTTAGTTCTTTCAAGTTGAGAAAGACAGTGTTCTTACATCTTAATTGGCTAACTCCAGGTTTTTGCATATTTTATAATTTGGTTGTTTTTTCTTTCCTGTCTTTAAAGTGACCTGCTTTCTTAGTCTTAATCTTCAGTCAATAATGTTCAATGTGTCACATATATTTTTGATAAATCTCTATTCAGGTGGGATAGACTCCAGGTTGTACTTTGGGTCTTGTGGACTCATTTTAATTTTCTTCGAGTTTAGAATAAATTTGCAAATGAGTTATTGACCGTGTGTTCCACCGTCAGCAGAACAGACCTCCACAGACTATTTCCACAGATACAGTTCGTTTGATTTCTGTGTATTCCATCCACTGAGGTTTACTTATGTTGTTGGAAAAAAAAGGTGTTTTAAAAATTGCTAGGTCAACATATTGGCATGGAGCAGTGAACTAACAGAGAGGATGTGTTGGGCTGGCCCAAATCCTAGCTATGTTGACCCCTCCCCAGATGAATGCACTGCACAGGACATCACTGACGATACAGCCCAGGGAGAGTGACAGGTCTGCCCAGACCACACAGGAGCAAACTAAGAGGGAAAGAGAGAGAGTGGACCACAACATGACCCATCAAACCTTGAGGACAACATTCCTGCTTGGAGCAGCCAATGCACAGGGAGGACCATAGGGCCGGTCCCACCATGAGACATGGGGTCCCCTCACTGACCGACAGCACTGCAGGGGACAGCACTAGAGACACAGTGCAGTAATTGTGCCCAATTTGGCCTCCCACACCGGGGGTGAAACACGAAGGGAGTGCAACAGAGCAGCAAAGAGAGAAAAACAATGACGTTCCCGAGGAATCCTGAAAAGAGATTTCTGACTCAGGGAGCAGGGCTTGACACCTCATCAGACCTGGTCACAAAACATTAATAAGGGTCAGCAGACAGACCTGGAACTAGTGATAGACTTTTTAATTTTGTTTTGTTTTTCTTGTCTATCTATATAAGATAGGCAGATTGTTTACAATCCCAAGGAGAAAAGAAGGGGACATGGTTGAGGAGGAGGTGGGGGAAAGAGAGTATGGAGCCAACAAACCCAGGGACAAGGGAACAATAAGAAGTCTAAGCTTATGGTGAGGAGGGTATAGAATGCCTAGTGCAGTTTGATCAAGTGCAATATAGCCTAGAGGAATTACTACGAATGATAGTGGGACTGGAGGAAAGTAAAAGGAAACAGAGGAAGGAACTAGGAGACAAAATATATTTATAGAGGTATAAATATAACAAAAGGGATATAGATCTATGTACATATATTTATATGTTAAGTATTAAGGTAGCAGATGGACATTGGGTCTCTAATCAAATCCTTCCTCAATGCAAGAATGCTTTTTTCTAATAACCTGACATTAGATGCTGTGATGTTCACCTTCCTTATGGGATCACTGAAGACAAATGGATGCATAAGCAAATGTGGTGAAGAAAGCTGATGGTGCCTGGTTATTAAAATATATTGCGTATGGGGTCTTAAAAGTTTTGTTTTTTTTAAAACATTTTATTAGGGGCTCATACAACTCTTATCACAATCCATACATATACATACATCAATTGTATAAAGCACATCCGCACATTCCCTGCCCTAATCGCCCTCAAAGCATTTGCTCTCCACCCAAGCCCCCTGCACCAGGTCCTCCTTTTTTTTCTCCCTCCCTCCCCACAGCCCCCTCCCCCATGAGCCCCCGACAATCCACAGACCGTCATTCTGTCATATCCTGCCCCATCCGGAGTCCCCCCTCCCCCCCTTCTCTGCCTTCCATCTCCCAGGGAGGAGGTCACATGTGGATCCTTGTAATCGGTTCCCCCTTTCCAACCCACTCACCCTCCACTCTCCCAGCATCGTCCCTCACACCCCTGGTCCTGAAGGTATAGTCCACCCTGGATTCCCCGTGCCTCCAGCTCCCACATGCACCAGTGTACAACCTCTGCCCCATCCAGTCCTGCAAGGTAGAATTCGGATCATGGCAGTTGGGGGGAGGAAGCATCCAGTATCTGGGGGAAAGCTGTGTTCTTCATCGGTACTACATCGCACCCTGACTGACCCATCTCCTCTCCTAAACCCCTCTATGAGGGGATCTCCAGTGGCTAACACTTGGGCCTTGGGTCTCCACTCTGCACTTCCTCCTATATTCACTATGGGATCTACATATATCTACATATATATAAACACATATACATATATATACTTATACACACACATACATATATATATATTTAAAACAATTTATTAGGGTCTCATACAACTCTTATCACAGTCCATACGTATACATACATCAATTGTATAAAGCACATCCATACATTCCCTGCCCCAATCATTCTCAAAGCATTTGCTCTCCACTTAAGCCCTTTGCATCAGGTCCTCTTTTTTTTCCCCTCCCTCCCCGCTCCCCCCTCCCTCATGTGCCCTTGGTAATTTATACATCATTATTTTGTCATATCTTGCCCTATCCGGAGTCTCCCTTCCACCCCTTCTCTGCCGTCCCTCTCCCAGGGAGGAGGTCACATGTGGATCCTTGTAATCAGTTCCCCCTTTCCAACCCACTCACCCTCCACTCTCCCAGCATCGCCCCTCACACCCTTGATCCTGAAGGTATCATCCACCCTGGATTCCCTGTGCCTCCAGCCCTCATATGTACCAGTGTACAACCTCTGCCCTATCCAGCCCTGCAAGGTAGAATTTGGATCATGGTAGTTGGGGGGAGGAAGCATCCAGGATCTGCGGGAAAGCTGTGTTCTTCATCGGTACTACCTTGCACAGACACTATCTCTTTCGATAGCCGGGCACCATCAGCTTTTTTCGCCACATTTGCTTATGCACCCGTTTGTCTTCAGCGATCCTATCATGGAGGTGTGCAGCCAATGATATGATTTTTGTTCTTTGATGCCTGATAACTGATCCCTTTGGGACCATGCGATCACACAGGCTGGTGTGTTCTTCCATGTGGGCTTTGTTGCTTCTGAGCTAGATGGCCGCTTGTTTATCTTCAAGCCTTTAAGACCCCAGTCACTATCTCTTTTGATAGCCGGGCACCATCAGCTTTCTTCACCACATTTACTTGTTCACCCACTTTGGCTTCAGCAGTTGTATCGGGAGAGTGAGCGTCATAGAGTGCAAATTTAATAAAAGAAAGTATTCATGCATTGAGGGAGTGCTTGAGTAGAGGCCCAAGGTCCTTCTGCCAACTTAATACTAAACCTATAAATATAGACACATAGATCTATTTCCCCATCTTCATATATATATTTGCATGTACATGTCTTTATCTAGACCTCCATAAATGCCCCTTGACTCCTAGCTCTTTCCTCCATCTCCCTTGACTTTCCTCCTGCCCCACCACCATGCTCCGTCCCCACCTGGGCTACAGCTATACCTCTTCTCTACACAACCTTAAAAGTTTGTTAATAAACAAGCCACCATCTAGCTGGGAAGCAAAAAGCCCACATGGAAGAAGCACACCAGCCTGTGTGATCATAAGGTGTCAATAGGAACAGGTATCAGGCATCAGAAGACTCAAAACAAATAATCATATCAATGCAAACGAGGGGAGACCGAGTGGAGACTCAAAGCCTATCTGTAGACAATTGGACATCCCCTCACAGAAGGGTCATTAGGAAAGGATGAGTAAGCCAGGGTGCAGTATAGCACCTATGAAACATATAACATTCCTCTATTTCTTTAAAGCTTCCCCCACCTCCGCCCCACCCCCCACACACATTATCATAACCCCAGTTCTACCTTATAAATCTGACTTGACCACAGCATGTACACTGTACAGATAAGAGCTCTCAATACAAGGAATCCAGAAAAGATAAACTCCTCAGAAACAATAATGGGAGTAATGATACCATGTGGATAGAGGGAAGGTGGAGGGAGAAAGGGGAACCGATTGCAATGACCTATCTATAGCCCCCTTCTCCACCCAGAGTGATGAACAACAGAAACATGGGTGAAAGGAGACAGCAGATGGTGTCAGATATGTAAAAAATTATAATTTATCAAGAATTCATGAGGGTGAAAGTGTTAGGCGGCTTAGCTTAGGGAATTGGGAAGTCCATTAACGCATGCCCAGGAGAGCCAGCAAAGGACAAAGCTGGATTTTCCCCGCCAGTGGGCCCAGATGGGCATTACACCTGGAGCAGCCCACCTGGGCCAGGTGATTGCAATTCAGCCAATGGGATCGACCTGGGGTCTTTCACCACACCTCCCCCGGGAATCCTTGAAAAGGCAGGGACCAGAAGGGAGAGGGACTTTTTGTCTGGTCATCTTCATGGGAGGAGAGAGACCCTTGTGTGTCCCAGAGCAGTCTCTGCCAGGCCGCATGGTCAAAGGAATCCTATGGGTGCAACGTAAAACCTGAAACTTCTTTGAACTCTCATTAAATTCACTTGGACCATGAGCCTGGCTTCAGTGTGAAATCTTTCTCACGCGGAGCCAAGGACCGAGGCTGAAATCTAGCCGGAAGAGAGCAGCCTAACATAAGGACGGGAGGTAAGAAAAATTGAGGAGCTCAAGTAGAAAGAAAATGTTTTGAAAAGGATGATGGTAACATATGTACAAATGTGCTTGACACAATTGATGTATGGATTGTTATAAGAACTGTAAGAGCCCCCAATAAAATGTTTTATAAAAAAATAAAATAAAGGTAGAAAGACGAAAAAAGTTTTTTTCTAGGCTTTTTAGAATAGCTAAGGGCCCTTTGGCATTCTTTTCTAAAGTACGCCTTTCAATAAACTCACTCTTTCTTTTCAAATCTTTTCTCTGACACTGGCCTCAAGTTTGTCCCTCAGAAGGAACCTTTCCTGTGAGTGGGACAAGAAGCAAGGACTGGAGAGGCTTGAGCTATCATGCCAGCTGTCATCATTTCTATCACCAATGCGAAATTTCCAACTTCTGTATTCCAATAACCAGTAATTATCAATGTATTTTGATTGCAAATTTGATCAATTTCAGACTGCAGAATTTGGTAAATGTTCAATTTCTTTATCTGCTTCAGCAGTTAGTGTGTCAATTTGAATAATATGTTTATTAATTACGGTAGTCTTAAGTGAATGGATGTTATTCTATTACTACTTCAGGATGGCTCCTAGAATGTTCTTTTTGGTGATGAATATGAGGCAATCCCTCTACGACCCGTAATTGCTGCCAGAGTCCGCCACATGATTATCTGATTCAAAGGGACCAGCTCACTAATGCCTAGGATATTGATCTGTATGTGCTCACTTTTATTTCTGATGACGTTTGATCTTCCTAAATCCACACTTTGTACATTCTACATTTCCATTATTGTTGGATGCTTGCTTGCTGACCCTTCTCGTGTTGATTCATAAACATCAGCAATTAAGGTCCTGATAACTTTCCAACCACAAACAGCGTCCATTGCGTGGCAGTATGAAAAGAACTCTTATGAGTTGTACCCCGTGTAACAATTGTACGGCCCCACCGGAATGCAGAGTGAATCGGAAAATTGTGTGAAGTGAGGATCCAGTGTGGGCATTGGCAGATAAGTAGTGGAAATAGTGAATGAGTATTTTAAAGAGGACAATGGGGCAAGGTAAAAGTAAACCTTAGGTACTATGCTCATCCACTTACTGAAAAGACAGGATGTAAAAGTAACGAAGAAAAAGATGCAATGTTTTCTAAAAGTAGTAAAAAAAAAAAAAAGTATAATCCATGGTTTCCAGAGGAAGGAACTTTTGATCTAGAGACCTGGGAGGAGGTCATTGTAAACTTTAAAAAAGCACACAGAGATGGGGAGATTAGCCCTGTGGAGACAGGGTCTCTGTGGGTTCAAGTTAAGATGGTCTTAGTACTTTTGCAGGAGGAAGAGACTGAGGATGATCTGTGCAGTGAGAAGTTTTGTGGGAGCTATCCAAATTTGGAAAAGCAAGCTAAAGTGTCTGTGAACGAGCATGAATTAGGTGGTGAAACTTTAGGAAAAACTGAAGAAGCAGGGATTGATTTGTTACGCAAGGCCTCTGATTTTATAGGAAACCTCCTGGTCATAGCCTATATGCCCTCGGGGGACTGCAGCCTGGAAGGTTTAAAGGTGATAAAGCACTAGAGAAAGTGAATTCCAAGGCTTAAAGGGAAGCTACTAAACAACCCAAGAGCTCTCTTGCTTTCAGGTAAGGGAAGCGAAGGAACAAAACCAGCAGAGTAGTGAGAAGCATCTAAGATACCCAAACTGAAATCTGGCGAGAGGCAGGTGAAATGAGTATCAGGCAGATGAGAAGATTTTAGGCAGAGCTGAAAAAACTAAGCCTGAGTCAGAAGGAGACTTAGTAAAAGCATCTGCTCCCCTGCTGGAATTTAGTGTAAGAAAGACCAGAGATTGTAAAACAAGCAAGCAACCAGTGCTGGAGGTAGAGAGATTCGCTCCAAAGGAAGTTCGGGAAGTGGAACTTCAAGATAAACAGGTTGAGAAGACCAGTTTAGGGAACAGAAGCAAAGAGGCGAAGCATAGGAAAGCACCTTTACTTTCAAGGATAGAAAGAGGAATTGCAGAAGGAGATTTAGAATTCAGAATGTCTTAACCTGTCAGAGTTGTTAGCAGACAGCCTCCTGGGGAATACCCCCCAGGAATTCACAGTGCCTTTCCCTTTAAGTTGCTAAAAGATCTCCAGCAGGCAGTCAATGATTATGGCCCAGACTCACCTTTTGTAATTAGCATGATAAGGGATTTAGCAGAGTCTGAGAGCTTGACCCCTACAGACTGGAGAGCTTTAGCGAAAATTTGTCTTTACTCTTCAGAATCTTTGCAATATCAAATGCTGTGGAAGGAAGCAGCCCTTGCACGAGCATGCAAAAATGTAGAAGAGGGCAAAAATATAGAAATTCATCAATTGCTAGGGGATGAGAATTATATCACATTTGAGTCTCAACTACAATGTGCTGAACAGACAATAGGACAGATACGTGAAGTTTGCCTAGGGGCCTGGGAAAAGATAATTCCATCGGAAGAGAGAAAGCTGAGTTACATGGCTGTAAGACAGTGCTAACTTTGTGTCCTGACTGGAAAACTCTATTTCCAAATGTGTAAAAAGTGTCCAGGCAGTAAGAGACCTACTGCATAAGCTATCTTATGATTTATCTAATAAACACTATAAAAACGCCTTGTGTCCCTAAAGGGAACAGGGCACACTGTTAGATTATCTCAGAATATGCAAGAGTGTAGAGACAGATGACTACAAGGCCAACCTCATGGCAGCTTCCTTGCTAAATGACACCAGACCTGAAGAAAGTGCTTTAGTTGTGGGAAGACCGGTCATCTTCAGAGAGAGTGTAGGCAGCGCTGGCCACTCAGCCTGGCCACAAAGAGCGACTTGCGGCCTTTGTGTGAACATGATCCAGGGCAATCGAGATCGGGTTTAAAAGACCCTAAACTCTGTCCCCATTGTCGGAATGGAACTCATTGGGTGAGTCAAAGTTGCTCAAAATTCAACAGCAAAGGCTTCCCTGTGGGAAAATAGAGGAAGGAGCTTGATCAAGTCCTACCTAATAGAACTGAAAGGCAAAGCCTCTGCCTAACCCAGCAAGAGAATCTTTTGACTGGCAGCAATCACAGGTATCCCCCCCCCCCCCAGTCCTCACAGCAGGAGGTTCTTATTGAAAGAGTGATACAGTTTTTATCAAGAAGTTTTAACCTGAGTACTCCAGGAATTCAAATTGATACTGGAGTTGATCCGAGTTGTGAGGAAAAGCCTAAAGCTGTGATTAAATCAGAAATTAATAAGAGCAGTAACTGGGGTCTGCAAACCTGAAAGAATTATAGGATGTTTATTAGGAAAGTCTAACCTAAATTCTCAAGGTGTTCAGATTGTTGCTGGAATTATGAATCAGGAATATGAAGAAATTAAGGCAGTAATAAAATCTGATATACCATGGTTTATAAAAAAGGAAAATCGCTTAAGCCAATGTTTGCTTCCTTGCATTCCTAGAGTAAAAATGTATGCCTATCAGGAAAGAGTACTTGAGAAGTCTGACCACCCTTTAAATGAAGGGGTCTTTTGGAATGCTGTTGTGGGGGAAACAACAGCGCCCCCACATGGAATGAGAAATTGGAGGAAAAAGGGTTTTAAACTTTGGATATGGGATCATTTCCTTAAGGCATCCATGAGGGCCTAAGACAGCAAGCCCTAGAAGACAGGAGGGAAGCTGATGCATGACCTGATTCTGTACTGCTTACTGAAGTTATCCAAGATGTTGAGACGACCTCACAGAGTCCTGAGAATGGGGATCACTGCTGAGATATTTCTTCCATTGCTGATACTGTCTAAGGGACACTCTGGGACTCTCAAAAGTGAACATTTTATACAACAGTGACTGAACTATTACTACAGACTTGTTTTGCTCAAAGATAAAGATTTTGGACTTGTCGATTGTTAAAATATGATTGGAATGTAACTGATTTTTTATAACTCCGTACCCATATAATAAGACATTAGATGATTGGGATTTGATCAGGAAACATTTGCAAGGGTTTAAGGGAAACATTTCATTAGATGTTGATCAACTTAAGAAGGATATTTGCTATACATTCAAACACAAGCTTGAGGCATCTCCTGACTCTGACATAATTAAGCAATTGGTGAATGGCATGGAAAGGTTGGATCCTTGAGCTTGGGTTAAAAGTATTTCTCATAGCCTGGGTTCCAGCCTAACAGTGCTGCTCATAATCAGAATTTTTGGCCTGGCTATCACGTGTTGCTTCTATAGAAAGCTAAGGCGTATGCAGGAGAATCATGCAGACTCTGTGGCACTTTTGAAGTTCCTGCATAAGGCAAATACCATGAGGAGCAGAGAACGGGAAGAGAGTGTTTAAGGACAAATCCTTTACTCTCTTGCAAAGAAGCCTGGCAGGCTTGTGAGTTGTAGGTAAGTCCTAATCACATTCTCATGTACTGCTCCTCACTTTACCCTCGTATATGGTGCTGTTTTGAGGTTGTCTCTTATAAGCACGGAGTTGATTGCCTGTGGCTGGCAGCATTAACTATAGAAGCAGAACACTTGGCTCTACTTCTTCCCGCTGTGGCATCCAATCCCCTCATACCTTCACCTAATAGCAGTTGGGCATAGGGGGACTTTATCCCCAGCGCCTGGATTAAAAATGTTTACCATAAATCTGAATTTTTGGCTATATTAATTGGATCATTAAGTTTTGCCTTGACAGCTTTCAATGTATAGAAAATAACCATGTTGCCCATGTGGCTCTTTTGAATTTTATATATAAAACAAAAGGGGGAATTGTGGGAAACAAAGATCTATCCCAAGTCATCTCCCCCAAATATGTTAGACTTAGGACACTGCCTGCAGCTAATGATAAAAGTTCCTTCCCTTGGGGCAATCTGTCACCTGTGGGCCTGCTCCCTGCTGCTGGGGACAATGGGCTACTCCCTGAGGCTTGCGACCATTAGCTTGGTTGCTGCAGGTGGGGTTGACACCCTACTGATAATGATTTCTATGGAGATCCAGAGAACAGATCAAACCCACTCAGTGACATCCAAAGTTAGCTGCCATCCTGGATCTAGGATCCGCCCATCTTGTCACATGTATACCCCCAAGCCCTCCTCTTCCTATTACGTGTATATCCCTAGATTGTCCCCCTCTCATTGCTGTAGAACCTATAGTGCAACCCCTTCCTGTGACATATGACCTGTAATCAGTGGGCTTGCACTCCCTGCTAAACATATGTAGACCTGGGTTAGCAATAAAGATCTCTCTCTTGGTTCCTCCCTTGACCTCTTGGGCTCCCCTCCCTTGGCCTCTGGTCGGCTTCCCTTCCTTACTCCCCTGTTCCCTTTCGCCTTGTCCTCCTTCCCTTCCCCCTCTCTCCACGTGGACAACCAAGGGGGGCTGAGGTGAGCATACTACCAGGAAATGTGGCTGACTCCATTATTTCAATATCTCTTTTATCTCTCATGCTCTCGATGACTTCAATATAATATTTATATATCTAAACCGTACAATTGTGCCTATCAAACCGTGATTAGTGTTATGCAGCTGGCACCTCCTTCCAACTACAATTAAGGACACTCCTACTTGGAGTAGGCCATTCCACTGTTAACCAGTCATATTCTGAGGGTCTTCTAACCTGATTGACTGGTTTTCTGGCATTATATTGAATAAACTTCGATAGTCATTCATAAGATTTTTAGTGGCCTTATTTTTATTTTTCATTTTTCAGAAGCGGGTTTCCTAGTCTCTCTTAGTCTGGAAACTATTGAAACCTGCTCATCCTGAGTGACGCCCTGGGGTTTGAAATACCAGTGGCATCGCTCCCAGCATCACAGCTATACACAGACCACCGCAGTGCAATAGACCGACAGCTAGTGGTGGATATCGTGATGGTGTGCCATGATCTCAGTCTCTCCTCACTTCTGATCATCTACTGTCATTCTTTTTTCTGGTGAATTCTTTAATAGTCCCATTTTATGTTACATTGCTTCTCTATGGAGCTGAAGAGCCAGATGCTGGACCAGTTTCAAGAATCATTGCTGTTAGATATTTTTGAGTGGATTCCCAATTAATCGGGATCCCAGGTAGAGCTGCTCCTGAGGATTTTGTTGGCTACAATCTACTCTGTCCCACGTGGTCTACACGAGTCTGAATTGACTGGATGGCGTCCAACAACAACATACAGAAGCAGATGACGAGGAATGTCCCAAAGTTGCTGGGTGGGTTTAAACTGCTAACCTTTAGTTCAACAGCTGATGGCAAACTGCTTATGCCACCCAGGCTCCTCTTAGAAGGCCTGTTGGGGAGCGCACTGGAGAGATGACCATAGAGGATGAAAGGGATGAACTTGACTTGAATGGTTAAAAGCTTGTCAGTTGATCCCCCCTCTGATGCACACTGGACCTGATGTGGTTTTCAACATTTTTGGTTTTTCGTATTGGCGTTTATCTAAGATGTGCTGTGTCATTGGGGGTCACCCTCTTGAATTTGTATTACATGTTTTTTGTTATATGAAACCCAGGATGGATGAAGCTATATAGGAGGTGGGGGAGGGTAAAAGGGAGCTGATGTCAAGGAGTCTAGGAAGGAAAAGAAGGCTTGGAAATTGATTCTGGTAGCAATTGTACAACACTGCTTGATGTGATGGAGCAAATGAATGATATTGTGTGAGTCTGATTTGCCTAGGGAAACAAATTCATAGACACTCACGTATGTATAAGAAATAGTTGTATATACAAGAGCAATTGAACATTGAGCAAACATCCCAGCCCAGTCCAAATCAAGTCCATAAGTTCGATATTAGTCCATATGTCTGATACTAGTCCATAAATTCCTCTTTAGACTCACACAGCACATGGAATGATGCCAAATGCAGGAATATCATAGGCCAGTGGATAAAAGGTCTTGTGGATCCAGTGGCAGTGGAAGCATCTCAACACTGGCACCAGTCTCCACGGGTCTCCTCCAGCTCTCTGAGTGTCTCAACAGCAGGAGAGAGAAGGCAGAGAGAGTGAGTCTCGCCTCTAGTGAGCTATTTATCTCCATTGGGCCTCCAAATGAGGTCATCAAGCTGTGACCAGAAGGACAGGCTAGACTCCGCCCCTTCGCTCAAGTTGACAGGTGATTACATAACTGCCACAGATATGATGTATGTATAAACCTTCAATAAAAGGAGAGAGCAAAAACGATTGCTGAAGACAAAGTGGGTGCATAAGCAAATGTGGTGAAGAAAGCTGATGGTGCCCAGCTATCAAAAGATATAGCATCTGGGGTCTTAAAGGCTTGAAAGTAAACAAGCGGCCATCTAGCTCAGAAGCAACAAAGCCCACATGGAAGAAGCACACCAGCATATGTGAACATGAGGTGTCAAAGGGATCAGGTATCAGGCATCAAAGACCAAAAAATCATATCATTGTGAATAAGGGACAGTGTGCTGTGGGGACCCAAAGCCTATCTGTAGACAACTATACATCCCCCTACAGAAGGGTTGCAGGGAGGAGATGAGCCAGTCAGGGTGCAGGCTAGCAACGATAAAACATCCAACTTTCCTCTAGTTCCTAAATGCTTCATCCCCTCCCACTATCATGATCTCAATTTTACCTTACCAATCTGGCTAGACCAGAGGATGTACACTGGTACAGATAGGAACTAGAAACACAGAGAATCCAGGACAGATGATCCCTTCAGGACCAGTGGTGAGAGTGGTGATACTGGGAGGGTGGAGGGAAGGTGAGGTAGAAAGGGGAAACCAGTTACAAGGATCTACATAGAACCTCCTCTTTTGGGGACAGACAACAGAAAAGTGGGTGAAGGGAGACATTGGACAGTGTAAAACATGACAAAATAATAATACTTTATAAATTATCAAGGGTTCAAGAGGGAGGGTCAAGTGGGAAGGAAGGGGGAAAAATGAGGAACTGATATCAAGGGCTCAAGTAGAAAGAAAATGTTTTGAGAATGATGATGGCAACAAATGTACAAATGTGCTTGACACAATGGATGATAAGAGTTGTATGAGCCCCCAATTAAGTGATTTAAAAAAAAGGAAGAAAGAAATCCTGCTTTTGATTCTGGCTTGGTAACTTTGGAAGTTTATGTGGAGAGTCAGATTTACCTAGGCCTACAGATACCTTAGAAAATTCAGTGAGCAGTATGTATTTGAGCTATGATTGAATTAAAACAGGCCTAGAATTGTAAGCTCAGCCACTCTAATTTAGATATTGGTTCGTATTTAACATTCAGTAGTCGACACCAGGGTTCTGGCAGGGCTTTGAGTTGGTTCTGCTTAGTTCAGTCATGGCTGATGATGAACAGTCAGAAGGAACTTGAATATGTAGAATGTGGATATCCTGAAAGGGGAAACATTAGAGGGCAGAGGCAAAGCGTAATCTTCCTCCTAGGAAAGAAGTGCAGCGTGTGTTTTACATAGCAGTTAAATCTCTTGATCAGTATCCTTGGGAACAGTCCTGCCTGGCTCCCGGAGAGGTCTACTGTGTCACTGATTGTGGGCTGCTCCCACGGTTCCAGTAAGAACCTACTCTGCCATGTGAGGCTTCTAGGGGGACTCATTACACCTCTTCCTGAGTTTCCCATTCTAGGGCTTCGACCTGTAATTTTTTCTAATCTTGTTATTGCTCTAGTCCTTCCACATTTTACAAATCTGGGTCTGATCTGGTTTCACCGAGTTAGTCCTGACTGAACTAATTTGAATGGGTTTGAAACCCTGGTTCTGGAGACCCTGCATATTTTTGAATCATTGATGGGATTAAATTTTGATTACAAGAATCTACATATAGCCTCCTCCCTGGGTGATGGACAGAAAAGTGGGTGAAGGGAGATGTCGGACAGTGTAAGATATGACAAAATAATTATTTATAAATTACCAAGGGGTCATGAGGGATAGGGGCCGGGGAGGGAGGGAAAAAATGAGGAGCTGATATCAAGGGCTCATGTAGAAAGCAAATGTTTTGAGAATGATGATGGCAACAAATGTACAAATGTGCTTGACACATGTATGGATTGTGATAAGAATTGTATGAGCCCCTAATAAAATTATTAAAAAAAATTTTTTTCACTTTAGAGTCTCCCTATCCTTTAAGAATGTCCTCACAGGTTAGTTCTGGGGCTGCCTCAACCACAGAGTTTGATGGATTTTAGACTATTTGAATCACTAAAGTAAGCTCAGTAGGAAAAAAATTATAGCAGTACTACAAGTGGGCACTAAACATTACCAAGCTGACAAATAGAGCTGCACTTTTTTGCTGGGTTTGAAGTACAGAGAGTGAAGAGCCCTGCAAACGTGTGCCTCTGTTAAAAAGTACTAGTGGTTTAGGAATTGACAAGAAGGTCTCAGATGGGGTCAGCTATGGGAAGACTTGTGGTTTGGGACAGATGTGTGGGCATGTGACTGTCACAAGTTATGGTTTCAAAACTAATCATATTATGATCATACATTAATCTAGGTAAGGGTTAGCTAAGCGGAAAATACAGTTTGTAATTTAGTCTGAAACTTACTCAGGGCACTGCTTTGGGTTCTCCCCACCTCCTACGTAATGTTTGACTGATTTTCTCTTTACTCAGAATTTAGATGAGAGAAATAATAATGACGATGAGGATATTTAGGATTTATTAGGTAAATGGCTGCCTTAGGTGTGGTGCTAAGTACATCCTTGCATACATTAGGGTTGAAGTTTAAAATCTCATAGATAGAAAGGACTTAGGTTAGCCACACAGTGCCAACTTACATCGTGTACTCCGGACCAAAACAGAGCTAATCTAGAGAAAGAAGCCAGCTTGCTTTCTAATGAGCTTCCCTTGAATTGGGCTTCCACAGGCAGGCGCTAGCTAGGATTGGAGACTACTGCACTTCAGTCAGGGAGATAGAATACATACTGTGTTCAGGAATTTTTTTGAATACACAAATTGGACACTAGGAATAGGCTTGTTAGAGTCTGATCTCATTCCTCTTTCCCAGTACATAACACAAAAAGGGAAACACTCAAAAGAAAAAAAACAACCATTCTCTATTTGCAGGTCACTCTTATTGAAACACACCCATGTGTACACACACACACACACACACACACACACACTCACATTAGCCACCGTGCTTGAGATAATTTACAGTAGCCATAGCAAACTAATATGTGGGTTCTTTTTTTTACTTAACTTTTATTGTGAATTAGATAAAGGTCTAAGGAGCAGATCACCAGTTTTCCACTCAACACCTCATCCAACCTCCCAATGTCTTGACCTGTTTCCAACATTTTTGCCCACCTCCCTCTTGTTGCCTCTTGTCTTCCCCTTTGTCCATCTTAACAACTGTCTGACTACTGTCTAGACTGTGACTTACTCGGTTCTCCCATCCCCACCCCCCAACATCAGTCTGTTAGTCAATGAGGGTGAAACTCTTTATTAAACAAAAACAAAACAGTGGTCTCTTACAATACTTGTCCTTCTGTGACTGATGAATTTCACTCAGCATAATGTACTCCAGGTTCATCTATTCCACAAGGAGTTTATTCTTTAATGTTGTATAGTATTCCATTGTGTGTCTGTAACAAAGTTTTTGTATCCATTTTTCCACCTGTTTGTTTCCATCTTCTTGCTACTGTGAATACTGCGGTGATGACCATATGGTGTACATGTATCTGTTCATATGGGTCTCATTTCTTTAAATAATTACCAAGTAGAGGGATTGCTGGGTCATATGTATTTCTATCCCCCAATTTAAAGTAAGCACCACAATGCTTTTGACAGTGACTGTACTGTTTTGCAGCTCCATCAGCAGTTATGAGGCTTCTAATCTTTCTCCCTCCTCTCCAGCATTTACTATTTTCTGGTGTTTGAACTTTGCTATCCGTGCTGGGGCGAGTTGTTATCTCATAGTTGTTTGGATTTGCATCTCTGAAATGACTAATGAGTGGGAGCATTTCTTCACCTTTGGTGGCCAGCTGAATGCTTTCTTTGGTGAACTATCTGTTCCTGTCCTCTGCCCAGTTTTTAATTGACTTTTTTTCTTGCTGTTGAAAGTTTTGAAGTTTTTTATAGATCATAGAAAATGACATATTTGGTAATATGTCATTGTCCAAATTCGCCCCAGTCTGTGGAATCTCTCTTTACTCTTTTGAGGAAATCTTTTAATGTACACACATGTCTTATTTTTAGGAGGTCCCAGTTATCCATATTTTTCTTTTGCTCTTTTTTTGGGGATATTTTCTTTTCTTCCTTTTTAAAAAAAATCGTTTTATTAGGGGCTCATACAACTCTTATCACAATCCATACATACATCAATTGTGTAAAGCACATTTGTACATTCGTTGCCCTCATCATTCTCAAAACATTTGCTTTCCACTTAAGCTCCTGGCATCAAGTCCTCGTGTTTTCCCCTTCTTCCCCCTCCCCACTCCCTCATGAAACCTTGATAATTTCTAAATTATTATTTTATCATATCTTGTCCTGTCCGATGTCTCCCTTCACCCACTTTTCTATTGTCCGTCCCCCAGGTAGGAGGTCACATGTAGATCCTTATAATTGGTTCCCCTTTTCCAACCTACCCGCCCTCTGCCCTCCCAGTATCGCCACTCACACCACTGGTCCTGAAGGGATCATCGCCCTGGATTCCCTGTGTTTCCATTTCCTATGTGTACCAGTGTACATCCTCTGGTCTAGCCAGATTTGTAAGGTAAAATTGAGATCATGATGGAGGTGGGGAGGGGAGGAAGCGCTTAGGAACCAGAGGAAAGTTGTATGCTTCATCGTTGCTACATCACACCCTGACTGGCTTGTCTCCTCCCTGAGACCCCTCTGTCAGGGTATCTCCAGTGGCCTACAAATGGACTTTGGGTCTCCACTCTGCACTCCCTCCCTCATTCACTATGGTAAATTTTTTTTGTTCTGATGATGCCTGACACCCGATCCCTTTGACACCTTGTGATCGCACAGGCTGGTGATCTTCTTCCATGTGGGCTTTGTTGCTTCTGAGCTAGATGGTCGCTTGTTTACCTTCAAGCCTTTAAGACCCCAGATGCTATACCTTTTGCTAGCCAGTACCATCAGCTTTCTTCACCACATTTGCTTATTCACCTGCTTTGTCTTCAGCGGCTGTGTTGGGAAGGTGAGCATTGTAGAATGCCAATTTAGTAGAAGAAAGTATTCTTGTATTGAGGGAGTACTTGAGTGGAGGCCCAATGTCCATCTGCTACCTTAATACTAAACCTATAAATATAGGCACATAGATCTATTTCCCTATCCTCATACATAAATATATTTGCATATGTACATATTTTATCTAGTCCTCTATAAATGCCCTTTGCCTCCCAGCTCTTTCCTCTATTTTCCTTGACCTTCCTCCTGTCCCACTATCATGCTCAGTCCCCACCAGCATTTCAGCAATTCCTCTTGGTTACATTACCCTTGATCATGCACTACCAGGTCTCCCACACCCTCCTCACCACCAATTTGGATCACTTGTTGTTCCCTTGTCCCTGGGTTTGTTAACAGCACTTCCTTTCCCCTCTCCTTCCCTCTCCCATGTCCCCCAAGAACTGTTGATCCTGTTTTCTCCTCCAGATTGTTCATCCAGCCTATTTTATTTAGACAGATCTACGGAGATAATAACATGCACAAAAACAAGACAGAGCAAAACCAAGTAACAATATACAATGAAACAACAAACCAATTACAAAAAACCAAAACAAAACACAAGAAAGAAATGCTTGTAGTTATTTCAAGGATCGTTTGTTGGCCTTTAGAAGTGTTTTCCAGTCCAGTCTGTTGGGACACCAGGCTCTGACCCCAAAGTCCACCTTCAGCATTCCTTGGGGACCTCGCCGCTCCATTCCCTTCCTGTTCTGTTGCACCCCCTTAATATTTTGCTTCGGTGGATGTGGCAGGATCTGATCAGGTGCAACTCCCACACTGTGTCTCTGGTGTTGTCCCATGTAGGGCTATGGGTCAGTGAAGGACATCATGTCTCATAGTGGGGCTGGCCATGTGGTCCTCTCTTCTTTGCTCTTTTGTGTGTACTTTGCTATATTTGATAGTGTGTTTATGCTATGTCTTAGGGCCCTTAATTTGTCTCTATTTGAAAATTTTCCTTTTTGAAGGGATAAAAATCATAAAATCAAGGAGCATTAAACTAGTCAAATACATAACAGATTTCTTCCCACAAGAAGGGACTGTACCTTTCCCTCCAGAAAATACAAAAGAACGCTAACTCATCATCCAGTACTCCACTAACATGAGGCCATGGAGCTGGCTCTCTCTTTCCTGCAGTAGGTTACAAAGTATTCTGGTGAGGTATCTCCTGGTATGTCACAGGCATGCAAAACAATGACTTTCCTATGGAGGAAAATCAAGGCCACACAGCTCCTTTTGCAAATTGGAAGGAAGCACTCTCTGTGGGAAGATGCAGGCCCATGAGTGCTAAGCTTGTTGGGCGGAGTTTGAACTGAATATCCTTTTCCATTCAACTCATTGTCCAGAACTTCTGTGCACTGCACTTCCCAAACCACCTTTTATGATATCCCTAGGCCAAGTTACATTTCCCTATCAATATGCTTTCAGTTTGTAAGTAGAAAGAAACAATTACATCTCTCTAACTTCAAACCCCAAGAAGAGCAGAGAAGAAGCAAATAGTTCAGTCAATTAGTAGCTTTTGCACAAATAACAAATTTTATGGTGAATTCTCAGTTTCTAGGTGACGTGTGGGTTTCCAGAGAAGGAAAAGTCAGGTATTGTCCGGAGGACACGTTTTTGTGCTCACCATTGGTAGGAGTGACTCATAGATACAGATACCAAGGTCATTAGCTGAGGAGGAAACAGGGCTTCGCACTGGCTCACTCTGGTTCAACCACCTGCTGAGAATTTGCATCAGGAGTGGAAATGAAAATTTCCAGCTGTGGGTGGAGCTGGAATTAACAGGTTTGAAGACTTGTTTGGTTAAATTAGAGGTGAGTTGAGTCTTTTTGGTAAGCAGTTGAATATTTGTCGGTGGATAATGGGAAATGAGATCTTAATAGACTGAAGTGAAATCTAGGCCCTGTCAGAAATCAAGGTAAATAGAATTAATCACCTTCAACTCCTGTTATGTAATACTTATAAAATAGAGTTGATAATTCATTTAATATGATCGTCAGAGGTCGAGATTTGGGTTCTCAAGCTCTGTCATAAGCTCTTTTTAGCTAAAACAGTAGGAAAATGGAACACTTAATCGGGGCTTTGGAACCTCGTTCTTTACAGCTCAGACATGCCCGATGAAGCAACACTGGGATAATCCAAATTTGTAAAATGTGGATGTGTTACCAGAATCAGGTTCTTGTCTTTTACCGTGAGAAAGCATTTCTCTGGTCAGGTACAGGGGTAACCTTTGCTAGGTAGGGTCTCCAGAGAGGAGCCATGGCCTTAAGTATAGTGAGGTCAAGAGCATGGTTCCCTGAAGCCCAGAAGGAAGTGGGTATGAAAGAGCGTCTGTAGAGCATGAAGGATTGTGGGAATTTCAGGTTTTCCAGGCTCTCCTTCCACCAGATGACTTTGGTGCAAGGGATTCTGGGGAATGTAGTCCCAAGAACAAAAAACTAGTCCACAAGATGGCGCTAGTTCTTGGTCTCTGAGGAAATATATGTGTGTTAAATGGCTTATAAGTTTCCTTAGGAGAGAAGACCTGGCTGTGGAGCTTCTCTGTCTGAACTTTAGACCCACTACGCTATACAGAAGAGAAACAAAAACATGTCTTGCCTGTCTCTGGTTAGGTCTCCATTTACACTGCCTTGCCCTGTTTCAGAAGTGGGAAAGTAACTATTTCAGATCTACACCCTCTAGAAACCTTAGTCTTCCTCCTAACAGTGAAGGACACAATGCTGCCTGGCTCAAAGATGGTGGCTGACTGTCACTCTGAATTGATGTCACTCCCCGCCGTCTTGGCAGTTTTCTGGTTCATAAAGGGCCTGAAAGGGCCCACTTTCATCCCAGGACTTTGAGCTATAGTTTTTCCTATTCGGGTTATCTTTCTAGTCCACGCACATCATTCAAATGTGGGTATGGACTGATTTGGCTGCATCAGTCATAACCGAACTGAATTCAACTAGTTTGAAGTCTTATATTATATTATTTAAATCATTTTATTAGGAGCTCATGCAACTCTTATCACAATCCATACATCAATTGTGTAAAGCACATTTGTACATTCATTGCCCTCATCATTCTCAAAACCTTTGCTCTCCACTTAAGCCCCTGGCATCAGCTCCTCATTTTCCCCTCCTTCCCCTCTCCCCCTCCCTCACGAACCCTTGATAATTTATAATTATTTTGTCATATTTTGCACTGTCCGACATCTCCCTTGACCTACTTTTCTGTTGTTCATCTCCCAGGGCGATTATATGTAGATCCTTGTAACTGGTTCCCCCTTTCTACCCCACCTTGCCTCCACCCTCCCTCCAGGCATCGCCACTCTCATTACTGGTCCTGAAGGGATCATCTGCCCTGGATTCCCTGTGTTTCCAGTTCCTATCTGTACCAGTGTACATCCTCTTGTCTAGCCAGATTTGTACGGTAGAATTAGAATCATGATGAGGGGGTGGGTGGGGAAGAAGCATTTAGGAACTAGAGGAAAGTTGTATGTTTCATCTTTGCTACATCGCACCCTGACTGGCTCATCTGGGAAGAACTCGAGAACTTCAACACTGACCTAATTTTTTTTCACGTACATACACATCTTCCCGTGTAATGATTGTGTTGTTTGTGCTCAATATTTCTGTCTATTTTCTCATTTTTATATTTCATCATGATTTAAAATGATTATTTATAACTATTGAAAATACTCCCCTTAAGTGAAAGTACTGTATTTTGGTTAACTACCCATTTCTGCATACTTAATCCATTCAGACCCTTTTACTTTTTCATAATGAAATAGGGCTTTTACCGTTAAGATGCATTTTGTCTTTATAAATCATTCTACTTAGTTAAAAATTTTTTTGACGCTTGACTTTTTCATGTTTCGATAAATGGTCTATGCTTGTGTTGTGTATTCTATTATTTACAAAATGAAACCAGTAATTATTAAAACGACATTGATACTTATTTTAGAGACGTGGTTCTCAAGTGTCCAGGGCTATTAGAATCACGTGTGGCACTTACTCAACTGTTTATTTCCAGGCTCTCACCTCAGATTTTCTGATGAAATAGATGTAGGCTGTGGGTCTAGTCTTTCTCATGTAAGGAGTTATAGGACTTATGCAGATAAATGCTGCCCTCAGGGCAATTGAGGATATCTTTTAGAACAATGAAGTGCTAAACTCACGACCTGGTGGTGTAGTGAGTTGCTCACTGGGCTCCTGAGCGTAAGGTCAGCAGTTTAATTCCATCAACCAATCCATGGGAGAAAGTTGAGGCTTTCTGCTCCTGTAAAGATGTGCAGCCTCAGACACCCATAGGGCAGCTCTACTCTGTCCTATAGGGTCGCTATAAGTTGGAATTGACTCAATGGTGAGGACTTTTTAGCACAGTCACTAATAAAATTGACTACAGAAAATTGGTAGTTTGTTATTTCAATGTAGATCCAGTTTTTGAGGCAGTTTGCTAACCTACTAATTTTTTCCATCCCTGATAGCTTTTAAAAGTATTCCATCTATAAGCAGTATATAGGTGTTTCTATCTACAAGCATTCTTTTATTCAGAATTTATGCCAAAAATCAGTGGGCAGCAGAGATGGTTAATATTTGGAGATTGAAGGGGAAATGAACTAGCACCAGCAGAAGATAGAAGTGCTGGGCGGCCTGCCAACCGTGTGCATGAGATGATGGAGATGTGGGTAGATGCAGTAAGGGTGGCTGGGGGATCCTGGATCCGTTTCCCCCCCCCCACGTATAAACGGTGTGATAACGAGACAGTGACCCTGTCTTCATTTCCTAGTGCTGCCGCAACAAAAAGTACAACAAGCAGCCGGTTAAAAGAAGAGAAATTTATTTCCTTACGGTTGTTGAGGCTGCAAGTCCAGATCCGGGTGTTGGCTGTGTCCACTCCGTCTGTGGACGTTTTCTGGTTTCTGGTGTCTGCTGGCAGGCCTGTCCTTCCTTTGCTTATAGATGGGCTCTCCTGTGGCATTGACCTTTCTCCTATGTTGGCCACTGCCCATTCCACTGTTTTCATAAGACACTGGTCAGAAGTGATTGAGTTTAGGACCTCGCTCCTCTGGTACAGGAGCCCTGGCCGTGCAGTGAGTTACGAGGGAACCAACAGCCGCCCCAAGGGCGGAAAGGCATTTTGCTCCCATAACGAGCTTCCGTCTTGGAAACTCAGCGTGGCAGTTCTTCTCTGTCGTATAGGATCTCTGTGAGTTGGAACCGACGTGACAGCAATGAGAGCGTTCTTACTCTGGTATGACCACACTAGCATAACAAATGAAAACCTCTTTCCAAATGGCTTCCATTTTTGAGTAGAGGGGTTATAATTTCCACACCATTAATTGGAGGGCACGATTCAATCTAGCATAGATTGTGTTTTCTTTAGAAGTGGAGCTGTGCACTCCCCTCAAACGGCGATTTCAACAAAACAGAGCATTTAAACATGTAAGCAGTTTTAAAAGGTTCCAGGGTGGGGCGGGGGTGGTGGTACTAGTGGTGTGATGGGCTTTCAGTTGGGCTGCTACCTGCAAGGTCAATGGTTTGAAACCAACAGCTGCGTCCACGGGAGAAAGATGAGGCTTTCTTGAAGGCAGGATGGCAGTGTGTGCATCTCTGAGGTGGTGTAACTAGTTTGTGCTCATATACTGACCTAAAGCGTGGCTTGAACCCTTCCAACAGTGCTGCAGAAGAAAGGCCTGGCAAGTTACTTCCGTAAATATTACAGCTCAGCAAACTGTCCAGTGCAGGTCTACTTTGTAATGGGTGAGGTTGTCATGAGTCAGAACTGCGTCTTAAATAAACGGCAGCTTTACAACCATATTTTAAAGTGAGCTTTCAGTGGTCTCTCACAAAGCCAAACTCATTGTCATTAAGTCAATTCTGACTGGTGGTGGCCCTATGGGTCAGAGGAGACCTGGTCCTTTGGGTCTCTGAGACTGTCCACCTTTATGGGAGGAGACAGCCTTTTCTCCTATATTCTGAATATCAGCTGGGTTTGAACTGCTGACCTTGTGTTTAACGGCCCACCTGTAACCACTATGCCAACAGGGCTCCCAAATAGGTTCTGGGGAGTGCTTAATGATACGTTCCTGCTCAAGCGCGTGCTAACCAAATGACTTGAGCTCACCTGTGCGGCAGATGCCCTGGCAGGGAGATCTGGTGATGTGCTTCGGAACAACCCCTGCCTTCAAGACCTGCCAGAGCCCAGTTCTACTCTGACACCGTCGGGGTGTCAGAATCCACTTGATGGCAGCTGTTTGGTTTTTAGTAAATTTTATAGATGGGCAAAATGAATGATTTTAACTCATGTTCAGAAATAATTAGTATTCTTGCCTTATCAGAACGAAGTCTCGATATATTTATCACACTTCCTCTGAAAGCATCAGAGAATAAACATGTGATTAGAAACTGGTGAGGTTTTCTTTCTTTTTCTTTTTTTTTAAACTCCTATTTTGGAGGGTCCGTCATGAAATTCAAAGCCTTTGTCAGATTGTTCTTTTCCCTTTACTTCTCAAAATAAGTAGTGAGGGGGGCAGATAACATTCCTATTTCATAATCCCAGGAAGAGAAACACTGAGATGGGGAGTTCTTTTCTCGCAGCTAATTCATCTCTTTTACTGGGTTCTTTCAGGCTTGAGGTCCTGCTTCTTTAGCTTTCTATGTGTGTCAACAGCCCGAGCACTTCTGGGACCCCGTTCTCCTCGGGCCTCTGAAGTTTCTGCTTGTCCTTTCTCCAGGAGATTTGCACAGCACACAGTCTTCAAAGTCGGAAGGCGTGTTCCCCTCAGGAGTGAAGGGCCTTCATGCGTACTGCCCAGGATGAAAGCCCCAAGATCCTGAAGCCAGGTTTCCTCTCCTGAGGTGCAGCTCCCTGCACGTAGGCACAGGCACCCACCTGGACCATCTTCACTGCCTCTGATGCTGGAGGACAGGGGGCACCGACACCAATAGTACCCACTCGCCGTGCGGTGTTCTGAGTTAGCGAGAGTTTTTAATCGTTGATCTAAGAGCCTCATTTTCAGCCAGGAGGTCTGAAACCCTGGCAGGCTGACTTGTCAGCTAATAAGCAGGATAAAATCTCCAGCCCTTCAACCTCCACAGTTCTCGACAAACAAAAACTGGCATTCAGTAAAAACCGTGGAGCAGAATCAAGACCCAAGTAACCGGCCCTTATGTCTTCTGACCATCAGTCCATTGGTGACACTTGTGGAAGTCAGGGTAGCCCTGTAAAGCACAGTACCCGAAGGGCTGATAATAATGTAGTTATTTTGTACTTATTGTGTTCTAAACTGTTGAATTTCAAATCACAAGCTGGTATCAACAAGAAAGGTCATATTACTTTATTTTCTGTAAGTCCTACTGAGGTGGTAGGAGATCCAGTCTTTTTCATTATTGTGTTGCTGATTTTTTTTTTAGTGGGGGCAGAGCCAATATGATCCCTTATGGCCACTACCAATTTGCTCTTTGTCTCCGTGAGCATGGCCCTTGGAAGGCAGTCGGACCTGCTCGTTCTGTGGTGCACTTGGTGAAGGTCATCTATGCAGAGGCTCTACTTTGGGAGGCGTGTGCTGGCCTCTGCCCTGTACTCTTTCTAGAGGAGGGCAACTTTCCCAGGAGGTCAGGTCCTCTCTCATCATCCCCATACGATCTTCCAGGAGCTCCTGGTTTTTAGACAGTAAAATCATGAAAGAGCCCTCAAAGGATTCGGCTCATTTTCTGGAAAGGGATTGTCAGGGGAAAAAGAAATAATTTGAGACTAAAACATGCTTTACTATTTCAAGAAACAACTCTTTCATGCTGTGTTCTGTCTCTTTCCCTGTTTAATGCTCCTTGGTTTCCTTCCTCTAAGAGCAAGGGGCGGCAGGTCTTAAAGAACTGCCTGAAACACGTTAGGGGTCCACCGTCTAGGACAGCAGCCTGGGGTAGGTGCGGAGTTTAAGGAAAGGTGGTGGGGCTCAGAGGGGGCAAAATGATTAGGGAACCAGTAGGTGGAAGCCTGAGGCTCCCCTCTAGCCCTCTTCATTCACTTCACCTAGTCATTGCTTCTTTCCGTTTCAGGCTTTCAAGGTAAAACCCAGCAGCAAAACGCCTGCGTCACCAGCACGTCCCCATGCGAAGGCTATGTAAATGACAATACGACACTGGCAGTATGTGCAGATTCTCTTGCATACTAGCTTCAGAAAGAAAATATGGTCTGTCTTGCCTCTCACTGCTGTCAAGTGTTTAAATGGTCCTTCCAGCATATATTTAAAACACATTGTCATTGCAATGTTACCAAACAGTGAGCAAGTCAACGTACCAGAGACCACACAATGATTGACATTTGGTAAGTCAAACAGAGAGACATGGAACCTCATCCTGTGACTGCTGTTTCCAGCTCCAGGGACGGCTGATACAGTGTCTGACAGTGTGGCGAGATGTGCAATGTTGGTTCGCAACCGCAAGCTGTAACGTCAGAAGGTAGCCTGGCTCCCCGGTCTCCTGGCATGCCTCGCTGCCTTGCCTGGGAGAGAGCCGAGAGCTAGGACAGGGAAGTAAGTCACTAACAGGTTTTCTCGCAGTTGTTCTTCCCGCGTGTGAGTGCCGGGAACTGGTCGCTTCTGTTGTTGTCTGTCTTTCGCCTTAATTTGGATTCGGAAAAGATGTGTCTATGCCGGTTACATGCTCCGGTGGGATCACTTGTAGGATCACAGAGGCCGCCGGGGTCATATGGTCACGCGTGGGCGAGCAAGGTCCCTGTTCCCATTTGAGTCCTTTGCCAGGTTTCGTAGAAATCATCAGAAGTTAACTAAGATGAAAAACAAAACAAAGTTGAATGGGCACCTGAGGACATAGTCACCAAGCAGCTGCCCTAGCTATCACTTCAACTGAGTGCTGGGGAAACACTTTTTTTTCTCACTCCAATGTTGTGACTGTGGGGGGGGGGGGGAGCAGGCAAGTTTTTCATCCTGTGTTCTGAAGGCCAGTCCAGTGTGTGCCACGGACACATCTGATGAAGGGCACGCAAAGGATACCCATTGGATACATTTTTGTCCAAGCAGACAATGGATGAATGCCAACCGTGGGCTCACGTTGCCAATATAAAACAGAGTTCTGGTTTCTTTGCTCTTGTTTTCAGAGGTTACTTTTTCTATTGCCATCCCCCCCCCCCCCATGACCACATCTCATTTTAATGTGTGTTTCTCTCGCCCCTCTTCCAATTTAGGTTACCATCATTTACAAGCCCTGAAAAAAATAGCAAGGTTCTCCACTAAAGAGTGTTCTTAAGCACCGCAGCACCTGAGACCTTGTCATCTGACTTCACTAGCGGGGAGAAGAATCAGTATGTGCATCAATTGCCCAAGGCTGATTCCCAGGAAGTGGAGGTCAAGCCCAGCCCCTCACGGCACGGTTCTGACCAGTCGGCTCTTCTCTCCGGTGGCATTCTCCACTTCTCGGCAGAGTTTGGTAATTGGCTGCAATGGCCAAACAACTTCACAGAAAATACTTGTGATTCTGGGGTTTATGAGGGAAGGAACAGGGTAAAATTATGGGATCAGGATCAACTTGGAAGGAACTTGGAATTGCAACCTCAGGATGCAATTCTTTGATCCGGAGAGCTGCTACTTGGTTGTGCCCAGAGATGGGCTTCTCCCTGGTCCCCTTGGGGCTCTTGGGTTAGTGATACAGATCTTTCGCTTTATACATAAGTGCTCGCAGGATCCACCTCACTAGTAAGCCTCAGCGGAGGGGCACTTGACTTTCATGCTCTATGGCTCTTTCTCTGTCTCCTAGATCTTGGAGGGTCATAGTATAGGAAACCAAGTCCAAAGGACAAGCTTTATTCTCATTTCTTCTTGATGGTAAGGAAGTTCTGACTTCTCGCCTAGCTCATTTTAAGCCTCAAGGGATGGCAAAATCGACCAATTAGTTTGGGTCCCATGTACATTATTTGCATAATACTACCCCCAAAGGGTGTCACAATTTCTATTTGCATTATTAGCACGTCGTCCAATCCCCTTGGTGGGCCATAACTCTGATTTCACATAGCCCCACCTAATCATTTGGTAGGCGTGATAAAGACCGTGGTGAGAAAGCCCATATAAAAGCAATCGTCATCCTGCAGTACCCTGGGTAAGGTTTACTTCCCCAAAGAGTTATTATATAGGTTTTAATATTGTTTAGATGCTCAAAGAAGAGAACAACACAATCAATGGAATTAAGGCTTTTGCATAATTAGGGGGAAAAACACCCTTTGCCTGGCACAACTTCAATCTTCTTTTTCACCAGCTGCTAAGTCATTTTCATATCCCTAGCTGCTTCCTCCAAGCGCAAACACACCTGTTCTCCCAGCTCCGTACCCATGTTATGCTGGCTCCTTGTGAACAGGAGATGCGAGTGTATTTTGACTTGCATCAGGGAGCTGCCTTTCTATTCTGAGATGACAACAGTCTTCTTTTGGCAGAGCAAGGCAGCTAGCAGTGGTCAACCTCAGCATTTTCCTCCTGAGACTGTCAGCAGGATTGCTCAGTTAGCAAACCATTTGCAAGTATAACGACAGCTGGAATTTCTTCCTTTCAAGGGTCAGCTCATTGCTGTATCCATCTGTCAAAGTGCCTTTGGCCCAGTTGTATTCCAAGGGATGGCCGGAACTTAGTGTCCAGCAGCCAACCTGGAAACAATAAATCTTGCTCTTCCACGTAGGTTGATAACATTGCCAACAGGTTGGGCGACTGGCAGCCAGCATGGCACCCTTTGCTCTGGCATTCAAAAAAAGGGGACTTGGTCACCTCATAAAGACTGTACAGTGTACATGGAAATGGTAGCAACCCTAAAGCCAATCATCAGAGCCTGAGATTCAGGGTGGCCAATGGTAGGGAGGATTGTGTTGGTTGGCAATGGCATTTGGCAAAACCAGGGGCTAGCCCCATTCCTGCTCTGCTTTGTAGGCTTTAGTCCACTGTGGATGGATTCTATAGAAATCAGGCCTTTTAAGCTTCCTTGTGCTTTTACTGTCCGGTATTCATCAGTAACGGACTCTTTTCTTGTCTTTTTTTTTCTTTCCTAAATGGGGAACTGCTTATAGATCCCCAGCCCCATCTGATTTATAATGCTTTCAAACTAATGGTGCCATTCTAAAGATTTCTTTCCATTGTTTCACTCTGTATTCTCCCCATCTGGTTAGTACACCACTCATCTTAATTAGTAAAATGCCATCCTGTCTGGTTCTCCCTTGCCAGGAAGTCATTCAGTTCCCAAATCACTTCTTCACCTCCATCATATAGTTTAGCATTTTGCAGCAGGAAAACTGTAATATAGCACATTCTTCCCCTAACAGGGAAAAGTGAAATTCACTACAGCAATGCTAATTAAGCAGAGTTGAACATTAGCTTTAATTTAAAGCAGCCCCCCTGAGACTTCCTAGCATGTACTCAGGGTGTCATAAAATATGAAACCACACTCCCTCTCAATTAGCATTCATTTATTTGGGAACAACAAAAAGCAGCAATAAATAGGCACAAACTGTTTCTCAGAGTCTGCCCAGCAGCAGCCTGCTCATTGGTTTCTTGCTACACCAGTGGCAGCACCTTGTAGGAGACTGGGTTAAACCAACGTGGGGCCTGGTAAAGTGTCTGGTGTGTCATTGTTCTTCCAAATCTCAAGTGCATCTTTTCAGCTTACAACTATGATGTCATGGGGTTGAAATATTGGTAAGGAAATGAAGACTAAAGAGCACTCAAATTGGAATTGGTTTGGCCAGAGGTCATTTTAGACAGAAACCAAGCTGCTGGGGGAGATCCTGGAGACTCTGATTGTGCGAAGCCTCTGAAGCAGGCTGACTTTTAAGCTTTGTGTTTCCCACCTCTTCAGGAGCAGTGGTGAGTCTGGTGGTTAACTGAAAGCTTGAAACTTTCTGAGTGGGCTAAATGTGATGCTGAATTACTGAAATAGGGACCTTTTAGGAGAAAATCAACAGATCTGGCCAGTGGTAAGTACAGAACGACGTTTGGTCAGTCTTAGCTTCGCTCCTACAGGCTTCCTCAGGGCCCGCATTTGGTCGCCATATTTTACCGTGGGAAGACGTTCTTACTTGGAGAGTGGAGTAGCCTTGGCTGTATGTAGGCAATACCAACATGCTCCATATGACAAACTCCTGGGACCTGGGACGGGAGCACCTTCTGTCATAGTGAAAGCATTTGTATTTCAGAAAGAAAGGTAAATGTTGCTTAAACACTTCTCTAGAGATTTCTCAGTTTTTTCTCAATTTTATAGCTCTGGAAGCAAGTACTTAATATTTTCATCAGCTCACTCAATCAACAGTTATTAATTAGTAAGTCCTTTCCATGTGTCAGGGCTTCGTCTTGGTACCTGGAAGGGAATAGCACACAAGACAACCAAGTTCCCTGTCTGCATGAAATGGGTATTGGATGGAAGAGGTAGCAATAAGCTGAGGCTACAGAAAATGCACTTGCAGAAAATCACCGCATGAGCGCCATGGAGGAAATCTCCAGACTAAGAAGAAGAGGGCGGTGGAGGTTCAGTGGAAGAATTCTCACCTTCTCTTTGGGAGATCTGGGTTTGATTCTCGGCCAATGGGCCTCATACCCAGCCACTATTATCTGTCGGTTGCATTTTGCAAGCTGCTAAGATACTTAACAGGAAAGCTTCCAGATGGACAGACGAGGAAGAGAGTCTGGCAATCTCCTTCCAAAAACCAGCCAGTGAAAACCGTATGGTTCACAGTGGTTCGGTTCGCAAGCAATCACGAGGATGGCACAGGACTGGGCAGTGTTTTGTTCAGTTGTATAGTGGGCTCTGTGACTTGATGGCAGTTGACAACAAAGAACAAGTAATTAGAACAGTGGTTCTCAACCTTCCTCATGCCGTGACTCTTTAATACAGTTCCTCATGTGGTGGTGACCCCCAACCATAAAACAATTTTTGTTGTTACTTCATTACTGTAATTTTTCTACTGTTATGAATCATCATGTAAATATCTGAAATGTAGGATGTATTTCCATTGTTACAAGTTTAACATAATTGAAGCATAGTGATTAATCACAAAGCAGTATGTAATTATATATTGTGAAATATTTATTTCTAATTACAAATAAATTAAATTTTGTCTTGAAGCATGGTATAGCATGGGTAACAGTCTTCACGCCGGGTACTCATATGTAGGTGTATCTGCATGTGGGCGGATATGTGTTTTCTTATGGTCTTAGGCAACCCTGTGAAAGGGTCATTCGAAAACTCCCCCCCCCCAAAAGGAGTCCCGACCCACAGGTTAAGAACCGCTGAATTAGAAGTTGCATCTTCAGACAGAGTGGTCAGTGAAAACTTGTCTGAGGGAAGGACATGGAAGCTTAGGCCAACACCACCATTCATATACTATTGATATATTTTTATGTGCTTATGTTTTTCACAATATCTACTAGATCTGATATGCTATGAATTACTCCTCATCCACTACCATAGAGTCAATTCCAACTCATAGCATCCTTGAAAGACAGGTTAGAACTGCCCCTGTGGGTTTCTGAGCCTGTAAATATTTTTTTTTCCTTTTAAAATCATTGGGGGCTCATACAACTCATCACAATCCATACATACATCCATTGTGTCAAGCACATTTGTACATTTGTTATATCATTATTCTCAAAACATTTTCTTTCTATCTGAGCCCTTGGTATCAGCTCATTTCCTCCTCCCTTCATACCCCCTCCCTTATGAACCCTTGATAATTGATAAATTATTGTTATTTTGTCATATCTTACACTGTCCAACGTCTCCCTCCACCCAATTTTCTGTTGTCTGTCCCCCAGGGAGGGGGTTATATGTAGATTCTTGTGATTGGTTCCCCCTTTCTCCCCCAACTTCCGCTTCCTTTCCTGGTATTGCTACTCTCATTATTGGTCCTGAGGGGTTTATCTGTCCTGGATTCCCTGTGTTTCCAGCTGATCTGTACCGGTGTATGTCCTCTGGTCTAGCTTGATTTGTAAGGTAGAATTAGGATCATGATAGTGGTGGAGAGGAAGCATTTAGGAACTAGAAGAAAGTTGTATGTTTCATTGTTGCTACACTGCACCCTGACTGGCTTGTCTCCTCCCCATGGCTCTTTTTTTAAGGGGATGTCCAGTTGTCTACAAATGGGCTTTGGGTCTCTACTCTGCAATCGCCCTCATTCACAATGGTATGATTTTTTGTTCTTTGACGCCTGATACCTGATCCTATCCATACCTCCTGATCACACAGGTTGATGTGCTTTTTCCATGAGGGCTTTGCTGTGTCTCAGATAGATGACTGCTTGTTTATCTTCAAGCCTTTAAGCCCTCAGATACTATATCTTTTGATAGTCGGGCACCATCAACTTTCTTCACCACATTTTCTTATGCATCCACTTTGTCTTCAGTGATCATGTCGGAAAGGTGAGCATCATGGAATGCCAGTTTAATAGAACAAAGAGTGGAGGCCTAATGTCCATCTGCTACCTTAATACTAAACCTATAAATATATGCACATACATTTATTTCCCTATCGTCATATATAAATATATTTACATCTGGACATGCCCTTTGAGACTATAAATCTTATGGGAATAGGAAACTTCATCTTTCTCCTGTGGAGAAGCTTGTGGTTTCCAACTGCTGACCTTTAGCAGGCCCAACATGTATGTAACCAGAGCACTGATGCCATGAGAGCAGAGCGATATTTCATTATTACTGATCACTGCCATAAACTTACTACATGACATCCACCTTGGGTTTCACAGAGCAGTGGTTCTCAGGCTTTCTGACCTCTGTGTTGCTGTCCACACTTTACAATGGTTGAAAACCCACAAGAACATCGGAGTGTGTGGATCACAGTGATATTTATCACATTAGAAATTAGATAAATTGAAACATACTTATTCTTGCATTTGAAATAATTTAAAGTGTTTATTATTGTTAACATAAATGACATAACTTTGTTCTCTTGCTCTCCATGTTAGTGTATAAATACGGGGGAGCTTCAAAAAGTTGATGGGAAAATTTATGGGTGAATTTAAAAATTCTATAGAAAACTATGACACATGAATAAGACCAATAAAAGTTGCCCAATCAGAAAAATGGGAACAAGACATAAAGAGAAAATGTACTGGAGATGGCGTCCAAGCAGCCAATAATCATGAAAAAATGTTCACATTCATTATCAATAAGGGAGATACAAATGAACACAATGATGAGATACTGCCTCACACCGACAATCTTAGGAAAATTAAAAAGAAACAAATCAGAAAATAATAAATGCTGGAGTGAATGTGGCGAGATTGGAATGCTCATGTATTGCTGGTGGGCCTGTAGAATTGTACAAACACCATGGAAATCAGGATGACACTTCCTTAAACAAATGCAAAACAATTACCTTATGATCCTGCAATCCCTCCCTCTACTGGGTGTATACCCTCAAGAAATAAGCAACATAACATGAACAGACACATGCATACTTACGTTTATTGCAGCAATTTCTGTAAGAGCAAAAAGAGGAAAACCACCCAAACCTTTTAGTTCAGAGGGATGGATAAACAAACTCTGGGTCATATAATGGAATATTATGCATCCATCAAACACATTGATGACTGTCAAACACCCTAAGACATGGACAAAACTAGAGAACATTGTGCCTAGTAAAGTTAATCAATCATATAAAGATACATCTTGAAGAATAACGTTATTATAAGGCAAAGTGGTTTTCACACCAAAGATGATTTTTGAAGATAAGAGGAGGCCAACGGTGAACAGGGAGAGGAAAAGGCACAGGAAATTGTGGAGGGAGGGAGGTGGGGGTCGGGGGAAACAGTTCGCATTCATGGGGTGTTTAAAGTGATATTCTTACTGATTTGATTTGATTATGTTTTTCTTTACAAACCAAAATAAATAAGTAAATAAAGTTTAAAAGAAAGAGAGAAGGCTCACACCCTTACGCACTTTCCAGATTCCTTCTCCCTCTGATTCAAACACTGGTGTGAGTGGCTGTAAAGCAGGAAAAGTAAACTGGAAATAGGCTTGGAATCTTTAGTGATAATCCAAACTCATTGCAAACAAATGGAAAAAAAATCATTGTCTTTTTATCTAATTTTCCCATGAAGTTTTTGAAGTCCCTCACATAGTTTTAAGTCTAACACATTAAGAAGAATGGCATTGTTTTATAGTTCTGTAAAGCTAATACCTGGTTTGCTGGACAGTGGCACAGTGATTAAGGGCTCAGCTGCTAACTGAGATGTGGGTGCTACAATCCCACCAGTCGCTCCTTGGGAATGGGTTCGGGCCATCTGCTGGGCTTAGACAGCCTGGGGGCAGTTCTGCTCTGTCCTTCAGCATCTACCATGGCATAGAAGATACGGGATCGCTAGGAGTGAGAATTGACGTGATGATACCTGGTTCGGATCATTTTAATTTAAAAGAAGACAGCTGGATTCGTGGATCTGCTTCTGCATTCAGTGTTGTTTTGGTTGAAATGGATATTAAAGAAAAAAATCCGGCCTTAAAACAACTATGGAATAGGAACATAGAAGACGTGGTATGCTCTTTGAGAGTCCACTGTCATTAAGCTCTGTGTAGGGGATCCGTGATTCCAGGCAAGTGGAAAACACTCATGAATAGCATATTCGTGTATATCTGGTGATCTCAATTATCCTCACATTAATTACTTACAACTGGTTTACATTCCTTGCGGTTGTGGCCATGCACGCACTTTGGGTCATGGTACACTGAAATCTGGCTTCCTGTAGCTCATTCCTTTCTGGGCAATTTACAAAGCAACGTTTAGGTCTCTGCACACAGAAAATGTCTGCAGTGGTATACGTTTGCACACTGATTCGTCCTTTCATTTTACGTTGTCATTGTGCCCGGGGACCTCAGTCCCACTCATGGCAGATTGCAGTGTCTGTGCTAACACAGGGCTTCATCCTTGCAGGTTCACGAAAATCGGTTTTTGAGTAGTTAGTTAATCAGACTTCAGGGCTTCTCTTTTGGCTAGGAAGGGCTCTCGCAATTTGTTAGGCGTTTTGTGCTTTCTTTCCTACCCCAGAACAAACCAAACGTTTTGCCGTCCAGAGGACTCCGACTCAGCAATCCGCCAGAACTCCCCCACCGAGTTTCCCAGCTGGAATCTCGACAGGAGCAGACTCCCATCTTTGTCCCACTGAGCGGCCAGCTTGTTCAGTAAGTAGCTGAGGATGTAAGCGTCATGCGCAAGGGATCCTAAGTCCCCAAAGCACCCTCGGTGGAGGAGCAAGCCTGGCTTAGGCTGTGCTGGGGATTCTTGCAGGGGGCATTGCGGAAGCTCTCCTGCCTGGGTAATGCATGCTTTGATAGGTTCTGCTTTACTAACTTGGCGTTCACATTGCTGTGAGACACGTCTGTCGCAATCTGGCTGCGATCCTTGGCCTCGCAATTGCTTTGTGGATCTCTGCTACCGAGTTACCTCTCCACAATTCTTGTTCCATCTTTCATGGGCTTGATAGGCAGTACTTTGCACTAATTTCTTTTATCACGCTTGGGGCATAGGTGACCAGATGTCCCGCTTTTGGCGGGACAGTCCCGATTTTTAACAATTTGTCCCGCATCCCGCACGGTTTTAAAAATGTCGCGAGTTTTGGAAAGAATGCACGACAAGCTAGGGTATACGGTTTCAGCTGCCATGTGGCTATTTCACCAGGATATGAGTTTTATCAATGGTGTCCCGCTTTACCAATGTTAAAATCTGGTCACCCAACAAAGTTCTCCTTGGTGTATCTGGCTAGGGACTTCATTTAGTTATTTCTCTATTGTTCACATGCTGTTTCCGATTACCGTAGGTCCGTCTAGATCAGTGGTTCTCAACCTTCCTCATGCCGTGACCCTTTCATACAGTTCCTCATGTTGTGGTGAACCCCAACCGTAAAATAATTTTTGTTGCTACTTCATAACTAACTTTGCTACTGTTATGAATTGGACCTTCTCTTTGAAAGAGTCGTTCAACCCCCAAAGGGGTCACGACCCACAGGTTGAGAACGGCTGATCTAGATATTCTCTGATCCCCAGTGACTGTGGACCTCTCTGGGAGACTTCAACCTCTGCAGAAAAAAAGTGCTGCTGTAGGATCCAGCTGTCCTCAAGTAAGCTGGGTGTTTGTACCTCACAAGTTACCTGAGTTTAACCCTGAGAAGGTTGGGGGAAGGAAATACATCCAAGCTGATCTCTTGGCCTATTTCCTTTTTGTGACCCTCCTTTCCCCACCTGACGGAAGAAGCCCTCTCTTTCTTGGACCAGAATATTCCTATAGCTAATAGTCTTATCTCCCCCATGTTTATAATGGATCCTACTGAATCTGGAGTTGAGCCTGGATTCTGCAAATCCATGTAACTTATTTTAGACTATTGCTTTCCTGTTGACTTAATATTACTTTAAGCTCAAAAACTGAGGCATGGATCCTTTATCTTAGGATTCATTGTTCTAGAGCAATGTTATGAAGTCACTCAATAGAGTAACTCAATGGTGCTCACTTCCTGCTCTCCACCGTATCCCTACTGAGCTCGTATTGTCTGTTCTGTGGTTCTAGTTTGAGGGTTGAACATTTTTTTATGTGATTAACTACAATAGTCTTCTGTCTACTCTCTTCATCTCTGATCTTAATTCTTTCAAGCTATCTTGCTCATTAACACTGGAGTTTTGCTATTGTTAAAGCATGATTTGGGTCATTACTAACTGCAGAAATATTTTCAAAGACTCCCTAAGCTTGCTGAAAGAACTCGAGCTTCCTTAGGGCACAGAAAGCCATTTCGCATACTGGTTTATGTACCCATCGCCCTGTTTTTGTCCATCAAAAATGTTTTTGTCCATCAAAACAACAAAAATTGTAAGCCTCCTATAGTCAATATTTTGAGAGCATTTCTCTGTATTGCTCCTCTTTGCTTCCTTATAATTCACATAGTGACTAACCTGACATATATACCTGATATATTTTGTTGAGTTAATGAATGGAAATAATCACCTCTAAATCACCCATTTTATTATTTTGAACTTTTTATATTGTTTTTTCTTTCAGCTACAGTATGCATGTATCTAATGAAATGGCTTTTTTCTAAAGCAGAATTATGTATTAAACCCACTGAAAACCCCTTGCCATACTAGGCAAGGGACACTTAAAATTCTGAGTAAGTTCCACCGTACCCTAAAAGCCAACACTGAGGATTAGTGAAATTCAGAGAAAAGAAAGAAAAGGAGCTATGTAGTTCATTCTTAAAATAGATGTACAATTTTCCAACAATTGAACTGCAAAGATCTGATAAAATGTCCTCAACCAGAAATCAAGTCACTGCCTTGAGTCAACCCTAATATGGCAGATTAGAATATTTGTCATGGATGGTCATGTTTCACATAGGATCTATTTAAGCAAAGTCTCTCTTTGCACATGTCTGGGGTCCTGACCCCCATGAAACCTTGCAGTTTAAAAGCTAATGTCCATAGGAGCATAAGTAGACAAGCTTCGCTCCTCGTGCTCTCGTTCCTGCGTGCATGGATTTATTCCCAACACGATACGCTTCAAGATGTCTCGGTGACTAGCAGATGGCTACAGGCAATTTTTCTCAGTTATAAACTTGTGTAAGTCTCGCTAGAATTCCTTGAACTAAATTCTTAAAAGTTTAATGAAAAACAGCGGTTTCTAAAGGGATCAGCTGAATCCCTTAGAGCCAAGAGAGTGAAGGCGCGCCAGAGTGAGAAGAGATCATCTTGATAGATTTTGTAGACGGATGCAGGATTGTCATGGGGGCTTATTAAAAAGAAATTTCCAGAAAACAGGAAATTGCAGCAGTGAGGGAATACCAGGAAAGTTGGATTGCCGAGCTTCTCAAGGCACCTGCTCATCTGCCAAATGTGCCAAGGATTTTCTTGGGAAACCTTACCCTAGCCACTCTCCAGCCCTTGCCTGGCCTCCTCTGACTTCTTTTTGTTTCCTGAACTTAGAAAACATTAAAAATGATCACAGTTTGAGATCCTTGTGGGTTCCAAAATCAGAGTGGAGAATTCCTTTTTTTGTTTTTTTTAACAGTTTTATTAGCACTTCATCCACATGTCATACAATTCAATCATATCAAGAAGAGTTGTACAATTATCACCACATTCAATTCGAGAGCATTTTCATCTTGTACTCATTGCTATTCATGTAGTTACTATTATTATTTTCTAATTGTGGCAAAACCATACGCAACAAAACATTCTCCAATTCCACAACTTCTGCATGTGTAATTCAGTGCCATTGATTAGACTCTTCATGTTGTACAAGCATTATTGATATCCTTTTCCAAATTGTTCCACCGCCAGGAACATTTGCTCAGTGCCTCGCAAGCAACACCTCTTTCTCCTTCATCCATGCTGACCACTGGTCAACTCTGGTTTCCTTCTTTCACTTTTCTCCTTTTAGCAATTTTCTTGATAGTGTATATACATCATCACCATCAGTTCCAGTGGTCCTTCCCACCTCTGCATTCATAGTTTGCTCCCACAAACCCCTCATGCTCCCAAGGCCCCAGCCCCTAGCCCCTGTCCACATCCCTGATAAACCAGTGCATCAGGTATTGTCTCTATGCAGATAGTGGAGAATTCTTTGGGAAGGGTTAAGAGAGATGGAAACACCACCTTCAGAAGAACATAGATTTAAAGTCTATATCCAGAAATATTTGGACATTGCTAAAAAACAAACCATTATATATAGACAGACCTTGGATTTGGAGTGACTTCCTTTTTAAAATCTAACTTTAAGTCAAATTTGTACATAAGTAGGAACAAGTTCAGTGCAATTTGTATCTAACACCAGTTAGTTAAATGTTTGTCTTAGTGTATAGTCTGTGGTGTACCTTTCTTTATATAAAAACATAAAAAACATAGGCAGACTCACTAAAATATCTGTAATGTGGTAGTAAAATCTAATAATGTTTTGGCGCATGCTTCAAAGTAGCACCCATTTTTTACTATGAACCATCGATGAGAGTTAGCCAAAATATGCTACGTAATAATATAAACCTTTATTAAATCAAAAGATCATATGTGAAGCTATTGTTTCTCAACAAATCCTCCATCTATATCCATACACATGTGAAGGTGCAGTTTCCATCATGTGTTGGGCTGCTAACCACAAGATCAGGAGTTCGAAACTACCATCCGCTCCATGGAAAGATGAGACTTTTTCCTCTTGTAAAGAGTTACAGTCCTGGAAACCCAGGGGCAGCTCTACTCTGCTTACAGGTCGCTATCGACTCGGTGGCCGGAGAACAATTCCTTGAAAAATTCCCAGCTCTTTGGTTCACACCAAGTCTTTCAAAACAACATTTCTTACTTCCTGGAGGGAATGAAATGTTCTTTTATTCTGGGAATAAAAAGTCTGAAGGGGCAAGATTAGGGGAAGGGAGTGGATGGAGAGAACAAAATTCTCATAGAAGGGAATCGGTACCCTTAAAAAATAAGCAGATTCACGGTTACCATTTTGAAAATACATTCCATGGCACAACTTTCTCGACCATAGCCTCACCATTGAAGTTTTACAATTAAAAAAGCTTCTTCCGAATGAGGTTTGGTGATCTTCTATGCCTTTCTAGAAAATCTATCAAGATTACCCCTTTGAAATTCCATAAAAACAATCAGCATAACCTTCAGAGCAGATCTCTTTGTCTTGAATTTAACTGGCTGAAGAGAACTCCTTGGGAGTCATTGTTTTGATTGGACCTTTTTTGGGTGCAAATGAGACTAAGATCAATGTCTTACTTAGAGAATTTAGTTGCTGCCTCCAGCGACTTCAGAGACCTGTGTAAACATGTTTCATTTGAAATAAACTTGTGCGTGGATGAACTGGACCCTGGTAGCTATATATATATATATATATATATATATATATATATATATATATATATATATATAGTATTATATATATTATATATATATAGTATTATATTAGTAGCAATATATATATATATATATACACATTACCAGTGCCCTCATACTACCCCTTTGTAAGGGACCCTCCGCAGCAGAAGCATTCTGCTTTATGGACTGATGACATCGCCTCTTCATCCATCACTTTCCCCAACACCGGGATTTTCCCTTAGCCTTGTTTACTCTCAGACTCGACGAAAGGAAACATTTTTTTCCTAATTCTTTGAGACCATGTCAGATGTGACGGTTGGAATGTTCTTCCTATCCCTCTCTATCACTGCAACAATAGGCCCTCCCCCCGCCCCCCTTTTTTGTCATGCATCTTCCCCATCAAAATCTGGATTTGTTTTTTATTTGGCAGGATCAAGTCAACTTTCTGGTTCAAAATTCCATTCCACCCCACTGTCGTGATTGACCCCAGGGAGCTTGGTCATGGTTGAGGCGCAGAAAGCCCTTTTAGCTGCATTTTACATGCTCTTTCCCCAAATGTTCCTATGCCGCAGTGATCCTTAGCCAGAATTGACCTGGCAGAGAAATGTGCCTCCTCTCTTCTGTGTAGTGACATAAAGTAAGATCCAACCATAAGACGGTCTCATTATTCCGTGCTCTGCCCTGCATCTGTGCCTTTGACAGTCAGCTTCCGAGGGGCTTGGAAATCGCTTGCAGATGTTTATGTCTCCAGTAAAAGATCTTGAAAACTGCGATGCTTCGAGCCTTGGCAGCCAGGGCTAGATGTTCTGGCACATTTTCTTTCTGGATTGCTTTTCTTCCTGTTTGGTCACAGGGTTCCAGACTTATGGTTAGCATTGTGCTAATTTTTTATAAAAGCTTCCTCGTCTAAGTTAAGAACCTGAACATCCTCACGACTTGAGCCTTGGTCTCAGGGGAATCTAGGATCTGTGGAGGCGTGGCTACTAATGGAGTGAGTTTGGGTGAGTCATTTGTCAGCGCCAATGTTCTTCCCCGAAACTATGTGCTGATTGTCACCAGACAGAAGAGTTTTTGGGAAATTTTAACAACATAGTTCATGAGTGAGTATTTTGAAAGGTGTAAAGTGCTCTACAAAGGTGATGTGGCATGGTGATTATGTATTTTTGCCTTGTAGCTACTAATTTGATGGCAATTTGATGGTTGAATCTTTGCTATATTGTAATGACCAGCCATTTCAGGTAATTCAGCTACACATCCAGTCAAGTCCATTGTAACGATACTTTGACTGAATTGATTTATAGTTCTGTAGAGGAAGTTCAAGAGAGCTTGGAAATGTAACTTCGCGATTTAATAAAGAAGTTTCCTGTTTGTCTTGATAATGGCACCTGTGTGACTCATTTCTGAGCCAGATGCTGTCCTGCATCATCTTAGAACGCGTCACTTCTGCAGTCTGCCTTTCTTTTCATAGTTGCTGAAGCAAAACCTCTGTCATCTCACCCTCAGCATATCGTTGGTGACAGCCGCAACACCTGAAGAGATAGCCTTCGCTTGCACGTGGACATCGAGCTGGAAACGTTTCTCAGAAGCAGGCTCAGAGAGCAGGAAACATACGGCAAGAAGTAAAGACGAGTTTCCATAACAAATCCCCCTGGATTTTGACAAGGCTCTCTGACACATTGTCAAACCACCCCAGGGCTTCCAGACAGAATAAGAGCTTCTCCATCTCTGCTCTGAGCACCAAGAGTTGCCCGAGGGAAGAACTTTCTTCAGTCATTTTCCAAAGATCTGTGGGGGAAGAGGTCTTCATTGTTGGATATGATGAAGAAGTGATGTGTGGCTCCAGCTTTCCACCAGATCCACTTGCATAGATGCTTTGACCCCACTCTTGGATAGGTTTAATTTAGTAGGCTAGGGATAGGACTCTGATTTCTATATTTTTAAGTAGTTAGTTCTTTTGGTGTTCTTGACATGCAAGAGCCACATGTTGTGATAAAATCCTTTAACCGATATCAGGGAGTCTAATTATTGAGTGGACAGTTGTTCTAGAAAATAAACTTGAAGGTCCTTGCCATACCAAGTTTGTCTACTCACAGGGTTCAAAATCTGACTTGCTTATAGAGACTAATAGATAAGGTAGATGTATGAAGTGAAACCCAATAGATTGTGGTAGAATGGTGCCGCCTGGAACATCGGAAGGGGAAGTCAGCCACACTTGACTGTGCACACCTCTGGTTCTTCGTTGCCACTTTTGAGTCTGAAGTCTTCCAGAGACCTGGAGCAAACAAGCAATTCTTCTTATGTGTGCAGTTTACACCTCCGATGTAAACCACTCTCGCTGCCATCGAGTCGATTCTGATGCACAGCGACCAGACAGGACAGGGTAGACCAGTCCCAGCATTTCCATGATGGTAACTCTTTAAGGGAGTAGAAAGCCTCATCTTTCTCTCCCTGAGTGGCTGGTGGTTTCCAACTGCCGATCTTATGGTTAGGAGCCCAATATACAACCACCGCAGCGCCAGGACTGCTCAGGTGTAAATAGTCACTGCTATTGTCTTTCGCAGTTTTTATTTATTATCGCGATGTTTAAACCTTAAGTGTGACACGTCTCTTACAAGTTTTCATACAGGGAGGTGAGAAATATAACGTATCTACTTCGCTCTTCCCTTCAATCCCTCAGTTTATCCTACCTGACTATATGTCAGGAGCACATTTGAGATAGATGGAGACAAGCAGGGTATGCTGAGATCGACCTGAAGGTTATTTTGATTTCTTCCATCCCTGGGTGCACTTCTAATACTAAAGAACAGTGGGAAGAAAATGCCAACAAAATGGAAGAAAGATGAACAAATAAGAAGTTCTTCCAGACGACTTGCGCCGCTATTTTAGAGTTAGAAGTATTTTAGGGGCATCTGCGGAAAATGCTGCCTAACTGCGGCATTCCTTTTTATCACTTTGGGGCAATGCAGTTTCATGAGTCACTGAATACATATTTTGACATCTGGTTCACTGCTTTTTCCCTTTTCTTTTCTTGAATGCTGTAAATTCCCGTCATGTGAATTTCCTGCCTGTCAGTCTTCTGACACTACCCTTCCACTCGTCTTCTGGGTGATTTACAGATGGTGGTACCTAATTGTCTCAGGTTGCAGTTTTCTATTAATTCTCTAGGTTAGGTTGAGGTATGAAGGCAAGGAATGAAAAGTTTACATTTTATGTGACGACGGGCTAAGTTTGTTGTGTGTGTTTTTAGCTCTGTGCCTGTCTTATCTGTTCATCTAAGTTCTTATATCCTGTATCACTTAGACTTGCTTTCTTACAGATTTGAAATTTTTCTTGCTTTAAAATTTTATTCCGACACCTCTAGTCTTAACTACCGCTACCAATTTTGGAACTCCAATCCAAGTGAGAGTCTGAGATGTTGTCATTTTGAATTAGTCTGTTGATTTTCTTTTGCAGAGAAATTAATTTTACATCGACATAAGGTAATGATTGCTTTTTATGAGTAAAATTTTAAAATTCTAAAATAGTTACTTATGATCATCAAAAACAATTTTAATGCTGTTTGATAGATGGGAAATTTAGATTGGCACTATGCACTGGTGGTTTGCATGGCAATGAAATAAACGTTTCTCTTATCATTTTATGTCCATGGGCCTAAGGGTAGAGAAAGGGCCATGCACCAGTCCCTGATTTCTGACCACAGTGCTTTCTTTATTTCTTCTCTGAAAGGTCAGGAGTTGGAAACCACCAGCTGCTCCTTGGGAGCGAGAAGGAGCTTTCTACTTCTCTAAAGAGTTACAATCTGGGAAACTCACAGGGGGCAATTCGACCCTGTCTTATAGGGTCACATTGAGTTGGCATCTACTTGATGGCAGTGAGTGTTATGGATTCTTTTGTAGGGACTTGGTTCTGTATTTGTGGACTCGTGCTTGGTGTATAAACTTTGATATCAAGAGTTGTGTTTTAGGTAGAAACTGGGAGTTTTGGGTACTGGGAGTCATGCAGTCATGCCACAATCTGCTAACTCATTTGAGATCTAATGCTTAAGTGGGTGTGTATGTACATGTCTTTTTCTCTTTTTATCTCTGGTAGTATCTGCAAGAGTTTTTGTTAAAATCTCCTGGGGAGATGAGCCTGAGAAGAGATAAATAAATGTACTCAGGAGACAACCTTATGATGAGGTATTCTCATCATGTATACAAAGAACATTCTGGGGCGAGTTTGCAATCAACTCAGGATTCCTAAAAACAAAGCAAAACAAAACACCTTAGTGTCTGAGAAGTTACCATAGAGCTCAGACTGGGCACATTCATTTCTTTATTGATCTTGCTTTGCCTAATTTTCAGCAATGCTGCCAAAGTGTGAAAGAGTGTGCTTTGAGTGTGCTTCTCTTTGCATTAGTCAGTATTACTCCTTTCTCTTCTATTCCGGTGTCTCAAAGTTAATTGCAGATTCCAAAGTCAAACTACAAGGCTCTAGGGGGTGATTTTTTAGGACTGCTGTAAGGAGCTTGGAATGGTAGATCATGCTGAGTTGCTAAGATTTTCCAGTTACTCTGAGTTCTAGAAAATAACAACTAGGCCCTTATGTTTATAATCTGTGAAATGACTTTGACATTTGACTTTGGAATCTGTAGAGAAGGTTTTGTTAGCCATGGACAAGATCCTAAGCTTCTAGAATTATTGTTCCAGTTAGAAAGTTGCTTTGGAAATAATATTCCACCGACCTGCCTGAAGGCTAATGAACAGTCTTGTTTTCCTATCTTTCCTAAGGAGACTGCTTCATTTTGTAGCCTGACTTTGGTTTGGGCTTAAGTTGGGAAAGCTGAGGTCCAACATCGAAGGGCATGGCTTACAATTACTTGAACTCAGGCTTCCTTTTGTCTTATAACCTGCTCACATGCCCCTGATGAGGTTATATGTGCACTGACATCACTTCTATCAACCCTAGAGCATTTGATTAAAATATTAGGAAATGTTTCTGTTTTATTGCCTCTTCCATCTGAGTACAGCTTACCCAGACAGCCCCATCACATTACTGATTATTCAAGAAGTCACCTTAGGCTTTGTAATGATTAGTTCTTTTTAAAATCAAATAGGTCTAAGTCATATAAGTGGAAAGATTAATATGAGCAGAGGCAGCAAATGAAGAAACTGGGAAAGCCAAGCTGCAAATCTGATTAAAATGTCTAGTATATTGAAATTGAGGAGGAGATGTAAAATTAAGAAAGTTACAAGCAGGAAATGGCAAACACCAGCTGAGGCGACAGGGAATGCCATATGTTATATGTTCTTCATTGCTTTTTTTTCCTCTTGCTTTTTTTTTTCTAAAAAGACTATATATATACTACACACATTATATATATACATGCATACATTACCCTGGCACAAGTATCATTAAGGATCTCCTTGGAAAGGCAAGTTGATATATTTATTTTTTTGGAATCAAATATCCAAAGTTATTTTCTGCAACACCAGGTTTGCATTTCAACCAGTAATCTCTCTACTCTATTCATTGTTAAAGATTTAAAATTCTAGTCAGTTTTCTTTTGATTTTCTGTTGGATTTTATCTGTCCAAGTTCTGAGCTCTGCTGTCTCTCTGTGTTTCTGTTGATGAGCATCCAAGGAGGAGTTCTGAAGCCTGTTCCAATCTATTCTTTCCACAATATTTGTTTAACACGGGATAAACAACTGATCACAAAAGATAAACACCGATAGAAGATTCTTAATCTCATTGTATTAGGCCATGGAAATGTGGGCAGCATTTATTACATGGAAGCAAATGGGACTTTTATGGTATTTCATAATGCGGAATTCATTGTGAATGTCAAAAGGAGCCCCTCCCCCCAATTTATATTCCCTGCTTAGATTTATTTCAAAATTTTGACATTTTCCCTGCAATACACTATTCAGAACCCGGCTGCATATTTATATCATTTCTTCATATGCTGTTATAAACAATAATCAATAAAGTGTCCAATATAGAGACTAGAATGGCTCGTTGTTAAGAAAATCAACAGCTTTTGAAAAAGGAGCAGCCACATATCCTATCTGCTCATCTATGTTTCTCCAGGCCTGAGATGTCTTTGACCTCACGAGTTTGCCTTCCAGATGGCTGTAACAAGTCGATTTTCTCTACATGTTCTGTATTCATGATTACATAGCATTAAAAAAAATCTCTTGGCTCAGATAAACAATTTATTATCATTTAACAGACTTACCAAATTTATAACAGGAACCCTTATCCCTCTTCTCCACTCCGCATTGCAAAATCAATAGCATTGATGCTTTGTTATTTTGGAGAAGAGCCCACCACTTGAGCGACTTACCCCCGTCTGTGGCTTCGTACGTACCCTGCTGTTGTGCCGTTCAGGGACCTATGGGGACTACTGAAAATGGACACTGGAAGTGCGTTCTACTAGAACAGAGAGACATGTTTCATTATATAAGTTCCTCATTCTGGATGTGACATTCTTCTCTGCCAGCTTCATGTGCTACAAGGAGAGGTTTCATAGTTCAGTCAAAAACTGGCACCTAAGGGTATCAGTGTAAGTCAGAGCTGGGCTGCAACAGGACTGCTCCCCCGGCTGTTTTCTAGATGACGATGGTTTCAGCTAGCCCGGCTATCCAGGCAAGTGTTTAAAAGGGAGTTTATTGGCAGAGGTACAAGTAATACGGTTGAAGTGAGAGAGTGTTGCTTCTCAGGTTCCATTTTATAACCTGCATGGTTTTATTTGAAGCAAGACTTGTTTAAACTTGTCTCTTCAATCAGTAGCAGGCTGAAGACAAGTTTACTCTCCAATGTATTTATCTTAGTTTCCTTATGATGGCACAAAACCTAACAAGCAAGAACCAAACAAATGATAATATTTGCGCCATTGGGGGGAAATTATTTTGAGGTCAGGCTAATATAAAACTTGAACAAAACTCAAGTGAATAAAAAGTGAATAACAAAAACAAAATAAATAGGGAAAAAATCTCGATGGAAAAGAAAGCAGAGAATATTAAAACTAGAACAACTTTAAAAAGAGTCGAAAGCTTTGGGTCTCTACTTAAACCTTACCTCAGTACAACAGTTTGTTCTAATAATGTGGCATTGTATTATACTCACCTTCACGACACAAAAAGTGGGTGAAGACAAAATGGGTGCATAAGCAAATGTGGTGAAGAAAACTGAGGGTGCGTAGCTATTAAAAGACATGGTGTCTGGGGTCTTAAGGGCTTGTAATTAAACAAGCAGTCATCTAGCCCATATGGAAGAAGCCCACCCACCTGTGTGATGGGAAGAGGTATCAGAAGTTCAAAAAACAAGCAACCAAATCAATGTGAATGGCCGTGGATGTAGTGGAGACCCAAAACCCACCTTTAAGATAATTGGACAGTCCCTCTCAGAAGGGCCATACACAGGAGAGATGATAAATCCAGGGCATGGTGGGGCACTGCTGAACAACATAACTATCTTCTAACTCTTTAATATTTTCTCCTCTTACTATTATGTTTTTTATTTGTTTTGCTTCATTAATCATGTTAGGTTGTGTATGTTTGTTTGCATATTTAAGATTGTTCAGTACATGAAAGCCAAGATAGTAACTCCTCAGAAACAGTAACAGGAGCTATGGCTCCCTGAGGGTCCCAGAAGAGAAGGGGGAGTGGGGGAATAAGGAGCTGACAGCATTGAGGACTGTATAATCCCACTCGATGGGATCAAACAACAGAATCGTATGTGAGTGCATGTATTGTATTGCATAAGATATGGGGGGAAAACTATTGTTGGGAAAAAAATAAGGGTGCCTGGGTGGTAGGGTGGAGATAAAGGGGAGCTGATGTCAAGGAGTTCAAGAAGAAAGAAAACGTTTTGAAACTGATTGTAGTAGCAATTGTACAAGACTGCTTGATGTGATTGAACTATAGAATGTTATGATGTACGTTAAGATCTCCAAATAAAATTATTAAAAATAAAAAATTAAATGAGTCAAAAGGTGTTAAATTTTAACTTACCTACAATAGCCATAATCCATTTTCCAGTGTCCTCTGCATGGTAGCAAGGCCATTCACATCCGTGTTTAGAGGGGGATGTTCAGAACGTTTATGTTCAGAGGGAGCTCACTGGAGGCTTAACCCACATGTAATTCTCCTTCACTTCTTATTTTTTTAACTGAAGCAACTTTTAAATCAGTTGAAAGGGAGATCCAATGAGGAGTTACATTTTATCCTAACTGTATCTACTATCATTGTCTCCACAACACTCTCTGTCTGATAACAAGGCTAATTACATCCCTCCACTGTGGTCAGGGGAGACCCCCCCCCCCCCCGCCCCCCCGGAGGCCTATTCCAAATAGGAACCCTGCAAATAGATACTGGGTGTCTGTCCACTGTCATCCACAGCCTTCTGCAAACCAGGTGTTCGCAATTTAAGCTCTGATACCATTCCCTCCTTTGGATTTGGAATATATTATTGACAATCCTTGGAGCACACAAGCTGGTGTGCTTCTTCCAGCTGGTGTGGGCTTAGTTTAACACCTCACTTCGATGGCTGCTTGTTTGCAGATAAGACTTTAAGACCCCAGACACTATTCTTTCTGTTAGACAGGCCCTGTCTGGTTTTTTCACCACACTTTGCTAAGATGGATCAAATGTTCTAAGGAAGTTGGGGAAGTACTCACTGATGAGCAAAAGGAAATGGAGGCTGATGTACAGATTCGGCAAAGAAGACCTTGCAATTTACTATTGATGTGCTACCTGCTGAAGTTCGGACCTCACTTCATTTAGCATTTAATTTTACGTGAATAGCTTAGCCTCCGTGAGTGTCCCGCTTCCTGCCTGCTGAAAACATTGCAAGAAGGACAGCTAGTTGAAAGAGCTGACCTTTCATCGGTCTTTTAAGTGAAGGTGAAGCTAATGAAGATAATTTTATGAAATGAAATCATTACTGGGACAAATCTTAGACTTACCAATGTGATCCACAGAGCAAGGTCAACTAAACAGTGGCTTCTGAGGGGGTCTGCTGCACCAGTTAGATCCCAGGTAGACAGATCACCTCAGAAGTTTACGGTGACTGTATTTCCCCCCTTTATACTAATGGGGTACTTTTGATAGATTATCTCAAAGTGCACAGGACACAGGATGAGTACAGTGGCTTAGGATAGAGAATATTTTAAGAGAAATGAAACCGCATTGATGAGAAAAAGAACAAGAAAATTTTTTTCTTCTCACAACAATTTGCTATCTTATGAGAATTTCATTGGGAAACCTTACTCCATCTACTCCACTGCCCTAATCTTACATTTAAAGGTTTCTTTTGTTTCTAAAACTTGAAGAATAATTCACAAGAACATGATTTGATCCCTCCAGGATGGTGACATTTCACAAGAATTTGAATGATTTGAATTCCCATGGTGTTGAAATCACAGTTTCGAAAGATGTGGTCTAAAAGCATACAATTCTATGGGAAAAATTAGAGATGGAAATACTCTCTTTTAGGAGTGAGTGTTCCTCGATGGAGGATATGTCAAGGAATCACCTTTTGATAAGCAGCCATTCAAGTGGGACCTCAACTGCAAAGTCCACATGGAAGAAGCACACCAACATCAGTGACTGAAGGGTTGGAAATCATATAATCCCAAACTGAAAGAGCGAATAACATCAGAGACGAAATTGTGAGAATCAGGTTTGCAGAGGCTGTGGATGCCATGGGAGCCTATAAAATAAGTGTCTGGTGATTTCCTCTATGCATAATGGAGGGATGGGAAGAAACCGGCTCCAAACAGAGCACATTGGAGAGAGGACGATAGATCAAAATGATCAACCTGACCTGACCAGTTAAAACCTTGTCAGTTGATTCCCTCTGATGCGTGGTTTTTAAAATGTTCTGTGTTTTTTTGTTCATATTGGGGTTGATCTCAGATGTATTTTGTCATTGAGGGTGGCCCTCTTGAATTTTTGTTATATGTTATTCTGTTTTTCAGTATATGAACCCAGGATTGATGAACCTACAAGAGAGGAAGTAGAATAAGGGTTTCTCGGGTTACAGGGGTGGTGGTGGGTGGTTAAAAGGGAGCTGACGTCAAGAAGTTCAAGAAGGAAAGAATGTTTTGAAACTGATTGTGGTCGCAACCGTGCAATACTGTTTGATGTGATTGAACTATGCAGTGATAGGAGAGCTGTATTAGTTGTCTTTGCCCTTGGATAAATGCTACTCTTTTGCTCTTAGATTATTGATTAGTATGCCACATGGGGGAGTTCATTTCTAGCCCTGAGGGTCATATGCTTTGGGTTCTGATCAGTAAGTCTGGTCTCTTATAATTTTGAGTTTTATTCTGCATTTTTCTCCTAGCTTATTCAGGACCTTCTAATGTAATCTAACCACTGACCTGTGGGTCAGCCAAGTTGAATCAAACTCTCAGCGACCCCCTGTGTTCTAAGCGTGAAAGAACGCCGTTTCACAGTAGGTAGTGGTGGCCTTATCTCGTTCTTCTGGTCTTAGAATCATGGAGAATAATGTTTGCGTAATCCATTAGTTCATTGGACTAATTGTCTGGAACACTATTTTAAGGCTATGTTGATAATTGTTGGATTGCTCTACAAAGCCTAGAGTTAGTATATTTTCCTTCTCCTTTCTTTAAAAAAATTATTTACCTTTGCTTTCTATTGTGTTCCAAAAGTGTCTTGTAGGTCAGGAAAATGGAACTTGGAAGTATAACAATGAACAAAAGCTTTCCCATACTCTATTATAAATCAAGCATCCACAGTAAATGAACAATCTCAGGGTAATTTGCTACACGTCTCAGATCTAGTGAGTTCCTTGTTGCAGTGCTAACACCGAGGGAAGTAGAACTGCTTCCAAGAATGAATGTGTTCTCTCATGGTAAGAGAGGGAAAGGGAAGGAAATAAGGGCGACAGCAGCTAGAACAGGAAGACATTTGAACATTGTCAAATAGAAAAGAGCTGTAGTTTCAGGAGACCCACTTCAGGAGAAGTAACTGAGAGCAAAGAAGTTAATAGGTTTTGGAAACATGTGGGTGTGTCATGGAAGGAAGAATTAAATAAACCTGTTTTTATTTCTGGCTCCTATCTTCTCCCTCCCCACCTCCTCACCAAATCATCATGTTGAAAGGCAGTGACAAGTATCAACCGGGGCCGTTTTTCAAGCCAGTGGATCTACTAGTTATCAAGAATGTCAGTGTCCCTTAATGAGGGTAATTTTGAAATACGTATTTAAATAAATAAATATTCCTCTACCAACTAAATAATTGAGAGGGAGTCCTAAGGTCACACACCCTGGTGTGAACGGAAGCGTGTTACACAACCCAAAACACACGCACTGCTCAAGTCGATTTGGACTCATAGTGACCCAGTTGGATAGAGAAGGGCCTTGTAGGGTGGCCATGGCCGTCAATCCTCACAGATACAGACTGCGGCCTCTCTCTCCTAAAGAGTCCCTGCTGGGTTCTGACCACTGGGCTTTTGGTCAGACAATCATTTAACTACTTCGCCATCTTGCTTTTAGCTGCATCATCAAACTCTTGACTCACCGCCATCAAGTCAGTGCCAACTGATAGCAGCCCCATGGGAGAGAGAGAGAACTGTCCCCGAGTGTTACCGAAACTGTAACTCTTTTAAAAATATATAATTTTATTGGGGACTCGTACAACTCTTAACACAACCCATACATCCATCCATTGTGTCAAGCACATTTGTACATTTGTTGCCATCATCATTCTCAAAACATTTGCTTTCTCCTTGAGCCCTTGGTATCAGCTCCTCATTTTCCTCCTCCCTCCCGCCACCTCATGAACCCTTGATACTTTATAAATTATTATTATTTTGTTATGTCTTACACCATCTGACATCTTCCCTCAGCCACTCTTCTGCTGTCCGTCTCCCGGGAGGAGGTTCTATGTAGATCCTTGTGATCGGTTCCCCCTTTCTACTCTTTCTGGGAATTAAAGGGTCACACTCCCCATCTTTCCCCCAAGGACTGGCAGGTGGTTTCCAACTGTGTCTAGTCCCCTAAAAAAAGCGAAGGTGGATTTTGTGTCTAAGTTTGCTTGTAAATACTGATACGTGATAGTTTTCTGTGCTGTTTTCATTCTGTGTGATGTTCACATATTGAGGATTACAGTGATAGAAAAGTGGAGGACAGCCAGGCAAGAAGGGAGAGAGAGGGCAGAAAGATTTTGTAACTGTGCAACGCTCCAGCATATTAGTAGTTCATTTTTAAAAATTTAAAAATGTTGCCCTGAATGCTCTGATTCTTAACCTTCCTAATGCTGCGACCCTTTAATACAGTTCCTTGTGTTGTAGTGACCCCTCCTAACCATTAAATTATTTTCGTTGCTACGCTACTTCATAACTGTAATTTTGCTCCTTTTATGAATCGGGTGACCCCTGTGCAAGGGCCGTTCGACCCCCAAGGGGGTCACGACCCGCAGGTTGAGAACCGCTGCTTTAATGGATTTTGGGTTTTTTGGGTACATATACCACTGAGTTGATTCAAACTCATGGCGACCTCTGTACTACAGCATTGATATTGCCAGATCCTGTGCCATATTCTCACGATAGGTGGGATGTTTGAGCCGCTGTTGCAGGCCTGTGTCATCCTATCTCCTTGGTAGTCTTCCTCTTTTTCCACTGCCTTCTACTTTATCCAGCATGATGCCCTTTTCCAAGGAGCAGTCTCTCCCGACAGCATGTCCAAAATGTGTGAGATGAAGGCTCACCACCTTTGCTTCTAAGGAGCATTCTGGTTGTACTTCTTCCCCGACAGGTTTATCTGTTCTTCTAGCAGCCCCAGGACTGGCCGCATTCTTTGCCAGTGCCCTCTTCAAATGCTCGATTTTTCTGTGGTCTTCCTTATTCATGTGCAGCAAATGAAAATACCATGGCTGAAGTGTATTCGGGTAGCTGCTTCTTTGCAATGAGACTGCTCGTTGTTTTCCTAAAGCAGGAGTTTCCAGTTACAATGTCAGGCTACTTTGTTTTGTCATTAGCCAAACAAGATCCAAAGAGTTTCATATTTTTTCATGAGCAACATGAAAGGACTATTTCTAAATAAACTGTTGGGGGCATTGTCCCCCACACAAACATAAGGAACCAAACCTAGGGGGCACAGCGGTATTCTCTCCTCAGTCGACGGCTACCCTCCCTAGGAGAAATAGCCTAGTTATTCACTTCCAGCAGGTCACAAACAGAAACAATCTTGTATTTCTGGGGGCTTATCTTGGAACCTGTTTTCAGAGACTAAATAATCAGCTCTACTTAAGTGAGAATCCTGTTTTGTGTAGAATTCTTGGAAGGAGGCGGTTCACAGGAGCCCAGTCTTCCTCTTATCTGTTACCCGCAAATAATACTCCAGAGAGAATGTTTGGAATAATCTGTCAGTATACTTCATCTGAGTCCCTATCTAATTAGATCTTAAATCCCTCCTCACACCAGTTTTGAAACCAAATACAAGTCCTGAAAACCACCAAACAAAACAGAAAACAAAAGCAATCCAAACAGACAAGACCAGCCTGGGGAGATTATAATTTCTGCATTCTGTTGAATCACATAATTCTTGAGCTTTCTTCAGAATCTTTTTGATGGTAGTTTGCCTTGTCAGCTGTAGTTAAGAGAATTGTCTTAACTTGCCTTTCTATTTCTTAGATTCCATCACTTCATTATATTACTGTGTTGTCTAATTTTGTTATCTTATTATTCATATCTGGATTTCTTTTGGATGTAAAGTTTATACTTTTCCCATTTTTCCTGTTGTTTTCTCAAATTTTTATCTATGTATTGAAAGTACTTGAACATTATTTTCTGGTGTTTCCAGATCAAACATTCCTTTGGATTTGGGTGTTGTTCACTTGTTTGAGTCTATTATTATTATTTTATGTGGACTGAGACTGAATGGCATTTCTGTGACATCTTTATCCAACTGTTAGGGTTTGGGGGGTTGCCAGATTCTGTGAAAGTAGCTGACTCTTTAATGTGGTGTTGAAAAGAAATAATAGAAACTGCAAAACAGAAAGAGGAAGAAGGGAGAATGAAGAGGAACAACTGGAGTGAGGAAACGAGAGAGAGAGAGAGAGAGAGAGAGAGAGAGAGAGAGAGAGAGAGAGAGAGAGAGAGAGAGAGAGAGAGAGAGAGAGAACAAAAGAGAAAGGCACAGTAAGAGAAAGAGAAAAATAATTGGGAAGAAATAAAAGAAAAATGAAGGCAAAATGGCAATTTGAGAAAAAAAGGGAAAAACTTTTATTGCTTTGTAAAAAGGAAGAGAAAGAACAAAAATTTTGCTTGGATGGGTTATTCCCTTGGACCAAGAGCGCCAGGCCACCTGGGGCCTGCCTGGGGAGGGTGCTGGGTTCCCCAGGGCCTTGCTGCAGTGAGCAGTGGGTGTGGTGAGCTGCGGAGGTGTGGAGTGAGTGCCAGGCACCCAGAGAGAGCACTGGACTACTCTCCTGTGGGCTGGGCCCTTCCTTCCCTTTCTCTGCCTGCTCTGCAGTTTCTAGGATGTGGTGGTTCCTCTTCTCGTAGCTTTCCAGCCATTCTCCAAGGTCACAGGCTCCCTGGTCTCTTTCACGCCGATTTTCTTCTTTCTCCTTCCATCTTCTTTTGGCGTTTTCTGCCTTGTGCTATATTTTGGCCGTGGAATTCTTCAGCAGTGCTACTCTAGGCTTAAATGTTTTTCTTCAGTTATTTCAGCTTCAAGATCTGATGTGTGGATGCTTCCATTTTGGTTTTCTAACTCCAGGCTATGGCACATTTTATTATTCGACTTTATTTCATCTTCTCTAACTTTCCTTTGACATTTTCTGTTCAGTTCGTTGACTCGACCATTTCTTCCATTTGCTTTATCTACTCTCCATTCAAGAGTAGTTTAAAGCAACTTCCTCCTTCTACTTAAGTCAAGTAGAACAGGTTGGCAAGTCTCTTCTGACAGTTTAGGAATGAGCTGTTACTTTTCAGATGAGTTAAGAGGCATTGGGGGACCCTTATTCTTTCACAAAACATTTTAGTTTCTTTTCTTTTTTTTCACTCTCCAGGGTTTTACCGTTTGAGATGGATCAATTCAGGTGCTAGAAAACATCCCTTTGGAATGTCAATATCAGGGGAGTGTAGCACCATAAGTTACACCAGTCAATTCCATCGTGGGTGGGCGGGCATCCCTTCCTTCAAGGAGACAAACCTTGCCTGGTTACTATAGAGTAGATGTTGACGAATACGGTAGGTAGCAATGTTTCAAGAAGATACTGAGTGGGGAGGAGAGAACCTGTTTTATAGTTAGAGAGTGTTGTAACTTGCTACGAAGAGAAGCAGTTAGTTATTAAATATAGATTCCCTTCTAGAATTGAACAGATGAGTTACTTAAAGTGGGTCCTTGTGGGGGGCAGACTGGTGAATTTTGTGCCATTTATTGCTTTTCTGAGAGTCATATATAAACAGGCTTACTTTTTATCTTAAAAGAGAACAGGGGACTCTGACAGAAGGGCATTGCAACTGTGACCATGTGTGACACCCAAATATAGGCCACCCGATATTTCTACCTGTCCCTGCGGGAATGAAGACATTTGGCAACCGCTTTCTAAAACTTCAAATAAATTCTAAAAACTCACAAAATATAGGAATGTGAAAAAGAGGACTATTACACAGTCTCACCTGCTAAAGAAATCTGCAGATAGACTATCTGAGAATTTAATTCCAGTCTTTTAAAGAAATTACCAGTATTTCTAATGATCTGATTATGAAAAAAAGAAATAACCATTACTGAAGGCAAGTTGATTTTGGGAAAGTTTAATGAGGAAAAAAATCTCCATAAATCATGCAAATACTCAGATTTGTATACTGTTAACATTATTTGTGTGGTTTCCTTTCTGCATTAAAAGCAATGTGTATAATGTAATATGGCAGACTATTGTTTGTCCCTTCAATTCACTCTGTCTTTCTTCCTGGGCACATGGTCATTCCAGGGTACTTTGAGGTCAATTTTGGAGGTTATGTGGCAAAGTTGCCATCAATGAGACGTGATAGAGGTATTGGGCAATATCTGGTCATGTTCAGAAGGTAATCTCCCTGGACCTTGTCCGCTGAGTCTCCAAGCCAAGTTGTTGGGAGGGAGCAAGAGTTCCAGGATGACTGAGAAGCCCACTCCATCCTGCACCCAACACAGGCGCTGCATCTTCAAGAACCCCAGTGCCCTCTAGGGACTTCCAAATGACTGACGGTTTGTAACTTGGCAGTTAAGAGCGAATGATCCCTTGGATTTAGTGGCCTCCATTACAAACAAGTTAACAGGATGTAGGAAATATTTGAATTTACATATAAATATTGTGTGAATGTTCTATAAATTTATAAATACTCTCTATTTTAATAAAAAAACAAGCTAGTTTTGGCACACATTACTATATAGTTCCTATATAACTATTTTTTTGATATATAATTTTTAACATATTTATGAACATACCGTTTAGATAAATCATTATACCCACTCCTTACATATCAACATGGCCAGATACCAGAGACAAGACCATTATGCAAAAATAATCTCATGCATGTGGAGCATAACCACATCAGATCACAGAGTGGAAAATGACTAATAACTAATTACTGTATTTCATCATTACATAACCGCCAAGATTGTGATTGCAAAACTTCTAAATTATGTTGATGCATGATGGTCAAACTGGCCAAACCACTGAGAATCTTGGCTTAGTCAAGTTGACACATCACCTGAACCATCACAGCCAGTGTTACTCTGAGTCACATCCCAGTGTTCACTACTGCCAGATGCTCAAAGAGTTGGATGGTAAACTTCTTGATGTTGTTGTAAATGTGAACTCTTAAGTGAGATAGTCAATATTGAGAAGTGGATAGTTTACTGTTTTCTAATTTTTATTAATAATTGCATGACTAATAGAAATGGAAACCATTTGAACAGAAATATACAATTCAAAAGGCTGAGGGAAATAGTGGAAAAATGTTAATAACGGTGGAAAATAAGGAAGTGATTTATTTATTATATAATGAATGCTTACACATCAGTAAGAAACGCCTACATAACCAAATAGAAAGCTAGGCAGTAAGCGTGAGCAGCCAGATGAAGGTGAGTTGGGATGGTCAAGGTGTGAGCAGAGTAGTGGAAGGGCTTTGAAACAGGTAAATGGCTTTAAGAGGAGAAGACTAGACTTGGGAGGACCATGGGGAGGACCATGTGGAGAGGAGAGAGACAGCTGAGGACGACCAGACAGCAGGGAGGCTAGACCACTCCTGACCAGGAGGTCAGACCATCTGTCTCCATCGAAAGACCAGGGTGTGTATGTTTCTTGATTCTCCGTTTAGTTATAGTCCTACGGGGAAAGTTGCCTACACATAGCTTTCAGATTACTCAACAAAAGTGACCCCTGAGCTGTGACCCCCGAGCTCTAGCTCCATCTGATTGCCCCAGGTGGTTCCTCCCTCCAGAGATGGGAACCAGGATTCCCCATGTTCAGAGGAAGGTGCTATAAATGGAATTGTTTCCTTTCCAAACATCTACTGGAACCCTGGCCTTATAAATAGGACCTTGTTTAAAAGTCGACCCTTGTCCTATTAATGAGGCAGAGTGGATTCTAAACCTCATCACTTGTGAGTTCTACATCTATATTCATATATGCATCTATTCTTACATAGATATCAGAATAGACGCATAGATACACACAGTGGAAAGAGGAACCCGACAAAGGAGATGGATGCATTCACAAGCTTAGAAATGCTGAGGCTCTCTGGCAGCTACTAGGCGCTGAATTAGGGAAGGAAAGACTGGTTTCTGTGGTATAAATACTGCCATTTCAAACTATCAATATGACATCACTGAATGTGGAATTGGGAAGAGATATGAACAACCGGGCTGTTGAGAGCCAACACCCCCTGCATTAATTTCAAAGGCATTATGTTGAACAAAGAAGCCAGAGCGCACACTGTGTGACTCCCATTTACCAGAGTATATCAAAGACACTGCGACCAGGGGTCCAGTCCATACCCGCATGAGCTTACTTCCCCCAAATCTGTCTGTAAGTTTTATATCATTACAATCACTGGATGGCAGCAAATCAGTTCTCAGCAAGGTTTGTGCATTTGTCTTAGTTGGGGAGGATGCCTTTGATAAAAAGATCTAGTTGGAACAGTGGCTTCTGTTGGACTGCTAAATTCAAGGATGGACCACGTAGATTCTGCTGGTTCAGGTAAATTCCAGGCACTGAGGTCAGCTCAGAAGGCGATGACAATTGTTTGTGTGACTTCCAAGGGATTTTCCTGAAGGATCCAAGCAATCATGGGGGTTTATTATGCAGAGATTTTAAGAAAATTAAAAAACTGCATTGGTGAGAAAAAAGTTAGGAAAGCTAGACTGAAGATTAAAAAAAAAATATGATGACCTTATACCTACTCATACTTCAAGGCTGTCCTGTGAGACTTTTGTTGGAAAACCTTACCCCATTCACCCTACAGCTCTGATCTTGCTCTTCCCATTTCTTTTTGCTCCCCAATACTAAGAACATTTAAGTCCCCAAATTGAGTCCCCTGAAGAGGACAAACCTGTGGTCAAAACGTCCTCTAACCTGAAGAGCACAGAATGCTTTGGGGGAAGGGTGAGGCAGATGAAAACTCCATCTTTAGAAATATACAGACCGTGATGAAGTATATGTCACTAAACAAGAACTTTACATTACAGTACTTTTTATTTAATAGAGGAGTCTATGATTGTGCAGCAATGCTTTTATCTGAGGTTCGGGTCATAGTTTTGTACACATCAGAGGTGCATTCTTTTTGATTACCAAGTAATTGTATTTTTTTTTTTAACAATTTATTGGGGCTGATACAATTCTTTTCACAGTTCATACATATACATACATCAATTGTATAAAGCACATCTGTACAGTCTTTGCCCTAATCATTTTTTTCTCCTCTTTTCTTCTTTTACATTTTTTTAGGGACTCCAACAACTCTTACCACAATCCATGCGTATACATACATCAATTGTATAAAGCACACCCATACATTCCCTGTACCAATCATTCTCAAGGCATTTGCTCTTCACTTAAGCCCCTTGCATCAGGTCCTCTTTTTTTTCCCCCCCTCCCTCCCTTTTCCCCCCTCTCATATGCCCTTGGTAGTTTATACCTCGTTATTTTGTCATATCTTGCCCTATTCGGGGTCTCCCTTCCCCCCTTCTCTGCTGTCCCTCTCCCAGGGAAGAGGTCACATGTGGCTCCTTGTAATCAGTTCCCCCTTTCCAACCCACTCACCCTCCACTCTCCCAGCATCGTCCCTCACGCCCTTGGTCCTGGAGGTATCATCCACCCTGGATTCCCTGTATCTCCAACCCTCATATGCACCAGTGCACAGCCTCTGTCCCATCCAGCCCTGCAAGGTAGAATTCGGATCATGGTAGTTGGGGGGAGGAAGCATCCAGGATCTGGGGGAAAGCTGTGTTCTTCATCGATACTACCTCACACCCTAATTAACCCATCTCCTCTCCTAAGCCCCTCTATGAGGGGATCTCCATTGGCCGACACTTGGGCCTTGGGTCTCCACTCTGCACTTCCCCCTTCATTTAATATAATATATATATACACATACATATATACATATACACATAAATACACATACATACACACACTTATATCTTTTTTTTTTTTTTTTGCATGATGCCTTATATCTGGTCCCTTGGGCACCTCGTGATCGCACTGGCCGGTGTGCTTCTTCCATGTGGGCTTATTTGTTTCTGAGCGAGATGGCCGCTTGTTCACCTTCAAGCCTTTAAGACCCCAGACACTATCTCTTTTGATAGCCGGGCACCATCAGCTTTCTTCACCACATTTGCTTGTGCACCCATTTGTCTTCAGCGATCCTATCATGGAGGTGTGCAGTCAATGATATGATTTTTTGTTCTTTGATGCCTGGTAACTGATCCCTTTGGGACCACTCGATCACACAGGCTGGTGTGTTCTTCCATGTGGACTTTGTTGCTACTGAGCTAGATGGCCGCTTGTTTATCTTCAAGCCTTTAAGACCCCAGTCACTATCTCTTTTGATAGCCGGGCACCATCAGCTTTCTTCACCACATTTACTTGTTCACCCATTTTGGCTCCACCTGTTGTGTCGGGAGAGTGAGCATCATAGAGTTCCAATTTAATAAAAGAAGGTATTCATGCATAGAGGGAGTGTTAGAGTAGAGGCCCAAGGTCCTTCCGCCACCTTAATACTTGACCTATAAATATAGACACAAAGATCTATTTCCCCAACCTCCTATATATATTTGCATGTACATGTCTTTGTCTAGACCTCCATGAATGCCCTTTGACTCCTAGCTCTTTCCTCCATCTCCCTTGACCTTCCTCCTGCCCTACTACCATGCTTCATTGCCACCTGGGCTAGAGTATACCTCTTCTCTAAGCAACCTTACCCTTGATCATTTCCCACCAGGCCTGCCACTCCCCCTTCTCTACCCTTTGGGATCCCATGTTTTTCCCTTGTCCCTGGGTTTGTTAACACCACTTCCTTACCCCCCCTACCCCCCACCCCAAGTCCCCCCGGAACTGTCGGTCCCGTTGTTTTTCATCCAGATAGTTCATCCAGCCTGTCCTATTCAGACAGACCTGTGGAGTCACTAACATGCACGAAAACTAGACAGAGGAACACAAAGCAACAGTATACAACCAGACAACTATCATCATGTGTTCATCTATTCACCTGTTGATGGACCAATGACTTGTTTGCTCTTATAAGAATCTTGTCATGGTTTTTTAAGGCACTTTGTAACCATATTAAAACAAAACACAAAACCCGTGCTACTGTGGATGCCCAGTGCGCTCTCCTTGAAGCCGAGGTTTGATGCTGCTGGTGCCTCTCTAGCTCAAGGTTAGACAAGAGCAACCCAGGGCAGACTATTCATTTAGTCATAAAGCAACTAAACGAAGCATTCTTAGTTCATCCACCAAATAGTTCTTGAATATATCATACTATGTACGTGCCGATAAAGGTGGCATTCATCATAGGGATTGGATTACAAAGTAGAAAAGTTTACGGCTGCTGCCCTTAAAGTTCTTCCAGTCCCATGGGTGTCAAATCTCTCTTGGAGGGTCTATATTTCCACATGTTTTCATCTGGGAAAGAGACAAATCCAGAGCCTACTAAATCAAAGACTTTCTGGGAGAATTACTCCTGGTTACAAAGTCCCGTCAGACCTGAAGATTGTCAAGATGGAAGATTTGGACTTGTCTGAAGTGATTTTTGTTTTATTTTACCCTCTACTTAGCAAATAGATGTGCCTTTGATGATTTCTTGGCGTCTGGGAAGAATGAAGACCCCACTGGGGCAAAACAGCCTGGAACCATGACTTTGTGGTGATACCTCTTTTGGTAGACAGCAAAGCAGACAAACAAACAAAACTATGTTTGTTTTTTTCACCTATCATAACCATATTTTTTCTACATTTCATTTCTTGTGTACTGCTGAGTTTATATAAAATTTCACAGCAGGAGACACCCTACACTGGATTTGCCAGCATGAAGAAAATGGCTCTTTTCATGATTTTTTTCTCTTTTTGGAGCGAGAGAGAGCCTGACAGGTCTTACGTCCTCCTTCTTACTGTTAAGGGGCTAGTAGCACAGTGTTTACAAAATGGGTGGCTAACTGTAAGGTCAGAAGTTTGAAACACAAGTTGCTCTATGGGAGAACGATAGGTATTCTTCCACAGACAGCTAAAATCTCAGAAATCCATGAGAGCAATTCTCTCTGCCCTACCGGGTGACGGTGAGCTGGAATCGACCTGATGGTGGTGAGTTGGGTTTTGGTTTCTGACTGTTGTCAAAGGGATGCTGGTGACCCTGCTCAAACCCACTAGTCACCCCAGGGAAAAGATGAGGATCTCTGCTATGGCCAAGGCAGATTTTCGTGGAAACCTTGTAGAAGATCTCTATGAGAGTAATGGGCTTGGTGGGAGCGGGTAGGTGGTGGGTATGATTGCTAACATCTGCCCACTATTCCCTGACTCCTGCCAACTCCATGAACAATGGAAGGAAGCACTGCTCAGTCCTGCATCACCCCCAAAACTACTCATAAATCACAAGTTTTAAAAAAATCATTTTATTAGGGGCTCATACAACTCTTATCACAATCCATACATACATCAGTTATGTAAAGCACATTTATACATTTATTGACCTCATAATTCTCAAAGCATTTGCTCTACACCTAAGCCCCTGGCATCCGCTCCTCACTTTCCCCCTCCCTCCCCACTACCCCCTCCCTCATGAAAACTTGATAATTTAAAAATTATTATTTTTTCATATCTTACACTGTCTGATGTCTCTCCTCACCCACTCTTTTGTTGTCCGTCCCCCAGGGAGGAGGTCACATGTAGATCCTTGTAATTGGTTGCCCCTTTCCAACTCACCCTCCTTCTAACCTCCCAGGATTGCAACTCACACCACTGGTCCTGAAGGGATCATCTGCCCTGGATTCCCTGTGTTTCCAGTTCCTATCTGTACCAGTGTTTATCCTCTGGTCTAGCCAGATTTGTAAAGTAGAATTGGGATCATGATAATGAGGGAGGAGGAAGCATTTAGGAACCAGAGGAAAGTTGTATGTTTCGTTATTGCTATGTCATACCCTGACTGGCTCATCTCCTCCCCGAGACCCTTCTATAAGGAGATGTTCAGTGGCTAACAAATGGGCTTTGGGTCTCCACTCTGCACTCCTCCTTTCATTCACTATGATATTATTTTTTGTTCTGATGATGCCTGATACCTGATCCCTTCGACACCTTGTGATCACACAGGCTAGTGTGCTTCTTCCATGTGGACTTTGTTGCTTCTGAGCTAGATGGCTGCTTGTTTACCTTCAAGCCTTTAAGACCCCAGATGCTATGTCTTTTGATAGCTGGACACCATCAGCTTTCTTCTCCATATTTTCTATTCACCCACTTTGTCTTCAGAAGTTGTGTTGGGAAAGTGAGCATCATAGAATGCCAATTTAATAGAAGAAAGTATTCTTGCACTGAGGGGGTACTTGAGTGGAGACCCAATGTCCATCTATTACCTTAATACTAAACCTATAAATATATGCACATAGATCTGTTTCCCCATCCTCATATATAAGTATATTTGCATATGTACATGCCTTTATTTAGACCTCTGTAAATGCCCTTTGTCTGCTAGATCTTTCCTCTATTTCCTTTGACTTTCCTCTTGTCCCACTATCATGCTCAGCCTTCATTTGGGTTTCAGTAATTCCTCTTGGTTACATTACCCTTGATCACACCTTACCAGGGCTCCTACAACCACCTCACCACTGATTTGGATCACTTGTTGTTCCCTTGTCCCTGGGTTTGTTAACACCACTACCTTTCCCCCCACTTCTCCTTCTCCCATGTCCCCCCAGAACTGTCAGTCCTGTTGTTTTCTCCTCCAGATTGTTCATCTAGCCAATCTTATTTAGACAGATCTGTGGAGATAATAACATGCACAAAAACAAGACAGAGCAAAACAAAGCAACAATATACAAAACAACAACCACAACAACAAACCAATGACAAAAAAACAAAGCAAAACACAACAAGAAAGAAAATCTGTAGTTAGTTCAAGGACTGTTTGCTGGCCTTTGGGAGTGTTTTCCAGTCCAGTCTGTTGAGGCACCACACCCTGGCCTCAAAGTCTACCTTCAGCATTCCCTGGGGACCTCGCCACTCCATTCCCTTGCTGTTGTGTAGCACCCCCTTAGTGTTTTGCCTCGATGTGGTGGGATCAGATCGGGAAGAATTCCCACACTGTGTCTCCGGTGTTGTCCCCTGTAGGGCTATGGGTCAGTGAGGGATGTTATGTCTCATAGTGGGGCTGGCCCTGAAATTACAAGGTTTTTATTGCCAAGTTTTCACAAGCAGATGGCCAGATTTTTTTTCTAGTCTGTCTTAGTCTCAATGCTCTGCTGAAACCTGTCCAGTGTGATGGTCACATGCATGTGTTTGCTGATTGATAAGTTGTGGCTGCATGAGGTGTATTGGCTAGACATTGAACTCAGGCCTCTTGCATGGAAGGTGGAAATTCTACCACTGGATCACCAGAGAAGACCACACACTGCAAAATCATTATGCCCATTTTGAAGATAATGGAAACAGAGGCTGAGACTTTTTTTGTGCTACACAACTAATAGGATTTGAAGTTGGTTCTATGCGGTTCCAAACATAAACACCTTCTTGACCTCTTAGAGGGTAAAATATTGAAATCTAAGGAGAGAGCTTTGTATCTCCTGAAAAACCATGATTGGATGATAAGTATTTGTCCTTTGGGAATTCTTGTAATAGTAGGCTAAAGTAAATAAAGATGATGTTGGCACTCAGAAGTTTTGCTCCACGAGGAGCCATTTGCTAAAGGCTAGTGTATTAGTCTAGGTTCTCTACAGAGAGACTCAACAGGTTCTTTTACACACACACACACACACACACACACACACACACACACACACACACACTTGTTATCTGCCCTTTAGTCAATTCCATTACACAGTGTTCCTAGATGACAGAGTAGAACTGCCCCATAGGGTGTCCTAGGCTCTAATCTTTATGGAAGCACACCATTTTTTTTTTGGTGGAGCCAGTGGTGGGTTTGAACCACTGACCTTGCAATTACCAGCTAAGTGCTTATATATGATAGTAGGAGCTGGAAAGTGCAAACTTTGTAGGTTAGGTGGCAGACTTGACATTCCAGCAGAATTTCTATGTTCTTTTCTTCTCTGGGAAACCTCAGATTTTTCTTTGAACCACCTTCAACTGATTGGATTAGGCTCATCCACATGACTGAGGGTAATCTTTACTTGGGCACAATTGATAACAAATCTCGATTACGTCTCTACAAAGTCTTCATGGCAACATCTAGATTAGTGTATGACTAAATAACTGGGCACCGTAGCCTAAGCAAGTCCACACCTAAAGAGAACCATCACAGCTAGCCGGTATTTTCCTTAGCTACATCCAAAACAGATTTGCCTGTTTGCCTAGGTTACAATGCTCCTGAGCACTGGCCCGGGTTATTCTTTGCCACTACAGATCCCGACTCGTGGGCACCGAGTTATATAAGGGGAGGTACACAGATTGCTGGAGTTTTATTTTCGGAGGGAGTCTGTGTCTGTAGATAGTGGTGTGTATAGTATAGAAGGTGCCTTGGTATTGAAACTCTGTTTTAAAGCATAGCACACTGTGCCAACCCTTCCTGCCAATGTGTTGTCAGATCAAAAACCCCTGTATTTTGCCCCCCTCCTCAAACAAAGCTTTATCTATAATCAAAAAGCAGCTGGAGGAAGGAAGAAGAAGAACCCCCCCTCCCTGGCCCCTGCCACCCCCCGCACATACACAAACCTTAAGAGTTGAATTTAGACACCAGCAGTTATTTTGGAGAAGGATGATTGACTGAACTTAACATTTCGCCCAGCAGCAAGTGCTGGTGTGAAGATGACTCCCTGGAGAAGAACAGCAAGTTCATGTAGACGAAACACAGGAGAACGACCTTCGTTGATTTCAACAAGGTAAGTACTCAGTTTAGGTAGTTACTGAACACAGATTTTTAAAAATTATTATTTTAGTTTATATCTAACCTTATTTGGACTAGAACGACATCTGGACTTGAATATGAAATAGATATACCTACAATAGAGTATATGATGACGAGATATTGGCTTTTTCTTGCTGTTTAGCCTTTACTGTGTTAATTCAGCAAATTAGAAAGCACAGGGAGACGACTTACCACATTCATTCCCATTGCACAGAAAACAGCCTGCTGGTTACCTTAGTAGGTCAGCAACAATTCTGTTTTTCCTGGTCTCTTTTCTTCCTTCATAATTAGCATATGTATTTTTTTCTCCTTAGAATAACATATGGCATCCTTCCTTGTAAACAAATCCTGCAAACCTCTTCCCATGTTGTTGAGATCTGAACCGAGCTGTAATTTTATGGAGCTACCACCGTGGGAGCACAATGCAGTCCCGGAGATAATGAAATTTCGCACATAGGCCTAATAGGCAAATGACCAGCACCTGGATTAATTTGTCAGACGGATTATTTCGTCAGGTGATTTAGAGTTTGTATAAAGATCAAACTAGAGGGTGCAGTGGGGAGACCCACTTACTCAGTGTGCAAGCAAAGCCAGATAGAAAAAAGTACAAAAAAAGAATGGGCTAGACAGAACTACAGTACATGCATAGTTCAACTTAAAATCTGGCTTCAGTGACTGTTGGGGGAAAGTGAGGTTATTATTATTAATTTTTAGGTTAAACAGATATTTACTAAGCAGTTTTGTATTGCCTGAGATAAAGAGATAAGACCAAAAATATGCTTTTAAGCTTCCTGTTTTGCCAAAGCTCAGTAGGAAAAAGGTTGTTCTAATCTATAGGGTCACATTCTGGAGTCTGTTGTCTGAAATTGCACAAGGAAATTTTGCTTGACAATCATTGTATTCAATCTCTTTAGTGCTACTGCAATACTTACTACTTCCTAAATGTGTGGTGTAACTACAGTCATTTCTAAGTTAAAAAACAAGTAACATGAAAATCTAAAATTTGGCCTTGAATTTGGATGGCCAATTTTATAGAAATCATGACGCTCTGCCATTAGTGGGTCCTACCTATGAATTGTTCATGAGAAAATGCCTAACAAGATAATTCAGATGCTTTGTTTTTTTGTACATAGGCACCTGTGTATGCCCAGGAAGAAAACAGGTGACAAACTGGAGGGCTTCTAGTGGGTACTTGTTTTCTCCCAAATGATTCAGTCTACTACTTTAAAGGTCTGCTTTTATAACATTTTAGCTAAAGTGTCGCAGACACAAAAGAGCCCAGAAATTCTATTAATTAATACCCATTCTCCTTAACTGACTGTAGACTTTGGATAGGAGAGATTGTTCTGAGCCTCTTCGGGAATTCTGACCTAAGTGGTGTGGTAACAGGCTCAGAAGAGACAGAAAATGCTCTGAGAAGTCCTGGGGTAGCCTGTGGACTCCCAAACTGGGGACTGAGGATTCAGATTGAGATATGCCATCCATGACCACTGATAGACCCCAAAGAAGCCAAGACCTCCAATTAGTGGGGTCTTTCCAGGGTGAGTCACTTAATTAATTATTCTAATAATTTCTGTCTTTTGAGTTAAACAGAAACCCAGTAAGCTCCAGTGTGCATCATAATTGCCTGAACTATTAATGGGTCCCAGCCTGGACTACATATTGGAATCACCTGGGAAGTCTTAAAAAAAATGACTGAGGGCTGGGCCTTACTTTTGGAAATACTGGTTTGTTTGGTGAGATGATTCTACTGTGTGGCCCAAGTTGAAAATTGCTGCGTATAAACGAAGTGCCTCCATTTAGATAATACATTAAAATTCATCCCAAGAATGTTAAAAAAAATCTTCACACAAATATTTCAGAGAGTTCCCTGGGCTACCAATGTCTTAGAGTTGAAGACAAAATGCCAGGAGCCTGAGCAAACTCAGCATCATGATACTGGTCTGTGTTAAGCCCCAAACACTTATTTCAGGACCATGTTCCCTTACAAGCATCCGAGGCACTGCGGGATGGCATATCTGATGACTTGTCCTGAGGAAGTAGGGCCAAGGTGCTTAGGCCCAAATATGTACAGTACACTTATCAACGAGATAGTTTGTGAATTCGTTGAAACGTATGTGTGTGAATACTTTGCTTTCCTTTTTCAGAAGAAAAACATATCCTGTTCAAAATTCATCAGCCAAATCTCCTTGAGATATTTTGCTTAACAGATCTATTGCCTCTTAGGATTTAAAGGGCAATCACCTAAAGGCTTTGAAAACCTATTAAGGAGTGAAATGACTAAAAATATGTTTGGCTGATGGCAAAGAAAAGGTCAAGAAATGGAGTTAAATGATCTTTGGTTTTACTGTCCAATATTTACCTAAATCTTGAGTTTTGGGTAAATATTAAGTTCACGTGTCATTGTTGCTAGTTTCAGTCGAGTAGATCCTGATTCATGGCAACCCTGTTGAATTTTCTTGATGGCTCACAGGTTTTGCCTTGTGACTATTTCTAAATCACTTCAGAGTGGTTTCTGTATCTTTGGTCATCACTCAAGGCAAGTTTAAATGGACTCCTAAAGAGGCTTTGCCTCTTAAAGCCCACAACAATAAATTTCCTCTTGGATGATTGGATATCCTAGGACTCCCAAGAGAAGCTGGATTATATGAAGAAGAATTTAGAATCAGGATCAGAGGAAGACTTATTAACAACCTGCAATGCGCAGATGATTCAACCTTGTTTGCTGAAAGTGAGGAGTGCTGATAATAATCAAGGATTATTCAGTGTGGATTAAAAGTCAAATGTAAAGAAAACAAGAAACCTCACCACTGGATCACTATGCAACATGATGATAAATATTGAGGTTGTCGAGTATTTCATCTTGTTTGGATCCATCACCAATGACCACAAAAGCAGCAGTCAAGCAATCAGAGGATGCATTGCATTGGGTAAATCTCCTGCAGAAGACCTCTTTAAGTGTGGAAAAGTAAGGATATTATTTTGAGGACTAAGGTGTGCTTGACCTGAACCATGGTATGTTCAATGGCCTCATATGCATGTGAAAGTTTGACATTGAATAAGGAAGACCAAAGAGGAGTCGACACATTTGGACGGTGTCGTTGGTGAAGGATGTTGACTGTACCTTGGCCTGACAAAAGAACAAACAGATCTTGCTTAGAAGTAAAGCCCAGATGCTCTTTAGAAGCAAGGATGTTGAGACTTTGTCTCATGTACTTTGGGCATGTTGTCAGGAGCGAATAGTCCCCGGAGAGGGACATCATGTTTGGAAAAGTGGAGGGACAGCGAAAAAGAGGAAGGCCCTGGACAAGTGGATCGACACAGTGGCTGTAATGTCACAATGGGCTCAAACTTATGAAAAATTGTGAGGATGCCACAGGACCAGGCAGTCTCTTGTGCTATTGTACATAGGGTCACTGTGAGTCAGAACCTAACAACAACAACAACAACAAGATTATTGGCATCAAGTTCTAAGGAGTTCAGCAGTAAGGGCGAACCACATGAGGTGGGGTAGGCAATCTGGAGTCTATTCCTATGGCATTATTTAGGCGCCTGCTGACCCCACTACTCTGAATGTTAGCGTTGTCTCAGCCCCCGGAAGGCTTCTAAGGGAAAGGCTCAGCATGTCAAATTAAAGAAAGCCCATTTGAAAGAGACTGCCATGACAGGCAGTCTTAGGTTGGATCCTACTACTTTATTCACAGAGATTGTTAAGCTGTTTGCAGGGGAAGAAGAGCATTGTTTTAGTAATAATTTTTGTTGTTGTTGCAGTTTTTCAACTTAGTGGAAGAGACTATAGAGAAGTTTAGCATAATCCTGAGCCTAAGCTGAGTAAATCAAGGGCATGGAAATGGCCCGAATCAACACTGAGTTTGTAAGATCTTGGACTAGCACCTACTTCTCCAGCTCCAAATCATTGACTTTTCCCCCAGACTTCCTGCCTATGGGTGTTTGCAGTTTCAGAATAAAGTGAAGAACCTCACTTGTCAATCTCACAGTTTAATAAATTATAGAAATACTAAAAGAGCTTTATTGTGATATTTGTAAGAGGGAAAACACCAGTTATTTCCTCTGAACTAGGGTGGCATTATAAACTAGTTGTGGGCGTATAAATCTGTACAGACTTTCTGGCAAAATGCATTGCCAGTGTGCATCAAAAGCTTTAAAAATATTCACAGCCTTTGACTCAGTAATTTAACATTTGTGAGTCTTCCTATGGATATAATCAGAGAAGGTCACGAGTTTATGTTCAGAGATGTTCACAAAGCATTTATTTATAGTATAAAAAATTGAAACTTGCCTAAATGTCCATAGCAAGGGAGATTGGTAGAATAGTATTTATGTAATGTGATAAGATAACTCAGCTATGAAAAATCATATTCTAAAAGCACAGGTAAAGATATTAAAAAGCAGTTGTGATTAATCATAAATAAAAATTAAGTTTATAAAACATTATATAGGGTATGATCTCAAATTTGTAAGAAGACAACACATTTATATGCTATATAAGCACAGGGAAGAAGATGATAAAGATAGTTAAGTGCTAACCATTGTAATCTGTGAATGATAAGGTACTGACAGGATTATGCTTTCTTTGTACTTTTCATCATTTTTCCAATTTCTTACCATCAATTTGTATGACATAAACACACAAAACAAAAATAGCTGAAAAAACAGTTGGGTGGATCTTCCAAATGATTTTTATTGCTGTTCCTCAAACAGGGGAACGTTTGTCTTCAATGGGGCACAAGACCTAGTCTTTTTGTCATCAGAGGGGGACTTTTTGAGAAGGACAATGAGTCCAAGGGACAAGCCCGCTGGAAATATTTTGAACCCAAGGTGAGGGAAGCTCCGGAGGCCCAACTGTAGAAGAGTTAAAATACCGGGACTCCATAGGCCTGGGAATTTTAAAGCTCAAGAGAGAAAACAGAATTGGAAAGTTTAGTTTAACATTAAATTTGGATGCTTAAGAATGTTAGTTGAGGTACTACCCTTGGTGTCTAAGGCTACACATTTTTGAAGTTTACAGAGAGCCTTTAAATGTCAGCATCATTTTTAGCCTCAAGCTTTTTTCTTACACAACATCTAAAAATATCTATTAGTTTAAATTGTCAGCATGTAAAACATTTGCTACGATTTTTTCCTCATCGCATCATTCAAATCATGTAATAGCTTGAAAGGAGAAAAAAGCCTGGATAAGTTGGCAATCACTAGTATTTGATTAGCTTTTCATTAGGATCTTTAATATCAATTTAAAACTGATGATAATCATCACAATGAGCCTAACCAAGCAGTACTCTTTTTCATTTCCATCTAGATGTCCCATAATCTCAAAAATCACACTGTCTGAAATTGAATGCAATCCTTCCCTTATACCTATTTATTCTCTATGCGGAATCTTTGTGAATAGCACCAACATCCCTTTTGTTGCTGAAAACTTAAACTTCTATCAATCTCTAATTTCGGGCCTGGATGTCTGTAACAGCAACTAAGTAGTAGTCTCTATAAATCTAGGCTTGATCTCTTCTTGTAGATGAGGAAAGGCTTTAAAACAGGAAATCAGTTGGTTATTCTCTAGTTTATGACTCTTTATGTTTTTAAGATGAAATAGCTCTTGTGTTAGTCTGGGTTGACTAGAGAAACAAATCTATAGACAGTTATATATGTATAAGAAAGTTATTTATATACAAGAGCAATTGAATATTGAGAAAATGTCCCAGCCCAGTCCAGATCGAGCCCAGAGTCTGATATTAGCCCATATGTTTGATACTAAGCTATAAATTCCTCTTAAGACTCGTGAAACACATGCAATGACACCTTATGTAGGAAGATCACAGGCTGGTCAGTGGCAGTAGAAGCATCTCAGCACTGGCCAGGGTCTCCACGTAGCTCCTCCAGCTCCCAGGACTCTGGCTGTAGCAGTGTAGTTCCATCAGACTCGTTAGTCAGTAATGTCTTGCAGGGAGTGAGCGTGTGTCCCACCTCCAATTTATTATTTATCTCTTAGCGCTCCCAAATGAGATCAAGCTGCAACCTGATTGACAGGCTAAACCCCGCCCCTTCACTCTTCAGTCTCAAATTGACAACAGATTATGTAACTACCACAGCCCCTAAGCATGGCCTTTAAGGTTCCATCTGATAGCACTCTGTTCACACCTGCAGTCTCATCACGTTCGTTTCTCATAGCCATTGGGCTGACTTTTTGTCTTTCTGGACTCAGCTCATATCTTGCCTCTTCTGGACTCTGAATTTCTCAAGTGTCCCATTGAAGGAACTCCCTCTGCACTCTGGGCTGCAATTGCTGGCGTACTTGTGTACCTCTTCTATTCAAACTGGAAACTTCTTGAGGAGAGAGATTAGGCCATGTTTACCATTATATTCTTGGCAACTATCTTTGTATCTGTCGCTACTTTTAATTAAAAAAAAAGCCCTTCCTTCTTCCCATGACATTACCAACATGTAGGAGTATGATAGAAAAGATTGCATAAAGTTTAACTCTAACCCAAAGTGCAAAGCGAGCATCAAATTAACTGTAAGAGATGGACCTAGAGCTGAGAAATGGGAACATGTTAAAATAAAGCTGGTTACGAATGACTCAGGAGTGGAGTCTACAAAAAATACCTTAAGTATGACTTCAATGACAGAGGACTATTGAGACACATGGAGACACAAAGGCCTTCTGTGTTTAATTATTATGAAAATGTCTTTGAAAAAATATCCAGCACTTCCAGGCTCTTGGCCATTTGCTTGAACAAAACATTTATGAACTTTTGGAGAAAGTTTACAAATTACAAAAAAATATATATCCCACTTGACACTCATGACGAATCAGGAAGTTTCTTTTTTGTGAGTGAGAGTGCACTAACATCATCATTCTGCCCCTCTTGTCCCGCTTCAAGACCATGGGGTTTTTCAAGCTGGACAGTGGAGTCAACAGGCAATAATGCATCGTGACCTTCAACATGGAAGTCAGACACCATGCATTCAAATGGAATTGCAGGCGCATTATGGTGTAATTTGTGGGCCTAAAAATGGAAAAAAGAGTGGGAAAGCTTTTGGGCACAAAATGTTGAGCTCAGTTCCCTAAAAATAATTCAACCTGACAGCTTTGTATCTCTCTAGCAGCCTCCCCAGTGAATTCCAGATAGATGCAACATCACTTTGGAAGAGCACATGGCTTACATTTGGGATGACTTCATTTCAAAGACTGAAGGCAAGAATGTTGTGTTCATTGCACATGGTTATGGAGGCTTGGTTTTTATGGACCTACTTGTTCGTAGAAAGTGGGAAGTGATGAATAAAATATATGCTGTTGTACTTATCAGCTCTGAACATCATATAGGACCCCAGCTGGGAAATGCGGTCAGTTATTAGCCTGGATAAAGCAGCACTGTCATCAATGGGAGATAAATCCTAGGCCTTTGGGTAACCTGCAACTACTGTTTTGAAAAAAGTTTTTTTTATGGTTTCTGCTGGTACAGAAGAACACAATTTTAGCCGTTTCTTCTAGCCTAGAGTCCATTGAAAAGCTTTGAAAGCCCAAACAATGATTAACTTCTCTCGAATGCCAATAGCAACTAGAAGCTCCACAAAAAGAAAGGAAAGCACTTATGTGGGATTTTGTTATCTACGGTTTTCTGGGTCCTTATGTGAGTGTGTAGATGCCAGGAGCAAAGGAAGTCCTTGCTGTGTTCTGACTTGAGATTTGTTCCTTTGTAAGCAGAAGCTGCACCCCGAGTGACACAGGACTGAATCGTGCCACCCTGTCACTTCAGAACAGTAGTGACACTTGAGGAGCTTTCTTTCTGTTTTTGGTGCTGTGAATTTATTTATTAAAAAAATCATTTTCTTGGGGGCTCATACAATTCCTATCACAATCCATACATCCATCCATTTGTTGCCATCATCATTCTCAAAACATTTGCTTTTTACTACTTGAGCCCTCAATATCTGCTGCTCATTTCCCCCCTCCTTCCCCACTCCCCCCTACCTAATGAACCCTTCATCATTCATATATTATTATTATTTTGTCATATATTACACTGTGTGACATCTCCCCCTGCCCTCTTCTCTGCTGTCCCTCCCCCAGGGAGGAAGCTATATGTAGATTCCTGTAATCAGTTCCCCCTTTCTACCCCACATTCTCTCCAACCTCCAGGCATCGCCACTCTCATCACTGGTGCTGAAGGAGTCATCTGTCCTGGATTCCCTGTATTTCCAGTTGCTATCTGTACCAATGTACATCCTCTGGTCTAGCCAGATTTGCAATGTAGAATTGGGATCATGATAGTGGGGCAGAGGAAGTATTTAAGAACTAGAGGAAAGTTATATGTTTCATCATTGCTACCCTGCACCGTGCCTGGCTCCTCTCCTCCCCACAACCCCTCAGCAAAGGGTGTCAAGTTGGCTACCATTGGGCTTTGAGTCCCCACTCTGCACTCACCCACATTTTCAATGATATGATTTTTTGTTCCTTGATGCTTGCTACCTGATCCCTTCGACAGCTCGTGGTCACACCGACTGGTGTGTTTCTTCCATGTGGGCTTTGTTGCTTCTGAGCTATATGGCCACTTGTTTATCTTTGAGCCTTTAAGATCCTAGACGCTATATATTTTGATAGCTGGGCACCATCAGCTTTCTTCACCACATTTGCTTATGCACACGTTTGGCTTCATTGATCGTATCAGGGAGGTGGGCACCCACTGATATGGTTTTTAAGCTCTTTGATGTCTGATAACTGGTCCCTTCTGCACCTTGTGGTCAGACAGGCTCATTTGCTTCTTCCATGTGGACTTTGATGATTCTCAGCTAGATGGCCACATGTTTATCTTCAAACTTTTAAGATCCCAGATGCTATATCTTTTGATAGCCGAGCACCATTAGCTTTCTTCACCACATTTGCTTATGCACACGTTTGTCTTCAGTGGTTGTGTCACGAAGGTGGGCACCCACTGATATGGTTTTTAGCTCTTTGATGTCTGACAACTGGTCTCTTCTATACCTCATGGTCAGTCAAGCTGGTGTGCTTCTTCCATGTGGACTTTGATGCTTCTCAGCTAGATGGCCTCTTCTTTACCTTCAAGCCTTTAAGACCCCAGACGCGATATCTTTTGATAGCCAGGCACTGTCAGCTTTCTTCACATTTGCTTATGCACACATTTTTCTTCAGCAATCGTGTCGGGAAGGTGTGAATCCTGGAATGCCAATTTAATAGAACAAAGTGTTCTTGCATTGAGTAAGTGCTTGAGTGGAGGCCCAATGTCCATGTGCTGCCTTAATACTAAACCTCTAAACATATACACATAGATCCGTTTCCCCACACTCATGTAAATATATTTACATATGTACATTCCAGTCTCTGGACCTCTATAAATGCCCTTTGTCACCTGGTTCTTTTTGAGGACCTTTGTTCTGAAAAGCTACGTTCCTAAGGTGTACAAGAATCACACTATAGTATAGTTTGTGGAAACAAAACTTTACTTCTTTGATTTCTATAATATTATTAATGTCTTACTAAAACGATAATTGAACATAAAGGAAAGATAAATATCATAAGGAACACTCCAAAAAAATAAAGAAAGAAAAGATTGCATATCCAACATTCAGGCTGTGTGCTCCATCCCCATCCCTGTCCCTGCTGCCACACCCAGTCTTCCTTTCTCACAGCAGAACTAAGCTGACCTCAAGCCTGATTTGCCTGAAATCCTGTTAATCTTCTTCCCCTTGCCAGTAATTCGTTTAAGAATAGATTCTGTTCCGTTAAAGAGGCTTGATGAATTGTCTGCTGGATCATTTTTTGAAAGTTTTCTTGGCTACTAAGAAAAAGACACAGGCAGAGAGGGTTCCTTTTATTCCTCTTGACATTTTTATCACTAAACTTACTGTAGCCCTCTTGTTCCCATGAAGAGAGTGTCTGGGAGCAGAGCCGGCATGTTAACAATGCCTGAATGGGGAGGTGCAGAGGGATTAGCCTTCTTTTCACACGATTGAGCCATTGATCATACCAACTGGAGCCCACCCAAGCTCCAAACTTCTTATGCGAGGTGACAGACTTCCTCATTGTGCAGATAAATTTGAGTTGAGGATCTCTGTTATTTGCCACTAAATACATATGAATTATGTCAAGATTGTATGATAAGTACTGTATATACTCTAATATAAGCTGACCCGAGTATAAGCCGAGGTACCTAATTATTACCTGGGAAACTAGAAAAACTGATTGACTCGAGTATGAGCCCAGGGTAGGAAATGCAGGATGTGAATCAACACAGAGACCAGAGGGGAGAGACGGAGCACAGCCACAGGCACATCCTTACCAGTTCAACTGGTAAGTGAATCACTACGGGTGCTTCTGCGAATTGGAGCTGTCCATGTCTGATTGGTTAGGTATGAGTAAACAAACATTCAAAGCCCTGCAGTGTCAGCGGGGCTTTGAGTGAACAGCGGAGGAATGGCAATCACCCGCGAGATGTTACACCTCACTGGGGGTACCACTGACCCGTGTATAAGCTGAACCCCAGTTATTCAGCACATTTTTTGTGTTGAAAAACTCGGCGTATACACGAGTATATACCGTGGTGTTAGTCTATTGAGAATTATACCCTGCTATACAAAAGTAGGCTTTGTCTTACTGAGAAGTATAAAACTGGATTTCATCTAACTCTTCAACTGTCGGGTCCGGAATGGCGAACATTGGCGTCCACTGGCATGTATACTATTTATGTGCTCTTTTAGGATGGCTTGATGGCTTAAGCCACTCCCAAAGAAAAACATGACAACATTTTTTAAAGTTTTATTTGAGGAAGCAGATAAGTGTAACTTTGGAATTTAAGTTGCTGAAGTCAGTTTCAACAGAATTGGATATGTCACAACCCAACTATAAAAATTAAGTAAGATGACACAAAATAAAGTGGAAAAACACGGCTCTTCCAATCCTCTATTTATCGATTTCTTGTGTCGAGGTAAAGGTAGATATAAAGTCAGTTAATAAAGCCCGACTGTCATAGAGTGAATTCTGATGCACAATGACTGTATAGGACAGAATAGCGCCATCACATTATTTTTGGAAAGGGTGATCATCTTTACGAAAGCAGACTTCCATATCTTTGTCTGTTGAATGGGTTCCAACTTAGCAGCTAAGTGCTTCACCACTGCACCACCAGGGACCTTAAAGTCTCCTCGTTGTCAACAATTATAGGAAAATTGGAAAATGCAAACAAATGGAGAAAAGTTATACAGAGACACATATGTTGTTGTTGTTAGGTGCCTTCAAATAGGCCCCAACTCGGCAATCCTGTGTACAGTCGAATGAAGCACTGCCTGGTCCAGCACCAGCTTCACAACTAGTGTTATATCTGTGGCCATTGTTTACAGCTATGGTCTCAGGCTACCTTCTTGAGTTGTTTCTTCTTTTTCACTGACCTTCTACTTTACCAAACACTTCCAAGGACTGTTCTCTCCTGATAACAGGCCCAAAGTACATGAGACAAAGGCTTGTTGTGTGTTCTAGTCCCGGTTGACTAGAAAAACAAATCTAGAGACACTCATTTGTGTATAAGAGAGCATTTTTTTAAAGCTATTTATTTTTTAAAAATTTGAAACAAAGCAACCTTATCACCTTCAAAGTACTCTTCATTACACTTAATACATTTGTCAAATCTGCGATTGCATTTTTTAAAAAACATTTTATTAGGGGCTCATACAACTCTTACCACAATTGATACATATACATACATCAATTGTATAAAGCACATCTGTACATTCTTTTCCCTAATCATTCTCAAAGCATTTGCTCTCCACTTACGCCCTTTGCATCAAGTCCTCTTTTTTCCCCTCCCTCCCCGCTCCCCGTCCCTCATGAGCCCTTGATAATTTATAGATTATTATTTTGTCATATCTTTCCCTAAAGTAATTATATATTAAGAAAACATACCAGCCCAGTCCAGATCAAGTCCATAAGTTTGATATTAGCCCATATGTTCGATGATAACAATCTATAAATTCCTTTTGAGACTCATGCGACATATGCAACGATGCTGAATGCAGGAAGATGGAAAGTGAGTGGAAAGTCTTGTGGAGCCAGTGGTGCTGGAAGCATCTTAACGCTGGTATGGGTCTCCAGCTCCAGGGCTCTGGCTCCATCATTGTATCACCATGTGGCTTGTCAACAGCAATGTTTCACAGGGAGAGGGTGTGTCCCACCTCCAGAGAGGAAGACAGGAGTTCCCAGAATCCTCAGGAGAAGGACATGCTCACACAGAGGCCTCATTGGCTGTGACCTGATTGACAGGCTAGACTCCACCCCTTTGCAAGTTGACAGATTATGTAACCGCCACACTTGTCATCCTGACTTCTTAGGGGCATTCTGCCTATACTTTTCCCAAGACAGATTTAGTCCTTTTTCTGGTAGTCCATGGTCTTTTTCATTGGCACCACAATTCAAATGCATTGGTTCTGCTTGATCTTCCTTATTAATTGTCTTTCAGATGAGTATGAGGTGAGTGAAAAGACCGTGGTTTGGGTCATTTGCACCTTACTACTCAAAGAGAAATTCTTGCTCTTCAATGCTTTAAAGAGGTCTTTGGTAGCAGATTTGGCCAGCGCAATATGTCTTTTGATTTCTTGACTGCTATATTCATGAGCATTAATTGTGAATCCTTGACAACTTCAATAGTTTCCTTCATTTATCATGTTTCCTATTGATCCAGTTGTGGAGATCTTGAGTTTTCTTTACATTGAATTGCAGTTGATTCTGAAGTCAACAATCTGTGATCTTCATCATCAAATGCTTCAATTCTTCCTCATTTTCAGCAAGCAAAGTTGTGTCCTCTGCGTACCTCCAGTTGTTAATAAGCTTTCCTCCAATCCCAATGTCATGCTTTTCTTCATGTCACATTCGTCTCTGATTATTTACTCAGCCTGCAGATCGAATAAGTCTGGTGAAAGGATACAACCTTGATATATACCTTTCCTGATTTTAAACCAAGCAATATTCCCTTGGTCTGCCAAATTATTGCCTTTTAATCCACGTACAGATTCTTCATGAGCACAATGAGGTGTTCTGGAATCCTCAAACTTCTCCATGTTATCCACAGTTTGCTATGATCCACACAATCAAATGCATTTGCACAGCCAATAAAGCACAAGTAAGTATATTGTTAGTATTCTGTGCTTTCAAGCAAGATCCATGCAATGCCAGCAGTGGTGCCCCTCGTGTCACATCTTCTTCTGAATTTGGCTTGAATTTCTGGCAGCTCTCTGTCAATGTACTGCTTCAAATGTTTATGAATGCTCTTCAATAAGTTTTAGCTGCATGTGATGTTAATGATATTGTTCAATAATTTATGCATTCTGTTTCGTCGCCCTTATTGGGAATGAGTATAAGTCCAGATCTCTTTCAGTTGACTGATCAGGGAGCTGTCTTCCAAATTTCTTGGCATAGACCAGTTGGTGTTTCAGTGTTTCGTCAACATGTTGAAACACTTTGATTGGTGTTTTGTCATCTCCTACAGCTTTTTTTTTCTTTTTCAACTCATGTCGACGTTGTGACTTGGGCTTCTCTCTCCAGACTTATCAGTTCTTAATCATATGCTACCTTTTGAAATGTTGAATGTGGACAAGTTCTTTTTGATAGAGTCACATTGTGTATTCCTTCTTTTGGTGCTGCCTTCATTGTTCAAAATTGTGCCAATTGAATCCATCAGTATAGCAATTTGAAGCATCAAATACATATAGCTAACAATTTGATGTTTGGGTATTTTTATTTATTATTATTATTTTTTGTAGAACATATGCTACAGTTATTAGCAGTCAGAGCACATTTAGATCATATGTTGCTTTTATGTAAGGAAGACACAGAATTTACTTCTTTTCAGAAAAATGTAATTTTGTTAATAATTCAAGCTTTATTTTTGTTGTAGTAAAAATATAAATTTGATGTTGTAAAAATATAAATTTACAATAAGCCAACAAAAGAATTTCGCTGTCAAGTTGATATGACTCACAATAGCATTCCTTATACGATAGGGTAGCACTGCCCCTGAATAGCTTTTAACTTCTTAAAGAAAAACAATATATTAACTTTCCTCTAGTTCCTCCGCCCACCTCCCCCGCCCCTCCACCCACCATCATGATCTCAATTGTCCCTTGCAAGTCTGGCTAGACCAGAGGATGGTCACTGGTACAGACAGGAACTGGAAACACAGGGAATCCAGGGCGAATGATCCCTTCAGGACCCGTAGTGTGAGTGGTGATTCTGGGAGGTTAGAGGGAGGGTGGGTTGGAAAGGGGGAACCGATTACAAGGATCTGCATGTGACCTCTTCCCTGGAGGACGGACAACAGAAAAGTGGGTGAAGGGGGACATTGGACAGGGCAAGATATGACAAAATAATAATTTATAAATTATCAAGGGTTCATGAGGGAGAGGGAGCTGGGAGGGAGGGGAAAAATGAGGAGCTGATTCCAGGGGCTTAAGTGGAGAGCAAATGTTTTGAGAATAATGTGGGCAATGAATTTACAAATGTGCTTGACACAATTGATGTATGTATGGATTGTGATAAGAGTTATATGAGCCCCTCATAAAATGATTAAGAATAGAAGAAGAAACAAAAGAGGAGCGCATACCAGGGGCTCAAGTAGAAAGCAAATGTTTTGAGAATGGTGAGGATATCAAAAGCACAGATGTGGATGACACAAGGGATGTATGCATGGATTGTGATAAGAGATGTACGAGCCCCTAATAAAATTATTTAATTAGAAAAAAAGAAAAACAACATATTTAACACAAATAAATAAGTTTACTTTATTTGATTTTTATGTACACTTATCTATAAAAGTACATAGTAATCATGGTGGTGCAATGGTTAAGTATTTGACTGACAACTGAGAAGTAGGGGGTTCAAATCCCCAGCTGCTCTGCAGGAGGAGAGATGTGGCCATCTGCCTCATAAAGACTACCAGCCTAGGGAGCCATAGGGGGAATGGTATTCTGTTGCATGTATTAATGAGTCAAAATAGCTAGCACTTAACAACAGCAGCAAATCTATATAAATATCTAGATACATAGCCTTAGATAATATAGTTTTCACTTAATATTTTACCATGAACGTTTTTTTCATGAAATTATTTATTTTTCAAACCTTCAGTTTTAGATGGCTAGGTAGTATTCCATTACCTGGATATGCCATCAATGGTTAACCATTCTCTTCTGCTGACATTTTCAGGAATTTCTTAAGGTATTTATTATTATAATTAAATATTAAAACAAATATTCCTGGGGGCAAAACATGGATTATTTTCTCAGGTTGAATTTATGCTGGCAAAATATCTTACTTTGAGCCATCTATTCTGCTTCATTACATTTCCCCCCTGCCTATGCTTACATGATTCAGTATCAGTACACCTACTTCTCATTTATATTATTATTTGACATTTTTAAATTTATGATCAGAGTAAAAATTCTGCTGACTAAATACACGAAGGATGCACTTCTTAGAGTAATGGACACAGGCGCCAGGTGGGAGTAAATGTTGATTATGATGTTAAAGTTGTGTCAGTGTGGCTGGGTCATGAGTCTCAGTGGCTTCGCAGTTATGTAATTATATAATTTGGCAGTTGTATAATGTAATTATCATCCATTTTGTGATATAATGTGATCATCCTCCATTTTTATATCATGCTGGCTTTCACATAACCTGGTCTTTGGAACCCAATCATGTTGATAAGGGAGGAGTAGAATATAAATATATATATGTACTGTATATATAAATATACAGACCTATCATATATGTAACACATACATAGTCCTACTAGATTCATATTTTCAATATTCTACTTTATAATTATTAATGGATGCTTTAATCTTATTTTGAGTCATACTCCATCCGTAAATGGAGGTCTCCAGAGCTTTGCTCCATCCACACCAACTCGGGGTTGAGGATGCAGCTCTTTGCTAGTCGCCTCGAGGGGGTCATCTTCTGGAACTGTATCAGCCAACGTTTTACTGCTATTCATAAAGTTTTAGTGGCTGATTCTTCAGAAGTGGACAGCCTCTTCCTTCCTCCTAGACTGTCCTTAGTTAAAAGCTCTGCTGACGCCTGTTCACCGTGATGACCTTGTTGTATTTGAAATACCAATGGCATAGTTTCTACCTTCACAGTAATATGAAAGTTGCCAGAATATGATAAAATGACAGATGAATATATATGTGCATATACATAGATATTTATCTATATATAAACACATATAAATATATATATGTTGTTAGTTGGCCTTTGAGTTGTCTCTGACTCATGACAACTCCATATAGAACAGCATGCATATATACTTAAGGGGGCATTAACAAGTTCAGGGAAATAAGGAATTAAAAGGTGATGGAATTTTAAATAATTTTTGAAGCTCCTTGTATGTAAAATCAAACCAACCTAAACTCTCTTACAATCAAGTCCAGTCTCACTCATAGCAAACCTGTAGGGCAGAATAGGGAGCCCAACTGCGTCCTAGAGTTTTGGAGACTGTAAACCTTGCAGGAGCAGACCGCTCCATCCTCCTGTGGAGTGGCTGGTGGGTTGGACTCACTGATCTTGCAGTTAGCATACCAACTCTTAATCTACTGTACAACACACAAACACAACACATACACACACAGCATACATGAGTGGGCTTCAAAAACTTCATTGAAAATGAAATTAAAAGATAATGGAACTCTTCCCCAAATTCTTTGAAGTTCCCTCATATATGTGCAAGCCGTGTGGTCTACTTACCATTTCAAAGTCTGTTAAATATACAATTCGGTGAGATTAATGTTTTCCAACCAATATCATGATCTGTTTTCTAGCTTTTACATCACCTTTAAGAGGCACTCGGTGTTCCCTAAGCAGTGATTCCTCTTTCCCTCTTCCCTACACCTGCCCAGGAATCACTTATACATTTCGATCTCGATACACTTGCCTGCTCTAGGTATTTTATATCCACGGGATCATAGGATACGTGTGTATTTTAACATAGCACTTTCAAGGATCGTTTGCGTGGTTGTAGTGACCAGAGACCCTTCCCCCTTTGTGGCCGCGCTCAACTGCAGGATCGCCTGCACTACACTTGTTTACCTGTTCCTCTGGTGGACATCTGTTTCCTTTCAAAAATCATTTTATTTGGAGCTCATACAATGCCTATCACAATCCATCCATCCATCCATTGTATCAAGCACATTTTTACATTTGTTGCCCTCATCATTCTCAAAACATCTTCTTTCTACTTGAGCCCTTGTGTTCAGCTCCTCAGTTTTTCCCCTCCCTCATGAACCCTTGATAATTTATAAATTATTATTATTTTGTCATGTCTTACACCATCCGATGTCTCCCTTCACCCACTTTTCTGTTGTCCATGTATTTTTTCCCATCTGTTGGCTATTGTGGGTCATGCGGCTATGAACATTGGTGTACGTGTATAAGATTGCTATTTAAAAATGACCACAGCTTTAAAATATATTCAGCTTTTAATAAAGCAAATTGCCCCTCATAAATGTTATTGAATAGTTTTCTTACCTGTCTTCATGTTTGTTTTTTCTCCTAGATAATTTTAGGAGATTTTTTTCCCTCAAATTCGAAAATAGCTAATTGAACTTTTGATAAAAAGGCATTGAACATACACATTGATTTGGTAACGATTAGCATCTGAGCAATAATCAATCTCCTTATGTAGTTTTCTGGTTATATGTTGTATTTTCCTCCCTCCTAATTTGCATATCTATCATTTTTTCCCTCTGGCTTAAAAAAAAAGTTACTGTAAATGTGTGGACAAAAGTCTCAAAACTATCTTACTAAAAGCTGTGTCCTTTTAATTGTCAGGCTACTTTTCTTAGGATGTTCACTTTGGCATTTCCTAGTAACAACATAATTTCTATGAAATAGGAAACAAGAGAAGGGGAGAGCTCTGAGTCCCAGTTCTGTCACAATTACTAACCATTTATAAGAAGTGAGCTCTTCCTTATATTTTTAAAAGATGCATGTATTTAAGATAAAATATTTGCTATTCCTTGAGCATATGCCTAAAAATTACAATGGTTTCTTTTAAAATTAAAATGTTAGAAGAGGTAAATTTAAAAACACCTTTTTCTTTTTATATATAAAGGCATTATAAAACCGGTTGCTTTGGATTTTAGAGACTTGATGGCTCACATAATTATGCAGAACTAATTAATTCCAAATCTGTTTATCAACAGTAGTCTGTAGCTACGGCATTATCTCCCAGAGGCATTAAGAAAGGCTTATCACCTGCTTGCTTGTTGTAGTGTGTCTCAAAGGCAAATCGATATAAAAATATAAAAATACTATTCCCAGAACTAACACTTTCAACAACTTATAAGAACTTTTAGTATCTGATACCAATTAGTTTTCTTAGCTTAAATTATAACAGTTTTATTTAGCAATGAAATGTGTCAAAATACTAAGAATTTTTAAGGCATAATAAAGTTTTCCCAAATATTTTTTATTTAGATCACATCTTTATATATACATACATGAATGCATTTTTAATTCTTATACTTTCAAGACTAATAACTGAAACAAGTGGTAAATAATGAGGGTGGAAAAGAAAGCTATTATGTGCTTTATAAATTAAATAGTATAATGTATTATAAGCATGCCCCTTTAGTACATAAAGTACCTATGTACATCAGAGACAATATCTTCCTTACTATCACATAACAAACCAACAGAAATGAGTTGTCAATGTCTGGGTCTGATTTTTTAAATTTGTTTTTTGGACAATTAATCCCCTTCAAGTTTTTTTTTTTTTTTTTTTCATTTACTAGATGTCTGGGTGTTCTTTGATACAAAGAACACTATTTAGAATAACTAAATACTGGTTTTTCCTGGAAATGCATTTTGTGTCAGAGTGGCAATATTGCTTTTTGTGTTTTTTAACAAAGAAAAAGGAATTTTAGGAATTAAATGAAATTCTTCTTTCCCCCTGTTTTTCCTAAGTGGAATATTTTCTTGAAAAGTGACAAGTGTGTCCAATAAATGAAGCGACTTTTAGGCCTCCAAAGTTTGTTTTCATGGATGTTTCTTTTAGGCTAAAGAAAGTGATCAACAACTCATTTTGGCCTTTTAGCCTCAGTATTGTCCGAGAATGTGACCTTTAGTCTTTTCTTCTCAGCATCACTGTGTGACCAAGAGTTTCTAGCAGTTCCCTACACCAGAAAAGGGGAGGGAAAGACAAGAAACCAAAACACGTTTTTGCACCATGTTGTTGAGATTGCTCATCATGTAAGGAGTATCCAGTATAAAGGATATTCAGCTGCACCAGAGAATGGAGCCTGACCAGGCTGCATGACTAGCTAGGTATAAAAGCTGAAGATGACCTAGAGCCAATGGCTCCCTTGAACTGAGAGAATCTGTGCATACCTAATATTGCTTGTCATCACGATCATGTAAGGCAGTCTCAAGTACAGGGCTGAGTGTGGGTGTCATGAGACCTCTTCTATCCTGTCACCTTGTTTATTGTCCTGATTCTTTCTTCAACAAAGTTAATTTAGAATTGAGTAAAACATATGTATCTATATTCTCATGTGCTTGATTCTTCATGTGAACCTCAGCTGCTTAAGAGTGGGTATTGCAAAAGAAAGTTTCCATGACAAAAAATGATTATATTTGGCCTTAACCCATCCCCCACAACCCCAAAGCCTAAAGTATTTACAAAGAGGAAACATCTGTTTAATAAATGGGCAGTTAGATTCGCTGAGGATGATTTCACACGGCAGTCGCTCCCAACAGTAGTCCAGTCATGTCAAATACCAGATTGCCAAAGGCTCCAGTAAGTTTATGGGAGGGTAGGAACTGCAATAAAGAAAGTGGTTTCTATAAAAAACACGCACAGGAGGGAAAATTCCAGGATAACATGGTATACAATTAGGAGCTCAGGGTTTAGTCTATTCTGGCCTTCCTCTAAAATGTCTGCGGAATACTGCCAGAAGACAAAACCTCCTCTACCTCATGCTAAAAGCTGAAACTGGCAGCTAATCTCACTAAAACACGTGAAGTACTACCCCTCACCACAAACCACATGAACCTGGCTCGCAAAAACAACACGTGGCCTCTTGAAAGAAGACAGATCTGCCAAAGTGAACAAAGGGATGACGCGCATTTCCCGACTGACCCCCGATTCACCGTTTAGAGAACAACGGGAAGAAAACGGACTGCATTGGGTGCACTGTGCGGCGTCCTGTTCTTCAATCTCACTCTCTACACTAATTCATAAACATCTGGGCAGGAAACGAGGGGCGGGAGATTGCTGGGGTGTCATTACATTCTGGGAGACACGATCCTCACAAATAAGAGTTTTACATTTGCAGCAGGGTACTTAAGAGCCAGACAAGCCTGCCATTTACAAACCCAATGCCTCTGGGTAGGTTATTTAACCTGTCTCTAGTCAATGTCCTCCTTGGGATTGTTGTACATATTGAGTGAGATAATGAATGTAAAGCACAAAGCACACTGCCTGGTAACAACACTTTATTCAGTACTCGGTGGAGAGTGTTTTCATAATGGCAAGAAAGTGCAAGGAATGAGAAAGTCTGAACAGTGCTGACAATCAGCAGTGTAGGCTGTAGTTCTTGCTTTCTGCCCTCTGTCCAGAGTGTCAGAGGATCCATCTGGCAGGAGGATGACAGTGTGCTCTCCTGTAGCCTTGCTCTCTCACACACGATGAGCATCTGTCAGAGACTGAGACAGACATAGTGGGAACTTTTCACCTCCACCTGGTCTGCTGCTGGGAAACCAATGACAAGGTCACACCAACACCCAAGACACACACCCTGCTTTTTGATGAAAGACAAAATCTAGCTCTGCAAAAAAAAAAAAAAAATCTAGCACTACAACACAAATGAATATGGAGCACAGGTTTTTAAAAAGACACCCCCCCCAAAAAAAATGCAGGATGGAAACCATTCAAAAACCCTACACAGTAGACAAGAAGACATATTTTCTGTGAAATCGTGGGTAGGAGAGCAAATCAGCAAAGTTGGTTAATCTCATAAAGACAAATACTGTATGAGACTCATCAAAAAAGAAAAAAATCAAGAGAAATGGTTTTCTTGTCAAAAGAAGCAGACTTTGATGATCCCAGGGTGACTGTTGGGGGAGGGAGCAAGGAAAGTGAGGGAAAGAGGAAGAACTCCCCCCACAGATACACATGCCCTCCCCAGGCATAAAGAATAGAAAAAAAGGATAGATATTGACACACATAGATTCATAGTAACAGAAATAAATATCAGTAAACAGATAACACAAATAGTACACATTCACGAAACAATAGTAGAAGTTGATTAATCCCCTTCATCATTGAAAAGCTGAGTGTCTTATTTGCACTCTACATCTCTGCTTTCTGTTTTGGGTGCCTTCAGCATCTTTGTGGATTGATCCATCTATTGCCTGGCTTCTTTGTCTTTGAGGTAGTTAGTTTATTGTGCCAACCTGGCCGATAAACACATGTGGGATTAATTGAAGGGCGAACAGATAAATGGCTTGGCGAGTCTCACCTTTCTTGTCTCTTGCTCTTTCATCATTGGACCAGTGTGTGGCTGGTTGCCTTGCTTGTTCTGTGCCTCAATTTTCAAGCTACACTACCTGTGGGACACCTAACCCATGGACTGTGTCACTGTAATTTGAGGTTCTTTCAAGGCCTGCTTCGCCACACAATTGGAATTTACATCTCTTGAGCTGGGGACTGTCGGACCCTGTGATCTTGCTGACTGTTGGTGACCTGCCTTGCTGTTAGCTGCTTGTGCCCAGATAGCCTGAATCTCTCTACAGAGGACTACCCAGCGGCCCTTAAGACTTGAAGGACTGTCAGTGTCTCACAACTGTCTCACAGGAGCGAGTTGCACTGAGCCATTTGTACTGCTTTATAATTTAATTAACTGTTTATTTCTTATGTTATCTATCTGTATAAATATAAATATATATAAATATACATATATTTATAATTAATATATATATATAATTATTACCATTCTGGTTTTGTTTCTCTAAAGAACCCTGTCTAACACAGTCTTTTTGTTTTGTTTTGTCTTTTTCTTTCTCATCTCTAGAGACCTTCAGTTTTATTTTTCTTCAAACACCCACCTCTCCCTGTGTGAATTACACTGATGTTGTAATCCATAACTACTCACTTCTGATACACTGAATTCCAATCTATACTGTTGATTAATTTCTGACCATAGTCAGACTGCCTTTCAAACTTCACTCTAGGCTGCTCGCCCCACAGCTGTCCTTTGACCTCACCAATACCCCCAGATAAGTTCCACTTTCCTCCCTTCCATTTTTTTTCTGTTTTGCTAATTGCTTTATAACCACAAAGGAGTACAGAGGAGGTCCTGTACCAAACAACACAAAAAGGTTCAAAGGTGGAGGTGTTCCCTTAGCAAGGCTGAAGAGTCCAGTCTCTGGTATTTGGAGTTTAGACGGCAGTCCTTGGTTTTGGATGGATCCCCGGGTGTGTGGGCACAATCCATGCTTTAACCAGATTCCAACAGAAGGATGGCCACTTGGCCCAGGTAGAAGTAAATGAAGTGCTTAGTTTCATGTGTCACATAACTACCAAAGTTTCTGCCCACAATGCAGTGCCAAGTGGGATTGTACTTCTTGTCAAACTCATCTTGATGGGGGCCGCAATGTCCTTCTCTATGTTGTATTTCTCCAGCGCCTGAGTCGCGCAGTCCACCGAGTCTCGTTGCATCTCCTCCGACGTGTAGGCATTTTTGATCACGGCCTTTCAGTCGCACGTGGACTAGCCGACTTCGACGGTCCTGGGGGAGGGGTTAGAGCGGCTCAAGCTCAGCGAGAGCTCGCTACCGAAGCCGCGGCACCTCTCCCTTCCATTTCTTATGTCTTCTTCCTTCTCCGTTCAGATATGGATTCCCACCTCATTCTCTCACTTGTCAATATCTTGTGACCTCATGGATATCAGAGTAGACGTGTTCTCCATAAAGTTTTCCGTGACTGATTTCCAGAAGTATATTGTGAAGTGTTTCTTCCAAGGGTATTCTGGATAAATGGACACTTCCAACTTTAGGTTAGCAGTGGAGCACACTAACCAAAGCATGGCTCTATAGAAGTTGCATTATCAGTGGTCTGATTATGCATTAACTCTGTTAAGAGAGCTACTATACTTGTCTTCTTCTTGGTACATATATATATATTTTTTTTTCTTTTTGAATCACAGTATGTAACACATAGTAATAAAATAATAAAATTACATAACACATAGTAATGAAATAATGATTTATTGAATGAATAAGGAAAGAATGATAAAAATGGGACAGGAGACATAAAGCATAATACATTATCAATGTAATAAGATAATTGAAATCTGTATTTCAATAGGGATCATGCAAAAGAAGGCAATCAGTGCTGTACAGAGCAGATTGAAAAATTTCCCAGAATTCAGAGGAAGAAACAAAAAAAGAACCAGGATCATAAGATAAAAGATACAGAACTACTCAACTTAAGAACTGTGGTTTTCGAACACTGAAGACAAAGTGGGTGCATAAGAAAATGTGGTGAAGAAAGCTGATGGTGCCCGGCTATCAAAAGATATAGCATCTGGGATCTTAAAGGCTTGAAGGTGAACAAGCGGCCATCTAGCTCAGAAACAACAAAGCCCACATGGAAGAAGCACACCAGCCTGTGTGATCACGAGGTGTCAAAGGGATCAGGTATCAGGCATCAAAGGACAAAAAAATTATATCATTGTGAATGAGGGGGAATGTGGAGTGGGGACCCAAAGCCCATCGGCAGGGAACTGGACATCCCCTTACAAAAGGGTCATGGGAGAAGACGAGTCAGTCAGGTAGTGGCTTAGCTATGATGAAACATACAACTTTTCTCTAGTTCCTAAATGCTTCCTCCCCCACCACTATCATGATCACAATTCTACCTTACAACTCCTGCTAGACCAAAGAATGTACACTGGTACAGATAAGAAGTGGAAACACAGGGAATCCAGGCCAGATGAACCCTTCAGGACCAGTGGTGAGAGTGGCGATATGGGGAGGGTAGAGGGAAGTTGCGGTAGAAAGGGGCAACCAAGGATCTACATATAACCCTGTCCCTGGGGGATGGACAACTGAAAAGTGAGTGAAGGGAGACATCGGTCAGTTTAAAACATGACAAAATAAAATAATTTATAAGTTATCAAGGGTTTGTGAGGGAGGAGGGCGGGAGGGAGGGGAAAATGAGGAGCTGGTACCAAGGGCTCAAGTAGAAAGCATATGTTTTGAGAATGATGATGGCAACAAATGTACAAATGTGCTTGACACAATGGATCTATGTGTGGATTGTGAGAAGCATTGTACAAGCCCCCAATAAATAATTAAAAAAAAAAAAGACCCAAACCTTCACAATGGGATTAATGGGTACCATCATGCTAAACAGATACTGAGTGCATTTGTCAAGGTAAAAAAGAGAAAGAATTGTGGTTTCCTCAAAGAAAGGAATCAGAAACAAAAAACAAAAACATAACTAGGACGAGATGCCTGAACCGACATGAAGGATAAGTGGGAGATAAGCAAGTGGGACTGAGAGTGCAGAGAAGACAAAGAAGAATGCTGGAGTCACAGGGGATCGCGCCGGCAGAATGCTGAATACGCCAATTCTCCCTGCACTTGCAGACACAGGAAAAATGAAGAGACCTACTATGAAGTCATTTTAAATTTCAAGGAAAAAAGACAAAATTATTGGAAAGGCAAACTCAGTTGGACCATACTACTCTCCTGAAATATCTATCAAGTTACATCTAGATCAGTGATTTTAAAAAATGATTTTAAACATATGTAATACAGCATTTACCAATTCAGCATTTGTCATGTGTACAATAAGTGATATCAGTTCCATTGATCTTTTTGTGTGATTATCACCAGTTACTGTTGCCAAATTCCTCCTCATCATAAACAGAAGCTCAGTGACTGTCTTTTCCCTTTCCCCTGGCCCCTATTAATCATTAGTAAAACTGGCTCTCTACACATTTGCTTATTCTAGATGTGTCATCTAAGTGAGATGATATAGGTTAAAACTGGGGTAATTTCACTCAGCATTGTAGAAATGATTCTTAATCGGGGTGGTCGAGATAAAAAATGCCCAAGCCCATTACCGTCAAGTTGGTTCTCCCTCATAGCAACTCCAGACAGTGTTTCCATGGCTGTAAACGTTTTTATTTAAGGTGTAAATCTTCATGGGACCAGATAGCCTCATCTCCCTCTGGAGGAGGCTGAGTGGGCTCGATACTCCCACTTTAAGGCTAACAATCCAACACTGGCCCAATCAGGCATGGTAAGACCATCTTGCCCAGGGAGATAGCATGGGACCTGTTTGAAGTCAACACAGCTCTGCTGAACAATCTGCTTACACTTCTACAGCGGACATTTGTCATTGCTGGGAGCCTGTGTCCAGCTCCGGGATGCTACAGTCAAAAGAGAGGGTGAGATGCACTCCACTGGGATGTATGCCCCTGAGTTCTTCTTCAAACCGGGGAGTTTCACTGTCCTCTGAAGTCTTCACTGACCGGGTCACATCAAAGTAAAGATTGCCACCCTTGAGTACCAGGTCCCTTAAGAATATACATATTTTTCTATGTAAAACCACGTAGTCTGCTGCTATTTTAAAGCCTGGAGGCGAGGATTGGAGGGCAGAGAGTGTAAGTTAATGGCAGAGAACCAACTAGAACAGAAGTAATAAGAATGCTCACAAGGGGAAGAATGTAACCAATGTCACTGACCAGGATGTCCACAAATTGTGGAATTGGAGTGGGCGTGGCTGTGTGACTTTTCACCTAAAATGAAGTACTTTTTAAAAGCAGTGACCAGCTATTATATTAAGCTGAGTCTTTGTTTTGGGGGGAAGGAAATGGGAGGATTTTTCTCATCTGTTAGAATGGGCAGATACCACCTCTTCCATAGTCATGTTGGCAACGGTAACAAAGTAGATGATGCAATTAGCAAACGCAGCGTTTACTCTGCTAGGCATTGTTTTGAGAATGTTTCTAATTATCATAAGAAACCCTGAGCAAGATCTACTTTTATCCTTATTGGAGATCTCTGAAAACGAATCACGCACACTGATCAGAGCAACAACGAAAGCGAATATTTGCATGGCACTTGTGTTACAGGTGCTGTACGTGAACTATACCTGCATGTTAGGTATAGTCCTCACATGAACCCTACGCGGTTGGTGTGATGACCTTGAGACTGTGATTGCTGAGGTTACACAGATATTATGTGGCAAAACCAGGATTTGAAACCGAGCAGTTTAAACACTATGCTATCATTTTCCTCTGGTTGATAAACTGCTTAATGTGATCAAAAAGCAAATAAAAATTAACTGATGAAGGGGGCAAGTCATGGAATAAAAAGATCTACCACTTAGCAGGGATGCGATGTCAGGCAAGTTATTAACCTTTCTGGGTCTCAATTTTATCATCTATGAAGAGGGGAACACTTAATAGATGATTATCATTGGTTCTTGACAGCATTAAATAAATCCATGCATGCAGAATGCTTGTATCAATGCTGGAGAATATAAAGATCAAAAGCCAACTCACTGCTGTCAAGTCGATGACAACGCATCATGACCCTAAAGGACAGGGACAACTGCCCTGTGACTTTCCTTTCAGGTGTGGAAAGCCCATCTTGTTCCTGATGAGCTGCTGGTGGTTTTGAAACTCTGACCTTGCAGTTAGCAGCCCAACGTGCAAGCACTACGCCAGTAAGGCTCCTTACTCGAGAGCATAGTAAGTGTTAAGTAATAGTGTTATTGCTTTTCCTTTCTTATATTCCCTTAGCTGTGGCTAATGAACGAACCGGTCAAGTGCAAAGGAGCCTGGGCCAGTCTCTACGGAAGAGTTTACAGAAGGGATTCAGTCCCTTTAAAAATGTCCCTCAGCACTGCTACCATCGAGCTTCAGAAAGCCAGCTCTTTGCACGTGCAAGTGGGCCCTTGGACCCAGGCCCCATGATTTACAGAGCTCTCACATCCCACACAAACGGAGCACACAGTGTTCCTGTCATCCAGACATCCTGGACACTCATTCTCATGACCAACACCCTTCACGCCCCAAGCAAGTGCTTCCATACATCTCCTGTGCGATGCTTTCAAAACAGGTCAGCTGTGTGGTGGCATGAAGGCCCGTGGTTTGTGTCACTATTGGTGCTGCAGATCCATCAGTCTTCAGAGGGGAGAATGTGAGCAGTCGAAGCACTTAAGGAAAGAGAAAATATAAATTAACTTGTCTCTCAGTGAGCACCGACTGCAATAATTTCTTGCATGATGAAGTTGACATGTAGTACCAAGTGTCTATTTTCTTGCCTCTTGTAGCTCCAATTTATTGTTCCAGGGATACCTGTAAATTAGTATAATATTTGGAACAGGTGCACATGGCTGTATTGCATTCTGAAACAATAAATAAAGCATATTACTGGTAAATTAGTATATATGTAGATCAAAACTTAATATTCATGAAGTACATAGATTCTTTGCTGTACTCTGTGGATCTAGATATTGCTATAAGGGGTGATAAATTATAATGTAAATGATAGCTATACACATGATGATAAGAATATGTTATACTATTTTCCACAATAATAATTTATCATGTATCACCCTATTATAATGTTTGAGCAAAATATGTATATCATACTCATTTCCAAATCTAATATTACATTACCAATTTAATGATTCCATTTGCTGTTGCCTCAGGAGAGCAAACTTTCTCCCAAATAAAGTTAGAAAAAAATCTACTTAAAAAACTAGAATTAATCAAGGAATCTTGTCCAATTTGGTAAAACTGCCAATGGAGCACAAATTACATGAAAGTCTTGATGATAACAACACAATTAGTGATTCTAATAAAATGAAAGCAACAATAATAAAACAATCAAAATAGATAACTTGTAAATTGTGTCTTTACTTTATCTTTAATCTTAGCACCATTGACTTATAACATACATACATGTAAGTAATTAAATTTAACCATATTTGATATTTTTCAAATTTCAGAGAAAAATCACAGCTTAAAATAAAAGTAAAGGAAGGAGGAAAATTCCCATTTGCTGGATCTCCTCCTGGATTCTTGCAGCCACCTTCCAACCTGGCCCACGGAGTTCCACAGCGGAGAGGTGGAGGGCTCCAAGGTTCCTGCAGCGTCCCGATGACACCACACCATTGAGCCGCCGAAGTAAATCGGACCTACCCCGTCACCGGCCTTTGTGCTATGTAAGATTACAACCGTAGACTTACAAACTATTCTAAAAGTATCATTATAAAGACATATTTATCAAAGTGGAAGAATAGAACACATTTTATCTACCCATTTGGTCGCCTGGTTTCTAATTTTTAAGTAATTTAGGCATATGCTATGTGGCCCCAATTTGTACTGTTGCCTTGGATACTGCACATTTTAAGGCTGAATCTGGTGTCGAGTCCTGGTATATGAGTTCAGGAATTAAATATGCATGTCTCTTAAAAATGAAACTTCAATGCATATTTGGAAGTGTTCAGTGCATTTGTTCACTCATTCCAGAAACATTTACTGTGCACTTCCATAGTGAATCTTTGTTCAGTGCTGAAGATACAAAGGTCATCACCAGCTATTAGGAAGACAGACACATGGATGTGTAGTGACAAGGATGTACACCCATTTCACTTCTTCCAGGAAGCTTCCTCTGACTATGGGCAGATTGTTTTGTGGGCTTTGGCTTTCTCTTGTCTCCGTTTACATGAAGCAGAGGAGGAGAAAATTCCCTGCGCTTAGAAAACTTGATTTGGAATCTGGACTGTTACTACCTCTGAGCTCGTTAACAGCTTAGGTTCTTATACTTGCTGAGCCTTACCTTTATGCCAATAAGAGGGGAAGGAGAGAACTTTTCCAAGAAAATTTACAGGATGCAAAAAAGCCCACTCAAACCCAGCCATATGTAAGATAGAGCGCCCACGAAAGGTCAGATTGAAAAAAGTGCCCCAGCTGTAAAGTGATACTGCCATGTAGGATATATCAAACTCTATCTTTTCCATGATTTTCTCTGCTTATAACAGTTTACTCCATCGCCATGTGATGGCTTCTCTTCCATGAGGTCAATGTAAGCAATTCAGAGTGCCAAGAATTTTAGCAACGCTTTCCATGAGCTTCTGCCTAGTACTTAAATAAAATAGCTTGCTGTGCTAAGTTGTTTAGATATCACTTTTCATATATATATACACATATAATCCTCCTCAAAGTATATGAAAAAAGGATCAAGAGAGAGATAGGAAGGGAGGGAGGGAGGGAGGAGGAAGGGAGAGAGAGAGAGAGAGAGAGAGAGAGAGAGAGAGAGAGAGAGAGAGAGAGAGAGAGAGACAGAGAGAGACAGAGACAGAGAGAGAGAGAGGAGAGAGAGATTGAGAGAGACAGAGAGAGAGAGACAGAGAGAGAGACAGAGAGAGAGATTGAGAGAGAGAGAGATTGAGAGAGACACAGAGAGAGAGACAGAGAGAGAGACAGAGAGAGAGAGAGAGAGAGAGAGAGACAGAGAGAGAGAGAGAGAAGAGAGAGATTGAGAGAGACAGAGATTGAGAGAGAGAGAGAGATTGAGAGAGAGAGACAGAGACAGAGAGAGAGACAGAGAGAGAGATTGAGAGAGAGAGAGAGACAGAGAGAGAGATTGAGAGAGAGAGAGATTGAGAGAGAGAGATTGAGAGAGAGAGACAGAGAGAGACAGAGAGAGAGATTGAGAGAGAGAGAGAGACAGAGAGAGAGATTGAGAGAGAGAGAGATTGAGAGAGAGAGAGATTGAGAGAGAGAGAGAGAGAAAGAGAGAGAGAGATTGAGAGAGAGAGACAGAGAGAGAGAGAGAAAGAGAGAGAGAGAGAGAGAGAAAGAGAGAGAGAGATTGAGAGAGAGAGAGACAGAGAGAGAGAGAAAGAGAGAGAGAGAGAGAATGAGAGAGAGAGAGAGACAGAGAGAGAGAGATTGAGAGAAAGAGAGAGAGAATGAGAGAGAGAGAGACAGAGAGAGAGAGATTGAGAGACAGAGAGAGACACAGAGAGAGAGAGAGAGAGAGAGAGAGAATGAATTAGGTCTTATTTTTGTAGTCTCCAAATTGGACAATTCTAACACCTTCCGAAGATTTAGTCAAAATCTGTGTTTCAAAAAGGTCTTAATGAGAAAGTGAAACACATTTGATGAGACCGGAGGGGATCAGGCTTACAGTTTTGATAATCTCGTGCTCATTAGTAGCTTTGTAAGCCTGGAGGCTACTCTGAGTCATCTCAGACACCTGTAGTGTGTCTCCCATGTGCATCGGTAAAGAGAAGTTGGGCTATCCTGTAGTAAAAACAATCCCAGAATTGGAAGCACAGAACAACATAGGTATGTTTTTTGCTTGTGCACTGGATTGGACTGGGGCTCTGCTTCAAATGTCTTTACTTTGGGACCCAGTATACGGGCCAGCTGCTATTAAGACAATTGCTGGTCTAGACAGAGGGAGAAAGAGGAATGGGTTTGCTTCCATCAAGGTTTGCAGTCTAGGAAACTCAGGAGCAGTTCTACTAGGTCCTGCTAGAATCGAGTTCATAGCAGCGAGTTTGGGCTTGGGTTTGAAAGGTACAGGGAAAGAGCTCTTAAAGGTCTCACAAGGGTTCAGAGCAAGTACGTGGTCTGACCCAGAGGTATCACACATTACTTCTTACAGTGTACCTGCTCCAACTGGATGCATGGTCTCCTCCCAGAAAGGGACCAGGAAATGCAATTCCAACATGGGGGAGAATGGAATCCCCCTCCCTCCAAACATTTGATAAGCATCACTAACAACTAATTCTCCCTAACTATTTGTAGGAGGTGGTCGTGTGAGTGATAAGGTCAATCTGGCACTGAACAAGGAAGTTGTGTGGCTGACTTGATGTAATTGTTGGTTTCACGATGTCTTCTCTCATAGACCATCTTCATCCTCTTCTATTAAAGACTGTTATCCTTTCAACAGAATTGACTCCTTATGATAACTCTCATCACCTTTCTGTGTGTTTTTAAGACATTCAAATAAATGCATTATATTTTAGGGCTCTGGGTAGCACAAAAGTCTTGCTCTTGGCTAGAAACCAAAATGTTGGTGGTTTGAATCCACCCAGTTTCCTATTTGACACAGGCAAAACCCACCCAGTGTCCTTGGACTTCCACAAGCTAACAGCCATCGGAGCCCTTTGAAGTGCTGTTCTTCTCTGAAACATAAGGGGTTGTTGTGAATTGGAATGAATTCAGCCAGTGCTTTGATTTTACACTAATATTTTCATGTATCCTTCCAATGATTTTGAAGAATTGGTTGCTACAGGGCTCTTGAGGGTAGTAAAGTTATATTAGAAAAACTAGCACCCCCTTCCCCTGAAAGGAAGAAAGGTATTCTGAAGAGAATTCACCAAGTTCAACACATTGCCCAGGAAGACCAATCATCACCCCTGTGTGGATCTATCAGACGGCACCAGTGGCATTGTTGCGAACTCTGAAGTCATCACAGGCTCCGTTCTTGCCCATTTTAGGAAATAGACTTTGGTGGTCCTTGCATTTGGGATGCTTCACAAGATGGTAAGATGTGTGCTCTGTAATACAAATAAAACCCTGCCTTTATTTTCTGAAATCGAAACACTTTTTCTCTTAAGCATTAAAAATATGCCTTCCATTGTCTTTAAAAAACATTGTAGAAAAATATATTCTTCGTTGATTTTTAATTATGCAACAAAAATCACTCCCAGTTCTGGTATGTTGGTTAAAAGTCAAAACAGCTTGTATTGAATACATCTATACACATTCAACATTCAAAAGCTGTTTTCATCATGATAATTAGACGTTAAATTGTGATTTATATTGTTAAATACTGATTTGGAGTTAACCAAGTAACCGTCTGGAATTTCAGAAGTGTGTTAGGATAATATGTTATATTAAAGTACTTCCATAAAGAATTAGATTTTCTCCTTCAGCTACATTTAAAGAAATTATTTTAATTTGCATCTTAAATATTTTGATGATATATATAAATGTAATACAAATATCTAAATTTTTTAATGTTTTTTTTGTAGTTCAAAGTAAATATTTTTGTCTCGGTTGTTTAATTTCCCCCACTAGATACAGCCTCTTTTTAATTAATTTATCATATATTATTTCAATGATAGCCTTCATTACTATGTATTTTCAAGTATATATGTGTTCTGATTCATTTGTTTGCTCTTACACCTTGTCTTTTTCACCTGACAGACTATTTTGGAGATTATTTAATATCACTATAGACTTCATTCACTTAACAACGAAATCTTATTCTATTTTACTGATATACCATGAGTTCCCTAGAAATGGACACTTACACTGTCTAAAATCTTTTGGCATCCAGACAATTCTGTAAATAAATATCCTACCAGTGAAGTCATTGTTTATATGTGTGAAATTAGCTCTAGGACATAATTCTAGAATTGGCACTGGTGAACCAAAGGAAGCTTTCTTAATAGAAGTGTCATTAGCATGGATTAAGTTTTAAACTATATGACAGCATAAAATTTAAGCAGCTTTCTTCAACGTCAAGTTGACTCAATGTGTCCAAATCTGATATAACACAAATAAAGAACAGCTTCAGACATAAAGGGACTTAAATACTATCAGTAGACTGGTAACCATTTATAAATTATGTATCAGATCTTAAAACTTACTCTAGCATCATCCTCATAAAACTTGTTTATCAACTATAAAACTGAATGTTTTAGAGATAATCAAATGTCCCTATGTAAGTGTCCAGATCATGAAGATACTTTAGCCATGGAAAATGGGTATTTCTCCTTCTAAAGTAAATGTATATTCAAATCATATCTGGTAAAAATATCATGATCCAGGAAGCAACCAGAGAAGTTAGAAGAACTGGGTCACCAATTCTTGATGGTCAACAATTTCAGGAGATAGCATGTCATCAAGAATGGATGCTGTTGAAGGAAGAAGGCAAGTTACATTGAAAACATTAGCAAAACGCAAGCCTCCAGAAACTGACAGAAGACCAGTTGGGATCTTTCCACTAACAGCTACAAGGCTGGAAGCACTCCCTTGTTTGTGCCCAGACGTCTGCAAGAGAGATGTCTGGCTAAGTGACCGGGAGAGAGCCACATTGAGAAAGGCCATCCAAAGGAATGTGGGCTTTCCAAAATTATATCACTAATATGATAGACAAGGAAAAGTTGCTGCAGATAATGAAAAGTAATTGCATCTGTACCTTGGCAGGAACAGCTAGAAATTGTTCCATTATTCTTCCGAACCAAGCCTCCGGTTTGCTTCACGATGCAAAGACATTTGACGGTGTGGATCCTGGCAAAGCATGGATCATATTGAGAAGAATGAGAATTCTAGAATCCTTAGTTGTGCTAATCCAGAACTTGCTCATGAACCAAGAGGCAGTTGTTTGAACAGAATGGTGGCACAGTACATGGGTTAAAGTCAGGAAAGGCTTGAGTCCGGGACCTGTCCACTATCCTTACTCCATCTGCCCGCTGGCGAGATGGTCTGAGATGGAGATGGCGTCAGGACCGGAGGAAGACTGAGTACCAACGTGCAGTATGCAGACGGCACAAGCTTGCTTGCTGAAAGGCAGGAGGACTTGATTCTCTTCCTGCTGAAAATCAACAACCGCAGCTTTCGATATGAATTGCCCATCAACACAAAGAAAATAAAACCCCCAAAGCTGGATGAAAAGGTAACATCATAATAAATGGGGATTATATTGAAATGGTCAGGGATTTTTTGTTGTTGATGTTGCTGTTGTTGATCCTTTGGAAGTAGTGGTCTAGAAATGAAATGGTGAGTTTTTGGCAAATCTGTGGCGAGAGACCTCTTTGAAGGTGGGTAGAGCAGAGACATCCCTTTTAGGGCCACTATGTCTCTGACTCTTCCCGTGACACATTCAGTCACCTCATGAGCCTGCAAAACGCTGGACAACGCATCACAAACTGCCGTCAAATCGGCTCAGAGCAACGCTAGAGGATGGAGGACGTTAGCTCCAGGAGCATTTCCGAGGTGGTAGAATTGTACAGGGCTGATCACCTCATCTCCTCCTGTGGAGCAGCTGCTAGGTGTGAACGCCTGACTCTGCACTGAGTAATCCAAGGGGCCCTAGACAATGAATAAAAAAGACCAAAGAAGAACTGATGGCTTTGAATTATACCGCTGTTGGTAGGTACTATCGAGTTGGTTCTGACTCATAGCGACCTTGGGTACACTGAACTAGCCACTGCCCAGCTCTGTGCCATCCCCACCATGCTTATGTTTGAGCCCAGCGCGGGCAGCCACTGTGTAACCTATTACATTACCAGGGGCCCCTTTGAATTGTTATCAGGTTGGTAAAGAATGTTTTGGAAGTCCAGACAGAACAATCCTTCAAAGTGAGGCTGTGAGACTTTGTCTCACAGAGTTTGGACATACTGTTTGGAAGGGACGGTCCTTGGAAAAGGCCATTGTGCTTGGTAAGATAGAGGGTCAAACATAGCCCCAACTGTGAGGAAGGCGCAGGATCAGGCGACATCCCTCAGGGGCTTGCTATGAGTTGGAAGCCACTCAATGGTACCCAAAGTACTGTCAGAATCAAGGAGGTCAAGCTCGACTTCAGGATTCATATAGTCCACAAGGTCAAAACAGTGGTGTGCTTCCTTAAGGATCTCGCCGAAAAGCTGACTTGTACATTGGCCATCGCTTCAATGCAGATATCTAAGCACGTTCACAGCGAACTTTTCACTGGACAATTCCCTGCTCCCTGTTACCGAGAAGATACCTGGAATCTTCGGAAAACCCTGCAGGGCTAGGGGTAGTGAAACCCAAAGCAAACCGCAACCCTCAGGAACTTCATGGGGGAAATAATGGAAATCTATTTTCTGCCAGAGAAGAACGGGTGTGGTTTCCCAGAGCAGTGCAGGAAGGGTTAAATTATCACTCCTTCCCAATTATTTCATATCACTTGTATAAGATTGCTAAATGTCAAAAAGTGTTTATTTTTTTTGCTAACAGTATAAAACTGAACATACTGTGAGACATAAGGTAGCAGGTGTCTTGGCTCCAAACTATCAAGTCTGTGGGCATTCTGTTGGAACAGGTGCTCCCAAAAATTTGAACAGATTTTAACAAGCGCTGTACGGGCTTTTTAATTAGCCTGGTTATTCAGCATGTGTAAAAAGCATTAGGTATAGGCTTACAACATCATAGGTCTAAAAAACAAATGCTCCACATAGCCACTCGCATGTCCCGGTTTCTCTTTGCTTTCTGCTATTACATTTGACGTATGTGTTTCCTTTATCACTGCGTTCCCCCTGCCAAAGCAGGAGCATGACAAAGAACTCTGTCGATACAGTAAGAGCAACTGTCCTGGCCATTACACAGACGCCCTGTACCCTGCCAGTGCAATTCCGCTTTGCCAGGCAGGAGGAGGCAGCCTGATTCTCCCTGGGGTTGACCAGAAGAATATGTATTTTTTCTCAATCTGCACAACATGAGAAGATGAACTTTCACTTGGAATTCCTGTTCAGGCTTTTAGGGGTTAATAAGGACCATACACTCAAACCTGCCTGCAGTTAATTACTCTCCTAGATCATTATGCTGACGTGGATGTAATTTCAGGCGACCTATTTTTTTTTGTTTGGGAAAGTAAATACATTGTCCCACAATCCTAGAGCATCCTCCTCGTTTTAAAGCCAGGAAAAAAATCTTGTGATTCACTGAATTGACACATTCTCAACAGGGGCCAACATTGGTTCTGTTTCAATCACAGAGATTCTTACCACACTCACAGTACAGTACAGGGTATTAAAATTACATGTTCTAGAGTTATTAAGGAAAAAAGCTCCTTTGAGGAAGGTGGTAATAAATAATAATTATAAAATAATGGCTTAGGAACATTGATCTAATTCAAACTCCCTCATTTTCCAGGGAAAAAATGAGAGAAGTCAGAGAAGAGGAGTAAGTGCCCCAAAGTCTTAGTCCGTGGTGTAAAAGTGTGTATTAATAAAAAAATTAAAATCCACAGTTTTTAGGAACAAAAACATCGACGGACCATTTATCACTTTGCCAAGCTCAACTTTTCATGAGGTTATCTGCTTAACTCTGTATTTTTTCTGGGTTTGCAAAGTGAACAAAAAGGGTTTATTCATGTCTGCACCTCACCATTAACCTATACATGACCAAACATCAACTTTTTGGAAGTCAATGAGCAGTGAGCTGGCCTGGGAGGTAAGTTTGGCCCTGGGAATATTTGTCATTCAAGTTGTTGCTCATCCCCCAACCCCACCCCAATTTAATATTAAACATTATTGTTTTATAGATGGTTTTAGAAAATAAAAATATTTCCCAATGGCACAGGTGTTGACTGTGACCCTATTGTATCCAAATGCATTTAATAGGCATCTAGCTATCTTATTCCAAAGTAAATGAAATAGTAACCTCCTGGAGAAGAGATTCTGAGCGACTCGCAATCCTCCACACAAGTATCTCATTACTAATCAACATAGAGTTCTTCTCGAGCTAGAAATCCATTCCTTTTTCTCCGACTCTTAATGACCTAATTCTTCCACAGTCCATTTAGATCTATTTTCAGAAGCACACACAGACTTTTCTCTCCATAAGGGTCAGCTTAAGCTTTCAGGATTTAATAAAGTTTGCCCGGAAGGCTCCCAGCACCGTCGTCCATCCACGAGCAAACTGACGTAAGTGACAAATGTCAGCGCGTTCCTCTGCCTTTAGTGTGAGCCAATTACAGAACAAGGGAGGGAGAGTAACCCAAAGGCCACAGTTGGACTTTTGTGAATTTTGTTTAAAAAAAAAGTATTTTGCATGGATATGCAGGGGTGAAAACACATACAAAGTGAACAAAAATGTGTTCTTCCCGTAAGTATTTCTTAGAAACAATCATATTTATGTTGAACTTGGTATGTATTTCAGAGTTTAAAGATTTGTTGGGGTGCCCCGACTGTTCTCTCTAGTGCTCTTAAAACAGACCTAACAGGTGGCAGATGTGCATAATCAAGAAGTGATGCATGCAGATTGGCAATGGCTGGGAGAGAGAGTCAGAAGAACTGACAGCGGTTTATCTGTTAGATTTATGGAAGTATTATCTGAACTACCTTCACGGTGAAGCAGAAGCACTGACCCGTTTGTAGGCTGTTGGGCATCTGTTCGTGTTAAAAGTGGCCTGAGGTTGTGAGGAAAGGTCAGGCACTGAGCAGAGCTTGTCCCTGGGGTCTGGGGCTCTGCTGGGTCTCGGCTCTGTTACCGTTACGGGCTGTAAATGCCCTCCGCTTGCCGAGTCAAGCGGTTCATCGTTCAGGAACAAGCACTATGAGGCTGTTAACTAATTTTACCACCCTCTTTCTACACAGCACAGGCCTGTACACGCCCAGTTCCTGAAACGTGTTGTAGACAGAAAAGTTAACTCTTGGCATCTGCTGACATAAATGATTCTACTAAGTTAAGTTTCCTCAGGGGTATACTTTCAACAGTGAAACGCCTTCCTCCTATCTCCCTCCTCACTAAGCAATGCCCTTACTTTCTTGACTACCCTTCCAGAGTTTCTTGATATTTGTCAACCAGAAATGAAAAAAAAAAAAGCTTTTTTCCCTCCTTCTGTAACTACCAAGTAGCATATTATGCATACGGTTTCATCATTTAACAATTATCTCAGAGGTTACTTCACATTGGTGTAGGGAGCACTTCTTCCTTCTTTAAGCCATTTCACAACATTGCACGATGTGAGGGTATCTATTTTTCTTGAACCATATTCGTATGGATTGCCTTCACGTGGTTCTAATGTTGTGCTGTTACAAACAATGCTGAAGGCAGCGTTTGTACACAGCATCTTGTATGAGAGAAAGCATAGCTGTCTGTAGGCTGCACTCCCAGAAAGGAAGGTTGCTGGGGCTGGAGTAGGTGATCAGCGAGTCTTACAGTTTTCACTGAGTTGCCCTCTGTAGGAGATGTGCCAACTTATATTATGCAATTGCCTCTCTCTCTACTGCCTTGTCAAAAGAGGGCGTTGTTAAACTTTTAAAATTTTGCTATCCTGAGAGGTGAGGATGACATTTCAATGTGAGTTTGATTTTCATTGCTATATGTTTGAATGAAATGGAAAGTCTTTTCATAGTACTTAAAACCTGTGTGTGTGTGTGTGTGTGTGTGTGTGTGTGTGTATGATCTGCCTGATGGGGTTGCTTTTTTTTCTCTTCTTCTGATTGATTTCTAGGAGTTCTTTACTTATAATAAACAATATTTGATAGTCCCACTGACACCAATGATTTTTAAGAGGATGATTAAATGTAACATTTTATTTTAAAAGGCATTAGCCTGATAAATTGACCTTACTGAAGGATTGCTTAACATAATTCAGAACAATTTAATTTCTCATGTTAACACGAATTCATAAGGCACTCACCAATAAATTTTAATCTATAAGAAGAATCACCCCCCGCCCCATAGAATATTACTCTATTTATCTGATCTCAGCTTTGTCTTTTCTAAAGGCCAGCTGCTGTGCTGGGGAGAGGACGCTTTTTGTTTTGTTTTTTGAGAGGAAGTTTTGTCACATTCTTTTACTTGGTACCCTTCAACAGATAATTGACAACTGTCTATGTCTACTCTCTATAATCCAGTGCCATCGACTTAGACATATGGGAAGCTTATGTCCTGATCTTGGGAAAGTACCTGACATTATTTAGGGGTTGAAATATTTATTGCGTTGTACAATCTTGGCTGTGTCACGAGATTAGAAAGGACTTGCTTTGGGGGCTGTTATTATAGGAATTGTCAGCGAAAGCCATCAGGGCAGGAAGTCATTATCTTGCCTGTCTTTGTTCCCACATTGGAAATGGTGAATATGCTGATTTGTAGCTTGGTCACTATGAGCCAGAAATCAGTACATGACCCTGAATTTAGTTTGTTGAGGTTTAAAAAAAAAAAAAAAGAGGAAGAAAAAAAATTGGCTTTTGTCAATTTCATTTGGGTTTACTTATATCTGAGAGCCTGATTCAGTTAGAGAGCCTGATGAAGTTCTGCCAGCAAGAAGCACGAATCTTCAACACTCTGGGCAGGCTGCAGTTCTTAGTATATATACAACGTGATCTAGGGCGTCTTAAACATTTAGACTGGAAACTGAGACTGCAGTATTCAGAAGTAACCACAAGAGGGGGCATTTCTCTCGGAAATAAGACTCGAATTGGGGTTTTTCAGAGTCGAAATTAAACAAGCAGTCTGGGGTGTACGGCTAGGCCAGCGAGAAGAAGGGGACCAGTGACTGCACTTTGGGGATTGTCTCGTTCAGAGAAAAGCCCAGCAGTTTCTATCTGGCAACTTGGCGTCACTAAAGTGGTGAATAGGCTAAAAGGAAGGAAAACCCCATGTATTGCAATTAAAAAAATTTTTTGGGGGGGGGGAGGAGATCGTAGTGGTTTAATTATGGATTTAGCAGCCAGAATCAGAGCTTTAACAATGTCAGTTAGAACGGATTGAAGGCATCTACCTTACACATTAGACGTCCGCAGGTGCTTGGAAACAGCTTTGGGGCGTACGGAGCATCTGCTGCATTTTTGATGTCGTATATGAATGACACCTTCCTGTTCAAAATTCCCATGCCTTGCTAAACGTGTGGTGCAGGCGGCTAGCAATGGACTCCTTTATTGGATGTTACACAGGCCCTTGTCGTCAGCAGGGTATGCAAAAACAATTCCCCCCTTCCTTTTTAAAATCTGCACAGCTGTTCGTGTCTCTAACTCAAAGACTGTGTAGCTCTTGGCTATCAGGAGACTTGTCCTTTGTTCCATTCTGGAAGTTTGCTCTCAGTGAGGGGCCTTTGGAGGCAATCTTCAGCCGGGAGAGGAACCTCGCCAGAGCCAAGCCCTCTGAGTACATTGAGTGACCCAACAGCAAGTTGCTCGGTTGGAAGGGTCCTGATTAGAAAACGAAGGAGCAGGAAACAGAGGAAATTAATGTGGCTAATTATGGCACATCCTTCTGACATGTCAGTTAGCAGCTACGGCCATCTTTCACACTCGCCTCTCTGAGGTCGCCGAGAATGCAGGCATTCTCAGCTTCTGTTAGGCAAGCTGCTTACCATTGGATAGAGAGATATTAGATATTAGAGATAAGAGCTAGACGACGATTTCTGCTCTGCCCTTTCTCTTCTCCCCACCTCCACACAAATAAACAAACCAGCCTTTGGTGGTTGGCTGTAAATCTCTCCTCTCCCTACAAAATAAGTCATCATATTTTTATTTGTTATTCTGAGAAAGAAACCCGGGTGTTTTGTGTGGGTTTTTTTTTAAGTGAGCTTCAGCTTGTTGTTGTTGGTAGGCATGAACATAGCTGTTTTACCCACGGAGGCCAGTGCAAGCCTCCCCATCTCATGCTAAAAGGAAGCAATCGACTTGTAGCTTGCGCCAGAGGAAGATGCTCAGCGCGTCCCAGCTGAATTACCATACCCATAATTACCATGACCATAATGACCAGCTGAATTACCATGACCAACAAAACAAAACCAAAAAACCCAGAAAACTAAAACCGAAGCTCAAGAATGTAAGAAAGAGGGTGTGGGGCTGTGCACTGGAGGTGGAAAGGCACATAATTCACTTTGGAGACAATGGAAGACTAGCTGGACCTCTTCATTCCTACAACAAGGTGTTGTACGTGAGCTGCGAGAACGGAATTGCCGATTGATCTCGGAGAATTTGAGTTTCCGTGGGCCAGAGGTGAGCGATCTTCCAAGTGGGTCTCGCATATTCTGTGTGAATGTTATGCAAAATCTCATGTGGAGGGAAATGCTTTGCTATAATCATTTGGCCTATTAAGTCCTCAAAAATGTGTGTGTGTGGGGGGGGGGGTTTAGGCTGTAAAAATATAACACAACCTTTGCTAATTTAGTGTTTGTCACCTGAACCATTTAGTAACCTCGTTTATATGAAACCATCACCAGGACCCACTGACAAATCTCCCACCCTAGACAGAAGCTCGGCGCTTCCCAAGCACCAACTCACCCTTCTTTCTCCCTCCTGCCCCCGCTAACCACCGCCAGACCTTGGTCTCTGTACATTTTTGCCTGTTCCAGACATGTCACGTGAGTGAGGTCACTCATGCAGCAGCTGCCCTCTCGTGACCTACTCACTTCATTCAGGGTAAGGTTTGAGGGCCATCTAGGTTGGAAATGGGTCAAACTGTCCTTTTCTTGGTGCTGAGCAGGACTGCATTTCTCTGTGGCCAAGTCATAGGCCATGATCTGCATGAAGAGATTTTAAGAGTTGGGGAAGTGGAATGATAGGAGAGTGGGATTTTCCCGTCCACTTGTTGGGGCCTCCTTGTATAGACCATAGAATAAAGGTGCTTCAATAACATGAATCGAAGGGGCTAGAGAACAAGCACAATGCCTGAAATGGAGATGCAGGTGGAAAGAGCTGGGCACTCTGGGGAAAGTGGCTGCTATCTTCTTCCGGATTCCATTCCCAATGCTATCCAGTTGATTCTGACTCACATTGACCAGATAGATCAGAGGAGACTGGATCCTGAGGGCTTCCACAGCTGTATATTTTTATGGGAGTGGATAGTCTCATCTTTCTCCTTTGAAGCTGCTGGTGGGTTTGAACCTCCGACATTTTGGTTAATTAGCTGAACTCATAACCCACTAGGTCACCAGGGATCCCATTCTTCCAGATCAGTGTCTGAAAATATGCACTGTGGCTTCCTGCTCCCTACAAATCCCACTTTAGTTCCTGTGGCAAAGCAAGGGGAAAGGGATCAGGATTGACGTGGAAAGGAGAATGAATTAGGTGCAGATGGGGAAGATGGCAAAGAGGGACACCAGAGAATAGGACAGAGACTCCAGCTTTAATCTTTTCTTCACAATTACTCAGAACACATCTGTTCATGATGCTGCTCTATTAGGGAAGGGGAAAATCCAGTGTTTTGGAGATACAGCTCCACCTGGGGCCAGAGTTCCCCAGACCACACTTGCTCTCCCGTAATGGAATTCAGCCATCACTCGCAGTAAGCATTCACGGTGTTGAGGGGCCCAGGGCATCTAGGCCGCGTTCTTTCTTTTCTGAATCTTCTACCTTTCAAAGTGATCATTTGTTCCAGTTTACTTGAAATCAAAAGAAGTTTGGCTCAGGGCATTCCTCGATAGTTATATCTCAGGAATGTAGCCATCTTAGAGGGAATGCAAGAGCGTGAGAATTTCTCTAAAGCAGTGGTTCTCAATCTTCCTAATGCTATGGCCCATTAATACAGTTCCTCCGGTTGGGGTGACCCCCCCAACCATAAAATTATTTTTGTTGCTACTTCATCACTGCAATGTTGCTACTGTTATGAATCAGGGTGAGAACCACTGCTCTAAGGCCTTCTTGATGCGTTTTCCATGAAGACTTGGAGGCAAAGGGAGGTGGCTGCCATTGGCCGGAGTCTGTACTTCATTACTGGTTCACCCCAAGACTCAAATTTTCACCGACCTCTGGGGGTGGGGTGAGGTTGTTAGAGTGTTGGGTGTCTTGTGTACTCTTTGTGGGTGTTGGGAGGGGGTGTCATGATCCTTCTGGGTGCTTATGAAGAGTACAGTTAACAGATGCGTGTCAATATATCTTTTTATCTCTAGGAGTGACTGCTAAGGCTCAAAGCAAGTGGTAGATTTCAAAGGAACTCTTTAGCATGAAGATGCTCAGAATTAAAGTGGGCCTTGGTTTGGAAGCCAGCCTCATTGGACTCCCAAGCCTGTACCACGCTCAGACCAGGAATTGACTGCCTGGGGATCAAGATCTGCACCGGGTATTATTTATTGCAAGGATTTTTTTTTTGAGGCGCGCACACACACATTCAACACACCAAATCCCTTCTGTGGTACAATCTATTAGTGAGTCTCAAATAATTGATCCGGAACAGATCGAGGTTTGCCACTTAGGGCGATGTGTCTGTCCACTGCAGAAAGCAAGCAGCAACTGGCATCTCTGACGTGCCGGCTTTCTGGACAAGGCTCACGAGTATTTATTTCCTTTCTTTAATTACTTTGTGTCCTTTTATTTTGATTGCTTTTTCCTTCATTTCCCCACACTTCCATCTTAATCAAGCCTTTCAAAAGGGACCATGCTTTTTCATGCCTTCTCAGGAACACGAGACATCTCAGGAAGCGCTGCATGATGCTTTCACGATGCTGTTGTATTCGTCTCTTTTTTTCTTACTTCCTAGAAATAGAAATTACACAGCTCGTCTCGGATTCAAGAAGAGGCTTTGAGGAAGAGAGGGCAGCGGCTCCAAACAGCCTCACCACAAACGACCTGGTCCCCTCCCTCCGCTGCACAGCAGTCTGCTTTGCTGGTGGCCCTCCTGCCGGCGGTGGACCCTCCTTGCGTGTAAGCCCCTTCACTGTCCAGCTGCTGCTTCAGTAAAGGCAGCGCATCATTCATTCATTGGGAACCTTTCTGCCCTGCTTTGTGTTTCCCCCACACGCGGGCACACGGCGTTCCCTGTCGCACAGGCTGCAACACAGGCTGTTTGGGTAGCGCTGGTGTGAAATGACTCCTTGTCACCAGGCATTAACGGGGCTCTCGAGCACCGCAATACAGGCCCTCAGAGAATGCTCTTCAACCGGAATCTCAATTCTGTTCACTTGGAGAGATGTCACTTACGGCTTGTTTCTCTAACAAATATCTCACCGGACACACAAACCTGCTATGGAGGCTCAGGGCTCCGGAGCATATCGTTTCCCTGTTGTCTCTTTGATCGTCAGCACCAATGACATAAACCGAGGCCCCAGAACAATAGTCATAGCATTCTTTATCAGGGCTTATTCCACAGTGGCCTATTCGGATCCGTGGTGGCGCTGTAAGTTAAGGGCTAGGCCTAATACCCACCAGTTCAGCAATTCAAATCCCGCAACCGCCCCACGGAAGACAGAGGAGGCTGTCTGCTTGCGGGAAGATTTACAGTCTCAGAAACCTTCTATAGACTTGCTATGAAGTTCAATCGAGGCAATGACTGTGTGCGCGCGCGCATGTTCTCTAGTGGACTCTGAATGATGCAAACGGTGATGCTTTGGGCTGGTACCTGAAGGGTTGAGGGTTCACGTTCCCCGGAAGTGCCTTGGGGGAAAACATCTACTTCTAAGAAGAATCAACACACAGTCCAGATGCTTATCATAACTGTTTCTCACACAACAGTGCTTCAGGAAATATTGGAAACCTGCCTTTTCTTTGTAGCGCGGTTGTTCTGTGAGCTTGGAAACCACTCGCCACATATGGCTATGCAAATTGAAATTTGTGTTCTGTCACACCAGTCACAGTTTGAGGGCCCAGTCGCTCCACGTGCTGGCTGCAGCAAGCAGGTCTAGCGGGCAGCGCTGACCTCCAGAGAGTGAGGCTCCCCTTTCCTGAGTACTGCTCCGTGGCCGGCATGGTTGCAGCGCTGGACACCCACGGATTCGCCCCATCATGAGCCCAAGCCGTGGATGAAGTCCTGCCACTGATCTCGTTTTATAGTCGAGGAGACACAGAAAGCATAGTCGCAGGCCCCACATCATACGGAGCATGAGCAGAAGAGATGGACAGACAGCCTGGCTCAGCACATGTCTTCTCAATGGCTTCTTACATGGAGCACATTAAGTCCCCAGCCGCCTTTAATTTAAATAAGTATCTTTTTTTTATTAAAGGATAAAAGACTGTTAATCTTGCGATCATAACCTCTCCATCCTCCCGGCCCCCAAGGCAGATGATCAACTTTCCCTTTTACAGAGAGAAACACAGGAGCATACCTGGCTCCCTTGGTCTCCTCTCTCCTAACCTGGCCCTGGCTCCAGAGGCTGTTGTTTCCTCCCCTCCTGTGTCCTCCAAGAAAGGCTAATTCCGTGTAACAGCCTGCTGGATCTCATCCTTTCCCACCTTATTAGGAACCAGCTACCATGATTTTCCCTCTTTCTTTCTAAGCAGCTTCCCTTTGTCAGTCTTTGTAGGAAGGACTCTTTGTCTTTGCAGAAAACCCACAGGCAACTTGTCTCCCCACCTCCTGTGTTGAAAGGCACCCAGGTCATTTCTATTCTTCTGTTAAGGCCCAACAGCCATCACCTGCTCAGAAGGCCCTTGAACACCCTCACTACCCATAGCCTCACCCCCAAATCCACCACCCAGGAGTCCATACCAGGCACAACAACCCCTGACGCCACTCCCCCACCTGCTTAGCCGGGGGAACATTGCAAATTTCACAGTTTTCCCAAAGGATCTTCTCTTACGAGATGGACCAGGATATTGAAGTATGTGTGTGTGTGTGTGTGTGTGTGTGTGTGTGTGTGTGTGTGTGTATATATATATATATTGTGTGTGTGTGGGTAAAGTTATATATATATATAAAGTTATATATATATATAAAACTTTACCCCCCCACACACATATATAAAACCCATCTCTCTTCAGCACTTTCCTCTGGGAAAAGCATCCAACCATAGCAATTGAGTTTCAATCATAACCAGATCTGGCTAGCCAGACACGCCCAGAAAGGCCAGTCACAACCTTGCGGTCACTCCAGAAGGAAAGAGCTCTGATTAAGGAAGCAAAAATCACCAGAGAGATGTTGCCAGACCAACTAGGACAACCTTAGAAAGCAAGAGGACGTAAAAGTCATTTCCTGGTCAAGAATCGTAAGCCCTGATGCATATTCATGACTATTTCGTGGAAATCTATTACATATTCATTATCTTTGCTACTGGGAGGGACCCCCTCCTCAGTTCTTACCTGGATCACAAGAAAGACTTAAGGTGAGGGAGTCAGAGCTAAGTCAGATCAAAGGGCTGAACAGAAAGGGTGGGTTTATTGAACTTTGGAAAAGAAATCCACATGGCCATTACAAAACCAAAAAACTAAACTCATTGCCATAAAATCGACTCTGATTCAGAGTGACCCTGTATAACAGGGTAGAATTGCCCCTGTGGGGTAACCCCTCTACCGACAGGGTTCCAGACAAAACAAAAAAGCAACTAAACAAAGTCAGTTCACCGTCACTGAGTTGATTCTGCTTCATGGAATCCCGAGAGAACTGCCTGGCCCTGTAACTCTTTAGGGGAGTAGAAAACTTAAGTTTCACATGCAAAGTCCAGGGTGTCTTAGACCGCCAACCTTGTGCTTGGCAGCCCAATGCATAACCAGCACACCACCAGGGCTCCCTTCTAGTCTAAAATTCAACTAGTCTAAATGCCAACTCACAGTGACCGTAGAAGGCAGGGCAGCACTGCTCCTGTGGGTTTCTGAGACTGTCATTCTTGATGGAGTAGAAAGCCCCAAGGGGTGGCTGGTGGGCTGGTCCTGCTGGCCTCTGGGAGCCATAGCCCAACTGGTCACCACTATGCAGACCTACTATGTAGAGCCAGATCAGTTATTCGGCTAAAGGAGGACCTATCACTATGGCTGGTTTTCCGGCTGGTCTTCTGCTATTGGCTCGTTCATATGTGTGGTGTACCTCCTTTTTCCAGGTATATGCGTCCGGCTCCCCAGCACACCAGACTTCATGTTGTATGCTTGTCTCCAGACCCCAAGTCCAGGAGCCTATTCAGTCATTGTAGTTTGAACGTCCTGTCTTGCTCCACCCAGCCCCTTCCACTTCTCTTGTCTCTTCCATTGATAAGGAAAGGTGTCTTATCTGCACCAAACCTTCTTTGTACTGGAGGGCTAGGTGAAAAATATGTCTCCGTACCTCCTTTGTGTGATTCCTGCCAGTATCATGTCTCCTTTTGCACCCCTGTGTGTAGCTAACAACCCCCTCCATTATTTCCTGGTGTTTACAGAGTGGGTTACATGATGGACTGATAACCATAAGGTCAGCAGGTCGAAGCTACCTGCTGCCTGGTGGGAAAACGATGTAACTTTCGACTCCCATAAACAGTTCCTCTGGGAACCCTACACCGGCAGTAGGTCTCTGTCCTATAGGGTCACTCTGAGCCTGGGTTGACTCCATGGCAGTGAGGCTTTTTTATCAAGGACTTCCTTGTGGCAACTCTAGCCCTGATTTGCTCCTTGCCTTATCAGGCCAAATGAAGTTCATCCCTTTCCCTTTTCCTCCAGTCTCTGTTCCTCAGCCCTACCAAATGGGAGCTGGGTTAGGAACGCCTACTTCTGATTTCTGAGACTCTATATGTGTATGGGAGCGGGCAGCCTCCTCTTATTCCAGTGCCAAGACTGGAGGGCTTGAACCACTGACTTTGTGATTAGTAGCCAATGCCTGTGCTCCTGCAGATAAGATCTAGTGTTCCTTTGGGGGGGGGGCAACCCATAACCTTCTGCTTACCTCGCTTGCCATACTTTCTACATTGTGTTAAGTACAGGTTGTAGAATGTACATTGACTATTTACATTTCGATTGTCCCCACTGAATCGTTTCCTACTTGAAAGTAAGGACCAAGTACTAATCACCTTTGAATTCTGTACTCTAGCACGGGGGCACAACATAGTCACTAAATAAACATTGATTGGAACATAAGCATTTACTTTCAAAAAGCACAAAAAGCAGCAAACAGCTATACAAGTCTGCTTTCTGTTATTCTACTTCCTGCTCTGTTATTGGCTTCTGGTGCTCTATCCCAGTCTTTATTCTTTGGTCTAATAATTTCTTCTTGGCTTTGAACTCTTCTGCTAGCTCCTACCCATCTCTCGTTAAGTGCCATCAAATCAATGTCGACTAATATGAAACCCATGTGATTGAGTAGAACTGCGCCCTGCGGTTTCCTAACTGTCATCTTTAGGGAGGCATGTTGACAGGCTTAGAGCGGCTTAGAGATTTGAACTGACAACCTTTTGGTTAGTGGAAAAAGTGCTTAATCATCAGTGTCAGAGCTCCTTATCCTACTCATCTACCATCATTCATTTTGAGAATTCCATCAGCATCTAGACCAGTGGTTCTCAATCTTCCTAATGCTGCAACCCTTTAAAACAGTTCCTCATGTTGTGGTGACCCCCCAACCATAAAATTATTTTTGTTGCTACTTCGTCATTGTAATTTTGCTACTGTTATGAATCGGGTGACCCCTGTGAAAGGGTCATTTGACCCCCAAAGGAGTCACGACCCACAGATTGAGGACCACTAATGTAGACATTCTTTTCCTCCTTGTGTGATGGTATACATTTCTGTGACTTCAAACCTCTTCTCCGTGAGCGTGATTCTTGCCTTTACCTTGCAACCAGGTCCTTTCTGCGTGGCTTCTCTAGGTCCTGCTGGTTCCTGAATCTTAATACTTAAAAACCAGGTTCAGTAGTTTCGTTGTTGTTGTTATTTATTTACTTATTTTTTGCTTTAAAACATGATCCTGCTCTTGACTTCTCAAGTCTTCCAATGACATCTCTATTTTTTCATTGCCTAATATTTTAGTCGCAAACTCATCTCTGATGCCTCCTAGATCTCCAGTCCCATATGCCCAATATGTCATTATATCCTATTGAGTTCTCCTTTGAAATCACTCTGCTTCTTCTGTCCCTTTCACACGGCTGCCTCTCTAATCAAGACCCTTATTTAGCTCTTGTCTGTTCCATTGCCATAATCTTTGAGCATTTTAGCATCCCCTGCCTCCGAATACATCCTTCATGCCACTGCCAGAGTAATCTTCCCAAACAGCTCTGATTATGTCTGATTATGCCTTTTCTTACTAAAAATATCTTTAATGACAACCTCATGTCTATTTAATAAAGTCTGTATCATTTGCTTGACAGTTGAGGACCAAATAGCATGCTTTTTCTTTACATTTTTATCTTCCATTATTCTCTTGCCTATATGACACATTGATTTCTTGTTTACTTTACATTTTAAAATATATATCCCCCCCCACTTCTAAACTGTTTATCCCCCTCTTCATCTCCAACTCTGCTTACGAATATTCTCTCTTTTAAATGCCTTGCTCACATGTCATCTGGTCTGTGAAGACTTGCCCGCTGACTTTTGTTCAAAACTCTCATAGTATCCTCTCTAATCGCGAGTATTCTAAGAGAAGGTAAGTACCTGAGTATGAATACATGTCTGTATTACTCCGGGTGGACTAGAGAAACAAATCCAGCGACACTCATGTGTGTAAGAGAGAGCTTTATATCAAAGAGCAATTGTACATTGGGAAAATATCCCAGCCCGGTCCAGATCAAGGCCATAGTCTGATATCAGCTCATATGTCTGATACTAGGACATACATTCCTTTTTTGACTCACGCAGCACTCGCAATGATGCCAAATCAATGGCCAGTGGTGTATCCAGTGGCTGTGGAAGCGTCTCAGCCCTGGTGTGTGTGGGTTTCCATGTGGCTCCTCCAGCTCGAGGGCTCTGGCTACCATCAGCATGGCTCCATGTGGCTTGTTAACAGGAATGTGAAGTAGAGTGTGTGTCCCGCCTCCAGGAAGGAAGACAGGAGTTCCCAGAATCCTCAGTGGAGGCCATGCCCACACAAAGGCATCATTGCCTATGACCTGATTGACAGGGTAGCCTCCGCCCCTTCACTGAAGTTGACAGGAGATTGTGTAACAGCCACAATGTCTAATTCCTATTCCTAGTCTGTCAAATACTTTTCCAACAGGGGATGTTGAGGAAACAGCTGTTGCTGAGGGAAACCGCTAGCTTTTGCACTGTACTTCTGTTGGTCTGTGTAGCTCACTGACATCGCTGCTATGCGAACATCCACAGGGATAACATGAGAAGAAACTAAAACGTTGGCATTGAATACTGGTTACAAGCTCTGTAAGATGTCTCTTATTCAAGCTCTCCTAGATTTATTCAGGACAGAGAATATGGCTAATAAATAAAGACTTGGAGACAAGAAAAGGAAATCCAGCCCGTGACTTCACCATGTCTTTCTGTACTGTGCCTTCATGCTTTCCGTCCCTACGGGTCCTCTTCAGCGACATCAACGTCGCCGAGTATTCAAAGCAACCCTGGTGATTATTTAGCAAATCACCTTTCTACTTCAACGTATTCAAGCTATGGGCCCATCATTCCAACCCATCCTGCTCTCTTTCCTGCGACTCCCCATGACCCCTCTGTCTACCTGCTGGCGTGGGTTCAGAGGCCCAGAGGTGGCAGCAGTGGTGAAATGCTGCTCCACCTGCACGGTCTCCGTGGGAGAGCGCCGCGCTGTTTCCATAACGATGACAGACTTGGGCAGCTGTATTCTCTCCTAGACGATAATGACGAGTGGCAATGGGCTTTTTGTTTGGCTTTGTTTCTGTAGCAGGTTGAATGGTGACCTCGAAAACATATGTGCACGTCTCAGTCCCCAGGATCTGTGAATATTGCCTTCAGTAGCAGAAGAAGTACGTAGGGATCTTGTGAGAAGGAGCTTATCCGGGGTTACTAAAGGCAGCCACATGCATTTTCTGCACGAGAGACACACCGCAGAGAAGGCGTACACAGAGGAGAAGGCAAAGTCAAGAGGGAGACAGAGATTGTAGCAACGTGGAAACAAGGAAAAGCTGGCAGGATCACTGGCGATCATTAGGGGATCGGAGAAAGACCTGGAATCGATTCTCTCTAAGAGCCTCTGAAGTCTAACCCTGTGGACACCTTGCTTATGAACTTCTGCCTCCAAAATTGTGAGAGACTGCATCTCTATTGTTTTAAGCCACTGTATTTGTGACTGTTTGTCACAGTGGCAACAGAAGGTAGTAAACTTACTGCATCCTACAATATATCTTATTCTGATGGTTAATATTTGTGTACATGGTTTATCTCTCCTGTGAGGCAACTTGAGTTTTTAATAACCACTGCACTTCAATTTATAAATGCCACTCTTATTTATTGAGACACTACCAGGTGCCAAGCACTATTTTAAGTCCCCAAATTATAAAATGATTAAGATATTATTTCTGCCCCCAGTGAAGTAATAACCCGGAGGCGTGTGTGTGGCTGACGGGCAAGGAGTAAGAAGGGCCTTGAAGAAGGAGGTAAGGAGGGCTTCCTAGAGAAGGTGACCTTTAAACTGAGGTCTACAGGTTAAGCTGAAATTCCTTAGGCTGCAGATCTAGGAGATCGAAAAACAGGTGGCTGGTGGGTGGGAAGAGCGATGAACACAGCAGGAACAAGGTCATAGGGCCTCGTTCTCATGGTTTGTATTTGTGTGTGGTGGCTAAACGTAAGGGAGCATCGTTGGGGCATTAAGAGGCAGCAACTCTTAATGGAATGGGAACTGCAAATGGAAAGTTAGGAAGGGGCTGGATTGAAAGAGACCCTTACTTGCTGGGATCCACAACCAATGCTCATGGAAGCAATGCTCATGGCAGCAGCAGTCCCAAGATCACACAATATTGTATTAGGAAACTGTCACACCTCTCTAGTAACCATTAGTAACCATTCCCAGGGATATTCCCCAGGCTTCTGCTTGTACGTATTTGAAAACTTGAGCAGATCTTTATGAGTATAGCGCGCTTCTTCTTGGGTAATCATCTCAACCTCACCTTTAGGAGCTTTCTGAGACTTAATTTTACTGACAGGTCTAGCAGAAATAATGGGTGGTGAGGGTGTTTCCTGGGTGCTCTCAGCGATATCTTGTAAGGCATCTCCCTCAGGCAATGCTGCTCATGCAGCCCCACCTGACATATCAACTCGAATAGTTTGGCTAATCTGCTCAGGTGTGGATTGTGAATTATTACTTTCAGCTGGGAGGGGCGGATCTATTAACTGGGTTGGGTCAATTGTTTCTAAGGGCTCAATATCCTCCTCTCCTGGATCATCAGCCCATATGTTCCCATCCCATGTTTCAGGGTCCCAACTTTTCCCAACCAATGCCCTTACTTTGGTTTCAGACACTGCTCTAGATCTGCAATTCAGCTGCCATTGCAATTCAGCCACTTGCATAATGAGATTCTGACCTGGTTCTCGCAACGTCAGCTCTTTTACTAGAGGAGAGAAGGCTCTCCTTTGTAGCACAGATGGAAGTTTTCAAATCAGTAAGTCTGCACCTGAGGTGTGCTTTTGAGGCTCTGAGATCATCCCTCTCCTTAAACCCTGTCTAATACAGTCTGCAAAAAGGACAAACAGATCTGTCTAGGAAGAGCTACATACACCAGAGTGCTCCTGAGAGGCAAGTAGGTTGAGATTTCATCTTACATACATGCGACATGTTGCCAGGAGACACTAGTCTCTGGAAAATGACGTCATGTGTAAATCGAAGGGCAGTGACAAAGAGGAAGGCCCTCAGTGAGGTGGACTGACACCGTGGCTGCCGCAATGGGCTCCGGCACAGGAACCATTGTGAGGACGGCGCCAGCCAGGCCAGTGTTTCCGTCTGTTGTACACGGGGTTGCTATGGGTTTGGAACCGACTTGGTGACCCCTAGCAGTGGCACATACTAAGATAGAGGGGAGAGACAGAAGAATGTCAATTTCTTGTTTAAACCACACATGGTGTGTGAGAAGTTTTAGTGATGTAGTAGGTATTCCGCAGGTGTTCTCTGAATATATTAATGTATAATTATTCATAATGAAAGCTAGTGGCATTGCTATGGAAAAACATTTTCTTACTAGATGTATAAGCCTCTGAGCGTGATCACCTGTGAGAGTATAATGAGGATGAATTGGGGTAAATAAGATTTATAGACACTGGTTTTGACATATAGAGCCGTATCGGCGATTTCCCCCAAGCTTGCTATCTTTCCAGATTGCTTCTTAGAGCAAGTTTGTTTCATCACATGCAAACTAAGGAATTGATTCTTAGTTTTAAGACAAAACTGCAGTAAGAGCTCCCACTGAAATGATTTAAAAAAACAAAGACTAAACTTCAAATCTTCTTTATTACGAAAGGTGAGCACTTCTTCTGGGTTGAAACCAGGTGTGATCATATATCTGCTCTTTCCTGCAATTGGAGATGCTGCTTAGGGCCGGGGACAACACTGCTTCCACTACACCAGGGGTGTCAAGCTGGTGGCCCGCGGGCCGCATGTGGCCCCCTAGGTAATTTTTTGTGGCTCACGATGCTCTGAAATAAAATGTAACAAGGGAATTGTGTGTACAGTGTTGTCTCGATCTCCCCTAAGCACTATTTTCTTCATAACAAATTTTTTATATTTTCATTTTATTTCAGAGCATCATGGGTCACAAAAAATTATTTCGGGGGGAGGGCCACATGTGGCCCATGGGCCTCCAGTTTGACACCCCTGCACTAAGGTAAGTCTGTTGTCTCTAAATGACCTTCATGCCCTCACGATCCAAGTGCTAAGACTCAGGTGCTTTGGGAAAGTGGGCGGCAGGTGGGAACTCAGGTTCTGCAAGCACTCTCAAGTCATGCGCATCCATGAAGTGAAAGGCTGCCTTTCATTGGATCAGATCTGTTAGGAATCTGCTCTGTGATGCAAGCGGAAATCAACTATGCTGCAAAACAAAACAAAAGCAACAACAAAAACCACATTGGCCAGTAATGTCATTTTAGCAGATTGGAAAATAGTCTGGAAGTTAAAAAAAAAATCTCTAAGTAGGCCTTTAACATTTCATAATTTTTTTGTGTGTGTGGTAGAAGCTTACACAGAGGATTTGCTTCTGGTTGAATAATTACTACACAAATTGTTAGAGACCTTGGCTGAACTGATCAATGTGTTTTAGGATTCTCACTCATGCCCCTTTGGGTGTTTCCATCCAATAAGCTGAGAGCAGCGTTTCTCAAAACGGGTGTCAGGGCTTCCTGGTGTTTAGTCAAGCAGTGCCCCAGGGATACGGTGGTTTTGATTCAAGGGTTTGGGGCAGGAGCTTCAGGAAGTCCGCTAGTCCCCACTGGCATAGTACGTTCAAAGAATTTGAATTCTGTTCCACCCCTCTCAGTCCTTCTCTCAAGATCCGTCTCTCCTGATCCGAGTCAGAATGGCAGTAGTTGGAGGGCATCTAGTGCAGGGAGACGCAGCCAGGCTTTCTGTAGACAAGTTTCTTCTTGGAGTCTTTGATGTCCTTCTTTCTCGGTTGCTCCTGGTGAGATGGGGCCAAGAGTTGTATCCAAGTGAACATTTTTGAAGGGAAGCAAACCGCCTGAGAAAACCATTCGCACTAAGTACTATCCAAACCACAAAGACAATGCAGTTTCATTCTCCCTGATTTGAGTTTCACATAAAAAAATTTAAAAAAGGGAAAGACAGAAAAAGCAGTTTCAGCTCATGGAAAGTTTTAAGTTTTCTTCGTAGAGAAATGATAAGATCCTTGAAAGAGATATGGAATTATAGGATGCATACATAGTGTGATAGTAGGAGGTCCATAGGCGGAAAAGTCTGCTGAGCTCCCAGGTTAAAACATGAGAGAAAGAGACCTAGCGTTTCACTTCGTCTGGAATCACTGGATTTGAACTGGTGGGCCAGGAAAAGCAGCTCAAACAGAGGGTCGGTGCGAGATTAACAGTAAATGAACGTATCTCTGGACAGTCAGGAGACCAGGCTAATTGGAGTTGGATTGTGTTTCAGAGTAGTGGGACACTGCTTTGGAAAAAGGCATTGGAACCAGGTTGGCGAAGGTCTTGTTTCAGTTATCTACTGCTATTAATAAACGTCCAAAACTTTAGCAGCTTAAAACAACACAAATATATTATCTTACAATGTTTTAGATCACGAATCTGCTGGATGTGGCTTCAAAGAAAGACAAGCCAAGGGGTTGGCAGGGCTGCTTCTAGGGGGAGGAGGAGAACCTGCTTTTCTTGGCTCTTTCAGGTGTTGGCACATTTGACTTATACTTGGCCATGTGGTTGAGATGCTCAGCACCTTGCTGGGTGGTGGCTGGGAGGTGTTCTCTATTTCTGGAGGCTCTCTACATCTTCAAAGTCAGTGATAGCTCGTAGAGTTCTTTTCACATTCCTATAGATCACTCATCTGCTGGACCTCTCTGACTCTCCTCTTCATGTTTAAAGGTCCTTGCGATTGTATTGGGTTTACTACAGTAATTCAAAATGTCTCCCACATATTTAACTTTAATTGCGTCTGTGAAGTCTCTTTCGTCATGGAAGATAACATATACCACAGGCTCTAGGCCAGTGGCTCTCAACCTGTGTGTCGCAACCCCTTTGGGGGTTGAACGACCCTTTCACAGGGGTCACCCAATTCATAACAGTAGCAAAATTACAGTTAAGAAGTAGCAACAACAACAACCAAAAAGAAGTAGCAACGAAAATAATTTTATGGCTAAACCAGAGGATGTACACTGGTACTGATAGGAACTGGAAACACAGGGAACCCAGGACAGATGATCCCTTCAGGACCAGTGGTGAGAGTGGTCATACCAGGAGGGTCGAGGGAGGGTGGGATGGAAAGGGGAAACTGATTCTAAGGCTCTACATATAACCTCCTCCCTGGGGGATGAACAACAGAAAAAATGGGTGAAGGGAGATGTCAGACAGTGTAAGATATGACAAAATAATGATAATTTGTAAATTATCAAGGGTTCACGAAAGAGGGGGTAGTGGGGAGGGAGGGGCAAAATGAGGAGCTGATACTAAGGGCTCAAGTAGAAAGCAAATGTTTTGAGAATGATGATGGCAGCAAATGTACAAATGTGGTTGACACAATGAATGTATGTATGGATTGTGATAAGAGTTGTACGAGCCCCAAAGAAAATAATTAAATAAATAAATGAACAACAATAAAGAAAGAAAAAAAGAATGCCTTCCTAACTTTGACAAGACTTTCATTGTGGGGTAAGGGTGAGGTAGGGGTATTTGAGCGCCATTTTACAGGTGACCTCTTGGTCAGTCACTGGCTGTACCACTCAACCCTAGCACTGGTTCCAGCGCTGCTCACTCATTTCTTCTTTCATAAGCATTTGCCATGTGCTGGCCGCCTCCTGGGTGTCGGGGCTACCACCGTGGGGAGCAAAGTACCTGCTCTCATGTCTGTGAGCTCCTTTCCAGTGGGAGAAGAGAGTCAAGAATAAGGCTCAACAAGGTCATGGGAAAGTTCCATGGTCTTTTTGTTCCTTTTTCCCGTGAACTTTTTGAAGCGCTCTCACATACCAGGTGATGCAATTAGGGAGAAAGCAGCTCATTAGGCTGCGAAGGCAGAGCATGCTAGGTAAAGTTGTGAGGTACCATTTGAAAAGAGACTGGGAAAAAGGAGGCTCCATCCATGTGGCTGTCTGCAGTCTGATTGTTTGCAGGCGGAGGAAATGAAAAGTTCCATGACCACCCTGAGGTGGGAGCTTCATGTTTTCAAGGAAAGCAAATGGGAGGAAAGGGGGAAGCGAGTTCTGAGAAATGCGATCAGAGAGGCGGTGGACAAAGCTATAGCAATGTCATCTGTCATCAATGTGTATTAGCAGCATTCTAATTTAAATTAGGACCTGCAAGTGCTTACATGCCGTTTGCTACCAGATCTTAGTTGATTACTCTGCAAGAAATTTGGACCAAAGAACAAAACAGCATATTTCAAGTTCTGGGTATAGATTGCTGTGAGAGATTAACTTGTTATATGCATTTATTGACTATTGTTTATGACATAAACAAAGCTGCTCTTCTTCTATAATAAGAAGCGTGGTAATATTGTACCTTTCTTATTTTCCACCCTCAACATTATTATACAATAAAGAGCTGAATATATAATATTCTGCCAAGAGGGTAATGAACAGGATTCAATCACATATTTAAATGAATTAAAAAAAAAACAAAAACCCTGAACCCTTTCCAAGTTCTTCCATCTAAGCATCACTTAAGAATCTGTTTGTTCAGTTGAGTTTCATCTCTGCAGCTGCCAAGGCACTTGAGTTCTGCCAGCGCGACTCTGATTGCAAAATAAAGGGTGGTCACTTACAGTGGATCTGAAACACAGAACTGCTCCGTGCAAAGCAGCACATTCTACAAATCGTGATCACAGCACCCAGGGCGCTGCCCTCTCTGGACCCCCTTCACCTGAGGGCAGTACTTTGCGAGGGCGTAGTCGCACCTTTTCCCAATCGAAACCATTTTGAAGGGGTTGCTTTTGGAAGATGGATGCACTTGGCTGCAGCTTCCGTTCATAAATATTTTTGTAGTATAATAGGTTGTCAAAACAAATCTGTGTCTCCGTTTGGGTGTGTGTGTGCAGTGTGTCAGTCTGCCTCATACTCTTCTTGTCCATCTAGAGGGGAAGCACCCATTGTCTCCTCTCCTGCTTTGTGGATTCTCTTGCTGACCGTGGAGATTTCGTGCAGGAAGGAGCCCCAAGGCCCAGACCAGGAATCGGCCATATGATCGCTGACCATGGCGCCTATATTTTTATTTGAGCAGCTTGATATCTTCCCGGAGCCCCTTTGGAGCATTTGCAATGGGCAACTGACTGAAGCTGGCTGTTCATTACATCTCTGAACAGTGGAGGGATGGCCCAGGTGACCTTGTTGACTGTATCAGGGTATCTGGGAGGAAATCGCAGTATGGGCAGAACACACATGCTTTTGCATGGCCTTAATGAAGGTGAACAGATAGACCAGAGCTGAAGTCCACCCACCCTCACCCCCTATTGGCTCTGTGACCATGGGCACGTTTCTTGACTTCTCTGAGCCTCCACTTCACACGCTGTAAAGTAAACAACACCTGCTTCCCAGGGAGGTTGTTGACACAGGCCGGGGCAATGTTTCCTTCTATTAGCATTAGGCCAGTGTGGCTGCACTGACTCCAAGGCTTCCCCAGAAACACAGGTGGCGGCGTGGATTGCACCGGAGCAGGCAGGGAAAGCGCTACACACTGGGCTGCTTTTCCTGCGAATGTCAGCCATTTTTCTGACCTGTCCCACGGGCTATCAACAGCGTGGGTACCTGAAAGAGGGACTGGGAATGAAGATGGGCAAGAGACGTGGAGAATGGAGACAAGACAGGAGTCTGATCAAGTCTCATTTATTGAGCTGAGAGCAGAGGCTTAAATAGCCAGCGAAGGGCGGGCACCATTACATCATATGGAAATAAGGTATAGCTGGGGTAGCCAATAGTCACGCACCTACCAAATGGCGGGTGATTATGCTCAAACAGGTCCGCATGCTAATGAGGCATACTGGGCGCCTGGCGGAAGTGCCGCCAGGTGGGTGTTGGTCCAGTGAGCGTAGAGGCTGCTAGCAATTGAGCACCAATCCTGGCAAAGGTCAAGTAACTAATGACCTCAGGGGAAACAAGGGCAGGAAGACCATTAGGCACAATTCATATGACAGAAAACCGAGAGTAAATACATGAAGGTTGTATATGGCTTTGATCCAGGGCTGAGGGACATGCAGTTCTCTACATTTTCCTTTGTTATCACCAGTTTTCTTCCTCGGGCTTCTTTCATTCTGATGGCACAGCATGTTGCCTTGGCAGAAAGCAACCATCTTTCTGGTGCCTGGAGCCGTAGGCCTCTAGAGGATAGCACATTCAACCCGTAACGCACCACGTACCTTCCGTTGCCTTCTTCACAATATTTCTCTCTCTTCAGGTAAACCCAGAGAAAACAATTCTTTGCCGCTTGCTGTCTGAGTTGGCCAGCAATTCTAGTTTCCAAGGAGATCGTAAATGGATGTATTTGTGTATGCTGATTTGCCTCAACTTTAGAAGAATTCCTCAGGGAATTCTTCAAAAGAAACAGAACATAATGGAAGTGCTTTATCCTGTTTTCAGAAGCCTCAGAAAGGAATTTTTTAGCGTGTGTCTATGTGTCTCCTTAGTGATGTAGAAGCTACTTGATGTGGTCAGGCCAAATGGAAAGATTTGCTAATGAAAGATTTATCTCACCAGAGCTGCAATTTTATATGCTCTTTCAGATAAATTTCTTGGAGGGTTTTTGCTATTTAGAAAAGCATTTCGTGTAATTTGGAAGTGTAATTAGGATATTCTATACCATCTGCAATACTTGATATAATTTTCTAGCTTCACTATGGTTACATTACAACAGAGGCTGGAGCTGAAGTCCACTTTTCTATTCCAGAAACCCCAGTCGTGCCTGTGCAATGGCTATCGGTGATAGGTATTCAGGATTGGTTAATTGATAATAAAGTTTTCTCCCTGATGCGCAGTTTCCATTAGTGCTTGGGGCCAGGAATTGAACACCAGTATTTGAAAAATTAATAGATGTCTGAGCCGAAAATGCAGCTTTCAAAGGCTCATGGTTCTCAGTTGAGATTGACAATCATCCATGCCACACTGACGTAAGCCTCTCTCGGTCTCTTTGTTTCTGTTCAATCAATCATCAGGTAGTATAACGAAATGGATAGGTCTTTTAGCCTTGCAAAGGGAGGTGTTCCTGCGTATATTTTACATATCCAAATGCCGAATGCTTTAATGTAGAACTCAATGTCACTCTTTCCAGAGAACATGTCTATCTTCCCACCCATTGTTAAATGAGCGTCAAGCTGGCAGAACTGAGTGCCTTCGGTCGGGATTGATGGATGGATGGAGTCACTAGCACTCTTCCAATACTGTATGGAAAGTACACACGTCCAAGAATCACGAAGATTGAGGTTTGCATCTAGGCTCTCTTTATAGCTTTGTGATCTCAGTAAAATGACTCTACCTTCCTGAGCATCCATACTGACATTGTGATGCGTCCATGAGAATGTATTAGTGAAGTGCCTGTGTGCTGTATTGCTCACGGGCAGCAGATGGTCTGCAAACAGAATTTACTTTCCTTCCACTGTGCATTTCATTGTAGGGGCAGTTCAAACCCACCAGCAGCTCTGCAGGAGAAAAGAGGGTAATGTGTTCTACACAAATCAGGGCCTAGGAGACTCTATGGGGCAGTTTGACTGGGTCCCACAGGGTTGCTGCGAGTCAGAATTACCTCAAAGGTACAGACGAGTAAAAACCAGAATGTCTTTATCCTCAGGAATATTTCCAATCGAGGTGGAGGATGTGTGAAAAAGAATAATTGTAGCACTATGATGATGTAACAGAACTCAGGGTCTTGTTAAAAAGACAGACCGATGGATTATCTGGGTGGACAGGGTGAGCGGGAAGCAGGGATGAAGGAGAGCATCGGCATCCACCATGATTGGCAGCCAGTTTTCTTTCTGCAGCACAAGGACCCCTGGCCCCAATGTTTTATTTGCCTGTGGCTATGGGGTATACCTGCGTGGTTTCAAGGTGACTCTGCTCAACTCGATATTGGCTGTTTTGGGTACAGGATTAGAGCCTTTTTCTTCCCAACCTACTCTTAAGTGGATTAAATGTCACATGAATGTGCTTCTAATCCCATGATCTTTAATATTTTTAAATGAAAATGTATGCAGTGGGTTGAGCATGCTTGGGGACGTACCCAGCCCCCACATGCAGATTCTTTACCACCCCATCTGCCAGCCCAAATGCTGAATCCCAAGAACACCACTGCTGCGCAGTGTGGTACGCTTTTTTTTACAAGACTCTGAGGAGAGAGAGACACAGAAAGATAGTGACAATCACTGCAGGCTAGAGAGACAGAGAGCATAAGGTTAGAGCGAAAACTTCCAAAAAGCAACTGGAGTGTTGTAAGAAAGGAACAGAGGGGAGAACTGAATACATTTATCAGAGAATTAATGAACAGGCTAAAGGTATTTATGTAGGCAGAGAGCATATGGAAAGGGGGAAAGGATACATGGAAGAGGCAGCCAGTCTTGCCACGGAGATGACTTCATCTTGAGTGCTCGCGTGGTGTGCGTGTGTGTGTGCGTGTGTGTGTGTGTGCGCGTGTGTGTGTGTGCGCGTGTGTGTGATTGGAGGAAGAAAGGCTACTAAGTCTAGTCCGTAATGTAGGAGAACAGAGAGGAGTTTCTGTCATGAGATTTCCACAATGGTTCCTGTGTACAAAGCGGCATCAAGAAGTCCATGAATCAGGTGCACCCCACTTTCCCACAAGCTTTGTGACACCTCCTCCTCACCTCTATCTCAGTGGTTCTGGATCTTCACTTGGAGGGGAATTCTACAGCAATTTAAAGAGCAAGCCACGAAGCAAGGGGAGAAATCGAAGTGAGTTGAGATCCATACGAACAGCATAGTCTTCACTGTGTGGCACTTTTATGGTTTATGTGACTTCCTGGATTTAAGACTCGGGGGAGGACCTCTTGTTTAACAGCGATTAGACTGCGACCCTTAAGTTCAGCAATTCAAAAGCAGATGCTCGGCAGGAGAAATACAAGGCTTTCTACTCCCGTTAAGTGTTACAGGCTTGGAAACCCATAGGGCCTGTGGTAGTCACATAATCTGTTGTCAATTTGAGACTATGAGTGAAAGGGTAGAGGCTAGCCTGTCAATCAGGTCAAAGCTTGATGACCTCATTTAGAGGCATGAAGGAGATAAATAGCTCATTGGAGGCAGGACACACACCCAGTCCTTGTGAGACATTCTTGTTGACAAGCCACATGGAGACAGGCTGATGGCAGCCAGAGCATCGTTGCTGGAGAAGCCACATGGAGACCCCTGCCAGCACTGAGATGCTTCCACGGCCACTGGATCCACAAGACTTTGAACCCACTGGTCTGTGATCATCCTGCAATCAGCATCATTGTATGTGTTTCATGAGTCTGAAGAGGACTATAAATTGGTATCCGACATATGGGCTAATACCAGACTTATAGACTTGATCTGGACTGGGCTGGGATGTTTTCTTAATGTACAATTACTCTCTGATATAAAACTCTTTCTTGTATCCATATGAGTGTCTATGAATTTGTTTACCAGATGAGTCTGTATAGTCTAGTCTACCCAGACTAACACAGGCCATGCTACCCTGTCCTCTAGGCTTGCCATAGGCGGCATGGACTCAATGGCAGTGAATTTGGTTTAGTGACATGCCACGCTACTGGTATTACCCCAAAGCAGAGAGTTTTGGGTATTGGCGTCCCTCGCAAGAATGTCTGTAGAAGAGGATAGGAAGCTTGGCAAGACAGTCGGTCTTTGAAAGAGTATGACATGATAGTTTGGGAAGCTTCTGAAGAGAAACATATCCCTGTATATTTCTGATAAAGAATATCTTGCCCAGTGGAGTGTGACTGTGAAGTTGGAGCTGGAGTTAAGGGGCCCCTGCGGTACAAGCGAGGGAATGTGGGGGGAAAGCACATGGGAGGAGCCTGAGAATGTTGCAGAAGGAAAAAGAGCCCGTTAGGGCCCCAAGCACTGAAATAGAAGATGGAAGGGGAGTCTGCATGAGGCCAGAGCACGGCCAGGGGGGTCGCTCTCCTCCCAGTCTGCAAATAAGGAAGCACCTGATGTTATACTTGAGCAGCCGGACAAGGCCTGGAGTCAGCTCACTTGTTCCTGCTCTGCCCTCGGGGGCCAGGCTTGTGCTGGGCTCTGCCTGGAGCAATAGTCTGGCCAGGTGTTCTTCTTCTGGCCAGGTGTTCTCCAAATAGCTACCTGAGCAACACCTGTGAGCGGGCAGCATGCCCCTTCAAAGTTTATGTGTGGAATCATAATCTAGCAATAGGACTTGGAACATCTCAGCACATGAGTTCAGGACTAAGACATAGAGCTGTCAGGAACTGAAAAGAAAAGATCCCCTTGCGGCTGAGGATAGAGAGATGTTGCACGGGCAGTTGCCTCGCTTTTCCAAGTGCTTCTATTTCCTTAGATATTCTGGAGTCTCTCGTATTCTTCAGGGAAGTAAATCTTTCCATCAGTTCATTGATAAAGAATTAAAAGGTCGAATGTTAATTCACAAGGGGCTTGAAGAATTGAGTTGTAGAATCAGAGATTTGAAATAAAACGAGCTCCCATTGAATGAATTCATGTATTGGGAAAAATCATGCCCTCTGATATCTGACAGAAAGCGAAATTTAAAATTTTTACTTCTCAGTCCAAAGTGTACTCATTTGAGGACGTAATTTTTTTCTTATCTGTAAAATGGGTCCGGAAGCTGCATGTGTTAACTGTGTAACATGCTAAGAATGTCTGAGCAGCAGCTACAACGAATGTGTGCCCCTTCTTCCTACGAGCTGCGAACACTGAACCCTGGGCAGGGCAGAAACCTGTCAGAGAAAAAAGCTGCAATATTACCTGCTAACATGAGCGATAGAAGACTTTTCTTACCCCCTGTCCAAGGAGAAAAACTTGCGAGACCCTTCAAAACAAGGTAGTTCCCTCAAGGTCGGCTCCTTGCAGGTGACACTGAACTTAGTTTAATCTGTGTATGATTGCTCATGAGACATTATAATCAATTTTAATTTTAAATTAAAGGAATGTCTTGTCAGTGTTTTAGTTTTAAGGAATGTCTTGTCAGTGTTTTATTGTTCAAACTCCCAGTTATGAAATTCTTCCTTAAATGAACTTTCTATGTTATCTAAGTCCCTCATGTTGCAATTTATTCTGTAAAAGATGAAATGCTGGTTCTCGTGCTAAATTAACTGCCTTTGGAGTGCAAGATGGGGTCGTTGGCAATCTTACAAATCTAAGAATGGGGCACAGTCAGCGCACTTTCATATGTATGTGTGCACGCACATGTACACATACACATGCATGGATACGTGCAGGGCTTCAGAAAATGGATTGAAAACATTAGAGAATTTTCCCACAAAGGTTTTGAAGCCCCTTTGTGACATACTTCACTGCTAGTGAGTTGATTCTGACTGCTTGTCAGAGTCGGTCAATTCTGACTCCTTGTGAACCTGTAGGACAGAGGGTAACCGCCCCATGGGTTTCCCAGAATGCCATCTTTAAGGAAGCAGACAGCCTCATCTTTCTCCCCTGGATCAGCTGGAGTTTGAGCAACTCATGGATTCGAACTCTGACCTTGCCTGTCCAAGATATCACCAACTCTCTCTGCCACGAGAGCACATTCCTTGTGAAGAGTAGGTGTGTGTGTAGGTTTCCCTTGTGGTGCAGTTCCATTCCGATACGGTTTGCACCCATAACTCAGTGACAGCTGCGTTTATCGTATCATCCAACCTTCAGCACCGTCCCCCATTTTCCCCCATTGCCATCAAGGAGATTTTGACTCATGGTGACCCTATAGAGCAGAGTAGGATTGCTAGGTAGGACTGCGGACTTTGCCCACTAACTGATGACTCCCGTTTCCTCTGGTGCACTTAGTTTTGTCAACCAGATAGACCACATTTGCTTGCAGGGCTGGGAGGATGAGACGAGGAACCCTGGCCTTCTCATCTGGATTTTGAGCACAGCCCCTTGGCAAGTAGTGTGGCAGTGCGTTCACTGCCACAGACAAAGGTCCTGCATACCTTTGATGTTTCCAAAGTGTGATCGGGGCCGGTCCATTTGCCCTGTGAAGAGGCCACTGAGGAGGACGCTGAAGCCCTTTCACCTTTT